>NW_027508866.1:29280000-30677500 GCF_051911475.1 Siphateles boraxobius | reverse complement strand
ATATCCGGGAAAGATTCAGTTTCTTTGCACAGTGCAATGAACCCATAGGTGCGGCCCATCATAGCAGGTGCCCCATCAGTTGTGATGGAGATCAGCTTGAAGAGCGGCAGTTTTGTCTCGCTAACAAATCCCATGAAAGCGTTAAAAATATCCTCACCTCTGGTGTGTCCTTTTAGTGGCAAAATTGTGAGTAGCCTTGGCGCTCATGTCTCCAAAAACCATCCTGATGAAAACAGACAATTGTGCCACATCCACCATATCAGTCGACTCGTCAAATTGGAGGGAAAAGCACTCACACGCGTCAATATCCTTCTTCAGTTGCTCCTCTACATCCACAGCCATTCTCTCAAATCGCCTTGTTGTAGTATTGCGGGAGAGTTGCACTTCTTTAATGGCCTTCACGATCTCTGTTTTATTTTTAAAGTCGTCAAAAAGGCTATCCGCTGCCTCGAGAAAGGCTTCCTTCACCATATTGCCGTCATTGAATGGCTCCTTGTGTTTAGCAAGGACGTGACTGACGCGATAGGAAACAATAGTTGCGGCCTTACTCTGGGTACTCTGGGCACTTTTGTGGCACGTAAAGGCGTTTTTGCAGGGAAATCCCTCTCGTAGCTCCCGTGTACGGTTTTAAAATACCGCTCCAGATTTCCTTTTTTTGCAAACGCCACCGTTGCATTGCAGATCAAACAAACAGGCTTTGAATGAGAATAAACAAAAAAATAATATTCCTCCCATTCAGGGTGAAAATGGTAGGTCTTGGCTCGTTTCCCCTCAGCCATGTTTACGTTTAGGATCGTGTAACCGCTGTTCGCTAGCTTCTAGTTACTGTTGACAACTGTCAAACTCCTGTCATGCATGTCACGCGCGACCTAAAAACGCGCGGTTAAACGTGACCTACTTTTTTCTTTTTCTCTTTTTTAAATACTTTTTTGTGGACGTGTTGGCAAGGACTCATGATATAGGCTGTAGTGTACATTTAATAAAAATATAACACACATAAAAAAAACTTTTATTTAAAAAAAAAATTCTACACTCCTCGCGATCGACTGGTTGGGCACTGATGCTCTAGCATGACCAGGAAGTATAAGAGGAGCGCCTAGAGAGCATGTCATCCTCTTTTCGTCTTCAGGGAATGTTTCAATGACACTGAGTAAAACGAAACTATGGCAAACAAGGGAAGTGTGCTGACCCATGTGAGAGTTTTCTCACACCTAGTGGCCCTCACTACCTTTGTGGGCTTTGTCTGGGTGAAGAGCACTTGGCTCTGTTTTCGAGGGGATAGAGTGCTGAGTTTTTCTCAATGAGAACGCTCCGTTCACGTCTGTCTTTTTTCTGGAGGGAGGATTGACAGTCATCTTTGGCTCGGGTCTCGCTCATGCCGAGGCTGAGAGGAGACTAAGATCGCGGGGATCTCAGAGGGAGCTCGTTGACGAGTTTTAGAGAGTAGTGAATCTCTCGGACTCGGCGGTGGGTGACGAGAACGAACTGTTGGGCAGGGATGCGCACTCTGACGCATCCTCTGGTCTAACAGTCAGTGCTCTACTGAAAGCGCCCGCCAGGCTTGAGTAATGCCATGGCAGCGCGTCAGAGGGGAAGCACTCGAAAAAAAAAAAAGAAAAAAAAAACTCTTGATGAGCGCTTTCTCTCTGGCCACACCCTACCAGACACCATTAAAAGAGTAGTTGGCACTACATGCCTCATCCAGTTAAAACGAATGTAGGCTGCAATTAACGGCCTCCGTTCCCCTCCTGGATAGGATGGGTTTCCCTTACGGTGTGGTGAGATTGCTATAGGGACTCTGTCGCTTTATTTTCACTGAGATTCGGGTAGCCCAGATCTAGGTCTCCTCTCACGCGAGAGTCATGCTGAGACCTCTGGCCCTGGAGCCCCATGCAGGCAGCACGGCTGCTGCAGGTAGAGGTGGACCAGGGATCACTCTCTTAAGTAAAAAAAAACAAAACAAAAAACGCAGAGAGGTTTTCCTGGCCCTCGGTCTCTCCGGCTCTGAGCTGGATTTAATTAATATAGTTGTTTCCACTAATAAAAAGACTAGTTTAAGACCACTTGGGTGCGAGTATGGCAGGCCTCCTCTTCTTAGAGTCTTTCTGCTAGGCCCCTGCTCCCCATAACCCTGTGGAGGCAGTTTGCGTCTCTGAATTTGAGACATTGGTCAAGTCACTCCTCTTGAGTAGGATGATGTAGTACTCCCCTAGTTAGCAGGGTGTTTCTATAGAGTGCTTAGTAACGAGCTAGCTCTCCTAACTATATGTATCAGGCCTCCTCTCCTTTGAGAGTCATCCTGCTGAGGTCTCCATATGTACAGTTAGACTGTGTTATCTGTTTATAGCATGTGTCAGGCCTCCTCTCCTTCGAGAGTAATCCTGCTGAGGCCTCCATGATAACAACATTTCAGGTGGAGCTTGAAAAGTGGGCCCTCTCTCTCTGAGGAGGTGCTTTAGGCCCTTCGCTCCCTGAGCTCTGATGATCGTCAAGCTAGCTCTCCTAAATATGTGTCAGGCCTCCTCTCCTTTGAGAGTCATCCTGCTGAGGCCTCCATATATACATTTTGCTGTGATTTATCTGTTTTATAGAATGTGTCAGGCCTCCTCTCCTTCGAGAGTCATCCTGCTGAGGTCTCCATGCAAACAGACGTTGCAGGTGGAGCTTGAGAAGTGGCCCCTCCCTTTCTGAGGAAGGTGCTTCAGGCCCTTCGCTCCCTGAGCTCTGATTGTGGTCGAGCTAGCTCTCCTAATTATGTGTCAGGCCTCCTCTTCTTCGAGAGTCATCCTGCTGAAGCCTCCATATATACAGCTTGGTAGAGCGCGGAAGGGGTTCTTCCTCATTTCTTAAGTAGTTGTTAGACCCCTCGCTCCCTGAGCTCTGGTGGTAGTCGAGCTCTCTCTTAACTTCAATTGCAGGTAGAGCTTGAGAAGTGGCCCCTTCCTCTCTGAGGAGGAACTTCAGGCCCTTTTTCTCTCCCTGAGCTCTGATGGTCGTCGAGCTACCTCTCCGAAATATATGCATCAGGCTCCCTCTCCTTGAGAGTCATCCTGTTGAGGCCTCCATATATACAGCTCGGTAGAGCGTGGAGGGAGAGCACCTAGGCCCCCTCGCTCCCTGAGCGCTGTAGCGGTACTCTAGTATTTGTCAGGCCTCTTCTCCTCGAGAGTCATCCTGCTGAGGCTTCCATGCAAACAGCATTCCAGGTGGAGCTTGAGAAGTGGCCCCTCTCTATCTGAGGAGGTGCTTTAGGCCCTTCGCTCCCTGACCTCTGATAATCGCCGAGCTAGCTCTCCTAAAATATGTGTCAGGCCTCCTCTCCTTTGAGTCATCCTGCTGAGGTCTCCATATATACAGTTTGGCTGTGTTGATCTGTTCTATAGCATGTGTCAGGCCTCTTCTCCTTCGAGAGTCATCCTGCTGAGGCCTCCATGCAAACAAGCTTTGCAGTTAGTAGGAAAAGGGCCATCTCACTAACAGAGAGTTGTTTAGGCCCCTCACTGCCTGAGTTCTGCATCATGAACTTTATTCACCCTATGAGGAAAAGCACTAGACCACAGTTGTGTAAGTGTGGCAGGCCTCCTCTAATCTCAGAGTCATCCTGCTGAGGCCTCCGCTTCCCATAGCACTGTGAAGGAGCTATCGTCTCTGGCTAGAGGCCCTTTGTAACTTAATCAGCAAAATATCCTTTATCATCAAAAACATTGTGAGGGGTTAATATTTTAATCAATCATTTCACAATATAACGGTTAGTCCAATTTCAAAGTTCCTTTACCAAAGTTATATTAAGTCAAATGTTTAGGAGGTTAGAGTTCGTCTGATGGCTACATCCTATAGAAAAAAGGAAGTAAGCTCAATTTAGATTTATTGTTAGAATTATAGAAATGTTAGTCATCCTCAGACATAGGACCAAAGGAAGTGTTAGAACTTATCATGAGATGTTAGTATAATTCATATCTTTGTGGTTAGTATCATAATTAATCTTTATCTCATTAAAAAAATCCACTACACCTCACAGACCTAAGAAGTATATCTATAGAAAGCTTGAAATGTCTACTTTTAAACAAAATAATTAAAAATGAACAGAAATGGGCTGCTCTCTGCTTATGTAGATTAATTTGTATGAACTGTGCATTTCTCTATAGGCGCGTTCACTACTGCGAAGATGGCGAGTCAGCATCGTCAAATTTATCTTTGCAGTTGACACTGACAGAAAACACTAGTTTATTAATAAACAATTCAAATGTTTCATGCATAATCATTACTTTTGCCGGTTTTTGTGGCAAGCTTTATGCGTGCGTTGAGATGCGGAATAAGCAATATATTACGAAAACGTTCATTATAGTTTAGCATTATCTCTCCCATATAGTATACATAACTTCAGTCGTGCAGGGGCAGCCCTACTTATTTCACATATTATCTAACCATCGCTTCACTGCGCGCGTTCTGAGCGAGCAGCGCGTAGTCTTCAGAAATGCGCTCTCGCGGAAATATTACCACTCTGCTCACATACTCTTTTGTGAGACAATGTGTGTCTTCTTCTGTTGTCTGAGAGTTGACAGCTTTTAGATGCATTACTGGCATCGCCAGCCTCTGGTTACATGAACGTGTCACCGCATCAGAACCGAAAACATGGGGATTTTTTACAAACAATAATCGCACAACCTATTCGATATTCTATAATAAAATCAACTAATCAAATATTAGAAAATCGTGACTCATTCCTAGTTACCCTGTTAACCTTCAAGGCCACTTTTGAAAAATCCCCAGAAATGGCATACCCAAACTTAAACAGATACAGTTCATGAACCCTTTGCACTAAAAGCACAAGTATGATCTCATTTGAAAGCTGACACCTAGTAGTTTATTGTAAATGTAGAATTAATTATTGTCATAATGAAAAAAAAAAATGTTTAAATAGCTTCAAAGTTTTGTAAAGTTATTAGAAATTTATTTTTATGAAACATATTCATAAAAATAAAATTGAAGTTGGCCCTGGAGCAATCTAGAAATGCACTGCAGCTAAAGCCATATGTGTGACCATTTTATATTTAAAATCTGAAAATGATAAGTCTAAAACTCTGTATTTAGTTAAATGTTTTTCAAGATCATGTCAAATTACTTTATTTTGATTAGACTCTAAAATGCAAACTGATGTTTAGTCATCTTCTGAGTCATCTATTCAGTCTATTGTCTCTATTATTTTGTGGTGCAAACGAGCCCCATTCAGTGTGAGTCTCTCCCTGCACACATTTACACCTCTCCAGACTGGTTATGGCTCTGAATATGCATTTCTTTTGTCTGCATTATAGCTACTAACGACTGGCTATTCACAGGCTATTCATAGAGTTTCAAACCCTAATTTCTTTTATCTAAGATCTCACTAAATATTTGAAACTGGTATCAAATGCACTGAAACATTTCAGTAAGCATTCCTATTTAGAAAAAAATCATAAAACAATAACTGCTGGTGGCAGGTGCACCTGGGCTAGCTAGCATGTTAGCTTAGCACACCATCAATACACAACCATTTATGAGATTAAAACCATGTTTGTGCTCCAAACTTACTTTATAACGCAAGTCGAGTGTTTTAAATAATCTTCTGTGATTTAATTTGGCTTCAGATAAAAAAAAAATCCAACATAAAATGTATTATTTATAGTGTTCTGCACGATGATGAAATCTATATCGATTAGCATTACATTATAAATATAATCTATTATTATGAAATACCTGGCATGGCTTGAAGAACACAGGTAACTCAAATATCATTGCAATCATGTTTATTGTCTTCAAAACATCTTTATCTGCATGTTACAGCGATCGCTGTCAGCTACTTTCTGTATCAGTGACTTCCTGGAATGTCACATGACTATGGGTCTTCTTCATGATCCATATATGGACTGTTATTGTGCATATAGCGCCCTCAGGCTATTGGTATGAATTGAAAACACAGCACATCTCAGTAAGAAGCGATCATAATGATTACATCGACGCATTTGGGTATAAATTCAATAAATATTATTCCTGTCTATAGAAATATGATGTGAATCTATGAGAATATATCAATATTTCTCCAAGTCTGCACATTTTTGAGCTAAAGCCCTGAGGGACGATGTTTTGTGAATCGCTGTCATGACGACAGCACGGAGTGTTTTTTTATGAATGGACCAGCTGACGCTCATAATTCATATTAAAGGTATCGACTAATTTTATCATTTCATAACTCCTGACACAAATTAAGACATAACTGTCACTATAAGTTTCTCAGAATACAATAGTGGTCATATACTGAATCTTGAGTATTATATCTTTTTAACGATGTATAGTTTGTCAAGGTATAACATTAAATCTGATAGTAAATTTGAACTAAATAAACAAAAAACGCGTCAGTGCGCCGGCGCACTGAAGAAGGTTAAGAGGTTACCAGAGTCTGATCTATATCCATTTGCCATGTGTTTCAGATTGTCTCATCCCCACATCGCTAAACTAAATAAAAATAAAAAACCTTCATCAAAAGTGATCCGAATCCGAACGCTGCACAACAAGAAGAGGTGACCGGACCCTGAGGAAGATTGTGGAGAAGGACTGATTCCAGACCTTTGGGGGACCTGCGGAAGCAGTGGACTGAGTCTGGAGTAGAAACATCCAGAGCCACCGTGCACAGGCGTGTGCAGGAAATGGGCTACAGGTGCCGCATTCCCCAGGTCAAGCCACTTTTGAACCAGAAACAGCGGCAGAAGCGCCTGACCTTGGCTACAGAGAAGCAGCACTGGACTGTTGCTCAGTGGTCCAAAATACTTTTTTCGGATGAAAGCAAATTTTGCATGTCATTCGGAAATCAAGGTGCCAGAGTCTGGAGGAAGACTGGGGAGAAGGAAATGCCAAAATGCCTGAAGTCCAGTGTCAAGTACCCACAGTCAGTGATGGTCTGGGGTGCCATGTCAGCTGCTGGTGTTGGTCCACTGTGTTTTATCAAGGGCAGGGTCAATGCAGCTAGCTATCAGGAGATTTTGGAGCACTTCATGCTTCCATCTGATTTCATTTTTCAGCACGACCTGGCACCTGCTCACAGTGCCAAAACCACTGGTAAATGGTTTACTGACCATGGTTTTACTGTGCTCAATTGGCCTGCCAACTCTCTTGACCTGAACCCCATAGAGAATCTGTGGGATATTGTGAAGAGAAAGTTGAGAGACGCAAGACCCAACACTTTGGATGAGCTTAAGGCCACTTTCGGGGCATCCTGGGCCTCCATAACACCTCAGCAGTGCCACAGGCTGATTGCCTCCATGCCACGCCGCATTGAAGCAGTCATTTCTGCAAAAGGATTCCCGACCAAGTATTGAGTGCATAACTGAACATAATTATTTGAAGGTTGACTCTTTTTTTGTATTAAAAACACTTCTTTTATTGGTCGGATGAAATATGCTAATTTTTTGAGATAGGAATTTTGGGTTCCCTTTCGAAGGGAACTCAACAATACGTCAACGACGTTATGGGGAACGCCTCAGGCGTGACAGGTGTCTGAAATCACTATCAAATCACGTCAATCATATTGACCGGCGACAGCCCGTGAATCATTAGCGTGAATGATTAACGTGCGACCTGGAAGTATAAAGGGGCGCCTTGCAAACATGACAAATCATCTCATCGTCTTCAGGGACTGTTTGTTTGAAACGCTATTCAAGTATACGAAGGTAAGAGAAAGATGAAACGCACAGCTAAGGCAGATTGTTTTCGTAAGTGTGCCGACCCGTGTCCGAGGTTTCTGACACCGGCCGACACACACGAGCTGTGCGTTTTTTGCTTGGGTGAAGAGCACGCACGGGAGGTTCTCGAGGGAGCCCTCTGTGCTAACTGCGAGCGTTTTTCTCTTAAAACGCTCCGCTCTCGTCTGGCCCTCTTCTCGAGTGAAGGGGGTTCAGCGTCTGGACCTCACGGCGCGGGTCCCGCTCGTGCCGAGGCCGAGCGGCGACTTAAATCATGGGGCTCCCAGATGGAGCTCGTCGATCGCCTCGAGAGGGTTGTTAACCTCTCAGATGATTCGACGGCTGACGAGGGCGAACTGCAGGTCGATGGGGAAGATTACTCACCGACTGTACCTGCAGTTGATGCTCTTCAGGACGCGCAGGAGATGGCTGAGGAGGTTTATGATCAGGTAGATCCTGAACCTCCTCAGCCATCCTGCCCCGTGTATGCAGAGCTCGTGGATGTGATGGAGCGCGCTGTCAATAGGCTGCAGCTGCCTTGGCAGCGCGCTAGAGGAGAGATCGCTCGCGGTAGGCTCGACGATCGGTTTCTCCCCGGCCATACACCACCAGCTCAGGTGAGCCTTCCATTCCTTCCTGATCTTCACACGGAGATCGAGAGGGCATGGAAGAGCCCATACTCTGCCCGTATTCACCGACATCAGCGGGCCAGTTTCGCTGATGTCGAGGGGATCGGAGAGCATGGGTACGTGTCAATGCCGCCCATTGACGAGACGTTCGCGAACTATCTCGTGTCTGGGCGGGCAGCGACATTGAAAGCTCCAACCCTGCCATCCAAACCGCTGAAAACAACGGCTCGTTTGAATGGCAAAGCAGACACGGCAGCAGGTCAGGCCGGTGCTGCACTGCACACCATGGCAGTATTACAGGCATACCAGGCCGACCTGCTGGGGGATCTCGACCAGGGGGCAGGGATGTCCCCTGAGGCGGTGGCTGAGCTGCGCCGCAACACAGATCTGGCTCTCCGGGCCACCAAGCAAACCGCTGCCGCGATCGGACGGTCGATGGCGGCGATGGTGGCCACGGAGAGGCATCTGTGGTTAAATCTAGCCGACATCGGGGAGAAAGAAAAAGCCTTTCTCCTTGATTCGCCGGTTTCGCCTTCCGAACTCTTCGGCACCTCCGTAGAGGCGGTGGTGGGAAAGTTCAGGGAGGCGAAGGCGCGCTCAGCAGCGTTTAAAACTTGTATACCGCTGAGATCCGCGTCCGTACCCCGGCAAGCGGGAGGGCCTGGCCCTTCATGGTCTGAGGACCGTAGGCAGGGTCAGCGAGCCAGTGTCGCCTCTCGTGCGCCCCGTCCCTTGAGGAGCAGGTCGCAGAGAAGGCGTGACTCCCGCAACAGAAGAGATTTGAGGGAGGTTATCCAGCGCAAACGCACACAGCGTCGGTAATGGATAACCTCCCCGGAGGGTCACGAAATCTGCCCTCTCTCTTCTGACCCCCAGGCGTTCATAACATCAGGCCTGGGGATGGGCCTATGATGAGAACTATGTTCTGATGGCCCACCTAGGCTTGGTTAGTGGAAACGCCCCTTTCAGGCATGTAAAGTGGCGGATCCCAGGTTTGTAAAGAACTATCTGGCGAGTCTTCACTTTGCACGCCGCTGGTGAGCTGCTGGTCTTTTCAAAGAGTATTTTTTGTGATTAAAAAATAACATATTTCTCTTTACAGACCTCGTTCCCTGTATAGAGTCATGGGGTCATGTCAAGGTAATAAGGTAAGAGAACTTTATTGGATTATCAGGGCCCTGAAGTTCCCCGTTAGGTGGCCAGAACGGTAACTGTGTTAGCCTTCGGGCTGCTAGCCACCTCAGGGTAGAGTGGTTGGTCTCTCTCTTTAAATTGTTTTACTTAGAGTGTTGACTGACGCTAGAGCTTCAGATAGATCTTATGTCCGGCCCACAGGTCCGTTTGACTTCTTCCTGAGTATGTCGCCCCTTGAGCTCTGTTTGGGTTTTCATTAGGCTGAGCGATTCTGCAGCCCTTTGTATGGAATAATACAGACTATATTCTTTAGTAAGGCTGTGGCTCCTCCGAGCCCTCAGATAGATCTATGCTTGCAGGCTGGCCCTCACCAGGGCCGCCTCTGTAGCTGGCCTAGGCTGTGCCAGGGATAATAGAGGCGCTCTGCTAAAAATTTTAGCATTTCTTCCTCTGACCCTTCACTGTGTGAATGTTGGTTTCTAGCATCCCTGTATAAACAGCCTCCTCCCGTGGGAGTCGTTAGGCCAAGGCCCGCCCCCTTCTCTGCATTCTGGGGTGACTAGAGTAATGCAGCGTGGTGCAGAGGATGGTTTGTAAGGACATGGTAGGCCTCAAACAGGCCTCCGTGGTATATATGTCTTTATTGAGCAGGGTTAGGCCGTCTTTCGCTTCACGAAGAAGACTGGGTTTCCTGCCCGACCCTGCCATGCAGAACTGGCCTACGGATTTAGGCCGCCAGTTTAGGCTTCACTCACCTCGCTGAGCTACTGCTCGAGCGCTAGGTTGTAGGTGGTTGGCTTTCATTCAAGCCCCACTCCCCTAGGTTGGGCACAGATACATTTCTGTCACCCCTAGAGCCGCTGGCAGGCCCGCACCCTGGTAACCTCAGGGTGAGGTGTGAGTATTCCCCTGTGATACAGGGTAGGTCTGAGCACTTCACTCCCAGTTCTGTTTTATCCTACCTCGCACCACTATGGCTCGGGTCGAGTATGAAGTAAGCTTCACTTCTTCTTTGGTCGAAGTACGCTCCCCTGAAGCCAGAGCATTGCCCTGAGCTGACGCCCATGCATAGATGGTAGGCCCCTGACTAATTGGGGCCTCCGTTGAGGCAGAGTGGCGTATGTTGTACTCCCCTTGTTTTAAGGGTGCTAGCTTTCTTGCGGAGTACACTGCCATGGGCAATGTGATTAGGCACCAGGATGCTGTAGGCACTGTGTAAACAGTTTTTCTGCCAACGAAGGCTGCGCCATTAGGTAGTAGGCCTCAGCAGGCCTCCTTGATTGGACAGCCCCCCAGAGGGCACTGTAGGCCAGCTCACTTTACGTGGTTGGCCTTGGTGGTTCGGGCAGTTGACTCACTGATGGGTAGTAGGCCTTAAACAGGCCTCCTCGGAGGTGAGTCCCAACATTGTGGGACATACCTTATAGCGCTACTGGAAGCCCATTAGTAAATTATGCTGTGTAGTATGGTTTCCAACAGTGTACTTTATGGCAGAATATGACTTGCTATTAGCTAGTAGGCCCGACCAGGCCTCCCTGATAGGCGAGTCCCCAGCTGGCTGGCCTTAGCAGGCCACCTTATACTTTCACCCGGACTCAGGGCTCAAAGCTACCAGTGGTTATCAGGTAGTAGGCCACTCAGGCCTCCCTGAAGGTGAATTCCCACTTAAGATGGTTATCAGGTAGTAGGCCTCACCCGGCCGCCCTGAAGGCGAATTCCCACTTACGTTGGCTATCAGGTAGTAGGCCTCTCTGGGCCTCCCTGAATGTGAGCTCCCAAATATTCTGGCTGTCAGGTAGTAGGCCGCTCTGGGCCTCCCTGGATGTGGGCTCCCAAATATTTTGGCTGTCAGGTAGTAGGCCTCACCAGGCCTCCCTGAAGGTGAGTTCCCACATGCTGTGATTATCAGGTAGTAGGCTCCTCCAGGCCTCCTTGAATGAGAACGGTCAGGTAGTAGGCCTCACCAGGCCTCCCTGTAGGTGAGTTCCCACAGATAGTGGTGACCAGGTAGTAGGCCTCACCAGGCCTCCCTGAAGGTGAGCTCCCCACATATTGTGGTTGTAAGGTAGCAGGCCTCACCGGGCCTCTCTGAAGGAGGAGTTCCCACGTACTGTGGTTATCAGGTAGTAGGCCTCTCTTGGCCTCTCTGAAGGGGAGCATCTCACATACTGGGGTTATCAGGTAGTAGGCTCCTCCAGGCCTCCTTGATTGAGAACGGTCAGGTAGTAGGCCTCACCAGGCCTCCCTGAAGGTGAGTTCCCACAGTTTGTGGTTACCAGGTAGTAGGCCTCTCCAGGCCTCCCTGAAGGTGAGCTCCCCACATACTGTGGTCGTAGGGTAGCAGGCCTCACCGGGCCTCCCTGAAGGTGAGTTCCCACGTACTGTGGTTATCAGGTAGTAGGCCTCACGTGCCTCCCTAAAGGTGAATTCCCACTTACGTTGCTATCAGGTAGTAGGCCTCTCCGGGCCTCCCTGTAACGCTCCCTAGTGGTGCTGGGTTTATGAAGCTTGTGGTCTCTTGCTATCAGTTTCAGCTAGCCTTAATAGGCAGCTGCTGAAGGCGAGCTTGCGCCCTGGCTCGCTAAAGTGTTCATTCTCTGCTAAAGGTTCCCTCCCGGAACCTTTTCTGCCTACAGCCTGGCTTGCCTACCAGGCAGACCTTGTGCTCCCCTCACGAGGGTCTCTATGAGCATGCGGCTTCCTGAGTCTGGTCAGACGGTCGTAGGCCTCTCGTGAGGCCTCCCAGTTAGATCAGCCCTTAGGCCTTCACAGGCCTCCTCAGTGTTTTGAAACACAGACACTGGGTTGATCCGTGGATCGAGTAGAGAAACTCCCCTCGCTAGCAAGGGTCGGAAAGCACTATGCTGAGTCATACTCTCCGGGATATCCCGTCTCTGAGATCCGGGCCGAGTGGTTCACTGCCAGCTTCGCAGTCCCTCGGGTTGGATGCCTTACTTAAGGCATTTGTCCAGAGGCTCTGTCTTCAGACAGACAGGATTTGGCCAGACTAAGTGTCTATGTACTGGCGCCAGGTCAGGCCGTCCTGGTGGCATTTCGGGGTGAGTACGTTCCCCTGAATAGTGACTGGCTGGGGTTCCCTTGGGTTCCCTAGCCACATTCCCTAGAAGGGACCCCTTCTAATTGGAAGCTGAGGTTACAGGCCCGGAGCCGGCCCAGGTAGACCTTTCATTTAACCATGTTTATGAAGGTTTTTTTTGTGAGGCTGTAGCTTGGGCTATGACCGTAGGGAATGCTGTCACTGACAGCCCAGTGTGACCTGAGGGTGAGTGGTTCTAGCGTTTCATTTGAAGTTGCTGGTTCTGACAGTTGTCACTGCCACTTGGCATGCACTCCCCTTAGCATGGCGGCGTTGGTATATCGTTCCCCATAACGTCGTTGACGTATTGTTGAGTTCCCTTCGAAAGGGAACGTCTCAGGTTACGACTGTAACCTATGTTCCCTGAGAACAGGGAACGAGACAATACGTCTCCCTGCCATGCCTCGGGGCTTGCCTACCGTACAGTCCCTTCAGACGATAAGGTGATTTGTCATGTTTGCAAGGCGCCCCTTTATACTTCCAGGTCGCACGTTAATCATTCACGCTAATGATTCACGGGCTGTCGCCGGTCAATATGATTGACGTGATTTGATAGTGATTTCAGACACCTGTCACGCCTGAGGCGTTCCCCATAACGTCGTTGACGTATTGTCTCGTTCCCTGTTCTCAGGGAACATAGGTTACAGTCGTAACCTGAGACGTTTTCATGAGCTGTATGCCAAAATCATCAGTATTAAAACAATAAAAGACCTGAAATATTTCGGTTGGTGTGCAATGAATCTAAAATATATGAAAGTTTAATTTTTATCATTACATTATGGAAAATAATGAACTTTATCACAATATGCTGGTTTTTTGAGAAGGACCTGTATATACTGTATATCTTTAGGTTTGGTCTATCCAGTGTCATTAAACATGACAGTGTGCATGTCAGTGTGCATCGCAGTTCATCCGTTATCCGGACCAGGTCCCACAGTTCGGCACATGTGATTCGCGGATTAACTGCTAAATTTAACCATCATAGAGTGAAAGTATATAATTTAGACGTGTTTTGTCTTCCCATTCAAACAATTCAAACAATTTTAAACGCTGAAGAAGATTTCGAAAATCGGGACACACTTGAAGCACGCGTACACCGAGAGAGAGAGAGAGAGAGGGGCGCCTTTCAGATAGTGCTCGAACACCGAATTGACACTCTTTCACGTTCCCTTTCGAGGGAACTCAACACTGCGTCGAGAATCGACTCTTTGGGGACGCTCCCTTAGCGTGCGTCTCTGAAGTATGAATGTAACGATTCCAATCCTGATTGGTGTTGCGTCATGCAGAAGCCCCCCAGCCAGAAGGGCGATTTAAGGGATGTCCTTCAGGCTAGGAGGGCTTCAGGAAAGAGGTCCTAGCCAGAGTGGTGGGACCTCTGAGGGCTGTCCTCTCCGTTGTAGAACAACCGAGGTTGTTCTCACAGCGGAGCCCTCAAGGAAACGATGTGAGTTACCCGCCGTCGGTGACGCTGCGGGCCGCATCATATTCCAGTGAACGCACTGTGAGTCGTTTTTCTCGAAAAATAAAAAACGAGCATCAGTTATGGTCACGAAAACCGTATCGACTACAGCCTGCCGGTCTTCCGCTTCAGGGGGTCGAGAAGGGTGCTCGAAAAACACCAGAGGCCAGTCTCGAGAGGCTGGTTCCCTTAGTAGATTTTGTAGAGGCATGGTATCATCTTCCCAACATATCTGCATGGGTCCTGCATATAATAAAGTCAGGGTACAAACTGCAGTTCGGGCACCGCCCCCCCAAATTTTCTGGGGTGGTGCAGACTACAGTGGTTCCAGAGCAGGCTCAGGTGATGGAACAAGAAGTGCAATCTCTGCTGCTAAAGGAGGCCATAGAACATGTTCCTCATTCAGACAGGGAGTCCGGATTTTACAGCCGGTACTTTATAGTTCCAAAGAAGGATGGGTGGTTGAGGCCAATTCTAGATCTCAGGGTTTTGAACCTGTCTCTGAGGGAAGCTCAGGTTCAAAATGCTCACTATTCCTATCATCGTGAGTCAAATCAGATCCGAGGACTGGTTTGTCACGATAGATCTAAAAGACGCCTATTTTCACGTATCCATCCTTCCATGTCACAGGAGGTTCCTGAGGTTCGCTTTCGGGGGCGAAGCTTACCAATATCGGGTTCTTCCGTTCGGCCTAGCACTCTCTCCCCGCACATTCACAAAATGTATTGATGCAGCACTTGCTCCACTAAGACTTCAGGGCATCCGCATACTGAATTATATCGACGACTGGCTCATTCTGGCCCAGTCTCGAGAAATGGCAGTTCGGCATCGAGATGTCGTCCTTGGCCACATTCAAAAATTGGGGTTGAGACTCAACACAAAGAAGAGTGTGTTAGAACCGTCCCATTCCACAAAGTTTCTAGGCGTTGTGTGGAACTCGACTACGATGCAGGCACGCATGTCTCCGGCGCGTATCGAGTCCATTCTGGCGATGGTGTCCAAGTTAAAGCTAGGCCAGGCCACTACTGTAAAGCAATTCCAAAGACTGCTGGGCCTCATGGCAGCGACATCCAACATTATACCTTTGGGCCTTCTACACATGAGGCCCCTTCAGTGGTGGCTGAAAGCCAAGGGGTTTTCCCCCAAGGGGAATCCATTTCGTATGATCAGAGTAACCCGCAGATGCCTTCGTTCTCTAATAATATGGAAGAAACCTTGGTTTTCGAAGGTCCGTCAGGAGGGCATCAGTCTACTTCTGGTTGCCCCAATGTGGCCGACCTGAGTATGGTTTTCAGACATAATTTTGCTCCTGATAGCTCAGCCATGGCAGATTCCTCTGAGGAGGGATCTATTGTCTCAGGTGGAGGGCACAATCTTCCACCCTCACCCAGAGCTGTGGAAACTGTGGGCCTGGCCTTTTTCAACCCAGTGATCTCAAATAACTAGCTAATGAATACATGAATGAACAGTGTTATACCCATTTTATTGAGTTTATATACATAGTTATAATGTAAACCACCCAGGAACAATTTACACATTTTGCTTCAACCCAGTGATCTCAAATAACTAGCTAATGAATAATTAATTAATTAATTAATTAATAACTACCTAATGAATAAATGAATGAACAGTCTTATACCCATTTTATTAAGTTTATATACATAGTTATAGTGATCTCAAAGAACTAATGAACAGGCGAATGAATGAACCATATATTCTTTATTTTTTTAAATCAAACAAAACAGAAAACTCAAGTCTTTTGTGTGCGTTTTCAGAAAATGCCAAAACAAAACAAAACGTATAAAAAATGGTCCGAAGAGGACATGAAGGCGGCCCTGGAGGAACTGGAGGCAGGGCAGAGCCTGAGAACGGTGGGGGTCCGCTACGGCATCCCCCACAACACTCTTCAGGACCATCGTCGAGGCCGCTACGCCTACCAGCCCCACCCCAGCCGTGCCCTCCTCCCGGAGGAAGAGGCATCTTTAGTTGCTTATATCATTTGGATGGGCAGGCACGGCTTTCCCGTGACAAGGGCCGTAGCGACGTTGATGGCAACTGCTATTGTCAAGGCCTCGGGACGCCAGACAATGGTGAACTTTGAACATGGGCTGAGCCGTATGTGGTGGTGCCGTTTCCGGGAACGCCACCCGGAGCTGTCGGCCAGGACCCCCGACCCCCTGGACCGGCAGAAGGTCTTCAGTGTGACGGTGCCTCGGGTGGAGGCACTCTTCAACATATTGGAGCCCATGTTTGCCGGGAAGAGCTGGCATGATCGTCCGTACCTGGTGTTCAATTGTGATGAAACAGGCTTTGGGGATAAACAAAAAAGCAGGAAGGAGAAGGTGTATGCACAGAGGGGACAAAAACATGTGTATCGCCAAACTGTGGTAACAAGGGAGCACATCAGCGTCCACTGCTGTGCTAGCGCGGCAGGTGTGAGCATCCCCCCCCATGATTATATATGGCCAATGCCTGCCCAGTAACAGTTATGCGCTAGATGGCCCCCCCAACGCCCTGTATGCTATCAGTGAGAAAGGCTACATGGATGGGCCCCTGTTCGTGAGGTGGATCGAACATTTTCTGAAGCATGCTCCGGCAGAGCGTCCACTCCTGCTAAATTGCGATCAACACGAGACCCATATGTCCAAGGACGTGGTGGACCTCTGTCGGGGCAATGGTGTGGAGGTGGTGTGCCTGCCAAGCCACACCACCCATGCCCTTCAGCCCCTCGATGTGTCCCTCTTCGGGCCACTGAAAGAGGCCTTCACCAAGCTGGCTACAAATATGGGACTGGTTAGGGGAGACCTTGTCCTCGGGAAAAAGCATTTTTCTTCCATATTAAAATTTGCTTACCCAAAGGCGGCCAACGTGGAGAACATAAAGAAGGGGTTCCGGCTGACAGGTTTGTTCCCCCTGAACAGGCACGCACTGGAGGACAGTGATCAGGTACAAACTAAATAACAAAAATAGACACTGCATATGCTAAATACAATAGAAACAATGCAAACAATAATAAGATAATATATCTTTATATTATAAAAATAGGCCCAGATATACTAATATCTTTATCTCCTCTAATTTACATTTCAGATGATGATCATCCCTCCAGTGGCAGTCCACCCAGCCCCTCCTGCCACCACCATCGCCACGGCCCAGATCCACCCAGCCCCTCCTGCCACCACCATCACCACGGCCCAGATCCACCCAGCCCCTCCTGCCACCACCATCACCACGGCCCAGATCCACCCAGCCCCTCCTGCCACCACCATCACCACGGCCCAGATCCACCCAGCCCCTCCTGCCACCACCATCACCACGGCCCAGATCCACCCAGCCCCTCCTGCCATCACCATCACCATGGCCCAGATCCACCCAGCCCCTCCTGCCACCACCATCGCCACGGCTCCTCCCGACAGCATATCAGTGCCAGTTGTTGCTGGCTGTGTAGAGTGCCCCACCTGCCATCGGCCACCAAATCCATTGGTCGCGGCTGGAATTATCCCGGCGGGGCTCGCCCACATCCTGGTCCCGCCACGCTTTGACCAATCGGCCCGGAGGAGGCGGCAGCAGCAGGTTCCTGCTGGAGCACGCTGCATTACCAGTGACGAGTTTGCATCTCACCAAGCTGAGAAGGAGAGGGAAGAGAGGGAGAAGCAGGAGGCTAAGAGAAGGAGGATGGAGGAAGTCAAGGAAAGGAAAGCATTGATGGAGGAAGAGAAGAAGAGGAAGCAGAGAGAGAAGGAGCAGAGAGAGAGGGAGAAGGCGCAGAGAGAGAGAGAGAGTGAAGGAGCAGAGAGAGAGACAGAAGCAGAGGGAGAGGGAACAAGAGAGAGAAAGAATACGGAGAGAGAGGGAGCAGGAGTGGCTCCAAAATGACATCTGTGCAGCTTGCAAGCAGCCAAGCCCCCCAGGAACTGGAACAGAGACACTAATGTGGTACCAGAGGAGGCATGGCTGTGCAGGGAGTGTGACATGAGTCGCAATCCAAAAATATGCATATAAATAGTTTTGGTATTATTATTGTATATATTATTATTGATATATTATTGTATATATCAATTACATGTTCTATTTTATATTGCTATATTTACTGCATTCTTTGTTTATTTGTTTTAATAAATATGTCCATGTTCCTAAAACATTTATCAAAAGTGCATCAGTGTTTTCTTGTAGCACACAGTTTCCTAAAACCTAAAGCCATGTTTGATACAGTGACCATTATTAACGGGTTATTATAGACCTCAGTGATTTAAAAAAAAAAAGTAGCATACTGAAACTAAATGATGATCTAAATGAAGGACTTTTGGTGGAGGATACAAGCTTTCATAATATAGACAGCCTATCAAATAATAAACAGCAGAAGCTAAGTTTATCAAATAAAACATTAGCTGCTACCTACACACCGTTGAAAACACGTGAAGTTTATACTGAAACTAAATACACATCCAAATCGGTTATTTCGGCCTGACAACAGATAATATACATAGCATATGAAGTAACAAACAGCAAAAGTTAAGGTCATTCACATACATTTATATATAAACGATACCTTCACGTCGTCGAAATCATGATGCCCCGTTGTACGGTTTCATGTTACGCTCCCAACAATGACTGTACGGAATCTTGTGACGCATAACATAGTTCCCCACCCAGCGCCGCCTCAGCAAATCGCCATTTATGAGCATTTTCATAGGCCAAAAATAAACCAATCAAAGCTAAGAAACGAAGATAAGACCCTCCCCCAGTAAATGACATATCAAGGGTTCATTTGTCTAATCCGTTAAGGGTTGCTCTGACGTTTTTACGTGCCCGGAAGCGAGTTTTCGTGTACGGATTGTGATGCGGAACTGCTATTCATGTAACGTTAGTATCTTAACGTTACCATCTGACGCTGCTGTGTGTTGTTGTTGGTTTGTGTTAATGTTGTCAACCAGTTTAAAACTCAAACACATGAGAGGTAATTAGTCTCGGAATGAATAAAGTGATAAAACCGTAATTTATTCGTTAGAAGTACATAACCTCTTCGAACACTGATAACTGCCAGTGAATATATTTGTTTACATTTTTTAGTTCAAACATTAATACGACTTTCTTCGGGGGAGAACACCCAAATAGAGACAAATCCACCAACTACAGTAAGTTGTTATTGTTTTGTTTTTTGTCAATTTTACCCACTCTTTCGAAAACCTACACTGGGATTAATATAAAGTATTAACCCTCTACTGCACGGTGTTGCCATATGGCAACATACCCTTTCTTTGGACATTTCTTGAAATTTGAAAATAAATATGAGCTCTGATTAATCTTAAATTCATGGTAGAACCTGGTGGTAACCAATGATATGCTTTGATGACATCACGACATTACACACACCCTTGCAACGTCATTCTTTTCACACACTTTTGATGACTCCAGCTGCTGAAAAAGTGCTTGTGTATATGTGAAGATTTTCCTCATTTTTTTCATATTTCTTCGGAATAAAAAAATACATCAAGCATCTGGGGTAAGTTCTAATCTTATTTCAATCATTGTCACATTGTTTTGATACTTATATTACCTTTTTATTTAATAAAATAGGTGTGTTGCCATATGGCAACATTGTGCGGTAATGGAACAATATTTTGCCCATTCTAATGCAGAGTAGCTTTGTATGAATGACAATGTATGGATGCACTGATATAGTTGGATGGTTGTATTCTACTCATATATTTATATATATTTTTATATATTTATAAAGTAAAGTAAAAGTAAAGTATAAAAGTAAAATATATATCCGTCTTGACCGCTTTGATCACTGGCCAGAGATGGGTGCACCAAAAGGAAGGTGCAAGAATCCTGGCTGCAAGGGCATCGTCAGAGGGGTTTGCTCTAAGTGCAAGGTGCACCTCTGCTTAAAAGGTGGGGTATGTGATTTGCAAAACGGCAAATCTCAAAAGGTCCTACCTTCTTTCCTCCAACGCTGGCCCTGACTCCACCCACTCGAAGAGGGGCATGGGGGAGGGGGGTATGGTACGACCGTTTGATTGACGCACTTACTGTCCAATGATTCTAGGTGGTCTTGGAAATGATTGGCTGTTTTTCGAGTTTTTTCGAGTTTTTCGAGTCCTGCCCGTTCCACAGATGATTAATTTTTTTAATTTTCATGTCAGTGCTTCTAACTCAGTGGCTGTAAGTGGGTTAGGAATAGGATTTCAAGTGATTTTGAAAAAATGGTCAAAAAAGAAAATCACATACCCCACCTTTAACAGAGAGAACAACTGCTTTAAGGCATTTCACATCGAGTAGTTTCACTTGAACAGTTCTTATGAGTTTGCGTCAGATGTTTTGTAAATGTTGTTGAAATAATCGTTTCACATTGAGTAGTTTCACTTGAACAGTTCTTATGAGTTTGCGTCAGATGTTTTGTAAATGTTGTTGAAATAATACTTTGAAAATTAGTTTCATATTTTGTACACAAAGCTCTTGAAAACATTTTAAATAATAAAAACAATTTCATTTCTAAAAGACAGGTCTGTAATCATCTATGAATTTCATGTCATTTTGGGAGAAAACGCATCAGGCTGTTCCATTGTCGCACAATGTTGCCATATGGCAACGCACCCAAAAGTACCCCCCCCCAAAAAAAAAAAAAAAAAAAAAAAACATTTTAATCATGTAATAACGTCTCAGGTTATGTATGTAACCCTGGTTCCCTGATAGGGAACGAGACGTTGCGTTTGAGACGCGATGGGAACGTTCTGCGTGATTACGTCGTGAAGCACGTGTAAAATCAGTCCAATGGAAGCCCACTACGACATAGGTGACGTCATAGACCAGGAAACTATATAGCAGCCCTGAAATCAGACCGCGACAGCTTCTGAAAAACCTGAAGCAAGTCGATCAGGGCATGCAGGAAGTATGGCAGGCAAACGCAGCAGGGCATCCTCTCTTGAGTGACCCAAAACAAACAAATAATTGCTCAGATTTACGCCACAGAGAAGCTCTGTGAATGTAGGCATCTAAAGCCCGGACTGGACATAACAGGTTAAGCTGTTCCTGATCTGGGGTATTAAAGGGAGGAGGATAAAAGGCCTGCCGCACTATTGGGCCCCCAACATTTAGTGGGACCTTAGGAATATAACCCGGGCTAGGGTAGAGGAATGCTTTCACCATACTAGGTGCAAATTCCAGACATGAAGGAGCAACCGACAGAGCATGTAAATCACCAATTCTCTTGATAGACGAAATAGCAAGGAGAAATATATTCTTTAGAGTGAGGAATTTTTCTGAAACCTCCTCGATGGGCTCGAAGGGAGCCAAGGCTAGACCCTCAAGTACAATGGCCAAATCCCAAGCCGGTGCTCTAGATTGCAGTGCAGGCCTGAGCCTCAATGTACCACGGAGAAAACAAATAATAAGAGGATCTCTCCCAAGAGAAGAAGCCCCGAGAGGGGTGATAAGCAGATATAGCCGCTACGAACACCTTTAAGGTGGAGGGAGATAATCCAGCAGAGAAACGGTCTTGAGGAAATCGAGAACTGTACCAACCGGGCAGTTAACAAGATTTAAAAAACGTTCTCCACGCCATGTAGAGAACAGTTTCCATTTCAATGTACATAGTTTTCTCGTGGAAGGAGCTCTGGATTGAAGGACGGTCTCAACGACCTCAGTCGAGAGACCGGATTCTATGAGCTGGGCCCCCTCAGAGGCCAAGCCCACCGTTTCCACAACTCCGTTTAACCCTTTTCTATTATGTGCAGGACCCATAGAGAAATATTTGGCAGAAGTTTCCACGCTGCCAGAAATTCAGATAAGGGGAACCAGTCTCTCGAGACTGGCCTCTGGATTTGCTTGAACAATCATTTCGGTGCCCTGAAGCGGCGAACCGGCAGGGAACAACCGAACCGACCGTTCTACAACCCTCCTCGGAGGATTGCACGGGGACGCTGACACCTCGGCGCCCTGAAGCGGCGAACCGGCAGGGAACACCCGAACTGGCAGCGCTGCGACCCTCCTCAGAGAGTCGCACCCCAGTGGGAGCCGAGAAGAAACGATTTCTCAAAACCGTCCCTCCTTTTATTTTTTCGACAGGACTTCTTGTCTAAGCTTTATTAGAGATGACGACAGTCCTCTTTTTATTTAGATCTTGCCTACCTCTAAAAGCTTAGTTCCTACGACCCTCCTCGGAGGATCGTAGGAAAAAGCAGGCACCTCGGCACCCTGAAAGGGCGAACCGGCAGGGAGACCGAACTGACTGCTCTACGACCCTCCTCAGAGGATCGTATGGGGACGCTGACACCTCGGTGCCCTGAACGGCGAACCGGCAGGGAACAACCGAACTGGCAGCGCTGCGACCCTCCTCAGAGAGTCGCACCCCAGAGGGCGCCGAGGAGAAACGATTTCTCAAAACCGTCCCTACCCCGGAGGGGACCACCCTTAGAAGCCTGATAGCCTCAGCATCAGGTCTTCTTCTTTGCACTCTATGCCAGTTTAAGGAACATAGATTGGTGAGGAAGAAACCTCTGGAACGCCGCTGAAAGGTTTAGTTTTCTTGAAAGCGGAGCGTCCAGAAGAACAGACATTTTTATCTTTCTTTTTCTTTATTTTTATATCAGAAAAACGTATACATATAAACATATATATATATATATATATATATATATATATATATTCTCGAACATATTCTCGAATAGAGTCAATGCTGACATCCTCACATTCATCTATGTCCTAAAATACATTACCCACCAGTACTGCCTCATACAATTTATTTATTATTAAAGATGGCTGGTGGGTAACGTCGGGGTTAAAAATGATGACGCCGACTCGGGAGAGAGAAAGCTCGCAAGCGTCTCTATAATCCAAGGCACTGTAATACCATGATACTTAATACCCATAACATTACTCTAGTTAAGACGTTTGGGTATTAAACACATAAAATAGAAACCGGTTTATTCCACAATCTCTAAACCTCAGTGTGGAGATAGGGAAAAACCAGTAGTCCCCGACGAGGAGGCTGAGATACAGAGTTTTCCTGTTTTTTTCGATACATTTCATCTAATAAACTCTTTTTATTTTCACTCTCATAATGTTCAGCTGTCCAGTAAATATTTAACTAGCAACAGCATTAGAAAAACCTCCTTTAAAAAGCTCATCTTTACTCAACAGAGTTATGAGCTGCCCATTTATTGAAAAATCAAACATCTGCCTTTTTCTTAATACTTTTATTTGTTTTGTTCACTTTTTCTTAACAAAACACTAACGATACCAATTCCTCGGAACTGGAAATCGCAGCACACTGGATCTGCAGGTGAAATCGACGATCGGCGAGAGCGGAGCGTCTTCATAGATAGACTCATACAATGCACACAATCAGCCCCCTCGAGGACTGACTGGGCATGCTCCACTCCCAAACAAGCAACACAAAGCTGATGTGTGTCCCCACCCGTAATATTACGAGGGCAGGGAACAACACACCGTCTATAATCTTGCTTGCTCGCCATAATAATGATAGATAGGGCTTGACAGACAACAATAAATAGACAAGGACAGATATACAGAGAGCGCTTGCTGAAGGTACAGAAGCTGTCGCGGTCTGATTTCAGGGCTGCTATATAGTTTCCTGGTCTATGACGTCACCTATGTCGTAGTGGGCTTCCATTGGACTGATTTTACACGTGCTTCACGACGTAATCACGCAGAGCGTTCCCATCGTGTCTCAAACGCAGCTCGAGTTCCCTTGAAAGGGAACTAACAGTCTCAAAGATGACAGTACTCTGTTCATGTTGTGTGAATGTGTTATAATGGGAAACGTTTGTAGTATTAAATACATTTTAAGATTGTTTATGGAATGGTAAAAAAAAAATCCTGCTTTTTTTTGGGCTTTTCAGTGAATCATTTCTTGTTTCCCCTTCCAGACTCACCAAGGATCTAGATGATTACTGGCAACTTGGTGGAGGATTTTTCTTTAGCTGCTATCACTTCTGGTACGGATTCATTGACCTTTTGTGATATGATTTGATTTTACTCAATTTAATAAAAATGTACACTACTGTTCAAAAGTTTTGGGTCAATATGATTTTCTTTTATTTTTTAGGAAATTAATACTTTTTTTTTTCAGAAAGGATGCATTGAATTGATCAAAAGTGACAGTAAAGACATTTATAATAATGCAAAATATTTATTTTAATTAAATGCTTTTCTCTTGTACTTTCAAGGAATCTTGAAAAAATTAGTCACGGTTTGCACAAAAATATTAAGCAGCACAACTGTTTTCATCTGTGATAATAATCATAAATGTTTCTTGAGCATCAACTCATATTAGAATGATTTCTGAAGGATCATGTGACACTGAAGACTGGAGTAATGATGCTTAAAATTCAGCTTTGATCACAGGAATAAATTACACTTTACTATATATTCACATAGAAAACGGCTGTTTTACATTGAAATAATATTTCACAATATTACTTGGTTTGTTTTTAATCAAATAAATGCAGCCTTGGTGAGCAGAAGACCAAACCGACCCCAAACGTTTGAAGAGTAGTGTACTTTTTTTTTATTAACGATTTTGAATTAAAATAGTGTAATGTTTCTCCACAAATATTATCAGAAATATACGGAGCCCCAAAGGGGTCAAACGAAAATTGTTGAAACAATATAAACCTGCATTGAAAGATACAAGCGAAAGAACAACAGACAACAACCCTCTAAGCTGAACACCACAATTTGTTGATTTCAAAGATGAAATCATGACCTTATGATGATAGTAACCGTAACGGGCACATGGAGTAAATCATAAAACAAATTTAAAAAATCAATTCCACCTTCGGGCTTTGAAGAACTGATTGTGACTAATGGTTGATATTGTAAATTTACATCTGAATACGTAAGATATGCGTTTTAGAATGGATAGTGTTGTATACTTTTTCAATTTGACTGTAATTGAACAGTAAAGTTAAAATCTTGTACATTATTTTGTATTCAGTTTTAACTGTTTTTGCTTTTATTTATACAGGATCGCACAGAGAGCGGACAAGAAGTGAAGAGGAAACGAGAGGAAGCGATGGCATCGGAACGGACCTTGAGCTGGGACTCTGCTAGAGCAATACACAAGGCTGTCGCATTTTATTGAGAATCTAAGCTTTTTCCACTGTTACTGTACATTTTAAATATTAAATGCATTTCATTTAAGTTTTACTGTAATTGAACAAAAGCTCTTTAAATATTCCATTCAAATTTGTATTTGTACAGGCTTTTAACATTACGTTGAAAACACTGCAAGTTAAAGTTTGAGATGTAGAAAGTATTTTTAGACTTTTTGTTTTGTTTTGTTTTCCAAAATTAAAACGTCTACGGTTACGTATGTAACCCTCGTTCCCTGAGTAGGGAATGGAGAAGTTACGTCGGATGACGACGAATGGGGTTTCGCTTAGAACACCTATCGACTTCGAGTATTACAAAACGAGCCAATGGCAAAGAAATGCCATGGGTCTGCGGAATTTGCATAGCGTATCTCCGCCTTACCTCGTGGGTATAAAAGGAGGACGCCAGCAACATGCAGATATGTTTCTTCGCTGAGGAGCCAAGACTGAGCTCAGGCGATCCCCGCGGTACAGCGGAAAGTGGCAGGCAGACGTAACGTCTCCGTTCCCTACTCATGGAACGAGGGTTACATACGTAACCGTAGACGTTCCCTTTCGTTGTCACTCCGAGTTACGTCGGATGACGACGAATGGGGTTACCAGTCTAATCACGCCACCTTCTCAGCTGTCTTCCAGTGCCCTGCGTAAATCGAGATCCCTGTCAGCCTGGACAAAGGACTCCATTTATCACAGGAATACCAAAGTACACTGGGAAGCATATCCCAAGCTTAGGGGAAGTATGCAATTAATGCCAACCCAGAGGGGGGGGGACTTAGAGAATACACATATGACCCGAAGGAAGCATATGGAAAACACTGGGGTGTCCAGCCGCAGGTGGAATATTTCAACCCCAGGGGTGGCAAGGTGGCTTGCCAAGGGAAAGACACATGCTCAGAGAGGCTTACAGTGGAAATACATATGTGGGGGTCGCTCAGAGGAGGGACCGTGCACACGGGAGGCACCTAGCCGACGCACAGGCAATAGACACTGGCGCCGACGTCAGGAGTGCTGGAGGAGCTCAGGGCTTTCAGGAAAGCTCACCTGAGGAAAATATCGCACGTATCCAGTCCGTGGAGTGGAATGGCGAGCAAGCGAAGACACCTGAGCGGGTCCGGTACTAGCTGGTTGAAGCGAGTACACGAGAGGACACAGGCTCCACTCGGAGATTATAGAATCTGGCGAATGTGTTAGGTGTCGCCCAGCCTGCAGCTCTGCAGATGTCTGTTAGCGAGGCGCCATGCGCTAGAGCCCAAGAGGACGCCACACTCCGGGTGGAGTGGGCAGTCACACCAAGGGGGCACGGTCGACCTTGCTGCTGGTATGCCAAAGCAATGGTGTCCACTATCCAGTGAGACAACCTTTGCTTGGAGAGAGCCTTTCCCTTCAGCTTCCCACCATAACAGACAAAGAGCTGGTCAGAGGTCCTGAAACACTGCGTTCTGTCTACATAGGCGCGGAGAGCACGTACTGGACAGAGCAGTGCCAAGGCTGGGTCTGCCTCCTCCGAGGGCAGCGCTTGCAGGTTCACCACCTGGTAGGAACCTTGGGCACATATCCAGGCCGGGGTCTCAGGATCACGTGAGAGGAAGCCGGCCCAAATTCCAGGCACGCTTCGTCAACGGAGAATACGTGCAGGTCCCCAACCCTCTTGATGGAGGCCAGTGCAACCAGGAGGGCTGTCTTCATAGACAGGAACTTAAGCTCGACTGATTGCAGGGGCTCAAAGGGAGCATTCTTCAGGGCAGTTAGAACCACTGAGAGGTCCCAAGAGGGAACGAGAGGAGGCGAGGCGGATTTAGTCTCCTCGCTCCTCTCAGGAACCTGATGACCAGGTCGTGCTTCCCCACCGACTTACCTTCAATGAGGTCATGATGTGCGGCAATGGCGGCAACATAGACCTTCAGGGTGGAGGGAGACAGCCTTCGCTCCAACCCCTGTTGAAGGAAGGAAAGCACAACGCTGATCGAGCATCTCCGGGGGTCTTCTGAGAAGAGCACCAGTTGACGAAGAGGTTCCACTTCAACGCATAGACGTGTCTCGTGGACGACACTCTAGCGGAAGTGATGGTAGCCACCACCGCTGGTGGTAGGGTACTCAAACCTGCCTCGTCCCATCCAGGAGCCACACGTGGAGGCTCCAAAGATCGGGACGAGGGTGCCATAGGGTGCCCCGTCCCTGAGAAAGAAGGTTCTTCCTCAGAGGGATCGGCCAGGGAGGTGCTGTCGCGAGGAGTACTAGTTCGGCGAACCAGGTCCGGGTGGGCCAGTAAGGGGCAACCAGAATGACCTGCTCCTCGTCCTCCCTGACCTTGCGCAAGGTGTGCGCAAGAAGGCTCACTGGGGGAAACGCATACTTGCGGCCCTGCGGCCAGCTGTGCGCCAGAGCATCCGTGCCGAGCGTGCCCTCGGTCAGGGAATAAAACTGGGCGCAATGGGTCGAGTCGTGAGAGGCAAACAGATCTATCTGCGCGTCCCCGAACTGGTCCCAAATCAGCTGAACCGACTGGGGATGGAGTCGCCATTCTCCAGGGAGTGGCCGAAGCCGTGAGAGCTCGTCGCCTGCACAGTTCAGGACTCCGGAATGAAAATGGCTCAAAGCGACCTCAGATGCTTCTGACTCCATAAGAGGAGGTGGCGGGCGAGTTGCGACATACGGCGCGAGCGTAGACCACCTTGATGGTTGATGTACGCTACTGTGGCGGTATTGTCTGATCGGACTAGTACGTGTTGACCCCAGAGCAACGCCCGGAAGCGGTGCATGGCAAGGCGTACTGCCAGCAACTCGAGGCAATAGACATGCCATACTGCTCAACACTACATGCGAGAATCACTGAGCTTCAGGAGCAACCTTGCTCAACACCTGGGTGTGATAAATCTCACAGAATTTTTCAGGAGCATTTCTGCTCAACATGAGAGTGTGACAGCATGTCCATTGCGCATGGCGCCCCAGCCCGTGGAGGCATCTGTTGAGACAACAGCATGCCGGGAAGCTCGTTCCAGGGGCACTCGGGCCCGTAGAAAACTGAGGTTCGACCACGGGGTGAGTACTGACGGCAGGTCGGAGTAACTGGTACTCGGAGGGTGCCGTGTTGCCATGCCCACCTCGGGACTCGGTCGCGAAGCCAAAGCTGAAGCGGTCTCATATAAAGCAATCTGAGCGATTTACCGCGGCTGCAGATGCCATATGCCCCAGGAGCCTCTGAAAAAACTTCAGTGGAACCGCACTCTTGCGCTTGATAGTCTCAGGCAAGTCAGCAATGGCTGAGTGGAGAAGGCGACCAAGTCCATACCGAGAAAAGAGATCCTCTGCACGGGGCAAAGTTTACTCCTTCCCCAGTTGACCCGAAGGCCCAGACGAGCTAGGTGCCGGAGCACTGGGTCCCTGTATTCGCAAACCTGGTCTCAGGAGTGAGCTTAAGACAGCCAGTCACCGAGATAGTTCAGGATGCGAACCCCGTGTTCCCATGGAGGAACAAGGGCTGCCTCAACAACCCCTGTGAAGGCGCGAGGAGACAGGGCTAGCCCGAATGGGAGAACAGCGTACTGATATGCGCGTGCCCTGACAGCAAACCGTAGGTATGGTCTGAGTCGAAGGAGAACGAAGACATAAAAATAGGCGTCCTTCAGGTCGATCGCTGCAAACCAATCCTGTGGCCGCACACATCCAGAAATGCGTTTGGCCAGGAGCATCTTGAACGGCAGCCTGTGAAGGGAGCGGTTCAGGTGCGTAGGTCCAGGATTGGCCGTGACCCACCAGACTTCTCCGGGACAATGAGGTAGGGGCTGTAAACCCGGACCTCATTTCGGCTGGAGGAACAGTCTCAATCGCACCCATCGCCAGTAGGGTAGCAACCTCCGCTCTCATGATAGGGGCATAGCCACCGACCAAAGTGGAGCAGACTCCCCTGAAGCGGGGAGGAGACCATGCGAACTGAATCGCAAGCCGAGCCGATGGTTCGCGCTACCCAGCGGCACAGAAGGGAAGCTCTAGGCAGGCTCCCAACTGTACCAGCGGCGTCAAGAACCACAGACGTCCCCCGGGTGGTGCAGCGAAGCGGAATGACCGGCCCAGACGTGGACGGCATAGCGGTCCGGTGTGGGGGCAAGGTCATAACCGCACCCTGACAGAGGAGCCCAGGGAAGGACCAGCGTTCCACGGGGGCCTGCTCTGTCAGGGGTCTGGCGACAGAGGGGGACAGGGGCGAAGCGGTCCGTGGACGGCACGCCGTGTCAACCGCCTCTGGAACAGAGGGGGACGAGGAGAGCACGGCTTGTGGGCGGCGCTCTGTGTCGTCCGAGAACTCTATATGCTCAGAGACGAGAGAGTCAGTTCTTTCTGAATAAGGATTCTTCGCCAGCCCTCCACCGGGGAAAGGAGTGGCCCTGCTACCAACTCCTGGAAGAACTGAGTCTCATCTCTGAGCAGCCCATCTCAAAAGTGCCGCTAACCCGGCGTTTAGCGGGGGGCGGGGCTGGAGAGGGCTGTGGCGTCCCAGCTACGGTCTTCCAGAGCCAGGCCCGGGTGAATGGGCGGGGTTGGAACCGTAGGAGGGTGCCTTCGGCGGTGGGCAGACTGAGGGATCTGAGCGGACGGCGGGGCCGTCGGGCAGAATAACTTCAATCTGCTCATGGGCGGTTGAGAACTGTAGGGCAGAAGCACTCAACCGCACCGCCGAAGAGGCCGACTTGCGAGATGGGGGTGTCGAGCAGACGGGTCCACCCGACATCGTGCACCTCAGACCGGTCAGCCCCAGAATGGTGAACATCACCTGACTCCGAGAGCGTACGGCCACTTTCGTCGCTCGGAGAGCAAGGTCAGTGGCGGCGCGCAGCTCACTGAAGAGCCTCGGGTCAGTCCCGCCCTCCTGCATGTCCATGAGCATCTGGGTCAGGTAGACCAGCAGAACGGTCATGGGATGCAGTGAGGCGGCTGCCTGTCCTGTGGCACTATAGGATTTCGCCACAGATTAGTGTAGACGAAAAGAACTACAGGCTTTGGACGGGTGCTTAGGATTGCGCCGGGAAGCACTCTGAGGACACAGTAGCATGGCAACAGAGCGTTCAACCGGGGGGACCCCAGTGTACCCATGGGCAGCGGCCCCTGAGGGGAGGAAAGGTGGATGAGACCAACGAGCGGACCCGTGATCTCATCAAGCACGTCCGGGAGGAAAGATATTGGGATTTGCCGTGGACGCGGGTCGGCGGCCTCACCCAAAAACCAATCGTCCCGGGAAAGCATGGCCGTCATCTCCGGATCAGACTCAGGCACAACCGTATGCACACCAGAGGGTGGCAGCTGTGACGAGTCGTCATTTCCAGAAGAATCAAGCCCACCTAGTGATGCTGCTACAGACACAGCATCATCCTCTGTAGCTTCAAATGAAAACACACGGGCCACCCCTTTTTTTTTTTTTTTGGGGGGGGTAGACTCGTGGAATCATCAGTTCGCTAGCGGGCACCGTCATTAAAGAGGGGGGCTGGGGTCGCGGACACAGAGTCGGCGCCTTGTTCCAGACCAACACCCTCAGGTCACCCTGGCCACCAGCCGAAGATCGGGGGGTGGATGAGGGGACTCTCACTCTTGCGAGTTCACCGAGTCTCGACCTATATATGACGCGATGATCACGTTCCCAGAGAGAACATGAGTCATCCACGAGCGCTGTTCAAGCATGATCAAAGCCCAACACACTAGACAGCGCTCGTGCCCATCAGAGTCCGATACCAGTCCGCTGCAACCAGAAATGCACGGGCGAGCCGTCTTTAAAAAGACGTGCCACGTGCAAGCTCTTTTAAGAGAGGAGAAAAAAACTCCGCGATGTTGAAGCACACAGGGAGACACACACACACTGGCAGATCACTGCACAGATCAGCAGGCACTGTGAGCTCGCTGCAGATCGCCGTCACACCAACATCGGAGAGAGAAGCTCGTCTCGTAGAGCGAAGTCAGAGATGACTGTGGAGTGAAGAAATATTCTTGGCTCCGAAGCGAAAACATATCTGCATGTTGCTGGCGTCCTCCTTTTATACCCACGAGGTAAGGCGGAGATACGCTATGCAAATTCCGCAGACCCATGGCATTTCTTTGCCATTGGCTCGTTTTGTAATACTCGAAGTCGATAGGTGTTCTAAGCGAAACCCCATTCGTCGTCATCCGACCTAACTCGGAGTGACAACGAAAGGGAACTTGTTTTACAATCTTGAGCATGTGTTAACTCTTTATTAAATGTGTTTGTAATTAAGCCATTGCTGCCAGTCATTTGACATTTAACAAATTTTTAGTGTAGGCTGCAGTATGTACAGTTAATCACTAATTCAGTAAGCATTGTCATGACTCGTGTTCCAAATTCAAACTACGTTGAATGTACAATTGTATTCTCCCATATTGAAAAGTAAGACAGTGAAGCAACGTCACCATAGCAACGTTGAATCAATTTGCAAAACCGAAGCATAATTCAATGTTGGTTCAATGTCGACATACAACTTTTATTCAGCCATATTGAAAGAAGAGACAGTGAAACAACGTCACAACATCAACGGTGAAACAACTTTGCAAAATCAATGTTGATTCTTTTTGCAAAATCGAAACATAATTCAATGTTGTTTCAACCTTGGTCCCTGATGTAGATTCACTGGTGAATCAATGTTAAAATGCCAGCTGCAGGACACTTTAAAAATTAAATCTGAGAGCAAAGCTGCTCTAACATTAGAAATAATTGTGACATTGCATCTGCTTTGGTGAATTCCATTCTACATCCTTTCCTCATCAGGAAGCACAGTCAACATAGCAATCAGAGAGAGAGAGAGAGAGAGAGAGAGAGGTTTAAGAGCGAGATTAATGCTAATAGTTATATATTTGAAATGCTTCCTATTAATTTCATAGTATACACTGATACAATATTTAAATGCTAATATCAGAGAGAGAGAGAGAGAGAGAGAGAGAGAGAGAGAGAGTGTGTGTGTGTGTGTGTGTGTTTGAGAGAGAGAGCAAGGTTCAAGAGCGAGATTAAGGCTAATAGTTATATATTTGAAATGCTTCCTAGTAATTTCATAGTATACAATATTTAAATACTAATATCTGAATTGTATTTATTTAGATTTGCATCCTATGACCTACTGATGAGATTCTGGGCCTTAATAGAGCCCTCACTGCCATCTATGATCAGTGTGACACAAGCACAGAGACAAGTTCCACTGTAGTAGGTAGTTATTTACATACAGTACAACTTAACAAAGATCAGGGCTAATAGAATTAAATTGAAACATCATGTAAATTGTATTTCTTTTGAACAGACTCGTTCCCTGCAGCCCATTGATGAGATGTTCTTGTTTCTCAACTACCTTGCACTGGGTTCAAAACAGCATGACCTTGCTGACCGGTATGGAGACCAACAGTCAACGGTCAGTCGGATCATCACAACGTGGAGCAACTTTCTGTACACTGTGCTAGGGTCTTTGAGGATCTGGATACAAGAGGAGAAGATAAGGGGACATCTGCCAGCTGATGTGGCAGTAGGCGGTATAGGATGATACTTTATCTTATCGTGATAATTGTCAACTACACCACCCTAACAAATAAGGGAATATCAAAGGAATACCAGCAGTTTGAACTAGGTCACACAGGTTCGTGTGTGTCAGGAAGGTCAGAGACATGTACAAAACAATTTATCAAAATAGTGTTTATTAACGTATAAAAGATAGTTAGAAATAGTATGTTCTTGTTAAAAAAGGGAGCGCACAGCGCTACATGCACAAATAATGGCAATTAACAAGAGAGGTAATCACAGCGGGCAATATATATAATGACCACATCAGCAGTCCTCTACCCACGAGGGTAGGAGGAGCAGCAAAAAGATCTACAAATCTTAATTCACAGGTTATACAAACAAACAATTATACCAATCCACCAGGCTGAGTCTGCCGGCGGAAGGACCACTTAATGGCTTTTCCAAAAGCGCAATCCTACTCACGCACACACACGTCACCGTGCACTAGATCACACACACAGGCACTTCAAAAAGTGTCACCCACTGCAACACCACTATCACCATGCACGAGAAGGTCCTTCCGCCTGGCCACCTCAGTTCCTGAGAAAACAAATACACTGAGTTTAGTAAAAAACCCAAAATAACCACAGAAAATATCACAAACAAGAGAAAATAAAAATATACAATCATCAAGGTCGATGACGACACACCCTTAGATAACGCAAAATCTAAACAATAGCTACACGATAGAACTAAAGAAAAGACGTACAGAAAAATCGAGCTAATGCAGCACACACACCCACATACTGGCTCTCATCCAAATAACAGTCAGGTTATAACTTTGCGATTACTCTAGAAGGAAAGGAAGAAGACGATACAGATCCTGCTGCTGGCCCACGGCGCGATCGCAGCGTAAACACGTGGTTCTCAAATGCACTCAGGTTATACTAAGCGCAATTCACTGCCAAAACAGGAGGAAGCTCGTGCTGAAGACGAGAGCGAAGAACGGTCTGGAGGATGAGAGAGAAGACCCACACCACAAGAGAATATTCCTCACATATTTCCCTCTGGCTACTGTTTACAGCAATCATCAAGACCGCCGATTAACTGAAGGGTGAACAGACACTCACTCCGAACTGATAACGTGCACCGTCGGAAAAGTGCTGATGGACAGCTACAATTTGAAGGGATAACAACACATCAGTAGTGTTCTAAACACCTGATTTAAACCAGACGCTATCAACACATACCTAAGACTCGAGTGAATGACGCACGCGGGGCGAAGCAAAGACGTGACGTATCTCCGGATACAGCCAACCCGCATTAAATAGTTCATACTGTCCCCTGATAGGACACCCCAACTGTCAATCACTTAACTGATTATGTCACAATCCACCCCAGCCTTTTGTATCGTCGTCCCGACGATAGGCCACTAGCCCATGACGGCTACACAATGAGAAACGAGTGATACACAAGTCCTCTGCCCTGACGGCTATACAACAAGAAACAGAGGAGACACTTGCTACAAGTTCTCTGCCTTGACGGCTATACAACGAGAAATTCACAAGTTCTCTGCCATGACGGCTACATAACAAGAAACAAATGAGACACTTGCTACAAGTTCTCTGCCTTGACGGCTATACAACGAGAAACGAGTGATGCACAAGTTCTCTGCAATGACGGTTACATAACAAGAAACACATGAGACACTTGCTACAAGTTCTCTGCCTTGACGGCTATACAACGAGAAACGAGTGATGCACAAGTTCTCTGCCATGACGGCTACATAACAAGAAACAAATGGGACACTTGCTACAAGTTCTCTGCCTTGACGGCTATACGAGAAACGAGTGATGCACAAGTTCTCTGCCATGACGGCTACATAACAAGAAACAAATGAGACACTTGCTACAAGTTCTCTGCCTTGACGGCTATACAACGAGAAACGAGTGATGCACAAGTTCTCTGCCATGACGGCTACACAATAAGAAACAAATGAGACACTTGCTACAAGTTCGCTGCCTTGACGGCTATACAACGAGAAACAAATGAAACTGTCCATTCCACGACCAAGCTGCGGCCCTGCAGCTTAGCGGGCAGCACTTTTCCGACGGTTGTTCAAACTGAAACTGCCCACCCCTTAATGGAGCTAAATCTGCATGAGCCGGCGGACCCGAGAAGGTCTACGCTCCCCTTCGCTATCCCTGGCAAAATGGCCAGGCCACTGACACCGTCTGTAAATAATTTGATTAACCTGCGCCGATCGAACACGTGACTGAAGATTTTGAAGTTGGACTATACCTTGGGTAAGTCGATTCAATTGTTGTTGGTTTCTCAACATGTCCCGCAGTTCATTCAGCTCTGAGGTCACTAGAACACCAATAGCCCCTGTATGCTGTTGCCCCTGTACCCCATACAGATCACAAAACGCCTTAATTCTATTTGGGTCCCCCCTCTCATCCTCCGACCAATACCGAATCTCCCCCCTTACCTCTTGCTGAAGCTTTTCATTACCTGCTTTTAATTGTGCTACCAATTCATCTTCCATAGCTGCGAGCCACACAATCACTTACCACCCGGAAGAAACTTCTCACGGATTACACCTACGCTTTGCAACAGGATCGCCACCATCTACTTCCTGCCACCAACACAAAGAATAGAAGAAAGAGGAAAAACAAAAAAAAACTCTTCCCCCCCCACCCACAATTTTTTAATTTTTTTAAAAACACTCACGTCTCTGCCTTAAACAACTGACACACTACCCTGCCGACTACGCCAAATGTGGCAGTAGGCGGTATAGGATGATACTTTATCTTATCGTGATAATTGTCGACTACGCCACCCTGAATAAATCAGGGAATATCAAAATAACCCAGCAGTTTGAACTAGGTCACACAGGTTCGTGTGTGTCAGGAAGGTCAGAGACATGTACAAAACAATTTATCAAAATAGTGTTTATTAACGTATAAAAGATAGTTAGAAATAGTATGTTCTTGTTAAAAAAGGGAGCGCACAGCGCTACATGCACAAATAATGGCAATTAACAAGAGAGGTAATCACAGCGGGCAATATATATAATGACCACATCAGCAGTCCTCTACCCACGAGGGTAGGAGGAGCAGCAAAAAGATCTACAAATCTTAATTCACAGGTTATACAAACAAACAATTATACCAATCCACCAGGCTGAGTCTGCCGGCGGAAGGACCACTTAATGGCTCACGCACACACACGTCACCGTGCACTAGATCACACACACAGGCACTTCAAAAAGTGTCACCCACTGCAACACCACTATCACCATGCACAAGAAGGTCCTTCCGCCTGGCCACCTCAGTTCCTGAGAAAACAAATACACTGAGTTTAGTAAAAACCCAAAAATAACCACAGAAAATATCACAAACAAGAGAAAATAAAAATATACAATCATCAAGGTCGATGACGACACACCCTTAGATAACGCAAAATCTAAACAATAGCTACACGATAGAACTAAAGAAAAGACGTACAGAAAAATCGAGCTAATGCAGCACACACACCCACATACTGGCTCTCATCCAAATAACAGTCAGGTTATAACTTTGCGATTACTCTAGAAGGAAAGGAAGTAGACGATACAAATCCTGCTGCTGGCCCATGGCGCGATCGCAGCGTAAACACGTGGTTCTCAAATGCACTCAGGTTATACTAAGCGCAATTCACTGCAAAAACAGGAGGAAGCTCGTGCTGAAGACGAGAGTGAAGAACGGTCTGGAGGAGGAGAGAGAAGACCCACACCACAAGAGAATATTCCTCACATATTTCCCTCTGGCTACTGTTTACAGCAATCATCAAGACCGCCGATTAACTGAAGGGTGAACAGACACTCACTCCGAACTGATAACGTGCACCGTCGGAAAAGTGCTGATGGACAGCTACAATTTGAAGGGATAACAACACATCAGTAGTGTTCTAAACACCTGATTTAAACCAGACGCTATCAACACATACCTAAGACTCGAGTGAATGACGCACGCGGGGCGAGGCAAAGACGTGACGTATCTCCGGATACAGCCAACCCGCATTAAATAGCTCATACTGTCCCCTGATAGGACACCACAACTGTCAATCACTTAACTGATTATGTCACACTGAGTTTAATGACTATGCAGACACTACCGTCATCCTGGACTGCACGGAGCTGAGGTGCCAGTGCCCTTCATCACCTCTTCTCCAAAGTGAAATGTTCTCAGCATACAAGTCCCACTGCACTCTCAAAGGGCTGCTTGGAGTGGCTCCTCATGGGGCGGTCACATTTATCTCTCCACTGTACACTGGTTCCATCAGTGACAAACAGATCATGCGAGAGTCTGAAATTCTCTCCCTTTTGAGACCTGGGATGGCCATCATGGTCGACCGAGGTTTCCTTGTTGATGACCTTGTGCCTTGCAAGATTTATAGGCCAGCATTTCTCTCTGGAAGATCCCAGATGTCTGCCTGTGAGGTCAGGGAGACCCAAGCAATTGCACGCCTGAGGGTGCATGTTGAGCGCCTCATACGGCATGTTAAAGGTGCTCTAAGCGATGTCGAGTGACATCACTTCTTGTTTAAAGTATTGTCAAACAAAACGAAGGCTAGATAGACCTTCCCTCCTCCTCATCCGTGCACTAACCCCCCAAACCGCACCCCCAAACCCTTCTTATCGGTTATTGGTTATATAAGCCCAGTTTGTTTTTGTTGCCGTTTGTGGAGCCTGGGGTGTCTGCAGAGACCGTGTTTTTTTACGGGGGACAGGCAGCTAGCGGATAGTGAGGAGATGTTTGTTGTATGTGACAAAAAATGTTTTGGCTTAAAAAAACGCGTGACATCGCTTTGAGCACCTTTAAGGAACACAAGCTCTTTGACACAGAGATTCCACTTCGGTTTTTTGGCAACATTAATCAGCTGTATACTGTTGCATGTCTTCTGACAAACTATGAAAACGGGCCTCTTGTAAAGGCTTGGGCAAAGAAGCCAGAGTAGTACTTGTCTGTAAATAGCTATTTATTTTTTTGTAATGTTAAAAGTTTTTTCAGCCACTTTGGTAATTGTTCATTTTTAAAAATCTATACAAATGACCAGATGATGGTGGTTGTTCACTTTTAGAAATGTATAAAATTGACTAGAGCGTGTCTAAAAAAATCGATCTAATCTGAATCGATACCAGTACTGTTTTTTTTGTTACATTTTACAATTGGTACGAGGCTGTATCTATTGTTTGTTTACCTATACAAATGGTCATAGGTATTTTTTTTTTACATTTTTGTAACTACTCTCTTTAAATGTACCTTTGTAAATTACTTTTTATTATACATTTTATAGTACCTCATGTTATGTATGCACTGCTGTACATTGTACATACTTTGAATAAAGAACTACTGACTTATTTGCATTTTATATGTTCTTTACCTCACCAGTGCTTTTAAGCCATCTGTAATAAAATAACACTTTCATGTACAGTGAATTATATTTAATGAATAATAACCTTTGTTTATGGCTCCCAAATTACAAATAACAGTTATAAAATACTATTTTTAGGTAATAAAATAATATAGGCTAAACATATATATTAATAGGAAGAACATGCTATTTAATAAATAATAGATTACATATATGTACATCTCATTACATTAGTATACAAATACACAAGAAGCATAGTAATAAAATTAAGAAAACAAAAATGTGTGCAAATATTTTGAAATGTATTGAACTGATAAGAGCTGCTAGATTAGAACTGCCAGTAAGAGAAATAGAGAAGAGAAATTAACAGCATTCTGTAAAAGAAGTGTGACAGGCCATCAAAATCTAATTACATAGGGAAGCATAGAGGTAACCATAAAAAAAGAAATAGTCAATTTTTTCTTTAATTGTTTTGGTGATTTCATTGTCTCTGGGAATCCTCTAAATAAACATGTCTTCCTGTGTGTAGACAACAAAGTCACACCAGTCCAAACCAGAAATCAACATATGGCCCTGGACCTGCCAGAAGTACGAATGAGATTTCCTTAATGTGTGTGTGCCCTCACTGATCTTAATATATGGGCAATCAACATAGCTTGCTACATTGGGGCATTTAATCTCAACAAGGCCAAACACTGCCTGCCCCTTTGGATCATACACGATGCCATCAGGTGATGACCCCATCCAGGGTGCGTCAGGGTGGATAATGAAACCACAGGGATAGTGGTTAACCTCCCTTACTCTGCAGTACTCCTCTACAGCTGCTGGTTCCATGTCAAGCCCCCTCCTCATGTTTGCAGTCTGATGGCTAGGTCTCAGAAGTCTTTTGGCAAGATTTTCGGCAGAGCTCTGTGCCCTGGTGTGACAGTCCTCTCTGAATTTTGAGGAGGTGATGCGGGGCTGCCTTAGCTTGTGCCACTCGATGCAGGAACTCTGCTCTATTGTACTGTTGGCAATTTTGTGTGCTGTCTCTAATGGTGTTGCCAGGGACATCATGTGGTGCTGCTGATGTTCAGTGCAGACAAAAGAGCAGGTAGAGGGTTCCAGCCTGTAACCCTGAAGTGGCAGATGTGGGGGAGAAGGAGCATCTGTGAGTGGACAGGTTTTTGGAACTCGCTTTGCTGGCATGTGATAAGACAACACACTTCCTTCTTGCACTTTCCAAATGCAGAGTCAACCAGAGGAACATTAATGTCCATAGCCATAGTTGTTATCAGTGGAGCCGCATCACTTGGAAGATCATGGTAGACTTCATCTGTAACGGAGCAGGCTTCCGCACCGCTCCCTCTCCGCCACCGGAGGGATCCTTCCCCGGAATATTAACCACCCTTAGTAACTTCACTTCCCATCATGCCGCTTACCTGGGACTGATTACGCGACACACCTGCACCACACTGATTGCACACACACCTGCATGTCATTTACACACACATAAAAGCCACTTCCACACAGCACTTCTCTGCGAAGTATAGTATTGCCCAGGCCTTCAATAACGAGCGGTTATTTTTGAGTTTGCTTTTCTGACTACTGATCTTGGATTGTGTACCCCGACCTCTGATTGTTCTCTGCCTGTCTTGATCCGGATTGTCCTTTGGATTTGTATATTTCTGCCTGCCTTGACCATTGCCTGTGACCCCGACCTTCTCTGTGTTATCTTCGCTGCTACTGTCTGCTGTTGATTTACCCTGCCTGTTTGACCATTCTCATTAAAGCTGCAAATGGATCCCTCAGCGTCTGTGCCATCAACATATCATCCACCCTGGGTGTGGAAAGTTCAGGCAGAGCTGAACTGACACCCTTATACAAGTTGCTCCTATGGAAAAGACACAATCATTTTGTTTTTTTAAATGAGCCATAAAGTAAGTTACATATAAGTTGAACGAACAAACAAAATAAAAAATAAAATAAAAAAGGCTTTATTTTTTTGAAAAGCCATTAGAGATGGTTAGGACTTTCTTGCTTGAACAACTGTCAGTATAAATACTAACAATGGATATTAACATACAATGTGTCTCATATGATCAGATGACTACTTTATTTGAGGTCTCACTGATTATAACAGAAAATGTCTTTAATGATAATAACAACAATACTAACCTGATGCCTTCCACCAGTTTTCGTTCCTTGGGTCTGGCTGAAAGAATCACCATGTCATTAACCAGACCAGGTTTAACACCCTGCATTTAAACAAAAAAAGGTTATCAATAAACAGAAATATCCATAAATAGAATCAAAGTACCCTGTTAGAAACATTAGTTACCATGGTTCTTGGCTTATGCCATTTCTGTTCAGTCTCTGTGCAGCTGTGTGTTGGGGGAACAGAGGTGATTCTTAGCTGGCAATAATGTGCAGTCTGGTACAACAGTACTGCCACATGATTACACAAAGCTGTACCTGTCACACAGGTACACTGGCAGCTTTGTAGCTGCACAGGACGGGCATCCCTAAGCACAACCTGAAAATACACAAATCTGTTACAATAGAATAAAAGTGCAGTTTTTAAAAAGGAGAATGCATGAGTACAGTGAGAATGTTCGACAAAACAAACAATTAATATGTACCGTCGACATATAAAGATGACATAAAAAAACTACTAAATTTGTAGGAGCTAAAATTGTAGCCAAAATATAATTTATTATTAATATAATTATTTCTCACTTTACTCATCATCAACAGTGGACACAGAACGTGTGTCAATGCAGTGAAACAGAATTCAGTTTCTGTGAATCCCAGTGCTTACTAACATACGTTACATATTTAAAAATCGATAAATATTCCAACACACCAATATTATTAATGGTAGGGTAAATTAAATATGTATTTAAAATAACCTTTAGTAGGATTATGTGGTGACTCACAGAAACTTGATCTGACGAACGGAACCTGTCTCATGAAACAGCCTGCACTGAACCTGCAGGATAACTTTCCCTTACGCTCAAGGTGTGAGGCTTTTGGCTTTTCCTCATTGATCTGTAGCACTCAGCCCTAATGGTTACCTCGCCTGTACTTGAATCCTTGTTTGAAACTGACATTGACAAAGGCGTTAGGAAAATTAGATGTGATTGACACATAATAGTGCGTTAAACAGACTGACACAGACGCATACGTTACGCCTGCTGCGCTAGCGTTAATAGCATGCATGCTAAGGACATGTAAACACTACATGTCCAGATCTTACCTTCAAAATTGTGGATGTAGCTTGAAACGTATAGCTTGAAGCTCTTCTCCTTCTAGGTTGTTGATGTATGACACAATGTTTGGATGACTCGACTCACGTCGTTGACCGCAACCCTTGGGACATATTGAAGCGACCGAGTGAAAAACGCCATAGTTGCTATTGACGCTACGTGCGCCGGCGACGCCGGATGTGACCTAGCTGGCTGACTTGGAATGCGGAAGAGAGTGTGCATATAGCCTATTAAAGCACAGGTGTCACCACTTGAACACAACAACTCAAAATTGATCACACTTGTGGCTAATGATATGAGGGAACATATGCAGTAAGCCAGTTCAGAGAGCACTGGTTTGTGAGGCCCTACAATGGATAGAAATCTGAGAGGAAGAGTTTGTGTGAGAGGAGGTCGAGGTGGACAGCGGAGACAAAGAACAGTAATATCTGATGAAATCAGAGCTACTGTGATTGACCATGTTCTTGTCCATGGTATGAGCATGAGGGAGGCTGGACAAAGGGTACAACCAAACATCAGTAGATTCACTGTGTCCACCATAATCCGAAGATTTAGAGAGGAGAACAGGTAATTACCTTTTTTGACATTATAGTACAGTATGTAAATGTTGACAGCAATTACTGTATGACATACTATATACTGTACCACGGTATACTGTAAGTAAATATATGTTTCAGTACATCACTGTACCAATGTACTGTAGTATTGTAATGGAGGGTTGGTCTAACTGTTTGTTGGCCTAGTATTCCATGTATATTTTTTGTAACTCCATGTTCTCTTTTTGTAGAATTGAAAGACTGCCACATGGGGGTGGGAGGACAGGTATGTTCTCCCCACACCAAGAGACCCTAATTGTTGACATGGTCCGAGAGAACAGTGCCATTAAACTGAGTGAAATTCAGCAGAAGATCATTGAGGACCATGTAAATGTTGAGGGTATCAACAGTGTCAGCCTCTCTACTGTTGATCGTGTCCTCAAGCGCAACAGACTGCACATGAAACAGCTATACAGAGTGCCCTTTGATCGCAACTCAGAGTCAAAGACCAAATTTCCAGTATGTACAGGTTGGCATATATCCAGACACATTCAATGTTGATTACTCTAGGTAGTGACTTACTGTAGTGGCCTAAATCACTTTTTCCATATCACTTACAAAACTATATCTATTTCTACAGAGGGTTTTTCAACTGGATGGGATGGAAAGACCCCATGAATACATCTACATGGATGAAGCTGGGTTTAATCTCACCAAAAGGAGAATGAGAGGCCGTAATGTGATTGGCCTTCGGGCCATTGTTGGTGTTTCTGCGGCAGCGTGGTGGCAATGTCACATTATGTGCTGCCATCAGCAATCATGGGGTTGTCCACCATCATGCCAACCTGGGGCCCTACAACACTCACCAGCTCCTCATTTCCCTCAATCACATGCAAGATGCTCTGTTAGGGCAGCAGGATGAGCATCCTATCTGTTGTTGTTTGGGACAATGTGAGTTTTCACAGAGTCCTCCAGGTTAGAGAGTGGTTCAATATGAACCAAGGTTTTATCAATCTTTGCCTTCCACCGTACTCCCCTTTCATAAACCCCATTGAGGAATTCTTCTCCTCATGGCGGTGGAAGGTATATGAACGCCAAACTTACACCAGGGTAAATCTCCTGCAAGCCAAGGGACTTGCCTGTGGTGACATAGGTGTGGATGCATGCCAAGCCTGGATACGGCATGCCAGGGGTATTTTCCCCCGTTGCCTGGCAAGACAAAATGTGGCCTGTGATGTGGATGAAGTCCTGTGGCCTGACCCAGTACGGAGACATGATGCTGTGGCTGAGTAATGCACTTATTTGTATATTTTTGTACTATATTTTTACATGGGCTTACTGTACACGTGGCAAACGCATAAGATTTCTGTTTGTTTTTACAAGTGCTACGTGTAAATGCACAAGATTTCTGTTTTGTCTTTTTGTACAAGTGCTAAATGCACATGTTTTTTTGTTTTGCGACACGCATTTAGCTGACAGCGAACAATAAACATTGATTTCTCGAGCTTCATGTCCTGAGCATTGTGTTTTCTATTTTTCTACGTAGTGTTTAATGACTGTTCAGTAGTGTTTTTAATTTTGATTGACTCGGGGCACGATTTGTCAACATAGTTCAGTTTTGAGCACAGATTGAACTGTTTTGAGGTGAAAGTTTGGTTCCCTTTCAAGGGAACTCGAGCTGCGTTGAGACGCGGTGGGAACGCTCTGCGTGATTGCGTCGTGAAGCATGTGTATAATCAGTCCAATGGAAGAGCTAGACGTCATAGGCGGGTGACATCATAGACCAGGAAGCTATGAAGCACACCTGAAAACAGACCGCGACAGATTCTGTTGCCTTCAGCAAGCGATCTGTGTATTCTGTCCTTGTCATATTTATTGTTGTCTGTCAAGTTGCAATATATATATATATATATATATATATATATATATATATATATATATATGGCAAAAGAGAGCAAGCAGCTTCGTGTTGTTCCCTGCCCACGTTATATCACTGGTGGGGACACACACATCAGCTTTCTGGTACTATTTGGGAGTGGAGCATACCACAGTCAGCTCTCAAGTGGGCTGACTGTGAGCATTGCGAGAAGCAGTCCGTGAGGACGCTCCACTCCCGCCGGGCGTTCTTCGAGGAGGACGGTTCGGTTTGCGCTCCCCACGTGGGCCCCGCTGTTGCCGATGCACGGCGGCGACTCGCATTTTGGGGTTCGCAAACGGATCTGACAGCGGGGGTTAGGACGGGCCCCGCCCTATCTCAGCTTTCACCTGCCAGATCCAGTGCTCGTGATTCCAGTTCCGAGGAATTGGTATCGTTAGTGTTTTGTTTAAAAAAAAGAGAACAAAACAAATAAAGATAATAAGAAAAAGACAGATGTTTGAGTTTTCAATAAATGAATAAATAATTCATAACTCTGTTGAATAAGCTCATAACTCTGTTGAATAAAGAGGAGCTTAAAAGGAGGTTTATCTAGCGCTGTTGCTAGTTAAATATTTCTGGCCAGCTGAAGATTATGAGAGTGAAAAAGAGAGTTTATTAGATGAAATATATCTAAAAACAGAAAACCTCTGTATCTCAGCCTCCTCGTCGGGGACTGACGTTTTTTCCCTATCTCCATAGCACACTGAGGTGTCGAGATCGTGGAATAAGCCGGTTTCTATTTTATGTGTTTAATGCCCAAACGTCTAACTATAGTAATGCTATGGGTATTAAGTATTATGGTATGGGGGGCGCTATAGAGCCGTGAACCAAGATGGCAGCTTAAAGTGAATGCTCCGTGTAGCCTGCATCAAAATTCCAAAAAACCCAGCATTTGAAGAGTAAACTGAATCGGAAGATGTCAAAATCTGCTACCCTCAAGGATTGTGATATTTTTACACGAAAACGCGGTTCCCGAAAACCAGCTAAAACTGACATTTCGGCAGCAGGTCAAGACAACGTGGGGACTGCTGCTAGCGCGGATAGCATGTGTGACCTCACCACGGTATTAGCTGAACTTCGGTCATTGCACTCGGAGTTCACTGGATTTGGAACCAAGCTGAATAGCATAGATAATCGTATGGGTGAAATGACTAAGTCCATCGCTGCTTTGGAGAAAAACATGACGGAGGTGAAGCAAAACGTAGCCACTAATGTGACGCGACTGGAGGAAGCTGAGAATAGAATCATGTCGGCGGAGGAACTCATGGAAAAGAGCACGGTCGACCTTAACAACGCCATGAAGCGAATATCCTACCTGGAGGCAAAGACTGACGACCTGGAGAACCGGAGTCGCAGGAAGAACCTTCGCTTGTTTGGCCTCCGGGAGGGCGCCGAGGGTGAGCGGCCGCTGCTGGAGTACATTCGGGCGGCGCTGCCGCGTTGGCTGGAGACCGACAAATCCTTTGTCATTGAGAGGGCTCACCGCACCCTGGCACCTCCAAAGCCAAACCAGCACAGAGCAGTCCTTATCCGATTCCTGAATTTCCAAGATCGGGAGTTTGTTTTCCGTTCCACAAAACAACGTAATATCGAACATGAAGGAAACAAACTTTTTTTCGCCCAGGATCTTTCAGCGGAGACCGTCCGACTACGAGCCGAGTTCAGCACCGTCAGGAAAGCGTTTGTTGAAAAAGGCATTTTCCGCGGGTTCCAATATAATCCATGTAAGATGAGGATCCTCCACAATGGGAAGCTACAGGTGTTTTCATCCCCAAAGGAAGCTGGGGATTTTCTCCACAGACACGCCGGACAGGACTGACTATGATGGTGAGCGATTCGGTTCCCGAACTAGAAAATCAGCTGTTCAGACCTAATAACTGCACTTTAAGGTATTTTCTATAATACGTTCATAACGTTACTATAGACACATGTATGTATGTATATGTATGTATATGTGTGTATACTCTTTTTTTTTCTCCCTTTTTCTAAACACATTAATACTACATACTTTGGTTAAACTTTATTCTTGAGAAGGAGACAAAATATGCAGATAAATAACATTGCTGTTGAATAATTTTATGGAGGGACTATGTTAACATGTTCATATGGGTTTGCTGTGTTTATCTCTTAATTTGGTGTATGCATGGTTTACGGACACCACTGCTGCTTTTTGAAGTTGGGTTTTATAGCTTAGCTACTCCCCTTATTAGTGGATTAGCACAAACCCCCATTTACTAATCTGAGTAAGGGAGGGGGCGGGGGGGATTTAAGTGTTATGTGTCATTTTCAGGATTTTCTTTTTTTATTTAGTTATTTGTTTTTTTTTATTCAAAAGTTATCTGTATTTTATACTAACTCGGCACAATGTATTGCTATATTAATACTCCTGAAAAAACCAACAAAGTATGGAACAAGTGAATACTCATAATGTCTGATATAAAAATCACAAGTTGGAATGTCAGAGGACTCAGGAAAAGAATTAAACTAAAACAGGTTATCAACAGGATTAAGCAACTCAAATCGAAAATAATTTTTCTTCAAGAAACACATCTTACAGATTGTGAATTAAAATTTGTAAAAAACAGATGGCCTGGCCAGGTGATACACTCATCATACAGTAATTATGCAAGAGGCGTAATTATTTTGATTCATAGGAGTATACCATTCCAAATGCTACAAATAAAAAAAGACCCGGCTGGTAGATACGTAATTGTCCAGGGTAACATTCTCTCAATTACTTTGAATTTAGTGAGTTTGTATGGCCCAAATGAAAATAAACCAAAGTTTTTTGAAGATCTATTTCTTACCGTATCCACTCTGCAAGGACTCTATATAATTGGAGGAGACTTTAATTGTACCTTGAATCCAAGTATAGATCGTTCAACAGGCTCAGATATCTATAAAGCTCAAACTAGACATTTAATAAATCAATATATATTGGATTTGAACTTGGTGGAAGTGTGGAGGGAACAAAATCCTGATAAAATAGAATTTTCCTGTCACTCAGGTATTCACAAATCCCGATCGAGTATAGATTATTTTCTTATCTCAAGGGAACTAGTATCAAGGATCAAACAATGTCAGTATGATAGCATAGTGATCAGTGATCATGCAGCTATCTCACTGAATGTTTACATGGACAACTTTACCCACAAACAGTTCCGTTGGCGGTTTCAAGCAAGATGGCTACAGAACTCAAACTTTGTTAAATTATAGGGGAGAAAATAGATAATTACTTTGAGTTGAATACAAATCAAACTAGTGCCGCAATGAGATGGGAAGGATTTAAAGCATATATTCGAGGTGAAATCCTTAGCTATACGAGTACGAAGAATAAACAACAACAAAAGCAAATGGAAATCTTGGATAGGCAAATAAAATCTTTGGAATTAGACTTAAATGCTAGTGATGACCCAATAAAACAAAGTGAATTATTACGTTTGAGAACTGAATATAATAAATTGTCTTCTGATGCAGCAGCAAAAAGTTTAATGTGGTTAAAGCAATCTTATTATGACCAAGGTGAGAAGGCGGGGAAGCTCTTGGCATGGAGAATAAAGAAAACACAGAGTGAAAGAGCAATTAATAGTATAAAGACCTCCTCAGGTGAGGTAACAGTAGACCCATCTGAAATTAACGATAGCTTTAGACAATTTTATGAAAATTTGTATAGATCTGATTGTTGCCATACCTCGGAAGAACAGGACCTATTCTTGGACCAACTACAGTTCCAGACACTCACAGAAGACACACAACAAGAGTTGGAAAGGAATTTAACTATTGAAGAGATATCACAGGCCATACAAAGTATCAACAGTGGTAAAGCTCCTGGGCTAGACGGATTTACGATTGAATTCTACAAAACTTTCAAAGAAAAAATAATAGTTCCACTTTTTAACATGTATGAAGAAGCATTTAAAAATGAGGTCCTCCCACCCACTCTAAGACAGGCTATGATCACTTTGATATTAAAACCAGGTAAACCTCCTGCAGAATGCTCATCATTCAGACCAATAAGTTTGATGGGGGTTGACACTAAAATACTTTGTAAAGTTTTAGCAAAAAGATTAGACCCCTTTATCTCACATCTAGTTCATAACGATCAAAATGGCTTTGTACCAAAACGTCAAGATTTCATAATATAAGAAGAGTTTTGAATATAATTCATGAGAAATTTGATGCTAAAGATACGGCTTTATTATCACTTGATGCCCGTCAGGCCTTTGACAGAATAGAGTGGTCATACTTGTTTAACGTTCTTCCGAGGTATGGATTTGGATTTAACTTTCTCAAATGGGTTAAACTTTTGTATACAAATCCTAAAGCCAGTGTCTTGACAAACAACATGGTCTCTAAACCTTTCACATTGGAACGTTCCACTCGCCAGGGATGCCCGTTATCTCCAATGTTATTTATTTTGGCTATGGAACCCTTGGCAATGACGATAAGAATGCGAACTGATATATTTGGCATCCAGTTAGGAGATCAGGAGCATATATTGGCCCTATATGCTGATGATCTGATAGTTTTTTTGACAAGGCTGTCCATCAGTGTCCCAAATTTAATTCAACAAATGGAGCTATTTGGTCGATTTTCTGGCTATGAAATAAATGATTCAAAATCTTCTATTCTATTTTTGAACAGGGACGAGAGGCTAAACCCAGTCATACAGACCCCGTTTATCAATGCAAAAGAGGGATTTGTGTATCTTGGTGTTAAAATTACTCCAGACATTAAAACCATTGTACCAATGAATTATGATCCTTTGGTTAGTGAAGTAAAGGAGTCTTTAAATAAATGGATAGTAATGCCCGTGTCAATGATTGGCAGAATAAACATGATCAAAATGAGCATATTACCAAAATTTTTATATCTGTTTCAGGCACTCCCTTTGCCTCTCTCAAAACAATTTTTTGATGAATTAAACACTGTCTTTAATAGATTCATTTGGAATAATAAAAAACCTAGACTAAGGCTTCGACTGCTGTACATGCCATATGAGAGAGGGGGGCTACAACTCCCCAATTTTAAATTATATTACTGGTCTGCACAGCTGCGCTCAGCCATATTCTACTTTGCTACTGAGACACCCCCAGCATGGATAAAAATTGAACAATTAGAAACAGAACTTAAATTGAACTTGTATTTATATTCAGCATGCCCCAAAAAATTGGGAAAAACTACAAAAAACCCCTTTTTAAAAAACACAATTGATATTTGGTATAGGGCCCATCAGTATATGGGAAGTATTCCTCCCATCTCTCCTTTTTCGCCTATTTGGGGCAACACAGGTTTTAAGGCAGGAAGAGCTGATGGAGGTTTTAAAATCTGGGCGGATAAAGGTGTACAGAAGCTGGCAGACCTCTATAAGGATGGCAACTTTCTTACATTTGAGCAATTATGCCAAACATATAACATTCCAAAGAAACATTTTTATAAACATTTACAAATTAAACATTTCATTACGTCGAAATATAAACAGATTGAATCTGAACCAACACTGTCAAAATTAGAGAATATTATATTGCAAAATCTTGAAAGGAGAGGTCATATTTCTTTATTTTATGCAGCTTTACTAACACATGATGAGGAATCCAGCGCTGATAAGCTAGATGCATGGAGATCTGACATCCAAGAGGAGATAAATGTGGCAGACTGGGAAGCTGCATGTTTAAAAGCCCAAAAGCAGTCAATTAGTACCAGGATGAAACTCCTCCAATATAAATGGTTGATGAGAACCTACATAACTCCGGTCAAGCTGAACCGTTGGTCACCTAACATCCCAGATAGCTGTAGTAAATGTTTTGATGGAAAGGGTACTCTTTTTCACTGTGTATGGGACTGTCCAAAATTACATCAATATTGGAAGTCAGTCATGCAGACTTTGTCAAAGATTGTTGGAGTAAACATACCTGCTGAGGCCAAAATATGTGTGTTGGGTATATACCCAGAGAACTGTGTTTTTAGCTCCAGACAAATAAAACTGATTGACTTTGGACTCCTGCAAGCCAGGCGGTTAATATCTCTGTACTGGAAGAAAATGGATGTGCCCTCAAATCATATGTGGGTGAAGGAGATGGCATCATGTATTGTATTGGAACGACTCACTTACATTGTTAGAGGAAAAGGAAGAAATTTTGAAGAAATATGGTCACCATTAACTGAGTTTCTAAGACATTATGAAGGAAATTAAGAAAGTAAAGCTGACTGCCGAGTTGTTTTTTATTTTCTATTTTTAATTATTATTTTTTTTTTCTCTTTTTTTATTTTGTTCTTTATTATCATTGTCTTTGTTATTCTGTTATGTGATGTTTTTACTTTTTTACTTTGGGGATTAAGTTGTGAAATATTAAGCTTATGTCAAATGTATTACTTGCTTGTTTTGTTAAAATTCAATAAATATAATGTTCAAAAAAAAAAAGTATTATGGTATGACAGTGCCTCGGGTTAAAGAGACGCTTGCTAGCTTTCTCTCTCCTGAGTCGGCGTCATCATTTTTAACCCCGACGTTACCCACCAGCCATCTAAAATAAATAAAGAAAAATTTTATTAGGCAGCGCTGGTGGGTGAATTATAAAGACATGGATGAATGTGAGGTTGTCAGCACTGACGCTATTCGAGAATTGCGTCGTGCAAAAACAGATAAACTATACTGGGGAGGGACGGTTTCGAGAAATCGCTTCTCCTCTGCGTCCTCTGGGGGGCGACTCTCTGAGGAGGGTCACAGCACGGCCAGTTCGGTTGTTTTCCTGCTGGTGACGACGGAGTGATATATATATATATATATATATATATATATATATATATATATATATATATATATATATATACGTTTTTCTGATTTAAAAATTAAAAAAAATAAGATAAACTTATGTCTGTTCTTCTGGACGCTCCGCTTTCAAAAAACTAAGAAATAAACCATTCAGCGGCGTTCCAGAGGTTTCTTCCTCACCAATCTAATGTTCCTGAGACTGCTGGGCGGAGCAGTCTCGGTCTACTAAGCTCCTCGCAGCACAGAGTGCAAAACGAGCATCGCCATTTGGGTCCTCCACAATCGAGGGGGACTTGGGTGGCGGTAGCAGTCTAGCCAGTTAGAGATATGCAAGATCTGAGGACTATTTTATCTCTAAAAAAAGCTTGGACAAATAGGAAGCCCTGACGCCGAGGCTATCAGGCTTCTAAAGGGTGGTCCCCTCCGGGGTAGGGATTGTTTTTGAGAAATCGTTTCTCCTCGGCGCCCTCTGGGGTGCGACTCTCTGAGGAGGGTCGCAGCGCTGCCAGTTCGGTTGTTCCCTGCCGGTTCGCCGTTCAGGGCACCGAGGTGTCAGCGTCCCCATACAATCCTCCGAGGAGGGTCGTAGAACAGTCAGTTTGGTTGTTCCCTGCCGGTTCGCCGCTTCAGGGCACCGTAGTGACTGTTCAACCAAATCCAGAGGCCAGTCTTGAGAGACTGGTTCCCCTAGTAGAATTTCTGGCAGTGTGGAAACTACTGCCACATATTTCTCGGTGGGTCCTGCACACTATAGAAAAGGGTTCAGAATTCGGTTCTTGTCCGCCTAGATTTCTAGGGGTCCTCCCCACTGTGGTGGACCCCGAGCAGGCTTTGGTTATGGAGCAGGAAGTACTGACACTTCTGCAAAAGGAGCTGTAGAAGGGGTTCCTCCTCCTGGCAGGCGATATTTTTTTTTCATAGGATGGTAGGGGAAGATTCATGAATATTCATTAGGGAACTCATCCCTGATTGGTCTTAACCTCAGTGACTGGTAGGTTTAGGGGCGGGGTTAGGGGTAGGTCATCAGACCCCCAGTGACGGGTAGGTTTAGGGGCGGGGTTAGGGGGTAGGTCATCAGACCAATCAGGCATGAGTTCCCTAATGAATATTCATGAATCTTCCCCTACCATCCTGTGAAAAAAAATATCGCTCCCGGCAGACAGTCAGGGTTTTACTGCCATTACTTCATTGTTCCAAAAGACGATGAGGGGTTGCGTCCTACTCTAGACCTGCGTCACTTAAACAGCATGTTTCAGTATCTTAAGTTCAAAGTATGCTTACTCTAAATATGATTGTGTCACAGACTCAGTCCGAGGACTGGTTTGTCACAATAGACTTAAAGGACGCTTACTTATCTATCCATCCTCATCACAGGAGATTCCTGAGGTTTGCTTTCAGGGGCGAAGCATACCAGTATCGGGTTCTTCCTTTCGGCCTAGGTTATCACCCCGCACCTTTTACAATATGCGTGGATGCAGCTCTGGCTCCTCTTGAGATTCCAGGGCATTCGCGTATTAAATTATATCGACGGTGGCTCGGGACCAAGGGGTTTTCTCCGAGGGGAAATCCGTTTTCGCATGATCAAGGTCACGCGGCTATGCCTTCGTGCCTCGGTCATGTGGAAGAAACCTTGGTTCCTCGCCCTGTGCCCAGTGCTGGGGGCTTCTTGTCGACGCGTCACGCTATCGACGGATGCTTCCCTCACAGGATGGGGGGTGGTCATGAGTGGCCGCTCGGTGAAAGGTCTTTGGCTGGGGCTCATGGCACTTGCGTCCAACGTAGTTACTTTTGGCCTTCTGTACCTTGGTTCCTCGCCCAGGCCCAGTGTTGGGGGCTTCTTGTCGACGCATAATGCTATCGACGGATGCTTCCCTCACAAGTCGGGGGCAATCATGAGTGGTTGCTCGGCGAAGGGTCCGGACAACACACTGATGGTCTCGTATATCAGAGCAGATATCCTGTTGAGGCAGGGGCTGTGGCCCGGGGAATGGAGACTTCACCCCGAGGTGGTGGAGCTTCTTAGGGAGAACTTCGGTCAAACTACAAGTCGACCTTTCGCATCGCTTGTACAATGCATTGCCTTGGTGGTTCTCCCTCACGCATCCAGCTCCGCTTGGACTGGATGTGATGTAATAGGTGTAGTTGCCTCAACACCTATACGCTTTTCCCAATATCTTTGCTCCTGGGAGCTCTGGAGTTGTGGATACTGTGGGCTCAGCCTCTGAGGGGGCCCAGCTAATAGATTCAGGTCTCTCGACCGAGGTCGTGGAGACCATACTCCGGTCTAGAGCTTCCTCCACGAGAAGACTAAATATGCTGTTCTCTGCCTGGTGCAGAGGACGCCTTCTGAATCTTGTTTCTGCCCCGTGGGTACAGTACTTGATTTCTGTATGAATGTTTCTTTACTGGGTTATCTCTGAGGAGAGTTCCTTAATTTCATCTTCTCCGTGGTACATGAGGCTGAGGCCTGCACGTACTTGGATTTGCACCTGCTATGGTGATAGTATTTCTTCACCCCAGGTCGGGTTGTATTTCTAGGTCCCTACTAAATGTGCGGGTCATTTGTGCAGCAGGCCTTCTGTCCTCCACCTTTAATACCCCAGATCAGGAAAAACATACGGCCTGTCCGGGCTTTGGATGCGTATGTCCACAGAGCTGCTCAGTGGCGTATATCAGAACAATTATTTGTCTGCTTCGGGTCACCTAAGTTAGGTTGTCTAGCATCTAAACAGATGATGACCAAGTGGGTAGTTGAGGCTATCTCACTTGCTTATGAAGCGGCCGGACAGCCTTCACCTATGGCTGTTCAGGCCCATTCTACAGGAGTATGGCTGCCTCTAGGCTTTAATTTCGGGTGTTCCCCTTCAGGACATTTGTAATGTGGCAGGCTGGTCCTCACCACATACATTGTCAGATTTTATGACTTACACCTCTCCACTCCTGGGGCTAGGTTGCTTGCTTCTTAGTGTGCGCAAGGACTTCACACAGAACGGGCATTTGTCTTTATGGCGTAGTGGATATGGGGTTCCCACCGCGTCTCAACGCAGCTCGAGTTCCCTTGAAAGGGAACGTCTCAGGTTACGTATGTAACCCTGGTTCCCTGAGAGGGAACGAGACGCTGCGTTTTCCTTTCATACTTCCTGCATGCCCTGATCGACTTGCTTCAGGCTTTTTCAGAAGCTGTCGCGGTCTGTTTTCAGGTGTGCTTTATAGCTTCCTGGTCTATGACGTCACCCGCCTATGACGTCTAGCTCTTCCATTGGACTGATTATACACGTGCTTCACGACGCAATCACGCAGAGCGTTCCCACCGCGTCTCAACGCAGCGTCTCGTTCCCTCTCAGGGAACCAGGGTTACATGCGTAACCTGAGACGTTTTGCAAGAAGAATCTGAGGTTTTGTGAATATAGCTTGAAAATTCGGTTTTGTGTTCACAGTTTAGAGAAAAGGAGAGCAGCTTTCAAGAAATGTGTCTTAGCAATCGAGAAAAACTGTATATTGCGGGGACCAAATGTCCCCACAAGGATAATAATGGGTTAATAAATATCTTAAACTTTGAACTTTGAAAATGTAAAAATGCATAAAGTTTTCTGTGATGGGTAGGATTAGTGTAAGGGGATATAATAAACAGACATATGTCTGTGTGTGTGTGAGAGAGAGAGAGAGAGAGAGAGAGAGAGAGAGAGAGAGAGAGAGAGAGAGAGAGAGAGAGAGAGAGAGAGAGAGAGAGAGAGAGAGAGAGAGAGAGAGAGAGAGAGAGAGAGAGAGAGAGAGAGAGAGAGAGAGAGAGAGAGAGAGAGGTCAGTTATGTTCATTCCTCTATTACCAGGCCATCATTTATGTATAAATGTATGCTGAATTTATTGTTTTTTTATCTTTTCTTTTTCTGACAAATGAATTTTTTTACTTTTTTTTTTTTTGCTTTTCCCATTCATTTTCAATGTGGGGTTATATTGACTTGACTTGGTTTTTTGTGTGTGTATATAGATAGATGATGTAGAAAAAGTCAAAAAAAATTATGCAACTCTTACTGAGATGAAGGGAACCATGTTTTTTAACTAAGGAAATGTCGATTGTCGATTGAAATGTCGAACCCAAACACAATATGAGCTTGAGTGTTTATGCAAAAGACACGAGTGCAAAAGGTTAAACTTGTCAGTTTAGTTCACGTTTACATAAAAAAAAAACCTGGAAAAACAGCAGTGGAATGCAAAAACACGTTCTGTGGAAACTGCCTCAATGCTCTCAGTGCACCATCACGGGCAGTTACGTCTATTTTTGCACTGGAACAGTGGATTACAGTTTTGAAACAGAGTTCATTTGAACTGTCTGTAGTGAAACACTATAACGTCTTGAACACTCTGTGTGTGAGGAGGAGCTGTCTAAGCCTCGCTTTCACCTCAGATACAGAAAGCAGACAAGATGACAAGGCAGTGTGATCAGCTAAAATGTTTTATGTAAAGATAATAGGCAATATATCGCGTCACCAAAAATGATCAAGGCCATGTCCCTATTATCGTGCGAAAAGTTAATATACTGTAGTAATTATTGTGACAGACCTATACTTTTCAGGCAAGAGATTTACAAATGTGTCCAGAATTTACAGGTATACTTTCCCATCTTCAGATCTAATAATACGCTGTATGATTAAAGCCTGATTAGGTTACTTAAACTCATAATAAAATAAAAGTAAGTACAATTTTACTTCTTGTGTATAAAATTAATGTCAAATTTACACTATGGCATTTCAACCACAAGACAAGACAACTACTGAAAAAAGTTTATAAATGCATTTGTATTGAATTGAAATCAACTCATTTTATTAATTATGAGTTGATTAAATTTAATAGTTAAATTTGATCATTTAAATTATTAGACATTTTAGTAATATAGCCTATACCTTTTTACTCACAAGCACAATTAAAACTCTATTATTAACACATTTAATAACAAATCTTTAAACATTTGAATTCATTCATTCAGTCTAAAAGAATGATTTAAAAAAATTACTATAAAAACAACTGTATATGAACAGTGATTTTGCCAATTGGTTAACAATGTGACCTATAACAATAACCTTGTCAGTTTCCATGAATGGCATACTTTAGGTCCAGTTTAAATTAAAGGAGGCCTACAATTTTAATAACAAAAAATAATTTGTTTACTATATCTAGATTAATTGATTACAGTATCACCTATTGAAAGAAAGTCTGCACAGAAATTCTGGTTAGACATGCTGGGCTCCATATCTCCATAGCTGTGTGTTAGATAGGTTAAATACAGTACAGACACTACTGGGAAAACAGACAAAATGAAATGCTTAATAACTGTCCATATCATCACTCAAACTAACCCTTAGTCATTTTATCCCATTTCTATCCCATTTGTCTTGATCCTCATGTATTACAAATTTTAACCACTGGTAGAAATAATCTTTAGTGTTGAAACCGGAGAAGTCTTTCACGTAAATTAAAGATTATATCTGAAATAACACTACTTGAACATGGCAAAAAATATCTCACTTAACTTTTATCCTTTGCAAAGCGACTTTTCCTCAGAAGACCACATCACAGTTCTTTAGCGTTTGCAGATTAAACCCAACTCAATCTTTAAAAAAGTCTCTGAAGACACTACACATTTACATTGTGATTAACACTATTAACCATTATTCTTCATGTCTAAACAAGATTTGTGCTTGCATCAGTTTTCCACTCTGAGTTTATAAATTCTTAGAAATAAGTTGTTTAGATGATCTTAGTCATTTGAAGGCCTTTAAAGACCCTGTAAAGTCAAAATGAAGTATGTGTTCTGAGTTTGTCATATCACAGAAAAATGTGTTATTAGCCACCCAGCCAAATTTGAATGATAAAAAAGCCGGCAAGTACATAAAATAAGCTATCAAAATCTTGAAAAAATGAGCAGTAGTCTCTGCTCTCAAACGCTGGGTGCGTGTCCGCTGGCTGCGCTGTAACCACGCCCAGTCGCGGTAAAGCTGCCGTAGCCACACTCAACTGTAACCCGCTACAGCCAGAATGGATGCTCCTAGCAGCTTATAAAGGTTAATTATAACATAAGCACACAAGGCAACTTACACTCATTGGTGGGCACGCATTGCCGAGGATGACCCCAGTTGTCGGCACGACGGAAGGATGAAGGCCGAGGCGGGAGATAGTCAGTTCGGCCCCATTCACCAGTAACAGCGGATCAGTGAATCCCAGTTGTCTTCGACGAAAGTTTATAAAACTATCCCGTGTAAAATGATCACTACAGAGGCGGGTTTTGGTGGTGATCCTCACCTCATCTGAACAAAATTAATCCATCTCTTCTTGATGCGATCGTTTTTAGGAAATTTAAATAAGGACACCGATCTGTTTTGTACATGATCGCATCCAGGTAGTACGCATTTCCGTGATGAAGACATAGCTAACTAGCAAACTGTATGCTGTAGTAACAAATAATAGTACTGACAGTAACTCGCGATTGAGCTCCAAACTGATGCGAATGTGCTCTATTTATATTGTTAGTGGAGTGGCCAGCCTCAGTGGCTCTAGTACATCATGTAGGGGAATGTCCAGGAGTTCAGGGGCTCCAGTGCGTCATCGGGCCCCGTTTTAGACCCGCCCAAAAAATCCGGAAAATAGCAATGGTGAAAAACTGTTTAACGGTCGAACTCCACAATTCAGTACTTCACAGTTCACAGTCTTTGTTAATATGTTTTAGCAATACATTTCTAACATTTATAATGTGTTTAGAATTTTTTTTTAAATTGCCTTTACAGGGACTTTAAGAGAACAAATGGGGATTGATATGGTGTAATTTCAAAACCATATAAGCTACACAAAGATTGATATCTTTCACAATGAAGATCACAGTACTTCATCTGGAAACAGATTATCTTAAGTTGACCCTGAAATGTCATTATTTACTCAACCTCATATTGTTCTAAACGTACGCATTTCGAACACAAATTATATTTTAAAGAATGTTGAGATATTTCTCAAAATGTTTTATATTCCGCATTAGAAAACGTTATACAGTTTTGGAACAATATGGTGGTGAATAAATTATGACAATTTTATTTAGGCGTGAACTGTACCCTTTGTGTTTTGCATAGGTTTTACAGTAATGCAACAGCAGGAGATCATTTCTCTTCCATGAATAGGTTAAAGTATTCTGAAAAAGGTTTGAATATTTTCAGAGTCAAAATGTATTTTGCTGATATTCGAAACCATTTATAAAACATTGCATAAATAAGTGGATTCATGCATGAATTCATGCATAAAATCCAATACATTATATTAATTACAAAGGAGTCACCTTTGTCTTGACCAACAGTAAGAGCAGCTATATAATATGGTATCCAACAAAGAAGATCAACCATTACAACAATACCTAAGGTTCTTGCAGCCTTTTTTTCTGACTTGGCCTTTTTGTCTGTGAGTGAATTTATATGCTTTGCTTGATGTTTTGGTACGACACAGATTTTCAGATATAAAGTAATGATTAAACAACAAGGTGTCACTAAAGTAACTAAGACATCTGTTTTGATATATCCCAACTTAATAACAAGTACACATTCTGCAATACACATATAATTTTTCTCTGGATAGAGTAGAGAATCGTACAAAAGAAAAAAAGAATATACGCAGGAAAATACCCAGTTTGCAACAATAGAAAAAACTGCTCTGTTAATATTTACCCTTGATGAATATCACAAAGGGTCATTCACAGCAATGTAACAATGCACAGATATAATAATCAAATTACCAAGAGATGCTGTTACAACCACATAGAAAATAAAAGGAAATATCAAGCAAAATATTTCTCCAAAGAACCAGCACGGCTCAATCAATTTGATACCCTGTACTGGCATAAAAATCAGTCCCACAATCAGATCAGCCACAGCCAGAGAAAAGATCAGCACATTGGTTGGAGTGTGAAGCTGCTTGAAGTGAGAGATGGATATGATCACCAGCAAGTTCAGAAAAACAGTGAACACTGATATTGTAGAAATGAATATGTATACAATAATGTACTCAAATCCAGGTTTTACATTTTTTGTACTTGTTCGGAAAGCAGTATTGGATTGTTTCATTTTCTGTGTTTGTTGCGCCCCAGTTAGACATAATGAGGATAGCTCAATTTTGAGTAGACTCTGTGCTTCACAAGATAACAAGGATGCTTGTCAGTTTGTCCTCCTTGAGCTCATTACTGACATGACTGTTATATACTCGCAGAAAGCGCAGACACCATCCATTCAACATGATTATTTGATTATTCACCTTTCAACCCACCTACTAGTTAAATATTCATAGATGGGATTAATCTGATTCATACAGATTTGAAATAAATTAATCCAATAATCTTTTCATAAAAGAGAATATCTCAGAGATAATTTTAAAGTTACATTTTACGCATTAAAGTACCTGCAGTTTGGCAAAACTACTATTAGATCTAATCTTTCAACTGCAATACATTCTACTTAAACTTACTACTTAAGCTATGCATGTTAATACACAATAAAATTAAAAGCTTGAAGCTTTAGACATGTAATACTTTAGACATGTCCCTGGAGATTGTAATAAAATGAATCTTCTAAGAAAACATATATATAAAATTTGCTCAAAAATTTGTAAATTATAGTCATACTTTATTCATATTAAAATGATATATTATCAGAACCACAAATATTCCCATATTGCATTATTATACATTATGTTCAACATTTTATATATATATATATATATATATATATACACTCACCTAAAGGATTATTAGGAACACCATACTAATACTGTGTTTGACCCCCTTTCGCCTTCAGAACTGCCTTAATTCTACGTGGCATTGATTCAACAAGGTGCTGAAAGCATTCTTTAGAAATGTTGGCCCATATTGATAGGATAGCATCTTGCAGTTGATTGTGATTTGTGGGATGCACATCCAGGGCACGAAGCTCCCGTTCCACCACATCCTAAAGATGCTCTATTGGGTTGAGATCTGGTGACTGTGGGGGACATTTTAGTACAGTGAACTCATTGTCATGATCAAGAAACCAATTTGAAATGATTCGAGCTTTGTGACATGGTGCATTATCCTGCTGGAAGTAGCCATCAGAGGATGGGCACATGGTGGCCATAAAGGGATGGACATGGTCAGAAACAATGCTCAGGTAGGCCATGGCATTTAAACAATGCCCAATTGGAACTAAGGAGCCTAAAGTGTGCCGAGAAAACATCCCCCACACCATTACACCACCACCACCTCCAGCCTGCACAGTGGTAACAAGGCATGATGGATTCATGTTCTCATTCTGTTTACGCCAAATTCTGACTCTACCATCTGAATGTCTCAACAGAAATCGAGACTCATCAGACCAGGCAACATTTTTCCAGTCTTCAACTGTCCAATTTTGGTGAGCTCTTGCAAATTGTAGCCTCTTTTCCCTATTTGTATTGGAGATGAGTGGTACCCGGTGGGGTCTTCTGCTGCTGTAGCCCATCCGCCTCAAGGTTGTGCGTGTTGTGGCTTCACAAATGCTTTGCTGCATACCTCGGTTGTAACGAGTGGTTATTTCAGTCAAAGTTGCTCTTCTATCAGCTTGAATCAGTCGGCCCATTCTCCTCTGACCTCTAGCATCAACAAGGCATTTTCGCCCACAGGACTGCCGCATACTGGATGTTTTTCCCTTTTCACACCATTCTTTGTAAACCCAAGAAATGGTTGTGCGTGAAAATCCCAGTAACTGAGCAGATTGTGAAATACTCACACCGGCCCGTCTGGCACCAACAACCATGCCACGCTCAAAATTGCTTAAATCACCTTTCTTTCCCATTCTGACATTCAGTTTGGAGTTCAGGAGATTGTCTTGACCAGGACCACACCCCTAAATGCATTGAAGCAACTGCCATGTGATTGGTTGATTAGATAATTGCATTAATGAGAAATTGAACATGTGTTCCTAATAATCCTTTAGGTGAGTGTATATATATAGTAGTTTAATGTAGTAATATCACTGAAACTCCGCAAACGTACATTTTTGAACATCGTGTTTACTACAAGTATGCATGTCGTTGTAAATCTGTAAATCATCATATATTGCCATCGTGGATTTGAATTAGACCACTCAATTGATTATTTTTATGATACATTTATGACATTTTATGACATCTTTTAAGTTCTAGACTGGAACTTATGAAACCTTCTAGACAGGTTTCATAAATATCTTCATTTGTGTTTGGAAGTTGATCTAAAATAGGTTTGAAACGACATAACGGGGAGTACATGATGACAGAATTTAAATTTTGGGGTAAATGATACCTTATAAATGTATGTTGTCTAATAAAATAAGATAACAAAAGTAACTACATTGTTTTATATATTTTGTAGTAAAAAATTACTCGTGAAATAATTTGTCACATCCCCCACTTCTAGTAGGCATGACTGTATTGCAGATCAATGAATCAGCCTGATGAATTCTTCACTGAATGAACTCACCAATCCAAAGCAGCTACTGAATCAACATATGACAAATTGCCTATCAATGTATCATTCATAATAGAGCTATTAGGCTGCTCTTACTTGCTGTGCCAGAAAGAAAGCAAAATATATATTCTCTCTTTATGCATCACAATCCAGTCTTTGTACCTGGTTTTTCTCATTTTTATAACCATCATTGTGCATTAGAAAACAGACAAATCAATAGTATCATCTGAATCTACACCACCATTACCCTGACATGGTTGGGCAACCACAACAGAGACAGACTGTGAAGATTCAACAGTGTGGCATAGGGAAATTATCTGTTATGATGAAGGTTACGTATGCTTTGTATGCATCTTGCTGCCTCAGAAAAATACAACAATATTGTCTCCTATGCAACAAACAGTTGACGAAGCAGACACTAAGATTAACTGAGATTGCAGCAACATGTATTAACTGACCATCTAAGAGACAGACCACTAGTGTTACCCTCTAAATAAATAAAGGGGGGTATAAAGTATAAAGCTCCCATTTACTAGTTGTTGCGGAAACCTTGTGTGTTTATGCACACAGCAACATACACAAAGTCTTGTTTTCTGCCAAATATTCAAAAGTGTAAGCCATACATTTAAGTGACACTTTTGTTTGTGTTGTACAAAGTTTGATAAAGTTAAGTGTTTTTGTGCAATAATGAGAAACCCACTCCCAATGGGAAAGGATCTCAGCAACAATCTCTATGATAGCTCAAGTCTGTTTACCTGTTAGCCTGTTTGACTAACACCTTTGATTGTTAGGCTTTAACAGCATGTTTAATGAGACTACAGATGACAAATGTCAGAGACAAGTGCAAACAGACTCCCAAGAGAGTTACATATTTTGTGTTGATTGGTCACAAATGTTCACACAATTATTGCATCATAAGTCAAGAACAGAGACACCAGAGACTACGCTGAACTAAATTTTACACTTAAATTAGCATTGAAGAAGGAGACATCATTACAGAAAGGAGACATCATTACAGATACAACAATTTGAGATAGGTGCTAAAAGCCTCTCTAGAGGATAACACTGTCAGATAAATAACGTGGTCAAAAAAAGTGTTAATAGGTCACAAAAGAGAGTCATCATGTCATAAGTGCGGAGAACGTGTGGAGAACGGAGAACTTTGACTCTTTCCTTTAAACACGTACCTTCATGATGGAGTAATTGGACAGTATTACTCAAATGACATTTTTGTCCTTATCTTCTTAGCGATGTTGACTCTGTTGATTACCTATATCTACCTACTTTTCTACTTAGGGCTCTCAAACACACACAGCATTCACATAGGGTTCACACACCTACTGATCAATCATTTACAAAGATTTGTCTAACACTTTTCTAGTTATAGATTTAGAATGACATAAGTGTATGTAAATTTAACAGAATTTTTAGGTCCAAATCTTTATGATGAAATATTTTACAGCTGAAAAGACTCAATATTTTAGAGCATACCTAGAAGCATTTATATTTACTATGAACCATTTTAATATTTTATTAATTTCCATGAATTTTCCAATTATTTAAAAGACTAAATATTGATTTTAAAAATCATTTCAAAAAGATTAAAAAGAGTCAAATATATATGATTTAATATTTTTACAGCTGAGCATATGAAGAAGCATGCATGTCATAACTATAAAAATTCATTACTTTTACAGGCCTGGAAACTTATATATTAGAATATTAAAACAATAGGCCTTCATCCAGGTAACTGTGGGAACCCTAGCATTAAAGTTGAATGGTGTCACTTTTCTGACGGTAATATATACAGATATATATACAATATATATTAGCCATTCATGGGTAAACACTGTGGCTGCATGGTGCTCTCAAAACACTGCTTTTCGTCATGTCAACTTCTAAATCAACCAATGGCGTGAGTCTGACAGTAGCCGTGTTTTGCAACAATTTAGGAACTATCATTATTTTTCCAATATCATTTTAGTCGCCAGTTGCACAGAAATTACACACTTCACCATATAGTACTTAAAGTGATAGTTCGCCCAAGATTGAAAATTCATAAGAATTTCTTTCTTCTGTGGAGAACAAAATTAGAAATGTTTAATAATTAACTTTAATCATATAGACAAAAACATGGGATAGTTTTTAAAATGTATTTTTTTGTTGTTCTTTTTTTTGCAGGGTGAACTATCCTTTTGACTTTTTAAATTGTCCTTACTCATGCCCGGATTAACATAGTTTTGTGCCCTAGGGTGACCACAGTTTAAGTGCCCCCCTCCTCACACTTAATGTGTGAACAATTGAAATTCAGTATTTCTATGAAGACAATAGATGTACATGAACGTACAGCTAAAGTAAAGAGGAGAGACGGAGACAAATCACAACCTGCTATGTGCATCTGAGCAATGAGCAATCTATCGACTCGTTAGTCGTTACCTAGCAGCGAATGCAAACAAAATGAAAGTCACTGTGGAATGGACCAAGATCGGGGGAGGGGTAGGGGGGCACTTACCAAATCGCAATTATATTTCTTTATTTTTAAATGCATAAATATGTATGTATTAAATATAAATGTATCAAATATATAACTATCTAGTGAATACATATACATTTATAAAATATGACAAATATTTTAAAGGTATAGTATTTGTTTTAATGATTTGGTGCCCCCCATTGGCTGGTGCCCCTGGGCACTCGCCCAGTGTCACATATGGATAATCCGGCCCTGTCCTTACTTAATTCTTTGGTTTACACAGTGGTATAGATCCCTCTCTAAGTGCTGTTCTTCGAGACCATGGTCATGTATGGTGAAGCTCATTAAGGCCTGTTGCTTGAACCCTAAAAGAGGAAAGAAGAATAATTAAGCAAGGGGTTGGTGGCGAGCAGGACGAGGCTAAGGACAGTGAGAGATACGAAACCGGGGCGTCGCGCAGGTGGCGCTGATCAGTAATCACGCCACCAGCCTCGTGCCGCTCTCTCACGGCCCTCGACCTCGTCCTGCCCGCCAGATAGTTCCTTAACCAAAGATTTGTTGCATATCCACCTTTTACCTGAAGTGCTTACTGCGTTTTGAACAATGGGAAGCACTTCCAGTTTGGGTAACGTCCACTTAAAAAGACTGAAACGTCAAATCATTTCAAATTATATGGTTGCTCTACAATCAATCCTTTTCTGTCAGATTGATTGAACTAACTGTGAATTTTCCTTCATGCTTTATTTTCAGACGTCAGAAGAATAACGTAACACTTGGTATTTTACTGTGACATGGTATCACAAGATTGTTCTCCTTAAATCCTGCGAAAGTCTGAAACGTCTTTCAAGCTGAAAGCTAAGGTGGCCGAGAGAGCTCAACATGATGCAACCTAAAGAAGACGCATGCAAATAGAAAAACACGCATGCAAATAGAAAAAACGCATGCAAATAGAAAAAAAAACGCATGCAAATAAAAAAACACCCGCAAATTAAGAAAACATCTTCATCAGGTTCACAACACACGTGCTCCAAATACTCAGAACACAACCAAATACAGAAACGCACTGCAAAAGCTCACAACACAACCAAATACAGAAACGCGCTGCAAGTAACACAGACCACAAGGGAAATGTTTCCGGGGAACCAAATAAGTGACGGACCCAGCTGGGACGTGCTTATTGCTCGTGAGCATCCTTATGCTCTACTGCCTTCGAAGGGCAGACGGCAGAGCTCTTCAAGTGGGACTTTGAAGTGAGCTTGGCACAATTGTGCCATTTATGTAGCCGTTTGGAACGCACTTGATGAAGGGAGCAACGAAAAACAACGTTTTTGTCAATAAACGTTCTTTGCTGTAAGCACGTCTATGAGCACGTCCCAGCCGGGTTCGTCACTTATTTGGTTCCCCGGAAACATTTCCGTTGTGGTCTGTGTTACTTGCAGCACGTTTCTGTATTTGGTTGTGTTGTGAACTTCTGCAGCGCGTTTTTGTATTCGCTTGTGTTGTGAGCTTTTGCAGCGCGTTTCTGTATTTGGTTGTGTTGTGAGTATTTGGAGCACGTGTGTTGTGAAACTGATGAAGATGTTTTTTTATTTGGTGGTGTTTTTTTTCTATTTGCATGCGTTTTTTTCTATTTGCATGCATTTTTTTCTATTTGCATGCATCTTCTTTAGGTTGCAGCACATTGAGCTCTCTCGGCCACCGTAAAAAGCCGCACCTGCACCCGCCATGTTCAGCACTGAATGTATGACAGGATCCTCCCCGCTGTAACAACGTGCAAGGTAAACAAGAGGATGCCATCTTCTTCTTCTTCTTCTTTTGTGTTTTTTGGCGGTTGACAAACCAGCTTGAGGTGCATTTCCGCCACCTACTGTGATGGAGGGTGAAGCCTCGATGAAGGAAAGGAACAATTAAATTAGAGGGGAAAAACACTATATCCCTGTAATCAAATCTGTATCTCTTAAATATTTTAGAAGAATATCATACACCTTTAACCGAAAAACGGCAGCGGGGCCTGCGGGCCCAGCTCGCCCTCCCCTACCTCCTGTGAGAGCTCTTCGGCCTCTGCCACAGCGCCAGGGCCCACACCCTCCTACAGCGGCTCGAGGTGATCCAAAAACAACTGATACCAGCTCTCAGTGATATGTGTCGGGTCCCCGCTATGATAACAATAACTTTCTCAAATGTTTACAGAACAAGCGGGAACCCAGTCTGCCTGTATCTTTCTCTATTGCTGTTCGATTACATGATAGAAAGTAACTAAGGCCTTCAAAAGCCGTACAGCAAACCCATCTAATCTGGTGCCTATTACACGACAAACTAAGATTGCTGTGGGGACAAAAAGTAAGACTGTTAAGTTAGCACTCTTAAATATCCGCTCACTTAAAAATAAATCACTTCTAGTCAACGACTTAATAACCACTTATAACCTTTTTTTATAATTTATATAAATTTATATTTATATAGATTTTATGTTGCTAAATGAAACTTGGCTAGAAGACAGCTGCAGTGCAACAGTCCTCAATGAAACATCCCCTCCTAACTTTACTTTTATGAGTGTGTGCAGAGCTGTTAGAAGAGGTAGGGGTTTAGCTGCTCTTTTTAAAGATGTCTATCAATGTAAGCAAATATCATTTGGGAATTACCTGTCTTTCGAATATCTGGGTATTGTGTTAAAAGGTACTCCACGCATTTTACTTATCATTGTTTACAGGCCTCCAAAATACTCTCCAGCCTTTGCTGAGTAATTTACAGAATTGTTATCAACAATTTCCTCAGAGTTTGACTGTTTTGTCATTGCTGGAGATTTTAACATTCACATAGATAATGCAGAAACCAATATTGCTAAAGAAATCAAAACTGTATTAAAAACTTTTGATCTGACTCAGCATGTACATGGACCCACACATAATCGTGGACACACTCTAGATTTACTTATCAGTAAGGGTCTAAACATTTCATCAATTGTTATTGAGGATGTAGCACTGTCTGATCATTTCTGTATTTTATTTGATATATTGATCTCTCCTACCATTGAAGCTAGATCTGTGTCTGTCAAGAAGAGATGCTTAAATGAGAACACTAGTGTACTATTTATGAAGGCTATATCTTTAACACCAAGCATATCTGCTGATTTTCTCCTTGATTCTTTTAACTCAAAAGTTAAGAGTGTAATTGATGATATTACTCCTGTGAAAGTCAGGAAGAAGAATGGCAGACAAAAAGCACCTTGGAGAAACTCAACAGCAGTGCAAAATTTGAAAAGACAATGCAGAAAAGCAGAGCGGATGTGGCGGAAGACAAAACTTGTAGTCCATTATAACATCTACAAAGACAGCATCCATGCTTTCAATAAGGAACTAGGCAAAGCTAGAGAGACTTTCTTCTATAATATTATAAACAGCAATATAAACAACACCCGCACTCTTTTTGCAACTGTAGAGAGACTGACAAACCCCCCAAGCCAGATTCCCAGTGAAATGCTCTCAGAGAGCAAGTGCAGTGAGTTTGCTTCTTTCTTCTCTGAGAAAATCAATAATATCAGAAAGGTGATCAGCTCATCCTTGAGTTGCGCTGGGGTCAGACAGATCAGACAGCAGCCTGAGAAAGTAGTCACCATGTCTGATTTCAAAGAAATTGATGGCAAAATTTTGGAAGAAACCGTACAGCACCTTAAAACATCAACCTGCGCCCTTGATGCACTCCCCACATCTTTTATCAAAAATGTGTTACACAGCTTAGAAGCAGATCTCCTAGAAGTGGTAAATGCCTCACTTCTCTCTGGGAGTTTTCCGACCTCCCTGAAAACTGCAGTTGTCAAGCCCCTCCTGAAAAAGAGCAATCTGGATAAGACCATATTAAACAACTATAGACCGATTTCAAATCTTCCTTTCATAGGCAAGATCATTGAAAAAGTTGTCTTCAATCAGCTGAACAAATTCTTAAGCTCAAATGGATACTTTGACAATTTTCAATCTGGTTTCCGACCGCATCACAGCACAGAGACAAGCGCTCATACAGATAATAAACGATATTCGCTTAAATACTGATACAAGAAAATTATCAGTGCTGGTACTATTCGACCTCAGTACTGCATTTGACACTGTCGATCACAACATACTTCTTGACAGGCTGGAAAACTGGGTGGGGCTTTCTGGGATAGTCCTAAAATGGTTCAGGTCATACTTGGTAGGGAGAGGTTATTATGTGAGTATTGGAGATCATAAGTCTGAGTGGACACCCATGACATGCGGAGTCCCTCAAGGCTCAATTCTTGCGCCACTCCTATTCAACCTGTACATGCTCCCAATGAGCCAAATAATGAGAAATAACCAAATCGCTTACCACAGGTATGCAGACGATACACAGCTCTACTTAGCTCTATCGCCTAATGATTACAGCCCCATTAACTCTCTGTTCCAATGAATTGATGAAGTAAACAATTGGATGTGCCAAAACTTTCTTCAGTTAAACAAAGACAAAACTGAAGTCATTGCGTTTGGAAACAAAGATGAAGTTCTCAAGGTGAACGCATACCTTCAGTCTAGGGGTCAAACAACTAAAAATCAAGTCAGGAATCTGGGTTTGTCTCTAGAGTCAGACCTTAGTTTCAGTAGTCATGTCAAAGTAATAACTAAATCAGCATACTATCACCTGAAAAATATTGCAAAAATTAGATGCTTTGTTTCTAGTCAAGACTTAGAGAAACTTGTGCATACTTTCATCACCAGCACTTAGAGAAACTTGTGCATACTTTCATCACCAGCAGGGTGGATTATTGTAATGGACTCCTCACTGGCCTTCCCAAAAATACCATAAAACAGTTGCAGCTCATACAGAACGCTGCTGCTAGGATTCTGAGTAGAACCAGACAATATGAACACATCACACCAGTCCTCAGGTCTTTACACTGGCTGCCAGTTACATTTAGGATTGATTTTAAAGTATTATTACTGGTATATAAATCATTCAATGGCCTAGGACCTCAATACATTGCAGATATGCTCACTGAATATAAACCCAACAGATCACTCAGATCACTAGGATCACATCAGCTAGAAATACCAAGGGTTCACTCTAAGCATGGCAAATCTGCTTTTACCTATTATGCCAGCCACAGCTGGAACCAGCTTCCAGAAGAGATCAGATGTGCTCCTACAGTAGTCACATTCAAATCCAAACTCAAAACACATCTGTTTAGCTCTGCATTTACTGAATGAGCACTGTACCACTGTTCGTCCGACTGTTTGTACTGTATTTTATTTTATGTTTTAATTATTCTGATTTATTTTGATTATTTCTGTATTTTATCTTTTATTCTAAACTGTTTTAATTATTCTGATTTATTTTGATTATTTTAATTTCTTCTATGTAAAGCACTTTGAATTACCATTGTGTATGAAATGTGCTATATAAATAAACTTGCCTTGCCTTGCCTTTAACTGTTTCTTTGCATTCTGAAATATATTCTGAACTGTAATGACATTGACTTCCAAATCTCTTAATTTTTCAACAAGCTGATTTCTTCCTCTTTTATATGCCTCACAGTGTAAAATAACTTAGCTTAGAACACCTATCGACTTCGAGTATTACAAAACGAGCCAATGGCGATGAAATGCCATGGGTCTGCGGAATTTGCATAGCGTATCTCCGCCCCACCGCGTGGGTATAAAAGGAGGACGCCGGCAACATGCAGATATGTTTTCGCTTCGGAGCCAAGAGTATTTCTTCACTCCACAATCATCTCTGACTTCGCTCTACGAGACGAGCTTCTCTCTCCGGTGTTGGTGTGACGGCGATCTGCAGCGAGCTCACAGTGCCAGCTGGAACAAGGCGCCGACTCTGTGTCCACGCCCCAGCCCCCCCTCTTTAATGACGGTGCCTGCTAGCGAACTGATGATTCCACGAGTCTACCCTCGGGTGGCCCGTGTGTTTTCATTTGAAGCTACAGAGGATGATGCTGTGTCTGTAGCAGCATCACTAGGTGGGCTTGATTCTTCTGGAAATGACGACTCGTCACAGCTGCCACCCTCTGGTGTGCATATGGCTGTGCCTGAGTCTGATCCGGAGATGATGCTCATGCTTTCCCGGGACGATTGGTTTTGGGTAAAGCCGCCGACGCGTCCACGGCAAACCCCAATATCTTTCCTCCCGGACGTGCATGATGAGACCACGGGTCCTCTCGTTGGTCTCATCCGCCTTTCCTCCCCTCAGGGGCCGCTGCCCATGGGTACACTGGGGTTCCCCCGGTTAAACGCTCTGTTGCCATGGTACTATGTCCTCAGAGTGCTTCCCTCTCTGGGTCCAAAGGGTCCAAAACTATCACCCGCCAAGTGCCAAATGCGGGTAGATTTTCGGTTTGGCGAGTAAATCTCAAAAGGCTATCCGCCACACTGGCGGGTAAATGTTCCAAACATTATAGAAAGTTCCGGGAGTCTCCCGCATATTGATAGCGGCTCCCTAATGCCCGCAAATTAGTTTAACGTCCTGAAATCTAGAGCAAGCGAGAAAGAGCGCGCACATACTGTGCTTCAAACCGCGTAGCGCGCGCGCCGCAGAGAGCGAGAGACCTTGCGTGTGTGTGCGTGTGTGCCTCAAGAAGCGTGTGTGAACCTTCACACCTAAAATAGACTTACACTAAATATATTTTTTTAACTTAAATAATTAACAAATAAGATGACAAAAAGAAAACACTGAATAAGTTTGAAGAAGCTTTGAAAAAACTTTTTTTTTTCATCAGACTACGTTTTTTTCGTCAAATAAAAAATAGCAGCCTACCTCAATCCACAGCTTGTCTAGTTTTTACTTTAAAAAGTAACATGTCTACATGATTTGGCTATATAGCCTACTGTTTTTTTAACCATGCAGCAAACAAAAAAAAAAAAATATATATATATATATATATATATAAACAATTTTTTTCACTTTTAAACCGTTTAACTGATAGTATTAATCGGTAAATTTTTTACTTTCGGTAAAGTATGTGATACTCTTACTAAACCTTCAAATTTACTGTTATGAGCACTAGTTCCATGCTCATGTCCATGTCTTACTATTTGTTGCTCTGTTTTGACTTCTATGTACTCTTATTCATTCAACATAATACCTTATCTCAATTAAATGTACTGAAATGAATGTATATGCGACGAAAGTGGCCGTACGCTCTCGGAGTCAGGTAATGTTCACCAGTCTGGGGGTGACCGGTCTGATGTGCACGATGTCGGGCGGACCCGTCTGCTCGACACCCCCATCTCCCAGGTCGGCCTCTTCCGCGGGGGGATGCCACGGCCCTCTCCATGCCCGCCCCCCGCTAAACACCTGTTAAGTGTCACTTTTGAGATGGGCTGCTCAGAGATGAGACTCAGTTCTTTCCAGGAGTTGGTAGCAAGGCCACTCCTTTCCCCGGTGGAGGGCTGGGGAAGAATCTTTATTCAGAAAGAACTGACTCTCTCGTCTCTGAGCATACAGAGTTCTCGGACGACACAGAGCGCCGCCCACAAGCCGTGCTCTCCTCGTCCCCCTCTGTCCCAGAGGCGGTTGACACGGCGTGCCGTCCACGGACCGCTTCGCCCCTGTCCCCCTCTGTCGCCAGACCCCTGACAGAGCAGGCCCCCGTGGAACGCTGGTCCTTCCCTGGCCTCCTCTGTCAGGGTGCGGTTATGACCTTGCCCCCACACCGGGCCGCTATGCCGTCCAGGTCTGTGCCGGCCATTCCGCTTCGCTGCACTACCGGGGGGAAACCTGTGGTTCTTGACGCCGCTGGCTCAGTTGGGAGCCTGCCTAGAGCTTCCCTATCTGTTCCGCTGGGTCGCGCGAACCATCGGCTCGGCTATGCGATTCAGTTCGCACGGTCTCCTCCCCACTTCAGGGGAGTCCGCTCCACTTTGGTCGGTGCCCCTATGCCCCTATCATGAGAGCGGAGGTTGCTACCCTACTGGCGAAGGGTGCGATTGAGACTGTCCCTCCAGCCGAAATGAGGTCCTGGTTTACAGCCCCTACCTCATTGTCCCGGAGAAGTCTGGTGGGTTACGGCCAATCCTGGATCTACGCATCTGAACCGCTCCCTTCACAGGCTGCCGTTCAAGATGCTCCTGGCCAAATGCATTTCTGGATGTGTGCGGCCACAGGATTGGTTTGCAGCGATCGACCTGAAGGACGTCTACTTTTATGTCTCCGTTCTCCTTCGACTCAGACCATACCTACGGTTTGCTGTCAGGGCGCACGCATATCAGTACGCTGTTCTCCCATTCGGGCTAGCCCTGTCTCCTCGTGCCTTCGCAAAGGTTGTTGAGGCAGCCCTTGTTCCTCCATGGGAACACGGGGTTCGCATCCTGAACTATCTCGGTGACTGGCTGTCTTTAGCTTACTCCTGAGACCAGGTTTGTGAATACAGGGACCCAGTGCTCCTAGGTGCCCTAGCTTGTCTGGGCCTTCGGGTCAACTGGGAAAGGAGAAAACTTTGCCCCGTGCAGAGGAGCTCTTTTCTCGTTATGGACTTGGTCGCCTTCTCCACTCAGCCATTGCTGACTTGCCTGAGACTATCAAGCGCAAGAGTGCGGTTCCACTGAAGTTTTTTTTCAGAGGCTTCTGGGGCATATGGCATCTGCAGCCGCGGTACGCCGCTCAGATTGCTTCATATGGGACCGCTTCAGCTTTGGCTTCGCGACCGAGTCCCAAGGTGGGCATGGCAACACGGCACCCTCCGAGTACCAGTTACTCTGACCTGCCATCAGTACTCACCCCGTGGTCGAACCTCAGCTTTCTACGGGCCCGAGTGCCCCTGGAACGAGCTTCCCGGCATGCTGTTGTCTCAACAGATGCCTCCACGGGCTGGGGCGCCATGCGCAATGGACATGCTGTCACACTCTCATGTTGAGCAGAAATGCTCCTGAAAAATTCTGTGAGATTTATCACACCCAGGTGTTGAGCAAGGTTGCTCCTGAAGCTCAGTGATTCTCGCATGTAGTGTTGAGCAGTATGGCATGTCTATTGCCTCGAGTTGCTGGCAGTACGCCTTGCCCTGCACCGCTTCCGGGCGTTGCTCTGGGGTCAACACGTACTAGTCCGATCAGACAATACCGCCACAGTAGCGTACATCAACCATCAAGGTGGTCTACGCTCGCGCCGTATGTTGCAACTCGCCCGCCACCTCCTCTTATGGAGTCAGAAGCATCTGAGGTCGCTTCGAGCCATTTACACTCCCGGAGTCCTGAACTGTGCAGCCGACGAGCTCTCACGGCTTCAGCCCCTCCCTGGAGAATGGCGACTCCATCCCCAGTCGGTTCAGCTGATTTGGGTCCAGTTCGGGGACGCACAGATAGATCTGTTTGCCTCTCACGACTCGACCCGTTGCGACCTGTATTATTCCCTGACCGAGGGCACGCTCGGCACGGATGCACTGGCGCACAGCTGGCCTCAGGCCCGCAAATATGCATTCCCCCATTGAGCCTTCTTGCGCAGGTTTTGCGCAAAGTCAAGGAGGTCGAGGAGCAGGTCCTTCTGGTTGCGGCCTACTGGCCCACCCGGACCTGGTTCTCCGAACTCATACTCCTCGCAACAGCACCTCCTTGTCCCATTCCTCTGAGGAAGGACCTTCTTTCTCAGGGACGGGGCACCCTGTGGCACCCTCGTCCCGATCTTTGGAGCCTCCACGAGTGACTCCTGGGCGGGACCAGGCAGGTTTGAGTACCCTACCACCTCCAGTGGTGGCTACCTTCACTTCCGCTAGAGCGTCGTCCACGAGACACGTCTACGCGTTGAAGTGGAACCTCTTCGTCAGCTGGTGCTCTTCTCGCCGAGAAGACCCCCGGAGATGCTCGGTCGGTGTCGTCCTTTCCTTCCTTCAAGAAGGGTTGGAGCGAAGGCTGTCTCCCTCCACCCTCAAAGCCTATATTGCCGCTATTGCCGCACTCCATGACTTGGTAGAAGGTAAGTCCGTGGGGAAGCACGGCCTGATCGTCAGGTTCCTGAGATGAGTGAGGAGACTGAATCCTCCTCGCCTCCTCTCGTTCCCCCATTGAGCCTTTGCAATCAGTGGAGCTTAAGCAGCGCTCCTGGTTGCACTGGCCTCTATCAAGAGGGTAGGGGACCTGTACGCATTCTCCGTTGACGAAGCGTGCCTGGAGTTTGGACCGGCTTACTCTCACGTGATCCTGAGACTCCGGCCTGGATATGTGCCCAAGGTTCCTACTACTCCCTTCCGGGACCAGGTGGTGAACCTGCAAGCGCTGCCCCTCGGAGGAGGCAGACCCTGCCTTGGCATTGCTCTGTCCAGTATGTGCTCTCCGCACCTATCTAGACAGAATGCAGTGTTTCAGGACCTCAGTCCAGCTCTTTGTCTGTTATGGTGGGAAGCTGAAGGGAAAGGGAATATTTTGCATATTTCCTCTAAACTATGGGACATGCTCCCCAATGTACCTTCGTATTCCTGTGTTAGCCTCCTAACGTTCGCCAGTGCGTCGGCGCACTGAAGCGTTTTTTTTTTTTTATTTAGTTCAAATTTACTATCAGATTTAATGTTATACCTTGACAAACTATACATCATTAAAAAGATATAAGACTCAAGATTCAGTATTTGACCACTATTGTATTCTGAGAAACTTATAGTGACAGTTATGTCTTAATTTGTGTCAGGAGTTATGAAATGAAAAAATGAGTCGATACATTTAATATGAATTATGAGCGTCAGCTGGTCCATTCATAAAAAACACTCCGTGCTGTCGTCATGACAGCAATTCACAAAACAACGTCCCTCAGGGCTTTGGCTCAAAAATGTGCAGACTTGGAGAAATATTGATATATTCTCATAGATTCACATCATATTTCTATAGACATGAATAATATTTATTGAATTTATACCCAAATATGTCTATGTAATCATTATGATCGCTTCTTACTGAGATGTGCTGTGTTTTCAATTCATACCAACAGCCTGAGGGCGCTATATGCACAATAATAGTCCATATATGGATCATGAAGAAGACCCATAGTCATGTGACATTCCAGCACGTCACCGATACAGAAAGTAGCTGACAGAGATCGCTGTAACATGCAGATAAAGATGTTTTGAAGACAATAAACATGATTGCAATGATATTTGAGCTACCTGTGTTCTTCAAGCCATGCCAGGTATTTAATAATAATAGATTATATTTATAATGTTATGCTAATCGATATAGATTTCATCATCGTGCAGAACACTATAAATAATAAATTTTCTGTCGGATTTTTTTTTTATCTGAAGCCAAATTATATCACAGAAGATTATTTAAAACACTCGACTTGCGTTATAAAGTAAGTTTGGAGCACAAACATGGTTTTAATCTCATAAATGGTCGTGTATTGATGGTGTGCTAAGCTAGCATGCTAGCTAGCCCAGGTGCACCTGCCACCAGCAGTTATTGTTTTATGATTTTTTTCTAAATGGGAATGCTTACTGAAATGTTTCAGTGCATTCGATACCAGTTTCAAATATTTAGTGAGAACTTTGACAAAAGAAATTAGGGTTTGAAACCCTATGGATAGCCTGTGAATAGCCAGTCGTTAGTAGCTATAATGCAGACAAAATAAATGCATATTTAGAGCAATAACCAGTCTGAAGAGGTGTAAATGTGTGCAGGGGGAGACTGACACTGAATGGGGCTCGTTTGCACCACAAAACAATAGAGACAATAGACTGAAAAGATGACTAAACATCAGTTTGCATTTTGGAGTCTAATCAAAATAAAGTAATTTGACATGATCTTGAAAAACATTTAACTAAATACAGAGTTTTAGACTTATCATTTTCAGATTTTAAATATAAAATGGTCAAACATATGGCTTTAGCTGCAGTGCATTTCTAGATTGCTTCAGGGCCAACTTCAATTTTATATTTATGAAGATGTTTCATAAAACTACATTTCTAATACCCTTTCAAAACTGTGAAGCTATTTAAAAAAAAAAAGTTCATTATGACAATGATTAGTTCTACATTTACAATAAACTACCAGGTGTCAGCTTTCAAATGAGATCATACTTGTGCTTTTAGTGCAAAAGGTTCATGAACTGTATCTGTTTCAGTTTGGGTATGTCATTTCTGGGGATTTTTCAAAAGTGGGCTTGCAGCTTAACAGGTTAAATAGGAGTCCTTGCTAGTCTTACGACAGGGATCTCAGTTTTATGCAGGGCACTGGAATACAGCTGTGAAGTGGCGTGATTACACAGGGACCCCCATTTGTCGTCATCCGACGTAACTCGGAGTGACTACGAAAGGGAACGTCTCGGTTACGTATGTAACCCTCGTTCCCTGAGTAGGAAACGGAGACGTTACATCTCCCTGCCACTTCCGCTGTACCACTGGGTAGACGCCTGAGATCAGTCTCGGCTCCTCAGCGAAGACATATCTGCATGTTGCCGGCGTCCTCCTTTTATACCAACGCGGTGGGGCGGAGATACGCTATGCAAATTCCGCAGACCCATGGCATTTCATCGCCATTGGCTCATTTTGTAATACTCGAAGTCGATAGGTGTTCTAAGCTAAACCTCCCATTCGTCGTCATCCGACGTAACGTCTCCGTTTCCTACTCAGGGAACGAGGGTTACAAACGTAACCGAGGCGTTTCTGATTTTCCACAGTAAATGCAGCAGTCTGTCTCACACTTTCCTATAATGTGCAGTGAATAATGAAAGTTAGTGTGTCCTATACGTAGCCTGGTCATAACAGTATCTTCTCTTCTGTGTCCATATACCCTTCTTTGAATCCCCACTTTAGGTTGAATGCTGAATAGGTGTCTCCCTTTTAACTTTTTATTCCATTCTTTTTGCCACATATTTCCAACTACTGTTTTAATAATACATTTTACTGCTGTTTTACTTAATGAAATTTCCATATCAATCTTCTCTCTTCCCAGTGCTGACTTGGCCAGCTGGTCCACCACCTCATTCCCTTTTACCCCTACATGGGCAGGTATCCATAAAAATGCTACTCTTACTCCTGTTCGACTAATTCAATATAAATTCTGTAAAATTTCACATAAAAGATCCTGTCTTGAATCTGATTTCCCACTATTTAAACTGTGCAATGCTGAATATGAGTCTGAACATACTGCCTCTCTGCTCAACCCGTACTGCGGGCCGTAGCGGCCTCTTATTTTAATAGAAACAGGCTAATCAGAAAGCACTTACGAAGTGCAGGTCCAACCATGTCTAGGATTTTAAAATAATAAGGGGGATCAGTGAGTGGCCCCTCCCCAAATGGCATAGCCTGTCGGCCTATGACGTAAAGCCATGGAACACCTCTTTTTTTTCTCCACACGTTTTGGAAGTCAAACGTTAATAGACAGTGTGTGAGTGAGTCTAAATTATGGAAAGGCAAAAAAGAAAAGGGAAAAGTAACGCTGAGAAGGTCAGACTCAAAAGGAAAAACATTATGGAGGAGGAGGCAGCGAAATGCTCCTAAAAATAACGGACATGTTCCGGGCATCATTGAGCAAAGATACTACAGGTGAAATAAGCTCAAGCACCTAATATCACAGCTAGGCACAGATGGGAATTAGCACCAGCTACCAGCCAGCCAAAAGCTTGTGAAATTTGAAAGTAGCTCGTGGTGAATATGAGACAAAGTAATGGTTTACTATTGAGTGGCTCTTGAATTTGTCCTTCAGTGGTTGCAGATGTTCCTAGTTTTAAAACGAGTAACTTCCCTTGGCTGCTGCTATGTTAAGTGTATAAGGATTATGACGCTAACACTAGCAGAAGCTAATGCATGTTTGAGCAAGGTGACCGTGAAAATGGACCGTTTTCAACAGGGTGATGATGACGCTTTTTAACGATCATCAACAGTGTAAATCCTGCAAAGTTTTTTATATTTTCATTTTTAAAAATATGTATTTACATAACACTATACTTTATATTATATTAACTTTGTATCAAATTACAAAAAACTAGTTAACTTAATGCTGCTGTGAGGGTGTTTCTAATACAGCGGCTGTGGGAGTGATGACAAATTGACATATTTCTCTCTTCTGACTGCCGTTGTCAATCTCTCATTTACATTACATTTACATTTATTCATTTAGCAGACGCTTTTATCCAAAGTGACTTAAAAATGAGAACAATATGAGCATGTGGAATTCTATAACACAAGCTTATGTCCTGTCCCTGTTCTTTTTACCTCCCACAGTATTAGAACTCAGTCAGACTAAGCCCAGTGATGAAACTGGTGACGAGACAGGGCTAGGAGAAACCACAGCTACAGTCACAGGTGTGCACATTGCACAATGTTATTTATGAGTGCAACAGGGTAGAATGTAGTTCCCTATCAGGGAACTCGAGCTGCGTGACAACGCTTTGGGAACGCCCCTGCGTGAGTGTGTCATGAAGGACGTATGAAATCAGTCCAATGGTGAGACGGAACGTCATAGGCTGGTGACGTCATCGACCAGGAAACTATATAAGCACCCCAAAACACAAGCGTGTCAGCTTCTGAGTCTTCAGCAAGCGCTCTGTGTGTGAATATATCAGTCTGTGTCTCAAAGTGTTTTTGTCTGTCCTTAGAAATTGCTAAGCAGGAGTATTTCACATAAAAAAAAACTATAAAGAGACGATATATATATATAATATGGTGAGCGAACAGCAGTTCAGAAAGTGTGTTCATCCCTGCCCACGTTATATCACGGGTGGGGACACTCACGATCTGTGTGTTGTTTGTATGGGAGTGCAGCATGCCCAGTCAGCTCTCGAGGGAGCTGGTTGCGAGCATTGCGAGCGTATGTCAATGAAAACGAGAGTGGTTCGGTGCGCGCTCCCCGGGGTTCGGGTCCCGCTGCTGCCGAGGCACAGCGGAGGCTTCAATCGTGGGGATCGCAAATGGATCTATCAGCGGGGATTGAGACGGGCTCTGCCTTATCTCAGCCTTTACCTGGTAGATCCAGTGCCTCAGATCCGGGTGTGGAAGCACGCGCTGCGGTTTCTTCCCCCCAGGCTGAGGCACCATCACTTCAATTATCCAGTTCTGAGGATCTGGATGTTGAAAGTATTGATACAGCAGAGACTGGGGACTCGTCACTTCAGTCTCCTGCTAGTGAGGAGCTTATGGAGGTGCTCACTCGTGCTGTAGAAAAATTAAGCATGGAGTGGCTAGCTGATAGACAGGACTCTCGTTCAAAAAGTAAACTAGATGAAAGATTTCTGCCGTCTCGTGCTGCACCTCCCCGCCGGTGTCTTCCATTCTTTCCTGACCTCGACACCGAGGTGTCGAGGTCATGGAAAAGACCAGTGTCATCCATAATATTTAGCCAGCAAACATCTGTTTATTTAAATATTTCTGGGGCTAAGAATTATGGTTATGGGGCGATGCCTAAGGCTGAAGTAACGCTAGCGAGCCATCTATCTCCAGATACGGCATCGTCATTTAAGACACCGGCATTGCCCACGAAGCCATTAAGAAATACCTCGGCTTAGGTGGGCAAAGCTTACTCGGCGGCAGGTCAAGTGGCAGCGTGCTTACATACTATGTCGATATTACAAGCATATCAAGGAGACCTATTAAAAGATATGAGTGAGGGGGATGAAATTAGTGCTGACGTAATTCGAGAATTACGTCAGGCAGCAGATCTATCTCTCCGTGCCACCAAGGAGACGGCCAAATCAGTGGGCCGTTCTATGGCAACCATGGTGGCAACGGAGAGATACTTATAGTTGAATTTATCCAACATAAAAGAAAAGGAAAAATCTTTTCTCCTGGACGCCCCGCTTTCAACTGCTGGCCTCTTCGGTGACTCACTGAATTCGGTCATCGAGAGGTTTCAGGAAGAGAAAAAGCTGGCGGCGGCACTCCAGAAATTCCTCCCCCTCCGTGTTCATGTCTCCGGGTGTCGAGTAGCTCCTCACACCGGGCACAACAGAAAAGGAGTGTCGCGTCTCGTGCTCCTCCCCAGCAAGACTGGGCCAAGGCGCGGCGCTCTCAGACGAGGTCTTCCAGGGGCAAGGCCGATCTGAGGACGGTTATTGTCGCCAGGAAGGCTTCGTCGAAGAAGTATTGAGGGTGGTCCCCACCAAGAGAGAAAGGTGTTCGCTGCAGTACACAGCGCCCGTTCTCTCTCGGTGCCCTCAGGGGCCCGTTCTGCCAACCCCACCTGCGTGCCGGGGCATAGACGGTCCCAGCGGGCGCTTTCCCGAGGGAGATTCCGGTGAGGAGGGACCTTCTCTCTCAGACGAGCGGGTCGATACTTCACCCCCGCCCAGATCTATGGAGGTTGTGGGCTTGGCCTCTGAGGGGGCCCAGCTCATAGAATCTGGTCTCTCGACTGAGGTCGTGGAGACCATCCTCCACTCCAGAGCTTCGGCCACTAGGAAATGATATGCCTTGAGGTGGAAAATGTTCACCTCTTGGTGTGGAGAACACCAGCTGGACCCAGTTAACTGCCCGGTGGGTGCAGTGCTGGAATTCCTTCAAGAGCGTTTCTCCACAGGGTTATCCCACTCCACACTGAAGGTGTATGTGGCGGCCTTATCTACTTACCGCGTTCCTTTGGGTGGTGCTTCTCTGGGGAGACACCCACTTGTAACCCGTTTCCTTCGTGGCATTCTGAGGCTGAAGCCAGCAGTTCGCACGAGGGTGCCGACCTGGGACCTGGCGGTTATTCTAGAAGGTCTCTCTCTAGCACCGTTCGAGCCCATTGTAGAAGTTTCGGAGAAATTCCTCACTCTTAAAGCTATATTTCTTCTGGCTATATCTTCATTAAAAAGAATAGGAGATATCCAAGCACTGTCGGTCTCTTCCTCGTGCTTGGAATTTGCACCAGGCATGGTGAAGGCTTTCCTCCTCCCTAGGCCGGGATACGTTCCCAAGGTACAAACCAATGTGGTCAGGCCTATTGTACTGCAGGCTTTCTGTCCTCCTCCATTTCTGACGTCGGACCAAGATAAACTAAATCTGCTTTGCCCTGTTAGGGCCCTAGATGCGTAAGTCCACAGAGCTGCCCTGTGGAGAAAGAGTGAACAGCTATTTGTTTGCTTTGGACCCCCTAAGAAGGGCTGTCCAGTATCTAAGCAGAGGTTGAGCAAGTGGGTGGTCGAGGCCATCTCACTTGCCTATGAGTCTGCCGGTCAGCCTTCTCCTTTGGCTATCCGGGCTCATTCAACCAGGAGTATGGCTGCCTCTAAGGCTATCCTGTCAGGAGTATCAATCCAGGATGTTTGTGATGCGGCAGGCTGGTCCTCACCGCACACATTTGTGAAGTTTTATCATCTCGACTTGAGCTCCACTCCAGGGGCGCAGGTGCTTTCGTCCGAATGTGCGCTCTGACTTCACACGACGGACACTTGCTTGTATGGCGACGTTGGTATTAGCGTTCCCAAAGCGTTGTCACGCAGCTCAAGTTCCCTGATAGGGAACGTCTCTGGTTACGTATGTAACCCTAGTTCCCTGAAGGGAACGAGACGCTGCGTGTCTATGCCATACTCCCACCATGCCAGTGAGCACTTGCTTCAGTCTTATCAGAAGCTGACGCGCTTGTGTTTTGGGGTGCTTATATAGTTTCCTGGTCGATGACGTCACCCGCCTATGACGTTCCGTCTCGCCATTGGACTGATTTCATACGTGCTTCATGACGCACTCATGCAGGGGCGTTCCCAAAGCGTTGTCACGCAGCGTCTCGTTCCATTCAGGGAACTAGGGTTACATACGTAACCAGAGACGTTCATGAGCAAAAAATAATATTGCAGAAGTACACTTTTTGCAATATTATTTTTTGCTCGTGAAAAGTGAAATTAATGAAGTGGGCTAGTGGGCCAGTGGGCCGACCGACAGAGGCGGAGCAGGTGATTGAGGACGGGCTCTGGCTGGGCAGGCTCTGGCTGGGCAGTCTCGACGTAAACAGTCTCTGGCTCTGGGCTGGACAGGACCCGCGGGTGAAGGCTCTGGGCTGGACGGGACCAGCGGTGAAGACTCTGGGCTGGACGGGACCAGCGGTGAAGGCTCTGGGCTGGACGGGACCAGCGGTGGAAGCTCTGGGCTGGACGGGATCAGCAGTGAAAGCTCTGGGCTGGACGGGACCAGCGGTGAAGGCTCTGGGCTGACCGGGATCAGCGGTGGAAGCTCTGGGCTGGACGGGATCACCGGTGGAAGCTCTGGGCTAGGCTGTGTCCCGGATCGAGGCTCGACACTCTCCAGACACTGGATGACGGTCGCCCTCCAATCCAGACCGGTGGTGTTTGGGAGGTCTAAAGGCTGGTTAAATGTGGCCCCGATCCGGAAAACAAATGTGCACAGGCACTCGTCGTCGAGGTTACTACTGGCAGCAAGGTGGCAAAAGCCTAAGGCAAACGCTAGGAGATTTTGGCTCTCCTGGGCCAGGACGATTATTTTAACCCTGTCGTCCATTTTAGGGTGGTCTGTAGTTCTATCACGGTTTGATGCGGGTTGAAGAAGACGAAGAGAGGAAAAAGGCTCAAATGCAAAACGTTTACTACAAAATACAATCCAACAGGTACAGGCAGGTAGACAGGCAGGCTGGAACAACTCACACACAAGAATTAAGGATTGATTAAACTGAACGAACTAAATACAGACACTGATGATCATAAACCAGGTGACACAGATGAAGGTGATTAACAAGACACAGGTGATGAAGACGAAATAATGAAGGTAGGCATGGCAATGAAAACAAACAGAAGATCTAAACAGACACAAACGTGACATATACATACTCATGTTTAAAAAATGCTCCAAAGTTTTTCTTTTTACAATGACGACAAGAGAATGCAAACTACTGTGGCATTGGTTATCTCAGTCTATATTTAACATTCCATCTGAAAAACATTTTTCATAGTTTCTTCCTTATAAGAAACATTCTGAAGAATTTCTTCCTGTTGAGAAATATTCTCCATAGCATCTGATCAGCACAAATGGCAAACAGATAGTGCATACTAATTGTTGCCAAACTCAGTATGGTTGTAGTCAGTGATGTGCGGGTGAATGTATAAACAACCCGCACCCGACCGACGTTTTCAACTAACTGCCGCAACTCGGACCGCAAAAAAAAGAAGAAAATATTGTACCCGACCCGCTTCCTGACCCGCATTTTTTTAAAAGTAGACAGTGTTGTGCAAGTTACTTCCAAACTGTAATACATTATACATTACTTGTTAGCATACTGTTATTTAAAAGTAATTAATTACCTTACAATATTACTGTCTCAGAATTGCAATGCGTTACATTATCCTGTATTACTTTTGAGTTACTTTCACCAAAATAGATATACAGTAGTAGAACTTAACATTCTAAGGCTGTAACGATATGCGATATCAAGTACTCAGATCCACGAACCTGCAGAATCGCGACACACCCCTTCCAACTCCAAGAGTTATCCTTCCCGTCCAGATACAATGCTACAACTTCTTTAAATTACTGTTAGTATTATTTGAATTTTAAAGTTAACATTGTAAAATACGTAGACCTACACCACAAAACTAGTTGAGGATACATTATTTAAAATTGGGGAATTCCAGCGTATGGACGTGACATTTGCAGTCAAAACTTGAAACATAAATTCTCAGAAAATGCATTTAATAGCATACCAATATATTGAAACTTCTGTTTATCCATAGGCTACCGCTTAAAGGAGTCCAGACATTAGAAAAATATCAGTCTACACATGCATTTTATATTTAATATGAGGGAAATACACACGCATTCATGCATGACAAAACAAATATTTAGGAGGCAAAATATTGTTTTGTAATTCTGTGAATTACACTGCGCAAATCAAAAGTAATACTTCCCACTGGATGAAGAAGGGTTGGCTCTCCACAGAACATAAAATATTCATTTTATTTTATTTTTCGTGTTCGCATTTTTGAGGAAAAAACAATGTAAGGACGTGATAGTTCTCCAGACGTGACCGCTCTGAAGCGGCACTAAAATAGGCTAGGCTACTGTTTTAAAACTTCCACAGAGACCTTAAACAGAAGACACAAAGCCTTTCTTTAAAGTGAATTTCGATTTGTACTAATTGTATCTTAATTTTAATCAATGTTTCATCAACCAATTGTAAAAAGTATATTTATAAAAGTAAATATAGCAGACAATAGACACGGAGGCGCCTGCGCGAGCGCGTCTCATAAATTAACCGAAACTCAGCGTATAAGGTAGGCCTACTTCACAGACCTGAACAATATATTTCAATCTATATTGAAATGTCTACTTGTAAACAGAACAATTCAAAACGAAGGAATACGGACTGCTCTCTGCTTCGCCTATATCTGTTTGAAATGTGCATTTCCCTCTGGCGCATTCACAAGGCCTACTGCGAAGATTGCGAGGCAGCAACGTCAACTTCATCTTTATTAATAAACAATTAAAATGTCTCCTTGCTATATTTGACATATTCATAATCATTCATTGCTTTTGCCGGTTCTTTGTGACAGCTTTTAGGTGATTTATCGGCAGCGCTGCCGCCACCCTTACATCATGTTACGTGAACGCGTCACCACCGCATCAAAAACATGATTGCGTAATGAAAACATGAAAAATAGCACCTAAACATAGCCTAACTGTTTAGAAAGAAAACACAGAACAAATAGAGTAGCCTAATGCGCATACGTCCATCTCGCGAATTTAAAGTCGTCTTCATGCCATCTTCACCCATTAGCCGCTTTTCCACTGGCCAGTGCGAGCACAGAGGCCGAAATCATGCCTCACGGCACTCCTGAATAAATCGCTATACAAATATATCAAACTTGGACACCACACGCGGCTATTGACTGACCACAAAAAGGCATACTGAGCTTGTGCGTCATCTTCGTGCCAGTTATTCAGCCAATAAAGTGTAGGCCTATGTATTTCATAGAAAATTGTGTCTATATAGTACTAGGCTATATAAATTGCAAAGGTTTAATTGGAATCTTTATTTCAAACGACCCGACCGACAGCGACCCGAATATCGTTAAAAATATTTTTGGATGACTCGTAACCGCGGGTAACCTACAAGGGTGTAGAGTTACATTCAAGCTATTTTAAAAAAAAAATCACAGGAAAAAACTTTTAAACATGTAATTTTGGGGGATAAAGGGGATACAATTATTGGCGCATCACTGGTTGTAGTTAACATTATTTGAACATTGCAAAACACTTTGTTAAATTAACAATGCTCAGTGTACATATGTGTCCACACTATGAATGTTAAAAAAAACACTGAAGCAGTGTCAAAGTTAATGAGATAATTAAAGTCACCTGGGGTCAATAATTGTATCCCCTTTATCCCCCAAAATTACATGTTTAAAAGTTTTTTCCTGTGATTTTTTTTTAAAATAGCTTGAATGTAACTCTACACCCTTGCTTCATTTAGTATATGCAGAACCATGAAAATCCACTCACTCACACCAGATCAAAGATCCACGAGGTCAACTTTACTGTAGTAAACGCTGCCCAATGGCAAGTGGAAAAACGTCCCGGGTTACGTATGTAACCCTAGTTCCCTGAAGGAACGAGACGCTGCGTGAAACGTTGCGGGAACGCCTCTTGCGTTGTGCGTCATGAAGCACGTATGGAATCAGCCCAATGGCGAGACGGAACGTCACGAGTGACGTCATCGACCAGGAAACTATAAAGCACACCCCTGAACACAATGGCGACAGCTTCTGGAAAAATTCTGAAGCAAGTCGATCAAGGGAATGCAGGGAGTATGGCAACGACACGCAGCTTCTCATTCCTTCAGGGAACTAGGGTTACATACGTAACCCGGGACGTTCCCTTTCAGGAACATCGAGCTGCGTGAAACGCTGCGGGAACGCTAATACCCACGTCGCCATAAGAGCAAGTGACCGACTGTGTGAATCAAAGATTAAATTCAGCCGAAAGCACCTGCGCCCCAGGGGTGGAGCTGAGGTCTAGGTCATAAAACCTGACAAAAGTATGCGGTGAGGACCAGCCTGCCGCATCACAAACGTCCTGGAGGGAGACTCCTGACAATAAGGCGTTGGAAGCCGCCATAGTCCTGGTAGAGTGAGCTCGGTCAGCCAAAGGTGAAGGCTGACCAACCGACTCATAGGCAAGTGAGATGGCCTCAACCACCCTCTTGCTCATCCTCTGCTTAGACACTGGGGACCCCCTCTTAGGTGGTCCAAAACAAACGAACAGCTGTTCTGATTTTCTCCACAGGGCAGCTCTGTGGACGTAAGCATCTAAAGCCCGAACAGGACAGAGCAGATTAAGTTTTTCCTGATCAGATGATGTAAAAGGAGGAGGACAGAAGGCCTGCAGAACTATAGGTCTGGCCACATTGGTAGGAACCTTAGGGACATAACCTGGCCTGGGGTGGAGAAAAGCCTTCACCATCCCAGGTGAAAACTCCAAACACGAAGGAGCAACCGAGAGAGCCTGAATATCTCCGATTCTCTTAAGAGAAGAAATGGCAAGGAGAAAAATAGTCTTCAAAGTAATAAACTTATCAGCAACTTCTTCAATAGACTCAAAGGGAGCTAGGGAAAGACCTTCTAGGGCGATAGCTAAGTCCCATGCTGGCACCCTCGTGCGGACTACAGGCCTCGGCCTCAAAGTACCACGAAGAAAGCGAGTTATGAATGGGTTTCTCCCCAGAGAGACTCCACTGAAAGGGACATGGTAAGCAGCAAGTGCCGCCACATACACCTTTAGTGTGGAGGGGGATAGCCCTGAGGAGAAACGCTCCTGCAGGAACTCCAGCACTGCACCCACTGGGCATTTAACTGGGTCCAACAGGTGTTCTCCACACCAAGAAGTGAAGAGCCTCCACTTCAAGGCATATAACCTCCTTGTGGAAGGAGCTCTGGAATAAAGGATGGTCTCAACAACCTCTGTTGAGAGACCAGCCCCTATGAGCTGGGCCCCCTCAGAGGCCAAGCCCATAGCTTCCACAACTCTGGGCGGAGGTGAAGTATCAACCCGCTCGCCTGAGAGAGAAGGTCCCTCCTGATCGGAATCTCCAGAGGAGAGCCGTCTAGAAGAGACACTAGGTCCGTGAACCATACTCGGGCCGGCCAAAACGGGGCTACCAATAATAGACTGACCCCGTCCCGGCGAACCCTCTCCAGAACTCCTGGGAGCAGAGCAATCGGGGGAAAGGCGTACAGGCGTGACCTCGGCCACGCCTGCACCATAGCGTCCAACCCCAGCGGGGCTGGATGACTGAGAGAAAACCACAGTGGACAGTGTGATGTCTCCCTGGACGCAAATAGGTCTACCTCGGCACGACCATACTGCATCCAAAGGAGCTCCACCACCTCGGGGTGGAGTCTCCATTGCCCGGGCCTCGGCCCCTGCCTCGACAGGATGTCCGCTCCCTGATTTAAATACCCCGGGAGATAAATCGCCCTCAATGAGAGAAGCTTCCCCTGGGACCATAGAAGGATCCGGCGAGCCAGATTGTATAACGGGCGAGAGCGCAGACCCCCCTGATGGTTTATGTAAGAGACCACCGATGTGTTGTCGGACCGGACAAGAACATGATGACCTCTCAGGTCTGGCAGGAAGTGCTTCAGAGCCTGAAACACTGCCAACATCTCTAGACAATTTATATGCCGAAATCGATGATGGTCCTGCCACAGACCCTGGGCTGGGTGACCACTCATGATCGCCCCCCAGCCTGTGAGGGAAGCATCTGTCGTTAGCGTTACACGACGACAAAGAGCTCCCAACACAGGTCCCTGGGACAGAAACCAAGGATCCCTCCACATGACCAGAGCACGGAGACAACTCCGTGTAACTTTGATCACGCGGAGGGGGTTTCCCCTCGGGGAGAACCCCTTGGTCCTGAGCCACCACTGTAATGGTCTCATGTACAGCAAGTCGCAGGGTATAACACTGGACGCTGCTGCCATCAGACCCAGCAGTCTCTGGAACTGCTTTACAGTGAGCAACTGGCCTACTTTACTCTTTTTACAGCTGAGAGAATCGAAGCGATGCGGGCAGGCGACAGGCGAGCCCGCATTGCCACAGAATCCCATAGTACCCCCAGAAAAGATGTTATCTGTGATGGAGATAGAACACTCTTTTTGGCATTCAGCCTCAACCCCAATTTTTTTATGTGTGCGAGGACGACATCTCGATGCCGAGCCGCTTGCTGCTGCGATTGAGCGAGAATCAACCAATCGTCTATGTAGTTCAGTATACGAACGCCCTGGAGCCGCAGCGGGACTAGCGCTGCGTCCATGCACTTCGTGAACGTGCGGGGAGATAAAGCTAGGCCAAACGGAAGAACACGATATAGGTACGCTTCGCCCCCGAAAGCGAACCTCAGGAACTTCCTGTGTTGCGGAAGGATGGAGATGTGGAAGTATGCGTCCTTCAGATCTATCGTGACAAACCAGTCCTCGGACCTGATTTGTGACACGATTTGCTTTAGCGTAAGCATCTTGAATTTGAGCTTGGCTACAGCACGATTTAATAGGCGCAGATCTAAAATTGGACGCAACCCCCCATCCTTCTTTGGAATGATGAAATATCGGCTGTAATAACCTGACTCCTCGCTGGGAGGAGGAACCCGTTCTATAGCCTCCTTTTGAAGGAGCGTTTTCACCTCTTGTTCCATTACCAGAGCCTGCTCGGGGCCCACCACGGTGGGCAGGACCCCGTTGAATCGAGGAGGAGGAGATCTGAACTGAATGGCATAACCCCTTTCTATCGAATGCAGAACCCACTGAGATATTTTTGGAAGACTTTTCCACTCTGCCAGAAAATCTACTAAGGGTACCAGCCTCTCGAGGCTGGCCTCTGGAATATTTTGAGCAGCAGACACAGCGCCCTGTAACTGCGCACCGGCAGTGGACAACTGGTCTGACTGCTCTAAACCCCTCCTCCTCGGGAAAGCGCTCGCTGGGCCCGTCTGCGCCCCAACACGAAGGCGGAGTTGGCAGAAGGGACCCCTGAGGGCACCGTGAGAGATCGGGCACCGTCTGAAGCGGTGAACACCTCCCTCTCACGGTGGGGACCACCCTCAGCATCCTGACACCAGTGGCGACAGGACTTCTTAGACGAAGCCTTCCTAGCCATAATGACTGTCCTCAGATCAGTCTTACCACTAGAAGGCTTCGCCTGAGACTGTCGCGTCTGTTCCCACTTTTTAGAAGGGGGGCCACGAGACGTGACACTCTGCCTTTGTTGCGCCCTATGTGAGGAGCTAGTCGACGGCTTGGTCTGCCCTCGCCCAGCAGACCCTGGGACATGAACTTTAAGTGGAAGGAATTTTTGAAAAGCTGCAGCTTGTTTCTTTTCTTCCTGAAATTTATCTATGACCGTGTTTACCGCGTCACCGAATAAACCAGATGGAGAAAGTGGAGCATCCAAAAGAAAAGCTTTCTCTTTATCCTTCATATCAGACAGATTAAGCCACAAGTGTCTCTCTGCGGCCACCAGGGCTGCCATAGAACGGCCCATTAGTTTAGCCGATTCCGTGGTGGCACGCAGAGATAAATCTGCAGCCTGACGCAGTTCTCGAACCACGTCAGTGCTGACCTCCTCACTCTCACTCATATCTTTTAAAAGATCGGCTTGGTATGCCTGCAATATTGACATTGTGTGCAGACACGCCGAAGCCTGACCAGCCGCCGAATAAGCCTTACCCACCAGAGCCGAAGTATTTCTGAGAGGCTTGGTGGGTGAAGCTGGTGCCTTAAGAGACAAGGAAGACTCAGCAGAAAGATGGCTAGCTAGAGTCTCCTCCGCCTTGGGCATCACCCCATAACCATATAACTTAGCCCCCGATATATTAGAATATGTGGAAGTCTGGGGGCTAAACACACGATAAGAGGCGGGTCTCTTCCACGACCTCGACACCTCGGTGTGGAGATCGGGAAGAAACGGAAGGCACCGCCGTGGAGGCTGAACGCGGGAAGGCAAAAATCGTTCGTCAAGCTTGCTTTTAGAAACATATTCCTGCCTAACAGCTGGCCACTCAGTGCTTAGTTTTGACACAGCACGAGTGAACACCTCCATAAGCTCCTCGTGTTAAGGGGAATGAGGTGACGAGTCCTCAACATCCCCTGTCTCAATACTGACAACATCCAGCTCCTCAGAACTGGATAGCTGCAGTATTGGTGCCTCAGCCTGGGGGGAAGAAACCGCAATGCGTGCTTCCACACCCGGAACTGAGGCACTGGAACTGGCAGGTAAAGGCTGAGATAAGGCAGAGCCCGTCTCAAACCCCGCTGACAGATCCATTTGCGATCCCCACGACAGGCACCGCCGCTCTGCCTCGACAGAAGCGGGACCCGAGCCGTGGGGAGCGCGAACCGAACCACTCTCCTCGAAGAGTGATCGGCGAGAGCGGAGCATTCTTAATGGAAAACGCTCGCAATGCTCACAATCAGCCCCCTCGAGAGCTGACTGGGAATGCCGCACTCCCAAACAAACAACACACAGATTGTGTGTATCCCCACCCGTGAGAAAACGAGTACAGGGGGGAACACACTTTCTGTATTGCTGCTCGTTCGTCATACTGATATATGTGAATATATATATAGTTTTTTTAAGTGAAAAACTCCTGCCTAGCAATCACTAAGAACAGACAAAAACACAGGGACAGATTCACACACAGAGCGCTTGCTGAAGACAACAGAAGCTGTCGCCATTGTGTTCAGGGGTGTACTTTATAGTTTCCTGGTCGATGACGTCACTCGTGACGTTCCGTCTCGCCATTGGGCTGATTCCATACGTGCTTCATGACGCACAACGCAAGAGGCGTTCCCGCAGCGTTTCACGCAGCTCGACGTTCCTGAAAGGGAACTAATTCAGCTTTAATTCAGCCATATATGTTTTAACCATAAAATGATTCAGAATAAGAAGAGGAAGAGCACATTATATAGGCTCGTATACAAGTCGATGTGTTTGACAACAATGTACTGAAAACAGACGACAATGTTGTCAAAATGAATCTGTGAAATTGACTAGAAAGGCTGTATTATGCATGCCAGTCTAGTAAGTCACTTTGTCAAGAAACACCCCGCAAACTCTTGTGTGTGGGATTCCGCAGGGCTCTATACTGGGACCAATTTTATTTCCCCTTTATACGCTCCCTCTAGGTTCTATTTTTGAGAAATTTGGCATTCAGTATCATCTGTATGTGGATGATTCTCAAATGTATTTAGCACTGAAACATGGGCATGAATGTTTGACTGAAGTTAAGTGCTGGCAGGACGATATAACTTTCTCCAATTAAATGAGAATAAGACTGAGATGATTTTATATGGAAATAAGGGGTGTCTACAGGATGTTTATGACTACCTGGGGTTGTTTCCTGGGAGAAAAAAAACTGTCTAGTTTGAGAAACCTTGGTGTCATTTTTGACTATGAGCTTAAATTTGACTGGCAAATCAATGCTGTTGTTAAGAATAGTTTTTTTCCATCTTAGATCAATATTTAAATCGAAGTCTATCCTCTCTTTTGGAGATATGGAGAAGGTTTTTCATGCCTTTGTGTCATCCCGTTTAGAATACTGTAATGTGGGTGTGAGTCAGGCCTCTCTCTCTCGTTTGCAGCTTGTTCAGAACTTTTAACGGGTACTAAGAAGAGAGAGCATATTACTCTTTTGCAGAGATGTATAAAGTACTAGAGTCCCAGACTTGAGTAAAAGTACAAGTGCTCTATCAAAAAAGTGACTTGAGTAGAAGCTGAAGTGCTCTTTAAGCACCATACTTAAGTGGAAGTACTAAAGTATTCAACATTTTTGTGAATATAGCTTACAGGCCCAAGCCGATGGTACCAACCGCGTCAGAGAGCCAATGTTCTTCGAGTACTATTGAACGAGCCAATGGAATTGGCGTGCGTGATTCGCATTACACACTCCATCCCCGCGACGCGGGTATAAATACGGAAGTGGATTGACGCACTAGTTGCCTTTCGCTTCGGAGCCGATCGTTTGATGTCTCTGAGAGTGCTGTTGTTTACAACGAGCGAGTGTGTCGGTGTTCTTCAGGAAGACTCTCCCAGTGCTGGTGTTCTACAGCGCGAGTGCAGCAGTGATCGCGAGCTTTGAGCTCTCAACTGCTGTTTTAACAGAAACAAATTCTAAATGTTTGTGTGTGTTGACGGCTGGTTAGAGGGCGGAAAAGTGAGTGCTTCACTGTTTCAGTTCACTGTTCAGTGTTGCCGCGGTCATTTTCCTGTGTGCTCCGGCACTGGTGAAGGTCCTATTTTCTGAAAGAGCAATACGGGTGCGTTTGCGTCTTTTTCAAGATGTCATTCCACCTGTGCGTTTCTGGATGCTGTCGTTCCCTTTTCCTCTCTGACGGTCACCACGTGTTTGAGCTATGTATTTATATGTATATAAATATGTATATTACTGGTGGGCCGTTATCGGCGTTAACCTGCTGTGTTAACGTGAGACTTATCGGGCGATAAAAACAATGGGAAAAACAATGTTACGTGACAGTTCCCAGTTATATATATATATATATATATATATATTTATTTATATGTTCGGCATGCTGAGGCAGCTTTTGTGGACAGCTCATGTTCTCATTGCGGGTATATGACTGTCGCGGTGTTGAGATCGAGACTTGCCTCCGTCCGCAAAGCGCAAGTCCCCATTACCATGCCCCACCCCCGGGTGCCGTGTGGGATGGGTGATCGGAGGATAGTGATGGATGTCTCGCCCGGTAACCATTCCCTGTGAGCTCCTCACTCCTCCATCACACCGCAGCCGATGGAATTCCTGTTGAGCATGCTGGTCTCTCTGTAATGGATCAGCTGTTTCAATGGGGGTTCCCCCTGAGGATTCTTATCCTTGTCGATAGCAGCATCGGAGGGTGAGCTGGCCTATGGAAATGACGACTTGGCTGTGTTATCTCCCTCTGGAAGTGTAACATTGCCCAAGCCAGATCCAGAAATGTCAGCTATGCTGAAACAGGCCGCCGAGGCTGCCGGGCTCGAGTGGAAACTCCACCGTGTCCCGTTCAGTCTCGGTTGGTGGATTAGTATCTCGCAGTGGGCCGCGCTGGATCTCAGCTCGCCGCCCCAGTGCTTTTCTTTTCCGAAATGCATGGAGAGCTTATTAGGTGGTGAACGTTACCTTTCTCTGCCAGAAACTGCCTGAATAGCTTTTCCACCTCACTACCCTTGATGGAGGAACGGTGAAGGGTTTCGAGGTGTCCCTCCATTGGAGCTGTTTGTCATGAAATGTGTCTGGTGGCCGCTGCCTTTTGGGGGGATCCTCGTTCCCCCCTAAGGCCTGCGAATTCTCGTCCGTTCCGACAGGCAGAGTTTACAAAGCCTCTGGGCAAGCTGCTTCCTTTTAGCGTGCCATGAAAAAAAAATACCCATGGCATGCACGAGGGTAGCCCAGACCGTGCGCTCATAGGTGAGCCCCGCACCATATCCGACCTCGCCCTCCGGGGCATGAGTGTCGTGGCGTGTGCGATTGGTTTGGCAATGTCCACCTTAGTGGTCCAGGAATGCCATTGTTGGCTCAGCCTGGTTGACATGGCGGTTGCGGACAAGGTTCGGCTCCTGGTCTCCCTAATTTCCCAGGTTGGGCAACGCGGCGGAGAACTGCTTACCAACAGTTATCTGCCACCTGAGCGCAGACGGAGGTAATCCGGCACATCCTGCCCCGGCCTTCCTGAGCGGGCCACCCAGGGATGGATGAGATGCTCTTGGAGTTGGCACGATCACTCCCTCACCAGGGGGGAGTCTTTGTTTGTGTGCGTCTGTTCCAGCCGGTAAGAAGGCCAGTTGTAAACTCGTTCTTCGTGCTAATAGGTGGTGGGTCATGACCATCTTGGCCCAAGATTGGGCTGCAGCTCCGACCTGAAAGACATGTGATTCAGATCTCTACCTTCCACGCCGGCGCCCAGCCTGTGTGTTGCGTGTGAGGGTTGAAGTATCAGTACAGAGTCAAGTCGACAGGTAGAGTGGAGACTCCATCCCCTGGGGCCCAGCTGAGTCATGACCACTCCGGGGCCGCTCAGTTGCCTCTCCAGTTTCGTCTCCCTGCCAGTTATTTCTGTCCGAGCGGACAACCCTTGGACAGACACCTGCGCTCAGCTGCCCCGGGGGCCCGCAGAAATGCATTTCCCCAGTGAGCCTCCTAAAAGTGACTGCGACTCATGGTCGCTTGGCGCCTGCTCAAGTCAGTGAATTCATCACACTTCATGTTGAGCAGACATGCTCCTGAAAATCAGTGAAGTTCCTCATACTCAGGTGTTGAGCAGCAATGCTCCTGTAGCTCACTGAATTCATCGCACTCAGGTGTTGAGCAGCTGTGCTCCTGAAGCTCAGTGAATTTTCACACTCAGTGTTGAGCAGAAATGCTCCTGTAGTTCAGTGAAGTTCTTTGCACTCAAGTGTTGAGCAGAAATGCTCCTGTAACTCAGTGAACTTATCACACTCAAGTGCTGAGCAGAAATGCTCCTGAAGCTCAGGGATCTTCACATGTTGTGTTGAGCAGTGCTCCTGTCTTTTTGGCGCCAGTCGCTTGCACCTACAGTGCCAAGTCAGGAGGGAGCAGGTCTTCATAGTTGCCCCTTATTGGCCCAACCAGACCTGGTTCCCATCAACAGCCTTCCTGACTTCCCCTGAACACTTTTTCAGGGACGGGGCACAATGGCACCCGCGTTCTACCCCTGGAGATTCCGGGCGGTCTTACGTCTGAACGTGGAGGTTCAAGTGGCTATCACAGGGACATGTAATGGTTACCATCACTTCTGCAAGCACCCACTAGAAGTGGAACCTAGTGCAACTGCACTGCAGAGACCGCCCCTGAGCCACTGCAGGCAGTGAGTTAAAAATTCTGTTATATCAGTTCTCCTGCTCGCATGGTCTCTACTAGTGGGTAGGGGCTTGCTCGCTTTCGGTCAACGTATTGTGCCTGGAGTTCGGGCCGGCTAACTCTCACAAGCTGAGACCCCGGCTTGGATTGTGCCCAAGGTTCCTACCTCTCTCGTAATAGGAGCAGGTGGTGAGCCTGCAAACGCTACCCCGGAGGCGGCAGATCCAGCCCTGGCTTTCTCTGTCCGTTCGCTTATAGCGGTTAGACGTGTACAGAACGCAAGCCATAGACCTCAGACCAGCTCTTACCTGTTAGGAATTCAGCAGAGAGGGAAGGCTGTTTCCAAGAAAAGTTGGCCACTTAGTGCTTGCTTTCATTTCGGTAAAAAAATTCTGAGATGCAACATGTCCACTTAGGTGTTGAGATCCTCTATTGGCACTTTTCCACTCTATGGTACGGTACGGTTCGGTACGGCACGCTTTGACGCTTTTCCACTGCATGGTACGGTACGGCTCGGCACGGCTCACTTGTGGCGCTTTTCCACTGCATGGTACGGTACGATACGGCTCGCTTCGGCTCGCTTTAAATGGTACCACCTCTGTTGAGATTCCAAGCGTACCGTACCGATACTAAAATCTGACGTGGAGCACTGTAGATCACTGATTGGTCAGACAGACAGAATCGTCACTACCAGCGTCATTGTATTTGCGAGACATCAAACCCGCTAGATTTATTTAAGATTTTTATTTAACAGCCACCGCTGTAGCACCTGTTTTAAAACTACTTGCTTGACTTGTTTGAAGTAAAAAAACTTCCAAAAAAGAAACGGCTGAATCGTGGTCAGTGGACGAGAAGCGCAGACGTTCCTCTTTTTGGTTGCAGAGGAGCGGATAAACTATAACGATCAGTCAAAATCTCACCCACTTTGAAGCGGTACTAACTGCAGTGGAAAAAGCAACCGAGCTAAAGCGAACCGAGCCGTGCCGCACAGTGGAAAAGCGCCATACGATGAGTGTAAAGTGCTCGGCCTGGGCGTTGACGATATGCTTTGCTAAACAGATTCTAGAGTTGGGGGCTGGACGACACCTAGTTGAACCGCTTCTTCCCATGGGCTCCCTTTCACCGTGAGCCCGGTTCAAGTGTCGGCTTGCTGCGCCATTCCCCTCCTATGGGCTGGATACGTGCGCCTTTCTACTCCAGTTGAGTTCCCTTAAACCAAACCCTGTTGAGTTCCTCCACACCCCTCCTACGTCGGACGTGCGGAACGTCTGGTGTTAGGCCTACCACTTGTAAGCAGTGTGGAACCTGTGTTAGGCTGGGTCCACATGTTGCAGTTCCTACGGTGATCCCATATGTGTATTCTTCCATGATACGGCTCCCTACGGCGAGTCTGTGTCTTCCCTCGGCAGAGTCTCTCTGCCGTCACTGTCCGGTGAGTCTCCCCCTGTCTTAGGCTGGAGCCACCCCGGTGACATTCCATATGTCGTACTGCCTGGTCTTCCGCCCAGATCATATGTGTATTCTCCACGTTACCTCCCTCTGGGTAGGATGTGGCTTCCGCAGCCGCCCCTCCTTCCAATGTACGTGGAACGCTTTCCCAGTGGTCCTGTAGGAACAGCAGTGACTTCCCTGGCCTAAGCACTGTCCTTCCCCACCTTACAATTGTGGGGGCATCAGGAGGCTTTTGTCTAGGCACTGGAAGGTGGCAGCTTTAGTGGCGTTTTCAAAGGTTATCCCCATTCAGTCGACGCAACTGAAAGGAAACGTCCTGGTTGCGTATGCAACCCACCGTTCCCTGAAGGAGGGAACGGAGCACGTAGTCCCCTTGCCGCTACCACTGGACCACCGCTGACTCCGGGTTACGCTCGGCTCCTCAGCGAAAAAGCAACTAGTGTGTGCATCCACTTCCGTATTTATACCCGTGCCACAGGGGCAGAGTGTGTGATGTGAATTACGCACGCCAATTCCATTGGCTCGTTCAATAGTACTCGAAGAACATTGGCTCTCTGACGCGATCCCCATTTAGTCGATGTCGACTACGTCCTCCTTTCCCTCCTTCAGGGAACGGTGGGTTGCATACGCAACCAGGACGTTCCTCACCTTAGTTGATGTCAGGTTTCGGATACTGGTTTTAAAATAAAAATTTAAATTCCTCTTATCAATTTCTTTGTAAGCATATCAATATGACTTTAAACCATTCAAGCGTGAGACAGGAAATGTGGAAATGTACATTCTTAATAATACTATTATGAATTTCAATTTGTTTTATTTTATTTATTAAAATTGTTGTTTAGTCCTCTATCTGCCTGCCTTATTATACATTGTTCCTCTATTTGAATTCTAGCCTACATAAAAACAGCATGTAAGGTATTTTTATTTAATTTAATTGACATAGCAGATTAATGAACAGGAAATACAGACAATAATCACTTACTTTACATGCAAGCACACAGTACCCCAATAAAGCACAGATGAAAGAATTGGAATACAGCTGACAAACTTTTCACTCTCAAATATTGTAACAGAGCAGGCTCCCGGAGATAGGTTTGAGCAGTGTGAGGACGACAGCGCCAGTCAAGTCATCCTCATTTATATAGCACTTTTAACAATGTAGATTGTTTCAAATCAGCTTTACAGAGGTAAACATAGAATTTAAGGTAACAGAGATTGGCTTAGTTTTATAGTGGTTCTTGAAAAATGTTTTTTTCCGGCTAAAGTTAGTTTTGATTCTAAATGATAGTTTGTTATTAAATTAGGGGTCGCTAAGACGACACCGTTCTCTCTAAACAGACTTTAAACGCGAACCTGTGATAGACGCTGATTGCGTTCACATGCAGATTAAGAATTGATTCTATAGTTATGTGCGTTTGAATATATGTGCGCAGGTTTGTATTTCCATACAAACCATGCCTAAACAAACTACTTGTCTTGTCTATAAATTTTGATGCAGAATTTTATTTTATCTTATCACTTCGGGTAGGTACGCAAACCAAAAAAAAATCCACAACGCTTTATCCCGGGATAAACAAAGACACTAAAATTAGCGTAGATGCCATTCTTCTTATGATGTAACGAGTACATCAGGATTTAAGGGAAGTGTTCCCAGTTCCGGCTGACCTAATCTAAGCAGCCTAATATTGAATTATAGAAGTCTATAGAGTGTTATGTGAATGCTAGGTCAAAGAGATGCGTTTTTAGTCTAGCTTTGAACTGACAGACTGTGTCTGCTTCCCGGACAATGTTAGGAAGATATAAGTACAATGTAAAAACATATATGTACACAATAAGTCCATTGTATCAAATTATTAATTTCAAGTCTAACAGTCTGATGCCAGTCTAACAGTCTGATGCCGGAAGTGGGAGAATGCACCGCGGAGAATGCATTCCTGTGGATCGCAAATGGATCTCTTTACGGGGTTGGTGACGGGTCCTCGGATCTTATCTCCTCCCTTTCCCGAGGGATCAATTGCTCTCTCGCCGGTATCGGAGGCCCGCGCTGCGGTCTCTTCCGCCCTGGGAGAGAGATCAATGCTTCAGTGCTCTACCTCCGAGGAGGTGGATGTGCTGGGCATTGAAAGTGACACAATCATGGGGGAAGTGGATTCGACATCTCTTTCCCCAGCATATGAAAAAAAAAAAAAAAAAAAAAAAAATATATATATATATATATATATATATATATATACACACACACACACATATAAATATATAAAATATATAAAAAAGCTGGTGGAGGTGAATACTAGGCTGTAGATAAATTATATATTTAATGGCCAGCAGAAATAAGGGAGCTCGTCCTAAAAATAAATTAAACGAGTTTCCTTCCCTCTATTTTTTAACCTCCATCACGGGACCTTCCATTTTTTCCCGATCTGCACAGCGAGCTGTCTAGATCATGGAAAAACCCCCCAAGTTTATATTCAGATATTAGGGGGTTAAGAGAGTATGGCTATGGGGCAATACCCTGGGTAGAACAGACGCTTGCGAGCTATCTGTCTCCTGGTTCAGTATCGTCCCTGAAGGCCTCGGCTTCTCTCACTAAACTATTAAAGAAAACTATTTTTAATATAGTGGGAAAAGCATATATGGCAGTGGGTCAGCAGGAGTCTGCTTGCACACTATAGCACTGCTACAAGTATATCAGGCTGACCTGCTGGGGTATTTGGACAGAAGTGAGGGAGTTAGGCCCGATGGGGTTTGAGAACTTCGTCGGGCCACAGATTTACAGTCAGAGGCGTTAAAAAAATCTCTCTCTCGCTATGTCCAACCCCCTGGGGCTGCTGGGCGTGAGCAGCTCCAGCCGTCTAGTTTCTCATATGCAACACAGCAGCCAAACCCTACAAAGCAGAAGCCGGATCTGAGGACCGTTCTTCACGCTGAGAAGGCTTCGGCTCAAAAGAAAAGGTCTTGGCGCCACCGGCGTCAGACCGGTGAGGGGAGCCCCAACCGGGGTTGAACGGTGTACACCTCATTATAAGGTGCCCGTTCCATCTCGGTTCCATCTCAGAATGGTCTCAGGGGACCATTCTGCCAACCCCGCCACCATTGGTGCTTCGGGGCGCAGCGGTCTCCAGCGAGCTTCTGGCGCAGCGTCAAGTCGACATTGCGTCAGACTCGCTCCCTCTGAGGGGGGTTCGAAAACAGTCAGTTTGGGTAGTTCCTGCCAGTATGCTTCAGGTCCCCGAACTGGCTGTCTCAACTACACCAGTAGTTGGTTCCCTTGGTAAATTTTTCGGCAGCGCGGAAGCTACTGCCAAATATATCTCTATGGGTCCTGCAGTTAGTAGTAAGAGGCAGATAACAATTTGGTTCTCGTCCTCCAGGGTACAACGGGGTGTTGCTCACGTTAATGCATCCCAAGCAGGCTCTGGTAATGGAGCAAGAGGTAAAGGCCCTGTTAGCAAAGAAAGCTATAGAGCAGGTGTACTCACCCGACATTGCGTCAGGTCTTTACAGTCGTTATCTCATTGTTCCAAAAAAGGATGGAGAACTGCGTCACATACTAGATCTTCGTCTGTTTGAGTGTTTGGTGCTGGAACTCAAGTCCAGGATGCTGACACTCAAACAGATTGTGACTCAAATCAGTTCCGAGGACTGGTCTGTCACAATATATCTGAAAGACAAATACTTCCATATCTCCATCCTCTCTCAGCACAGGAGGTTCCTGAGGTTTTCTTTCAGGGGCAAAGAACACAAGTATCAGGGACTTCCTTTCGGTCTAGCTCTATCACCCCGCACATTCACGAAGCGCGTAGATGCAGCTCTGGCCCCACCAGGCTGCAGTGCATACGCATTCTGAATTGCATTGACGACTGGCTGATTCTAGCGGAATCAGAACAGTTACCGGTTCGGCATTGAGATGTCGTCCTCGCTTATATGCGAAGGTTGGGGTTGAGGCTCAATGCCATGAAGAGTGTGCTTTCTCCAATACAGAGGACCACTTTTCTTGGAGTGGTTTGGGACTCAGTCTCGATGCGAGCCGTTCTGTCGCCCGCTCGTGTAGCTGTTATCCTTACTGCCACAAAAGAGCTAAAGCAAGGCCAGTCACACACTGTGAAACAGTTCGAGAGGCTGTTAGGCCTCAGGGCAGCAGCGTCCATTGTGATACCCCTTGGCCTGCTGTACGTGAGACCTTTGCAGTGGTGGCTCAGGACCAGAGGGTTCTCCCTGAGGGGAAACCCACTCTGTATGATTGTTGTGGCAAAATTTAACAAACAATCATCACTGCATAAGAGACACTCAGAGTCAAATTAATAAAAAAAAAAAGAAGTATTTATTCTGGCAAGAATAGGTTCAGTCTGGTACACAAAAGTTACGCTGTGCAAGAGAGTGAACCTATTCTTGCAAGAATAAATACTTCCTTTTTTTAATTATTTTAACTCTCTGGGGTCGAGAAACGCGCCGGCGCGTTTTGCTGTTTTTTTTCCACATAGCAGCAACATAGACTTAAAATACTCCGTCATTTTTGGTCATATAAATAAAATCAATACATGATTATAAACTATAGAGGGACTTCTTTTTTGTGTGTATACTCACGTTAACATCAAAACCGTGTGCTTTTGTAAAATTAAGAAAATAAACAGGGTGTGCTTTCTGCCTCTCTGTCTCCGTAAAAAAAAATTCTGGTGCACGTCTCTAAACTTAAAGCTCAGCGAATACTATTCACACAAGCACGAGCAATATATCTTTATAATCATTTAAGTTTGTACTTTTAAAATATCTAATTCAAAACTAAAATAAATATTCTCTGTTTATGTAATCTATTAAAAAAGAGAGAGGTGTCAGCCGATCTCATTATCGTTCTCTCAGCTCATTATTCTGCTAATCTGACACGCCCACGGAGAGCGGTATTCAAACGCAAATGATCTGAAGCAACACATGCAAAGTGTCAACGCCCCTCATAAACGCGATAACACAACAAATGTAATCATCAGATTAATATAGCCTACTATTTCTTCTTGCGAGGCTGTGTAAGGAATAATCCTGGGACATTTACCTCAGAACATGTGCTGTTTTTTTTCATTTCGAGGAGCAACGGATCCATCTGATAAGTAAGTTTTTTTTATTATTATTGTTCTAATCGCGATATCATAGTGTATGTAAACCGCAAAAAGACTGTTTAAATTTGAATCGCGTGTGTGAATGAATGAACTGAACGTCTACGGTTACGTATGTAACCCTCGTTCCCTGAGTAGGGAACGGAGACGTTACGTCGGATGACGACGAATGGGGTTTCGCTTAGAACACCTATCGACTTCGAGTATTACAAAAACGAGCCAATGGCAAAGAAATGCCATGGGTCTGCAGAATTTGCATAGCGTATCTCCGCCCTACCTCGTGGGTATAAAAGGAGGACGCCAGCAACATGCAGATGTTTCTTCGCTGAGGAGCCAAGACTGAGCTCAGGCGATCCCCGCGGTACAGCGGAAAGTGGCAGGCAGACGTAACGTCTCCGTTCCCTACTCAGGGAACGAGGGTTACATTCGTAACCGTAGACGTTCCCTTTCGTTGTCACTCCGAGTTACGTCGGATGACGACGAATGGGGTTACCAGTCTAATCACGCCACCTTCTCAGCTGTCTTCCAGTGCCCTGCGTAAATCGAGATCCCTGTCAGCCTGGACAAAGGACTCCATTTATCACAGGAATACCAAAGTACACTGGGAAGCATATCCCAAGCTTAGGGGAAGTATGCAATTAATGCCAACCCAGAGGGGGGGGACTTAGAGAATACACATATGACCCGAAGGAAGCATATGGAAAACACTGGGGTGTCCAGCCGCAGGTGGAATATTTCAACCCCAGGGGTGGCAAGGTGGCTTGCCAAGGGAAAGACACATGCTCAGAGAGGCTTACAGTGGAAATACACATGTGGGGGTCGCTCAGAGGAGGGACCATGCACACGGGAGGCACCTAGCCGACGCGCAGGCAATAGACACTGGCGCCGACGTCAGGAGTGCTGGAGGAGCTCAGGGCTTTCGGAAAAGCTCACCTGAGGAAAATATCGCACGTATCCAGTCCGTGGAGTGGAATGGCGAGCAAGCGAAGACACCTGAGCGGGTCCGGTACTAGCTGGTTGAAGCGACACATGCTCCACTCGGAGATTATAGAATCTGGCGAATGTGTTAGGTGTCGCCCAGCCTGCAGCTCTGCAGATGTCTGTTAGCGAGGCGCCATGCGCTAGAGCCCAAGAGGACGCCACACTCCGGGTGGAGTGGGCAGTCACACCAAGGGGGCACGGTCGACCTTGCTGTTGGTATGCCAAAGCAATGGTTTCCACTATCCAGTGAGACAACCTTTGCTTGGAGAGAGCCTTTCCCTTCAGCTTCCCACCATAACAGACAAAGAGCTGGTCTGAGGTCCTGAACACTGCGTTCTGTCTACATAGGCGCGGAGAGCGCGTACTGGACAGAGCAGTGCCAAGGCTGGGTCTGCCTCCTCCGAGGGCAGCACTTGCCGAAAGGGAGTGGTAGGAACCTTGGGCACGTATCCAGGCCGGGGTCTCAGGATCACGTGAGAGGAAGCCGGCCCAAATTCCAGGCACGCTTCGTCAACGGAGAATGCGTGCAGGTCCCCAACCCTCTTGATGGAGGCCAGTGCAACCAGGAGCGCTGTCTTCATAGACAGGAACTTAAGCTCGACTGATTGCAGGGACTCAAAGGGAGCACTCTTCAGGGCAGTTAGAACCACTGAGAGGTCCCAAGAGGGAACGAGAGGAGGCGAGGCGGATTTAGTCACCTCGCTCCTCTCAGGAACCTGATGACCAGGTCGTGCTTCCCCACCGACTTACCTTCGATGAGGTCATGATGTGCGGCAATGGCGGCAACATAGACCTTCAGGGTGGAGGGAGACAGCCTTCGCTCCAACCCCTGTTGAAGGAAGGAAAGCACAACGCTGATCGAGCATCTCCGGGGGTCTTCTCGGTGAGAAGAGCACCAGTTGACGAAGAGGTTCCACTTCAACGCATAGACGTGTCTCGTGGACGACGCTCTAGCGGAAGTGATGGTAGCCACCACCGCTGGTGGTAGGGTACTCAAACCTGCCTCGTCCCATCCAGGAGCCACACGTGGAGGCTCCAAAGATCGGGACGAGGGTGCCATAGGGTGCCCCGTCCCTGAGAAAGAAGGTTCTTCCTCAGAGGGATCGGCCAGGGAGGTGCTGTCGCGAGGAGTACTAGTTCGGGGAACCAGGTCCGGTTGGGCCAGTAAGGGGCAACCAGAATGACCTGCTCCTCGTCCTCCCTGACCTTGCGCAAGGTGTGCGCAAGAAGGCTCACTGGGGGAAACGCATACTTGCGGCCCTGCGGCCAGCTGTGCGCCAGAGCATCCGTGCCGAGCGTGCCCTCGGTCAGGGAATAAAACTGGGCGCAATGGGTCGAGTCGTGAGAGGCAAACAGATCTATCTGCGCGTCCCCGAACTGGTCCCAAATCAGCTGAACCGACTGGGGATGGAGTCGCCATTCTCCAGGGAGTGGCCGAAGCAGTGAGAGCTCGTCGGCTGCACAGTTCAGCGCTCCGGGAATGAAGATGGCTCGAAGCGACCTCAGATGCTTCTGACTCCATAAGAGGAGGTGGCGGGCGAGTTGCGACATACGGCGCGAGCGTAGACCACCTTGATGGTTGATGTACGCTACTGTGGCGGTATTGTCTGATCGGACTAGTACGTGTTGACCCCAGAGCAACGCCCGGAAGCGGTGCAGGGCAAGGCGTACTGCCAGCAACTCGAGGCAATAGACATGCCATACTGCTCAACACTACATGCGAGAATCACTGAGCTTCAGGAGCAACCTTGCTCAACACCTGGGTGTGATAAATGTCACAGAATTTTTCAGGAGCATTTCTGCTCAACATGAGAGTGTGACAGCATGTCCATTGCGCATGGCGCTCCAGCCCGTGGAGGCATCTGTTGAGACAACAACATGCCGGGAAGCTCGTTCCAGGGGCACTCGGGCCCGTAGAAAACTGAGGTTCGACCACGGGGTGAGTACTGACGGCAGGTCGGAGTAACTGGTACTCGGAGGGTGCCGTGTTGCCATGCCCACCTCGGGACTCAGTCGCGAAGCCAAAGCTGAAGCGGTCTCATATAAAGCAATCTGAGCGTCGTACCGCGGCTGCAGATGCCATATGCCCCAGGAGCCTCTGAAAAAACTTCAGTGGAACCGCACTCTTGCGCTTGATAGTCTCAGGCAAGTCAGCAATGGCTGAGTGGAGAAGGCGACCAAGTCCATACCGAGAAAAGAGATCCTCTGCACGGGGCAAAGTTTACTCCTTCCCCAGTTGACCCGAAGGCCCAGACGAGCTAGGTGCCGGAGCACTGGGTCCCTGTATTCGCAAACCTGGTCTCAGGAGTGAGCTTAAGACAGCCAGTCACCGAGATAGTTCAGGATGCGAACCCCGTGTTCCCATGGAGGAACAAGGGCTGCCTCAACAACCCCTGTGAAGGCGCGAGGAGACAGGGCTAGCCCGAATGGGAGAACAGCGTACTGATATGCGCGTGCCCTGACAGCAAACCGTAGGTATGGTCTGAGTCGAAGGAGAACGAAGACATAAAAGTAGGCGTCCTTCAGGTCGATCGCTGCAAACCAATCCTGTGGCCGCACACATCCAGAAATGCATTTGGCCAGGAGCATCTTGAACGGCAGCCTGTGAAGGGAGCGGTTCAGATGCGTAGGTCCAGGATTGGCCGTGACCCACCAGACTTCTCCGGGACAATGAGGTAGGGGCTGTAAACCCGGACCTCATTTCGGCTGGAGGAACAGTCTCAATCGCACCCATCGCCAGTAGGGTAGCAACCTCCGCTCTCATGATAGGGGCATAGCCGCCGACCAAAGTGGAGCAGACTCCCCTGAAGCGGGGAGGAGACCTTGCGAACTGAATCGCAAGCCGAGCCGATGGTTTGCGCGACCCAGCGGAACAGAAGGGAAGCTCTAGGCAGGCTCCCAACTGTACCAGCGGCGTCAAGAACCACAGACGTCCCCCCGGTGGTGCAGCGAAGCGGAATGACCGGCCCAGACGTGGACGGCATAGCGGCCCGGTGTGGGGGCAAGGTCATAACCGCACCCTGACAGAGGAGCCCAGGGAAGGACCAGCGTTCCACGGGGGCCTGCTCTGTCAGGGGTCTGGCGACAGAGGGGGACAGGGGCGAAGCGGCCCGTGGACGGCACGCCGTGTCAACCGCCTCTGAAACAGAGGGGGACGAGGAGAGCACGGCTTGTGGGCGGCGCTCTGTGTCGTCCGAGAACTCTATATGCTCAGAGACGAGAGAGTCAGTTCTTTCTGAATAAGGATTCTTCGCCAGCCCTCCACCGGGGAAAGGAGTGGCCCTGCTACCAACTCCTGGAAGAACTGAGTCTCATCTCTGAGCAGCCCATCTCAAAAGTGCCGCTAACCCGGCGTTTAGCGGGGGGCGGGGCTGGAGAAGGCTGTGGCGTCCCACCTACGGTCTTCCAGAGCCAGGCCAGGGTGAATGGGCGGGCTTGGAACCGTAGGAGGGTGCCTTCGGCGGTGGGCAGACTGAGGGATCTGAGAGGACGGCGGGGCCGTCGGGCAGAATAACCTCAATCTGCTCATGGGCGGTTGAGAACTGTAGGGCATAAGCACTCAACCGCACCGCCGAAGAGGCTGACTTGGGAGATGGGGGTGTCGAGCAGACGGGTCCACCCGACATCGTGCACATCAGACCGGTCAGCCCCAGAATGGTGAACATCACCTGACTCCGAGAGCGTACGGCCACTTTCGTCGCTCGGAGAGCAAGGTCAGTGGCGGCGCGCAGCTCACTGAAGAGCCTCGGGTCAGTCCCGCCCTCCTGCATGTCCATGAGCATCTGGGTCAGGTAGACCAGCAGAACGGTCATGGGATGCAGTGAGGCGGCTGCCTGTCCTGTGGCACTATAGGATTTCGCCACAGATTAGTGTAGACGAAAAGAACTACAGGCTTAGGACGGGTGCTTAGGATTGCGCCGGGAAGCACTCTGAGGACACAGTAGCATGGTAACAGAGCGTTCAACCGGGGGGGGCCCAGTGTACCCATGGGCAGCGGCCCCTGAGGGGAGGAAAGGCGGATGAGACCAACGAGCGGACCCGTGGTCTCATCATGCACGTCCGGGAGGAAAGATATTGGGGTTTGCCGTGGACGCGGGTCGGCGGCCTCACCCAAAAACCAATCGTCCCGGGAAAGCATGGCCGTCATCTCCGGATCAGACTCAGGCACAACCGTATGCACACCAGAGGGTGGCAGCTGTGACGAGTCGTCATTTCCAGAAGAATCAAGCCCACCTAGTGATGCTGCTACAGACACAGCATCATCCTCTGTAGCTTCAAATGAAAACACACGGGCCACCCCCTTTTTTTTTTTTTTTTTTTGGGGTAGACTCGTGGAATCATCAGTTCGCTAGCGGGCACCGTCATTAAAGAGGGGGGCTGGGGTCGCGGACACAGAGTCGGCGCCTTGTTCCAGACCACACCCTCAGGTCACCCTGGCCACCAGCCGAAGATCGGGGGGTGGATGAGGGGACTCTCACTCTTGCGAGTTCACCGAGTCTCGACCTATATATGACGCGATGATCACGTTCCCAGAGAGAACATGAGTCATCCACGAGCGCTGTTCAAGCATGATCAAAGCCCAACACACTAGACAGCGCTCGTGCCCATCAGAGTCCGATACCAGTCCGCTGCAACCAGAAATGCACGGGCGAGCCGTCTTTAAAAAGACGTGCCGCGTGCGAGCTCTTTTAAGAGAGGAGAAAAAAACTCCGCGATGTTGAAGCACACAGGGAGACACACACACACTGGCAGATCACTGCACAGATCAGCAGGCACTGTGAGCTCGCTGCAGATCGCCGTCACACAATCATAGGAGAGAGAAGCTCGTCTCGTAGAGCGAAGTCAGAGATGATTGTGGAGTGAAGAAATATTCTTGGCTCCGAAGCGAAAACATATCTGCATGTTGCTGGCGTCCTCCTTTTATACCCACGAGGTAAGGCGGAGATACGCTATGCAAATTCCGCAGACCCATGGCATTTCTTTGCCATTGGCTCGTTTTGTAATACTCGAAGTCGATAGGTGTTCTAAGCGAAACCCCATTCGTCGTCATCCGACGTAACTCGGAGTGACAACGAAAGGGAACAGTTTTTACCAAACCCTATTGCTATACTGAGATGAGTGAAAATCGACTGAAATATGTTGAAATAACGTTAAAATGTCTTTGTATTAGCAACGTATTAAACTGCAAATTAATATTTATATGCCCTAATATAGGCTATCATAAAAACAACAAACGATATGCCTATGTTACAGACGAAATATGAAAGACAACATTTCGTTGACTAGTTTTTGGATAGATTGTTAACTGTTTACTGTAGCCTAAACTATAGACTACTGCCACATTGAATAAGCTTTTGTTCACCAATTTCTGCTCAAATGTTAAATATATTAGGCTATGTTTGTTTTGTCAAAAATAAAGTCATCAACTAGGATGCTATTATAGTGTTTGTTCCAATGTAGGCTTTATTCAAACTAATGAATCCTTAAATTTGAAATATGTATGATAAAATGTATACTTTAGTTTTTACAAAGAAATATTACACTTGAAATATTGTTATTTTAATTGTTGCTGTAATTGTAACCTTTTTAATAAAATAGCAAATAATATATTTACAAGGTAGATGTAAACAAAATCTTAAAAGTTCAATATAAGCCTTCTCTTCAAATTATTTGTATTGTGTTTTATTAGTAACAAATTTGGGGAGAGGATACATATCCAAAACTTTCTGAAAATACAGTATGAGAATTAACTACACAATTACTAGAAATGTTCACCTTGGATATTATACAATTTGCAAGCAAAAATACAAGTGGAAAAATAAAAAATTTTTATAGATGTTTCCAACTGTGAACCAATTTTGAAGTATATATACACATTTCTTTTCTTGTGTCCTTGTATTCTTTCTTGTGGCTCAGTGACACACCTGTGAAAAGCTCATTATGCAGGCTCATTAAGCAGGTCTTTTGTCTTCACAGGTGTGAATCAGACCATTATACATGAGTCACGCCCATTTCGCATATTGCCTTTCCAAACAAAAAGTGTTTTACTAAATTTAAATCAATGTATTGTTTTATGTGAATGATTTGGAAGGATGATTTTCAGATCATTTTGAAGCAAAAATCCTAGGCGAGAACATCCATTAGTCAAAAGTCTTGTGGACACATATTTAGTATGTGTTTTGTGGCCTTATTTCAGAGACTTTAAGTTTTAGTTTTATCAATAACCATGCATAAACAATATTCTCTCAAAAATACAAACATGTACATACATCTTGCTAACATATTATGGTAGCCCTGTTTGTGCTATATAGAGTGAATTTACACCTTTGCCATTAACATGTTTATAAATAACTGAAAAAAGCACAAATGTTAGAGCATGTCAGAACACCTCCAGGACCCCAAAAGCACATTGGACCCCAGAGGGTTAACTCTGAGTGTCTCTTATGCAGTGATGATGGTTTGTTAATTTTTGCAACAACAATTTGGTGTCAGAACAGTGGGATTCCTTGGAAGTGCCTTCTGGACCTGAGAGTGAACGGTGACTGATCATCCTGGACTGAGCAGTTCCAGCTCTACCTCGTAAGCTTTAGAGAGAGGGGCCGACCGCTATCAGAGCCAGGAGAAACTCCACAGAAATTGAATGAAAGCGAACCCGTGGCAATCCAAATTCACTGGTAAGAAACAGACACATTTATTTTCTTTTGGGGGAAAAATAAAAGAGTGTAAAAAAGAGAAAAAAAGGGTAAAACGAACCATAGTGACTGAGACAGTTTTTCTGTGGTGCGAGGACAAGGAACGTCCGGGGACGCTGGGTCTCGCTATTGTCTGGAATAAATCGAGACCTATATTTAGGTCAAGATATTTCATGCAGATGGGCAAATAGGTTAACTAACTCTATCGCAAGTACAGGAGGTCATCGGACAGAAAGTGAGACCTATATTTAGGTCAATAGGTTTCTGAAAGAAGACGAATCCTTGGGGAATTGGGGTAACTGATGCCAAAAATTGGGTTCAATAAATCTAGGAGTGCGCAGGAGCTCTCGAACAGAAGTCTGATACCTAAATAGGTTGGAGAGGGCTTCCGAACGGAAACCTGATACCTAAATAGGCTGAAGACCTAAATAGGTGGGAGAGGGTTTTCGAATGGAAATCTGAAACCTGGATAGGTTGGAGAGGATTTCCGGGAGAGAGTTGTGCATGGGAATTAGGTGAACCAATCTGCTGGAGACGTCCAACAGATTATTAGACGCGTGTCGAATTGGTAAATCCACAGAGAAACAGAAACAGCCAGTATGGGGAAATCTCAAAACAAGCTTGCCAAATTTGATACATCGGTTTTCTGTCTAATGCTGAAAGAATTACGGAGAGAAAATGCATGCACGGTATTGAAAAGTTTAATCAAAAACAAGGGAACATTACGAGATTGAGAGTTGTGCGAGAATCAGTTGAACAGGGCAGTGACAAACAAAAAGGTTGTTATGGCTGCGTTCAACTTGTGTGAATAGGCAAATAAAAAAAAGTCAAAACTGCCAGGAGTTATTCCATGTCAAACAAGAAATATGCAAAATCATAATAAAAATTATATATTTTTTTTTTGTCTTTTATCAGCAGTTTCTCAGCAGGAGAATGTCCAAATGTAATGTAATTTATATTTTCAAAAAATTTGAAAAGTGTTCTTTCAAACAATACCTCTGTGGCGAGGGGGGCGTGGTTTTGCGAAGTCTGTAGCGAGAGACGAGTCAGCGAGCTGTGCGGTGAGTAAGTAGGTCAAGTGCAGACGATGAACACCTGTGTCTGATTGCAGTGATTGGCGTGGAGACCGCATATAAGCTGCCGGGAATGAGAGAGCGGGGAGAGAGAGCTGGGACTCGCACGCGACCCGCAGCACGCACTGGCAAACGGACTGAGTGGAAAGAGTGGTCATCTGACAAGACTGTGAGAGCTGGAGACATACAGCGTGAGCTGGTACAGCGGGCAGAGTGTTTATATATTGCTGTAGTGTTTCACTACGGTGAAGGCGCCCGAGCGCACCTTTTGTTTTCTTTATTTTTATTTCTAAATAAAGTGCGAGTCCCAATTCAGCCGACCCTGTCTTCTTCTTCCTACACCCACGCTGAGTTTTACTACACTGGTGCCGAAACCCGGGAAGAAGAAGACTGCCGCCGCCATGCAGACCCCGCCAGGAATGCCATTTGCGGACCTCATCCAAACGCTCGCGGGTCTTCACAGGGAACAACACCACGCCCTGCTGGCCGTAAAGGAGGAGCAAGACCACCGGTTCCAGATGCTTCTCCAAGGCCAGCAAGAAGACCGCGAGCTGTTCCGGAGCTGGCTCGACCGGGAGATTCGGGCTGTCCCCGATCCAGCTACGGCCTCGGCCCCGCCCCTGCCTCTCAATGAGATGGGACCCCAGGATGATCCGGAGGCATTCCTGGACCTTTTTGAGAGGTCGGCCGAGGCCCGGGGATGGCCCCGAGCGGACTGGCCCATGCGACTCATCCCACTGCTATCGGGAGAGTCGCAGATAGCGGCCCACCACCTGCCAGTCCAGAATCTCCTGGTCTATGAAGACCTGAGGCGCGCCATTCTTCAGCGGGTCGGCCGGACCCCTGAACAACATCGCCAGCGGTTCAGATCCCTGAGCCTGGAAGGGTCCGGCCGACCCTCCGTCATGGCGCAACAGCTCCGGGACTCCTGCCGCAGATGGCTGATGGCCGACGGAGGCGACGTCGAGGACGTTATCAACAAGGTGGTACTGGAACAATTCATCTCCAAACTGCCCAAGAAGACCGCACAGTGGGTCCAGTGCCATCGCCCGACGTCGCTGGACCAGGCCATCCACCTGGCGGAGGATCACATGGTGGCGTGCCCAGGGGTCGGCGAGCCCCAGGACTTATAGGACTTATAGGATAATCTCTCTCTCGTCCCCTTCTCTCCCCAAACCTGTTCCCCTTCCCAGGTCTCGTGGGGGGCTGATGCCCCGGCCGGCGCCGAGGTGGAAAACGGGGGATCCGGCGGAGCCGGTCCCCGCATTCAGGGCCCCACCCAGGGGGGCTGCGTCCGGCGACCACTCCACCCCGATTCCGGCAGCCCTACGCTCTCCACGCCAATCCCTTGACCCGCTTCCCGCCACTGGGGCGGCGGGGAGGCCTGGGCCGGCCTGTTGGCGCTGCGGGGACCCGGGACACTTTATCGATCGGTGTCCGGTGATGGAGGTGGGGACACTGATCCGGGTTCCCGACGCGCCACACGCTGCCCCCGATCAAGCTGGCCTGTACCAGATACCAGTGAGTATCAAGGGGGGTACTTATCAGGCTTTGGTGGATTCAGGCTGCAACCAAACCTCCATTCATCAAAGCCTGATTCAACCTGGGGCATTGGATAACAGCCGCATGGTTAAGGTGCGGTGTGTGCACGGGGTGGTGGTAAGTTATCCTATAATGCCTGTGGTAATTCAATTTAGGGGACAAAAGCATAGCGTAGAGGTAGCAGTTAACCCGAAACTCCGGCATCCGCTAATTCTGGGAACGAATTGGCCTGCTTTTAGTAAATTATTGGGGTCTTTATGTACGGATGCCTCTTGGGAAAAGAAAAGGGAAAGGGAAAGACAGCGGTTGTTCAGGTGGGAGATGCTGAGCCGGGAACTCTGGTGCCTGCTGCAGGGGAACGGAGTACTCTGGAGAGAACTATCCTCACAGAGCGCGATGATTTTCCCCTGGAGCAGTCCCAGGACGAGACGTTAAAACATGCGTTTAATCAGGTCCGTTCTATCGACGGCCAGGTACTCCACCCAGACCAACCGCTCTCTTATCCCTATTTTGCTATTTTAAAAGATAAGTTGTATCGGGTGACCCAGGACACCCAGTCAAAAGAGGATACAACGCAGTTGTTAGTTCCTAAAAGCCGCCGGGAAATGCTTTTTCAGGCGGCTCACTGTAATCCAATGGCCTGGCATTTAGGTCAAACGGCGACACTAAACCGTCTCATGGCCCGGTTCTTCTGGCCGGGCATTCACGAGAATGTGCGCAAGTGGTGCACGTCTTGTCGTGAATGTCAGTTGGTGAATCCACCCGCCAATCCAAAAGCACCATTGTGCCCCCTTCCGCTAATGCAGGTCCCCTTCGAACGAATTGGTATGGACCTGATCGGGCCATTGGAACGGTTAGCACGTGGACACCACTTTGCGTTAGTCCTGGTGGATTACGCAACGCGGTATCCTGAAGCAGTCCCGCTCCGTAACATTTCTGCCAAAAGTGTTGCGAGCGTGCTCTTTTCATTAATCTCCCGGGTGGGAATCCCCAAGGAGATTCTCACCGATCAGGGCACGGCGTTTATGTCACAAACTATTCGCGAACTTTATGAATTATTGGGCATTAAATCGATTCGCACTAGCGTCTACCACCCACAGACAGACGGATTAGTGGAACGGTTTAATCGCACTTTGAAGTCCATGATTCGAAAGTTCGTTCACGAAGACGCCAAAAATTGGGATAAGTGGCTAGAACCCCTCTTGTTCGCTGTACGCGAGGTTCCCCAAGCCTCCACGGGGTTTTCCCCCTTCGAACTTCTCTATGGGCGTCAGCCCCGCGGGGTGTTGGACGTTCTTAGAGAGGCTTGGGAGGACGGACCGTCCGCTAGTAAGAACGAAATTCAGTATGTCTTGGACCTGAGATCAAAACTCCACACTTTGGGGCGGCTATCAATGGAGAATTTGTTACAGGCCCAGGACAGACAGAGTCAGCTGTACAACAGGGGGGCTAGGCTTCGTCAATTTGCACCGGGAGATAAGGTGCTTGTATTACTCCCTACTTCTAGCTTGAAATTGCTCGTAAAGTGGTAAGGACCTTTTGAGGTCACACGGCGGGTTAACGATCTCAACTATGAGGTAGTTCGAACAGATAGGGGCGGGGCACATCAAATTTATCACCTCAACCTCCTCAAAAAGTGGGTTGAGGCAGAGTCAGTGATGCTGGCGACGGTAGTGAGCGGAGAGGAGGATCTCGGGCCAGAAGCGAACACAAAACCACAATCTCTCGCGCTGGCTCTTGGCGGAGATCACCTCTCACCCTCCCAGCTCACTGACATTAAAAATTTACAAGCTGAATTTGCTGATGTGTTCTCTCCCCTGCCTGGTCGAACGGACCTCATTCAGCACCACATTGAGACGGATCCGGGGGTGGTGGTGCGCTGCCGCCCGTATCGTTTACCTGAACACAAAAAAAAGATAGTTCAGAACGAATTAGAGGCTATGCTGGATATGGGGGTAATAGAAGAGTTCAGCAGTGACTGGGCGAGCCCCATAGTTTTAGTTCCTAAAACCGACGGCTCGATCCGTTTCTGTGTGGACTATAGAAAGGTGAACGCGGTGTCTAAATTTGATGCTTATCCAATGCCGAGGGTTGACGAATTGCTTGATCGGCTGGGTACTGCTCGTTTTTATTCGACACTGGACTTAACAAAGGGTTATTGGCAGATCCCCTTGTCACCCATGTCCAAAGAAAAGTCAGCTTTCACAACGCCGTTTGGATTACACCAATTTGTCACCCTTCCTTTCGGCTTGTTCGGGGCTCCGGCGACTTTTCAGCGTCTGATGGACAAAATTCTCCGGCCGCATGCTGCATATGCCGCTGCCTACTTGGATGATATTATCATCTATAGTAACGATTCGGACCTCACTAGCCCGCTGACTGATCTAACTAAAAAGGAAGCACCAGATACGGTCCAGTGGACGGAGCAGTGTCAGCAGGCTTTCACCCAGATAAAGGCTGCTCTGTGTGGCGGGCCACTTTTACATGCTCCTGACTTCTCTCTCCCTTTCATCCTACAGACGGACGCATCGGACAGGGGGCTGGGCGCGGTCCTGTCCCAGGAGGTGGAGGGGGAAGAGCGGCCGGTGCTGTACATCAGTCGGAAGCTCTCTAAGAGAGAGACGATGTACAGCACCATCGAAAAAGAATGTTTAGCCATCAGGTGGGCTGTTCTCACCCTCCGCTACTACCTCCTGGGGCGGGAGTTCAACCTCTGTTCGGACGACGCTCCCCTGCAGTGGCTCCACCGCATGAAGGATACCAACGCGCGGATCACCCGTTGGTATCTAGCTTTACAGCCTTTTAAATTCCAGGTGGTCCACAGGCCAGGTGCACAGATGGCTGTGGCTGACTTCCTCTCCAGGAGGGGGGGGGGTGGGGGGGGGGCTACAGGCCGGACGGCTCCCCGGCCTGGGTCGGGCGGTGGGGGTATGTGGCGAGGGGGGCCTGGTTTTGCGAAGTCTGTAGCGAGAGACGAGTCAGCGAGCTGTGCGGTGAGTAAGTAGGTCAAGTGCAGATGATGAACACCTGTGTCTGATTGCAGTGATTGGCGTGGAGACCGCATATAAGCTGCCGGGAATGAGAGAGTGGGAAGAGAGAGTGCTGGGACTCGCATGCGACCCGCAGCACGCACTGGCAAAACGGACTGAGTGGAAAGAGTGGTCATCTGACAAGACTGTGAGAGCTGGAGACATACAGCGTGAGCTGGTACAGCGGGCAGAGTGTTTATATATTGCTGTAGTGTTTCACTACGGTGAAGGCGCACGAGCGCACCTTTTGTTTTCTTTATTTTTATTTCTAAATAAAGTGCGAGTCCCAATTCAGCCGACCCTGTCTTCTTCTTCCTACACCCACGCTGAGTTTTACTACAACCTCCCTTTTGACTCTCCTTGTTACAGTTTTGGAGTTATGAGTCTGTACTTTTATGCGTGTCTCTCAGACAAAACAACTCAAAAATGGCTTCAGTGCTTAACAGGTTAAGTCCAATTCATAGAACTTAACAAATGTATGCGGTGAGGACCACCCAGCCGCATTACAAACATCACTTAGCGATACTCCTGACAACAATGCTTTAGAAGCAGCCATACTCCTAGTAGAGTGGGCACGTACAGCCAAAGGTGAAGGCTGACCAACCGACTCATAAGCAAGTGAGATGGCCTCAACCACCCGCTTGCTCATTCTCTGTTTAGACGCGGGACACCCTTTCCTGGGTGGCCCAAAGCACACAAATAACTGTTCTGATTTCCTCCACAGGGCAGCTCTGTGGATGTAAGCGTCTAACGCCCTAACCGGGCAAAGAAGGTGAAGTTTCTCCTGATCTGATGACACAAAAGTAGGAGGATAGAAAGCCTGCAGCACTGTAGGTCTGACAGCATTAGTAGGGACCTTAGGGACATAACCTGGTCTAGGGTATAGAAAAGCCTTAACCATACCAGGCGAAAACTCCAGGCACGAGGGTGCAACCGACAGGGCCTGCAAATCTCCGATTCTCTTAAGTGAGGAGATTGCAAGCAGAAAAAGAGGTTTAATATTGAGAAATTTCTCAGAAACTTCCTCAATAGGTTCAAAGGGGGCCAAAGAAAGGCCCTCTAGTACAATGGCCAAATCCCAAGTCGGCACCCTCGTACGAACTGCAGGCCTCAGCCTCAAAGTGCCACGAAGGAAGCGAGTTATAAGTGGGTGTCTCCCAAGAGAAACTCCACTGAAAGGGACATGGTAATCAGCTAGTGCCGCCACATACACGCTCCTGCAGAAACTCCAGCACTGCACCCACTGGGCCGTTAACTGGGTCCTGCCGGTGTTCTGCACACCAAGAAGTGAAAAGTTTCCACTTCAGGGCATATAACTTCCTCGTGGACGGAGCTCTGGAGTGAAGGATGGTCTCAACAACCTCAGTTGAGAGACCAGATTCTATGAGCTGGGCCCCCTCAGAGGCCAAGCCCACAGTTTCCACAACTCTGGGCGGGGGTGAAATATCGTACCGCCCTCCTGAGAGAGTAGATCCCTCCTGATCGGAATCTCCAAGGGAGAGCTGTCCAGAAGAGATATTAGGTCCGCGAACCATACTCGGGCCGGCCAGAACGGGGCTACTAGATGTAGGCTGATCCCGTCCCGGCGAACCCTCTCCAGAACTCCTGGTAGCAGAGCAACCGGGGGAAAGGCATACAGACGTGACCTCGGCCATGGCTGTACCAGAGCGTCCAACCCCAGAGGGGCTGGCTGACTGATGGAGAACCACAGATGACAGTGCGTTGTCTCCTTGGAAGCGAATAGATCCTCCTCGGCGCGACCGAAACTCAACCAAAGGAGCTCCACCACCTCGGGGTGGAGCCTCCATTCCCCCGGCCTCGGCCCCTGCCTCGACAGGGAGTCTGTTACCACATTCAAATAACCAGGAAGATACATAGCTCTCAGAGACCGTAACTTCCCCTGGGACCACAGGAGAATCTGATGGGCCAACTTGTAAAGTGGACGTGACCGCAGGCCCCCCTGATGATTTATATACGAGACCACCGACATGTTGTCTGACTGAACTAACACATGATGACCTCTGAGGTCTGCTAGGAAATGTTTCAATGCTTGGAACACCGCCAACATCTCTAGACAATTTATATGCCATGATAGATGATGGTCCTGCCACAGACCTTGGGCTGGACGACCACTCATGACCGCCCCCCATCCTGTGAGGGAAGCATCCGTCGTTAGCGTTACGCGACGACAAAGAGCCCCCAACACAGGCCCTTTGGATAGGAACCAGGTTTCTTTCCACATGACCAGAGCACGAAGGCAGCGCCGCGTGACTTTGATCGTGCGGAGGGGATTTCCCCTCGGGGAGAATCCCTTGGTCCGGAGCCACCACTGCAGTGGTCTCATGTACAACAGGCCGCAAGGTATAACGTTGGACGCTGCTGCCATCAGACCCAACCGTCTCTGAAACTGTTTTACAGTGAGTAGCTGGCCTAGCTTTACTTGTTTCATAGCTGAAAGAATCGAAGCGATGCGGGTTGGAGAAAGTCGCGCCCGCATCGAGATCGAATCCCAAACGACACCCAGAAAAGTGGTCTTCTGAGAAGGAGATAATACACTTTTCTTTGCGTTCAGCCTCAACCCCAACTTTCTCATATGAGCGAGAACAACATCTCAATGCTGAACCGCCATCTGCTCTGTCTGAGCTAAAATCAACCAATCGTCGATGTAATTGAGGATACGAATGCCCTGAAACCTCAGGGGCGCTAAAGCTGCATCCATGCATTTCGTGAAAGTGCGGGGAGATAAAGCTAGGCCAAATGGAAGAACCTTGTACTGGTACGCCTCGCCCCCGAAGGCGAACCTCAGGAACTTCCTGTGTTGTGGAAGGATGGAAATATGGAAGTACGCGTCCTTCAGATCTATCGTGACAAACCAGTCCTCGGATCTGATTTGTGACACGATCTGCTTGATAGTGAGCATCTTGAATTTAAGCTTCCCTACCGAGCGATTCAACAGACACAGATCTAAAATTGGACGCAACCCCCCATCCTTCTTTGGAACGATGAAATATAGGCTATAAAAACCTGACTCAACCTGGGAGGAGTAACCCGTTCTATAGCCCCCTTTTGAAGGAGCTCTTTCACCTCTTGTTCCATTACCAGAGCCTGCTCGGGGCCCACCACTGTGGGCAGAACCCCTCTGAATTTTGGTGGACGACACCTGAATTGGATAGTATAACCCTTTTTTACTGTGTGCAGAACCCACTGAGATATTTTTTGAAGGCTTTTCCACTCTGCCAGAAATACTACTATTTCTAATACTACTAACGGCGCACTGGCAGGGAATGACTGGCCAGTGGCGTCAGGACTTCCTCTTTGCCGAAGCCTTCTTAGCCATAATAACTGTCCTCAGATCAGTTTTGCCAGAAGACTTCGGCTGAGAGTGTCGCGTCTGGTCCCACTGTTTGGAAGGGGGAGCGCGAGACGCAACACTCTGCTTCTGTTGCGCCCTATGTAAGGAGCTGACTGACGGCCTGGACTGCTCCCGCCCAGCAGTACCGGGGACATGAATTTTAAGAGGCATAAATTTCTGAAACGCTCCCGACTGTTTCTTCTCTTCCTGAAATCTATCTATGACAGTATTTACAGAATCACCAAAAAGACCATGAGGAGAGAGCAGAGCGTCCAAAAGAAAAGCTTTGTCTTTTTCTTTCATACCAGAGAGATTTAACCATAGATGCCTCTCTGCGGCCACCAGGGCTGCCATAGTATGGCCCATTAACTTGGCCCACTCCTTGGTGGCGCGCAGAGATAAATCTGCAGCCTGACGCAGTTCGCGAACTACGTCAGTGCTGACCTCTTGAGTGTCACTCACATCTTTTAATAAGTCAGCCTGGTATGCCTGCAAGATGGACATCGTGTGCAGGCACGCCGAGGCTTGAGCGGCCGCCGAATACGCCTTACCCACTAAAGCTGACGTACTTCTAAGAGGCTTAGAGGGTAAAAGTGGTGCTTTAAAAGAATATGCAGCTTCAGCAGAAAGATGACTAGCAAGCGCCTCTTCTGCTTTGGGCATCGCCCCATAACCATGAGATTTAGCCCCCACAATGTTTGAATAAGTGGAAGTTTGAGGGCTAAAAACACGATAAGAGACCGCCTTTTTCCACGATCTCGAAACCTCTGTGTGGAGATCAGGGAAGAAGGGCAAGCAACGGCTTGGAGATTGAGAACGGGAAGGCAAAAATCTTTCATCTAATTTAGATTTTTCTCTAGACTCCTGCCTAACAGCTGGCCACTCGATTAATTTAGAAACAGCACGAGTGAGCACCTCCATAAGCTCCTCACTTTCGGGAGAGCGAGATGTCGAATCATCGACATCTCCCGCATCCAGACTAACAACATCCAGATCCTCAGAACTGGATAGTTACAGTACTGGGGCCTCAGTTCGGGGGGAAGAAACCGCAGAGCGTGCTTCCGAACCCGAGACTGAGGCACTGGATCTAACAGGTAAGGGCTGAGATAGGGCAGAGTCCGTCTCAAGCCCCGCTGTTAGATCCATCTGCGATCCCCACGAATGACGTCGCCGCTCAGCCTCGGCATAAGCGGGACCCGATCCGCGGGGATCGCGAACCGAACCACTCTCCTCAAAGAGTGATCGGCTGGAGCGGAGCGTTCTAAGAGGCAAACGCTCGCAATGCCACAATCAGCCCCCTCGAGAGCTGACTGGGTATGCTGCCCTTCCAAAACAAACAACACATAAGCTGTGTGTATCTCCGCTCGTTAAATAGCGCGAGCAGGGAGGAACACACTTCTTAAATTGTTGTTCGCTCGCCATTGTCTCTCAATATAATATATATATATATATATATATATATATATATATATATATATATATATATATATATATATATATGTATATAGTTTTTTGAAATAGTGAAACTCCTGCTTAGTGACAGACAAAAACACTTGAGACAGATCCACATATAGCGCTTACTGAAGGCAAAGAAGCTGTCGCGCTTGTGTTTTGGGGGTGCTTTATAGTTTCCTGGTCCATGACGTCACCCGCCTATGACGTTCCGTCTCTCCATTGGACTGATTCCATACGTGCTTCATGACGCACACACGCAGAGGCGTTCCCACAGCTCGACGCAGCTCGAGTTCCCTTGAAAGGGAACAGCAACTGTAAAACAAATATAAACTCGAAGAGATCCAGAACAAGGCCAGGACAAGCGGTCAGTCCGTGAACAAGACAAGAGCGCACAAGTCGTTTTTCTGAATATCCAGTTCTCCTGTTGTTTCAGTGTAGTATCTACCACAAGGTAAGGTTGTTTTCGATTCTGTGGATATTTTCTTTTTTTTTTGCCTTCTCACAAATTTGTCTTTAAATTAGACGCGTTCCCACTTTATATAACAGCCGCTCTGCAGACCTGCCAACCTGTACGCATTTTGCGCAGTGGGTACGCATTTTGACCTCAAAGTACGATTTGTCACTCTAAACTACGCAAAAACCTGGTGACGCTTCTGTGCACGCGCAGTCCTCAAATCAGGCAACAGCAAAAGAAGCGGAGTTCGACCAATCATAGCGCTGGGTTCATTCCCCAAATAGCAAGCAGGGATGATTGACAGATGCGTAAGGCCTATCACTAAAAATAGTGAAAATCGGCAGCAAGACCGATCCTCTTCCACTCTCGCGGCCCGACGTCTGACTGAGTTCATAAGCGAGGACAGTACAGTAGTCACAGCACTTCTGACTCCTGAAGGTAAACGGGCTGGGGTGGATGTGGAAAGTTGAAATATTGTTTTTAGTTAACTTAATCTGGATTCGATCATCATACGGGAGAGATCGCATGGATTAAAATATTCCTTCATTCATGGTCACTCAGATAAGAGGAAAACATCATTCAGCCATGCAAATTATAAAATGCTTAAGTATGCATTAAAAACCAAATGAACAAGAAATCTAAATAAAATCAAAATCCCTATGGCTTAGTGATTATGTAAGTTTTGTAATTTGTGGATTACTGATAAGCACGAGTCTGGAGAAACAGGCATTTATTTATTCATTCTCAGTGTTGAGAAACGTAGTCTGCATGTGTTATGTTATTGTTAATAATAACTAAAGTACCTAATTATGTTACATAATTATTTTGTATGAATACTAGCCTATTAGTTACTTATGGATTAAAAAGTACCGTTCTATCAATGCTGCGCGAGCTCTCTCTCACAAACACAGATCGCGCGCACAGAGAGAGAAGATAATTGTAAATTGAGTTTTTACTGTTTTCTAGGGGTTTCTTAATTTTAGACTAGTTATTAATCATGAATAAAAAATGGCCAAAAATATGACAACCTGGTTGCAGTTTAAATGTTATAGCACTTAAGTGAGCGCTGTCCAACAGCTAGTTTCGATTTCTCCCATTATTCGAGTAATCTGCGTTTGCTGTGTTAATTGCTGGGCAGAAACAGCTGTCCTCACTCAGGCGTTAGTACGCATTATATCTATGTAGTGTGCGCGCTGTCGCGGAAGCGCCAGCGGAAGCGTTCAGCCTCCTCGTGTGAAGACCGACTCGGGTAAAGACCATCGACTCTACCTGTGCAACTCCACCGAGCAAGGCCTCCGGCAAGGCACTTAAGAATCGTCTTCTCTCCTTTTCCTTTCCCACTTCTATCGTATTTCCCTTTCACAACATGTGCTTTCAATACATTCCTGTTGTCTCTCGACAACGTGCACTCATCACGCACAGAAGGCACCGCAATACTGCTAATCTGCGTCCCATTCTCTTATCCACACACACACCTCTCTCTCTTTCTATGGGTCTATGGAATTGTCAGTCAGCAGTCAATAAGGCTGACTTCATTCCAGCCTTTGCATCTCATTCTACTCTTAATATATTGGGCTTGACTGAGACCTGGATACGTCCAGAATACTCAGCAAACCCTAATGCTCTCTCTAACAACTTCTCTTTCTCCCACACCCCTTGCCAGTCTGGGAGGGGTGGGGGTACTGGTCTTCTCATTTCTAACAACTGGATATACTCAACTCTCTCTTCTCTATGCAATAACAACTTGTTTGAATATCATGCAATTACACTTACAACTCCCATTAGGATCCATTTTGTAGTTATTTATCGCCCCCCAGGTCAACTGGGAAGCTTTGTTGAGGAGCTGGATGTGCTGCTGTCCTCTTTCCCTGAGGATGGCACCCCACTCGTAGTCTTTGGTGATTTCAACAATCATCTAGAAAAGGCGTATGCAACAGACTTCATCTCTCTTCTAGCCTCATTTGATCTCAAACGGCTCATCACCACAGGTACTCACAAGTCAGGCAACCAACTGGACCTGGTTTACACACGCAACTGCATCACAGACAACATTTTGGTGAAACCTCTCCATGTTTCAGATCATTTCCTCATTACTTTCAATCTACAACTCACTACCCATGCTCCACCAACTCCACTACCAGTTACTTTCAGACGTAACCTGCGCTCACTTTCTCCTTTCCATCTTTCCTCTGCTGTGTCATCTTCACTTCCCTCACCCTCACAATTCTCATCTCTAGATGTGAATACCGCAACAGATACTTTATGCTACACTTTAACTTCTTCTTTAGACAATATCTGCCCTCTCTCCTCCAGGCCAGCACGCGCTACTCCCTCTAACCCCTGGCTATCTGAGGTTCTTCGTGAACACCGGACCAAACTCAGGGCAATGGAGAGGAAATGGCACAAATCAAAAGACACGTCTGACCTGAGTATGTATCAATCTCTGCTCTCTTCCTTTTCTGCTGATGTTCACGCTGCAAAATCTTCATATTTCCACAGCAAGATCAACAGCGCCTCTAACACACGAACACTTTTCAAGACATTTAACTCTCTCCTCTGTCCACCTCCACCATCACCCACCTCCTCTTTAACTGCTCATGACTTTGCTAACTTCTTCACCAACAAAACAACCTCTATCAGCAGTCAGTTCTCAACTCCACACACACAGGAACCCAAACCATCCTCTCCCACTACCAGAAACCTTCTCTTTACCTTCTCTCCGCTAACCGAGGAAGAAGTATCTAAACTTCTCCTCTCCAGTCATCCTACCACCTGCCCTCTAGACCCCATCCCCTCACACCTTCTACAAGCCATCTCTCCCACACTTCTACCAGCACTCACACACAACATCAACTCATCCCTCCACACTGGCATTTTCCCTACAGCATTCAAGGAGGCTCGGGTAACTCCACTGCTTAAAAAAACAACATTAGACACATCACTTTTAGAGAATTACAGACCTGTCTCTCTCCTACCATTCATTGCGAAAACACTTGAACGAGTTGCTTTCAACCAAGTGTCATCTTTCCTGTCTCTGACCTACCAGCTAGATGTCAACCAATCTGGCTTTAAGAAAGGCAATTCAACCGAGACTGCTTCCAAATCTTCAGTTCTCATTCTGCTGGATCTTTCTGCTGCCTTCGACACTGTGAATCATCAGATTCTTCTGTCCACCCTCTCATCACTGGGCATCAAAGGAACTTCCCTCCACTGGTTTGAGTCCTATCTCACAGGTAGGTCCTTCAGGGTTACATGGAGAGGCGAGGTATCCAAAGCACATCAACTGAACACAGGGGTTCCTCAGGGTTCAGTTCTTAGACCGCTCCTCTTCTCCATCTACACCACATCATTGGGACCCATCATACAGGCACATGGTTTCTCTTACCATTGCTATGCTGATGACACCCACCTCTCATTTCAACCAGATGATCCCACAGTAGCTGCACGTATCTCAAGCTGTCTGGCGGACATCTCGGCATGGATGAAGGAACATCACCTGCAGCTCAACCTAGCAAAGACTGAGCTTCTCGTCCTCCCTGCCAAGCCGTCTCTACAGCATGACTTCACTATCCAGCTAGAGTCATCCTCAATCACCCCATCAAGGTCGGTCAGAAATCTTGGAGTAATATTTGATGACCAGCTGACCTTCACAGACCACATTACAAAGACAGCTCGATCATGCAGGTTTGCAATGCATAACATCAGGAAGATCAGGCCTTTCCTAACTGAGCATGCAACACAACTTCTCGGCCAGGCCCTGGTTATTTCTAGGCTTGATTACTGCAATGCTCTTCTAGCTGGACTTCCATCATGTATTACTAAACCTCTACAAATGACCCAGAATGCTGCAGCCCGCCTTGTCTTCAACGAGCCCAAAAGGGCTCACGTCACTCCTCTGTTCATCTCACTGCATTGGCTACCACTCGCTGCTCACATCAAATTCAAAGCTTTGACGCTTGCTTACAGATCTACCACAGACTCAGCTCCGTCCTACTTTCACTCCCTACTACAAGTCTACGTCCCTACCAGAAGCCTACGATCGGCCAAGGAGCTACGGCTCATGGTGCCATCACAGCGAGGCACTAAATCACTCTCCAGAACATTCTCATTCACGGTTCCATGCTGGTGGAATGATCTCCCCACCCTCATCCGTAATGCAGAATCCCTGACAGCATTCAAAAGACAACTGAAAACTCATCTCTTCCGTGAGTACTTAACATAAAAAAAAAATATAAAAAAAATAAAATAAAATTCTTCTTCTCTTTTAAATCTTTCCTTCCCTTTTAAATCTTCCCTTGTCTGGCTTTTGCTACTGAGCAATGCCTGTACTGTGTATTTTGAGCACTTCTTGCGTCGTTCTTCACTCTTCACGATGACTCGCTTGCTTTAGTCCTCAGATGTAAGTCGCTTTGGATAAAAGCGTCTGCTAAATGACCAGTGTTGGGAGTAACGCGTTACAAAAGTAATGCATTACAGTAACATATTACTTTTTGCTGTAACGCAGTAGTGTAAGGCATTACTTATCAATTTTCAGTAATATTTTACTCGGTACATGTTCAGTAAGGCTTGCGTTACAACAGACTTTTAGTTTTAATTGTAAAACAAACAACAACAAAAAACAGCAAGACCGCGAGACATTAACGAATGAAAAATGCAAGTAGGCTAAATTACCTGTTCGTGGTCAGTCAATAGCCGCGTGTGGTGTCCAAGTCTGTAAATAAAGACTAAATGGCAGCATCTGATATATTTGTATAGCGATTTATTTTTTACAGGAGTGCCGTGAGGTATGATTTAGGCCTCTGTGCTCGCGCTGGCCAGTGGAAAAGTAGCTAATGGTGAAGATGGCATGAAGAAGACTATACATTCGCGATAGGACGTATGGGCATTAGGCTATTCGTTCTGTGTTTTTTTTCTAAACAGTTAGGCTATGTTTATGTGCTATTTTTCATGTTTTCATCACGCAATCATGTTTTTGATGCGGTGGTGACGCGTTCATAAGGGCGGCGGCGCTGCCGATAAAGCACCTAAAAGCTGTCACAAAGAACCGGCAAAAGCAATGATTATGAATATGTCAAATATAGCAAGGAGACATTTTAATTGTTTATTAATAAAGTCAAGATGAAGTTGACGATGCTGCCTCGCGATCTTCGCAGTAGCCTAGTGAATGCACCAGAGAGAAATGCACATTTCATTTCATAAGCAGAGAGCAGTCTGTTTTCTTTCGTTTTGAATTGTTCTGTTTACAAGTAGACATTTCAATATAGATATATTTTTCAAGTCCGTGAATAGGCTACCTTATACGCTGAGTTTCGGTTCATTTATGAGACCCGCTCCAGTTCACGCGCTTAAATCCAGGCAATTGGTTGACGAAACATTGATTAAAATTAAGATACAATTAATACAAAACGAAATTCACTTTAAAGAAAGGCTTTGTGTGTGTGTAAGGTCTCTGTGAAAGTTTTAAAGCAGTCTTTTAGTGCCGCTTCATAGCGGTCGCGTCCATAACGGAGAACTGTCACGTCTGTAACATTGTTTTTTCCTCATAAATGCGAACACGAAAAATAAAATAAAATGAATATTTTATGTTCTGTGGAGAGCCAACCCTTCTTCATCCGATTTGCGCAGTTTAATTCACAGAATTACAACAACAAAAAAATCGTTGCCTCCTAAAAGTTAAAGATTTTTTTTTTGTCACGCATGACTGTCTATTTCCCTAATATTAAATATAAAACGCATGTGTAGACTGATATTTTTCTAATGTCTGGACTCCTTTCAGGGAGGAGCCTATGGATAAACAGACGTTTCAATATTTTGGTATTAATGCATTTTCTGAGAATTTATATTTCAAGTTTTGACTGCAAATGTAATGTCCATAACGCTGGAATTCCCAAATTTTAAATAATTTATCCTCAACTAGTTTTGTGGTGTAGGTCTACGTATTTTATAATGTTAAGTTAACTTCAGATAATACTAATAGTAATTTAAAGATGTGGTATTTTGGATCTGGACGGTATTGATAACGCTGGGAGTTGGAAGGGGTGTGTCGCGATTCTGCAGGTTCGTGGATCTGAGTGTCGCGATTTCGGTTTCATATGATATGGCATATCCTTACAGCCCTAGTCATTTTAGAATGTTAAGTTCTACTCTTGTATAGTTATTTTGGTGAAAGTAACTCAAAAGTAATACAGCAGTAATGTAACGCATTACAATTCTGAGACAGTAATATTGTAAGGTAATTAATTACTTTTAAATAACAGTAACAAGTAATATATAATGTATTACAGTTTGGGAGTAACTTGCACAACACTGTAAATGACTAAATGTAAATGTCATGATCCTCTGACTCATAGGCCATGATTGAGTCTCCTCCTGTGAGGAGTTTGTTCTGCTCTCATTTCATTTATACAGTGTCTGGATCTAACGAACCAACCCCTCTGACGCCCACTTTGATGTATTTTATTGTGTGTGAATAATTACTTTTTAATTTCTTTTTTGAACATTAGCTTTGAAATGCAAGCCATTTATTCAGTCCATTTTAGGATTCTCCTACGCTGTTCAAAAGCAAATGCATTTGGTTTTTGTGTTTCCTTTCTTCACTGTTTTGTTATTGTTTTGTATTTTCACATAAATGCACAGGTGGAACTGAACTAAACACAGGTGTGGTGGTTTTTGCTTTAATCAGTAACCCAGCTAACAGGAAACGTTCCCATAACTTCACTAACGTTATGTAAAAGTTATGTAAATGTTAGTTAAAAAAACGTTCCTAAAATAATGCTTCTGGAACAGTCTTATAATGTTTCCATCGTTAAATACATTCTCGTAAAGTTGAGTGAAAATGTACTTAGAACAACATTCTTGGAACATCTTTATGATGTTATTAGTAGCCTACTTGTGTGGCAGAAGTGGTACAGGTTTTAGACAAGAAATTTCGACTACGCCACCCTGGGAATTTCACCCAGGGAAATATGAATGACACTTAAATTGTTGTGATTAGGTCACTCAGGTTCGACTCTCTTAAAAAGGTAGGCAGAAACATGGGTATCAAAAATACAGAATCTTTATTTATACAAAGTTTGGAGCGAGGAAATAAATCACATTAAAATGCAACCATGGTACAAGACAGCGTCTGAAGGCTGGAAAGAGAGGTATATGGCTGACAAAGTTTCAAAATAAAATAAAATAAATCACAAACACATACACAACACACTTCACCAATACTTACACAGCTTACAAAAAAACACAAAAAAAAAACACGACACAGACTTACAGGGCTGAGGCACACAACAGGAGGAGTGATCCCTGAACTAGTTAGCCGAAAGCACACACACACACACACACACCACCGTGCACTTCAGATCACACCACAACACTTCCAACGTGTCACATGGCAAACGTTCAGAGGAGCACCACCACCACAAGAAATCATTCACCCGTGGGACCCCAGCACCTGAAAGTAAATCAAAATTAATAAACAAACTTCAACAATTACAATCAACCGCAGCTTGATAGTATCACAGTGTAGTCATGAAACAGACACTCGTCATAACAATCAACCACAGTTGATGTACAAAGAATTAAAAGAAAACATTAACTCAATTCAAACAACAGGGGAGACAGACTCGCACAGAGCAAACACGTTTTGCGCTCTTTTTTCTACACATAGTGAGCGTCAACCCAAAAATAAACAAAATAAAACTATAAATCAGTAAAACCAGACAGCAACAATCCCCTCTATTAGTGGGGAGATACGATGTTCTCACAGTATGGCAGCAGAGAAGCGACAGGGCTGTAACATTAACTGTAGCGACAGCAGAAAAAGCAAACACCACGGACGAGAGGAAGAATCCGAAAAGGGACAATGTGCTTACACAATGTGCTTACACAATGTGCTTTCACAATGTGCTTATCACTTCACGGGCACGGATACTCTGAGTTCATATAAGCCGCCGTTTAGCTGGAATACAAGGATACTGAGAGGTGAGCAGTCCCAAATCCACCCACCGAGACAGCCGAAAGAAAAGGGGGGAGGAAGACAGGCTGCAGCTACCGTCAACAACAGAAGGGGAGGGGCCGGACGTGACTCATCCCAAGCTACAGCCAACTAGGTCTTAAATAGACGAAATTCCTCACTGATAGGTGCTCACTAATGTCAATCATCCCCACTCATCTGATTCATTCATTCTGCTACACTTGGCTGATGTTCTCATAATATTGAGAGAAAATGTTCTAAGAACAACATTCACAGATAACAGAAATATATTCTTAGAATGTTTTGCTAACATTCCCATTAAGTTATTAATGTTTTTTCTGAATGTTTTTTAAATGTTGATGCATCTTTGGGGACCCCCACTGGGGCCCATAACCACAGCCTGCTATGCCTTCACTCTCCCAACAGAGTATGACTGTAATTTCTTCATTCCAACTCAGAAGAAAACTGCAACTGTACCATCACTGAATGGGCAACCATCAACTCTTCTTGGCCTTTTCAGTACATTCGGGTTGCTGTCCTGCGTAGTCGCACCTGGCCCCAGGGCAGCAGGCCTTGACTTACAACCAGCCATGTGCTCACGGAGAGAGAGAGAACTTTCAACCAGAATGATCAAACAAACCTTGCCAGTTCATCACCATTTCTTCATTTAATGAATAAGAAATCGATTGAGACTCAAGGAACCATCAAAATCCTTCTTCGGGAACTTCACGAAATGCTTTCACTGCAAGTATACATTTAATAAGGTGCTCTGAAAATGATAAGCTGATGGTTCTTTTCATAGTTAAATGGATATTTTCCATAGTTCCATTTCCTGCTTCCGGTTTCATTCTGTCACTTACCATTTTACCAATGTTTGTGTGATTGTGTGTATGTTGTGTTTAGATTAGTTATGTTTGTGATTTAGTTAATGAAACTTGTGCACAATACGTATTTGATTCTGATTATCTGCCCTGCAAACAAAGTCTATTTAATGATTCATGATGCTCACTAAAATGCTCTTTGTTGTACTGTAAAATAGAAAGTTATTTCCCAACCCCGGAAATTAACATTTCTACGACTCAATTAATAATTAAAATTGAGGGGGCGGGGTGCAGTCGTAGATGGCCGTCCAGCCCAAGGGATCTAGAGAGGTCATCATATCGATTAGCACATCAATTGCCGCCAACCGTTTAAGGGGTTCTAATGCCCTACTGCGGGTAGACAACACTATGTTAGTCGCCTAAATAAAACGCCAAGGTGGACTGCGTCCGGCCCATCTGAACAAGCTAGTGCAGCAGGTTCTGCTTTGGACTCAGGAAAGGTCCCTGTCCCTCAGGGTGATTTACACCCCTGAGCATTTGAATGTGGGAGTAGACTTTCTGTCAGGCTGGGACACACAGGGAATGGAAATGCCACTCCGAGTTAGTCCAACCGATTTAGGATTTTATGTATTATAGGTGGACCTCTTCGCTTCACTGGAAACAGCGTAATGTCCCCTCTACATCTCTCTGAATCACCCAGCCCCCCTTGGTCTGGACACCATGGCCCATGCATGGGTAAGACTGTGTCTTTATGCATTTCCAACGATCGCTCTGCTCCCAAGTTCCTGACCAAGGCCCGTCAACAAGGGTCTTGCCTCTTATTGTTGCCACCTTGTTGGAATTTAGTTTTAGGAGATAATATCCCTCCTCGACGGCTCACCCCTGGTGATTCTGAACAGGAAGGATCTTCTGTCTCAGGCACAGCGGACACTATTTCATCCCCGGCCCAAGCTTTGGAACCTTCATGTTTGGCATTTGAGTGGGACCAACTGATGGATTCTGGGCTTCCAGCTGATGTCGTACAGACTATTCTACAGAGTACTAGGGCTCTCTCCACAAGAAGGATATATGCCCTTAAATGGGGTGTCTTTGACAGATGGTGCCTGCAGGAGGAACTCGACTGCCAGATTGTTTCAGTGCTGGAATTTCTGCAGGAAAAATTATAATTATGCCCGCCACTCTCATGGTATTTGTGGCCGCCAAATTGGCTTGCCACGCCCTTATTGATGGGGCTCCAGTCAGGAAGCACCCTCTGATCGCCCACCTCATCCATGGAGCGAGGTGGCTGAGACCTCCTGTTTGAGCAAAGATCCCTTCGTAGGACTTGGCCATAGTCCTTGATGGGAATTGGGGATTTGCAGGCTCTGTCAATTTCACCATCCTGCTTAGACTCTGCCCCAGGACTGGTCAAAGCTATTTTTCACCCTCACCCTGACCATCTTCCTAAAGTTGCTCTTGAATGGCGGTGGCCATCTTGGCGGAGGGCTCTGGAACGACGGTGACCATCTTTGGACGAGACTCTGGAACGGAGGCGGCCATCTTGGGAATAGACTGGAACAGCGGCGTCCATCTTGGGATGAGACTCTGGAAACGGCGGCAGCCATCTTGGGACGAGACTCTGGAATCTTGCGGTGACCATTTTGGGAATAGGCTCCACCGGACCAGGAGTAATAGAGCTGCCAACTCACACATTCAGCGTGAGACTCACGCCATTGACACTTTTCAAACGCTCTCACGCCACACATCCATTTTCACACGCAGAGAAAAATTGCAAAGAAAAGAGGACACTGACACCGACAGACAAGACAAAGCAGGTTACTTTTGATATGAAACAAATTTTCAGCTCTCATATTCTGTCAATTTTATTACGAAATTCAAACAAAAAATACTATTTTGCCCGCTTTTAAATATGACTTGACAGATCGCTGTAGCGCCTGGCGGCATGTGAACCAATAATCTCTCTTTACTATAGTTAATAGTAAATAAATACAAATAAACAATAATAGGTAGCCTATGTTGAAAGATACAATACCACTTACCGAAATGTATATGCCTCATACATAATATCGATAAATCAGTGTTTCTCAACTGTGGAAAGAGGTCAATAAAATAGCTAGAGAACAATGTCACATAACGTTACATTTACCTCAGAAAAAAACATTTAATGACCATAGCGTGTTAGTTGGCTAGAATTTATTTTATTTTGTAATATATTTAGTATTAGTATAATTAGTATTTTGCTAAATATGTGTTCTATTACATATTTATTATATTTTTACTTATATCATTAAAATATTATAAAGTTGTTATTATAATAAAAACCGGATCATATTTATATTTATTATATTTGAGTTGTTATTTATAACATTTAATAATACCAGCTGACAGGGCTCTCTGTAGCCTATGTTTACAGCATTAGGTGACATTTTCTTTATTGAGAAAAATTAACAAGTATCTACTGAACCTAATATTTATCAAAATGAATCGATATTGAATCAAGATTGAAATCAAACCACAATTATTGAATTGAAATATAAAAATTTGTATCAAAGAAATAATAAAAGCAATAGCCTACCAGTCATTGCACTATTTAAACATGGTAATATGCTGTCACTAAACTTAATTCAATTGTTTAGTTAGGCTACCAAATGTTTTAACATTTTGTTTTAACAGTCCTTAAACAAAAAGTTTTAGAAACTATGAGAAAGCAGAGAAGGGGGCGGGCCTTGGCCTAACGACTCCCACGGGAGGAGGCTGTTATACAGGGATGCTAGAAACCTACATTCACAACGTGAAGAGTCAGAGGAAGAAATGCTAAATTAAGCAGAACACCTAAATATCCCAGGTACAGCCTTGGCCAGCTACAGAGGCGGTGAGGGCAAGCCTGCAAGTATAGATCTATCTGAGGGCTCGGAGAAGCCACAGCCACTAAAGAATATAGTCTGTATTATTCCATACAAAGGGCTGCAGAATCGCTCAGCCTACTGAAAACCCAAACAGAGCTCAAGGGGCGAAACACTCAGGGAAGTCAAAACGGTCCCGTGGGCCGGACATCAGATCTATCTGAAGCACTAGCGTCAGTCAACACTCTTAAGTAAAAACTTCGAAAAGAGAGAGACCAACTACTCTACCCTGAGGTGGCTTAGCAGCCTGAAGGCTAACACAGTTACCGTTCTGGCCACCTAACAGGGAACTTCAGGGCCCTAATAATCCAATAAAGTTCTCTTACCTTAATACTTTGACATGACCTCATAACTCTATACAGGGAACGCGGTCTGTAAAGAGAAAATTTTTATTTTTTAATCACAAAAAAATACTCTCCAAAAGACCAGTCAGCTCACCTGCGGCGTGCAAAGTAAAGACCCGCCAGATAGTTCTTTTAGGAACCTGGGATCTGCCACTTCACATGCCTGAAAGGGGCGTTTACACAAATCAAGCCTAGGTGGGCCGTCAGAACATAGTTCTCATCATAGGCCCATCCCCAGGGCTGATGTAAAGAACGCCTGGGGGTCAGGAGAGAGGAGAGGGCAGATTTCATGACCCTCCGGGGAGGTTAACCATCACCGATGCTGTGTGCGTTTGCGCTGGATAACCTCCCTTAGATCTCTCCTGTTGCGGGAGTCATGCCTTCTCTGCGACCTGCTCCTTGAGAGAGAAACCGAAACCGGCGAATCGAGTAGAACGGCTTTTTCTTTCTCCCCGATGTCGGCTAGATTTAACCACAGATGCCTCTCCGTGGCCACCATCGCCGCCATCGACTGTTGATCGCGGCAGCAGTTTGCTTGGTAGCCCGGAGAGCCAGATCTGCGCTGCGGCGCAGCTGAGGCACCGCATCAGGGGAAATCCCTGCCCCCTGGTCGAGATCCCCCAGCAGGTCGGCCTGGTACGCCTGTAACACTGCCATGGTGTGCATTGTAGCAGCGGCCTGACCTGCTGCCGTGTATGCTCTGCCATTGAAACGAGTCGTTGTTTTCAGCGGTTTGGATGGCAGGGTTGGAGCTTTCAGTGTCGCTGCCCGCCCAGACACGAGATAGTTCGCAAACGTCTCGTCAATGGGCGGCATTGACACGTACCCATGCACTCCGATCCCCTCAACATCAGCGAAACTAGCCCGCTGATGTCGATGGATAAGGGCAGAGTATGGGTTCTTCCATGCCCTCTCGATCTCCATATGAAGATCAGGAAGGAATGGAAGGCTCACCTGAGCTGGTGGTGTATGGCCGGGGAGAAACCGATCGTCGAGCCTACCGCGAGCGGTCTCTCCTCTAGCGCGCTGCCAGGGCAGCTGCAGCTTGTTGGCAGCGCGCTCCATCACATCCACCAGCTCTGCATACATGGGGCAGGATGGCTGAGGAGGTTCAGGATCTACCTGATCATAAACCTCCTCAGCCATCTCCTGCGCGTCCTGAAGAGCATCAACTGCAGGTACAGTCGGTGAGTAATCTTCCTCATCGAACTGCAGTTCGCCCTCGTCAGCCGTCGAATCATCTGAGAGGTTTACAGCCCTCTAGAGGCGATCGAAGAGCTCCATTTGGCAGACCCCATGATGTAAGTCGCCGCTCGGCCTCGGCACGAGCGGGACCCGCACCATGAGGACCAGACGCTGAACCCCCTTCACTCGAGAAGAGGGCCAGACGAGAGCGGAGCGTTTTAAGAGAAAAACGCTCGCAGTTCGCACAGAGGGCTCCCTCGAGAACCTCCCGTGCGTCTTCTCCCAAGCAAATTACGCACAGCTCGTGTGTGTCAGCCAGTGTCAGAAACCTCGGACACGGGTCGGCACACATACGAAAACAATCTGCCTTAGCTGTGCGTTTCATCTTTCTCTTACCTCTTCCGTATACTTTGAATAGCGTTTCAAACAAACAGTCCCTGAAGACGATGAGGTGATTTGTCATGTTTGCAAGGCGCCCTTATATACTTCCAGGTCGCATGTTAATCATTTACTCTAATGATTCACGGGCTGTTGCCGGTCAATGTGATTGACGTCATTTGATAGTGATTTCAGACACCTGTCACGCCTGAGGCGTTCCCCATAGCGTCGATGACGTATTGTTGAGTTCCCTTCGAAAGGGAACAAATATATTGATCTAATAAATATAGCACATTCATTTAGGTATAGGTATAGAACATGTTTTTGTTAGCTGGGTTATTAATGAGCAGAAAAGTTGAATCAGGTTTGATAAGAGAGACATCTAAACTGTGAAGAGCTGTCCTACTCCGGGATCATGGTTGGCAACCACTCTTCTTTACGACTTCTTTTTTGTCATGGTTTTTTTCCTATATGCTAACAAAGATGAGGCATCACTAATGAAGGTATAAAGTACATACAGTATTATCTACCTTTTTTCATTATTCCAGTAGATTGAGGATTTATACTGTTTACTTAGTTTACTTAATGATCCAATGCAACACAATTCATAAACAATTTTGTCACTTAATTTCAATGTGTCTAAAGAAGTTTACTTAATTGTTCAATTCTGACAATATCTGCATTTGAGATTTAAACAGCAAACATACTCCATTAAAAAAGCTACACACTGATACATGTTTTGAAAATTACAAAGATAAATTATACAATGATAATTATATCTACATTCATGAGTGACAGCTTTACCAGTTTAATTACTTACAATTGATATTCTGTAAAAATGTTGACCAAAGAGGATTTTGGCTGACATATTTTAAGAGTTAAGATGTGTTTAACAGTCTTTTTAAACAAGGAATAAAATAAAGCATAGACCAGAGGATTCAGACCTGAATTTGTATACACAACCCATGTCAAAACACTTATGGTTGTGGAAGAGATTACTGATATAGAACAGATGAAGTACGGAATATAGCACAGTAGATAACCTGTCACAATAATTCCTAATGTCAGAGCAGCTTTACGTTCAGATTTTCTCCTCACTGAACCTTCCATTACACATTTACCACCCTTCATTAGAGAGTTTATAACTTTCACTTGCTGACGTGCAACATAAAATATCCTCAAATATAACATTATGATTAGGGTACATGGAAAAATAAAAGACATGAACAGATCAGTAACTCTCCAGTCAAAACCCATCGTGACCGAACACTCTCCATAACACATGTCTGTTCTGTGTGAAGTGTCAAAATATCCATTATGAATTACAATGATAGTGTTATAAGTTGAAAAAGAAACCCAGCTAAGACAGATAGTCACTAAAGTTTTAGTGGTGGTTATTTTCTTTGGGTACTGTAAAGGGTGACAGACAGCCACATAACGATCAACAGCAATTAAACCTAAATTACTAAGAGATCCTGAGAAGACCAATCCAAAGATTATAATAAACAGTCTACAGAAAGTGTCTCCAAAGTACCAACACGTCTCAATCAGCCTAGTGCCCTCTATGGGTATAACAATAAGTCCCATAAGTAGGTCGGCCACAGCCAGAGAGAGAATAATCAGGATTGTTGGAGTGTGAAGCTTCTTGAAGTGAGAGATGGAGATGATCACCAGCAGGTTCAGAAACATAGTCCATGCTGACAGGAATGTTACTAAAGGCGGGCATACACTGTGCGAATTTCGTCCGATTTTGAGCCGAATTCTGACTCGTGCGACTCTTTTTTGGGTCGGGCCGATTTTCAGCTTTGTCGTGCGTCGTTTGTCGTGCAGTATACAAGGGGAAACGAGATGCGATTAACCTCTCCCGATCGGCAATCGGATGGTCGGATGAATTTCTGGCATGTCAGAAATTTTGTTCGCTCCTCGTGACTATATCGCACAGTTGAAGCAGAGCTACGAACCGATTGCCCTAAACTCAGTGTTTTATCCCTCACTGCGCCTGCGCGAAAACAGATTTTAACCATTTCAATCTGCAGCAAAAAAAAAAAACGAAAAGAGGGAACTCTTTAAGTTCTGTAGTTGAAACTAGCTACAAATTACTGTTGCTTACCTCCAGTTTGTCCAGTTATTAGGCCTACCCACGTCTTCCAAGCTGCGATGTAGCACCGAGCCTCTTTTATTAATTTGTTAAACAATGTTTTTGAAATAAACCTGTTTTTAATTTTCATTGATGACTAATTATTGCAGTGTTCAGACATATTATAGACTGTTAATATAATTATATGCCTATAATTCATTGTAGCCTAATCGATCTAAATGTTTTAGACAATTTTCAAAGAGGATCCTCATTGAAAATTGTCTAAAACATTTAGGTCGATTATAATGAATTATAGGCATATAATTGTATTATTATTATTCCTCGAGGAGTAAGCTTCTATGTAATATTTTATTATCCTCACAGCGCATTGCGGCGATGTGCTGTGAAATTATTGCGTGGCAAATTAATTATAATAGCAGATCAATTTAATAATAAAATTAGCCTTCCCTAATACAATAATACTAATAATAATTTAATACATAAATTGGAAGTGCTAATTCATCTTAATATTGATAACTGATTCTTGTTTGGACAATATCTCTGGATACATGATATCGTCTACCAACCCAGCACAGGGGTTTATCGCACATATTGCACACGTATAGTGTGAGCAGTCAAGTCGCAGCTCGACGTTCGGACCGTATAGTGTGAGCACATAAATCCTGAGCTTTGGTTTTATATCGCATGCGATCTACTCGTTCAGTGTGAATAGATACCTTGCTGAAATCGCACAGACATCGCACAGTGTATGCCCGCCTTAACACATACATGATATTGCATTCATATTTAGAGCGTTTTCACCTTGATACATGATGAGTTGATGGCAGGAAAGCAGTATTGAGTCTCATGATCCTCTGTCTCATAGGCCATGATTGAGTCTCCTCCTGTGAGGAGTTTGTTCTGCTCTCCTTTCATTTATACCGTGTCTGGATCAAACGAACCAACCCCTCTGACGCCCACCCTAATGTATTTTTTTTGTGTGTGTGTGTGTGTGTGTGTTAATAATTTCTTTTTAATTTCTTTTTTGAAAATTAGCTTTGAAATACAAGCCATTTATTCAGTCCAGTTTAGGATTCTCTGACGCTGTTCAAAAGCAAATGCATTTGGTTTTTGTGTTTCATTTCTTCACTGTTTATTTATTGTTTTGTATTTTCACATGAATGCAGAGGTGGAACTGAACTAAACACAGGTGTGGTGGTTATTGCTTTAATCAGTAACCTAGCTAACAGGGAACTTTCCCATAACTTCACTAACATCACTAACGTTATGTAAGAGTCATGTAAATGTTAGTTAAAAAAACATTCCTAAAATAATGTTTCTGGAACAGTCTTATAATGTTTCCATAGTTAAATACATTATCGTAAAGTTGAGTGAAAATATACTTAGAACAACATTCTTGGAACATCTTTATGATGTTATTTGTACTTGGCTGATGTTCTCATAATATTGAGAGAAAATGTTCTTAGAACAACATTCCCAGATAACAAAAAAATATTCTTAGTATGTTTTGCTAACATTCCCATTAAGTTATTAACGTTTTTTCTGAATGTTTTTTAAATGTTGATGCGTCTTTGGGGACCCCCACTTGGGCCCATAGGCATCGGCAGGCATAACCACAGCCTGCTATGCCTTCACTCTCCCAACCCAGTCAGACACTGACTGGGCAAGCATCAACTCTTCTTGGCCTTCTCGGTACATTCGGGTGGCTGTCCTGCGTGGTCGCACCAGGCCCCAGAGCAGCAGGCATTGAATTACAACCAGCCATGTGCTCACGGAGAGAGGGAGAACTTTCAACCAGAATGATCAAACAAACCTTGCCAGTTCATCACCATTTCTTCATTCAACGAATAAGAAATCGATTGAGACTCATGAAACCATCAAAATCCTTCTTTCGGAACTTCACGAAATGCTTTCACTGCAAGTATACATTTAATATGGTGCTCTGAAAATGATAAGCTGATGGTTCTTTTCATAGTTAAATGGATATTTTCCATAGTTCCATTTCCTGCTTCCGGTTTCATTCTGTCACTTACCATTTTACCCATGTTTGTGTGATTGTGTGTATGTTGTGTTTAGATTAGTTATGTTTGTGATTTAGTTAATGAAACTTGTGCATAATACGTGTTTGATTCTGATTATCTGCCCTGCAAACAAAGTCTATTTAATGATTCATGATGGTCACTAAAATGCTCTTTGTATTACTGTAAAATAGAAAGTTATTTCCCAACCCCGGAAATTAACATTTCTATGAACCAATTAATAATTAAAATTGAGGGGGCGGGGTGCAGTCGTAGATGGCCATCCAGCCCAAGGGATTGTTCCGGGTTACTTGACTGTAAACCTGTTCCCTGAAAAAGTGGGACGAGATGCTGAGCTGCTTAGCGCATTGGGAACGTCTTTAATTGTGACCTGCTGTGAATATAATGTGTAAACACGTTGATGGAATTGACCGGAAGTAATATAGCTCGGTGACGTCATCGGCGCGCACCCGCGACGCAAGGCTATAAATAGATGAGCCGCAGGTGCATCGTAAGGATATTTTGTCTGAAGAGCAATCCTGAGACATCATTAGCATGGAAAAGCAGCGCAGCATCTCGTTCCGCTTTTTCAGGGAACAGGGTTACAGTCAAGTAACCCGGAACGTTCCCTTTCAAAAGCTACAATCGATTCTGCGCTGCTCAGCGCATTGGGAACGAGAATCCCCACGCCGCCGTGCTTGAAGGTGTCTGGACTCATTACGGTTGTGTAGGTGTGCTCACAAGAACGCAAGAAAGCCCTAGACATTAGCTTGTGATGTCGACTTAAGGATGTGAGAGCCCGGAGTGGCATGAACATCCAAAATATAAAATCTTATGAATGTGTGCGGAGAGGACCAGCCTGCCGCATCACAAACACAAACGGCAAGGGGGCACCTCTTGCCAAGGCAGCAGAGGAGGCGACCCCTCTGGTGGAGTGAGCCCTTAAACCCGTTGGCGAAGCTTGGCCGCGCGCCTCATAGGCAAGAGCAATAGCATCCCTGACTAAATGTAACATGGTCTGTTTGGTGGCGGCAGCACCTCTGTTGCTGCCCCCATAACAAACGAATAGTTGCTCTGACTTACGCCACTTGCTAGTGCGGTGGACGTAGGTCTGAAGAGGACGAACTGGACATAGTCTGTGAGATCTCTCCTGCTCCAGCATTGTGAACGGTGGAGGGCAGAAGGCCTCTAGAGTGACCGGATATACAGCCGAGAAAGTTACCTTAGGCAGGTAATCAGGATGAGGATGCAAAATCACTTTCACCATTCCTGGGGCAAAGTCTAAGCAGGTTGGCGATATTGATAGAGCCTGCATATTCCCAATTCTTTTTAGAGAGGTTATAGCCATAAGAAAAACCATCTTTAGGGTCAGAAGTCTGTAAGACGCTGACTTTAGAGGTTCAAAGGGGGTCTCAACCAGACCTTCGAGAACTATTGCTAAGTCTCATGAAGGGATCTTGGTTCTTACTGGAGGCCTCAGTCGTCTGGCCCCACGAAGGAAGCGAGGGTGGGAGGCAGAACAGTAAAGGCTCAGGGGGAGGGATGGGGGGCCAGGTCCGTGGAGGGGAACAGGGACAAGGGGCGATGGCCTAATTGACAGCCAGGTCGGAGCTAACAGTCCATCGGGCGGCCAGAGTGAAGACGACAGCTCATCTGGCGGCCATGGCGGAGACGCAGCCCATCGGGCACAGACACTGGCTCCGGCTCGGGAACAGACACTGGCTCCGGCTCGGGAACAGACACTGGCTCCGGCTCGGGAACAGACACTGGCTCCGGCTCGGGAACAGACACTGGCTCCGGCTCTGGAACAGACACTGGCTCCGGCTCTGGAACAGACACTGGCTCCGGCTCTGGAACAGACACTGGCTCCGGCTCTGGAACAGACACTGGCTCCGGCTCTGGAACAGACACTGGCTCCGGCTCTGGAACAGACACTGGCTCCGGCTCTGGAACAGACACTTGGTCCGGCTCTGGAACAGACACTGGCTCCGGCTCTGGAACAGACACTGGCTCCGGCTCTGGAACAGACACTGGCTCCGGCTCTGGAACAGACACTGGCTCCGGCTCTGGAACAGCAGACACCGGCTCTGGAACAGACGACACTGGCTCTGGCTCTAGAACAGCCACTGGCACTGGCTCAGGAATAGACACCAGCTCAGGAACAGACACCGAAACTGTAACAGCCACAAGAACAGACACAAACACAGAAACAAACATTGGTTCAGGAACAGGCGCTGGCTCCAGCTCAGGTACAGCAGACACTGGCTCCGGCTCTGGAACAGCAGACACTGGCTCCGGCTCTGGAACAGCAGACACTGGCCCCAGGGCGAAGCAGACAGTCCATCGGGCGGCCAGGGCGAAGCAGACGACCTGTCGGGCGGCCAGGGCGAAGCAGACCACCCATCGGGCGGCCAGGGCGGTGAAGACCCCTCGGGCGGCCTGGGCGGTGCAGACCCCTCGGGCGGCCTGGGCGGGGGCAGACCCCTCGGGCGGCCTGGGCGGGGGCAGACCCCTCGGGCGGCCGCATCCCTGACTAAATGTAACATGGTCTGTTTGGTGGCGGCAGCACCTCTGTTGCTGCCCCCATAACAAACGAATAGATGCTCTGACTTACGCCACTTGCTAGTGCGGTGGACGTAGGTCTGAAGAGGACGAACTGGACATAGTCTGTGAGATCTCTCCTGCTCCAGCATTGTGAACGGTGGAGGGCAGAAGGCCTCTAGAGTGACCTGATGTACAGCCGAGAAAGTTACCTTAGGCAGGTAATCAGGATGAGGATGCAAAATCACTTTCACCATTCCTGGGGCAAAGTCTAAGCAGGTTGGCGATATTGACAGAGCCTGCATATCCCCAATTCTTTTTAGAGAGGTTATAGCCATAAGAAAAACCATCTTTAGGGTCAGAAGTCTGTAAGACGCTGACTTTAGAGGTTCAAAGGGGGTCTCAACCAGACCTTCGAGAACTATTGCTAAGTCTCATGAAGGGATCTTGGTTCTTACTGGAGGCCTCAGTCGTCTGGCCCCACGAAGGAAGCGAGGGTGGGAGGCAGAACAGTAAAGGCTCAGGGGGAGGGATGGGGGGCCAGGTGCAGACCCCTCGGGCGGCCTGGGCGGTGCAGACCCCTCGGGCGGCCTGGGCGGGGCAGACCCCCCGGCTGGCCAGGGCGGTGACGATCAGGGCGAGGGCGGCCAGGGCGGTGACGATCAGGGCGAAGACGACCACTCGGGCGACCAGGGCGAAGACGACCACTCGGGCGGCCACGGCACAGACACTGGCTCCGGCTCAGGAACAGACACTGGCTCCGGCTCAGGAACAGACACTGGCTCCGGCTCAGGAACAGACACTGGCTCCGGCTCAGGAACAGACACTGGCTCCGGCTCAGGAACAGACACTGGCTCCGGCTCAGGAACAGACACTGGCTCCGGCTCAGGAACAGACACTGGCTCCGGCTCAGGAACAGACACTGGCTCCGGTTCAGGAACAGACACTGGCTCCGGCTCAGGAACAGACACTGGCTCCGGCTCAGGAACAGACACTGGCTCCGGCTCTGGAACAGACACTGGCTCCGGCTCTGGAACAGACACTGGCTCCGGCTCTGGAACAGACACTGGCTCCGGCTCTGGAACAGACACTGGCTCCGGCTCTGGAACAGACACTGGCTCCGGCTCTGGAACAGACACTGGCTCCGGCTCTGGAACAGACACTGGCTCCGGCTCTGGAACAGCAGACACCGGCTCTGGCTCTAGAACAGCCACTGGCACTGGCTCAGGAACAGACACCAGCTCAGGAACAGTCACCGGCTCAGGAACAGACACCAAAACTGTAACAGCCACAAGAACAGACACAAACACAGAAACAAACATTGGTTCAGGAACAGGCGCTGGCTCCAGCTCAGGTACAGCAGACACTGGCTCCGGTTCTGGAACAGCAGACACTGGCTCCGGCTCTGGAACAGCAGACACTGGCTCCAGCTCTGAAACAGGCACTGGCTCTGGTTCCGGCTCTGGAACAGGCACTGGCTCTGGCTCTGGAACAGCAGACACTGGCTCTGGCTCTGGAAGAGCAGACACGGGCTCCGTCTCAGGAACAGCAGACACAGGCTCTGGCTCACGAACAGCAGACACGGGCTCCGGCTCAGGAACAGCAGACACTGGCATGTCCAGGATCCGAGCCAGATAGTCCAGCATTGCCTTGGCGGCCAGACGAATGGGCATCTCTTGATCTGTCTCAGACTGGGCAGACGGGAAGTGAACAGTCTCTGGCTGGGTAGACTTGACGTGACCATTCTCTGACTGGGCAGACGGAGCATGAACAGTCTCTGACTGGGCAAACGTGACGTGAACAGTCTCTGACTGGGCAGACGGAACGTGAACAGTCTCTGACTGGGCAGACGGACCGTGAACAGTCTCTGACTGGGGAGACGCAATGTGAACAGTCTCTGACTGGGCAGACGGGCTGTGTCTCCTCCTTCTCCTTCCCCGGACCACCGGAACCCGGACCACCGGAAAAGGGATCATCTCCTGACTACCTCCTCCACTGTGACCTCCACGGGACCCGCGAAACTTGACCAACCGGGTCCCCTTAAAAAACTCCCTTCCCTCCCGCTCGGTGGCTGGGGAAGAGATATTAGAAAACATACCGCTGGATCTGGGTTTGACGGAGGCCTTCTGTCACGATCCACACTCAGGAAACAAAAGGTCAGATCCAAAAGCAGTAGTTTATTTGAGGGTAAACCAAAATAGTAAACAAGTCCAAGCAAGGGTCAAAATCCAAAGGCAATCCAACATACACAGGAAACAAAACAAGAAGCAAGGAAAACAGGACATCAGAAGTGGCGTGATAAATGCAAGGACTCCGTGACACACACTGAAACAGACAGGGTTATATACACAGGGAATTGTCAATGATAATTGGGAAATGGCTGAGTGCAATGATCAGTGATGAGGAACAGCTGAGTGCAATGATAAGCCAAGGATCGTGGGAAATGTAGTTCATGGAGTGAATGACACCGTGGGGAAGGAGGACATCTAGTGGACACCTGGGGAACACAAACCCAACACTGTGAGAGTTTATGCCTCATACATAATATCGATAAATCAGACTTTCTCAACTGCGGAAATAGGTCAATAAAACAGCTGGAGAACAATGTCACATAACGTTACATTTACCTCAGAAAAAAACATTTAATGGCCATAGCACGTTAATTGGCTAGAAACATTTGTATTTTATATATATTTAGTATTAGTATAAATTAGTATTTTGCTAAATATGTGTACTATTACATATTTATTATATTTTTACTTATATCATTAAAATATTATAAAGTTGTTATTATAATAAAAACTGGATCATATTTATATTTATTATATTTGAGTTGTTATTTTTAACATTTAATAATACCAGCTGACAGGGCTCTCTGTAGCCCATGTTTACAGCATTAGGTGACATTTTCTTTATTGAGAAAAGTTAACATGTATTTACTGAAACTACAATTTATCAAAATGAATCGATATTGAATCAAGATTGAAATCAAACCACAATAATTGAATTGAAATATTAAAATTTGTATCAAAGAGATAATAAAAGCAATAGCCTACCAGTCATTGCACCATTTAAACATGGTAATATGCTATTACTAAACTTAATTAAATTGTTTAGTTAGGCTACCAAATGTTTTAACATTTTGTTTTAACAGTCCATAAACAAAAAGTTTTAGAAACTATGAAAATGTTTCTCTGGTAAGCCCCCAACAGGAACTAAAACTGTCTGGTTACAAACAGTCTTCAAAATATTTTATTTTGTGTTTCAGATAAGAAACCACCATTATAGTTGTATTTCTTCTTGAGCTTGTTTCTGCACGGCTACAAACTGTTCTCGTCCCAGAATTCTCAGCACGGTTGGCTGGGTGTAGTGATGTCGCCACTCAGGATTGGTCACTTTTCTGTTGATTGGCTACCAGTTTCTCTGTATGCCAATTGCATTTGAATGAAATAAACACAAGTTCATAATAGAAATATCTGGTTATCCTCCATAATGCATTCGCTATTTACATCTCACACCATCTGTAAACACTTGTCAAGTCAAATCACCTTTATTTATATTTATATTTAACTCTTTATACAATACAGATTGTTTCAAGGCAGCTTTTACAGTGATAACAGGAAAATGTTACCTTGTGTTACCAAGGCATTGACTAACACATTTATATTACATTTCATTGAGCTCTATTATCAGCCCCACAGTGGAAAATGAAACCATATCCATACTGGGTCAGATTGGCAAGGAATGGAACAGTTAAGCAACAAGATCAATGTAGAGTCTCAAGGTTGTTTCTTCTCAGTCAGACATTATTACTAATATATGAATTGTTATTACAGCCTGATTTTCTTCCGTTTTCCCAGAAAGAGTCGGTAAACTCCATTTACCATGTTTAATATCTGTATTGATGCTTTATATAATTTTTAAAGATGAAACACTATCTCACACGTCCTTCTGATACAGTATAGGTAAATTCTAGATACTAAAGTGAAGGACTTTTGTTCAACCCAGAATTTTTTTTTCTTAAAACATAAAAAACGTCCCGGGTTACGTATGTAACCCTAGTTCCCCGAAGGGACGGACGCTGCGTGAAATCGCAGTGGGAACGCCCTCAGCGTGACGCGTCTGAAGCATGAATGAAATCAGTCAATGGAGAGAATGAGCGTACGGCGAGTGACGTCATCGACCAGGAAGCTATAAATATCCCCTGAGTACACAATATGCCAGCTTAAAAGTTACTGAAGCAGCGACCCAAGGGGATGCCGAGAGTATGGCAGGACACGCATCGTCCGTCCCTTCGGGGAACTAGGGTTACATACGTAACCCGGGACGTTCCCCTTCAGGGACTACCGCTGCGTGAAATCGCAGTGGGAACGCAATACCCACATCCCCATACGACCAAATCCCCGTCGTGTGTCATTAGGAGACACAAACCGACGAGAGAACCTGAGCCCCGGGAGTGGAGCTAAGATCGAGGGAATAAAATCTAACGAAAGTGTGCGGTGAGGACCAGCCTGCCGCATCACAAACGTCCTGAAGAGAAGCTCCTGAAAGAAGAGCTGTAGAAGCAGCCATACTCCGGGTGGAATGAGCCCTTACAGCCAAAGGTGAAGGCTGATGGGCCGAACCATAAGCAAGTGGGATGGCCTCGACCACCCACTTGCTCATCCTTTTTCTAGATGCAGGACACCCTTTCTTAGGTGACCCAAACAGACGAACAGTTGCTCCGATCTCCTCCACAGGGCAGCTCTGTGGACGTAAGCATCAAAACCCAAACTGGGCACAGCAAATTAATTTTCTCCTGGTCTGACGTCAGAAAAGGCGGAGGACAAAAAACCTGCAGAACTATAGGTCTAACTGAAACAGTTGGAACCTTAGGAACATAACCTGGTCTCGGAAAGAGAAAGGCCTTAACCAACCCGGAGCAAATTCCAGGCACGAGGGAGCCACCGAAAGTGCTTGAATATCTCCAATTCTTTTTAGAGATGAGATAGCGAGAAGAAGGATAGTCTTTAGAGTAAGAAACTTTTCCGAAACTTCCTCGATGGGCTCGAAAGGAGCAAGGGAGAGACCTTCTAAGATGATGGCCAGATCCCAAGCTGGTACCCTCGTGCGAACCTCAGCCTCAAGGTGACACGAAGGAAGCGAGACATAAGTGGGTGTTACCCGAGGGAACCTCCACTTGAAGGGGTGTGGTAAGCAGCTAAGGCCGCCACATACACCTTCAGTGTGGAGTGGGATAACCCTGTGGAGAGACGGTCCTGCAGGAAATCCAGGACTGTACCAACCGGGCAGTTAACTGGGTCCTGCTGGCGCTCTCCACACCAAGAGGTGAAAAGTTTCCACCTCGTGGCATATAACTTCCTCGTGGAGGGAGCTCTGGATCGGAGGATGGTCTCAACGACCTCAGCCGAGAGACCAGAATCTATGAGCTGGGCCCCCTCAGAGGCCAAGCCCACAGCCTCCATAGCTCTAGACGGGGGTGAAGGATCGACCCACTCGCCTGAGAGAGCAGATCTCTCCTGATCGGTATCTCTAGGGGAGAGCCGTTGAGGAGAGACACTAGGTCCGCAAACCATACCCGGGCCGACCAGAACGGGGCTATTAGCAGGAGACTGAGCCCTTCCCGGCGAACCCTCTCCAGAACTCCTGGGAGCAGAGCGATCGGGGGAAAAGCGTACAAGCGTGACCTCGGCCACGGATGTACCATCGCATCCAACCCCAGCGGGGCTGGATGGCTGAGAGAGAACCACAGCGGGCAGTGTGATGTTTCTCCAGAAGCAAATAGGTCCACCTCGGCAAGACCGAAATGTTTCCATAGGAGTTCCACCACCTCGGGGTGAAGACTCCATTCCCCGGGCCTCGGCCCCTGTCTTGACAGGATGTCTGCCCCCTGATTTAAATACCCCGGGAGATAAAAGCTCTCAGAGAAAGAATTTTCCCCTGGGACCATAGAAGGATCTGACGTGCCAGTTTGTAAAGCGGGCGAGAACGCAAACCCCCCTGATGATTGATATAAGAAACCACCGATGTGTTGTCTGTCTGGACAAGAACATGGTGGCCCCTTAGGTCTGGGAGGAAGTGTTTCAGAGCCTGAAACACCGCCAACATCTCTAGGCAGTTTAAGTGCCACAGACGATGATGGTCCTCCCACAGACCCTGAGCCGGGCGACCATCCATGATCGCCCCCCAACCCGTGAGAGATGCATCTGTCATTAGTATAACGCGACGACAAGGAGCTCCTAACACAGGGCCTTGGGACAGATACCAAGGATCTTTCCACATGATCAGGGCGTGATGACACCGTCGCAAACTCACGATCATGCGAAGCGGATTTCCCCTCGGGGAGAATCCCTTGGTCCTGAGCCACCACTGTAACAGTCTCATGTGCAAGAGGCCAAGAGGTATCACGTTGGACGCAGCTGCCATGAGACCTAGCAGTCTCTGGAACTGTTTTACAGTGGATTACTGGCCTAGCTTGACCTGATCTACTGCAGCGAGAATCAAAGCAATACGAGCAGGTGACAATCGTGCCTGCATCGTCGTTGAATCCCACACTACACCTAGAAAAGTGGTTCTCTGTAATGGAGAAAGAACACTCTTTTTGGCGTTGAGCCTCAGCCCCAGTCACTTGATATGAGCAAGAACGACATCTCGGTGCCGAACCGCCTGTTGTTCCGATTGAGCTAGAATCAAGCAATCGTCTATATAGTACAGAAAGCGGATGCCCTGTAACCTCAGCGGGGCTATAGCAGCATCCGTACACTTCGTGAATGTTCGGGGTGACAGTGCTAGGCCGAACAGAAGAACCCGATATTGGTACGCTTCGCCCCCGAAAGCGAACCTCAGGAACTTCCTGTGTTGAGGGAGGATAGATACATGGAAGTAAACGTCCTTTAGATCTATCATGACAAACCAGTCCTCGGATCTGATTTGAACATCCCCAGTGACAGACACAGCGCCCTGTAACGTACTGGCAGGGAACAGCTGGTGTGGGCACTCCACAACCCTCCTCGGAGGGGGCGAGCGTCCCTCGGGAAATCGCTCGCCGAGTCTCTCTACGCCCTGTGAAGGCAGGGTTAGTAGAGCAGACCACTGAGGGCATCGGAAAAGACAGGGCACCGTGTTCTTGTGCAGTGAACTCAGGTCTTTCACGATAGGGACCACCCTCAGAACCCTGACGTTCAGCACGTCAGGATTTTTTTTTTTTTCGATGAAGTAGTATCCTAACTCCCTGCTGGGTGGGGGACCCATTCCGCCAGGAACTCTACTAAGGGAACCAGCGTCTCGAGGCTGGACTCCGGATGAACATCCCGAGTGACAGACACAGCGCCCTGTAACATACTGGCAGGAAACAGCTGGTCTGAGCACTCCACAACCCTCCTTGGAGGGGGCGAGCTTCCCTCGGGAAATCGCTCGCCGAGTCTCTCTACGCCCTGTATAGGCAGGGTTAGTAGAACAGACCCCTGAGGGCATCGAGAAAGACAGGGCACCGTGTTTTTGTGCGGTGAACTCAAGTTTTTCCCGATGGGGACCACCCTCAGAGTCCTGACGTTCAGCCCGTCAGGACTTTTTCGACGCGGCCTTTCTGGCGACAATGACTGTCCTCAGATCAGTCCTGCCCCGAGAAGGCCGCGCCGGAGAGCACCCCGCCTCGTCCCTCCAGTTTCTCTGCAGGGGGGCACGAGACGTGACACTCCGCTTCTGCTGTGCTCTTTTTGAAGACGAACTCGACGAAAGACTTTGCTCTGGTTGAACATTCTGCGTGACAGACACAGTGCCCTGTAACGGCGCACCGGCAGGGAACGTCTGGTCTGAACACACTAGAACCCTCCTTAGAGGCGGCGAGCGTCCCTCGGGAAAGCACTCGCCAGACCCTTCTACGCCCTGTTTCGGCAGGGTTAGTAGGACGGGCCCCTGAGGGCGCCGGGAGAGACAGGGCACCCTTAAGGGAGGTGAACGCAAGTCTCTCTCGGCGGGGACCCCCCTCAGATTTCCTTTGAGCAGGTCGGCCTGAAAAGCCTGCATAAAAGTCATCGTATGCAAACATGCAGCCGCCTGCCGAGCCACCGAGTAAGCCTTCCCCACCAGCACAGAGGTATATATATTTATTTATTTATTTATTTTTTGGTGGAAGAGCCGGTGCTTTAAGTGAAGACGATGAAGCAGGAGAGAGATAGCTCGCAAGCGTCTCCTCCGCCTACAGTATCGTCACATAACCAGCAGATTTAGCACCAACAATGTTACCATAAGCATTGGACTGATTTGTGTAAATTCTGCTTGAAACCGGTCTAACCCAGGTCTTTGAAACCTCAGCATGAAGATCTGGGAAGAACGGTAAGCACCGGCTAGAAGGTTGAGGTCGTGCAGACAGAAATCTATCATCTAGATTGCTTTTAATTCTAGAAACCTGTCTATCAGCTGGCCACTCGATACTGTTATTTTTTTATTTTTTTTAGCTTTTCAACAGCCCGAGATAATACATCCATCAAACCTTCTTCATTTGCAGTATAATGTGATAAACTAGTTTTCTCTGATAATAAACTTTCGACATCCAGCTCCTCAGAACTGGAAAATCTCAATTCAACATCATCATGTGCCTCCACCCGGGCAGAAGTAACCGCCGCAGCGCGTGCTTCCAGAGCCGGGTGAGAGGCACTAGATCTCGTCGGAGATAGCTGAGATAGGGCGGAGCCCGTCTCAACGTCGCCAGCGAGATCCATCTGCGAGCCCCAAGACAAGCGCCGCCGCTCAGCCTCAACAGAAGCGGGACCCGAGCCTCGGGGAGCTCGCAGCAAATCACTCTCCTCGAAGAGCGATCGCCGCGAGCGCAGAGTTCTCAAGGGAAAACGCTCGCAATGCTGACAATCGACTCCCTCGAGAGCCGACTGGGCATTGCTGCACTCCCAAACAAGCCACACTTAGCTCGTGTGAATCCCCACCCGTGATGTGCCGAGTACAGGGGGGAACACACTTCTTATACTGCTCGCTCATATTGGTTTTTTTATATAAAATATATATAGTGAAAACTCCTGACAAAACAGACAAACACAATCGACAGATTCAGACACACACAGAGCTGCTGAAGTAACTAAAAGCTGGCGTGTTGTGTACTCAGGGGATATTTATAGCTTCCTGGTCGATGACGTCACTCGCCGTACGCTCATTCTCTCCATTGACTGATTTCATTCATGCTTCAGACGCGTCACGCTGAGGGCGTTCCCACTGCGATTTCACGCAGCGGTAGTCCCTGAAGGGGAACTCTCACCTTCACCTGCAACTCGCACTGGGAGAGCACGCAACAGGAGTCGTTCAGTTTTGAGAACAATTGAAAATGATACTTAGTAAGTACACTTATTCCCTTCCTTTCAGATATTAGTATAATTCTGTTTACGTATTCCGGTTTTACATAGTCCATACAAAAATCATGTTTCTGTATGGCTTTGCAAACATTTTTTTTTGTCAATGTCTGGCCATTATTACTTTTAGTGATTGAAATACAGTTTTTTTTGTGTAATAAACATGCTCACAGTTGTTTGTTTGTTTTACAGCTATAAAGATGATGGTGATCATCAGACACCCGTTGCAAAGAGGGCCACATTTGATTTGCTTAGAGCAAATTTAGAACATTGAGTTCCTCCACATAGAGGAATTACAATAAAACAGATTGAAAAACAAAACCTTTGAATCTCCTCTCATTCATTATTCAGGCTGCTTCACTTGATGGGCCATTAACCATTGGGGGAGTGTCTATGTCACACCCCTGGTCTGAATCTCATTAATATTGATAGGCCATTACCACTCCCACGCATAAACCTCTTCTGACAAAAAACCTGTTTTTCAAAGTTTAAATCAATGTATTGTTTTATGTGAACGATTAGGCAGGATGATTTTCACATCATTTTGAAGCCAGAACTCGAAGCGACAACATCCATTAGTCAAAAGTCTTGTGGACACATTTAGTATGTGTTTTGTGGTCTTATTTCAGCAACTTTCATTTTTATTTTTTTCAATAACCACGCATAAACATCCACGCAACACACGGCATGTCAGCCACAGTGCTCAACGGTGGCTCTGAATCTGAGCCATTTACTGTAGAAACTGGGGTAAAACAGGGATGTATCATTGCACCCACCCTATTTGCCATCTTCATTGCAGTCATACTTCACCTTACTGGCCAAGAGTTGCCACAGGGGATTCCAATCCTTTATAGGACTGACGGGAGGCTTTTCAACCTCAACAGGTTTAAAGCCAAGAGTAAAGTCAGGAATACCACCATCATGGAGCTGCAATACGCCGATGATAACACCATAGCAGCGCACTCCCCTGAAGACCTCCAGGGCATTCTGAATGCCTTTGCCAAGGCATACAGAGCCCTGGGTTTGGTCTTGAATATCAAGAAAACTCAGGTTCTGTATCAACCACCACCTAACCAGCCATCACTACAGCCCATTATCAAAGTGGATAACACCACTCTGGAAAACGTGGACCACTTTACCTATCTTGGCAGCATTCTCTCCTCCAAAGCTGATATAGACTGTGAAGTTAAACATCGCCTGAGCTGTGCCAGCGGAGCCTATGCCAAACTTAGGACAAAAGTCTTTGATGATCGAGACCTGAGGGCTCAAACCAAGGTCCTGGTTTACAGAGCTGTGATTCTCCCAACTTTGCTATATGGAGCGGAATCCTGGACAACCTACAGCAGACATCTTAGAGCCCTGGAAATATTCCATCAAAGAGCCTTAAGGAAAATCCTGAGGATCAACTGGGAAGACAAACGTACAAACTCCAGTATTCTGGAAGAAACAAATATGCCCAGCATCACTACCACCATAATGCAGCACCAACTCCGATGGACAGGACATGTCATCCGGATGCCCAACAACCGTCTCCCAAAGCAGATCCTGTACTCCGAGCTAAAGGAAGGACAGCGAGCCCCTGGTGGGCCAAAGAAACGCTTTAAGGACAATATTAAGACCAGCCTGAAAAAGTTTAACATCATGTCCGGCGACTGGGAAAATCTAGCGTTTAACAGGGACTACTGGAGAAAGGCAGTGCTTGAAGGTGCAGCTCACCACGAAACAGAACTCCGCCGTGCCGCAGCTGTAAAGCGGAAACAACGCAAGGACAAACAGAGGAAGGCTCCTCCACTACACAATACCTCAACCTTCCAATGCCAACATTGCAGCAGAATCTGTGGATCACAGATCGGCCTTTACAGCCACCTGAGGATCCACAAATAAAAATGACCCGACGGGGAGGACAGTCATACTCGTCTCGAGTGACCGCCGAAGAAGAAGATTCTCTTAAAAAATACAAACATATACATACATGTTGATCACATATTATGGTAGCCCCGTTTGTGCTATATAGAGTGAATGTACACCTTTGCTATTAATATGTTTATAAGCAACTGAAAAAAAGCACAAATGTCAGGGCATGTCAAAACATCTCAAGGACCCCAAAAACACCTTGGACCCCAGAGGGTTAAAAACGTCCCGGGTTACGTATGTAACCCTAGTTCCCCGAAGGGACGGACGCTGCGTGAAATCGCAGTGGGAACGCCCTCAGCGTGACGCGTCTGAAGCATGAATGAAATCAGTCAATGGAGAGAATGAGCGTACGGCAAGTGACGTCATCGACCAGGAAGCTATAAATATCCCCTGAGTACACAATACGCCAGCTTAAAAGTTACTGAAGCAGCGACCCAAGGGGATGCCGAGAGTATGGCAGGACACGCAGCGTCCGTCCCTTCGGGGAACTAGGGTTACATACGTAACCCGGGACGTTCCCCTTCAGGGACTACCGCTGCGTGAAATCGCAGTGGGAACGCAATACCCACATCCCCATACGACCAAATCCCCGTCGTGTGTCATTAGGAGACACAAACCGACGAGAGAACCTGAGCCCCGGGAGTGGAGCTAAAATCGAGGGAATAAAATCTAACGAAAGTGTGCGGTGAGGACCAGCCTGCCGCATCACAAACGTCCTGAAGAGAAGCTCCTGAAAGAAGAGCTGTAGAAGCAGCCATACTCCGGGTGGAATGAGCCCTTACAGCCAAAGGTGAAGGCTGATGGGCCGAACCATAAGCAAGTGGGATGGCCTCGACCACCCACTTGCTCATCCTTTTTCTAGATGCAGGACACCCTTTCTTAGGTGACCCAAACAGACGAACAGTTGTTCCGATCTCCTCCACAGGGCAGCTCTGTGGACGTAAGCATCAAAACCCAAACTGGGCACAGCAAATTAATTTTCTCCTGGTCTGACGTCAGAAAAGGCGGAGGACAGAAAACCTGCAGAACTATAGGTCTAACTGAAACAGTTGGAACCTTATGAACATAACCTGGTCTCGGAAAGAGAAAGGCCTTAACCAACCAGGAGCAAATTCCAGGCACGAGGGAGCCACCGAAAGTGCTTGAATATCTCCAATTCTTTTTAGAGATGAGATAGCGAGAAGAAGGATAGTCTTTAGAGTAAGAAACTTTTCCGAAACTTCCTCGATGGGCTCGAAAGGAGCAAGGGAGAGACCTTCTAAGATGACGGCCAGATCCCAAGCTGGTACCCTTGTGCGAACTGCAGGCCTCAGCCTCAAGGTGACACGAAGGAAGCGAGACATAAGCGGGTGTTTCCCGAGGGAACCTCCACTTGAAGGGGTGTGGTAAGCAGCTAAGGCCGCCACATACACCTTCAGTGTGGAGTGGGATAACCCTGTGGAGAGACGGTCCTGCAGGAAATCCAGGACTGTACCAACCGGGCAGTTAACTGGGTCCTGCTGGCGCTCTCCACACCAAGAGGTGAAAAGTTTCCACCTCGTGGCATATAACTTCCTCGTGGAGGGAGCTCTGGATCGGAGGATGGTCTCAACGACCTCAGCCGAGAGACCAGAATCTATGAGCTGGGCCCCCTCAGAGGCCAAGCCCACAGCCTCCATAGCTCTAGACGGGGGTGAAGGATCGACCCACTCGCCTGAGAGAGCAGATCTCTCCTGATCGGTATCTCTAGGGGAGAGCCGTTGAGGAGAGACACTAGGTCCGCAAACCATACCCGGGCCGACCAGAACGGGGCTATTAGCAGGAGACTGAGCCCGTCCCGGCGAACCCTCTCCCGAACTCCTGGGAGCAGAGCGATCGGGGGAAAAGCGTACAAGCGTGACCTCGGCCACGGATGTACCATCGCATCCAACCCCAGCGGGGCTGGATGGCTGAGAGAGAACCACAGCGGGCAGTGTGATGTTTCTCGAGAAGCAAATAGGTCTACCTCGGCAAGACCGAAATGTTTCCATAGGAGTTCCACCACCTCGGGGTGAAGACTCCATTCCCCGGGCCTCGGCCCCTGTCTTAACAGGATGTCTGCCCCCTGATTTAAATACCCCGGGAGATAAAAGCTCTCAGAGAAAGAATTTTCCCCTGGGACCATAGAAGGATCTGACGTGCCAGTTTGTAAAGCGGGCGAGAACGCAAACCCCCCTGATGGTTGATATAAGAAACCACCGATGTGTTGTCTGTCTGGACAAGAACATGGTGGCCCCTTAGGTCTGGGAGGAAGTGTTTCAGAGCCTGAAACACCGCCAACATCTCTAGGCAGTTTAAGTGCCACAGACGATGATGGTCCTCCCACAGACCCTGAGCCCACCCGTGAGAGAGGCATCTGTCATTAGCATAACGCGACGACAAGGAGCTCCTAACACAGGGCCTTGGGACAGAAACCAAGGATCTTTCCACATGATCAGGGCGTGATGACACCGTCGCAAACTCACGATCATGCGAAGCGGATTTCCACTCGGGGAGAATCCCTTGGTCCTGAGCCACCACTGTAACAGTCTCATGTGCAAGAGGCCAAGAGGTATCACGTTGGACGCAGCTGCCATGAGACCTAGCAGTCTCTGGAACTGTTTTACAGTGGATGACTGGCCTAGCTTGACCTGATCTACTGCAGCGAGAATCAAAGCAATACGAGCAGGTGACAATCGTGCCTGCATCGTCGTTGAATCCCACACTACACCTAGAAAAGTGGTTCTCTGTAATGGAGAAAGAACACTCTTTTTGGCGTTGAGCCTCAGCCCCAGTCACTTGATATGAGCAAGAACGACATCTCGGTGCCGAACCGCCTGTTGTTCCGATTGAGCTAGAATCAAGCAATCGTCTATATAGTACAGAAAGCGGATGCCCTGTAACCTCAGCGAGGCTATAGCAGCATCCGTGCACTTCGTGAATGTTCGGGGTGACAGTGCTAGGCCGAACGGAAGAACCCGATATTGGTACGCTTCGCCCCCGAAAGCGAACCTCAGGAACTTCCTGTGTTGAGGGAGGATAGATACATGGAAGTAAACGTCCTTTAGATCTATCATGACAAACCAGTCCTCGGATCTGATTTGAACATCCCCAGTGACAGACACAGCACCCTGTAACGTACTGGCAGGGAACAGCTGGTCTGGGCACTCCACAACCCTCCTCGGAGGGGGCGAGCGTCCCTCGGGAAATCGCTCGCAGAGTCTCTCTACGCCCTGTGAAGGCAAGGTTAGTAGAGCAGACCACTGAGGGCATCGGAAAAGACAGGGCACCGTGTTCTTGTGCAGTGAACTCAGGTCTTTCACGATAGGGACCACCCTCAGAACCCTGACGTTCAGCACGTCAGGATTTTTTTTTTTTTTCGATGAAGTAGTATCCTAACTCCCTGCTGGGTGGGGGACCCATTCCGCCAGGAACTCTACTAAGGGAACCAGCCTCTCGAGGCTGGCCTCCGGATGAACATCCCGAGTGACAGACACAGCGCCCTGTAACATACTGGCAGGAAACAGCTGGTCTGAGCACTCCACAACCCTCCTTGGAGGGGGCGAGCGTCCCTCGGGAAATCGCTCGCCGAGTCTCTCTACGCCCTGTATAGGCAGGGTTAGTAGAACAGACCCCTGAGGGCATCGAGAAAGACAGGGCACCGTGTTTTTGTGCGGTGAACTCAAGTTTTTCCCGATGGGGACCACCCTCAGAGTTAGTGATCGACCGATGTATCGGTTTACCGATATTTTTCCCGATATTTAAGCATTTTCCCATAATCGGGAATCGGTTTTGTAATATCGGATTTTCCGATAAACGGCGCCATCTTGTGGCCGTTTTGAGAATTCCGCCATTGCAGCCCGCGTCTGAGGAGATCAGTCAATAACAACTCTGTGCACAGGTAAAGTATATGTTCTACTTGCTTTGCTTTAATTATTCAACTTTATTTAACATAACAGACATGCAGAAATGAGATTTGAGACATAAATGCCTGATATAGTTTATTTATGCAGCTTGGTTCTAAAAAATTGAGACTAACTCATTGAGCCACGTAGCTTAATCCGTCACGTCCTTCCCCAATAAAGACGTAACTTTACACTAATTAAATAAAACAGACATGAATGAGTGCATGTTGAAAATAAAAGCGCTGAATTTAATTCTCTATCTGTTGTATTTGCTCACCATTAGTCTCGAAAAAAAAGTTCGTTCATATTGCTGAGCACTCACTGGGTTGATGATCAGGAATGCTCGAGCACGGCCACTGAATGAAACTTTTGACAAGATTATCTTGTTTAAACACCCTAGATTATATTATCATTTACTACATAGCAATTATTTCGCTAATACACATCTAAATATACCGCTTTGTGGAAATTAATTATTTATTATCTGCACGCGCGATCGCGGTTGAGTAACGTATAGCCTAATGTTATAGTTATGTGTAAATGCATAGATAAACAGCACTTTGTCATAAAGCATTTCATGATCTAGACCGACAAAAATATTAATAATAATTAATAACATACTAGTTGGAAAATGCAATGATGTGTATGCTGTTTTATTTGTTACTTTCCTGATGTTATAGGCTATTCCAGCTAATATTATGCAGTGAATTAATATTACCCAGTGAATTATTCCTCACTCTTATTTTAAACCTATTAAACGACACATAAACCTTCTAAAACTGTTTAAAATGAATTACATTTCTGCAAAGGTGATATGACTCCCCTGTCAATTATTTTTTCCATATGAAAACATTAGACTTTTAACATTTATTTTGCCTATTGTTAACATTGTTGCTGCTGATGCTTATAAATATATAATTTAGATATAAATTATATAATGTAATAATATAAATGTTTTTATTGTAATTTGATTAGTTTACCATTTATGAAAACAAATAAACATATCCAAATATGTTAGAATAGTTTTTGTGCTTTATTTTTTACCTCATCAAAGCTTTTATTTTTAAACAAAGACACTTAGTAACAGTGCACTTTATTTTTTTAACTCAGACCCCTCTATTTATTTGTGTATAAATATCAATGTTTTTTTTTTGTATGCAAGGAGGGAGTGATTGTTATAAATAAAATGGTTTGTTCAGTTCATTTGTGTTGTAATAATTGTGCCAAAAACAGAAGTATAACAGTAAATAAATATCGGTTCTGCATATCGGTTATCGGGCACATACACATGCAAATAATCTGTATCAGTATCGGTTATAAAAAATCAATATCGGTCGATCACTACTCAGAGTCCTGACGTTCAGCCCGTCAGGACTTTTTCGACGCGGCCTTTCTGGCGACAATGACTGTCCTCAGATCAGTCCTGCCCCGAGAAGGCCGCGCCGGAGAGCACCCCGCCTCATCCCTCCAGTTTCTCTGCAGGGGGGCACGAGACGTGACACTCCGCTTCTGCTGTGCTCTTTTTGAAGACGAACTTGACGAAAGACTTTGCTCTGGTTGAACATTCTGCGTGACAGACACAGTGCCCTGTAACGGCGCACCGGCAGGGAACGACTGGTCTGAACACACTAGAACCCTCCTTAGAGGCGGCGAGCGTCCCTCGGGAAAGCACTCGCCAGACCCTTCTACGCCCTGTTTCGGCAGGGTTAGTAGGACGGGCCCCTGAGGGCGCCGGGAGAGACAGGGCACCCTTAAGGGAGGTGAACGCAAGTCTCTCTCGGCGGGGACCCCCCTCAGATTTCCTTTGAGCAGGTCGGCCTGAAAAGCCTGCATAAAAGTCATCGTATGCAAACATGCAGCCGCCTGCCGAGCCACCGAGTAAGCCTTCCCCACCAGCACAGAGGTATATATATTTATTTATTTATTTTTTTGGTGGAAGAGCCGGTGCTTTAAGTGAAGACGATGAAGCAGGAGAGAGATAGCTCGCAAGCGTCTCCTCCGCCTACAGTATCGTCACATAACCAGCAGATTTAGCACCAACAATGTTACCATGAGCATTGGACTGATTTGTGTAAATTCTGCTTGAAACCGGTCTAACCCAGGTCTTTGAAACCTCAGCATGAAGATCTGGGAAGAACGGTAAGCACCGGCTAGAAGGTTGAGGTCGTGCAGACAGAAATCTATCATCTAGATTGCTTTTAATTCTAGAAACCTGTCTATCAGCTGGCCACTCGATACTGTTATTTTTTTATTTTTTTTAGCTTTTCAACAGCCCGAGATAATACATCCATCAAACCACCTGGGTACATCCATCAAACCTTCTTCATTTGCAGTATAATGTGATAAACTAGTTTTCTCTGATAATAAACTTTCGACATCCAGCTCCTCAGAACTGGAAAATCTCAATTCAACATCATCATGTGCCTCCACCCGGGCAGAAGTAACCGCCGCAGCGCGTGCTTCCAGAGCCGGGTGAGAGGCACTAGATCTCGCCGGAGATAGCTGAGATAGGGCGGAGCCCGTCTCAACGTCGCCAGCGAGATCCATCTGCGAGCCCCAAGACAAGCGCCGCCGCTCTGCCTCAACAGAAGCGGGACCCGAGCCTCGGGGAGCTCGCAGCAAATCACTCTCCTCGAAGAGCGATCGCCGCGAGCGCAGAGTTCTCAAGGGAAAACGCTCGCAATGCTGACAATCGACTCCCTCGAGAGCCGACTGGGCATTGCTGCACTCCCAAACAAGCCACACTTAGCTCGTGTGAATCCCCACCCGTGATGTACCGAGTACAGGGGGGAACACACTTCTTATACTGCTCGCTCATATTGGTTTTTTTATATAAAATATATATAGTGAAAACTCCTGACAAAACAGACAAACACAATCGACAGATTCAGACACACACAGAGCTGCTGAAGTAACTAAACGCTGGCGTATTGTGTACTCAGGGGATATTTATAGCTTCCTGGTCGATGACGTCACTCGCCGTACGCTCATTCTCTCCATTGACTGATTTCATTCATGCTTCAGACGCGTCACGCTGAGGGCGTTCCCACTGCGATTTCACGCAGCGGTAGTCCCTGAAGGGGAACTACATGTTAGCATTAGAGTTTGTGCTATCAGTGGGGGAAAAATAATAACAAAATCAACACCCACATTCAATTATTCTTAATCCGTAAATATGTCCATGAGAGAGGAAGATGGCTCCAATATTTTAAGAGTTAGGATGTGTTTAACTGATATTTAAAACCAGCGGTAAAATAAAGCATAGATAATGGGATTCAGACTTGAGTTAAAATACAAAGTCCATATTAGACATGTCATAGTGGCAGACACTATGTCATAGTGTCATAGTACATAGTCACAGACAATATACAGTATGGGATATAGCACAGCAGATAAACTGTCACAATGATTCCTAATGTCATTGCAGCCTTTCTCTCAGATCTCCTCCTTACGGAACCTTCCATTACACATTTTCCACCCTTCATCAGAGAGTTTAAAAGTTTCACTTGCTTACGTGCAACATAAAATATCCTTAAATATAAAACTATAATAAGGGTACAAGGTAGCAAGAATGAAAGGAACAGGTCTATAAATGTCCATGAAAAACTAATTACTAAATAGCACTTTCCATAGCACACATCTGGTCTATGGGAACTTTCAAAATATCTGGCACTAATTAAATAGCCAATATTGTAGGTATAGGAGAAGAAACAGCAGAGACAGATGCTTATTAAGGTTTTAGTTGTGGTTATTTTATGTGGGTACTGTAAAGGGTGACACACAGCCACATATCGATCAACAGCAATTAAAACTAAATTACACATAAATGTTGAGATAAGCAATCCCATGATTATCATATACAGATCACACAAAGTGTCTCCAAAGAACCAACACAATCAGCTTGATGGCATCCACAGGCATAACAATAAGTCCAACAAGCAGGGGCCTGTTTCAATAAGGAGGTTCAACCAACTCTGAGTTAAAACTTGAACTCTGAGTTGACTTACCCTGAGATGGAAAACTCTGAGTTTTCGGTTTCAGAACAGCTGAAATGAGTAAGTACAATCAACTCTAAGTTGACTGACTCTGAGTTAAGCGTGCGCACCACAACTATAAAAAGCCATTATCAATGGAGCGCAGATATTATGAGTCACCATGGTAACAGCGCCAGACAAAAAGAGGTCTGCATATTTCTCACCAGCAATACGCAAACTTTTTTTTTTAAGCAACAATATAAACCTATATATTTTTATATAGGCTGTTTTTTATATTTCCATATATTTTACTTTGGGTTGGGTTTTTTACTGCTCCCAACAGATTCTGATGGTAATATCTGTATTTTGGAGCCTCCTGTCCCAACAGAACCCCAGACAGTTGTAAGTAGTCTACTAAATACACCAGAAATTATGACAAATAGTATTAAAAAATGTGCTCAACCAAATGCTCATCTTCACAGGACGATGGGGATGAAGAAACAGTTTCTGCTGCCACAGAGAGGGAGGAAATGTTAATATTATGTGTCTACACATCAAACAATCTACACATTCACATTTCTTCACATTATTTATGTGGAGTAGCCTATAGAATCTAAGTTTATATCTAAGTATAAACAGATATCTCTCCCCCGTCCCCAGAGTGTGGAAGAACAGTAGGAGGAAGGTCCATCAACTTCTGGTTAACAGATGAACACACTTCAGTGATTTTCAGTGAATGCCACAGTTTAATTCTGTAGAATTTGTTTAGAACTACATGATGTAACTCTAATCTACTGTATTTGCAGTTGCCAGTTAAGAAGTTATATAGACTTCATCTTATTAAAAAACTTGGGGGAAAAAAACAGCAATGAATAAATGTACCGAAAGAATGAATGAGGTGTTTAAACACTGCTTCCTCTTTAAAAAAGGGGAGGAAACCGAAATAAACTCTGGGTTTACGGACGTAAACCTGCTCCCGAACAGGTTAGGTTCACAGAGTAAGTTACCATGGTAACTGACTCTGAGTATAAGTTAGCTCTCTTTCAGAAATGGGCTTGACTTACCCTGCTTTCTCAGGTTTGACTTACCTCCCATTCTGAAACAGAAAACCCAGAGTTTCCCTCATTTCAGGGTTAACATACTCAGAGTTTTCACTTAATCTCCTTTCTGAAACAGGCCCCAGGTCAGCCACAACCAGAGAGAGAATAATCAGGTTTGTTGGAGTGTGAAGCTTCTTGAAGTGAGAGATGGAGATGATCACCAGCAGATTCAGATACACAGTCCATGCTGACAGCAATGATACAAACACATACATGATATTGTATTCATGATTGGAGTGTTTTCCCTTGATACATGATGAGTTGATGGCAGCAAAGCAGTATTGAGTCTCATGATCCTCTGTTCGCGGGAGATGTAGACGTCAGAGTAGAAGAGTGAGCAGTTTGCAATTTGTTCATTTGTTATTTCATTACTGGCTCGAAAGTGCACACAGTAATTCTGTGTTAATAGTTTGTAATGATAATTTGCATTTTATTACATTTTGTTTCCTTTTGGTGATTTATTTTGGCGACTCACTGCGCCGTTTTGCCTACTAGTTGCTTTTCTTGTCAAAGTTAACTTGTGCAGTACTACAGAAGAGGACATAGTAAGCTAGGCTGAGTTAACTTTTTTCCTGATGAGGGAAGAGGGTGAGAGGGTCAAGGTTCAAGAGTCACAGTTTGCTCACACAAGGGCTAATGAGACTAACTACTAGACACAGCTGGAAACAGACCAACAAGGGGAAACTACAAACTAAAAGACTATATAAAATAAGGGCACAAAGACATACCTTGACAATGGGAGCTTTTCTCAAAACTTTTTTTTCACATTTTATTAGTATCTCTTGTGTTTTGATGAGCCGCTGAACTGTTATTCAGACAGTCACTTTTTATCTTTGTTAATTTGACCATCAATTACAAATTTCAGACAGAAACTAATCATCTAGGGACATCCACTTGTGTGTCTATTATGTATTTTAGAAGTTAACCTGAGGGTCCTGTTAACACCTGTTCTGTATTCAGAGTTCTGCTGCACTGACAATCCTCCAGTGATCTGTTCATTAAGGGTGTGAAGAAAACATAGGCAAACAAACACACGCAATACACTGACGTTGCATTGTGCCCAGAGGTCTGTGAGTTTGTTTTGATATTGCAAAACTTTTAAAACTTTTTAGTAACAATAAGCATAAATATATAACCACCAATTAGATAATTATTCACAATTAGTACCACACAAAGTTCAAAAAATCTTATTTAATGATGAATTATTTAATATTGCAGCGACAAGAAAGGTGGATTAGCCCTGCCTAAAGCAGTGTTTATGTGTGTGCATGTTTGTCCACTACAGCCTGTGGATACCATGTGTAAGGAATATAGGCCGTGACACACCAAGCTGACATTAAAGAGCTAATGGCAACAAATCTGACTGCTGTGTTGCCTTGCATCTTCTACATCTGCCATCAGCCAACTAGCATGTATTTTCTGTCCCTGCATGAGAGGAAATGTTGATCCCTTGGTCTTCACTTTCTTCATTCCAGAAGACCATGCTATCATGAAAATATTTGTGAATTGGAATACTCAGATAACATGATTTAAAAGTTTGTGTGGCTTCTTAACATTGTCATTTGCTTGCTTTCATCACTTTCATTTTTCTTCGTGTGCACCGATTCCCTAAACTGTACTGCCAACTAGAATGATCTCTCACACTGACAGCTACACAACACCGAAAAGCCAGTGATGGTGGTCGACTATGCCAACGCTGCAGAACACACTGCAAAAACTGACCTGAAAGATGCTCAACGACAGCCGACTGTCAGCTTGGTGTGCCAGTTTCTTATAATATAGGGCTGTTTCATATCAAAGGGGTCCAACGGGTGCTACCAGAAAGACTCAGGAGGCAAAATAACGTAACAAGTATGCATTATTAACAGCCCAGCAAGCAAGTATGCTTTACATTTCTTTGGCATAGGCCCCGTCCGTAGCTCGCAATCCGAGTGTACGGAATCTGTATTTCCTGCCTGAAGACGAAGGCAGGGAGGTTTTTGAAGGGACCATCCTGGTGGTGGTGGGGATGATGGAGGGGAAGGGACTATCCTTGTGGTGGTGGGGTGGATGGAGGGGAAGGGACTATCTTGGTGGTGCAGGGGACGATGGAGAGGAAGGGACTATCCTGGTGGTGGTGGGGAGGATGGAGAGGAAGGGACCAGCCTTGTAGGTGGTGGTGGGGAGGATGGAGGTGAATGTAAGCATCAGCATCTGTGAACTCAGACATGTGTAAGTACCGATCTTTTATACTACAAGTATTAGAACACGACTGGATAGATGAGAAGGTAATAAGTGACGTAACAATTGAGTCTTCCTGGCAGAATGCTAATGCTAAAGCTTGTATTTCCAAGTTGTATAGACATTTTACAGCAGAACATTAGTGCAGTAGTACTCATACTGGCCTAACAATCATCTACTACCTTCCCTGATGCTTCATAATGCAATAATTACTTTCTATCCACAGTATTAACCTTGGGAGTGAAATGTTTTTTTTTCTCCCTGTACAGACTAGATGGCTATGCACAAGACAAAAATGAAATCAGAAAATTCTGCTTTTATGTCATGTTATATCAACATTTACATAGATACTGTGATGCTAAGCAGTAATATCAGTGATAAATGGGTAAAGGTGAGTCTGGTGCAAGGTCAGCAACCTCTCCTAATTATTTAAATGAATATACGAGTGATGCTTTTATACATAAATGCTGTAATTTAGACACTTTATGTAAACCAGCCTACATAAGCAGTAGCTCTTCATGCAAAGAGCACAGGAGACTCAATTGATTTTTAAAGAGTTTGATGCTAGCATGTAGATTATATAATGTTGCGATACTTTAATAAGCATTAAAATACACAAAACACACTGTAACACAGTTTAGATGTTATGGGAAGAATGAGGCGGGAACGGGAGAACATTCAATAAACTTTAATAAATAAATAAAACAAATACAAAATGAAAGTAAAAGACATGTGCAGACAGCCCCCCCCCCCCCCCCCCCACAACATCTGTTCTATAAGATTACTAACTAAAGTACTCAACAATATCAAGCTTGTAGCTTAAGATCACACATTTAAGAGACTTTGTTAGGTGAGCAGCAGACAGAGACAATCAAGCGTATAATGGGTATTAATAAATGAAACAATTTAAAACATACGACTACATTTAAACAAAGAATACATATAGGGTTGCCACCCGTCCCTTAAAATACGGAATCGTCCCGTATTTGTGAAATAAACAGCGCATCCCGTTTTGAATCAATACGGGATGCGGTTTGTCCCATATTTCCGATTTGTCGTAAACGCATCATCCCATGCAAATCAAAGCACCATCTCACAGTTCTTCATACCGCAAGCATCTCCCGAAGCAGATAGTGTAATGACAGTTTTATATCATTTATATTATTGACAGCTCAATAATGTTCTGATTGATTACGTTTTCATATGCTGCCTATGCCCATTTGTTAAGAAATAATGTTACAAAGTAAATGAATTATATCCATATTCCATACATTATGGTATGATTTGTTTATTATGGTTAAGGTACACAGTCAGACACATGCATTTTTTAAATAAGAGAGATATATATTTAAAGGGCACCTATTATGCAAAATTCACTTTTAAATGGTGTTTGAACATGTGTGTTGGCAGTATGTGAGCAAAACCACCCTAGAATGATAAAAATCCACCCAGTGTTTTTTTTACAATCTCAATAAATCATAAGCACTGTCTCAGAACGAGCTGTACTAAGATTCGGCTCAGTGCGACGTAGAATTGAGCAAGCTCCACCAACGTGGTTTGATTGACATTATGGTTTTGGCATAGACCCCGCCCTCGGTGATCTGTTCACCATCCTCCATTGTTTCAACGACAGCCGGTGTTCTAACGATTTGTGCTGCCTTCTCGAAAATGTCTCCTAAGAAACATAACTGTTCTGTTGTGGGATGTAATAATGTTCATAGTAGTTTTCACTTACTTCCGACATCAGAGCCACTGAAAGCGCAGTGGATGGATTTTATTTAGGAAGGAAAGGCACCACTTAAACTTCCAAAATACGTTTATTTAATGCGCGAATCATTTTCTGACAGACTGTTTTGTGAACGAGGGTCAATTCAAAGCAGGTCTTGCTTCAAAGTTAATCCTCAAGTGTGGATCGTTGCCTACTGTTCGCGATCCAACGTCACCTCCAGTAGAAGTAAAGGTATTTTATGATTTTTGAGCAAATAGTCATTTCAATTGATGTCAGCCAATTCAACAACAAATGCGTCTAAAGTTGTTGTCGTCGTTGTAGGATGTCTGTGTCATAATTTAAATCTTGTTTGTATAGTGTGTGACCACACGTTTATAAATATATTTTTTAAAGATATTGTATTAAAAACTGTGCATGTTTTCTGTAAAGACAAGACATCAAAATTGCTTTTTCATCCGTCTTGTAACCTTCCATACAACAAATAGCGTCAGACAGTTTTATGTCACGTATTATTTTTTGCAACAATTACAAATGTAAATAAATTAATACCTGTTCTATCTCCCAGCAGCATATATTTTCTTGTTCTGTAGCCATCTTCTCACATTTGCCACATAAGCACCTGTACGACAAGTAATGTAAACATGACGCAACAGGTACCTCGCATAAATTTAATTTCGTTTGTACGTAGCAAACGTTATCACAGTATTTGTGTTTGTAGTTTAAAAAAATTGCGCCAACGTTATCACAGTTTGTGTGTGTCTGTGTGTGTTTTGCACATCCATAATTGCAAAGGGGATGCTATTACAACTCTATAAGTACATAAATGTATCAAATAACCATTCCGAGGCGTCCTGGTCCATTCTCATTTGTGTTTCTTCTGCCGGAGTCTCTTCATCATCTGGGTCTGATTCCGGTTCAAACATGTACGGCTGAATGCCATACAAAACAGCGGGTCTCTCACTGTCAGCCATTCACTTTCTACCGACTGTTGTTTGCAAGTTACGCCCTCATCCAAAGGCTGGGCGGGGATATGCAGCTCATTTACATTTAAGGTGGTACGCACCAAAACAGCTCTTTTTAAAACAGGCCACAAAAATGACATTTTCAAATGGTTATAATACATTAATTGTGGGGTATTTTGTGCTGAAACTTCACAAATACATTCTGGGGACACCCAAGACCAATATTACATCTTGTAAAAAGGGGCATAATAGGTGCCCTTTAACCTGTTAACCTTCAAGGCCACTTTTGAAAAATCCCCAGAAATGGCATACCCAAACTTAAACAGATACAGTTCATGAACCCTTTGCACTAAAAGCACAAGTATGATCTCATTTGAAAGCTGACAGCTAGTAGTTTATTGTAAATGTAGAAATAATTATTGTCATAATGAAAAAAAAATGTTTAAATAGCTTCAAAGTTTTGTAAAGTTATTAGAAATTTACTTTCATGAAACATCTTCATAAAAATAAAATTGAAGTTGGCCCTGGAGCAATCTAGAAATGCACTGCAGCTAAAGCCATATGTGTGACCATTTTATATTTAAAATCTGAAAATGATAAGTCTAAAACTCTGTATTTAGTTAAATGTTTTTCAAGATCATGTCAAATTACTTTATTTTGATTAGACTCTAAAATGCAAACTGATGTTTAGTCATCTTCTGAGTCATCTAATCAGTCTATTGTCTCTATTATTTTGTGGTGCAAACGAGCCCCATTCAGTGTGAGTCTCTCCCTGCACACATTTACACCTCTCCAGACTGGTTATGGCTCTAAATATGCATTTCTTTTGTCTGCATTATAGCTACTAACGACTGGCTATTCACAGGCTATTCATAGGGTTTCAAACCCTAAGTTCTTTTATCAAAGTTCTCACTAAATATTTGAAACTGGTATCAAATGCACTGAAACATTTCAGTAAGCATTCCTATTTAGAAAAAAATCATAAAACAATAACTGCTGGTGGCAGGTGCACCTGGGCTAGCTAGCATGTTAGCTTAGCACACCATCAATACACGACCATTTATGAGATTGAAACCATGTTTGTGCTCCAAACTTACTTTATAACGCAAGTCGAGTGTTTTAAATAATCTTCTGTGATCTAATTTGGCTTCAGATAAAAAAAAATCCGACAGAAAATTTATTATTTATAGTGTTCTGCACGATGATGAAATCTATATCGATTAGCATTGCATTATAAATATAATATATTATTATGAAATACCTGGCATGGCTTGAAGAACACAGGTAACTCAAATATCATTGCAATCATGTTTATTGTCTTCAAAACATCTTTATCTGCATGTTACAGCGATCTCTGTCAGCTACTTTCTGTATCAGTGACGTCCTGGAATGTCACATGACTATGGGTCTTCTTCGTGATCCATATATGGACTGTTATTGTGCATATAGCGCCCTCAGGCTATTGGTATGAATTGAAAACACAGCACATCTCAGTAAGAAGCGATCATAATGATTACATCGACACATTTGGGTATAAATTCAACAAATATTATTCCTGTCTATAGAAATATGATGTGAATCTATGAGAATATATCAATATTTCTCCAAGTCTGCACATTTTTGAGCTAAAGCCCTGAGGGACGATGTTTTGCGAATCGCTGTCATGACGACAGCTTGGAGTGTTTTTTATGAATGGACCAGCTGACGCTCATAATTCATATTAAAGGTATCGACTCATTTTTCCATTTCATAACTCCTGACACAAATTAAGACATAACTGTCACTATAAGTTTCTCAGAATACAATAGTGGTCAAATACTGAATCTTGAGTATTATATCTTTTTAATGATGTATAGTTTGTCAAGGTATAACATTAAATCTGATAGTAAATTTGAACTAAATAAAAAAAAAACCGCTTCAGTGCGCCGACGCTCTGGAAACGGTTAACAGGTTAATACATATTTAATAATAAAAATGTATGTGTGAAGAAAATGACGTATGCTTAATAAATCTAGAGAATTTCATCCTTTAATACTATATAATTAACAATAGGTCTGAATACATACATAAATAAATAGATTTTCTTACCAATAATAAAAATAGTGTTATAATTAAATTTAGAAAAGTTTGTAGATTATAGGTTATTTATGTGTGGTATCACTGTTTGGATGGTGTTACATGTTTGAAAGAAACAGCTACTCAGTGCTGCACGGAGTGACAAGAAGTACACTTAACGCCTAACATAGTCCAATACTGCACAGTACTACTGGTCTACTGATGTTTTTGGATGTTCAAGATCCTTTGCTAAAGTCAAAGTTTTTTCCAATCAAATTTAGTGTTTGTTTGAGTATCAACGCATTTGTTTAATTTATAGTGAATAAGTTATGGATCTGTTAATTTAATAAGTTAATAAAGTATGGTTAACATCTCACATACAACTCAGACGAAAGGCAATTTTTTTGTGGTCTCATTGTCACACTTTGTTAACGTTGTTTGTGATAGAGAGTGATTGCATCTATTCACACTGATTTCAATAGCAGATAGCTTATTATAATGTCCATTGGTTCTGATCTTATTACTTTCCTGAAAATATGTTTTGAGTTATGATATACCACCATTCTGCCCTACAAAGGCAAAAGACCTTAACTCGCTAGAGTGTGGAACTGAGAAAAATGACTTTAAAGATTTTTAGTTGTCCCGCCAAATTAATTATAGGTAGGACACTGAAAATCGGGAAATTAGATGTAATGAAAGTAATGAAAATTATCTACATAAAAAAATCTTGAGCTCAAACTTGACTTTTGACCACTATTTTAACGTTACTGTACTCTGCCTTTGTATTGTCAGCAAAGAATGAGAAGTCATGCCAAGGCAAAAGGCAGTAACTTCCACATTATCAATATTTGGTTGCTGATCACCATTAACTAAATAATTATAGCAACACCTGTATAAAATCTAATGATCATGGCATTTATTTTGTATGATTTACAATTATAGTCATCTACTTATTGCTATCCTGTGCTTTTGTGGCAGTGCCACTTTAGTGCTATAAAATCTAAACTGCAATACTATTCAGAGCGGCTGTTATATAAAGTGGGAACGCGTCTAATTAAAATACAAATTTGTGAGAAGGCAAAAAAAGGAAATAACCAGAGAATTGAAAACAACCTTACCTTGTGGTAGATACTACACTGAAACAACAGAAGAACTGGATATTCAGAAAAACGACTTGCGCGCTCTTGTCTTGTTCACGGACACACAAAAACAAGGACACACAAAGACAACGGCCACACAGAACCATTACCATAACTGGCCACGGGGCAGCGGGACAAGGCCACGTTTGGCTACACGGTCACAGTAGACCACGCTGAACGTATATCGTACGCTTGCATTTTTTTTTTTTTACAGCCACATAGAGACAAGGCCTCACTGGGACAGGCCACTGCCAGACATAGACGATAGTCCACTAGTCGCTCATGGACGATGACTCATTGGCCGGTAATGAGAATGAAATAGCATAACACCACCACCAGTAGTTGCATAGGTATTTACCTTATTTATTAATGGAGAGCTTGCTGAGCTTCAAGAATGGTTTTGAATCGGGTCTGCATATGATTTGGATGCGGAGGACAGACCATCTGCCCATGGTCTTAATAGCTGGTGTAGAGATTCCTGGTTCAGCTGCAGCAGTAGCTGCCCCTATTCTCTAGAAATGGCCGGTATAGGGAGAGGGGGATAGACCGCAGCTTTAATAACGATAGATAAAGGAGTCCTGAGTCAGGCCTTAGAAAGAGGTGCTCCGAAGTTCTAGGTGGATTAAGAATTTTAAATCTAGATGTGAAGGGAATTTATTTATTTATTTTTTGATTTTGGAGTGTTAGGGTGACGCCGGAGTCTTGGCCGTCATTCTTAGAGTGCTAAAGAAGATTAAACAAAATAGGTGAGAAGCATAATAGAAGAAAAGCACAGCAGGTTCCAAATATTACATTTCTTGAGTTGAAATCCCCAGACACGTGAAGCCGTAAGAGCAGATAAAACACGGCTTTTAGCAGAATATGTATATAAAGAATAGGGATTATAGTAGGTAGAGATAATTAGTAATTGAGAAAGAGCAAGGTAATAGGCAGATGTTTATCTGGAGGTGCTAGAGGATTTATCTATGCCTTTGATTTTACGTAAGGTTAGCAATCCTAATTCCCGAGTCTTTTCACTGCAAACTTTCATTCACTTATTACTCAAACAACTGCAAGCAATTTACGAATGCGAGAATATTTGATTATGATTTTCGTAATTGAAAACAAGGAAGGAACCACCGGCCATTATTGAGATGGGAATTAGAGGAATCTGGAAGAAAAGCAAAACGTTATAAACTGAACCAAGCAGAAGTATCAGCTTTTTAAGGTAGAGGGAGCCGTGCCTTCGTGAAGTACGATCTAGCTGGATTGAGCAGATCTTCTAATTTAACATTTCTGTTATTTCTCACAACGTGACTGACTTCAGATCTTGACAAATCATGTGAAGCAAGCAGTTGGCCTGTGTAGGATTACAATTTTTATTTAAATGTTTAATTGAGCTTCCAATACAATAGTATAGAAACTGAGAAAGTTTATTAGTGTGAATTTTGTACCTAAGGTAAATGATGTCACAAACCTGCCTGTTCCTGTCTGTCCAGCTCTCTATTGTAAGTTAAATTGGTCAGAGCACTGAGACTATCACCTTTTGTCTTTATGCACTGCCTAGCCATTAAGATAATGTGAAGGTATCGGTGAAGAGTCTGGCTGATTGGATTAGGATATTTACATTACACTGTTATGCTGATTGGATTAGGATTGGTAACACTCTCAGTCAAGGGCACATTCCTTAACCCGTATGCCTCATTTACATGCTTTTGTTTCCACCTTTATGTAACTCCTCCCCCTGAAAGGGTATATGAACTAAATGTATACTGCCTTAGTTAGACTTGATTGAGATGACTACAGCGACGAAATAAAGAACTTATACCTCAACAATCTCCTGGTCTGCAACTCTATCTTTTCTACACTTGAGAAGAAAAAGTTCACAACGTATGGTGCCGTGACCCGGGTGGAGAAACTGAAACTCAACAAAGAATGAACTTTTCTAGACTGATTTGAAACTTCAAAGCTCAAATATCTCAACAAAGCTAACTGAGTTCCAGAACTGAAGCTCAACAAAGATCTCAACATCTGATTTTCCAGTTCCAGACTGAATCTTTTGAATCCAGATTGAGCTCAACAAAGATCTGACTTTCCAGTTCCAGACCGAATCTTGAAACTTCAAGCTCAACAAAGAAAGAACTTTCCCACTGAGTTTCCAGACGGAACCTTTCCGTACAGCGAACGATTTGGTGAGTTTCACTCTATTCAAAGAACCACTGAAGACCAGTACAAATTTGTCATTCCTCTGCGCCGCCAGAGAAGAAGTTAACAGACAGCTGTAGGGTTTGTTAACTAAAGTTATCCTCTAAAGTTGCTTTTAGAGATGAAATGTATCCTCTGTTTTTCAGGCAGGGAAGATTAACGTACATGTTAATATTGCTTATCCTCTAAGGTTTCTGTTAGAGATGAAAGTGATCCTCTGTTGTCAGGCAGGGAAGAATTTAGCATTACGTGTTATTATTTGGTGATCCTCTGTTTCAGGCAGGGAAGTTTAGCGTTACGTGCTCGTTATTTTGTTTTTGTTTTTTGGTGATCCTCTGTCCACAGAGTAGAATTAGCATTATGTGCTAGTTATTTGTTTTTTTGTTGTTCATCCTCTGTTCACAGAGAAGGTTAGCATTACTTGCTAATATTTGCAATCCTCTGTTTTCAGCAGAGAAGAATTGTTTTTATCCTCTGTAAAGTTAGGGAAGCCTTATCCTCTACTTTACCAGGGAAGGTGATACATCCTCTGTGTAGTCATAGAAGATTAATCCTCTGTTCAACAAGGGACGTTTAACAACAGTTACAACAGTTAACAGTTTAAACTGTTAACAGTAGTTTGTCCTCTACTTTGCTTAAGAAGGTTCATCCTCTGTTTAATCAGGAAAATTTAACAACTGTTAAAAGTGTGTTAGCAAACTGGTTTACCCTCTGCTTTGCCAGGGAAGTGTTTTATCCTCTATAAAGTTAGGGAAGATTAGCATCAAGTGCTAATATATTGTACCCTCTGTTTTCAGGCAGGGGAGATTAACGTACATGTTAATATTGTTTTATCCTCTGCTTTGCCAGGGAAGTGGAAAACGTTTTTTTTCAGGCAGGGAAGATTTTAGTATAAATTGCTAATATTTTGTGTGTTACCGTTTGCTCTGGGCAAGGAAGGTTAACTGTGTTATCGAGTGTAGCCTCTTTTGATCAGAGAAGATTTAGTGTTTTTGTTTGTTTTATCCTCTAAAAGTTAAGAAGGTGAAAGATCCTTTGCATTTTTCTTTTAGGGAAGATTAGCGTAACATGCTAATAGTTTGTGATGTGTTGGTAACAAGGAAGTTTAACAAGATTTGATCTGTGTTAACAAGTATACCCTCTGTTGATCAGAGAAGTTCATTTTTTGATTGTGTGGTAACAAAATAAATCCACAAAATGGTTAGAAGAAATGCTAGGCTAGTTCCATCAACTGAGAAAAATGGACTAGCTAGCCCTTTATGGACAGAATGTGAGTTCAAGTCATTGTTAGGAGAGAAAATGGATTCCATAGTGACTGAGTCAGTTAGATTGGATTTGACAAAGAAATTTGGTATTTATCCAGACAAAGTTTGGTCTATTGAAGAATGCAAGAAGGTGTTAGGTGCATGTATCAGGAAGAAAAACATGAAAGGCATAATCTGTTGCCATAGAGAATATAGCTTATCCATTGCACAGGAACAAACTAGGTGTATTGATAAGTTAAATGAACAAAACAAACAATTGCAGACTCAAGTCAAGTCAAGTCAAGTCACCTTTATTTATACTGTATAGTGCTTTTTACAATACAGATTGTATCAAAGCAGCTTCACAGTGATAAAATGAAAATAATATAACAGAGTTTGTTTCTAAAAGAAAATTGCGTCAACGTCCACCTTAAGTAAGGCAGATCAATAATATTATTGAATATTAAATGTCCCCAACTAAGCAAGCCAAAAGACAAGGCAACAGTGGCAAGGAACCAAAACTCCATCAGGTGACAGAATGGAGAAAAAAACCTTGGGAGAAACCAGACTCAGTCGGAGGGCCAGTTCTCCTCTGGCCAACGAAGGAACAGTGCATGATTTATGATTCGGGCAGCATTACAAGTCAGATTGGATCGGAACATTTAGAATATTTATCCATTTCCATCTTTTGGAAGTCCAAGTAATCACGCCGGTGTTGAGACGAGTTGTTGAGGATCAGTGCCGTCCACCATAGAGGGTCCATATCGCCGGTGTTGAGTCGTCTCTTCACAGGCTTTGTGATTGGGGTATCTGAAGTCTCCGTGAAAGGCTGGATACAAACTGGAGCTGACGAACGCCGTTTTTCCCGGGACTCGCGTCCCGAGATAACAGCAGAAAAGCAAAAAGGGAAAATAATTAGCGTAGATGCTGTTCATAATGATTTCCATAACACGGGCGTAAATGATAAAAAACATGAAGACAGTGATTCTTGCGTCCCAGAGTCACCCCCCTCCGTCCCCCACTCAACTCAGCCCTGCTTACTGACCTCTACATCCCTCCTGCTGCTGAGACCCTACCACAATCTCACAATCTCTCTGCAGCCCAACCATACGCGCCGACCCGTTTGACTAAGGCTGTCGAGCCCCACTGTCGTCGTTAAAGCAGGTTCAGTGGCAACGGTTCCGTATGGCATACCACCTACCGCAAAACACAATATCTACCCAACCACCCGCCATTCACGCAATATACACAGGAACGTAATGACTGTAAATACTATGCAACCTATACAAATAACCTACAGACTCTTCAAGTTTTATAATATTAAATGCATTTGATCTGATTCAGCAGTGGTATAAAAGGTAAGCATTATGTAAATGCTTGGCTAAAGAGATGCGTCTTTAATCTACTTTTAAACTGGGACAGCGAGTCAGAGCCTCGAACAATATCAGGAAGGCTATTCCAGAGTTTTGGAGCTAAATGTGAAAACGCCCTTCCTCCTTTAGTGGACTTAGATATCCTAGGAATGACCAGAAGCCTCGAATTTAGTGATCTTAAAGAACGCGATGGATTGTAGGGCGATAGAAGGTCCATTAAATACACAGGAGCTAAACCATTTAGGGCTTTATAGGTCAGTAATAGTACTTTGTAATTGATACGGAACTTGATAGGTAACCAGTGTAGAGATGATAAAATTGGTGTTATATGATCATATTTTCTTGACCTAGTAAGAACTCTAGCAGCTGCATTTTGCACTAACTGTAGCTTGTTTATTGAGGATGCAGGACAGCCAGCTAATATAGCATTACAATAATCTAGTCTCGAGGTCATGAATGCATGAACTAACTTTTCTGCATCAGAAACAGATAGCATGTTACGTAGCTTTGTAATGTTTCTAAGGTGGAAAAAGGCTGTTCTTGTAACATATGAAATATGATTTTCGAAAGACAAGTTGCGGTCTAGTATAACACCCAGGTCTTTTACTGTAGTGGATAAAGTAACAGGACATCCTTCTATATTAAAGTTGTATTGTAAGTGAGTTTGTGGGTAGTTTTTTTGGACCAATAAGTAATACCTCCATTTTATCTGAATTTAGTAGCTGGAAATTACGCGTCATCCAGCATTTTATATCTTTGAGACACTCTGTCAAATTTGATAAGTTAGTGTTTTCATCTGGCCGTGATGAAATATATAATTGAGTGTCATCAGCATAACAGTGGAAATTAATTCTATGTTTTCTTATAATATTACCAGGTGGGAGCATATATATTGAGAATAGCAGAGGGCCTAACACCGTTCCTTGCGGCACTCCATAGTCTACTGACGTTATCTTTGATTTTTCCCCATTTAAACAGACAAAATGATAACGGTCTGATAAGTAGGATCTAAACCAGCTTAATGCCTGTCCCTGAACACCAGTGTAGTTTTGTAGTCGATCCAGGAGAATTTTATGATCGATAGTGTCGAACGCAGCGCTTAGATCGAGTAGAACTAGTATTGAGATACAGCCTTGGTCAGAAGCTAAAAGTAAATCATTTGTAATTTTAACTAGCGCAGTTTCTGTGCTATGATGCGGTCTGAATCCTGACTGGAATTTTTCATATATCTCATTTTCTTGCAAGAAAGAGCACAATTGAGCGGACACAATTTTTTCTAGTATTTTAGACATAAATGGAAGATTTGAAATGGGTCTGTAATTTGCTAAGTTGTTTGGGTCTAATTGCGGTTTATTTAGCTCTTCCTGTCCTATAGTTGTAAAGCGGTGTAGTTGTTCCAGAGGGGCGATAATTGAGGCTGAATCATAAGACACCATAAAAGAGTGTACATTTACAATTGTGTAACGGATGCTTTCTATTTTCTCATTTAAGTAGTTCATAAAATCATTACTACTATACTGTAACGGAATATTTTGCTCTGGTGATGTCTGTATACAGTGATGTGAATAAGTTAGGACACCCATGCTAAAGTTGCCTAAAAAGAGGAATAAAAAATAATCTTTTGGAAATTGATCTTAATGCCTTAATTAGAAAAATGAGGAAAAATCCAATCTTTAAGGACACCAATTTTCTTTGTGAATGAATAATGTATCATAAATAAATAAATGTTCTTCCTTAAAATACAGGGTGCATAAGTCAGGACACCCCTATGTTAAATTCCCATAGAGCCAGGCAGAGTTGTATTTTTAAAGGCCAGTTATTTCATGGATCCAGGATAATATGCATCCTGATAAAGTTCCCATGGCCTTTGGAATTAAAATATCCCCACATCATCACATTCCCTTCATCATACCTAGAGATTGGCATGGGGTACTTTCCATAAGATCATCTTTCAATGCAAATCAAACCAGCTATTAGGCTAACTGAAATAAAACCATGCCAATCTCTAGATATGGTGAAGGGTGTGTGATGATGTGGGGCTTTTTTAATTCCAAAGGCCAAGGGAACTTTATCAGAATGCATATTATCCTGGATCCATGAAATAACTGGCCTTAAAAAATAAAAATCTGCCTGGCTCTATGGGGATTTAACATAGGGGTGTCCTGACTTATGCACCCTGTTTTTTAAGGAAGAACATTTATTTATTTATGATACATTATTCATTCACAAAGAAAATTGGTGTCTTTAAAGGTTGGATTTATCCTCATTTTTTTAATTAAAGCATTAAGATCAATTTCCAAAAGATGATTTTTTATTCCTCTTTTTAGGCAACTTTAGCATGGGTGTCCTAACTTATTCACATCACTGTATTTGTTAGTCTAGCCACGGTGTTAAATAAAAACCTTGGATTATTTTGGTTATGTTCTATTAGTTTGTGGAGATGCTCAGCCCTGGCTGCGTTTAAAGCCTTTTTATAACGTGACATACTGTCTTTCCACGCAATTCTAAAGACCTCTAAATTAGTTTGTTTCCATTTACGCTCTAAGTTACGAGTTTCTCTCTTGATAACATGCGTAGCACTGTTGTACCAAGGTGCTTTAGTTCCCTTTCAAGGGAACTCGAGCTGCGTTGAGACGTGGTGGGAACGCTCTGCGTGATTGCGTCGTGAAGCACGTGTATAATCAGTCCAATGGAAGAGCGAGACGTCATAGGCGGTGACGTCATAGACCAGGAAGCTATAAAGCACACCAGAAAACAGACCGCGACAGCTTCTGTTGCCTTCAGCAAGCGATCTGTGTATTCTGTCCTTGTCATATTTATTGTTGTCTGTCAAGTTGCAATATATATATATATTATGGCAAAAGAGAGCAAGCAGCTTTTGTGTTGTTCCCTGCCCACGTTATATCACGGGTGGGGACACACACATCAGCTTTTTGTTACTATTTGGGAGTGGAGCATGCTACAGTCAGTTCTCGAGGGGGCTGACTGTGAGCATTGCGAGAAACTGTCCGTGAGGACGCTCCGCTCCCGCCGGGCGTTCTTCGAGGAGGACGGTTCGGTTCGCGCTCCCCGCGCGGGTCCCGCTGTTGCCGATGCACGGCGGCGACTCGCATTTTGGGGTTCGCAAACGGATCTGACAGCGGGGGTTGGGACGGGCTCTGCCCTATCTCAGCTTTCACCTGCCAGATCCAGTGCTGGCGATTTCCAGTTCCGAGGAATTGGTATTGTTAGTGTTTTGTTTAGAAAAAGAGAACAAAACAAATAAAGATATTAAGAAAAGGCAGATGTTTGAGTTTTCAATAAATGAATAAATAAGTCAGCTCATAACTCTGTTGAATAAAGAGGAGCTTTAAAAGGAGGTTTATCTAGTGTTGTTGCTAGTTAAATATTTTCTGGCCAGCTGAACTTTATGAGAGTGAAAATAAGGAGTTTATTAGATGAAATAAATCTAAAAACAGAAAAACTCTGTATCTCAGCCTCCTCGTCGGGGACTGCCGTTTTTCCCTATCTCCACACCACACTGAGGTGTCAAGATCGTGGAATAAGTCGGTTTCTATTTTATGTGTTTAATGCCCTACGTCTAACTATAGTAATGCTATGGGTATTAAGTATCATGGTATGACAGTGCCTCGGGTTAAAGAGACGCTTGCTAGCTTTCTCTCTCCCGAGTCGGCGTCATAATTTTTAACCCCGACGTTACCCACCAGCCATCTAAATAAAAAATAAAATAAAAAATTTTTAGGCAACGCTGGTGGGTAAATTATAAAGACATGGATGAATGTGAGGTTGTCAGCACTGACGCTATTCGAGAATTGCGTCGTGCAAAAACAGATAAACTATACTGGGGAGGGACGGTTTCGAGAAATCGTTTCTCCTCTGCGTCCTCTGGGTGGCGACTCTCTGAGGAGGGTCGCACACGGCCAGTTCGGTTGTTTTCCTGCTGGTGGCCACGGACTGATATATATATATATATATATATATATACGTTTTTCTGATTTAAAAGTAAAGAAAAATAAGATAAAATTATGTCTGTTCTTCTGGATGCTCCGCTTTCAAGAAACTAAGAATAAACCGTTCAGCGGCGTTCCAGAGGTTTCTTCCTCACCAATCTATGTTCCTGAGACTGCTGGGCGGAGCAGTCTCAGTCTACTAAGCTCCTCGCAGCACAGCGAGCATCGCCATTTTGGCTCCTCCACAATCAAAGGGGACTTGGGTGGCGGTAGCAGTCTAGCCAGTTAGAGATATGCAAGATCTGAGGACTATTTTATCTCTAAAAAAGCTTGGACAATAGGAAGCCCTGATGCCGAGGCTATCAGGCTTCTAAAGGGTGGTCCCCTCCGGGGTAGGGATGGTTTTTGAGAAAATCGTTTCTCCTCGGCGCCCTCTGGGGTGCGACTCTCTGAGGAGGGTCGCAGCGCTGCCAGTTCGGTTTTCCTGCCGGTTCGCCGTTCAGGACACCAAGGTGTCAGTGTCCCCAAACGATCCTCCGAGGGGGGTCGTAGAGCAGTCAGTTCGGTTTCCCTGCCGGTTCGCCGTTTCAGGGTGCCGAGGTGCCTGCTTTTTCCAATGATCCTCCGAGGAGGGTCATTGGAACTAAGTTATTTAAAGGGAGGCAAGATCTGAGGACTGTCATCTCTAATAAAGCTTCTGAGGGCTCCTCCGGGGCAGGGACGGTTTTGAGAAATCGTTTCTCCTCGGCGCCCTCTGGGGTGCGACTCTCTGAGGAGGGTCGCAGCGCTGCCAGTTCGGTTGTTCCCTGCCGGTTCGCCGTTCAGGGCACCGAGGTGTCAGCGTACCCATACGATCCTCCGAGGAGGGTCGTAGAACGGTCAGTTCGGTTGTTCCCTGCCGGTTCGCCGCTTCAGGGCACCGTACTGACTGTTCAACCAAATCCAGAGGCCAGTCTTGAGAGACTGGTTCCCCTAGTAGAATTTCTGGCAGCGTGGAAACTACTGCCACATATTTCTCGGTGGGTCCTGCACACTATAGAAAAGGGTTCAGAATTCGGTTCTTGTCCGCCCAGATTTCTAGGGGTCCTCCCCACTGTGGTGGACCCCGAGCAGGCTTTGGTTATGGAGCAGGAAGTACTGACACTTCTGCAAAAGGAGCTGTAGAAGGGGTTCCTCCTCCCGGCAGACAGTCAGGGTTTTACTGCCATTACTTCATTGTTCCGAAAGAGGATGAGGGGTTGCGTCCTACTCTAGACCTGCGTCAATTAAACAGCATATTATGCTTACGCTAAATATGATTGTGTCACAGATTCAGTCCGAGGACTGGTTTGTCACAATAGAGTTAAAGGACGCTTACTTATCTATCCATCCTCATCACAGGAGGTTCCTGAGGTTTGCTTTCAGGGGCGAAGCATACCAGTATCGGGTTCTTCCATTCGGCCTAGGTTATCACCCCACACCTTTTACAATATGCGTGGATGCAGCTCTGGCTCCTCTGAGATTCCAGGGCATTCGCGTATTAAATTATATCGACGATTGGTTGATTTTTAGCTCAGTCCGAGCTTTTGGCAGTTCAACATCGAGATGTTGTTCTGTCCCACATAAGGAGGTTGGGGTTGCGGCTCAACACCAAAAGGAGTGTACTCCTCCCAGCTTGAGGACCACTTTCTAGGTGTATTATGGGATTCGACAACAATGCAAGCACGTCTGTCTCCTGCACGTATTTCTGCGATTCTCACAGCCGTAAAGAATGTAAAACTAGGTCAGTCACTCACTGCAAACAGTCTCTGAGACTGTTGGGGCTCATGATAGTTGCGTCTAACGTAGTTACTTTTGGCCTTCTGTACATGAGACCCCTGCAGTGGTGGCTCGGGACCAAGGGGTTTTCTCCGAGGGGAAATCCGTTTTTCGCATGATCAAGGTCACGCGGCTATGCCTTCGTGCCTCGGTCATGTGGAAGAAACCTTGGTTCCTCGCCCAGGGCCCAGTGCTGGGTGCTTCTTGTCGACGCGTCACGCTATCGACGGATGCTTCCCTCACAGGATGGGGGGCGGTCATGAGTGGCCGCTCGGTGAACGGTCTTTGGCTGGGGCTCATGGCAGTTGCGTCCAACGTAGTTACTTTTGGCCTTCTGTACATGAGACCCCTGCAGTGGTGGCTCGGGACCAAGGGGTTTTCTCCCCCGAGGGGAAATCCGTTTTCGCATGATCAAGGTCACGCGGCTATGCCTTCGTGCCTCGGTCATGTGGAAGAACCTTGGTTCCTCGCCCAGGCCCAGTGTTGGGGGCTTCTTGTCGACGCATAATGCTATCGACGGATGTTTCCCTCACAAGTCGGGGGCAATCATGAGTGGTTGGTCGGCGAAGGGTCCGGACAACACACTGATGGTCTCGTATATCAGAGCAGATATCCTGTTGAGGCAGGGGCTGTGGCCCGGGGAATGGAGACTTCACCCCGAGGTGGTGGAGCTTCTTAGGGAGAACTTCGGTCAAACTACAAGTCGACCTTTCGCATCGCTTGTACAATGCATTGCCCTTGTGTTTCTCCCTCACGCATCCAGCTCCGCTTGGACTGGATGTAATGTAATAGGTGTGGTTGCCACTACACCTATACGCTTTTCCCGATATCTTTGCTCCTGGGAGCTCTGGAGTTGTGGATACTGTGGGCTCGGCCTCTGAGGGGGCCCAGCTCATAGATTCAGGTTTCTCGACCGAGGTCGTGGAGACCATACTCCAGTCTAGAGCTCCCTCCACGAGAAGACTAATATGCTGTTCTCTGCCTGGTGCAGAGAACGCCTTCTGAATCTCGTTTCTGCCCTTTTTGGTACAGTACTTGATTTCTGTAATGAATGTTTCTTTGCTGGGCTATCTCTGAGGAGAGATCCCTAATTTCGTCTTCTCCGTGGTACATGAGGCTGAGGCCTGCACGTACTTGGATTTGCACCTGGTTGGTGGTAGTATTTCTTCACCCCAGATCGGGCTGTATTTCTAGGTCCCTACTAAATGTGCGGTCATTTGTGCTCCAGGCCTTCTGTCCTCCACCTTTAATACCCCAGATCAGGAAAATCTTAAATCTGTTATGCCCTGTCCGGGCTTTGGATGCTTAGGTCCACAGAGCTGCTCAGTGGCGTTTATCAGAACAATTATTTGTCTGCTTCGGGTAACCTAAGATAGGTTGCCCTGCATCTAAACAGATAATGAGCAAGTGGGTAGTTGAGGCTATCTCACTTGCTTATGAAGCGGCCGGACAGCGTTCACCTGTGGCTGTTCAGGCCCATTCTACTAGGAGTATGGCTGCCTCTAGGCTTTAATTTCGGGTGTTTCCCTTCAGGATATTTGTAATGTGGCAGGCTGGTCCTCACCTCATACATTTGTCAGATTTTATGACCTACACCTCTCCACTCCCGGGGCTAGGTTGCTTGCTTCTAGTGTGCGCAAGGACTTCACACAGAACGGGCATTTGTCTTATGGCGTAGTGGGTATGGGGTTCCCACCGCGTCTCAACGCAGCTCGAGTTCCCTTGAAAGGGAACGTCTCAGGTTACGTATGTAACCCTGGTTCCCTGAGAGGGAACGAGACGCTGCGTTCTCCCGCCATACTTCCTGCATGCCCTGATCGACTTGCTTCAGGCTTTTTCAGAAGCTGTCGCGGTCTGTTTTCTGGTGTGCTTTATAGCTTCCTGGTCTATGACGTCACCGCCTATGACGTCTCGCTCTTCCATTGGACTGATTATACACGTGCTTCACGACGCAATCACGCAGAGCGTTCCCACCGCGTCTCAACGCAGCGCCTCGTTCCCTGTCAGGGAACCAGGGTTACATACGTAACCTGAGACGTTTTCTCTCTAACCTTTTTTGATCTAATTGGTGCAACAATATCTAATGTACTAGAGAAAATGGTGCTCAAACTGCTAGTCATTTCCTCTAGTTCATCTGTTTGTTTGGGTTCACTGAGCAGCTGAGATCGATCAGGTAAGCTATTTGAGAATCTATCTATAGTGGTTGGAACGATTGTTCTGCCTGGTCTATAACGTGGCGCAACATGACAAATTTCAGCAGTACGTATTATACAAGTTACCATGTGATGATCAGTGAGATCGTCACTTTGCGGTATAATATCTATATCAGTTGTATTGGTTCCATATGATATAATTAAGTCTAGTGTATGATTTAGACGATGAGTGGGACCACTGACGTTTTGCTTGACCCCAAAAGAGTTTAATAAATCTGTAAACGCAGTCCCTAACGCATCATTTGTGTTATCTACGTGTATGTTAAAATCTCCAACAATTATTGCTTTATCGGTGTAGGATTACAAATTTATTTAAATGTTTAATTTAGATTTCCAATACAATAGTATTTTATATTGAGAAAGTTTAGAAATGATGAGACCAGGAAATCTCTGCAAACGGTAGGGGTTCCCAGCGGGATATTCCTGACTGTCCCATCTCAGTACTAGAAGGCTAGGCTTTTCCTGTTCTCGTTGTTTACCGGGTGAAGAGTCATGCTGAGCAAGTTTGAACACCTGTTATTTTATTACTGAGACCATTTGTCTCATCTCAGTACGAGAAGTCTATGCCTTTCCTGTTCTCATGTCTCAGCTCATTTACATGCTTTGTTCATCACAATGTAATCCCTCCCCCTTGAAATGTATATAAACTACAATGTAAAGACTAGATTAGACTTGACTTGACTTGGGTTACGAAGCAGACTACAGCAAATAAAGAATCCTGCTTAAATAAGTCTCCTGGTTTTCGCTTCTGAGTTTTTCTACACTGAAGAAGGAAGAAGTTTACAACATCGGTATTGACCAATAGATCTGAGAGAAACTCTCCAAACTCATTTAGGAAATCAGCATAGGGCCCTGGAGGTCTATATACTGTAGCCAAGGCTAGAGATAATAGGGATTTCTTTCTTACATCTAAGAGCGTAATATTTAGTACAAGTACTTCAAACGAATTAAACCTGTGACCTGTTTCCTGAGTAACATTAAGAATATCTCTATATATTGTTGCAACACAGCCGCCACGACCGATCAGACGGGGCTCATACTTATAACAGTATCCTGGTGGACTAGACTCATTTAGACGGAAATACTCATTTGGTTTAAGCCAGGTTTCAGTAAGCAAAGTACATCGAAGCTATTATCTGTGACCATTTCATTTACAATAACCGCCTTAGGTGTGAGCGATCTAATGTTTAGAAGACCTAGTTTTTGAAATTGTTTTTGTTCACTGATATTTAGATTTTCAGGTTTAATTACAATAAGATTTTTCCTAGATCCTACAGTAAATTTATTATATGGCCTGACTAAACGAGGAATAGACACAGTTTCTATATAATGTTCTACACTACTTATTTCAATTAATTTGGCACAGCAAAGACTGTGATTTGGACTTTGATTTTCAAGTCATATGGTGTGTAACGTCTTGGAGATGTTGTCCGACAGAACAGCCGCTCCGATTCTGCTGGGGTGCAGGCCATCATCACGGTAGAGCCTAGGTCGCTCCCAGAACAGATTCCAATTATTTACAAAGAGCAGTTTCTGTTCATTACACCATGACATTAACCATTCATTTAGTGCAAATAATCTACTGAACCTTTCCTGTCCTTGTCGGTACGTGGGAAGCGGTCCAGACACGATGATCGTTGCCTCAGGTGCTGTGCTGCGTACCGTCTCGATCAGGCTCTTGTAGTCCTTCTTCAGAACCTCCGTCTGCCGCAGCCTGATGTCATTCACTCCCGTGTGCAGCACAACAGCTCCGACGCGCTCGTCACCGTTCAGGATCTCGGGAACCTGTGCGGTGACATCAAGAACACGAGCACCAGGAAAGCAGTGAGTGCGCACCGTACCCTTACCTGAGGTAGCGCGGACATGACGGACCATGGAACTGCCGATGATCACGGCGTCATCGCGTTCCGACTCACGAAGGGGGGAGAAGCGGTTCCGGGTGGAGATCTCGAAGACCGGGAGGGGCGGTGAGGTTCTTGCTCTGGTCCTGGCTCGTGTCTTTCGCTGTGGGATCACCCAGGGTCCATGGTGTTGTGTCGGTGCCGGAGTGAATGATGCCAGAGATGATCGCGTCCTCCTGGGCAGAGAAACGCACGGAGTAGACGAAGTCGGAGTCAAAAAGTTACTAACCACTGACTTATGAGCATCGGCGCGTGACGTTTCAAGCGCTGATCGCCCGTCCCGCAGCTCGGCTTGTTTCTCCAGCAGACCAGGGATCTGTTTCTCCACCGATTCCAGCTCCAATCGTACCGAAATCAGCTCGAATGTGTCCTCACCTGCACTCAGAGGTAACGTTAGACACACATCCGATATGTTAGCCATTATAACAGATGAACAGTAAATTAGTAGTGATACTACCAATATCACTACTAATTTAGGACTGAAATGCTGGATATAACCTGTATCCTTTTAGTGAAACGGGTGTAAAATAAGACGGTCGGTAGGCGCGAGGCCACGCGTGAAATGCTAGCGGACAAAAGGCCAGTAGCCGAGATTCGCAAAGTTGGATCTAAGTAGCGATATCAAAGTAATCCGATTGTTTTTTATAAGGAATAGTAGCGAGGATAAGTTCCCATGATATAAAAATAGAAAGTGCTTGTTTATAAATGAGTTAAAAGAAGAAAATCAAGGATTAATGAATCGATTCGACGGAGCTCGAAAAACTCCCACTAAACTGTTATCCTTTCAACCAGGATGTCCTCCAATCAGTGTCCTGTTTCAAGACAAAGGTGAGCCATAACAAGGCCTCAACCAAATGTGACTCAGAAGACCAACAGTCAGATGAAACTTATCCTGACTTACAAGCATTCTTTGAAACAGATGTAGACATCCCATCAGTAACTGATAAGCCTGTAGATTCAGTAAAGGTATGTGTCGCAAGAAGATCTCAGGGAATTGATAGAACTGAAAGTGTTCCTCCCAACTCTTCTGTTGTCCAAAACCAAATGTTGCCAAAGCACTCGGACCTAGAGACATAGAAAGACTATCCCAAAGCTTACCTTCAGTAAGCACAGATTTTTCTGAATTCAGAAGGGCATTGATCAGTAAAATGCGTCTTTACGACATGTCGTTGGCAGAAGTCACACAGCTGATGTCACAAATTCTAACTGAATCTGAATTCAACAGTTTTGAGTCTGCTGTTACTTCTGAACTACAACATGCCAGAAAAGATGAATTGAGAGAGGGAGTTCTGAAGCCATTAAAGAACATTGTTGGACCAAACATGGACTGGTCAAAGATCACTAGTTGTGTACAGAAGAAACATGAGAATGTTAGTGAGTACACTGAAAGATTTTGTCAGTCAGCAGCAGCATACAGTGGTATAGATGACACTTCAGAGAAGGTGCTAGAAGATAATGGTCCCCTAGTTTGCACATGGTTTGATGGTCTGTTGTCAGAACATAGAAAAGCATTACCTTTCTTAGACTTAACATGGTCCACTAGAACCATACAAAACAACTTAGACAGTTTGGCTGCATGGGAAAGAGACTCTGATGTCAAGGAAAGAGTAAAAATTGCAGCAACATCCTTTAAGGTCAACACAGAGAATCAACAGAAACGCAAATGTCCTAAGAGAGAGGGCAGTAGTTGTTATTATTGTGGTAAACATTGACATTGGGGAAAAGAGTGTAGAAAAAACAAAAAGAATGTTAGAGAAACTAACAATGTAACTCAGTTTCTGCTCAGCCTGCTGGCTGCTCTGAAGCAGCCCCTCCCCTCGTCATTAAGCTCGTTGGGCAGCTGTTTTAGTTGTTAACCAGTTGGGCTGTGAGTGCTTAATTTCCCCACTAACTTGCAACAGAGATAAAAGACTTCGGTTTTTGTTTAATAGAACAAAAGGAAAGTGACTATCTCAGTTTTTCCTTTGGGGGACACTGGTTAAAGTAGACTCACAGCCTTAAATGTTATTTTACAGCACAGGCCTTTCATCATTAATAGTGTTAGATCAGACTGTAAATGTAAAAAAGCCCTCATGCAGTGTCCACAATAATGCCAAATATTGTCTTACAGCGTGCACCTGTCACAAATCCGTCCTCATGTATGATGTCTGCTATGACTGAAGTTTTGTTAGAGGATGAAGGAGAAATTACTCACGATTGTGTTACGCTTACATATACACCTATGAGTGAAGTAAAAGAAAAAGGTAACAGACGAGCAGGTTATGCAGTAACGTCCACCACGGAAGTGTTAGCTTCAGGACGTCTTCCAGATCATTTTTCAGCTCAAGCTGCAGAACTAGTAGCCCTAACAAGAGCATGCACGCTAGCTTCAGGATCAGTTGCTAATATCTACACAGATTCCAGATATGCTTTTGGGGTAATTCATGATTTTGGTGTCATTTGGCAAACCAGGCAGTTTCTAACTTCTGCGGGATCCCCCATTATGCATGCTGAATTAGTGAAAGATCTAATGTTTTCCATGAAACTTCCAAAGAAATTAGCAGTGATCAAAGTGAAAGCACATCTCAAAACTAATACTACAGAAGCTAAAGGTAATGCTCTTGCTGATATGGCAGCTAAACAGGCTTGTTTTCTATGCAACTGTACAAGTGTGTTCAGGTAGTGCAGCACAGAAGAAAATTATGCCTCCTGAATCAATAATTGATCTGTACAAAGACGTTTCCTCCATTAGAACCAAAGTGGCATGGGCCACATCAAGTGATGTGGATTACAGCAGCTGCAGTATTGTGTCAGGGAAGGAAAACCTGGACTCATGTGTCACACTGTAAGGTTGTTCCTGCTCCAACAGGGATAGGATAGGACACGAACCAGTGGGGAGCCGAGAGAAGAACCGATTGCAACAGGCGTCGGGGGCCAACCCTTCGGTGAAGAATCCCTCATAGGCCCTATCCTAGTCAATCCTTACCTCACTGCGTTCTTTAGGTGTCAAAGGAATTAAGAAATAGGGAAAGATGGAACAACAATAGCAGACCCAGAAAAAGTTTACAACCCTAGTGTTTGAACAAATACTGCTCTCCTGTCTTTTGTTTTCTTTCTTACTCTCTGCAGATACCACTGATGACTTCCCGAGACCCATACGCACTGACCTCGTCATCTGCGTATGAAGCCACAAGAAAACCTCAAGAAACAACTTGACCCACTTCCGAGCCAACTATCACAAAAGGATAAAGAAAAGAAAAAGAAAAAAATACACAATGCAGAGACTCACATACGAAACCTTCAGTCATTCATCAACATGATCAAGATTGTCGTTCTACTAAGCATCATAGACATCGCACAAAGTGTGGACTCCAGAAACAACATATTCTTAGAGTTGATGAATATGTCAAGAAATGCCTTGTTTGCTGGGAAGAACGTTTGCATGTCACACGCACCTTCAGTAGGAGCAGGAATCCCATGGGTGGCCCACCCTATCTCCAAATGTGACACGTGTACCTTATTCAATCATCATACCAGTGGATTATACAACAAGGATACATGTCACAAAATAACAATTCCTCCCGCTTCTCTGTGTTGCATTCAAGAATTACCATCCTGCAACCTAACTTCAGCTACTCCCATCATGACAGATCTACTCCTGCCAATGATGTTCTATTGGTGCGTGGAAAATTATGCTCCAGCATGGACTCCACTGGGTTAAATTCCTTGTGAACGTTGCAGCTTTGTGATTGAAAGAGGAACAGAATCCCATGTGTACGTTACTACCACAGATAAGAAAGAGGAAAATGACTTAACAGAGTGTTTCTCCAGAAAACCCATCCCTACCCAATTTTTTTGCAATAAATCAGTTGTGTATGATCTCTCCACCAACTGACACTTTTTGGTTATGTGGAACTTCTGTCTACAGCATCCTCCCCAGCCAATTCAACGGAAGGTGCACCCTGGTTTATGTTCTACCAGCTATCAGAGAAAATACACACTCCAGCCCAAGCTCCCCACAGCTACAAAATTCAGCTCCTACCACTAACGAAGCAGATGGCTGCATTCCAGGACTCACTTGTGCACAAACATGGTGGTCAAGAACTCTTGGAGCATTAATACCATCTTATGGTGTCATGCAAGCCCTTGATCAAGTCAGAAGCTTATCGAATTCTGTACAGAAATTGGCCAATGATACGGCTTTGGCCCTTGGTAACATCACGGACACTCTCGCTTCGCACAAGATAATGATCTTACAGAATAGAGTGGCCTTGGATTACATTCTAGCGACGCAAGGAGGAGCCTGCACCATCATCGGACCTGAGTGCTGCACCGGGTTAATGGATCCAACAGAGAACTTGAACAAAATCCAACAAGACATTCTTGATCTTTCAGCAAAATTACATCAGATGACTGAAGATAAGTCTTCATGGTTCGGAAACTTGATTGGTAAACCCTGGCTGTGGATAAAGGAAATAGCAATTATGTTGTTGTTTGTTCTACTGGCGTACTATCTATGCGTCCACAGTATCAAGTGTTTCATTCAACATATGAATCACGCCTCTCACAAGAAAATCACAGTTCCTATCAGAATAGACTATTACCCGTAGGAACGTCATGGACCCTAAAATTGCATGTTTGTTTCTGTGTCAGCATGCAATTGCAGAAAAGCAAACACAGAACTTGCGTTATGTGCCTGTAACGATCACAAGTTACAAGAATGAACTTTTAAGTGTTTAAATTTGTATATAATGTGAGAGTTGTTTAGAACTCTCAAAGGGGGAAAAGTAGGATTACAAATTTTATTTAAATGTTTAATTGAGCTTCCAATACAATAGTATAGAAACTGAGAAAGTTTATTAGTGTGAATTTTATATCTAAGGTAAATGATGTCACAAACCTGCCTGTTCCTGTCTGTCCAGCTCTCTATTGTAAGTTAAATTGGTCAGAGCACTGAGACTATCACCTTTTGTCTTTATGCACTGCCTGGCCATTAAGATAATGTGAAGGTATCGGTGAAGAGTCAGGCTGATTGGATTAGGATATTTACATTACACTATTATGCTGATTGGATTAGGATTGGTAACACTCTCAGTCTAGGGCACATTCCTTAACCCGTATGCCTCATTTACATGCTTTTGTTTCCACCTTTATGTAACTCCTCCCCCTGAAAGGGTATATGAACTAAATGTATACTGCCTTAGTTAGACTTGATTGAGATGACTACAGCGTCGAAATAAATAACTTATACCTCAACAATCTCCTGGTCTGCAACTCTATCTTTTCTACACTTGAGAAGAAAAAGTTCACAACATCTGCCATATGCTTGCAGCTACCGCCTGGCCGTAACAGTTTGTTTTTCACTGTAGAAAACTCAAATGTCATGATTGCCAGTACAACAGAGTACCGGCGCCCTTTTTTTTTTTTTTTTTTTCACAGAAATAGCATAATCGTCTGACAGAAGATCTGCCTTATGATGGCAACTTTGCTTCATTAGCATGAGCAACATGCGTTTAGAGACCACTTCAAGCCCCAAAAGACGCTGCGACGGCTATAGGAAACTTTGTGAAGCGCAGCTGAAACGGAGCTTGAGTGAGCTTAGAATTTTATCTGGCCTTTACTGATCTGGGTATCTGAATCTGAGATCGGACATACACCCTTCGTCTAACCATATGTCATGGAATTTCTTAATGCTAATATCACAGACGAAACTGACTTAATGCGATGCTTACCTGAAGTAAGGTGACAGCGTCCCGTCAAGAAGATACTATCGATACCTCAATGATACTTGATGATCCGTCTGTTTAAGCATATAATCCATTTCTCAGATATGCAGCATATGCCTGACGTGGCTCCCAAGTTGCTCTTTGTAGAAATAGTTTTATTCGAGCAGGGAGATAACTGGCCACAACGAGTCTCTTGAAAAGAAAGATACATGAACCTATAATCATACGGTTGAGTAAAAACAATGTCACTCAAGTCTTATCCACTGTGATAAGTTTGTTCCCTTTCAGTCGATAACGTCAGACGTAGTCGACGGTCGACTGAAATGGGATCACGCCAGGGAGCCTATTGTCTTCGAGTATTATTGAACGAGCCAATACACATTGGCGTGCGAGATCTGCATCTCACACTCCGCCCCGCAGCGCGGGTATAAATACGGAAGTAGATGCACGCACCATTTGCCTTTCGCTTCGGAGCCGAGCTTCATGTCTGGATCTGAAGAGTGTTGTTGTACAACGAGCGAGTGTGTCGGCGCTTCTTTGGGAAGTCTCTCCTGGTGTTGGTGTTTGCAGTGCGAGTGCAGCGGTGATCGCGAGCTTCAAGCTCTCAACTGCTGTTCTCACAGCAACCAAGTTTCTGTTTGTGTTTGTTTGTCTGACGGTCGGTTGAGGGCGAGAAAGTGAGTGCTTCACTGACACAAGGTGCACCATTCCTGTGTTAGTGTTGCAGCGGTCATTCCCCTGTGTGCTCCGGCACTGGTGACGGTCCTATTTTCTGAAAGAGCTACACGGGTGCGTTGGCGTCTTTTTCAAGATGTCATTCTGCCCGTGCGTTTCTGGGTGCGGTCGTTCCCTGTCTCTTCTCTGATGGTCACAATTGTTGTATCACGTGTTTGGGCTTACAGCACGCTAAGACAGCTTTTGTGGACAGCTCATGTTTTCACTGTGGGAACATGACTGTCGCAGTGTTGAGGGCGAGACTCGCCTTCGTTCGCGGAGAGCGAGTCCCCATTACCATGCCCCACCCTGCACGGGTGCTGTGTGGGATGGGTGACCGGAGGGTAGTGTTGGATGTCCCGCCCGGTAACCATTCCCTGTGGGCTCCTCACCCTTCCCTTCCACTGCTGCCATTGGAGCCTCCGGTGTTGTCCGCTGGTCCATCTGTAATGGGTCGGCCAGCGGTTTCACTCGGGGCTCCCCTGGAGGACAGGACATCGTTTGCAGCATCGGAGGGTGAGCTGACTTCTGGAGATGACGACTCGGCTGCGTTGTCTCCCTCTGGGAGTTCAATGTTGCACGAGCCGGATCCAGAATTGTTAGCTATGCTGAAACGGGCCGCCGAGGCTGTCGGGCTCGAGTGGAACCCTCCACCGTGTCCTGTTCAGTCTCGGTTGAATGATTGGTATCTCGGTGCGGGCCGTGCTGGTTCTCAGCCCGCCGCCCCAGTGCCCTTCTTTCCCGAAGTGCATGAAGAGCTTACTTGATCGTGGACGGCACCTTTTATTGCTGAAAACGACTTAAGTAGTTCTTCCTCCCTCACTACCCTTGTCGGAGGAGCGGTGAAGGGTTATGAGGCTATCCCTCCAGTGGAGCGGTCTGTTGCGACTCACTTATGTCCAACGGCCGCTGCATCCTGGATGGGGGATCCTTGTTTCCCCTCGCGGGCCTGTGAGTTCGCGTCAGGATTGGCGGTCAGAGCTTACAGAGCTTGCGGGCAAGCCGCTTCCTCTTTGCATGCCTTGGCGTTGTTGCAGGTCTACGAGGGTTTGAGTGTCGCGGCATGTGCGGTCGGTCTAGCGACGTCCACCTTGGTGGTCCAGGAACGCCATCGTTGGCTCAGCCTGGTTGAGATGGCGGATGTGGACAAGGTCCGGTTCCTGGACTCCCCAATTTCCCAGGTTGGGTTGTTCGGCGACATGGCGGAGAGCTGCGCTCAACAGTTCTCTGCCACCCAGGTTCAGACGGAGGCTCCCCGACACACCCTATCCCGGCGGCCCGCTGTTGCCTCCACCCTGCCGCCGGTGATAGACCCTCCGCCCGTTCGTCGCCGAGGGCGTCCCCCTGCCGCTGCTTTCGGTTCCGCGGGGTCTCCGCAACAGCCTTCACCCAGGCCCCAGCGTAGAACCAGCAGCAGGCAGGCCGCCCGGTCTGTCTCAGTCACTGCCCAGCCAGGGGGCGAGTGTCAGGAGCATTCCTGAGACAGGCCACCCAGGGATGGGGGGACTAGCTCTTCAGATGGTCACCGTTCCACCATTGGCTCTCCGGAGTCCAGTGGTACCCAAATTGTCGAAAGAGATCTTTTCTCGGTTTGGAGCTGGACTCTGTCCAACACACGGCGCGCCTCACAGAGAATCGCGCCCGGTCGGTGCTGAACTGCCTGAATCTCATCAAGAGCAGTACAGTGGTTTTTCTGAAACAATTTCAGAGGCTCCTGGGGCATATGGCAGCCGCAGCCGCAGTTACGCCGCTCGGCCTGCTTCATATGAGACCACTCCAGCACTGGCTTCGCGACCGAGTCCCGTGGTGGGCATGGCAGAGAGGCATGCTCCGTGTGAAAATCACCCCGGCCTGCCTCCAAACCCTCAGCCCGTGGTCGGACCTTTCGTTTCTCCTGGCCGGTGTGTCCCTAGAACAAGTGTCCAGGCATGCTGTGGTTTCCACAGACGCCTCCAACACCGGCCAGGGGGCCACGTACAATGGGCATGCAGTAGCTGGCACCTGGACGGGGTCCCACCTGCATTGGCACATCAACTGTCTCGAGTTGTTAGCAGTGCTCCTTGCTTTGAGACGCCTCAAGACGACGCTGCTCGGCAAGCATGTACTGGTCCGTACGGACAACACGGCGACCGTTGCGTACATCAACCGCCAAGGTGGTCTACGTTCCCGTCGCATGTCACAACTCGCCCGCCACCTCCTCCTATGGAGTCAGAAGCATCTGAGGTCGCTTCGTGCCGTTCACATCCCTGGCCTGCTCAATCGTGCCGCCGACGAGCTCTCACGACAGATTGTGGCCTCCAGGGAATGGCGACTCCATCCCCAGGCGGTCCAGCTGATATGGGACCACTTCGGGGCCACACAGATAGATCTGTTTGCCTCTCCGGACTCGTCCCATTGCCAGTTGTTTTATTCCCGCACCGAGGGGACCCTCGGCACGGATGCACTGGCTCACAGCCGGCCCCGGGGCCTCCGCAAGTATGCGTTTCCCCCAGTGAGCCTGGTGGCACAACTACTGTGCAAAATCAAGGAGGAAGAGGAGCAGGTTTTGCTAGTTGCCCCTTATTGGCCCAACCGAACCTGGTTCCCCGAACTTTTTCTCCTCTCGACAGCTCCTCCCTGGCCCATTCCCCTGAGAGAGGACCTACTCTCTCAGGGACGAGGCACCATATGGCACCCGCGTCCAGACTGTTGGAGACTCCATGTGTGGTCCCTGGACGGGACGCGGAGGTTCTAGGTAATCTACCACAGGCAGTCGTAGATACCATCACTTCAGCGAGAGCTCCCTCTACGAGGCTTGCTTACTCCCTGAAGTGGAACCTGTTCGTTGAGTGGTGTGCTTCTCACAAAGAAGACCCCCGAAGGTGTTCGATCATTTCCGTGCTTTCTTTCCTGCAAGAGGCTTTGGAGCGTCGGCTGTCCCCCTCCACCCTCAAAGTGTATCTTGCCGCTATAGCCGCACATCACGATGCAGTAGACGGGAAATCCCTGGGGAAGCATGATCTGATCGTCAGGTTCCTGAGGGGAGCGAGGAGATTGAAACCCCCCCCCCCCTCTATACCCTCTTGGGACTTATCTCTGGTGCTAACCGCACTGAAGAGACCGCCCTTCGAGCCTTTGCAGGTAGCAGAGTTAAAAATTCTGTCCCAAAAGACAGTTCTCCTGCTTGCTTTGGCCTCCATCAAGAGGGTAGGGGACCTGCACGCATTTTGGTCAGCGAATCGTGCCTGGAATTCGGGCCGGCTAACTCTCACGTTGTCCTGAGACCCCGGCCTGGATATGTGCCCAAGGTTCCTACCACCCCCTTTCGGGACCAGGTGGTGAACCTGCAAGCGCTTCCCCCGGAGGAGGCAGACCCAGCCCTGGCTTTTCTCTTCCCGCTCGCGCTCTGCGCTTATACGTGGACAGAACGCAAAGCTTTAGGACCTCAGAGCAGCTCTTGGTCTGTTACGGAGATCAGCGGAAGGGAAAGGCTGTCTCCAAGCAGAGGTTGGCCCACTGGATAGTGGATGCCATCATCTTGGCGTATGAGTCCCAAGGTGAACCCTGTCCCCCCGGACTGCGAGCTCACTCCACAAGGAGTGTTGCCGCTTCTTGGGCGTTGGCGCAGGGTGCCTCGCTGACAGATGTCTGTAGAGCTGCGGGCTGGGTGACACCTAATACGTTTGCTAGATTCTATAGCCTACGTGTCGAACCGGTTGCTTCCAGTGTGCTCTCTTCTCATAGAAGCCAGTAACACCGTGAGCCCCGGTTCAGTGTCGGCTTGCTGCGCCATTCCCCTCCTACGGACCGGATACGTGCGCCATTTTGCTCCAGTTGAATTCCCATATCCGGAACCTGTTGAGCTCCCCCGCACCCCTCCAACGTCGGACGTGGCGGAACGTCCGGTGTTACGCCTACCACTCGTATGCAGTGTGGAACCCGTGTTAGACTGGGTCCATACGTTGCGGTCCCTACGGCGACCCCATGTGTGTAATCTTCCACGATACGGCTCCCCAAGGTGAGCCCGTGTCTTTCCCTTGGCAGAGTCCTGCCGTCATTGTAAATCGGTGTTGTCTCCCCCCTCTCTAGGCTGGAGCCACCCCAGTGATATTCCATATGTTATACTGCCCGGTCCTCCGCCCAGTTCATATTTGTATTCCCCCCCCCCCCCCCCCCCCCCTTTTTTCGGGGTTGGTTGGGCTTCCGCAGCGTCCCTTCCTTCCGATGTTGGGCACGCTTTCCCAGTGTTACCAAGTCTAACTGAGTGGGTCTTGTGGAACAGCAGCGACTTCCTGGCCTAAGCCCTGTCCTTTTCCGCTAAAACGTCGGGAGGATCAGAAGGCTTTTGTCTAGGCACTGGAAGGTGGCAGCGTTAGTGGTGTGTTCAAAGGGTGATCCCATTTCAGTCGACCGTCGACTACGTCTGACGTTATGGACTGAAAGGGAACATCCTGGTTGCGTATGCAACCCACCGTTCCCTGAAGGAGGGAACGGAGGACGTAGTCCCCTTGCCACTACCGCTGGACCACCGCTGACTCCGAGTTACGCTCGGCTCCTCAGCGAAAAGCAAATGGTGCGTGCATCTACTTCCGTATTTATACCCGCTCTGCGGGGCGGAGTGTGAGATGCAGATCTCGCACGCCAATGTGTATTGGCTCGTTCAATAATACTGGAAGACAATAGGCTCCCTGGCTTGATCCCATTTCAGTCGACCGTCGACTACGTCCTCCGTTCCCTCCTTCAGGGAACGGTGGGTTGCATACGCAACCAGGACGTTATTATCAAACTAATCATATGACTGTTATGGTGCGTTCACGCACCAGCGCGTCCCCCTTCTTTCAGATTACCCAGCTCGTAAGGCGGACACCATGAGGACACAGAGCAAGATACGGAATCCAAGATAGCTGCGCCCTGTGTGACTTGTATGAATTGTTTTCGGACTGCTTTGGTTGTTTAAATGATGATTTTAATCACTCGTATTACTGCAATACCTTACTGCGTCCGTATCACTGCCTGTGCGTATGGGAATCGGCCTTGTTGTTCATGCAAAATTGAATGAAGCCTTGTATGAAAAGGGTGTTACTTACGTGGCTGGCGTTGCTAACGGAAGGTAACAAAACATGAAAAATTTAAAATTATGGGGGAAATTTTATTTTTTATTGAAATTCAGATTGCTGCGTTTTGATAAGCGCATGGTACTTGGCCCGTGCTACCATAGCAACAGCTTTCTGGGTGGCGTTGATTTATTTTTTGAATGTTACCGAACAGTGGTGAAAGCAGACGTTATGAGGAGCACACCCGCTGAACATGGCATGAGTTTAAAGCCAGTTTAATATTCGGTTACTCTTAAGCTTATTTTATTTCTATTCAGTTGCGCAGTTGTAAGTATTTTGCAATTGCCCATGTGAGCATAGTGGTGGGCAGATCAAGGCTTCGTGGAACACTGAAACCGTTGAATCAAATGTGCCATATTGTGCCGAGGCTTCGAAACAATCCGACACCTGTCTCCACTGTGACCAGTAGTGGTCAGAACAGTGTAATTGCAACAAAAACCCAGGGCAAACATGCATTAAAACACCTTTTACAAACTATTGCAATTTTTTTACTAAAAGTAAAAATCTTTCAAATGCAATTATCTAGTCATCTAATAAGATTATCAGGTGTAAACGTGTTATTTTATCAATTGTCAGGGTTTGTTTTGTTTGTGCTATGAATGGCTCAGCTAAAAGGGCCAATAAGTACCTCAACCAGTGAAAACCAGTGTTAGAAGATCGCCTCTCGTTTTGCAGAAAGTGATGGGTTACCCGGTGTTTTGGCCTTGACGGAGCAGGACTTCTCTTGAGAAGCCATGGCTGATCAAATTCTCAGAAGACCACTGAGCCCACAGGGAGATGCGGCACTGAAGCAGGAACTCGACATGCAGCAGAAGAGACGGTGAGACATATTCATCGTATAACTACATAATCGTAAACAATATGCGTGTCCTGAAGCATGTTGGTTGGCGACTGAACAAGAGCAATCCCAGACAACAATTTAGCTCTTGCCGATGTTGGGGCGCGTGTGCCTGCCCGACATAAAGTGCCGATCTCTTATGGAGATGGGTAGATAATCGGCAAGATGTCGTAAAGATGGTGGCATTAGAATGATCGCCGACCGTGAGCTAACGTAAAACCCGAAATGATAGCCGACTGTGAGCCAACGTAAACCCGATATAATTATTATGACCTATGCGGCGCAATCCCACTAGAGCGAGGAAAGCATTCGGTCGCCTCGCTCTCCCATTGACTACTGGAACATCTGATTTTCGGCTGGAAACGCCACAGCATTCTTGAAAATCAGCTGTTCCATTGTTAACCCTCTGGGGACCTTTTGGTCCGTTTTCTTTATTTTTACATTTGGGCTTATAAACCATATGTAATGGAGATGGAACACTATGTGTATCTATAGATTCAGAAGACCCTAAGCTAACATAAGCATGCATGTAATGTGTTTATAAAGGAAGTATGAGTGAAAAATGTACAATAAACTAGAGAATTTCAAAAACGGAAATTCGATTTTTGTCATTTATTTCTGAATATCACACATCAAACAACAATAGTGAACAGTTTTTGAACAAAAAATATATTTGTCAAAGCCTTTTCTTGACAGACATGTGTAATTGTTAAATAAAATGTGTAAAGAACAATGAAAAATTTAACTTTATTTACAAATAGTCCCAGGCGTTTTTCTTAGGAATGCTTAGAATTTTCTAAGCAATGCTTTCTCCTCGTCACTCTCCAGTAATTGTTCCAGAGCTTGTTCCACCGTAAATCGTTTACTGCTTGCAATCATAAAAGTGCTACAACAATAAATAATGCTATAATTGTATGTGTGTATACATATATATATATATATATATATATATATATATATATATATATATAATTGTTCTGTCTCTCATATTAACGTCTCAGGTTACGTATGTAACCCTGGTTCCCTGAGAGGGAACTCGAGCTGCGTTGAGACGCGGTGGGAACGCTCTGCGTGATTGCGTCGTGAAGCACGTGTATAATCAGTCCAATGGAAGAGCGAGACGTCATAGGCGGTGACGTCATAGACCAGGAAGCTATAAAGCACACCAGAAAACAGACCGCGACAGGTTCTGAAAAAGCCTGAAGCAAGTCGATCAGGGCATGCAGGAAGTATGGCAGGAGAACGCAGCGTCTCATTCCCTCTCAGGGAACCAGGGTTACATACGTAACCTGAGACATTCCCTTTCAAGGGAACTCGAGCTGCGTTGAGACGCGGTGGGAACCCCATACCCACTACGCCATAAGACAAATGCCCGTTCTGTGTGAAGTCCTTGCGCACACTAGAAGCAAGCAACCTAGCCCCGGGAGTGGAGAGGTGTAGGTCATAAAATCTGACAAATGTATGAGGTGAGGACCAGCCTGCCGCATTACAAATATCCTGAAGGGAAACACCCGAAATTAAAGCCTAGAGGCAGCCATACTCCTTGTAGAATGGGCCTGAACAGCCACAGGTGAACGCTGTCCGGCCGCTTCATAAGCAAGTGAGATAACCTCAACTACCCACTTGCTCATTATCTGTTTAGATGCAGGGCAACCTATCTTAGGTTACCCGAAGCAGACAAATAATTGTTCTGATAAACGCCACTGAGCAGCTCTGTGGACCTAAGCATCCAAAGCCCGGACAGGGCATAACAGTTTTAAGATTTTCCTGATCTGGGGTATTAAAGGTGGAGGACAGAAGGCCTGGAGCACAAATGACTCGCACATTTAGTAGGGACCTAGAAATACAACCCGATCTGGGGTGAAGAAATACTACCACCAACCAGGTGCAAATCCAAGTACGTGCAGGCCTCAGCCTCATGTACCACGGAGAAGACGAAATTAAGGATCTCTCCTCAGAGATAGCCCAGCAAAGAAACATTCATTACAGAAATCAAGTACTGTACCAACAGGGCAGAAACGAGATTCAGAAGGCGTTCTCTGCACCAGGCAGAGAACAGCATATTAGTCTTCTCGTGGAGGGAGCTCTAGACTGGAGTATGGTCTCCACGACCTTGGTCGAGAAACCTGAATCTATGAGCTGGGCCCCCTCAGAGGCCGAGCCCACAGTATCCACAACTCCAGAGCTCCCAGGAGCAAAGATATCGGGAAAAGCGTATAGGTGTAGCGGCAACCACACCTATTACATTACATCCAGTCCAAGCGGAGCTGGATGCATGAGGGAGAACCACAAGGGCAATGCATTGTACAAGTGATGCGAAAGGTCGACTTGTAGTTTGACTGAAGTTCTCCCTAAGAAGCTCCACCACCTCGGGGTGAAGTCTCCATTCCCCGGGCCACAGCCCCTGCCTCAACAGGATATCTGCTCTGATATACGAGACCATCAGTGTGTTGTCCGGACCCTTCGCCGACCAATAGGGATGGGAATTGATAAGAATTTAACGATTCCGATTCCATTATCGATATTGCTTATCGATTCGATTCCTTATCGATTCTCTTATCGATTCTCATTGGGTGAGGGAATAAGTACAAATGTGTTTGTTTGTATTAACTCGCTTTAACATCTGACCAGAAGACACAGCACAGAGTATTAGTGGTTTGAACCTACACTGGTCTCATGGTTCGGTTCGATTACGATTATCATGTCATCGATTCAGTTCAATTCGATATCTCGATGCACTGCATCCAATTTTCAATTTTACTTCAAAAGTGATGTGTGCGTGCGCACGCGTGTGTGTGTGTGTGTGTGTGTGTGTTTGTGTTCGCCTGTTCGGGAAGTCGCAGTGACAGAAACCGTGACATTCCAGTTAAAGTTTCATGGGACTAAAGTCTGTTTATGCCATTAAGAAAATGAAATTCTGTCAAATCAATTTTGTTTTAAAGAAATGTTCATTTAAAAGCAGCGCTCATTCATCAGTGTATAATGTTACCCAGAGACGCGCGCATCCGTCAACGAGTCCGTTGTTGAAGACGATCATCCATTTATAATCACGCGTAACACAGAATACTTGTAATTTGACCATCGGGTGCGGATACCTAAATCAGATAACATTAGGGCGGGTGGATGACATGAGCGCACACGCACTGTCTCTTCTCCAGGTCGCGCTTACCAGGTTGGTCATAAAAGCCGAAATGTGCCCAGATGTAGGCTTTTAAAGTAATTGGAATGTGAAATATAACCAAAACAACGTAGCGCGTGTGTGACGTCATGACACATTTGCAACGAGCGGAACCGATAAGAGGAATCGTTAAGCAAGCATGCTAACGGTTCCAAGGAATCGGTTCACCGGGCACCGGTTCTGAAGAAGAACCGGTTCTCGATTCCCATCCCTACCGACCAACCACTCATGATTCTCCCCGACTTGTAAGGGAAACATCCGTCGATAGCATTATGCGTCGACAAGAAGCCCCCAACACTGGGCCTGGGCGAGGAACCAAGGTTCTTCCACATGACCGAGGCACGAAGGCATAGCCGCGTGACCTTGATCATGCGAAAACGGATTTCCCCTCGGAGAAAACCCCTTGGTCCCGAGCCACCACTGCAGGGGTCTCATGTACAGAAGGCCAAAAGTAACTACGTTGGACGCAACTGCCATGAGCCCCAGCCAAAGACCTTTCACCGAGCGGCCACTCATGACCGCCCCCCATCCTGTGAGGGAAGCATCCGTCGATAGCGTGACGCGTCGACAAGAAGCCCCCAGCACTGGGCCCTGGGCGAGGAACCAAATTTTCTTCCACATGACCGAGGCACGAAGGCATAGCCGCGTGACCTTGATCATGCGAAAACGGATTTCCCCTCGGAGAAAACCCCTTGGTCCCGAGCCACCACTGCAGGGGTCTCATGTACAGAAGGCCAAAAGTAACTACGTTAGACGCAACTACCATGAGCCCCAACAGTCTCAGAGACTGTTTGCAGTGAGTGACTGACCTAGTCTTACATTCTTTACGGCTGTGAGAATCGCAGAAATACGTGCAGGAGACAGACGTGCTTGCATTGTTGTCGATTCCCATAATACACCTAGAAAGTGGTCCTCTGAGCTGGGAGGAGTACACTCTTTTTGGTGTTGAGCCGCAACCCCAACCTCCTTATGTGGGACAGAACGACATCTCGATGTTGAACTGCCAAAAGCTCGGACTGAGCTATAATCAACCAATCGTCGATATAATTTAATACGTGAATGCCCTGGAATCTCAGAGGAGCCAGAGCTGCATCCACGCATATTGTAAAAGGTGTGGGGTGATAACCTAGGCCGAATGGAAGAACCCGATACTGGTATGCTTCGCCCCTGAAAGCAAACCTCAGGAACCTCCTGTGATGAGGATGGATATATAAGTAAGCGTCCTTTAAGTCTATTGTGACAAGCCAGTCCTCGGACTGAATCTGTGACACAATCATATTTAGCGTAAGCATACTTTGAACTTAAGATTCTGAAACCTGCTGTTTAATTGACGCAGGTCTAGAGTAGGACGCAACCCCTCATCCTCTTTCGGAACAATGAAGTAATGGCATTAAAACCCTGACTGTCTGCCGGGAGGAGGAACCCCTCCTACAGCTCCTTTTGCAGAAGTGTCAGTACTTCCTGCTCCATAACCAAAGCCTGCTCGGGGTCCACCACAGTGGGGAGGACCCCTAGAAATCTGGGCGGACAAGAACCGATTTCTGAACCCTTTTCTATAGTTTGCAGGACCCACCGAGAAATATGTGGCAGTAGTTTCCACGCTGCCAGAAATTCTACTAGGGGAACCAGTCTCTCAAGACTGGCCTCTGGATTTGGTTGAACAGTCACTACGGTGCCCTGAAGCGGCGAACCGGCAGGGAACAACCGAACTGACCGTTCTACGACCCTCCTCGGAGGATCGTATGGGGACGCTGACACCTCGGTGCCCTGAACGGCGAACCGGCAGGGAACAACCGAACTGGCAGCGCTGCGACCCTCCTCAGAGAGTCGCACCCCAGAGGGCGCCGAGGAGAAAGGATTTCTCAAAACCGTCCCTGCCCCGGAGGAGCCCTCAGAAGCTTTATTAGAGATGACGACAGTCCTCAGATCTTGCCTCCCTTTAAATAATTTAGTTCCAACGACCCTCCTCGGAGGATCATTGGAAAAAGCAGGCACCTCGGCACCCTGAAACGGCGAACCGGCAGGGAAACCGAACTGACTGCTCTACGACCCCCCTCGGAGGATCGTTTGGGGACACTGACACCTTGGTGTCCTGAACGGCGAACCGTCAGGAAAACCTGAAAACCCAAAAACTGGCAGCGCTGCGACCCTCCTCAGAGAGTCGCCCCCCAGAGGGCGCCGAGGAGAAACGATTTTCTCAAAACCATCCCTACCCCGGAGGGGACCACCCTTTAGAAGCCTGATAGCCTCGGCGTCAGGGCTTCCTATTGTCCAAGCTTTTTTAGAGATAAAATAGTCCTCAGATCTTGCATATCTCTAACTGGCTAGACTGCTACCGCCACCCAAGTCCCCTTCGATTGTGGAGGAGCCCAAATGGCGATGCTCGTTCTTGCACTCTGTGCTGCGAGGAGCTTAGTAGACTGAGACTGCTCCGCCCAGCAGTCTCAGGAACATTAGATTGGTGAGGAAGAAACCTCTGGAACGCCGCTGAACGGTTTATTCTTAGTTTGTTTTTGTTTTTTTTGAAAGCGGAGCGTCCAGAAGAACAGACATAATTTTATCTTATTTTTCTTTATTTTTAAATCAGAAAAACGTATATATATATATATATATATATATATAAATATATCACTCCGTGGCCACCGAACTGGCCGTGCTGCGACCCTCCTCAGAGAGTCGCCACCCAGAGGACGCAGAGGAGAAACGATTTCTCGAAACCGTCCCTCCCCAGTATAGTTTATCTGGTTTTGCACGACGCAATTCTCGAATAGCGTCAGTGCTGACAACCTCACATTCTTCCATGTCTTTATAATTTACCCACCAGCGTTGCCTAATAAAAATTTTTTATTTAGATGGCTGGTGGGTAACGTCGGGGTTAAAAATGATGACGCCGACTCGGGAGAGAGAAAGCTAGCAAGCGTCTCTTTAACCCGAGGCACTGTCATACCATGATACTTAATACCCATAGCATTACTATAGTTAGACGTTGGGCATTAAACACATAAAATAGAAACCGACTTATTCCACGATCTCGACACCTCAGTGTGGTGTGGAGATGGGGAAAAAACGGCAGTCCCCGACGAGGAGGCTGAGATACAGAGTTTTTCTGTTTTTAGATTTATTTCATCTAATAAACTCTTTTTATTTTCACTCTCATAATGTTCAGCTGGCCAGAAAATATTTAACTAGCAACAGCACTAGATAAACCTCCTTTTAAAGCTCCTCTTTATTTAACAGAGTTATGAGCTGACTTATTTATTCATTTATTGAAAACTCAAACATCTGCCTTTTCTTAATATCTTTATTTGTTTTGTTCTCTTTTTCTAAACAAAACACTAACGATACCAATTCCTCGGAACTGGAAATCGCCAGCACTGGATCTGGCAGGTGAAAGCTGAGATAGGGCGGGGCCCGTCCCAACCCCCGCTGTCAGATCCGTTTGCGAGCCCCAAAATGCGAGTCGCCGCCGTGCATCGGCAACAGCGGGACCCGCGCGGGGAGCGCGAACCGAACCGTCCTCCTCGAAGAACGTCCGGCGGGAGCGGAGCGTTGACAGACAACAATAAATATGACAAGGACAGAATACACAGATCGCTTGCTGAAGGCAACAGAAGCTGTCGCGGTCTGTTTTCTGGTGTGCTTTATAGCTTCCTGGTCTATGACGTCACCGCCTATGACGTCTCGCTCTTCCATTGGACTGATTATACACGTGCTTCACGACGCAATCACGCAGAGCGTTCCCACCGTGTCTCAAAGCAGCTCGAGTTCCCTTGAAAGGGAATCTCTGATAATCCGCTCCATAAGCCTCCGTTCGCTCTCTCTCCTTCTCTCCATTCGACGCTGTTTGCGTCATATTCCTTGCTATAAAATACCACCCCTTGCAAGGCTACAGAGTCCTCTGATTTGCTAGAATACGTCATGGTAACCTTCCTCTGATTGGGTAAGAAAAATATTCCTCCATCGGCAATTTTCCATTGGTTGTTGCTCGCGGAATCTGCCAGACAACATCGATTTCATTGGCCTTTTACATAGTGGTATTGCGCAACAAGGAAGTGTGTATATTTACAAGTCGGATAAGTTATCACTGTTTTCAGCGGAATCTGAGGAAGACGGTTAAAAAGACCACACCTCTCTATCATTAATAGTTTTTAAGATTATTACACATTTGTAAAAGTATGTCATTTTGGGCGGTACCGCCCAATCCGTCCCCAGAGGGTTAAGTCAAAGGGAGCGAGGCGTCTGAATGCTTTCGCCGCTCTAGTAGGATCCCACCGTTATGTCTTATTGTTTAGGATAACTGCTGTCAGATCGTGTTCCAAGGACACAAGTTCAACAACACTCAATAACAGTTTATGTGATGTGCTAATCATAACATTTCTTCCCTAACAATTTGACATGTTGAGAATTAGGCAACTAGACCACTTGCAATGCGTCCTTATTTTTGAGTTGCCAGGTTTTATGACAAAAAAAGTTTAAATTGATCATACACATTCTGACAACCTGGGAAATATCAGTCTAACAGAAAAAAAAGAATGAATCAGTGATTTTAAAAGTTTGATGGTCATGCAAATTAGGCTACAGGAGTTTTCCGGGAGAAATTACAAAACAGGAGGGCACCGGAAGATGTCCTTGACAGTTCATTTTTTACTTTGTTTTTGCAAAAGCAGCATCATTTATTTTAACACTCCACAAATCACACATAGAAAACTACAGGTGAAACTCCAAAAATTTGAATATCGTACAACAGTTCATGTATTTCAGTAATTCAAATTAAAAGGTGAAACTAATATATTTAGTATATATAAATTATATACATATGCATGATTATACTTTTCAGAGGGCCGACATTTCTGTATTTAAAATCCTTTTTTTAATTGATTTCATGTAATATTCTAATTTTCTGAGATTTTGAATTCTGTGTTCCCTTTCGAGGGAACTCGCGCTGCGTCGAGAATCGACACATTGTGGAACGCCTTCAGCGTGACGCGTCTGAAGCCTGTGTGGAACTAGGCCTATCTTGATTGGTGTTGCGTCATGACGTCAGCCGAGACGTCGCATGTGACGGCGAGCGGAAGCTATAAAAGGACGCCAGAACATAGCAGCGTCAGCTTTCTGTTCTTCAGCAAGCGTTATATGTGAAACTGTGTGTCTTATTTGGTGTTGTTTGTTCGGTAAAGGTAAAAAGTGTGAAGGAGAAACAATTCAGGCAATGTGCGTCCCCTTGCCCGCGCTATCTAAGCGAGGGTGACACACACGTGCTTTGTGTTGTTTGTCTCGGAGCGCAGCATGCACGGGCAGCGTTCGAGGGCGCTGTCTGTGCGAACTGTGATCAAATGCCCATGAGAACGCTCCGCTCCCGCCTCGGCCTGTTCGATGAATCAGGGCAGGCACGCGCGCTCCATGGATCAGGTCCCACGTCTGTCGAGGCGGCGCGGAGCTTGCATTCATGGGGATCGCAAAGGGATCTGGCTGATAATGCTGAGACACTTTCCAAGCATTCATCGGCCAGTTCCCGCGGTCCCGCTCGCGAGGTGGAAGCCCGCCCAGCGGCTTCTTCCGCCCGCGAAGAGGACCCGATGTTCAAACTATCTGGCTCTGAGGGATTAGATAGTTTGAACATCGAGGCAGGTGAATGTGAAACTCCATCAACACATTGCCCTGCCTTTGAGGAGTTGCTTGAGGTTGTGACCCGGGCTGTGGGTAAATAAAAAATCGAATGGCCCCTAGAAAAGCAGGAAGCGTCAAAAAAAAGTATGCTTGATGAGCGCTTCCTGCAAACCTGGCCACAACCTCCACACCGGAGTCTTCCATTGTTTACCGATCTCCACACCGAGGTGTCGAGATCGTGGAACAAGCCCTTCTCTTCTCGTCTCTCTAGCCCCAATGTCCATTTATATTCTAATATAATGGGGTCGAGGGAGAAGGGCTATGGGACGATGCCTCGGGTTGAAGAGAATTTCGCATCTCATCTCTCGCCCGATGCTGCATCGTCCCTGAGGGCTGCGGCGCTTCCCTCCAAGCCCTGCCGTTCCACTTCAGCGCTTGTTGGGAAGGTATGGCGGCAGGTCGGGCTGGTGCATGCCTGCACACGATGGGGCTACTGCAGGCGTACCAGGCTGACCTCCTCAAAGAGGTGGACGTCAGCGGGGAGGTCGCGTTCGACGACATTCGAGAAATGCATTGAGCGGTCGACCTGTCTCTCCGTGCTACCAAAGAGACGGCCCGCGCCATTGGCCGCTCTATGGCAGCACTGGTAGCCACGGAGAGACACCTGTGGCTGAATCTGTCGGGCATCGGGGAGAAGGACAGGGCTTTCCTCCTCGATACCCCGATTTCATCTTCTGGCCTCTTCGGCTACGCAGTCGACACTGTCATCGAGAGGTTTCAGGAGACGAAACGACAGTCAGCCGCACTCAAACATTTCATCCCCCGCCGTCGTTCCAAGTCTCACGGGTCTGCTGCCAGGGGGCAGTCCCATGAGGCGACGGCCAGCTCCTCACACCAGCAGCAGCAGAAAGAGAGTGTTGCTTCTCGTGCTCCCCCGAAAAAGGCCTGGAGCCAGGGGCAACACTCTCAGTCCAAGTCTTCCAGACCAAGGGCAGATCTGAGGACTGTCATCCAGGCTAGGAAGGCTTCAACGAAGAGGCGTTGCGCAGGCCTCTGAGGGTGGTCCCCCTGTGATCGAGCAACAACATCTCGCTCCTTCACGGAGCCCTCAGGAAATCGATGTGTGCTTCCCGCCGCTACGTGCGCCTTGGTACACATCAGTTTTCAACGAACGCAAATCGCAGTGTCCGCCCGAAAACGTTGCGGCTCTGTCGACTGCGTTCCCTCTCACGAGGCCTGTAGAAAAATTATGTCGGTTAGTTCCTGCCAATCGAGTGCTTCAGGTCACCGATATCTCAAACAAAACACCCGAGGTCAGTCTCAAGAGACTGATACCCCTAGTAGATTATCTAGACGCCTGGAGGGGTCTTCGAAATACATCTCAGTGGGTCCTGCACACAGTGGAAAAGGGGTTCAGAATTCAGTTTGAATATCGTCCACCAAGATTCAGTGGGGTGGTTCTGTCAGTCCACAGCAGGGTCAGGTTATGGAGCAAGAAGTTCAGTCCCTCTTGGCAAAGGAGGCCATAGAACAGGTTCCTCCCCAAGAAAGGGAAGCCGGGTTCTACAGTCGGTACTTCATAGTTCCCAAAAAGGATGGAGGGTTACGACCTATAATAGATCTAAGGGTATTGAACCGTTCTCTGAGGAGATACAGGTTCAAAATGCTGACGATATCTCTTATCGTGAGTCAGGTCAGGTCCGAGGACTTGTTTGTCACAATAGATCTGAAGGATGCTTACTTCCATATTTCCATCCTTCCCCAACACAGGAAGTTCCTAAGATTCGCTTTCGGGGGAAAAACGTATCAATACAGAGTTCTTCCATTTGGCCTAGCACTGTCGCCTCGCACCTTCACGAAATGCATGGATGCTGCCCTTGCTCCTCTAAGGCTTCAAGGCATTCGTATCCTCAATTATATCGACGACTGATCATTTTGGCACAGTCAAGGGAGATGGCGGTTCAACATCGAGATGTTGTTCTAAACCATCTAAGGTGCTTAGGTTTAAGACTCAATGTCAAGAAGAGTTCTTTAATCCCTCTTCAGAGAACCACTTTCCAGGGGGTAGTGTGGGATTCTGTCACGATGCGGGCACAGATGTCTCCTGCTCGTGTAGACACCATCTTGATCACAGTAACGAGTCTCAAACTAGGCCAGGCCATCACTGTCAAACACTTCCAGAGGGTGCTGGGCCTTATGGCAGCGGCGTCCAACGTGATTCCTCTTGGCCTGCTGTACATGAGAGCCCTGCAGTGGTGGCTCAGAACCAGAGGGTTTTCCCCGAGGGGCAACCCTTTTCGCACACGATTAAAAGTCACGCGCTAATGCCTTCGTTATTTGGTCATGTGGAAGAAACCAGGTTTCCTGTCCCTAGGCACTGTTTTGGGAGCACGGTGTCAGAGAAAGATTCTAACCACGGATGCATCCCTCACAGGCTGGGGTGCGGTTTTTGCCTGGAGATGATGGCAGTGTTTCTGGCCCTCAGACATTTCCTTCCGGACCTCAGAGGCCATCATGTTCTAGTGCAAACAGACAATACGTCGGTGGTTTCATATATAAATCAACAGGGGGGCCTGAGATTGCGCCTTCTGTGCAGACTGGCGCGTCAGGTTCTCCTGTGGTCCCAGGGAAAACTTCTGTCACTCAGAGCCATGTATATCCCTGGGGACAGCAATGTGGGGGCAGACATCCTGTCAAGACAGGGGCTTAGGCCCGGGGAATGGAAACTCCACCCCGAGGTGGTGGAGATGATATGGAGGGAGTTCGGTCAGGCGGAAGTGGACCTGTTTGCCTCTCATGAGAACACCCACTGTCCTCTCTGGTACTCCCTCACGCATCCAGCTCCTCTGGGACTGGATGCCATGGTGCAGACGTGGCCGAGGCTCCCAGGGGTTCTAGGGAGAGTCCGGAGGTACGGGATCAGCCTACTCCTAGTAGCCCCGTACTGGCCGGCCCAAGAACTTGTAAGAATGTAAATGTGTACCTTGAAATGCAATGTAAGTCGCTTTGGATAAAAGCGTCTGCCAAATGCATAAATGTAAATGTAAATGTAAGTGTGGTTTTCCGACATTATGGTTCTTCTAGCAGGCCCTCCGTGGCAAATTCCGGTCAGGAGGGACCTTCTGTCTCAGGCCGAGGGCACAATATTTCAGGACTATGGAAGCTGTGGGTCTGGCCCCTGAGGGGGACCAACTCTTAAATGCCGGTCTCTCAATTGAGGTTGTCGAGACTATTTTAAACTCTAGAGCCCCCTCCACGAGGAAACTGTATGCATTAAAATGGAATGTATTCACTTTATGGTGCAGAGAACGTCAAGTGGACCCAGTTAACTGCCCAGTGGCTTCAGTGCTGGAGTTCCTCCAGAGTCGTTTCTCTGACGGGCTCTCCCCGTCCACGCTTAAGGTCTATGTGGCGGCCATAGCTGCCTTCCACATGCCTCTAGGGGTGGGAACCTTGGGGAGACACCCACTTATAGTACGTTTCCTTCGTGGAGTTAGGAGGATGAGGCCTGTCATCCAGTCCAGGGTCCCCACGTGGGATCTGGAAGTGGTTCTTGAGGGGTTGTCCCTGGCACCCTTCGAACCTTTGGATGAGGTGACTAAGAAATGTATGTCTTTTAAAGTAGCGTTCCTGCTCGCCATCACGTCCCTAAAAAGAGTCGGGGACCTGCAGGCTCTATCTTTCGCTCCTGCTTGCCTCGAGTTTGCTCCCGGCAAAGTAAAGGCCATTCTCCACCCTAGACCTGGCTATGTGCCTAAGGTGCCGTCAAATGTGGCACGGTCTATAATTCTCCAGGCCTTCCATCCTCCAACGCATGTGTCGGATGAGAAATCGAAGTTACATCTACTATGCCCGATCCGAGCCCTGGAGATCTATGTGCAAAGAACTTCGGGCTGGAGGAAATCAGATCAGCTACTTGTGTGCTTTGGGTCCCCAAGGAAGGGGTCACCTGCTTTAAAACAAACTATTAGCAGATGGATAGTGGAAACAATTTCTTCAGCTTACGAGGTGCGTGATTTGCCTTCACCTCTGGCGTTAAAAGCCCACTCCACTAGGGGAGTGGCTTCCTCTCAGGCTCTGCTAGCAGGAGTTTCCCTCCAAGAAGTCTGTGATGCTGCAGGCTTGGCTTCCCCTCACACTTTTATAAAACACTACAGTTTGGATCTGGCCTCTACACTGGGTTCACGTGTTCTCTCGTCTTGAGTGTGCCAGTTTGCTTCACATCAGGGCGTATTCTCTCAGTGTGGCGCAGTGGGCATTTCGTTCCCCAATGTGTCGACTCTCGACGCAGCACGAGTTCCCTCGAAAGGGAACGTCTCAGGTTACGACTGTAACCCTCATTCCCTGAGAGGGGAACGAGGCTCTGCGTCCCTCGTCCACACTTCTCGCGCTCCTGAGAATGACTTGCTTCGAACTATCAAAAGCTGACGCTGCTATGTTCCTGGCATCCTTTTAAAGCTTCCGCTCACCGTCACATGCAACGTCACGGCTCACGTCATGACGCAACACCAATCAAGATTGGCCTAGTTCCACACAGGCTTCAGACGCGTCACGCTGAAGGCGTTCCCCAATGTGTCGATTCTCGGGGAACGAGGGTTACAGTTGTAACCCGAGACGTTCTTTATAAGCTGTAAGCCATAATCATCAAAATTATAACTTTTGCACGATATTCTAATTTTTCGAGTTTCACCTGTACAACAAAAATAAGAAATTCCCTCCAAAATAGTTAGTTAGTTTAAATGAAAAATTAGTCTAATCAATTATTTCACTTAAGATGCTTGCTCGCCCCGCCTCATTCCTGTCCCTGCTCACCCGCAGCCAGTTCCTCACGCTCATCTCTACGTCAGCCTCAGTGGAATTTTGTTGGGCACAATTTCTTAACACAACAACTAAACAAAACAAAACAAATAAAGCAACAGGGGAAAAATAAGACGGTAGCACAAAAGTCTATATCTTCGTTTGATTGTTTCTATACAGACAATTCAGAAAAGTCAGAGCATTTTACAAAAAAACAAAAAAAAAACACTTAAGGCATTTGGTTGAGAATAGTGTGAGGACAGTAGCCTATATAAATATCGAGAACAACTGATATAAATACAGACACCACATATGGGTTGAATAGCGACAGAATGTTGCTTCAACACATTGTAGGACTTACTCAGGAGTACCTGATGAATAGGGCGTGATTTAAGGCCTGTCTTCCAAAAGGAGCCTTTCAACAGCTGGGGAAAGTACAGGAAGAAAATATACAAAATTATACAAAAAAACAATTAACAAGCAAAGCTCATAATACAGTAGTTTACTGACAACAGCATAGAGAACCTGCCCAAAATACCTGTGCATCCAGCAGGAGCTGATCTGGCAAATCTTTGACCTGTGGAAAACAGAAAAAATATAGGTGTTAACAAAAATACAAAGTACGAATTGTGTCCTGTTTTTAATAAAACTGTGTGTGAGAGAGAGAGAGAGAGAGAGAGAGAGAGAGAGAGAGAGAGAGAGAGAGAGAGAGAGAGACAGACAGACAGACAGAGAGACAGAGACAGAGAGAGATAGAGACTTCCTACCCAAATTAAAACCGAAACAGGCAGCCAGCTACTCCGTCTCAGCCTCTAGCCTAGCATAACACAGAGTAAGAAGTACAGACACATAAAACACATCATACACTAAAATATGTCTTACTTTGAGGGGTCCTGTGTGGTAGGCCTGGACGGGATAGAGGGGTTTCACGACACTGCGGCATGTTTGTGTTCACTGACACTTGAAACACAAAGATTAAAAAGGTTAAAACAAAGATTACTGATTCTTTCAGGTAATCAGTGTCAGATCATATTAGATTCCGTCAGAATGACCGTATGAATAAGGGCAGCCTTTTTGCAGTCTGCACAACCTAGCCTACACCAAAGAACCGGCGTCAACTGTGATAAGCCCCTTTCACACAGCGCGTTGATCCCGGGAAATTGCCAGGAAATTGCCAGAACGCATTCTGTGTGAACGCAAACACGACCCGGGATTGATGCCGGGATCGATGCCGGGTTGGGGACCTAGTAACATTGCCGGGATCAGTGCCGGAATGCGCGCTGTGTGAACACAAGCCGTAATCAATGTCGTGTCGTAATGATGACGCTGAAGTGAAGTGAAAGCAGTGAAACGGTATGTAATGCGCTAGTTTATGATCGAATCAGAGAAAAAATGCACACGGGTGGTTTCTCGAGAGAGAAATCGCAGCTCATAAGCAAACTATAGACGCTGCTGAGACATTACATGTTACATCGATGTCACGTGTCTTTACGGGATTTTTAAGGTTTGTGTGTGAACGCACTCTCTGATTCCGGAAAATCACTGGCAGTGTGAATGAACCAAAGTCAAACGAACCCGGGTCGAATCCCAGGTCACTTTATCCGTGTATTTTCCGGAATCTCTGTGTGAAAGGGGCTATAGAGAGAGAGAGAGCTAGCTAGCCACCATGCTCTCGGGTCAAACTAACTTGACTGTATGTAGTTTTAGACTAAGACAGCTAGTCTGATTGCACAGACTAGATGTCTGTGTGTGACACAGCTTTAATTGCTTACAAGGTTGTTTTACAGACTCTGTTCTGCGTCTGAGTGTTAATTAACTTACATTCAGGAGAGCACATCCCTTCATCACTGGGTTTGTCTTGCTGCCAATCATCTTGTGGCAATAGGAAATACAGGAAAATGCGCGTTATACAAAGAACAGCATCATGTAGCAGGTTTATTTGTATACTTATGAATTCCACCAAAATATATTTATTTTTGTATTACTGGGAGTTTCGTTTTGGGTTCATTCTGCCTGCGCGTCGGGTTAGTGCAGTGCGTGCGTGTGACGTCATCAGACCGGGGACTTGCGCCGCGCAAGTTTGACCTCAGTCAGAGCAATGCTGGATTTGACTGAGGTGAGTTCACGTCAGGTTTCTCCGATAATAAAACGGATATATAAGTTGATATTATCACTTATTTGTTGACTTATCACCGTGTAAGAGTGTATATGATGATGAGTGAATCTTGCAGTAGTCTTAATGAACTACGAGCCGCGATATTGTGTTTTTATATGTTAAATGCAGTTCGGTAGCTGCTGCAGCACGTGGTGAGCTAGCTGTTCGGCAGGCCATTAACATTGTATTGACGTGATGCTATTTTTTCTAGATGCTAACCTGATGTCACGCAACACTCATTGCCATATTGTTTATGACCGCAGGTATGTTTTTTTTGTGTTTGTGCATATTTGTTTGAGATGACTCAATGAATATATGTGTAGTTTATATAATGGAATTAATGTATGACTAAGGGGAATTTACAATGTGTTTTTCTATTGGGAATATCTGTGATATTTTCTTTGTATTTGTTTTGATTACAAATGTATGTAGTTTTTCTGTATGAAAAGAGGTTAAATGTGATTAATGTGAATAGAGGCAGAGCAATGCTGGATTTGACTGAGATGCTAACCTGATGTCACGCAACACTCATTGCCATATTGTTTATGACCGCAGATAATAAACTGCATTGTGACTGCCCGTGCCTCCGTGTTTACTTGAGAACAACCCAGAACACAACGCAGAAAGACAAGACGGGTTACATTGGTGCCGTGACCTTCTGGATTCTTCGAGTATCGACGCCACTTCGATCGCCGTGGGGACTGTATTGTTTCACCCAAGTATTGCACAATGGACTCAGTAAATACACCAGTCGGTACGGGGGTTTTTTATCGAGATGTGTATGATACTGTGGGGTTTGGGAGGGGGAGGTTATTCAAGGACGAGGTTCAGTCGCCTGATGTGGGAGGGTTGAGAACGCCCAGGGCGTGTTCCAGTCGTGTCCAGTTTCCCCGCAGTCTTTCCCCAAGTGAGCAGTGTACCACATCAGCCTCTAGTGATGATGTAAGAGCCCTTATTACAGAGTTAGCCAGCCAGATTGGCCAGTCTATTGCAGACCAGCTGCAACGTAATAGTGATGTAACAGCACACGACACATCTGTAAAAAAGGGGGGTTCTCGGCCTGAACAGCAACCGACGGAGTTTAATTTGTCCGGTGTTAGGCTAGTAATGCAATCTGATGCCAAGGAGCCGACTATATATAGGGGTGATAGCAGTGATAAGTGTTCTGTCCGGGAGTGGGTGGAAATGGTAGGGGCATATTTTCGTAAGAGTAATGTTCCAGTACACCAGCAGCTACAGGAGATATTAGCTAAGCTAAGTGGAAAGGCAAGAGATGTAGTGCGGGTTACTCTACGACATAACTCTACTGATGCGACTCCCGACTTTGTCTATGACATACTGAAACAACTCTTTAGTGAGTTGACCTACTCATCCATGCCAATGGCTGACTTTTACAACACCAGGCCACTGCGAGACAAAGGGGTGATGGACTACTGGATCAGGTTGAATAACGCCATTGATATCGCTGACGAGTGCCTAAAGAGACAGAAACGAAGTGTTGAAGATCCGGGACGGGAGGTATGCATGATGTTCATCAAGTTTTGCCCAGACACCATACTCTCTAACAGACTCAGCTTCAAGGCAGCTGAGGAGTGGACTACGAGCGAGGTCCAGGAACGCATTGACGCCTACCAGAGGGAACTAAGGATGCGCACGCTGACCAGTTCTCATGCTCCACAGAGACACATAGTCACTCACACCCAGTCAGCCATGTCACGAGAGCCAGAGCTGTCTCAACCAGCGCCAGCAGAGCCCCAGTTACAGCTGCCTTTTTCCCAGGGGATCGTTTTGCCTCAAGCCACTATGTTTGCTAACGCATCAGATCAGACACCAACATCACAGCTTTCACCTTTAGCAGAACAGTTTGTGCCCAATTCACCAGCTGTTCATTTGCCTCAACCATCCCATGCACAGTCTGTTCCACAACATGCACAGTCACCAGCATGCTTTCACGCTCCCCAGTCCAGTCACGCCACTCCAGCCACTGCCGCAGCTGTTGGTGTGAATAGCATGAATGCACTTATCAGTCTTCTAGATCACTTGGTGGTGCGTCAGAACGTCCAAGCCCCTGCACAAGAGCCATCATATGCTCCAATGCCCTTTCAGAGGAGGAGTTGTAGAGTCTGTGACGATATCAGACACTCCACGCTCGCACATTGCAGGAGAGAAAACCTGTGTCTCGCGTGTTTTGCTCCTGGTCACTGGAAGAAGGACTGTGACAAGTATGGACGGAAGCGGGTGGGCCAGGCTGATGCCAGACGAGGGCCGCCGGCGGGAAACTAGAGAGCCCACACTTGGAGAGGGGCAGTGTGGGGGATCATCACGAAACCCTCATTGAAGACGAGATTGGAGCTACTTTACGTTAATGCCTGTTCGGCCGTACCAGAAGGTCTTCAGGTCGTGGTTCAAGGGTCTAGAGAGGTGCCAGCTTTCAGTGAATTATTCTACGTCCAGGTTGTGGTTAATGACAAGGTGGAACTGAAGGGCATGATTGACTCAGGATCCATGGCTTGTACGATGAGTGAGGAGGCTGAAGCATTACTCAAGGTGGCGGGAGTCCTTATTAAAGAGCCTGAATCAGCCGAAAGAATTGTGCTTGTGGGTTGTGGGGGAAAGCAGACACGTCCCAGAGGTGTTTATGACTTGACGCTGTCTGTGTATGGAGTGAAGTGCGCTGTTACTGTTCTGCTTGTGCCGGGCCAGCGTGATGATCCTATCATCGGTTCAAACGTCCTCAAGCACCTCGCACGTACCATGAAGAACGATGAAAACTACTGGAGACTCATATCAGCTGGAGGCAAGGAAGTACCGTCAGACTGTGACCTGTTCCTTGATATGCTGTCCTGCTCCACAAGATGGAAGAGTGAGGATGTCCCAGACAAGATCGGCCCTTTGAAGCTGCCTCATGCTGTCACACTGGAACCGCAGCACGAACACCTAGTGTGGGGTAGGCTGTCCAGCAAGGTGTCGATGTCTCCAGGCAGCACAGTCATTGTGGAGCCATGTGGTTCCAGGTCAGGTCCACGGGATGTCCTTGTGGGTCGTGTCATCACTGCGATGTGGGCTGACAGGTGGGTGCCCTTGAAGATGACGAATCTCTCACCGAAGCCAATCACATTGAGACGTAATGCCATCATTGCTGATGTGTTCCCGTGTCTTGCTGTGGAGGACTTCAACGTTCAGCAAGGTTTGTGTGAGATGGAGGGCTTGGAGCCAGAGAGTGTTATAGTTTCAGCTGTCACGGATGCTGACCTCAAAGAACGCCTGTCCAACCTGGGGTTGAGCGATTTGGACATTGACTCATGCCAAGCCAGCTTTTGGGCGAAGAAACGTCTTGTTGAACTGGTTCAAGAGTATGAAGACATCTTCTCCAGACACTCACTTGATTGTGGCGAGGCGAGAGAGTTTGTGCACAGCATTCGCCTGACAGACGATCGCCCATTTCGCATGCCATACAGGAGAGTCCCTCCTGCACATTACCAACAGCTACGACGCGTGCTCTCAGACATGGAGGAGAGGGGGATCATCCGCAAGTCCATCAGTGAATATGCATCCCCTCTCGTCATGGTGTGGAAGAAAGATGGGGGGCTCAGAATCTGCACAGACTTCAGGTGGCTGAATGCACGGACTTTAAAAGATGCGCACCCACTGCCTCATCAGGCCGACTGTCTAGCTGCACTGGGAGGTAATGCTGTTTTAAGTACAATGGATCTGACCTCGGGCTTCTATAATGTTCCGATGTGTGAAGACCACAAGAAGTATACAGCCTTCACGACACCTGTTGGTTTGTATGAGCACAACAGGATGCCGCAAGGGCTTTGTAACAGCCCAGCATCATTCATGCGTATGATGCTGAGCATCTTTGGTAGCCTTAACTTCACCAGCCTGCTCTGCTACTTAGACGACCTACTTGTCTTTGCGCCCACTGAAGAGGAAGCACTAAACAGGCTCCAAGTGGTCTTCGGTAAGCTCAGAGACAACAACCTCAAACTGAGCCCCAAGAAATGCCACCTTATGATGAGGTCAGTGAGGTTCCTTGGTCACGTCATTGACCAAAGTGGGGTTGCGGTGGATCCCAACAAAGTTGATGTCATCTGCAAGATGCAAAAGGAGGCTTTGATGGAGGAGGATGGTCGTACCCCATCTGTAAAGAGGCTGAAGTCATTTCTTGGCATGGTGTTCTTCTACCAGTCTTTCATTCCTGGCTGCTCAGCCATTGCCAATCCCCTGTTTGCTTTGACGGCAGGCCAGAAGAGGAGAGGCCGGACTGGTCGGAGTGGTGGAGGTGCGGGTATGTACAGGAAATTGACTGCAGCGGATTGGACTCCTGAATGCGAGAAGGCTTTCCGGAAGCTCAAGACAGATCTGCTCAACTGTGCTGTATTGGCCCATCCTGATTTCTCGAGACCATTCATCCTGTCCGTTGATGCATCCCTGGACGGGCTCGGGGCTGTGTTGTCTCAATTGCCAGTAGGGGAGGACAAGGCTCGCCCCATTGCTTTTGCCAGTAAGACCCTCAGCAAGTCACAGCAAAGATATCCCGCTCACCGTCTTGAGTTTATGGCACTGAAGTGGAGCGTCTCTGAGAAGTTCAGTCACTGGCTGAAAGGGCATGACTTTACTGTGTGGACGGACAACAACCCGCTGACCCACATCCAAGAGCCATATGGTAGCCTAGTGCAGGAGGCTGAAGGTGCAGAGGCTGCGGAGGTGCAACAGACATTCAGACTGGGCGTCCAACACCTCCAAGCGGTTCAACAGCACGAGCCACCACATTACACTGCAGGCTCCTACAGTGCAGCTGAAGTCAAAGCTGCTCTAGCCTCTCACAGCTCTTGGAGGAGTGGTGTGGAGAACAGGGCTCTCTGTCTTGGCCAACATGTCCAACAGCTGCAACCTGCAGGCCAGTGTACCCTGCCCTCGCTCACTCTGCACGAATTGGAAGATAAGCAGCTTCACGATCCCACGATATCTTCGGTACTCCCGTTTGTGGTCCGCAGACGTCGCCCATCCAGACGAGAAAGGCACAATATGGGCCCCAGTTCGTTGGCATTACTGAAACACTGGGAGAGGCTAGTCATTCGGAATGGTGTCTTGTACCGAGAAACAAAGGACCCTGTGAGTAGGATGAGAAGATTCCAGTTGCTACTGCCAGCCAGTTTGAGGGGTGAGGCCTTGAAGGGAGTTCATGACTTGGCAGGACATCAAGGACAGGCGAGGACGCTCCATCTGGCGAGACAGCGCTTCTTCTGGCCCAGTATCGAGAGAGACACGAGAGAGCATGTGCGATGCTGTGAGAGGTGTGTACTTGCAAAATCTCCGGAGCCCTCAGCACGAGCCCCCTTGGAAAGTATTAAAACTTCCGCTGCCATGGAACTGGTCTGCATTGATTTTTGGTCAGCAGAGGATAAGAACAAGAACTCTGTTGATGTGCTGGTGGCGACTGACCACTTTACGAAAATGGCTTTTGCCTTTCCTTGCAGGAACCAGACTGCCAAGCAAGTGGCCAGAAAGTTATGGGATTGTGTCTTTTGTGTCTACGGGTTCCCTGTGCGCATCCATTCTGACCAGGGCCCTAGTTTTGAGAGTGAGCTGGTGTCTGAGTTGCTGCAGCTGTCGGGGGTGGCAAAGTCTCATACAACGGCATATCACCCAATGGGCAATGGGGGCACAGAACGCTTTAACCGTACACTGGGAAACATGATACGGAGTCTTCCTCTCAGAGCCAAGCGAGAATGGCCACAGCAGATCCAGACGCTGACATTTGCATACAACGCGACTGCTCACGAAACAACCGGCTATGCACCCTTCCACTTGATGTTTGGCCGTGTTCCGAGGCTCCCAGTTGATGATGTCTTACAGTCTGTTCTGCACGACCTCACTGTGACAGACTTCAGCAGCTACTCAAGGACCCTGCTATCTTACCTGTCTGAGGCAGCCAACATCGCCCAGCAGCATGCCACTAAAGAGCAGGGACAGCAGGCTCATCAGTACAATAAAAAGGTCAGAGGGGTTTCCTTACATATTGGAGCCCGAGTGCTGCTCGCGAACAAGAGAGAAAAAGGAAAGAAGAAGTTAGCCGACAAGTGGGAACCTGCAGTGTATACGGTAGTGGAGCGGAACCCCAAGACTCACATTTACAAGATCAGTGATGCCTCTGGCAGAAGCAAGGTTGTGCACAGGAACCTTTTGCTTGACGTGAGCTTCCTTCCTATCCGAGACACCCTGGAGAATCAGTCTCTGGTCAGCTCATTGGAAGTTGAAGGCTCAAGTGTCTGTGGAGATGCGGAAAACCTGAGCAATCTGGAACGAGAATCTTCCTTGGCACGGACGTCCTCATGGGTTCTGTCAGACCCAGATCGAGCTGCTGAGGCTTCAGCAGCTGAAGAAGCTTCTATTCCAGAACTTGAGGACGAGTCTCGCACTCATGAAGACATGGCCAGTCCACCTGAAGCGACTCTGTCTGACCCAGACCCTGTTCAGTCAAATGAACCTGCTGACGTTGATACGAGTCCGACTGACTCTACCCCCACTCAAGCCTGCTCACATGCTGACTCTACTGTGACTCAAAGTTTGATTTAGAGTGCACATCGTTAAGTTTTTTGTTGTTGTTGTTTTTCCATCCTTGAATGTGAAACCGTACTGTGGGGTTTTTCAAGCCAGGGGACCAGATGTTTAGGGGTGTAGGCTGCACCTTTATGTTCCTGAGAGGATGAGGGCCTGATCAACCTTCTTTTTTCTCTTGATCTGTTTTACGGATAGTTTTTACTGAACTTTGGGATTAGATCTCATTGTTATTTGGTCTGGGTACGAGTGTGTTTACATTAATGCATCTTTGGTTTTATTATGGAATTCAGGGGTGTTGTTATTTTGGTGGAATTCAGGGGGGGTGAATGTAGCAGGTTTATTTGTATACTTATGAATTCCACCAAAATATATTTCTTTTTGTATTACTGGGAGTTTCGTTTTGGGTTCATTCTGCCTGCGCGTCGGGTTAGTGCAGTGTGTGCGTGTGACGTCATCAGACCGGGGACTTGCGCCGCGCAAGTTTGACCTCAGTCAGAGCAATGCTGGATTTGACTGAGGTGAGTTCACGTCAGGTTTCTCCGATAATAAAACGGATATATAAGTTGATATTATCACTTATTTGTTGACTTATCACCGTGTAAGAGTGTATATGATGATGAGTGAATCTTGCAGTAGTCTTAATGAACTACGAGCCGCGATATTGTGTTTTTATATGTTAAATGCAGTTCGGTAGCTGCTGCAGCACGTGGTGAGCTAGCTGTTCGGCAGGCCATTAACATTGTATTGACGTGATGCTATTTTTTCTAGATGCTAACCTGATGTCACGCAACACTCATATTGTTTATGACCGCAGGTATGTTTTTTTGTGTTTGTGCATATTTGTTTGAGATGACTCAATGAATATATGTGTAGTTTATATAATGGAATTAATGTATGACTAAGGGGAATTTACAATGTGTTTTTCTATTGGGAATATCTGTGATATTTTCTTTGTATTTGTTTTGATTACAAATGTATGTAGTTTTTCTGTATGAAAAGAGGTTAAATGTGATTAATGTGAATAGAGGCAGAGCAATGCTGGATTTGACTGAGATGCTAACCTGATGTCACGCAACACTCATTGCCATATTGTTTATGACCGCAGATAATAAACTGCATTGTGACTGCCCGTGCCTCCGTGTTTACTTGAGAACAACCCAGAACACAACGCAGAAAGACAAGACGGGTTACAATCACCCAGGTCCAATTAACAGAGCTAAACGAGTGACCCCACAGCAGTGGTTATCAAACTTTTTCTGTAATTTTGATGAAAATCGAGCACTGAAAAAACAATTATTCTATTTTGTTTAAATTCCAAAGGTTAATAAAGGCTATATTTGATGAATAGGTGTGTGTCCAAAAACACTTACTTCACTTACTATCACTTTACTACTTCATAACCACTTCTTTGTCTGACTGTCTACAGTCTACAGATGCGCTTGTAGGCCTACTAAACTGAGCTCTTTGATTGACAGGTTTACTTTTAACGTTACCATAGAGACGCACAACAAAAGAGCTGCCTTTAATTTTAAGCATGTCAATTAGACAAAATCATTAAAAATGCCTTCAGAGTGTAAGGGGTTAATATTATAAAAGGACAGATGTCATTTTTGTGACGAAGTCCGTCAATTTTATGACCGTTTATTAGTTTAACCTGGCTGTTTAACGTTAACTTAACGTTAACTTACCTCACCTCAGACTGAAAGAGAAAAACGAGTTCCCCTCACATCTAAAAATACTGTCTAAAACAACACACTGAAAATATTTAATATGCGAACATATTAACAGCCAGTAACTAAAGTCAACAAGTCAATAACAACTAACCATGTCTAAAAACACGTAACGTTAACGTTAATCCTCAGGCCGGGGCCAATTGCTGTCATCCGTTTATCGAAAACATTTCTCAGAAAACTCGACGTTTTTCTAACATAATATTTTTCAATAAAAAAATAAGTAACAAGTTACACAGAACAAAATAATCACATACTGGCCTGGAAATTGTGTGTTTGAAATGGATAAACAACTAACTGATCACAAGAGAGTCCGTTGCTACCGAGGCGATGCTTCTGTGTAGACTTGATCACGAGCATAAAAACGTGCAAACGTGCATGCGTTTGCACGTGTAACGCCCCCTTGGTTAAAAAAGGCAATACTTTTGTCTGTTTGTTGGGTATTATCATCATATAAAATAAATTGCGGCGTACGGATCTACACAAGCTCAACATACCTTCGCTTTTACACCACCGGCTTGATGTGGACCACGGTTGCGTAGATCTAGTAAGCTGCAGCATTTGTGGAAAAAAGAAAAAAAAGAAGCGGGATCGGCAAAATGGTTCCTCGCGGTTCCTCCGCCGATCTCCGGAGTGTGCATTAATTGGAGTGGCTGTAGAATCATCCCGCCGATGGTTTCCTCACCTAAGTTTTTTTGGTGTGCAGGGGAAAACCCCTTCCGATACTTTGCCGCTGGTGCCCTCCAATTGCCAACGTTGGTTAGACTGAAGTGCTGTCTGGGATAGTTGTCCCGACAGCATCTGCAAACTCAAACGTGTGGAAGTACCAATCTTTTATACAGCGAGTATAAGGACGTGATTGGATAGATGTGAAGGTAATAAGTGACGTAATAATTAAGTCTTTCTGGCAGAACTTTATGCTAAAGCTTTCATATCAAGGATCGATTATGGAAGTGTGGCATATGGATCAGCAACCAAATCTGTACTTAGGAGGCTTGATGTAATGCAGGCTAAAGCACTGAGAATATGTTTAGGAGCAGTAAAAACATCGCCAGTATGTGCTCTACAGGTTGAAGCGGTAGAAATTCCATTGAACATCCGACGTAAACTATTGCTTGTAAATTATTGGGTAAATCTAAAAGGACATGGAGATAGTCATCCAACTAAAATAATACTGCAAGCTAATTGGGAAAGGGAGAGAGCACAAAAGTTCAGTTTTGGGTGGATAGGGGATGAGGCAGTTAGAGAATTGGAAGTGTATGAAAAAGAATTCTGCCCAACTGTAATATGGCCTGATGCACTGGTATGGAACCTAGAAACCATGGAAGTTGATTTTAAATTACTTCGAATCAAAGCAGTAAGCAATAGTACAAATCTGGTGGTGGAATTTCATAGATTTATAGACTTTAAATATAAAGAGTATGTTTAGATTTATACAGATGGATCAAAGGAACTTAGAAACAGGATAGACTGGATCTGCAGTTTACATTTTTAATCAAAGAGGTGAGGTAAGCAGACGAACCCCAAATGATCTGAGTGTGTATGCAGTTGAATTATACGCTATTATGATGGCTCTAGAATGGATTGAAATAATCAGAATTTGGAAGTGATTCAATGTCAGCTTCATACAGTCACATGACTGGTATATCTAATAGTCATCAGAATTTACTGTATACGATGTTGACAATATAGTACACAAGAATAAGGGAAAAATGCTATGAGATTCAACTGACTTGGATTCCTGCTCATATTGGCATTGTGGGAAATGAAAAAGTGGACAAATTAGCCAAACAAGCTATAAAAAAAGAGAATATTGAAGCAAATATTAAGCTGTCAAAATCTGAAGGAAAGAGTATAATATGGAAAGAAGCCATTAGAGATTGGCAACATCAGTGGGACAGGGAAACTAAAGGGAGACATTTGTATGCTATTCAAAATAAAGTTGGGGCTGTTCTTAAACTCTTTGGTTTATTTTGGAATTCCGCATGAAATTGGACATACCGAAATCTGATGGCTCCCCATACCCACATACAGTGAAGTAAATGCAAATAATTGGTGTCATTTTATAGGAAACCCTTTAAACAAACAAAATCAAGTGTCAAATGAAATAAAAATTATTGTATGTGTTTAAAATATCAAAAGAAACACAAAAAAGTAGGCGCTTTTGTGTGTTTTTTCTTTGAATCTTTCTTTGAAAGTGTATAATTTTGGTATTGTGTGCAACAGCTACATATTATAAGTTCCATTTGATTCCACTAGATGTCACCAAACACTGAAAAAAATATTATGTGTCTAACATTTTGCTTTCAAAAGTTATTGCTTTGAAACCAAAGGGAGACAAAGTGGCTTTTTAGTGTCTTTTTGGGTCCCGGCTGCAAAAAATAAAATTACACCAAAAATCTCACTTTTACTATTTGCTAAAAGTACTTTTCCCATATAAATACAAATATTCCCATATATGTTTCATGTTCTTCTCAAAAGAGACTCAATACATGCAATAAATAAGTAATGGGGTAGAAAAAAATTAGATCTGAGAAGAGTGCGTCAAAACTGCACGCCGCAGAAGATCTGATTACTTTTTTTTTTACTCTGAGGTAAAAATGCGCGCTGAATATCTCAGACTCTGGTTGGTTTAGAGGAAAGGTGTGTCCACGACATGTTCATGTAATGCTGAGATCATAAGCTTTCCAATGATGCGTACTTCATCATCATCCGGCGACGATAACATATCATGTGGATCGTATGAAAACAATGATTTATTTCCTGCATTACTGGACTAAATGAGACACAACGGGGGATTATTTCTCAAGCGAAACTCACATGAAGGTGAAAATGGACTCATTGTGAAGAAAACAGTCTAAGGTGAAAGTCTATGTATATTTTTGACTACTAGCTCAGACATGCTGTAATCGGAGACGAAGTGCAACGCTTTTCCTAGTTTGTTTACAAATATCAAAGATGTACTTCGCGATTAATTCTGCAATCATTTGATCTGTTGTATTATGTCAACTAAATAAACCATATAGCACAAATCCTGAGAAAGAAAGGTTTTGTTTGATATATGACTTGCCTTTGTTCATCAAATTTGACCAATGCCATCAATATTCAAATTCATAATCACACTTACTTTTGATCGGTATTTCGGTTGCGGGTGGAGGAATTTAAACATTTAAATTATGCAATATGTAAAATGAATTAAAAAATGATGGTTTGTGTGAAAAGTAGAGGGTCTAAGCTTTGTAATGATATCACATATGACTGTTAATGTTTCATCAGGACCTTTAAATATTAAAGGGCGATCATAATAACGATCTTAATAACGCAATTCCAAGACGGTACCGGTGTCCTGACATTCCATCCTACCCGTCAGATTGTCCTACCAAGGCTTACTGCGCATGCGCACATCAATTTTGCGTCATTTTTGTCACGCTGAACAACACGCCCATAATATTTTACTACTTGCGTGAGAACTTCTTCATCTGAGGTAAGTTTTTCTCTATTTATGTTAATTTTTATTATACAAAGATATATAGCAGTAATGAGAACTGTTTACGGGCACATTCATACAAAGCCATTTTGCACTGTAAAATCATCCTTCCCGTTTATTTCATACTGGTAAGACAATCTGATGAGGTATTTTGCACTGTAAAATCATCCTACCCGTTTATTTCATAGGACAATCTGATGAGGTAACGTTACTTTGCACTGTAAAATCACCGTACCATGGCCTAATAAGAATATTCGGCAAAGTTACACTGAAATATTTTATGTAGTCACAGACGCGAAGCAGAAACGCGCAGTAGGATTTTACGATGTGGTAGGATGAACCGATAGATATGGCTATAATTTTGCGCTACGGTAGGAAAAACTGACAAGGTAGGACAGATCGACAGAACACCGGGTTTACGACCTTAACAGGTTAAGAATAGGGGAGGGAATAGAAAAGAATAAATAGTTATGACCAGATTAAGGATAGGTCACAGAAATTTGAATAGCACACTACACCGACCTTGTAAGCATCCCATCAATGGGGACAGCCCTAGGCTCCACAGTTTCTAAATCTCTTCATTGTTGCTCTCTCTGAAGATACGTGGTGATTTGTATTACAGATACAACTTGAGGAATTACTGAACATTTTACATGGGTGAGATGATTTATTACACTTTAAATTTCAAATTATTTTACATATACCCTGATAAATAAAATATATATTTTAATTTAAAGTCTTATGAAAAACCAAACATTCACAATGTCTGGACGCTTAACACACCCCACCCCTCTGTCTCACAGACTGTCAAACACTGGTGTGAGAGAGAAACACTCTGGGATCTTTTTTATTTAACTTATTGTATTTTTGTAAACCCCATTCATACATTGTATGGACAACTATATGTTAGGAGCTATACTTCAACTCTCTAAAAATGTAAGATGATTTTTTTTATTAGTTTATCTAAACTAAAATCATTGTTTCAGTAGATTTTTAGTAAGATATTTATTTTATAATCATTTCATTTATATTCTTTTAAAGAAGCAGAATGTTTTTTCAACTTTTTCAACTGCAGGTAGAGTGAAGTCTTGTGAAATATACGTGCGCGCGTGTGTGTGTGTGTGTGTGTGTGTGTGTGTGTGTGTGTGTGTGTGTGTGTGTGTGTGTGTGTGATTCATATTCATATGTTCTGTTAAAATTTAGTTTAATTATTAGAACATCTCTTTTTCTCACTTCCACAGTCCCTGCAATCCCCCTGTACTGGAATGTGGCGGGTGGGAGGGAGCTGCATGTGACACAACCTGATGTCAGAACTCAAAATGAACCCTTCATGACTTCCATTATAACTTGTCAAAGTTCAAAAATTAATCAATAGACACCTTATACTCATGAGGTCACAGACATTAGCCAATTACTCAATGGTCATAGGTCATTTTCATCCCCAGAGGATACCCAGGGGTCATCGCTAGGGCATGGAGCCGGGTCAAGGTAATCGCTAGGGCACAGGGTGGGGAAAGGCCAAGAGGTCAAGCAATTACATGGTCAACAATCATTTTGACAGTTGCTTGGTGATAATCACTACTCAGTAGTTTACATATTTGATAGTAACACATAATTGTAAGATAGCGTGACTTAATACAATTGAAAATACACTAAAGAGGTAACCAAGATTACATTACTAGCCTAGAATCACTGACATCCATCAGCTAAGTTGTAGTTGAGTCTAAATGCAGCTAGCATTAACAAGGTGGCTGAATAGAGTGAATTTAAAGGATCATTGTAACAAGGTACTTGTCAAATCATGGGTGAACTGATGTGAATTTGACTGGCGTGGCCTCCCTGAACAAACATGAAGCTTGATTTATACATTATACTTCTTTGCTCTCCACATTAGTAGCACTATTTGTGTGGTGTGCAGAGCTGTAGAGTGTTCCAAATCACTTACTTCCCAAGTTCTATGAGGGTATAGAAGCAGAGCTCAATATTGTTTTTAATTAGAGTTCCTTTTTTATTTAAACATGTCTAAAAATATTTCTAAAAGATTTTCTATTCTAAAGAGTAGAATACAAATCTACTAAGACATTATTCATTAAATAATATATATATAACTGTAGTATTGTATAATGCACATGCACACACAAACACAATCACTGGGTCCCAAACTACCTAAATGATGCTTTCATAGTCTAATCATTATCAACAGATAAAACAACAAAAAACTGTAAATGATTTCCAAATCATTCCAATTATTTTTGAGCCCCAGGGCTCCAAAGCTCTCACAGTGAATGATAAAGTCGAAAAGAATAGGGTGATTATTTCTGAATGGAACACATCATCCCTCTCTCTCTCAGAGTCGTCTCTCAGTCCCTCACAGTCACACGTACATAATGCATCCTTTAATTTTTAAATAGCTGGATAGAATCAGTCAGAAACTTAAGTGCTTATGTACAGCTATTTGCGATACAGTCTTTGTCAGCTGTGGCTTGAATGGTTTCTGTGCAGATTTAACTCCAGGGGTCAGCCATCACGATAGCCTTGTTTTTTTTTTTTCTTTCTTTTTTTCCCTTGTTTTATCAGTGCCAAAGAAACTCAGATAACTTTTGTCTATATAATTGTTATATATTATTCAAAACTGTTAAATGTCTTTTATTTGTATGCACTCATATTAAAAACAAAATGTTTTGATTTTAGTAAAATAAAGAAAATAAACATGATGTGCATTCTGCCATCTCTCTCAGTGTAAAGTCCATTCTGAAACTTGACAGAAAATTTACTATAACTCAGCGAATACTTGCCACAAAGACATGAGATATGTCTTTAGAAAGATGTAATTCATGTTAAAAACAAATATTCTCTGTTTTAGTAATCCATATGAAACCAATGAGAGGTCCAGTTTCTCAAGCGTGCTCGTTATCTCTAATGTGACCACACCCACGCGCGCACACGCAATTCAAATGCAAATTGTCCATGTGAAGTAACGTGAACCTGTAAACGCCCCATCACCTCAAAACAATGCATCAAACTTCCTCATTCCTCTGCTTTTCATTCAGCTTGGCAAGACACTCTCCAGCCTGCCTTTTGTCTTGTTCTCTTGTATATTCAATAAACTGTTAATTCGCTATTGGATATTGTGTTTCATACCTGACATAACGATCTAACCAGTTATGGATCCAGTGAAAGTGAATGTGAAAAGTCATCTTGAGGAACAACAACGCTCTTTTTGATATCCAGGATGAGCAGATTATGGCGACCGGTCGAGCAGTTCAGGCCTTGGTAGCGCAGGTCTCCGAACTTACCACCCAGCTTCAAGGTCTGTTCCACCCACAGTCTGATCAGCCAACACCACAGAACCTCGTCTGCCACCTCCTGCTACATACTCGGGTGAGCCCCAACTCGTACATTTCTGACTAAGTGTTCGCTGTTTTTTGCCCTTCAGCCTTCGTCATTTCCCACTGAGGATTCTAAAGTAGCGTTTGTAATAACGCTGCTGTCTGGATGAGCTGGGCTATGGGGAACAGCAGTTTGGGAACAGGGACATCAGTGCATTGAGTCATTCCAGACATTCAGTGACGAGCTAAGGAAGGTGTTTGATCTTGCGGTGTCTGGCAGAGAAGCGGCGAGAGATTTGCCGGACTTACGGCAGGAGGACAGGTCGGTGGCAGATTACTCCATCGATTTTCGGACGCTGGCCAAGGAGTGTAAATCGAACAGCGAAGCGCAGTGGGACATGTTTCTGCATGGGTTGGCCGACCGTATCCAGAGCGAGATCTACACTCTGGACTTACCAACAACGTTAGACGGATTGATTGATTTGGCCATTCGAGTTGACTCACGCCTGCAGCGTCGAGACCGCAAGCTACATAGAAGCTGGTTCCCGGATATAGAGATGCGCCCGGTCATCCCTCCCTGCGATACGGTTGGTCCCTCATTCGATCCTGAACCCATGCAGGTGGGCAGAGCTCGTCTCTCCCGGGAGGAGAAGGAGCGGAGAGGAGCACAGAGACTTTGCCTGTATTGTGGAGCCGTGGGACATTTTGCGGGTAAATGCCCGGTAAAAGCCAGAGCCTGTCAGTAGGAATGAGGTGACTGACGGGTGGTATTTCCTTGGAGGAATCCTCCCATTAATCCACACTCCTCTCGGTCAGGCTGCAGTGGGCCATGTCTCATTATCGGTGTGACGCTTTAGTTGACTCTGGGGCACAGGGCAGCTTCATGGACCGAAACCTGGAACACAACCCCGGTCTTCCATCATACACTGTACGGGACCGGTGAGTCTAATCACGTCAGGGAATCAAGTAGAGGAGATTCGGTTCCTAATCATTGACTCTGCTTTCACTCCTGTGGTTTTGGGACACCCCTGGCTCACTCTCCATAACCCTCACATAAAATGGCGTCAGAACACGATCATGTCTTGTAGTGAGAGTTGTCATGCGTCTTGTTTGGTGTCTGCTTGTTCTTCTGTGTCTTATTCTGTGTTGCAGAGTGAACAGGTGGACCTGTCTAACGTGCCGGGGAGTACTTCGACCTGAAGGAGGTGTTCAGTAAGTCTCGGGCTGCTTCTCTTCCTCCACATCGTCCCTATGACTGTGCCATAGATTCATTGCCAGGTACGTCTCCGCCTAAGGGCAGATTATACTCACTTTCCGCTCCGGAGAGGGAGGCCATGGAGAAATATATTTCTGATTCTCTAGCAGCCAAACTCATCCACCCTTCCTCCTCTCCAGCTGGGGCGGGATTCTTCTTTGTGGGTAAGAAAGACGGTACCCTCCGTCCTTGTATTGATTATCGAGGGCTGAACAGCATCACGGTAAAGAATACTTACCCTTTGGCGCTGATGTCTTCGGCCTTCGAGAGACTGCAGGGCGCTTCCTTATTCACAAAGTTGGACCTTCGTAATGCCTATCATTTGGTCCGCATCAGGGAGGGGGATGAGTGAAAACCACCTTTAACACCCCCAAGGGGCATTTTGAATACTTGGTCATGCCTTTTGGGATGTCCAACTCCCCCGTGGTTTTCCAGGCACTCGTCAGCGACGTGCTGAGAGACATGGTCAAACAGTTCATATATGTTTACCTGGATGACAAATTGATTTTTTCTTTGTCTCTCCAGGAACACGTTCAGCACGTCAGACGAGTGCTTCAGAGGCTGTTAGAGAATGGGCTTTATGTCAAGGTGGAGAAATGCGCTTTTCATGCACAGTCTGTCCCCTTTTTAGGATACATTGTGTCATCTGAGGGGATGCGCATGGATCCCAACAAGATTCAGGCAGTGGTGAATTGGCCAACTCCAGATTCCCTTAAGGCCCTACAGAGGTTTCTGGGTTTTGCCAATTTTTACCAGCGTTTTATTCGTAACTACAGCCAACTAGCCGCGCCTCTGACTGCTTTGACCTCCACCATGACGACGTTCAGGTGGTCTAGTGCAGCTGAAACTGCATTTACTAAACTCAAGGACTGCTTTGTTTCAGCCCCGATTCTTTTGTTCTTTGTGCCTGCTCGGTCTGTGCCAGTTGTAAGACTTCCACTCGACCCCCTGCTGGGCTCCTACAACCGTTGTCAGTTCCTTTGAGACCCTGGTCACACATTGCGCTAGATTTCGTTACTGGCCTCCCTGCTTCACAGGGTAACGCGGTGGTTTTAACCCTGGTGGATAGGTTCACGAAGGCTACTCACTTCATCCCTCTGCCCAAATTACCTTCTGCCAGAGAGACAGCGGTGGCTGTCATAGACCACGTTTTTCGTATTCATGGCCTCCCGACGGACGTGGTCTCTGACAGGTGTCCCCAGTTTATATCCAAATTTTGGAGGGAGTTTTGTCGGTTGCGGGGTCGAATATCAGTCTTTCCTCTGGGTTTTATCCTCAGAGTAACGGTCAGACGGAGAGGGCCAACCAAAATTTAGAACGAGGGTTGCGATGTTTGGTGTCATAGAATCCGTCCTCTTTGAGTCAGCATATCTCATGGGTTGAGTACACTCCTAACTCATTACCAGTGTCGTCCACGGGCCTGTCTCCGTTTGAGTGTAGTTGAGGGTACCAGCCACCAATTTTTCCTAGCCTGGAATCCGAAGTCACGGTTCCCTCTGCTCACAAATTCGTCCAGAGGTGCAGACACATTTGGAGAAGAGCCAGGGATGCTCTCCTCCAGGTGGGTTTGCGAACCAAGGCCCAGGCCGATCGCCACCGGTTGAACACACTTACTAAGACTTACTAATTAAAAAAAATAATTATTTTTATATTTCTATATTCAAAATTTTACATTTAAAGCACTAATTTCACAACATCATTACTGCAACTGTAATTGCAATGCCAATGCATCTGTAGTATAATACAAGTGATATTAAATAGTATAATTTATTTTAGTAATGCACAACATTCATTTTTCTCATTTACCAATTCCAGAATAATGCCAACAAAGGTCATATTTACTTAATTAAATAAAGAAAGAAGTATGAAAGTAACTTTTTTCTTATATGAGCACCTGCCCCCCAGAATGTCTGTGCATGGCCCGGCATCAGATTCTAGATACCAGGTAATACAGTGTCAATACCTACTTCAACAAAACTGAATGTCATAAACTTAATGGAATAAAAATTTGATAAAACTAAAGGTATCTTTACACAGCTGAGTAGGCTGATCTTTGTCTGCTCAAAATTATGTGTAAAGACATAATGCTGCTTAAAAGCCAGAATAAATAAACTTTGACCTGCCTCAGCCTTTAGTATACAGTTGTAATTGCTGTGTAAATGGATTTGTGCCAACTCAGAGCAACAACAAACACTCTGTGTGAAGACACCTAAATGCTGCATCTGATGCACTTCTGTGCCACCTTTGCAGTGTAAATTTGGCATAAGAATCACACTTATGTAATCAGAACCACATGTCCTGTAATGCGCATTGATCACAGGAATAAGTATTGAGTCTCATTATCCTCTCTCATAGGCCATGAGTGAGTCTCCTCCTGTTAGGAGTTTGTTCTGCTCTCCTTTCTGTCCTTTCATTTATACAGGGTCTGGATCAGACTGACCAACCAATCTACCGCCCACTCTGATGATGCATGGTGACATAATTATTTTCTTTTAATTGTTCCAACCCTTGAAATTGCTGTGCATTAAAGACATTAAAGACAAAATGAAAGATAAAAATCATGATGCAATATCCACACTAATAGGTGTCAATGCAAAGTATAAGAATATTGACTTATCAGCCAGCAAAAACATAAAAAAAAAATTATTTACTTTCAAATATTATTCTATAATATTGAGTTCCTGTATTACAGATTGCCACAGTGTCTGAATTGTTTGTGCTAAGATTGCACCATAGTCACTAACATACCTTCATGTGAAGTCTTGTCTGCTGTACTATAGGTGCATCAGTGACCACAGACCCAATATGGGTAGGTCACATAGGACTACAGTAGGTCCTTATGATGAGCCAAGCGATTGTTTCTAGCTGTTTAAATCAGGTGTTGTCTCAGTAGCGTGCACAGACCTCCTCTGGGGCAGGGGCGGAAGGACCAAAAAGGGCAAAAAAGAAAAAAGAGTTTTTTTTTTCCTTTTTATCCTTTATTTCCTTGGCATTCTATGGAAATATGTTGATACAATTAGAATGCATAACACATCAAATGAAAATAGGGAATTATTTTAATATTACTAAATATTATTTAGAACACAGCTTTTATGAATTTTGAAGCGTACGAACAACCCCACGGTTGCATGACTTTAACCATCACTAAGTTTCCAACAACTCTTTCAGGGTACGTTTAGATGACAACCATGTACTAAAAACAGAAGTTTTCGCAAACAGACAACAACATTAAAAAAAAATTGCGATTTACAATTTCCCTGAAAGTTAAAGTTTTCAAGAGAGCGATTATAAACACAACAAGACTGTGAAAGCCCATTAGTGAGTAGATAAGTTTACCTGTTCGGCTAATGAAATTTAATGTCCACGACAACCTCTGTAGCCTTTTTTAGCAACTTGTAAGCAACCGCCTTTTACAAGACAAGTGAAAGCTTAAAAAATCACAAGAGAGTATTATATTATAAGTATTATAGTATACTTATAAAAGAATTAATAAGAGTGTTATAAGAAAAAGTGAAAATATCTTGAGCTTGTGCTATCAAATACAGATATCAAAACACAGACCTAAAGCATTCAAGCATTTAACCAAAAACCCATTGACTTCAAGAGAGTAGAACCAAAAGAGCTAAAATGTTGCATCATCATGTAGGCTACTTTACCAAACAAAACAGTGAGAATCAAGAAGGTAATTATGAGGAATTCATGTTTAGTTTTGTTGATGTTGTAAATTTTATGTATGTCGCCTATTATATGCGTATAGTGTTAGCTATCATGAAATCAGTACCACTTTACAATAAGGTTTCATTAGTTAAATTTGTTAACATTAACTAATAAGGAACTGCACTTCTACAGCATTTATTAATCTTAGTTAATATTAATTTCAGAATTTACTAAAACATTATTAAAATCAAAATTTGTATTTGTTAACATTAGTTAATGCACTGACTGTGACATAACATGAACAAACAATTAACAGGTGTATTATTATTAATTAATATTAACAAATACTGTAACAAATGTATTGCTCATGGTTAGTTCATGTTAGTTAATACATGAATAATAAACACATTAACCTTATTATAAAGTGTTACTATGAAATCAAAGATATAAATTCCTTACAATTTAGAGTTGGACATGGATTTAAGATTTAATTTCATTAGATGTATTTCCCTAAGTTAATAACACTTGCCTTGGATAAAAACGAATGACATTGTCAGACTCAGAATGCGGCTGAAATCGAGTTATACTTTTATTTTAGTTAGGCATAACTCGCATGCTGTAGCAACTTTTACAGTATCATGGTAGGATAAATGTAACAACCATATTAGCTTAACATTGCCTGCTGCTCTTGTAGTTTGAAGATTCACGGTGAACTGCTGCACATAGCGCTGCACTTCATCTCCGCCAAATGCTCCCACCAAAATAATTATATAATATATCATATTTTTTAAAATTATTATTATAAGTGGCAAAAGTGTATAAGTGTATTGTTATTTATTATACTATTTATAATAATAATAATAATAATAATTATTATTTACAATTATCAGAGAGGGGCACGATACATTTTGAGACAAAAGGGGCAGGGGCTTGATTAAATAATATCTGATGCATTTACATATAAATAGTGTGATTTACAGATACTTTATGTATAACAACCTACATAAGTAGGCAGTGGTATTCTAACTGTCATGGAACCTCACAAGTGACTGATTTGGAAATGCTCTCTATAGGCTTCCACTCCATGTGCCCCACAAAGATACAAAAAGCAGAGGAGAGTCAATTCAATTTCATTACAATGTGACTTTAAAATGTTAACATGCAAGTTAATATATGATACATTAATAAGAATAGAAATACATAGCAATCAAATAAAACACTAATAAAAAAATGTTGACTTAATTATACCCACAATTAAGGAATTAAAGTAATGGCCATACCTGCCTCTCAAACTAATTTAACATACGCACATCTGATTCTAATTGCAAGGTAAATGTAATTATTTACCTTCATTTTAAATACCTTACATTACATTTTTCCTGTTAATGAGCTTATGGCACATATACATCTGGTATCTAGTGTTCACGTTCAGTTTAGGAACTTAGATATAATAACTATACATTAGTTTTTGCTTTATTAAAAGGAGAAAAAAAAAACAACAACAACCATTCCTCCTACAAGAATCATGAATAATTTGTAAATATGTCTAAGAGAGAGGATGATGGCTTCAATATTTTAAGAGTCAAGATCTGTTTAATCGATATTTTAAACCAGCTGTAAAATAAAGCATAGACAATAGGATTCAGGCCTGAGTTAGCATATATAGTCCATAATAGAAATGTCATTGTAGCAGAAGAGATTATTGTAGTACTTGTTAAAGACAAGATATAAAATGGAATGAAGCACAGCAGATAAGCTGTCACAATAATTCCTAATGTCAGAGCAGCTTTACTCTCAGATTTCCTCCTCAATGAACCTTCAATTACACATTTACCACCCTTCATCAGAGAGTTTATAACTTTTACTTGCTGATGTGCAACATAAAATATCCTCAAATATAAAGTTATGATCACACTCAAAGGAAACAAGAAAGAAAAGAACAGGTCAATGACTGTCCATGAAAAATTAAATATTAAATAGCACTCTCCATAGCATGTGTCAGTTCTATGTGAACGTTCAAAAATTCTGCCACTAACCACATAGGAAATATTGTAGGCCGAGGAGAAAAACCAGCAGAGACAGATGCTTATTAAGGTTTTAGTTGTGGTTATTTTCTGTGGGTACTGTAAAGGGTGACACACAGCCACATAGCGATCAACAGCAATTAAAACTAAATTACAAATAGATGTTGAGAGGAGCAGAGCCATGATTAATATAAACAGGTCACACAAAGTGTCTCCAAAGTACCAACACGTCTCAATCAACTTGATGGCATCCACAGCCATCATAAGTCCAATAAGCAGATCAGCCACAGCCAGAGAGAGAATAATCAGGTTTGTTGGAGTGTGAAGCTTCTTGAAGTGAGTGATGGAGATGATCACCAGCAGATTCAGAAACACAGTCCATGCTGACAGCAATGAAAAAAACACATACATGATATTGTATTCATGTGTGGATCGTTTTCCCTTGATACATGATGAGTTGATTGCGGCAAAGCAGTATTGGGTCTCATGATCCTCTGTCTCATAGGCCATGAGTGAGTCTCCTCCTGTTAGGAGTTTGTTCTGCTCTCCTTACTGTCCTTTCATTTATACTGTCTAGATCAAACCACCAATCTACCACCCACTCTAATGCTGCCTAATAATTATTTTCTTCTAATGGTTCCAACACTGACCGTAAAATGACTTTGAATACTATACAAAAGACAAGAATGAGTAATACAATCTGTGATGCTGTAACAAGGTCCACTGAAGGCGAGTATGATGAACCCACGTTCAGTTTATTGATGTGACACCAAATCAAAACATAGACTTGAAGAACTTAACTAAAACATGACTTGACTTGAAATAGCCATAAATGTAGACTTAAGTAGTGATGGGACGGTTGACACCGGGGCGCAAATGCTCCGAAGCAGTTCCCTTTTGAGTTGATCTCTCGACACTGCGTCACCGATAGGACAAATCTTCAGGACAATACTGCGTTGCTTTCCCTGCCTTAGAGCAGTGCTGAGCCGTGGTCTTTACCTGGTATGGTCTGCCAGTATCATGCTTTCCCCCGACGCCGAGCGGCAGCAAAGAAAGGATTGTTTGTTTGTTATAAAGAAAGTCCAGCTTGTTATTCCCTCCCCTCCGTAGTAGAGCTGCGAGCCGAGTGCGGAGAACACAGCTAGTATCCTCATGTCGGTACAGGTCCCACATGGGTCTTCATTCATGCATCTTTCACACGATAAGCAGCCCCTCGCCTCAGAGGCGCGGCCTACTGTCTATGGAAAAGAACTCACACAATATAAACAGCCCCCTGTCTCAGTAAAGCGGTTTGTCGTGTAAAGAGTAAAAAATTCCCAGCACTCCACGACAACCCCCTAACCTTAAACAACCCCCTTTCACATATTTTGAACATACCCCTTTGAACTGGTTCGGAACTGGTGCTGGTTCAAAGTTGGTTCAACTTGCGAACCTTCTCAGAACCTGTTTGTTTTTCAACTGACTAGAGAGCCCAGCGAACAATGTTGTTACATCACTGTGTACGTTGCCATACGTCTTGGCTTTCCCAGAAACGCTTGCGCCAACTTCAAGCATAACAATTACAATAGCGGACTACATCGTCTTTCTGCAGATGTTTCTCTTGGCTTTACAATCCTATATTGGGGTCAGAAGACGACGTTTAGAACACATTTGTGTTCTAAACCCCTCCCCCAGCCCCCGACGTAAGCATGACGTGGTATAAGAACGTTTCTAGTCCAGCAAAGAGTTGGCGCCGCTTTGGAACCAATTTACCTGGCCGAGAACTGGTTCTTTGCCTGTCGAAACACAAAGAACTGGTTCGCGAGTAGGCACAGGCTCCGAAAAGGCTCTCAAAATGCTTTGGTGAAAATGGGGTATCAGTGAAGTGGTTGGTTGTGTAAGGAGGATGAAATTCCCTCCACTCACGTGAGATGAATACCCTCCTGTCTCAGTGCAGTGGTCAGTCGCAGACAAACATTCCAGGACTTCGTGTGCAGCCTATGATGGCTGACTGTACTAAGGGACGTGCAAGTTCAATGTGCCGCCATAAATCGCGTAACAAGTGCTTTCGGTGAGTGACGCCGCTACGGCTGCTGACACTGTGCTTATGTACACACTGATATATGATTACTGCTTATATGTTGCCTAGTATCCTTAAGTGCAATTGGCTATTCTGATCTGACTGCATTTGCTAACAGTTGTTGTCACTACGGCTGCTAACGGTGTGCTCATGTACATACTGATATGTGATTATGCTGTTATGTTGCCCTGTATCTGTCATGAAGAAGGATAGGAAGCAATTGCAAGTAACTCAGTTTATTGGTTATGTGAAATAGAAAGTCCAGACAGGAGAGTGAATGCAGGTGGCGCAGGGACTTTGATGGTCAGAACAGGAACAGTAGGTGCAGAGACGAAGTGAGGTGGTGAACACAGATCGACATCCAAGAAGAACACAAGGCAGGAACACAGAGGCACGAGACTGGAACACCAAAATGGAACACATCAAACAACGATCTTACAAAGTGGATAAGGCAACAGTGAGTATTTAAAGGGTGAGGAGATTAACAGCAGCTGGTGAAGTGATAGCGATCAGATGACGCTGATCAGACAATGACATTCGGACACGCTCACTACACATGCACACTACACAACAACATAAACTCAAGACGAGAAGGAAACAATTAATTTATGAACCGTGACAGTACCCCTCCACCTAAGAACGCCTCCTGGCGTTCTCAGACTCCCTTACCTGTCGATTATAATCATCCATAAGGGAGTGATCTAGGATGTCTCTAGCCTCCTCTCCTCCGGACCGTAACCCTCCCAGTCCACCAAATACTGGAATCCGCGTCCCCTCCGCCTAGAGCCCAGAATACGATTGACCGAATATGTGGGTTCCCCATCTACGCAGGGCTGGACTGGCAATCTGGCATACCGGGCATTTGCCCGGTGGGCCGACGTGCTTTTTGGGCCGATAGGCCTACAGATCATTCTTTAAAAAAAATATAAAAACAATTTTTTTGTCTAAACGGCCCATAATACTCATACATCGGCGGCCCATTCGTTTAGTTTTGCTTAATTGGCGGCGTTGGGATCTTTGTGCCGGTGTAATGCATTGGACAAAAAAAACACAGCTTCGTGAAACACGAAGATCAGCGGCCCATTGGTTATTTTCTTGATTGGCACTAGGGTGGTCCAATCACATCTTTAAACTCCTCCCTCTTTGGGCTTTGAGCGCGCGTGCAGTGTCAGTGTGTCTCTGTCAAAATAGTCAGAGATGGAGAAGAAACGCCAGGAATGTGCAGAGAAATAGCGTGAAAAAAAGAAACGGGCCCTTCAAGTGTCTGATGAGGATATTGAGGAGGATCAGGAGAGAATAAGTGAGTGTAGAGAACTGTGGTAAGCAGAACTATAGGCTATTTTCAGAACACTGAGGCAATGAGTGAGGAACCCATTACCCAGATACGCATTATTTACACATCTGCATAGTTGACGATTTCGCATTTTACTAGAATTGTAATGAGACGCGTTTGTAAACCATGTTTTCCACCTAAATAAAAGATCATGTTTTTATCTCTTTAAAGCATGGAAATTTGTACAAAACTAATTATGAAAGTTCCTTTTATTTTTCAGTGCATTTGTTTTATATGGCTATAATATTATAACTATTATTGTGTAGTAGTGTAATGCAGACAGACACTATATCTCAGCTAAAAGTGTTTTGAGTTTTTCTTTGTTCAATTTGCACACTGATTATGGGTTGGAGCTCTTAATTTTTAACTCTCAAAGTGCACCAGATAGATGAATTTAACATTAAAAAGCACAATTTTTTCTTACGGGGGGCTCCCTCGAACCCCCCTAAAGGGACAGAAGTTCACCCACCACAGATTTACCAAAAATCCTGTGTCAAACACTGGTATTGCTATGCCAATGCAGCTTATAGCTTGTTTCATGATTCATCATTGTGGAGTAGTTCGATTGTATTTTACAATTAGTTGTTATTTCATCTATTAACTCTTACTCATTCCTACTCACTCATTAGGCTACATGGCTTTAGTGGTTTTAATAGGAGTTAGTATACATATTCAGGGGCGTGAAAAGATCGGTTGTGTTTATGATTATATGTAGTGGGCCAGTCTGGGCCAAAATGCCCGGGCCGATTTTTAGTCCCGGTCCAGCCCTGCATCTACGAGTCGCGACAAGGGGGAACCGGGACTGGCGGATTAATGCAAGAATGAAACATGAGCTTAACTTTAGAAACGTGAAAGACGGGATGAATCCTCCTGTACGCTGGAGGCAAGTTGAGGCGGACTGCCACCAGACTAATGATCTTTGTCACAGTGAACGGGCCAATGAATTTGGGAGCAGGTTTATAAGAAACGGAGCGGAGAGGAATGTTCCTTTTTGAAAGCCACACTTTTTGACCAACGACGTACACGGGAGGCTTCGACCGGTGGCGATCGGCTTTAGCCTTGGTGCGCGCCCCCACCTGGAGTAGAGTCTCACGGGCTCTAGTCCAAGTGCGGTGACACCACTGGACGAAGGCGTGAGCGGAGGGGACCGCGACCTCGGATTCCAGATTGGGAAAAATTGGTGGCCGGTAATCTAAACTGCACTCAAACGGAGATAGACCCGTGGACGACACTGGAAATGCATTGTGGGCGTACTCCACCATAGACAGATGTTGGCTCCATGATGAAGGATTCTTGGAAACTAAACATCGCAACACCCTCTCCAGATCTTGGTTGGCTCTCTCGGTTTGGCCATTGCTCTGGGGATGGAACCCTGAAGACAGACTAACAGTCGCTCCCAGTAACTTACAAAACTCTCGCTAAAATTTGGACACAAACTGGGGTCCCCTGTCGGAGACCACGTCCATCGGGAGGCCATGTAAGCGAAAGACGTGATCTAAGACTGTCAACGCTGTCTCCTTAGCTTAGGGTAATTTGGGTGAGGAAATGAAATGAGCCGCCATGGGAGAACCGGTCCACCACAGTCAAAACGACCGTGTTGCCCTAGGAGGGCGGGAGGGCGGTAATAAAATCTAGAGCGATATGGGACCAGGGTCTCGAAGGGACAGGCAGCGGTTGAAGTAACCCATCTGGGGGTCGATTGGAAGTCTTACCAGTGGCACAAACCGAGCAAGCCAAAACGAAACTGTGAATGTCACGAGCCATAAGTGGCCACCAGAATCGTTGTTTGACTAAAAAACTAGTGTGGTTCACTCATGGGTGACAAGCCACGTTGGAGCAATGACCCCACTGAATAACGTCAGACCGTAATCCCTCCGGCACAAATAAACGATTCGGTTGGCAACCGGGCGGAGGCCTTACCCCTTCTAAGGCCGTCTTGACCTTCGATTCGACCTCCCATGTGAGTGTGGAGACAAATAGGGTCTTGGGTAAAATGCACTCGGGAGTAGACGGGCGTTCGATGGCAAAGCCAGGAGAAACATTTGCAGAAAGACGATGTAGTCCACCATTGTAATTGTTTTGCTTGAAGTTGGCGCAAGCGTTTCTGGGAACGGTCAAAAATGCGCAATAAAGAATTGGCTTTGATGTTCTTGGAACCCGGGCGGTACGAGAGAGAAAAATCAAAACGACCAAAAAAAAAGTGCCCACCGAGCCTGCCTGGAGTTCAATCTTTTGGCAGTTCTGATATATTCTAGGTTCTTGTGATCAGTCCAGATGATAAAAGGTACCCCGACCCATCTAACCAGTGACGCCATTCCTCCAACACTAACTTGACTGCTAACAACTCCCTGTTACCAATGTCGTCATTACGTACAAAAACGCACAAGGATGCATCTGGTCATCTGCAGAAGCACGTTGGGATAACACTGCGCCTACCCCCACCTCTGACGCATCGACCTCCACCACGAACTGACGTGAAGGATCTGGGGCAATAAGGATGGGAGCTGAAACAATGCGGCCTTTCAGTTTGGTAAACACAGCCTTGGCTGTGTCCGAACACCTGAACGTAGTTCTTGGGGAGGTCAAGGCAATCAGAGGCGCGGCTAGTTGGCTGAAGTTGCGAATAAAACGCCAGTAGAAGTTGGCGAACCCCAGAAACCTCTGTAGGGTCTTACGGGAATCTGGGCTTGGCAACTCCACCACAGCCTTAACCTTCACAGGGTCCATACCCACTCCTTCAGACGAAATTATGTACCCTAGGAAAGGAACAGACTGTGCATGAAAAGCGCATTTCTCCGCCTTGACATAAAACCCATTCTCTAGCAACCTCTCAAGCACTCTCGGACGTGCTGCACATGTTCCTGGAGAGAAGATATGAACTGATCTATAATTTCTCGCAGCACGTCATTGACGAGGGCCTGGAAGACCGCTGGGGAGTTGGACAGCCCAAAAGGCATGACCAAATATTCAAAGTGCCCCCTGGGGGTGTTAAAAGCAGTCTTCCACTCATCCCCCTCCCTAATGTGAACCAAATGATAAGCATTACGTAAATCCAGTTTCGTGAAGATGGACGCTCCCTGCAACCTCTCGAAGGCTGAAGACATCAATGCCAAAGGATAAGTATTCTTTACTGTGATGCTGTTCAGCCCCCGGTAATCAATACAAGGTCGCAGAGAACCGTCCTTCTTCCCCACAAAAAAGAACCCAGCCCCCGCTGGAGAAGAGGAAGAACGGATGAACTTGGTTGCTAGAGAATCAGAAATATATTTCTCCATAGCCTCCCTCTCTGGGACAGAAAGTGAATATAACTTGCCCTTAGGCGGAGACTTACCTGGCAGTAAATCTATAGCAAAGTCATAGAGACGATGCGGAGGAAGAGAAGCAGCCGAGACTTTCTGAACACCTCCTTCAGGTCAAGATACTCCGTGGGCACGTTAGACAAATCCACTGCTTCCTCCTGAAACACAGATACAGACGCAGACGGACAAGCAGACACAAGCCAAGACTTATGACATTCCTTGCTCCACTCCAAAACAGATATTTGATGCCAGTCTACTCGAGGGTGTGAAGGATGAGCCAGGGATGTCCGAGGACGATGGGTGCGAGGGGTGAATCCAGTATGTAAAAAAAAAATAGTTTCGGAGTGGTTGCCTGATGTGATATGAGTGATGTCTTCAGTGGTGAATGAGTTGGTGGGGAGTTCTTGACCATTGAGAGCGTGAACAGCAATCTTGTGTGTGAGGGGTCTTAGAGGGATCTGAAACTTGTGTGCAAATGTGTAGTCCATAAAATTACTTTTGGCCCCAGAATCCAGAAGTGCTTTGCAGTTGTGGTTGTGGATAGCCATCTTAGTCTTACTGGGAGGAGCATAGGTTTAGATGAGGTCTTCTCGGCGGAGATCCCACCCGATAGTAGCCTCATACTTACTATCGGGCTTGGCCTTTTACCGGGCAGTTGTAAGCGGAATAGCCAGCGCCTACGCAATAGAGGCAGAGGCCCTGGGACCTCCTCCCGGGAAAGCCGAGCTCGCCCTACCTGCATGGGTTCATGATCGTAGACGGGGCTGACTACGTCCCTGCCGCTGATCCGTGGCCCCTCGGCTCCTCCTGGCGTGCGGGTGGATGTGACCCGTTGCTCGACTTGCGATATTCGGGCTTCTAGTTGGGCGTTAAGTGATGTTCGGAGGTCCAGGGCGAAGATCTCTCTCTGGACGTGGTCAGCCAACCCATGCAGGAACATGTCCCACTGTGCCTCCTCGTTCCATCTACACTCTGCTGCTAGGGTCCTGAACTCAATTGAAAACTCCGAGTCAGATCTCTCCCCCTGGCGAAGATCGGACAATACTCTGGCCGCCTCCCTCCCGGCCACGGCACGATCGAAGACCCGTCTCATCTCGGTGGAGAGTGTCTGAAACGAGGTGCAGCATGGGTCTTGATTCTCCCACACCGCCGTTCCCCATAGCGCTGCTCTCCCACCAGTAATGTTAGAACATGCGACCTTGGCTCGCTCCGTATTGAAAGTCCTGGGTTGAAGGGAGAAATGCATTGAGCATCTGGTTAGGAATGCTCTACAGATGGTTAATAATTTGCGATTCTATAGCGATTCAGTGCTTTAAAATATATAAACAATAAATGACTACATGCGCAAATTAATGAGGCGTTGTGTGGTGTCATTTCGCGTCCTCACAGCTCTCCTTCACAGATACTCGCTGCACTCTCTACCATCTTTCATTGGATTTCGCTCGCGCTCGGTCCCATATAGCTCTCATCTACAGATTTTTGAGCAGTCCATGTTTGAGCTCTCCTCAGGACAGCCACTGATGTTCACATGAGCAGATCTCTCTATCGAGAAAGCAAGTCTTGAGTCAAACCGCTCAAGCCATTGATAAAGCTGCCATGTCATTGCGTGGGCACTGCTATGAAACAACGCGTTCGTTGCGTGGAAACGTCGCCGTTATTTTACTTGCCTGAGCAGTTGAAAACCCCACTTATTCAAGGGTGCGCATTTATTACAGAAAGAGCAAACGCATAATATGTGTCTAAAATGCACACGCTTCCGGTGAATGATAAATGAAATTTAACTTAATGTCGTTAAACTGAATGTACGGAGGAAACTGTTGAACTACAATATTAATTACACTGAAATAAGAGCAAGTGGTTTATCCATCAATCACATACGCATTAAAGTTGCATTCGTAATCGTTACTATAGCACAAGTAGACACCCGGCGCGTTTTCTTTCAGAATCATAAGGAAAATGTTCAGTATAAAGAGAACAAAGAGTATTCCATGAGGAATACTTACTATTCCAAGAGGAAAAGTTAGTTAAGGTTTAGTTGGGAAAGTTCATGCTATTTTTAGTCTCACAATAAAAGGATGTTTAATGTACCAGGAACACTTTAAGGTTGTGTATCCATTAACACTATCCTACAAAATAGTTAGCATGATGAACTAACAATACTTTTAACGCCTTTTTAAATCTTGGCTTACATTTCTACAAATACTAATTTATAGGCTTTGGAAATATTTTTTATAATAATAGATTCATTAAAAACTAACATGAACTAACATTAACAATAGACAAAATGTCTTTGTTTTTTTTGTCCCCACTCTCTGACCCCCGAAGACCACTGTGTAATTCACACCCTGACTAAGACCCATTGGGGGAAGCATTTAAATAATCCTATGAATGCAAATAAAAAATGAAGAATCAAATTAATCGAATCGCATCGAATTTTAATGTGAATTAAAATTTTTGAATCGCATTGAATCGAATCTTTCTGAATTTGCAAAAATCGTTCTTGAATCGAATCGAAAACCTATGAATCCTGAATCGAACCGATTCGCTGCCTACCCAAAGAGTCACAGCCCTACAGTTTATTGGTTTGGTGAAATAGAAAGTCCAGACAGGATAGTGAATGCAGGTGGCACAGGGACTTTGATGGTCGGACAAGGAACAGTAGTTGCAGAGACTAAGTGAGGTGGTGAACGCTGATGCTGAATCCGGAACACAGAACGAAATCCACAAAGAACACAAGGCAGGAACACAGAGGCACGAGACTGGAACACCAACACGGAAGACATCAAACAACGATCTGACAAAGGGGATAAGGCAACAGTGAGTATTTAAAGGGTGAGGAGATTAACAGCAGCAGGTGAAGTGATAGCGATCAGCTGACGCTGATCAGACAATGACATTCGGACCCTACCACTACACACGTACACTACACAACAACATAAACACAAGACAAGAAGGAAACAATGAATTTATGAACCGTGTCAGTATCTTTCAGTGAAACTGGCTGTTCTGATCTAACTGCGTTTGCTCATATTTGTTGTCTCTACGGCTGCTGACGCTGTATCATATACATGCTGATATGCGATTAATGTTGTTATGCTGCCCTGTATTCAGTGCAGCCTGATATTGTAGCTGATATGCAAATGCGGGTGTACTTGAACTGAGCAGCTCATTGGTCTGGGTTACTGTACCCCGTAGCACAACCTAACAGTGACGCAGTGTCTTGTTCCCTCTTCTCAGGGAACCGTGGTTACGTTAGGTAACCGGAGACGTTTTCAAAGCACTATTATATCACACACTATACCGATGCTTGTATTGAAATGACAATACCACTTGATTGAAAAAAAATTGGCACTTTGCGACCTCATCTGATGCAAAAAAAGGGAAATGGTAATCGAGGAGGCATTATTTAAATGATTTAACACTACTCTTGAATAGAAAGAGTGTACGGAACTTGCGCTGAACAAAAACTCCATCGTTAAACACATTGCGTTACACTAGTGTCGCAGAAACTACATGCTTCAACTTTAAACGGTAGGGCGCATTGGCTCAGATCAGAGATGGCAAATAAAAAACACAATGGTAGGCGTCAATGTATGCTGGAAGTATTTTTTTTTTAAATGAAGAATTAATAATAAGTACAATATAAATAATAATAACAATATAATTACAATAAATAAAAAAAATTTAAAAAATGATAAATAAAAAAAAAATAATATAAATAAACAAAGTTGTAGCGCCAAAGCTGTTGTGGATCCGCTTACCCGCTTACCCAAACCCTCGGTAACTGGCAGATTCAAAGAAAATTACAGTTGTCTGGCAAAAAATACATGGCGGATGGATACATTACCAAAATTTTATCATCTAGGCTTTATGTTACACATCAAACAGGTGAATTTATAGTAATGTATAGAGTTATTATTAATTAGCGAGTCCACAAATGACTTTGGTATGCAGAGCATTTGCAGCTTATATATGGACCGCATGCTCGTTTTATCCACATTTTTTTAATTTATGCGCATCTTGGCGTTTCCATTCAGTGTTTATTTGGTAACACTTTATATTACGACCCGCAAACAACTGCGTAAGTAAACCGAAATTACGGTGTACGTTTATGTAATTATAGTATACTTCCGTGTAGGTATAAGGGAACAATATGTTAAGTTTTGGGTAATAAAGGGGTAACAAACAGATATACAACCTGCAAAGAACTTCGTAAGTAAACCGAAATTACGGTGTACGTTTTTGTAATTATAGTGTACCTCCGTGTAGGTATAAGGGTTAAGTTAAGTTTTGGGTAATAAAGGGGTACAACCAGATATACAAGCAAATTATTTATAATGTAATTATTTTAAAACTAACAGGTACCTAGTTTGTTAATATATTCCTGGCAAAAATTGTACGTCTGTTGTATATAAAAGGTTTTATCACATTTCTGGCAAAATATGTTATTGTGCAATGTAGTTACAGGGTAATTTTGACATCTGTGGGTTGTAAATTAAACGTGTATATATATATGTATATATATATATATATATATATATATATATATATATATATATATATATACATGGCTGTATATAAGCACAGTATGATAAAAAATGAATTTATTGGCTTTTCTTACTAAACTACTTAACGTTAAGCCAAAAAAATTAGTTTCTGCTATGATTTTAATTTAGAACGTACCATGTAGTACTTAGTACTTACCTTATCACATTGTATTGCAATGACACTTAAATGTCAGGGCAAATATACTGTGTAATTAAAAAAATTTGTTTCGTATTGTTATAGTAAGTAGTGTTTGTTAGCCGATTCAACTGTGTATTTACAGGGTAAGTGTAACTCCTGCGGGCTGTAAATTAAAGTGGCGCTTGTTACCCCCTTTGTTCTGTGTAGTTACAGGGTAAGTGCAGTAAATATACAATAAAGGGTTCCCATTTAATTTCTGACTTTTATTTTACAAAAAAATTTAAAAACACTTTTTCATCTTAATAAGACATTGTCTTTTCTACAGTATACTCAAACAACAAAGTAACACATTATATCCCCCCCTTTTATTTGCTTCTCTTGCTTTTCTTCTTCTTTCTTTTCTTGCTCTTCTTTTAGGAATTCTTGCCTGGAATATATTAACAGAATAGGTACCTGTTAGTTTTAAAATAATTACATTATAAATAATTTGCTTGTATATCTGGTTGTACCCCTTTATTACCCAAAACTTAACATATTGTTCCCTTATACCTACACGGAGGTACACTATAATTACAGAAACGTTCACCGTAATTTCGGTTTACTTATGCAGCTCTTTGCAGGTTGAATATCTCCTTGTTACCCCTTTATTACCCAAAACTTAACATATTGTTCCCTTATACCTACACGGAAGTACACTATAATTACATAAACGTATACTGTAATTTCGGTTTACTTACGCAGTTGTTTGCGGGTCGTAATATAAAGTGTTAAATTTCGCATAAAAATAGGTGGATAGAAATATGGCTAATGATGAGCATCACAATGTCTCTGTAAATGTGTGCAATTGCAGTGATTAATCTATATATTGTGATCAAGTCCATTGATGCACCTACAAAAGCCATGACTTCATGCGTCAATGGCTGTGGTACATTATGGGAATTTTCGAATGGTAAACAACTTTAGTAATTCTGTAATACAGCAATATACTAGGTAAACTTGTTTCACTGGCCAATACGTCAATGTTCCTACTTTATACTGAAACCTGTAATCATTATTATAGCATCACATAAAAGCAGAATTTTCTAAATTCATGTGTCTCATTTTTGTTGTCAAACAAACTCACAGACCTCTGAGCACAATGCAGCATCAGTGTATTCAGTATTGTGTTTGTTTGACTATGTTTGCTTCACACTCTTAATGAACAGATCACTGGAGGATTGTCACTGCAGCAGAACTTTGAATACAGAACAAAGGTTAACAGGGTCCAAAGGATTATTTACCTATGTGAAATACCAAATAGACATAAAAGCAGATTTCCTTAGATGATAAATTCATTAATCCAAAACCAATTAATTGGTCAAACTAACAAAGATGCAAAGTCACTATCTGAATGACAGTTCAGTGGCCAGGTGCACACAGACAGACTGGTTTTGGGGCTTATAAATGTCAATGATAATACAGTAACCCAAATTTGCATTTGGACACACTCTCCATAGAAACAAAATGTAGGAGTTTAAATTAAAAATAACAAGAAGAGGCATTTATTTTAAAGAAAGATAAAAAGTTTTAAAACAAAACATTTGACAAAAATATTTGGCTTCATACAACAATTTTTTTTTCTTTTTCTTTTTTTGCAGATGTCACTTGTTTTTATATTTTATATCCAATGCAAATACTGTACATTTATATTGATATGTCAAATGTTTGAATACTATTGTGTTGCATGTTAGAGCTGTCCAGCAGTTGGAGATGTGTTGGTACTTTGGAGATTTGTTTGTGTTTTTTTTTTTTTTAAACTTGGAGATACTTCTCTGAGATCAATCCCTGAAAATGGACACATATAGATATTGCAGCAGGCATGTCACCATGTGCTCATCATCACACACAATTTATATATCACCAATTACTTAACATACCAAAGACTTTCAGTGAATTTAAGATCTGGACTCAGAGGTGCCAATTTATGTGTGAAAGTGATTCTTCATTCCCTTAAAAAAAACATTTTTCAAAATTTGAGCCAGATGAATCTTGACATTGTCATCCATCGCCATGATTGTTTAAGAAATTAAAAGCTACACACTTCATCAATTAGGGCTAGAAGAACTGTTGCCAAACATATAACATGCTAGAAATAATCACTGCAATAATGATCCAATCATTGATTCTCAAGCAAACAGCTTTTTTCTTTTTCTTTTTGACCAGGGGCCTGTTTCAGTAAGGAGGTTATGTGAAAACTCTGAGTATGTTGAGGCAAATTCTGGGTTCCCTTTCAAGGGAACTCGAGCTGCGTTTGAGACGCGGTGGGAACGCTCTGCGTGATACGTCGTGAAGCACGTGTAAAATCAGTCCAATAGAAGCCCGCTACGACATAGGTGACGTCATTGACCAGGAAACTATAAAGACTTCAGGGGAAACACTTGTGGGTTTTTCAACCATGGTGAAACAGTAAGATGATTTTATTTTTGTTTAATTTATATACTTTTAATTGAACAGCATGGTTTTTCAACTTGAGTCAGTGTCAAATATTTGTGAATGACTAAATGTAAATTTTATAATCATTTCATTTAAGTGAACATAATGCTTTTTCAACTTCTGTGTGAGATAAACTTCCAAGGTCCTCAGCAATGCGGAGGGAGGGAAATTCTTGCTTTGACACACACACACACACACACACACACACACACACACACACACACACACACACACACACACACACACACACACACACACACACACACAGACACACACACACACACACACACACACACACACACACACACACACACACAGACACACACACACACACACACACACACACACACACACATACATAGACGCTCGCTCTCTATGATTTTAGACAGTGTGAGATCATTCATACATTGGATTGTTTGCTATATTTTCGTGGCTCCATTTTATTCAAACTTTTTGTGTGAGATTTTATTTTATATTCTTTTAAAGAACAGATAAACTTTCACCATTTTATTTAAACTGAAATGCTTGGTTCAGTGAATAGTTCTACATTTTATTCAAACTTTTTGTGTGAGATTTTATTTTATAATCTTTTAAAGAACAGATAAACTTTCACCATTTTATTTAAACTGAAATGCTTGGTTCAGTGAATAGTTCTACATTTATTTTAAACTTTTTTTGTGAGGTTTTATTTTATATTGTTTTACAGAACAGATAAACTTCCACCATTTTTTCTTATCACTTTCACAGCTGCCCTTGATAAAGCTCAGGGATATTTAGGGGATGCGGTGACCAAAACACCAACTTCAAACAATCAAACTAACTGTCACCATCAAAGCCAATACATCTCGAACTAACTGTCACCATCAAAGACAATACATCTCAAACTAACTGTCACATCACTTTGTAACTGTAAAATCAAAGCTTATGTTAACATCAAAGCCCAATACCTCCCTTTTCTTGATCAAATGAACTTCAAACGATCAAACTAACTGTCACCATCCATCATTTTGACAGAAGCTGTAACCGCAAGGGGCGGAACTAGGTCAAAGGTAACCATCCATCATTTTGACAGAAAGTGTAACCGGAAGGGGCGGGGGAAGATCAACGGATATACACGCCCACCTGTCAATCACTCATTTTGACAGGTGGTGTCTGCTATGAACTACTCTCTCTACATAACCGCCGGACTCGCTCATCCTCCATATCTGTAGTGTGTTTTTTTTTTTTACAATTTTCTCTCGTGTTTGTAGTTCTAACCGAATCCTCGTCCAACTCGCGATAGGTTGTGGGCAATATTAGCCGTTAGAGTGTGCATTGATCTGCACTTTGGATTCTGACCGGAAATAGTAGACCATCCGGGTATCTTTGGAACACTCATTTCAACATACTACGATTTGGGACGGACTAATTCTATTTTCGAATACTATTTAGGACGGATAGTAGGCGAATTGGGACTGGGCCTTCCTTTCTTTCTAGTCACATGAATGCTTCACTTTGCGTGTCGGAATGTTTGAACCCAGACCACTGCTCTAGGTTTATATATACAGTATATCGGCTAAATAAGCCAATAGCCTATTTTACATGATCATATATTCTGACACATGAACAGCAGCATAGAAGCCATAAAATAATTAGACCAACATTTACTTGCATCAAGCAGATCTGTTGGTATTTTATAATTATTTTTAATATAATTGTTACATTTAATTTATTGCCACACTTTAATATGTGAATTATATTATCAGAAAACTGAATATTTTAAGTTGTCAGGCTTTTATTTTTGCTTAAAGGGTAACTAAACACTAAAACAACTGTTTTTAGTTAATGATCTGTAAGAATGGAGCTTCATAAATGCTGTTCAGTGATTCCAGTAAATTTTTTGAGATTTGGGTTTAAAGTGTTTTAATTCTACAATATATGGTGTAAAAACGTCTGAGTGCTGCCCTCTTCAGGTTGAACGGTGGCTACTGCAGTTGAATTTTCCTATTGGATGTTTGGTGACGTAGGCAGGTTCCATACAAAGAGATGCGTCTCAGGTACATGCCCCCCTCCACTGGGCTCTGCCCACTTTTCCAGCATTTTTCAAATATTGCCAGTGGGTGGAGTCAGACTCTGACCAGGGGTTTAGTTACCCTTTAATGGATAAAATGGCGCTGCGCACTCAGCTGGTCATAAATATGGGTGCTATAAATTTGACCTGCCACAAGATGGCGCTGTTTTCAACACTCTTGATGCTTTGTATCCCCAAATGTATTTCCTCAAAGATTCAGGGGATAGCCTCAGGGCTTCATGAGGCTTCATTTGCCCATCCTTAAATAGCGGGATGAAGACAGAAGACGGATGACAGAAGTAGATGATCGGAGGTGAAACACTGAAGAGCGATCTTCGAGGTAAGTATAACATGTAAGTGTTTGGTTAGCGTCTGTGAGATCACGTAAGGACGAGACCAGACCATGTAGTGCTGTGAATGTGGTGACTATATAGTGTGTGATTAGCTGTGCTGAGTGCAGGCAGGTGGTGGTGGTGACAGGTGATGGTGATAGGTAATCAGGTGATGGCTGATGGTGTGAAGGTGTGGGTCAAGTAGGATGTTGAGAAATGTAGTGAAGAGCTGGATGATGAACTGGTGAAAGTGACAGTGGGCAAGTGGGCCAACATGTGCTTTGGGAGAATCAAGTTCAAGTCCTGGTGTGACTTCTGTGATATGTCTTCTGTCTGATATAATCTCTCAGAGCCCGTCAGGTTTATGGTAACAGCAGGTTTATTCCACATCTGCATTCATGACAAAGAACAACAGTGTTGAATAGTCATCTCATGTGGACAAACAGTGCATGCCCTGTCTCAGGGAAAATCCTCTGTTGCTTTTTAGGAGATTACTGTATGCACTACTCTAAAGTACAGTACAGTTTGACACATTGATCGTATAGTGGACTTAAACTCATATAAACTAAATAAATAAAACACACCAAATTGTCCCTCTTAATCTTGCGAGTAAACAACATAAAACAATGTAATTACACAGATTTCCTACAGTTACCTTTTCATTTTATGTTAACCGTTATGTGCAAACAAATATGTAACTTTGTTACAATTGAACATACAGGACGCAGACAAACAGCAGAAAATACTTCAATTTTATGTTCAAACATTACAACACTTTATAACCACATATGGTAACATACCTGCATTCATGACAAAGAACAACAGTGTTGAATAGTCATCTCATGTGGACAAACAGCGCATGCTCTGTCTGGAAAGACGGCATCATGTTAAAGTTAGCTAGCTATACTGGAGAGACTTTCTATTGGCTATAAAACACATAACCAGATGGTTGACTTTATAAAAACATGGCGAAAGTAATCAACAACACATTATTTAACCAAAGAAATCTAGCTTAAGTTTTACATGCTTTTCAAGTGAGTTAGCATTGTTTAGTCCACGGACATTCACAGACACGTTACCTCAGGGAAAATCCTCCGTTGCTTTGAGGATTACCCATAATCCTTCGTCATTACTAGCATTTGCTGCAGGTACAAATTTATGACAGCAAGTGGCACAGTAATCCCATTTAGTAGGATTTAACCTGAACCTTTTTAACTATGTTACATACACCCCCTTTAAATCCTGCTAAATTGGGGCACAATAAAAAGAAAATATATTCCATTAAATACCAAACAGATGTTACGTACTAGGAGCATAATGTTTTTCAAGTCAGTTAGAAAATTTCCACCTGGGATTAAGTCAGTAAGGGAGTAGCCAAACCCAATACCAACAAAGACACAAAAGATGCGTGTACACCTCTCATATTGTAAACATTGCTCAATAGTACTGTCATATGTCTGTCCTGTCTTGTTATGCACATGGGTGTTTTGTTATTTTGAGCCATGTGCTCTTGTCATTGTTTAATCCCTCCCCCTTGTTATCTGATTATTGGTTTAATTGCTCCACCTGTCTGTCTCGTTACCCTCCTTTGTTTGCCTCCCTATTTAGTCTTCCTGTGTTTGCTGTCCTGTGCTCGTTCGTTGTATTTGTTACGTGTATTCGTCGTGTTGAGTTCTGTTCCTGCCCTGCCCTGCCCTGCCCTGCCCTGCCCTGCCCTGCCCTGCCCTGCCTTGCCTTGTTTGTTCTGGATTAAGTTTGTACGTTGTAGTTTTCTTTTGTTTATTTTATGTTTTTGTCTTTATTAAATACTTCTTACTCTGCACTTGAATCCACGGATTTATTCCACACCACGCACCGTGACAGAACGAACGAGCCATTATGTGGATTCAGCGGAGCGAACTTTGTCCTGCTGAAAGGGAGAATGGGATTTCTCTTTTAAAATATTTCTCCCTGTGCGCTCAAAGGAATGAGGAGAGGAGGGCAGCAGAGTCTTCTCCACTGGTCTCTTCGGGAAGAGAATCATCGTCACTGGATCCGTCCAGTGTTGGTACTCCATCGATGGTTACTCAAGACTTACCTGTTCAAAATATCTTATTTACTGTGAAATATCCATTGTCCTGTTTACTTGTATTTGTGCTATGCTTTATGTTTTATTTTATTCTCTTGATTAATTTGACATATTCTGGTGTTTTTTTACTTTGTACAGCGACCTTGAGTGTCCAGAAAGGCGCTTTTAAATAAAATGCATTATTATTATTATTATTATTTTAGCCAGCCCTGTCGATGGTTTTAGACAGTCTGCGCATATCCGTCAGAAGGGAGGGAGGAGACCTGCGCCTGTCCATTCGGAGACTGTTCACGTCCCGTCTGCCCAGTCAGAGACTGTTCACGTCCCGTCTGCCCAGTCAGAGACTGTTCACGTCCCGTCTGCCCAGTCAGAGACTGTTCACGTCCCGTCTGCCCAGCCAGAGACTGTTCACGTCCCGTCTGCCCAGCGAGAGACTGTTCACGCCCCCTCTGCCCAGCGAGAGACTGTTCACGCCCCGTCTGCCCAGCGAGAGACTGTTCACGCCCCGTCTGCCCAGCGAGAGACTGTTCACGCCCCGTCTGCCCAGCGAGAGACTGTTCACGCCCCGTCTTCCCAGCGAGAGACTGTTCACGCCCCGTCTGCCCAGCGAGAGACTGTTCACGCCCCGTCTGCCCAGCGAGAGACTGTTCACGCCCCGTCTGCCCAGCGAGAGACTGTTCACGCCCCGTCTGCCCAGCGAGAGACTGTTCACGCCCCGTCTGCCCAGCGAGAGACTGTTCACGCCCCGTCTGCCCAGCGAGAGACTGTTCACGCCCCGTCTGCCCAGCGAGAGACTGTTCACGCCCCGTCTGCCCAGCGAGAGACTGTTCACGCCCCGACTGCCCAGCGAGAGACTGTTCACGTCACGTCTGCCCAGCGAGAGACTGTTCACGTCACGTCTGCCCAGCGAGAGACTGTTCACGTCACGTCTGCCCAGCGAGAGACTGTTCACGTCACGTCTGCCCAGCGAGAGACTGTTCACGTCACGTCTGCCCAGCGAGAGACTGTTCACGTCACGTCTGCCCAGCGAGAGACTGTTCACGTCACGTCTGCCCAGTCTGAAATAGATCCGGAAATGCCCATTTGTGTGGCCGCCAAGGCAGTTACGGACTATCTGAAGCGTCTGGCTCGGATCCTGGATATGCCCGTGTCTGCTGTTCCTGAGCTGTAGGCAGAGCCAGTGCCCGTTCCTGAGCCGGAGGCAGAGCCAGTGCCCGTTCCTGAGCCGGAGGCAGAGCCAGTGCCCGTTCCTGAGCCGGAGGCAGAGCCAGTGCCCGTTCCTGAGCCGGAGGCAGAGCCAGTGCCCGTTCCTGAGCCGGAGGCAGAGCCAGTGCCCGTTCCTGAGCCGGAGGCCGAGCCAGTGCCCGTTCCTGAGCCGGAGGCCGAGCCAGTGCCCGTTCCAGAGCCGGAGGCCGAGCCAGTGCCCGTTCCAGAGCCGGAGGCCGAGCCAGTGCCCGTTCCAGAGCCGGAGGCCGAGCCAGTGCCCGTTCCAGAGCCGGAGGCCGAGCCAGTGCCCGTTCCAGAGCCGGAGGCCGAGCCAGTGCCCGTTCCAGAGCCGGAGGCCGAGCCAGTGCCCGTTCCAGAGCCGGAGCCAATGTCTGTTCCAGAGCCAGTGCCTGTTCCAGCGCCAGAGCCAGTGTTTTTTTCTGTGTTTGTGTCTGTTCTTGTGGCTGTTACAGTTTTGGTGTCTGTTCCTGAGCCGGTGTCTGTTCCTGAGCCGGTGTCTGTTCCTGAGCCGGTGTCTGTTCCAGAGCCGAAGCCAATGTCTGTTCCAAACCCAGTGCCTGTTCCAGTGCATGAGCCGGGGTCTGTTCATGAGCCGGTGTCTGTTGCTGTTCCTGTGCCATGGTCGCCCTCGCCCTGGTCGTCACCGCCCTGGCCGCCCGAGGGGTCTTTACCGCCCTGGCCGCCCGAGGGGTCTTCACCGCCCTGGCCGCCCGAGGGGTCTTCTGTTCCTGAGCAGGTGTCTGTTCCAGAGCCGGAGCCAATATCTGTTCCAAAGCCAGTGCCTGTTCCAGTGCATGAGCCGGGGTCTGTTCATGAGCCGGTGTCTGTTGCTGTTCCTGTGCCATGGTCGCCCTCGCCCTGGTCGTCACCGCCCTGGCCGCCCGAGGGTCTTCACCGCCCTGGCCGCCCGAGGGGTCTTCACCGCCCTGGCCGCCCGAGGGGTCTTCACCTCCCTGGCCGCCCGAGGGGTCTTCACCGCCCTGGCCGCCCGAGGGGTCTTCACCGCCCTGGCCGCCCAATGGGTCTTCACCGCTCTGGCCGCCCGATGGGTCGTCTGCTTCGCCCTGGCCGCCCGATGGGTCGTCTGCTTCGCCGTGGCCGCCCGATTGGTCGTCTGCTTCACCCTGGCCGCCCGATGGACTGTCTGCTTCGCCCTGGCCGCCCGATGGACTCTCTGCTTCGCCCTGGTCCCCGGCTAAACCATCACCCCCTGTTTCTGTTCCCTTTCATGGACCTGGCCCCCCATCCCTCCCCCTGATCCTCCACCATTCCACCTCCCTCCTGAACTCTTGTGTTGTGTGTTTTACCCTGGTCTGTCTCCTGTTTCCCCCCTGGCCTGTCCCTCCTGTACCACCCGGGTCGGATGGAGCGTCTGGTAGCCGCTCCGTAGGGAGGGGATTATGTCACATGTCTGTACTGTCTTGTTATGCACATGGGTGTTTTGTTATTTTGAGCCATGTGCTCTTGTCATTGTTTAATCCCTCCCCCTTGTTATCTGATTATTGGTTTAATTACTCTAGCTAGTCCATAAAAATAAAAAGCGTCCATTCAGTCATTGGGCCGATGGGAATCGGACGGGGGTTGGCGGACGAGCGCGCCGACCCCCCGAAATTTTTGGGGGGTCGGCCGACGCCGCAGGCCGACCCTCCCCGGGCCCCCGACCCACGCGGGCGGGGTCGGGGTGCCCCGACCCCCTCAGGGGCCCGACGGGAGTGCCCCGAAGCCCGAGGCCACCCTAAGCAGTTCTGCCTTCGTCTTTGGTGGGGCGCCACACGTGCCCCGTCCCACTAACCCACTATTTGTCCGATTGACCACTAGAGTGATCAGACCCCCCCCCCCCACCCACTAACCCACTATTTGTCCAATAACCCACTATATGGCGCAAACTTCCCGTTGACCCCCCCCAACCCTCCCCACTCCCGGGCCACGCCCCCGTCCCACGAACCCTATTTTTGTCCAATAACCCACTATATTTACCAAAAGTCACGGGACCACCCCCCCACTCCCGGGCCACGCCCCCATCCCACGAACCCACTATTTGTCCAATAACCCACTATATTGGGCAAACTTCCTGGTAACTAATTTACTGCACTCAGCAGGCCACCCAGAGTCCATAGCACCCAGTGCCATCCCATAATTCCACTGTCCACGAAGCCACTATTTGTCCAATAACCCACATTTTTTGAAAAGTACTAACCCCGGCCTTCATGCAATAAGCTGCAATCGGACACAATCCCACCTGCCATCGATTGAATGGGGATATTCAGACAGTTTCTTTGATAGACATTTGAATTAAAGTTCCTGTCATGATGGTAACTATTTGACTGCACTCAGCAGGCCACCCAGAGTCCATAGCACCCAGTGCCATCCCATAATTCCACTGTCCACGAAGCCACTATTTGTCCAATAACCCACTATTTTTGAAAAGTACTAACCCCGGCCTTCATGCAATAAGCTGCAATCGGACACAATCCCACCTGCCATCGATTGAATGGGAATATTCAGACAGTTTCTTTGAAAGACATTTGAATTAAAGTTCCTGTCATGATGGTAACTATTTGACTGCACTCAGCAGGCCACCCAGAGTCCATAGCACCCAGTGCCATCCCATAATTCCACTGTCCACGAAGCCACTATTTGTCCAATAACCCACTATTTTTGAAAAGTACTAACCCCGGCCTTCATGCAATAAGCTGCAATCGGACACAATCCCACCTGCCATCGATTGAATGGGGATATTCAGACAGTTTCTTTGATAGACATTTGAATTAAAGTTCCTGTCATGATGGTAACTATTTGACTGCACTCAGCAGGCCACCCAGAGTCCATAGCACCCAGTGCCATCTCATAATTCCACTGTCCACGAAGCCACTATTTGTCCAATAACCCACTATTTTTGAAAAGTACTAACCCCGGCCTTCATGCAACAAGCTGTAATTGGACACAATCCCACGTGCCATCGATTGAATGGGGATTCAGAGAGTTTCTCTGATAGACATTTGAATTAAAGTTGCTGTCATGATGAAAACCATTTTACTGCACTCAGGGGCCTCCCCTGAGTCCGTAGCACCAAGTCCCATCCCATAATTCCACTGACCGCGAAACCACTATTTTTACAATGGAACAAATGCTACGTGGGATCTGACAGTTTCTGTGATAGGCAATTTTTTAAAAAAAAAATTCTTGATAAAAACTATTTTACTTCACTCAGGGGGCCCCCCAGAGTCCGTAGCACCAAGTCCCATCCCATAATTCCACTGTCCACGAACCCACTATTTTTTACTATTGAATAAATGCTACGTGGGATGTCCATAGCTCTGGTCAGGAAGGGTCTAGAGCATCCATTTTTGCACTCAGGTCTAAGTCCCATCACCGTCTATCAGAATCCAGAGTTTCGAGAAGATTGGAGAAACTCAAAATCTCGACCCGAAAAAAACCCTGTCCGTCACAAACGGGGGTTAGGAAACGCTTAGAAAGCGGCCAGGGCCCTCAAACTCGGGGTTCCCACTCAGGGACGGGAGACGACGGCACTAGCCGAGTTTCGGGGTCCTACGACTTTCCGTCTCCCTATGGCAGCGCGTTTCGTTGGTTTGACCTTTTTGACCCCGTGACGTGTTTTTCACCCTTTCGACCCCTGAACGAGGACCCAGGGCCACCAAACTTCTCCCCCCGCACCAGGGGGCCGTGGCGAGTCGGAAAACGGCGCCCCCTAGTCGGTCGGCCCTTCCGAAGCGGCGTCCGCGAAACCACTGCGGCGAATACATTCATTTAATGGGCGAGTGGGATTTTTATAGAAATGTCCCAGGGGCCCCAAACTCTGCACGGTGAACCCTGGGGAGGGGGGGGGGGGGGGGGCATTTGCCCAATATAGTGGGTTATTGGACAAATAGTGGGTTCGTGGGATGGGGGGGGGGGGGGGGGGGTTGGGGGGCGGGTTCATGGGGTGACCCTGACTGGTATCGGACTCTGATGGGCACGAGCGCTGTCTAGTGTGTTTGGGCTTTGATCATGCTTGAACAGCGCTCGTGGGTGACTCATGTTCTCGATGGGAACCTGATCATCGCGTCATATATAGGTTGAGACTCGGTGAACTCGCAAGAGTGAGAGTCCCCTCATCCACCCCCCGATCTTCGGCTGGTGGCCAGGGTGACCTGAGGGTTACGGTCTGGATCAAGGCGCCGACTATGTGTCCGTGACCCCAGCCCCCCTCTTCAATGACGGTGCCCGCTAGTGAACTGCTGATTCCCGCGAGTCTACCCTCTGGTGGCCCGCGTGTTTCAGTTGAAGCTACAGAGGAAGAGGCCATGTCTGTTGCAGCATCACTAGGTGGGTTTGAGTCTTCTGGAAGTGAGGGCTCGTCACAGCTGCCACCTTCCGGTGTGCATACGGCTGTGCCTGAGTCTGATCCGGAGATGACGACCATGCTTTCCTGGGACGATGGGTTTTGGGTTAGGCCGCCGACCTTGTAGACCTACCCTCAATGTAGACCTTTGATCTACGCGCTGCCTCGACAAACGCGAGATCCAAGTCACAGAATCTTATTGCAGAGTAGACCCGTAATCAACGCGCTGCCTCGAAAACGCGAGATCCGAGCCACTATAGATTCTATATTGCAACAGACCCATTCGCGAGCCCCATGAATAGCGTTGCCGCGCCGCCTCAGCAGACGCGGGTCCAGCACCACGGGGCACGCGAGCCTGACCATTTTATTTTATTTTTTTTTAAATGGCCAGGCGGGAGCGCAGCACACGGATTGGAAGTTTTTCACAATCCTCGCAAGCAGCCCCCTCGAGAGCTGCCAGCGCGTGCTCCACTCCCAAACAATGTGTACACAAACGATGTGTGTCCCCACCCGTGATATAACGAGGGCAGGGATGCACACACCGAGTGAAACTTGGGCTCGCCATAAAATGTGTATATATATATATAGTTGTAATGCTTTGTGACAGACAACACCAAATACGACAGACAAGTCAAACAGAGAGCGCTTTGCTGAAGAACAAAAAGCTGACATCTCATGTGTGCCGGCGTCCTTTATAGCTTCCGCTTGTATGCCGTCACTCATTACGTCATGACGCAACACCAATCAGAGATTGGCTTAGTTTCATTCATGCTTCAGAGATGCTGCGCTGAGGGGCGTTCCCCCAAAGTGTCGTTCGACGCAGTCCGAGTTCCCTCGAAAGGGAACATCAGAATGGGCTGTAAGTCAAATTCTGATTTTTTTTTTCCCCCTCACTAAATTAGTCCCTTTTCTACTGCTCAACTCGCCTCAACTTGACTACGGTAATTTCCTGTGTATTAGCCGCATTGTGTATAAGCCGCAGGGCAGTGTTTTATGCAAGTTAAAGGAAACAAAACCATATTAATTCCATAATAACTGCCCCCGTGTATTAACCTCATAGCTGAAGAAATTTTGCAAAATCAATATAAGCCGTGGCTAATAGTTGGGAAATTACGGTACTCCGTTCGGTTACAGACGTTTTGTTTACCACTGAATAAACGTACCATTTTATGTAACTGGTTGCTATAGCGACACTGAAGTAAACTACCGTAGCATCACCAACGTGTAAAAGATGGTAACAGCAATGACTATAGCAGATAAAATCAACAGCATTCTGTATTCAACACAATACAGACACGTTTTTGGGGAGATGGCAATATTTACTCTTATCAGCCGTCCTGTCGTGCTAACACTGACAGATAGCTGCTGAGGGCATGCTCAGAACGTTAACATTATGATGCTAGTAATAACAATGACCAATCAGCAATCTCCAATAATTACATATCATTTTTGTAACCTCAACAGAGGTGCAACCAAAAGTGGTAGGTACAGAGTGCTAAAAAGTCGAGTTGAGCGGGTACCAGTCTGGAAAAGAGCAACAAGTTTTTTTTTTGTTTTTTTTTTTGTCCCACTGCCATCACACCCATATTAGTCATACTCCACCCTCACACTTTGTTTGCCCTATCCTCACCTCAATGCAGCCCCACCCCCCCCCGATCACACACAGTCACAGCCCTTAACCCCAACCGCCCCAGTAACTACAGTATATGACAATTAAATGTCCTTTTATCCCTTGTTTAATATTTCATGCAACAAACAACCAAATGTTTCTGTCTATGTGGGTCTACATGCTATGATTTTGGAACAATACTTATAATTCTTATGTTTATGTATGTTGTTATGTTTTTGTATGTTACAGATTTTGGTGATATGTCAGAGGATGCTGCAGCTGGTTGGAAATGTGTCCTCATGCGGAGGTCCTCCATACTGGAGAGTTTATTCCAAAATGCTGTGAGCACGTACAGTGCTATAGTTGACGACCTCCAGATACAGGACACAGAATGCAGTACGGACACTGATGACGAGTATGACCTTAGTAGTCCAGAGTCAGAAGATTAGGAAAGAGACAGCTCTGTTTTGTTTTGTTTTTAAAATCGGTCAACTTTGTGTTTCCTTTTCCTTTTTTTTTTTAGCCCAATCCCACTCATAGGGTCTCATTCATGAAACATTCGTAAATATACAAGTAAATATGTGAGTGATTTGCGCGTAAAGAGACATTCCCGAAAATTCTTTTCCTGATTCACAAATACTTCGTAAAGGTCAGATTTGATAGTGAAATGTGTGTGTTAATGAATTCCAATCAGTTGTAAATGGGACGCGCGTACACGCTCATTCTCTCAATTACCATAAATCCCACCCATTAAAACTGACTGAAAACTATTTATGAGCATCATATTATGACACCAAAGGAAGGATTTCAACATGTCAAAAGCGTTTTATTATCAGAAGTTCATTCAAAACGCCACATTTTATTTTCAAGCGTACATAGTGGCGTATCATCAGGTCCTAAAAAAATGATTTTTTTAGGTAATAATGCTTTTACCTAAATGCTTTAGGTAAAAATGCTTGGCAGCATATTACAGATTCAGTTAATGGAGTTGCATCTGTTAATCAAACAGTCCCAGAAGTGAAAAGAAAATGGTTCGACATGAAGCTTGGCTGCAACACTTGTGACTTGCGGACTTGTAAAAAAAAACCAACAACAATTGAATAAACAGCTTGAAAAAAATATACAAAAAAAAAGACTTGCGGACTTGTTCCGTTTGCAGATGCTATTACTGGCTCTCGTAATAAAAGTAAAAAGAAAAACCGTATGTAATTACTACATATAATATTTTTTCAAAATGCTGTGTAAATATGTACCCGATTAAGGTGAATTTAAAATGCAGCCTTATTAATGAGCAAAACGTTCGGATGTTAAACGCACTATTTACGGGTGGCTGGGAGCAGGTGTAGTTCCCTTTCGTTGTCACTCCGAGTTACGTCGGATGACGACGAATGGGGTTTCGCTTAGAAAGCCTATCAACTTCGAGTAATACAAAACGACCCAATGGCAAAGAAATGCCATGGGTCTGCGGAATTTGCATGACGTAAATCCGCCCCATATCGTGGGTATAAAAGGAGGACGCAGGCAACAGGCAGATATGTTTTCGCTTCGGAGCCAAGTGTAATTCTTCACTCCTTAAGCTATCTCTGATTGTCAGCTTCTTACGAGACAAGCAACTCTCCAGTGTTGGTGTGACGGCGATCTCCCGGCGAGTGCACACTTCCTGCTTATCTGAGCGTGGTTTGCCAGCGAGTGTGTTCTCCGCGGGCGCTTCAGCACTAAGTTTCTCTCACAAAAAGAGCTTGCACGCGGCACGTCTTTTTAAAGATGCCTCGCCCGTGCACTTCTGGTTGCGGTCGGCTGGTGTCTGACTCTGACAGGGCAGACCCTGCGCAAGGTCAGGGAGGACGAGGAGCAGGTCATTCTGGTCGCGCCATACTGGCCCGCCCGGACCTGGTTCTCTGAACTAGTACTCCTCGCGACAGCACCTCCTTGGCCGATTCCCCTGAGGAAGGACCTCCTTTCTCAGGGACGGGGCACCCTATGGCACCCTCGTCCCGATCTTTGGAACCTCCACGTGTGGCTCCTGGATGGGACGAGGCAGGTTTGAGTACCCTACCACCAGCGGTGGCGGCTACCATCACTTCCGCTAGAGCGTCGTCCACGAGACACGTCTATGCGTTGAAGTGGAACCTTTTCGTCAACTGGTGCTCTTCTCACCGAGAAGACCCCCGGAGATGTTCGATTAGTGTCGTGCTTTCCTTCCTTCAAGATAGGCTGGAGCGAAGGCTGTCTCCCTCCACCCTGAAAGTCTATGTTGCCGCTATTGCCGCACACCATGACCCGGTCGAAGGTAAGTCTGTTGAAAGGCACGACCTGATCATCAGGTTCCTGAGAGGAGCGAGGAGACTGAATCCTCCTCGCCCTCTTCTCGTTCCCTCTTGGGACCTCTCAGTGGTTCTAACTGCCCTGCAGAGTGCTCCCTTTGAGCCGTTGCAATCAGTGGAGCTTAAGTTCCTGTCTATGAAGACAGCGCTCCTGGTTGCATTGGCCTCCATCAAGAGGGTGGGGGACCTGCACGCATTCTCCGTTGACGAAGCGTGCCTGGAATTTGGGCCGGCTTACTCTCACGTGATCCTGAGACCCTGGCCTGGATATGTGCCCAAGGTTCCTACCACTCCCTTCCGGGACCAGGTGGTGAACCTGCAAGCGCTGCCCCCGGAGGAGGCAGACCCAGCCTTGGCACTGCTCTGTCCAGTACGCGCCCTCCGCGCCTATGTAGACAGGACGCAGTGTTCAGGACCTCAGACCAGCTCTTTGTCTGTTATGGTGGGAAGCTGAAGGGAAAGGCTCTCTCCAAGCAAAGGTTGTCTCACTGGATAGTGGACGCCATTGCTTTGGCATACCAGCAGCAAGGTCGACCGTGCCCCCTTGGTGTGACTGCCCACTCCACCCGGAGTGTGGCATCCTCTTGGGCTCTAGCGCATGGCGCCTCGCTAACAGACATCTGCAGAGCTGCAGGCTGGGCGACACCTAACACATTCGCCAGATTCTACAATCTCCGAGTGGAGCCAGTGTCCTCTCATGTACTCGCTTCAACCAGCTAGTACTGGACCCGCTCAGGTGTCTTCGCTTGCTCGCCATTCCACTCCACGGACTGGATACTTGCGATATTCTCCTCAGGTGAGCTTCCCCGAAAGCCCTGAGTTCCTCCAGCACTCCTGACGTTGGCGCCTGTGTCTATTGCCTGTGCGTCGGCTAGGTGCCTCCCGTGTGCATGGTCCCTCCCCTGAGCGACCCCCACATGTGTATTTCCACTGAAAGCCTCTTGAGCATGTGTCTTTCCCTTGGCAAGCCACCTTGCCACCCCTGGGGTTGAAATATTCCACCTGCGGCTGGACACCCCAGTGTTCTCCATGTCTCCTTCGGGTCACATGTGTATTCTCTAAGTCCCCCCCTCTGGGTTGGCAGTAATTGCATATTTCCCCTGAACTTTGGGATATGCTCCCCAGTGTACCTTGGTATTCCTGTGCTAAATAGGAGTCCTTTGTCCGTGCCAGTCTCACGACAGGGATCTCAGATTTACGCAGGGCACTGGAAGACAGCTGAGAAGGTGGCGTGATTAGACTGGTAACCCCATTCGTCGTCATCCGACGTAACTCTGAGTGACAACGAAAGGGAACGTCTCGGTTATGTATGTAACCCTCGTTCCCTGAGTAGGGAACGGAGACGTTACGTCTGCCTGCCACTTTCCGCTGTACCGCGGGGATCGCCTGAGCTCAGTCTTGGCTCCTCAGCGAAGAAACATATCTGCCTGTTGCCGGCGTCCTCCTTTTATACCCACGAGGTGGGGCGGAGTTACGTCATGCAAATTCCGCAGACCCATGGCATTTCTTTGCCATTGGCTCGTTTTGTATTACTCGAAGTTGATAGGCTTTCTAAGCGAAACCCCATTCGTCGTCATCCGACGTAACGTCTCCGTTCCCTACTCAGGGAACGAGGGTTACACACGTAACCGAGACGATTTCTTTCGTACCAACTAACATTTGGAAAATACTAACATTTTAAAGAATCGATAATGTACGCCAGAACCACTTTACACACGATTTACACAAATTCTTTCTGCTCGTGTCTCATGAATGAGACCCATTGTGTTCTGCTTATGTACAAATGTACATGTACACTGTAATTACACTTATACATAGCCATGTTCTACTGCTCTTCATACTATTCATCCTGAAACATACACTTATTCTTACTACTCATAATGTTTCTGCACTACAAAGGTACTGTTACCATACTGCACATAGCTGTACATATGTCTATATGGTTCATACTGAATATCCATATTTATTTTGTTTTTCTTACACTGCATACGCATTATTCTTACTACTATTATAATGTTACAGATACTACATTGCACATATCATGTTATTCATGCATTGTTTATATTACATAGCCATATTTATTCTGCTCTTATATGGTAACTGCTAATTCACTGCACATATTTATAGTTCATTTATATTACTCTAAACCACCTTCGGTAAACCAACCGTATACTACTGTCTACACTGCATTATTGGCCTGTCTACTTTGTATATCACAATGCTTGTTTCTCTGTAAGTTCATTCCTTTTTGGCTAGTTCACATGATGTTTTGTGGAAATGGTATAGAGGATAAATTATTATGGTCTTAAGGAAATAAAAAAAAATCCACCTTGAATATTATTGCCCGTTGTCTCACAAGAAATGTAAAAGTCTTCCTACTTGAGTATGGGAAGTGTGTATTTTTGACAACTCTGTCCATATGAGTAATACATTTTAAAAAATTAGATGCCCGCACTCTGCTATTTCTCCCATACTTTTATTGTGCAGAAATGCAGGGCCAAAACGTTGCAGCACAATACATGTATGGGAAAAATAGCAGAGTGCGGGCATCTCATTATTCTAAGTTGTATCCAGCCCACTTTTGCCCTGCACCACACATGTGGGGATGAGCACACTCCCAATACTGCTCAAATAATAATCCCTTGTACAAGCATTCCATGCTTTAATGTTGCCTCCTTTAACCAGCTCAGGTGATGACAATGTAATGACTATTGAAATGGATTGCCTGTTTTCTGTAAATGTGGATTGTGCATAGGCCTAGGATCACTCTAGGGCCGACTGATTGTTCATGCATTGGTAATCCATGAGTAGCCCTAACAATAACAATGTCCTTCTTTTAGACAATGACTTTATAGTCCTACTTAATTCACTTTGACAAGAATGATTAATGGGTCCATCACACGATTTCGGTTAATCGAAAAAGTAACGCCATGAAAATGAATTATTTTGAAATGAGCAAACAAAATAACGATAAATTGAGTGAAACCTGAGTTTGTAGTCCGTGTGTCTCCCACGGAAGAATCGGTGGTTGCATTACAGATACTTTTTTAATCTACTGAAAGAAATGGCTGCAAAACATGATTAAACTGGATTTTATTTTGACAGGCAAAATGTCAGTTTAATTACATTTCCCATTTACATTGTAAAGTCGACCTGAAGCCTTTAGGTTTCTAAATGAGCAGACAACATTAACCAACATCCAGATCAGGCTGTTGAGGGAATCTGTGTGTCGACCATGGAAGGCTGACTTGATCAAACTGAATTAATGATAGCACAATGCAATAGCGCCATTGTAACACAGTTGACCTGAAGTATTCAAGTTTAATGAGTAAACAACAAAAGCAATGCATAGAACGAGACCAAGTTGACCGGTCTAGATCCAATCCAGATCCGTGGTAATGTCACAAGAGACACAGAGGCATTTATCTGCAATGTAAAGATATAGGCTAAATGGAAAACGTGATCAAATTGGATTTTACAATGACGGAGCAAATGTAAAATTGATTATAGGCTGCATTGCCATTGTAAAACAGTCGACCTGAAGACTTAGATTAAATGAGCAAGCACATTAAAACATCCAGTGAGTGATGGAACTTTGGTTAGGCTTAGATAATCAAACTGAATTTTATAATGGCAGGACAACATAGGCCGTCAGGTTAACATGGCATATGGTGTATAAATCTAAGTGAAAAGGCTATTTCACATGCTGCATTTCTAATTGAGAAAGCAACGTCCAGTGCACCATCGTGGAAACAGGGATCTGTGTCTGGCTCACGGAAGGTCAGTGTCATTGACTTGCGTTGGAGTTATCCGTGGTCTCAGCACAGACTCACTCCGTGCTCCTATCACAGATTTTAGTTCTGACTATAGCCAAGCGAGCAATAGGTGTAAAACGCCATCAAACTGGATTTTATGATGACAGGACGAGAAAATGTATAGTTAATTACATGCCATTGCAACAGAGTCGACATAAAGCTTAAGTTTCTAAACAAGCCAGCAACATTACAACGTCCAGTGAGTGAGGTCAGGTTGTTGAGGTCCGTGGTGCCATCACGGGACTTCGGTTAGGCTAACAGAATCAAACTGAATTTGTATGATGACAGGACAATGCAATAGCTACAATAACAGTCAGGTTAACGTCATTATGGCTTTTGATGTTGGAAAAGGAACTAATACTTCAAATGTTGCGTTTCCAAATGAGAAAGCACGTCCGTTGAGTGAGTTCTGTACTCCGTCATTGAAACGGGTATCCGTGTGTGGACCACGGGAAGGTCAGTGTCATTGACTTGCGTTGGAGTTATCCGTGGTCTCAGCACAGACTCACTCCGTGCTCCTAGCACAGATTTTAGTTCTGACTATATCCAAGCAAGCAATAGGTGTAAAACGCCATCAAACTGGATTTTATGATGACAGGACGAGAAAATGTCAAGTTAATTACATGCCATTGCAACAGAGTCGACATAAAGCTTAAGTTTCTAAACAAGCCAGCAACATTACAACGTCCAGTGAGTGAGGTCAGGTTGTTGAGGTCCGTGGTGCCATCACGGGACTTCGGTTAGGCTAACAGAATCAAACTGAATTTGTATGATGACAGGACAATGCAATAGCTACAATAACAGTCAGGTTAACGTCATTATGGCTTTTGATGTTGGAAAAGGAACTAATACTTCAAATGTTGCGTTTCCAAATGAGAAAGCACGTCCGTTGAGTGAGTCTGTACTCCGTCATTGAAACGGGTATCCGTGTGTGGACCACGGAAGGTCAGTGTCATTGACTTGCGTTGGAGTTATCCGTGGTCTCAGCACAGACTCACTCTGTGCTCCTATCACAGATTTTAGTTCTGACTATAGCCAAGCGAGCAATAGGTGTAAAACGCCATCAAACTGGATTTTATGATGACAGGACGAGAAAATGTCAAGTTAATTACATGCCATTGCAACAGAGTCGACATAAAGCTTAAGTTTTTAAACAAGCCAGCAACATTACAACGTCCAGTGAGTGAGGTCAGGTTGTTGAGGTCCGTGGTGCCATCACGGGACTTCGGTTAGGCTAACAGAATCAAACTGAATTTGTATGATGACAGGACAGTGCAATAGCTACAATAACAGTCAGGTTAACGTCATTATGGCTTTTGATGTTGGAAAAGGAACTAATACTTCAAATGTTGCGTTTCCAAATGAGAAAGCACGTCCGTTGAGTGAGTTCTGTACTCCGTCATTGAAACGGGTATCCGTGTGTGGACCACGGAAGGTCAGTGTCATTGACTTGCGTTGGAGTTATATCCGTGGCCGCATCACGGAATTTGGGGCGATTTCGTGATGGCTACGCGGATTTTGAGTTAAGGGCCCGTGGACATTTCACGGAATCCTGTGAGACCAGGTTGAACAAACCATAGATCAATGGAAAGCTTATTTATTCAGCTTTCATGTGATGTATACATCTCAATTTAAAGAAAATGACCCATAAGACTGGTTTTGTGGTCCAGGGTCACATATGCAAAAGAAGTCATTCCACAGACGATGGGCAACCTGCTTTGCTGACTGATTCTTACAGGGGAATGCATGTGACAGCTTCGAAAAGGGGTCCGTAACAACTAGTGATGCACAATATATCGGTCGCCGATATAATATCGGCCAATATGGTCAATTGTGTACACATCGGTATCGTTCCGATGTCAAAATAGGGCCGATGTGAACGGCGATAATCATTCTTGTGTATTTGACGTGTATGTAGGCTTAGATGTAAGTTTGGGGGTAGGGAAGTTTGTTTTTGCACGAGCACATACATTACAGGTCACATAATGTGCTGAAGCAGGTGCTGGAGGCGGCAAGTTTCGGCACTCTGCATTGTTCTGACTGACCATCAAAGTATTGCCGCGCTGGAGTTACGGGGTTATGATGTGGCAATTAAATCACCTCAGACACGCACGTAAGTTACATGTTTCATAGTGATTGCTTTTGTTAGATTATTGAATAATAGCATACTCTCGGGGGAAAATGATGGTGGAAATGGCTTTGAAATGTAAACACCAAGATCAAGGTAAGAATGACACATGACAGCTATCAAAATGCAGTAATAGCTAGCGGTAGCCTTTAGCTAGCGATGCTACTTCACAAACTAGACAAACTCGTTTCGAGCCATAATCAACAACTTATCCAGCAACAAGCGATTCATTAGAGCAGGCTTGTAGGATATCTTAATTCACAGCCCGTAAAACAAAGCTACATGTAGGCTACAACTGAAATAAAATGCTAGTTCTCGCCTTCCAATGACAGTCCACTGACTGAAAACTACGTGAGTTGGTTGGTTAGAACCGCAACGACACCCATTGATACACCAGCAGCAGGAAGGTAGTAATTTAGAGCCTACCTTTTGTTGAACCCTGGTCAAAATCCATGTCAAACAACCAACGAAAAAGCAAATCCATTACAATGCAGAACTACTAGAAACAGTCCTTTAGGGACACCTAATCTGTAGCCCCGCCTTAGCTCTGAAGTGACTATTATGAACAGACTGCGATGTCACAGAAGTTCATGAAGAACTTGTTGAGTTCTTCTATTGAGTTCAAGATGGCGCCGAGTATGGCTGCTGCGTTGCGAGCTCCGTCACAACATGGTAGTTTTTTGTTTGTTCTGTTTACAGTTCTTTTGTTTTTTGTCTCGGATGTTGTCTGTCTTATTCAGTACGACATACAAACACTTTTGGACATTGGTTCCACAATCGAACACCGAAAACCGGACTTTCATTTCTTCAGTGATGCCCCGCTGTTTACAAACACGGCAGCGGAGCCCTTTGTCTGGGCAGCTTGGCCGCGGAAACGCAGCCGGAGAAGGGGAAGAAGAGCCGGCGTTCTCGTCAGAGTAAGACGGCGTGCAAATCGACCCCCGCTTCCCAGTATTCTGCTAGCAAACGTTCAGTCTCTAGACAACAAGCTCTGTGAGTTGAGAGCGCGGATCTCTTTCCAACGGGAGACGAGGGACTGCTGCATTATCTGCCTTACAGAAACTTGGATGTCTGCTGAGATTCCAGACTCGGCCATCGAAACCGCGGGGTTCTCAGTGCACCGAGCGGATAGAGTTAAAGACCTCTCAGGTAAAAGCAGAGGTGGGGGTGTATGTTTTATGATCAACAAATCCTGGTGTGATCAGAGGCACGTACATTCTATCAAGTCTTTCTGCTCTCCTGATCTGGAATTTCTCATGCTTCTGTGTCGACCATTCTGGCTACCGAGGGAATTCACAGCGGTCATTATCACGGCTGTGTACATTCCCCCACAAGCCGACACAGACCGGGCACTAAAGGAACTGTATGGGGAAATAAGCGAGCAGGAAACCGCGCACCCTGAGGCCGCGTTCATTGTGTCCGGGGACTTTAACAAAGCCAACTTTAAGAAAATAGCACCTAAATACCACCAACACATAAACTTTAACACACGAGGGGACCGGGTTTTGGATCATTGCTACTCCCCTTTCCGGGATGGCTACAAATCCCTCCCCCGCCCACCTTTTGGCAAATCGGATCACTCTTCCGTTCTCCTTCTGCCCGCTTACAGGCAGAAACTGAAACAGGAAACACCCGCCCTCAAAACGATCCAGTGCTGGTCGGACCAATCAGACTCTATGCTTCAGGACTGTTTTGATCACGCGGACTGGGAGATGTTCCGGTCGGCCTCTGATGACGACATCGAGGCTTATGCTGATAGCGTAACCTGTTTCATCAGGAAGTGCGTAGAAGACGTTGTTCCGATCAAAACAATAAGGATTTACCCGAACCAGAAACCATGGATTAATGGCGATGTTCGTGCAGCACTCAATGCGCGGACCTCCGCTTTTAACTCCGGGAGTGCGGAGGAGCAAAAACAAGCAAGTTATGCCCTCCGAAAAACTATCAGAGCAGCAAAACGCCAATTCAGGGACAAGATTGAAGGACAGTTCAACACCACCGACTCTAGAAGCATGTGGAAGGGAATTAATAGCATTACGGACTATAAAGGAAACATAAACTCCACAGTGAACAACACTGCCTCTCTCCCAGATGAGCTGAACACTTTTTATGCTCGATTTGAGGGAACTAACATCCCCCTCGCGGAGAGAGTTCTCGCGGCTGAAGCTACAGAGGTTAGTACACTCTCCGTCTCTGTAGCGGATGTAACCCGATCTTTCCGTCGGGTGAACATCCGTAAAGCCGCGGGTCCAGACGGTATTCCGGGCCGCGTCATCAGAAAGTGCGCGAACCAACTAGCTGGTGTTTTTACGGACATTTTCAATTGGTCCCTCTCCTTGTCTGTAGTCCCCACATGCTTCAAAACGTCCATCATCGTACCTGTACCGAAGCAAACCAACATCACCTGCTTAAATGACTGGCGCCCTGTTGCTCTGACCCCCATCATCAGTAAATGCTTTGAGAGACTAGTCAGAGATTACATCTGCTCTGTTCTACCTTCCTCACTGGACCCACTGCAGTTTGCATACCGCAATAACCGCTCCACTGATGATGCTATTGCATCTACAATACACACTGCTCTCTCCCACCTGGAAAAGAGGAACACATATGTGAGAATGCTATTTGTAGACTACAGCTCAGCATTCAATACCATAGTGCCCTCCTTGCTTGATGTGAAACTCCGGGCTCTGGGCTTAAACAGCTTGCTGTGCAGCTGGATCCTGGACTTCCTGTCAAACAGACGCCAGGTGGTTAGAATAGGCAGCAACATCTCCTCATCACTGACCCTCAACACTGGAGCCCCACAGGGCTGTGTTCTCAGCCCACTCTTGTACTCCTTGTACACATATGACTGCGTGGCAACTCACAGCTCTAATTCCATCATCAAGTTTGCTGATGATACTACGGTCGTAGGTCTGATCACCGACAACGATGAAACGGCCTACAGAGAGGAGGTGCTCACTCTGACGCACTGGTGTCAGAGGAACAACCTCTCTCTCAACATCAGCAAAACCAAGGAGCTAGTGGTCGACTTCAGGAAGAACGACAGAGAACACAGCCCCATCACCATCAATGGAGCACCGGTGGAGAGAGTCAGCAGCTTCAAGTTCCTCGGTGTCCACATCACAGAGGAACTCACATGGTCCGTCCACACTGAGGCCGTCGTGAAGAAGGCTCATCAGCGTCTCTTCTTCCTGAGACGGCTGAGGAAGTTTGGAATGAACCGCCACATCCTCACACAGTTCTACACCAGCACCGTCGAGAGCATCCTGACTGGCTGCATCACTGCCTGGTATGGCAATACTACCAGCCGTAACCGCAAAGCCTTGCGAAGGGTGGTGCGCACTGCCAGCCGTATCATCGGAGGTGAGCTTCCCTCCCTCCAGGATATTTATGCCAGGCGGTGTGTGAAGAAAGCTCGGAGGATCATCAGAGACTCTAGCCACCCGAGCCATGGGCTGCTCTCACTGCTACCCTCAGGCCGGCGGTACCGCAGCATCAGGACACACACCAGCAGACTCCATGACAGCTTCTTCCCACAAATAATTAGATTTCTAAACTCTTGATCCCTCATGATCAATAACCATAAACATTCTAACTGTCAACACAGCACAACATAACCTACTGCATTTACTAATATATATATATATATATATATATATATATATATATATATATATATATATATGCACCTTACGAGTATCTATTCTATGTATAATTACCTCTTTTTGTATTTTTGTATACTGTTGTATATTGTAAATTGTTGTATATTGTATATTGTTGTATATTGTAAACTGTTGTATATTGTACATTGTATATTATTTATTGTTCTGTTAGTGTATATGGTACTGTGAGTAATTGTGCGCACATTAGATGTGTAATCTATGTAATCTGATGTTTGCTGTAATTGTTTTCGTCACATCGTGTCATACTGCTATGTTGCTCGGAACTGCACCTAAGAATTTCACCCACTGTTGCACTTGTGTATATGGTTGTGTGACAATAAAAGGATTTGATTTGATTTTGATTTGATGTCAAGATTGCAATGCTGGAATAAGTTGTGTGTGTTTGTGAAGTCGTGAATACACGTGAAGTCATTTGTATCATAGTGAGTCTAATAGGGTTAATATTGCTTACATTTTAAGTGTTATCATTACATTTATTTATTTAGCTGACGCTTTTATCCAAAGCGACTCACAATTGCTATATATGTCAGAGGTCGCACGCCTCTGGAGCAACTAAGGGTTAAGTTTCTTGCTCAGGGACACATTGGTGTCTCACAGTGGATTCGAACCCGGGTCTCTCACACCAAAGGCATGTGTCTTATCCACTGCGCCATCACCACCTTATCATAACATTGTGCTATAAAATAGAAGTCAAGGTCTTTTGCCTTTGTACAACAGTTCAAACTTTAAAGTACAGTACTGCCCTACTATGTTCACAGAATACAGTGACTTGGTCTCAAGTGAGTTAGATGTTTATTGAGAATACTCAGGGTTGGCTTATTCACAGTGTGAATTCAGGACACACCTGTATTCTTTATGAAAAAAAAAAAATTCTTCTGAATTCTGATTACATATTTTGCACACACGTAAAGGTGCCCAATATCAGTCATTTCTGAAAATAAATTACAAAAGTAAAAAAAAAAATGTTTTGGAAAATAGCTCTTAATTTGATTATCATAAAAATGTCCATTCAGCTGGAGACAGTCTAACATGGCCTCTCTTGAATTTCGGTTTATGGCCTTTCCCTCTTTTGTGTGGTGTCGCAGGCTCAGCCACAAGGCTGAACAGTGGCTTAGCTTTAGCAGAACATCCCTCGATGAAATGGGGGTAGTAGAGAACCATTCCTAAGAAAGATCTGATTTTCTTAGCACTTGGTGTCTCCCCATCAGATTCCATCAGATTGGCTTCCTGCACATCACTTATAGCTTGCACTTTACTCGGGTCTGTCTTAACACCACCTCCACATATGATGTGTCCCAAGAACCTAACAGGCCGGCGAAGGAAGTAGCACTTCTTAGGTGAGAGCTTCAAGTTGTTGGCAGCAAGACGTGAGAAAACCATCTGCAGATGCTCAAGTGCAATCTGTTCAGATGGCGCATAGATCATAAGGTCATCCAGACAACATAACAGACTTGTAAACTTCTCATCACCAAAGATGGACATCATCATTCACATAAAGGTTGCAGGACTGTTTGTCAGGCCCTGGGGTATCCTATTATATTCATGGAGGCCAAATGGGGAGGAAAACGCTGAGTACCTTTTGTCGTCTTCATGCAGTCTGACGTTGTAGAAACCTGGCGTGAGGTCCATTGTTGAAAAGAACACATTGCCACCAAGTGCAGCGAGGGCATCTGTCTGATGAGGCAAGGGATGTTTGTATTTCACTGTTCTTGCATTCAACCACCTGAAGTCATTACAGATGCAAAGATCACCACTTGGCTTGACAACCAGGATGAGAGGAGATGAATACTCACTCTGAGACTTACAAATTATCCCCAATTCCTTTTTTTTAAGAAATTCATTTAGAGCAGTCCGAAGCTTGTCATAATGGCATGGTGGAACCCGCCTTCGTGGAAGTCTGAAGGGCTTGTCATCTGATTCTGTGTACAAAATCTGTTGCCTCACCGCAGTCCATTTTGTGCCTCGAAAAGATGAACTCATACTGCTCAATGATCTGCAGCAGTTTATCCTTCCACTCAGGGGAGACTTCACAAGAAGAGAGGTCCAAATCCTGCAAGCCCATGTAAGTCAAAATTTGTGATATTTCATCCTCTGACCTAGGTGCAGTGTTTGGAATAACGCCGTTTAAAAGAACGGCGTTAGGTAACAACGTTATTTTTTCAGTAACGGGGTAATCTAACAAATTACTTTTCCCGTCGTTACAATGCCCTTAACGTTACTGGACGTTAAATATGGTGCGTTACCACGGGCGTCAGTTTGGTTTGAAAAGTGCTGGGGACAGATCCCAATTCGGAAGTGCATTTTTAGAAGTGCTGGGTACAAACTTGTCAAACTGTGCAGCCTCTCTGCTCAATCCGTAAATAAATCCATCGATCTGCATATTTTGTTTGAGTTCTTAAATGGTCTAGTGGTAGATCTATTGGCAAGCGTGTCAGAGGTTACGGGTTCTAGTCCACACTCATATTGTTTTTTTTTCTCTCATCAAAACTGAATATGTTCATCAGTGGTTACAGTCTATATCAAGCAGGGACATGTTCGTGTGCATTTTATTTTGTGATTTCACCGGAATGAATAGAGAGTCTCCACAACGGCGATAGATTGAAGAGCGCGTCTAAGTGAAGGCTGTGTGAGCCACAAGAGAACAACTGTATCCATGCAACTGATAGCAGGGGCAACGAGCGCTCAGCTTGATTTATAAAACAACACATTTTAGCGCTAGATATCTTTTTTAATAGTGAATTAAATGGCAACGCATGGCGTTGTTAGAGTTTGATTTATTTAATTTGCTACAGTTACTGCAAACACATTTTATATTATTTAACTTTTTACTTTTGAAGAAAATACTTGAAGTACAGAATGTCTACCAGACCAGTTGTCTGACATTGGGAGTTTGATTTATTTAATTAAGAATAAGACTACAGAGCTAAACACACTTTTTTGTTGTTTAAAAGTTTACTTTTGTTGTGAACAAAACACTTGGAAGTACAGGTTGTTTATGTGACCAGTTGTCTCAGATAAGAGAGTTTGTTATAATTTGCTAGAGCTAAATGCACTTTATATGGTGTAACTGTTTACTTATCTTACAAAAATAATACTTAAAGTGCAGGATTAACCTCTTGCTGTCTGTTGTCATGCAATAAATATCAAAAGTTATGTACAAACACCTGTCTGTTTTTACTCATTTCAACTGACTTGAGAAAACTGCTAAAAAAAAATCCAAATTCTTTGACATATAGCTACTTTTTTTTAACAGTAACGCAAATAGTTACTTTCCCTGGTAACAAGTTACTTTTATTATAGAGTAATTCAGTTACTAACTCAGTTACTTTTTGGAACCAGTAGTGAATAACTATAACTAATTACTTTTTTTTAAAGTAACGTTCTCAACACTGCCTAGGTGCAGGTGATGAGCTCTGTGTGAACTATGCACTGGATTGGATGCGATCTGGCTCAGGTAAGTCCTGCACAGAAAGACAGGGGTGACACATCTGCAACTTTTGCATTCTTTTTAAGGGTGAGTGGCTTTTCAGTAGGATTTACTATTTTGACTGGAACCCAGCCATCACACCATAATGAGTTGACAACTCTCCCCACTAAAATTTGTGCAGGTCGGGCTTTGGACTGAGTGGGTTTGATGATTACTGTACTTCCCACTTCAGAAACATCAGATGCAGGGAGTTCTCAGTTCTCCCGAGGGCAGAGTGTGAGCTGTCATTACATATGGAACATGGCATGTCTCTTAAGCCCTTAATCTATGGAAGTCTGCAACACTTTCTCTAGCATTCCAATCTACCTCTCTAGAGTGGAGGTGTCTTGACTTATAGCTGGTTTCTGTTCTGGGATGTCTGAAACTAATGGAGTGTTAGGGCTAACCTTGACTTTATTCATGCTGATTTGTCTACTCCTCTCAGTAGAAGAGTCCCTTCTTCAGGTGGTATTCATCTAGCACTCCTGAACCTCACGAGCTGACCACTTATTAATCGTCTTGGACCGAAAGGTATGAGCTAAATCTCTACTAGGGCAGTGTCTGATGAACATACGTGTGACTTCAACACTGGGGTTGTCAAACTTTTTACCCTGCTCTCTAAGGCAGCTTGCAGCATCATCAGCAGCTCTGTTCAGTCTAAGCCAGTACTCATAGGGGTACTCTTGGTCGTTTGGCAGGGTAGAATACAAGTCAGCTAGGGGCATTGAGGAGCAATGGCTTGAGCCAAAATGTTTGCGCAGGAGCCCGTAGATGGCCTGTGGGTTATTCTGGACATCAATTTCACCATTTCTTATCCCAAATCTCACAACATCCTTTGCTCTGCCTGTCAGGTGGACAATCATTTCCTCAGCTTGATTTTTCAGCTGAACATTGCTTTTTCTTACGTAATTCTTCATTAATTCCTCCCATTCATTGACAGCCAGTGCATCTGAACTCTCTCCTCGGAAAACGGGTGGGTCTTTGACTCCTCTCCGAGTGACCAACTGGACTTGGGAGAGATCTAGCGTATTGGGGGGGAAATAGGCTTTTGTATTGCATGTTTCTTCATGACTTGCATGCACAGTAGCTGTAGGGCTAGATGTGTTGAGGTGTAACATAATGCTATCAGCTAGCTGCTTCCCTATCTGCTGCACAATGGTGCTCATTTGGTCAACCAGTCTCACATCATCAGGGGGAGGGTTAGGAACTGATGTACTAGTGCACTGTGGTGGGTGTTACTCAATCATAGGCTGACTTTGGGGCGCCACTACATCCCTATGTTTAAAAGGACTGTGAATCTAATCCTCACCAAAATATGTTTTATCCCACCCTAGATGGTCACCCAGTGAGAATGGGACGGGTAGCCCTCTACCTCTACCAATACCTAGAGGAGTCATTTCAGAGGTAGTAAATTTGCTGATACTCATACTGGAACCCTTACTAAAACAAAATAACAGTTTGAAGTAAATATGGCTGTTAATAACTAAATAAACCTGACAGTCAAATACACTGATGGAAGAAGTGCAGCTCCACAACTATGCAGCGACAAGAAGACATCAGTCCCGGTCCAGGCATAGTCATGGACGAGTCATGGCACCAATGTTACCTCTGAGATATGTCTCCTGTCTGATATAATCTCTCGTTGCCCGTCAGGTTTGTGGTAACACCAGGTTTATTCCACATCTGCATTCATGACAAAGAACAACAGTGTTGAATAGTCATCTCATGTGGACAAACAGTGCATGCTCTGTCTCAGGGAAAAGTCCTCCGTTGCTTTTTAGGAGATTTCTCTTAAATACATTCCTGCATCACAGTGACACTTTTCAAACTACTGTGGTGGAGCCCTGTGCTTCAGCCAATAACTGATAGGTCTGACTCGGGTTCAAAACCAATCAAAACTTTGGTTCAGCTGGGGGGCGAGGCGTTCAATCTGCATTTTGACAGTCAATCAATGGCGCTCGCGTTTTGAATCAGTATTGCTAACGTTTCAATATTTTAGTGAATGTAAGTGAGCTATGCTCATATTCTAATTTTAAATTGAAATGGTTCTTACCATTAATATTACTAGACTACTGAGCAATGCATGGATGGAGCAAAAACAATGTAAGGCACTGTCGGGTATTTATGGAATGGACCACCGGAGGAAAATAGGGCTTGAAAAAAGTGGCTTGTTTTGTGCATATTTTTCCATGTAGCTCCATGTAGCTCTCTCAGTCTTAGCCCCCCATCGCTAGCAGATGGGTCTGACCCAACACAAATCAGACGTGAAAGAAAAAAGTCCAGTTTGGCACTGTTTGGCAGTGGAAGCGCGCGCACACTCAGAAAAAGTGCATCATGTCAGAACAGAACGCCAATGAAATGTTTACCCGGCAAAGTACTAGCAAATAATGAACTTTTGTGATTGCAAATAAGTGCAGTGTCCTGTGAGTGTAACTCTACTGCTGCATTAACATGTGATGTGAATGTACGTCGAGTTTTACAGTATTGGGACTTACACACACAAACGGACGAGGCGTTTATACTTGATGTGCTCGCCGTTGTACTATTCTTTGAAACGACAGGAGCGTGCGCACCTTCGCGCTTGTGCGGACACGGAGAGTATAAACCAAGCTTGAGGCGCCAGAACTGCAGCTGATAGAATGTGCTCTGTAGCACGATACTACCATATTTCTTCAAAAGCAGATCGTGGAGACATTAAATCATCCACGATCAAAAATCCTGATATCACATAAAACAAACACAAGTAACGAAGTTTACAAAACTGTACTGCACACATGCTACAGTGATACATTTATTCATCGCACAGACCAATCTTTTCGTAGATAGGCCTATATGTCGCACTGTACAGCCCTGTACAGTACCCTTTTTAATGAACGTTTGGTGTAGGTCTACTAGGCATCGAGATATGTCTGAACATCTTTGCCAAGCACAAACCAGTACAGAAGTAATCAATAAATTATCGGGGAGGGTCATGCCTTTTTTCACAATCAGTTTGGAGGGTCATAGAAAAAAGTATTGCTGGTCAAGTCAAGTCAAGTCAAGTAAAGTCAAGTCAAGTCATCCTCAATTATATAGCGCTTTTAACAATGTAGATTGTTTCAAAGCAGCTTTACAGAGATAAACATATAATTTAAGGTAACAGAGATTGGTTTAGTTTTACAGTGGTTCTTGAAAAATGTTTTTTCCAGCTAAAGTTAGTTTTGATTGATTCACTTCCGTCTAAATGATAGTTTGTTATTAAATTAGGGGCCGCTAAGACGACACCCTTCTCTCTAAACAGACTTTAAACGTGAACCTGTGATAGACGCTGATGCGCATTAAGAATTGATTCTATAGTTATGTGCGTTTGAATATATGTGCGCAAGTTTGTAATTCCTTACAAACCATGCCTAAACAAACTACTTGTTTTGTCTATAAATTTTGATGCAGAATTTTATTTTATCTTATCACTTCAGGTAGGTACGCGAACCAAAAAAATCCACAACGCTTTATCTGTAGAGTGGTATAGGGATCCTCCATAGGGAGAGGCTAGTTGGCACTTCAGCACTGCATTGTCATCGGGTCCAGGCGAAAGTCCTTCGTCAGATCTGGAAACGGCCTGGATCCGGCAGGCTGCGGGAAAACCTTGGGATAAACAAAGACACTAAAATTAGCGTAGATGCCATTCTTCTTATGATGTAACGAGTACATCAGGATTTAAGGGAAGTGTTCCCAGTTCCGGCTGACCTAATCTAAGCAGCGTAATATTGAATTATAGAAGTCTATAGAGTGTTATGTGAATGCTAGGTCAAAGAGATGTGTTTTTAGTCTAGCTTTGAACTGACAGACTGTGTCTGCTTCCCGGACAATGTTAGGAAGATTGTTCCAAAGTTTTGGTGCTAAATAGGAAAAGGATCTACCGCCAGCAGTCGATTTAGATATTCTAGGTATTATCAACTGGCCAGAACTTTGAGATCGCAATAGACGTGAAGGACTATAATATGTTAAGAGGTCGCTCAAGTACTGGGGAGCTAAACCATTTAGTGCTTTGTAAGTAATCAGCAATATTTTAAAATGTATACGATGTTTAATAGGAAGCCAATGCAGTGTTAACAGAACCGGGCTAATATGTGACCAGTCACGGAAACTAGGGACACAAGTCGGTTCTGGGGAGTTTGAGTTATTCATAGATTCTGAGAGTGTAATATCCAAGCTTTTCAATGATGTGTAACATGTGGAAATCTGATAATATTTGGAGAAGTTGTGGCCATTTTAAAGTAGGCACTTAAAAAAGCTCAAAGAGGAGAAAACGAGCTCTAAAGATTGTGCAGTTCTCACCTGTCTCTGCTGCTGGGGGTGACAATAGGGCTCATTTACATCTCATTTAGATAAGCCATACCCCCTGTAAAGCTCCTCCATGTGCTTTACAGCTTTTTTTACACTTCGAATGAGTGCACTTCTGCCGCACTAGGCGAAAAACAATTGTGCTGCCCCTCTATTTGCAACGTACCAGCAACAACACACAAAGACCAATAATGCCATATAGCCTGCATATAACGCGAAACCAGCAACAACACATAAAGACCAATATGCCATATACATATAACGCAAAACCAGCAACAACACACAAAGACCAATATGCCATATAGCCTGCATATAACGCAAAACCAGCAACAACACACAAAGGCCAATATGCCATATACATACAGTATAACGCAAAACCAGCAACAACACACAAAGACCAATATGCCATATACATATAACGCAAAACCAGCAACAACAAACAAAGACCAATAAGCCATAGGCCTACATATAACGCAAATAGTGCGCAACGCTCGTGTGCCCAAAATGTCAACAATATTAAAGTTTATGTAGGAGGCAAATGCCTGCTGGCATTTTTCTTTAAGCAGTCATTTCTGTAATTTTCCAAATAATCACATTTCACCTCCTCTAATTACTGTTGCAAATCTCTTTACACCACTTTCTTATGTGCGTATACACACACAAATGAAATGTCCGCAAGCACATTATATCATCAGTAGGTTCAGCATCTTAAATAACGACTAAAGAGCAAATGAAGCTTAACTTACATTTCAGAAACACGTACGGCAGGCCTTCATCGCAGCAAAGATCTTAACTGCATCCTCTATTTCGATTCTCCGTCACATATGAAACTGTTATGGCAAAAATTCATCTCAAACAAACATCACTTCGTAAGAGACACTCAGAGTCAAATTATATAAAATAGAAGTATTTATTCTTGCAAGAATAGGAGCAGTCTAATACACAGTTGTTACCCTGTGCAGAAGAGTGACACACAACAGGAAGACATGAGACAGCCTTTATACTGTTTTCAAGGTTCCTCCTCACCCGCTGTACCTTTCACCCACTCAGATAAGGTCCTTACTGCTGTTCAGTTTCTACTTAAATACACAAACTGGTACTGAAATAAACTGGCCAAAACTGACCGTCTCTAAGGTCTGAGGTCCTGTCCCATATGTTCCTGAAAAGTCACGCACAAGCACGTACACACATATACTTTTATACATTGAATAGGTTCTTTCTCTTATGATACCTGTTTGGGATCAATGACTATTAAAATTTCCACAACAATTCCCCCCTTTTTATCATTCAGATTACCCAATCATAATAATAAAAATAATAGAACAAATTTTAAGTCATTTCATCACACTTATACTCTTCATCTCTGGTTTTCACATAACTGACCACTCTCTTAAACATTTGTGAAATAACATTTGGAAAAGTAAAAAGCTTAGGCTGTTTTTGTGGGGATAGTCCCTTAAGTATTAGCAAGCAAGTAAAGACTTTATCTGCAGCCGGGCTGAATGAATAAGCACTGTTATTGCACTCCCGACCTAGGTCGGACCCTCAGTCACCTCAGTATAAACAAGAAATAGTGTATAGTTTAAGTAGGAAACACATCAATTTAACACCCTGGTTATCATTACACATCTTGAAACCCACATGGCATTTCAACAGGCTAAGAAATGCGAAGAAATAAAAGTAGAATAAAAGCCCTCATTTCGACCCCTCTCCTTGTACGTCATCACATAGCAGATAACCACAGCTTTTAACCTTCTGTTCATATCAAAAACATTCATAGAAAGAAAGAAAAAGAAAAGGAAACATACACTTTAGCACATGTCACAGTAGCTCCCACTACTTGTATCATCATATTTTGTTCATCCAATTGAACAGACTCCCAGCTTTAACCAGTCTCTGTACTGAGCTGGAAACACATTATAATGCATGGTAAACATAACAATATTGATAATCCTATCGCTGAAATTGGTAGTACAGTACCCCCAACCCCCCAAAGATTAACCAATCTTATCCATTTACCATCAGTCCACGCGCATTTCCATACAGTCCACGCGCCTCCATTTTCCTAACCATATTTTCTTGACTTTTAACACCATATTTAATAAAATCTATCCTGAAAAGGTTTTATATATTTTTTTTTATCCATTCTTTTAACCAATGTAGTTGTTCAAAATTAACTCTAATATTTCAAATACGGACCATCTATTAGCTTATTACCATACATATTCTCCCATGATCGGCCTTTCTTACCCTTAATGGACAGCCTAATCATCAAGTTTCTTCAATAATAATCCCTATAATTTACCTGAAATATTTTCTAATGAATCTTTAATCAATCAAATCATTTGATCTAGCCATATTTTGATTCAATCAAATAAAATCATCAAAATCATCACAAAACCAGATTCTTTTGCTAAACTCAAACCATTAGTTGGTGCATCTTCCTCCAGGTGTGTTGGTCATCTCGTTTGCCCCATGGACATTCCGTCTTCACCAGGGTGACACTTTGCGTGCCGTAGCCATGGTCTTCCCTCGCCGGTGAGGGAGGCTGTTACTAGCACGAGCCTTTGACCCCTAACGTTGTCCTCATATTTGATTGTTGAGGTCTGTCGGTGTAGTCTAAGGTGAGAGGCTTCGACCCAGGTGTCCCACTCTCCAACCATTTTCTGATCATTACCAGATTTGCCCCTTAGATCACGATGTACCCCTACTGGAGTGAACCATCTCCTGCTTTGACCTGTGAATGACGACCTTAAGGTTTTGTTAGTGACCGCTTGTCTTGCCGCTCGTCCCCTTTGGTGTGACCTGTGGAATCAACAACCTGAAACATTATCTCCGGATAATTTCCTGCTCACTTAATAGCACTCGGGGTCCTTTTACCCTGAAAAACACTCAACCCACTTTGCTCATGTCCACAACAAAACAGCCAGCCACCGCTGTCAGCGAGCCGAGCCGCCGAATTGAAGCACTGAGGGCGCGCGCGCTGCGCCCATACCTCCGGTTCAGTTTCCCGAGCCCACGAAGTGCGGCGAAAACATTTTCGGTGTAACTGCCAGACGGTTCAGCTCGTCTGCGACAATCTTTGCGGCATCCATCTTCATTGAATTTTGATATCAGAGAGAGCCGGCCAGAGCACAGCATAATAAGTAGCCATGTGGTTGACTTGGAGGGCGGGGGCAAAAGCGCCGGGTTATTCAGTATGGAAATACACACAGACAATGCCACGCCCCTACTGCATGCTAGAATCTCCGAAAACAAGCCGATTTCAACCTCAAAATGTAAGCTTTTAAATATACCAATACTGCTATCTCAAACATGGAGAGGCTTCTTCGTGATTTCAATTAACAGATTCTCCAAAAAATTGAAAATCACCAATTTTGAAAAAAAACTCTTCTTTCTCATTTTGCTCGAAAGTTGTGCTGCCGACTTGTGTCACTGGTTTCTGTGACGGGTCACATATGGTCGTACTTCCTGGTTCTGGTAAGAACTCTAGCGGCTGCATTTTGAACTAGCTGTAGTTTGTTTATTAAGCGTGCAGGGCAACCACCCAGTAGAGCATTACAATAATCTAGCCTTGATGTCATGAACGCATTAACTAGTTGTTCCGCATTTGTCAATGAGAGCATATGACGTAATTTAGATATATTTTTAAGATGGAAAAATGCAGTTTTACAGACACTAGACATGTGGCCACGAACAGCCTATTCGTCCCCCTGACAGCCAATGTGACCATGAACGGCCTGTTCGTCCACGGCCAATCTAAGTGACAGCCCGTGGCCCTGCCCACTGACCACGGACAGCCTATTCGTCCCACTGACCGCCTATGTGACCACGAACGGCCTGTTCGTCCACGGCAAATCTAAGTGACAGCCCGTGGCCCTGCCCACTGACCACGAACAGCCTATTCGTCCCACTGACCGCCTATGTGACCACGAACAGCCTATTCATCCCACTGACCGCCTATGTGACCACGAACAGCCTATTCATCCCACTGACCACCTATGTGACCACGAACAGCCCATTCATCCCACTGACCGCCTGTGTGACCACGAACAGCCTATTCATCCCACTGACCGCCTATGTGACCACGAACAGCCTTTTCATCCCACTGACCACCTGTGTGACCACGAACAGCCTATTCATCCCACTGACCACCAATGTGGCCACGAACAGCCTATTCGTCCCCCTGACCACCTAAGTGACCACGAACAGCCTATTCATCCCACTGACCACCTGTGTGACCACGAACAGCCTATTCATCCCACTGACCGCCTATGTGGCCACGAACAGCCTATTCGTCCCCCTGACAGCCTATTTGACCACGAACGTCCAGCCTATGTGGCCTGTTCATCCACGGCCAATCTAAGCGACAGCCCGTGGCTCTGCCCACTGACCACGGACAGCCTATTCGTCCCACTGACCGCCTATGTGACCACGAACGGCCTGTTCATCCACGGCCAATCTAAGTGACAGCCCGTGGCCTTACCCACTGACCACGGACAGCCTATTCGTCCCCCTGACCTCCTGTGTGATCACAAATGGCCTATGTGTCCCATCAGCAGAACTATGCATTATTAGACTTAAAATGGCATGTCCATGGACAGCTTACAAGGACCCTGTCAAATAAGTTGCAGGTGGGCACAGGAAGGTCCCACCTGTAACTTATTTGACGGGACTGTCAAATAAGTTGCAGGTGGGCACCAAATAAGTTGCAGGTGGGCACGGGAAGGTCCCACCTGTAACTTATTTGACGGGACCTGTTTAGGCTGTCCGTGGTCGATGCATTAACAGGTCACAATTCATATTGTAAATGTTTTATTGCTTAAAACATGCATTACAGTGGACAGGGAAGACAATGCAACATGTTGGTGTACTTTACAGCTCATAATTATGCATAATTAGCCTTAAAATGACATGTCCACGGACAGCTTACAGGGACCCTGTCACATAGGTTACAGGTGGGATCTTTTCTATATTTTGATGTCATGATTGATAAAAAAATGCATAAAAATGATTAAATATCAATTTTACGATAATCTATGGGCCCCACTGAGCGATTTGCAGCCTTCAGAACCCCGAAATTCCACTTTCCACGAACAGCCTAAATTTTTTGAATGGGATAAGTTGCAGGTGGGACGTCCAGTTCTCAGCCTCTGGACACAATTTGGAGATGAAACCTGCGTTCCTGCGCTCATCTGGATGTGCCCAGACAGTGCTGTGAATTTCAGGGCGTTTGGAGAAACTTGAAAATCCGACTCAAAAAATCTCAAAAGGGGTACCTACCCCTTTGCGATTTTTTGGGTCTGATTTTCAAGTTTCTCCAATCTCTTTGAAATTCACACCATGGGCAGGGCATGTCCAGATGAGCACAGGAGCGCATGTTTCATCTCCAAATTGTGTCCAGAGGCTGAGATCTTGCCGTCCCACCTGCAACTTATCCCATTCAAAAATTTAGGCTGTTCGTGGACAGTGGAATTTCGGGGTTCTGAAGGCTGCAAATCGCTCAGTGGGGCCCATAGATTATCGTAAAATTGATATTTAATCATTTTTATGCATTTTTTTTATCAATAATGACATCAAAATATAGAAAAGATCCCACCTGTAACCTATGTGACAGGGTCCCTGTAAGCTGTCCGTGGACATGTCATTTTAAGGCTAATTATGCATAATTATGAGCTTTAATGTACATCAGTGTGTTGTATGGTGTCCCCAGTGTGGTTTACAGTAGGTTTGACCACATAAAACCACTGTAATTATGAAATATGACCTATTAATGCATTGACCCTGTCGAATAAGTTACAGGTGGGCAAAGTAAGGGCCCACCTGTAACTTATTTGACGGGGTCCAAATAGGCTGTCCGTGGTCAATGCATTAATAGGTGATATTTCATAATTACAGTGGTTTTATAAGGTGAAACCTACTGTACACCACACTGGGGACACAATAAAGCACACTGATGTACATTAAAGTTATTAATTATGCATAATTAGCCTAAATATGGACTGTCCACGAACAGCCTATTTGGTCCCTGTCAAATAAGTTACAGGTGGGATGCTGTTTTCCACTTTTTTGGAGCGGGTGAGTTCTTGGAAACTATGGCTGAGTTTTTGGAAAACTCAAATTTGTGAGGTGAAACCTACTGTACACCACACAGGGGCCACAATACAAAACCCTGATGTACATTAAAGCTATTAATTATGCATAATTAGCCTAAATATGGACTGTCCACCAACAGCCTATTTGGACCCTGTCAAATAAGTTACAGGTGGGATGCTGTTTTCCACTTTTTTGGAGCGGGTGAGTTCTTGGAAACTATGGGTGAGTTTTTGGAAAACTCAAATTTGTGAGGTGAAACCTACTGTACACCACACAGGGGCCACAATACAACACACTGATGTACATTAAAGCTATTAATTATGCATAATTAGCCTAAATATGGACTGTCCACGAACAGCCTATTTGGTCCCTTTCAGATAAGTTACAGGTGGGCAAATTAAGGGCCCACTGCACCCATAGACTGTCCACGAACAGCCTATTTGGACCCTGTCAAATAAGTTACAGGTGGGCAAAGTAAGGGTCCACCTGTAACTTATTTGACGGAGTCCAAATATGTTGTCCGTGGTCAATGCATTAATAGGTCATAATTCATAATTACAGTGGTTTTTTGTGGTCAAACCTACTGTACACCACACTGGGGACACAATACAACACACTGATGTACATTAAATCTATTAATTATGCATAATTAGCCTAAATATGGACTGTCCACGAACAGCCTATTTGGTCCCTGTCAAATAAGTTACAGGTGGGATGCTGTTTTCCACTTTTTTGGAGCGGGTGAGTTCTTGGAAACTATGGGTGAGTTTTTGGAAAACTCAAATTTGTGAGGTGAAACCTACTGTACACCACACAGGGGGCACAATACAACACACTGATGTACATTAAAGCTATTAATTATGCATAATTAGCCTAAATATGGACTGGTCACGAACAGCCTATTTGGTCCCTTTCAGATAAGTTACAGGTGGGCAAATTAAGGGCCCACTGCACCCATAGACTGTCCACAGACAGCCTATTTGGACCCTGTCGAATAAGTTACAGGTGGGCAAAGTTGCAGGTGGGCAAAGTAAGGGCCCACTGTAGCCTAAAAATGGACTGTCCACGAACAGCCTATTTGGACCCTGTCAAATAAGTTAAAGGTGGGATGCTGTTTTCGACTTTTTTGGAGCGGGTGAGTTCTCGGAAACTATGGGTGAGTTTTTGGAAAACTCATATTTGTGAGGTCAAACCTACTGTAAACCACACTGGGTACACAATACAACACACTGATGTACATTAAAGCTATTAATTATGCATAATTAGCCTAAATATGGACTGTCCACGGACAGCATTTAGGGCACCCGTCAAATAGGTTACAGGTGGGATGCTGTTTTTGACTCTAACGCACTTAACGGGGTACTACGGACCCCAGTCTTTGCGGACCGTCTGAGGGGACCCTGAGGGGCTACAGATTTCAAATTGGAGCCATTCGGAGCTATTGGGACCGTTCCATGGGGATGTCCACCAAACGCCTACAAAAATGAATGGGATAAGTTGCACGTGTCAGTGGCTCCCGCGCGGCCCCCAAACTCGACAAAAAGTTGCGTCACGTGGCCCTCTGCGGCAGACCGAGCGGACGCGCGTTTCCTTCGAACCGTTTGGCTGCGATCCGGGATCTAGAACCGGGGGCCCCTCGACTACCAGGGCGGCGAATTTGGAGGCGGTGCGACCTTTCAACCCCTGTATTTCAGCCCTCCCACGTGCAACTTATTCAGTTCAAACTTCACAGGCGCTTCCAGGTCAAGGGGGGCTTTTTTCGGCCAAAGGAGCAGTTTTGGGCACGGAACTCTAGAAACCGTCCCCGGGGCCCGTGACGAGGCGCGTGTGTCGGTTTCGGGGCGATCGGGCGTTTCCTTCAAACCGTTTGGCGGAAACACATACTTAGAACCGATCTAGAACCACCAAATCCGTGACCTAGAACCAGGGGCCCCCGGACCACCGCCGTGCCAAATTTGGGGCCGCTGTGACCTTTCGACCCCTTTTGGCCCCTGTTTTTTTGACGTCCCGCGTGCAACTTATTCCATGGGGCTGTTGGTGGCCAATTAGCGTGAAAAATGGTCAGAGGGACGCGGAACTCTAGAACCCGCCCCAGGGGCCCCTGATGGGACGCATACGTAAGTTTCGGACCGATCGGACCTTTCTGTCCACCCTTCACCGAGCACATGGTCCAATTAATGGCGGCCCTCTTGCACACATAGACAGGATAATTTTGCACTGCAAAAACCCACGCTTGGAACCGATCTAGAACCCTGCGATCCGGGATCTAGAACCGGGGGCCCCTCGACTACCAGGGCGGCGAATTAGGAGGCGGTGCGACCTTTCGACCCCTGTATTTCCGTCCGCCCACGTGCAACTTGTTCAGTTCAAACTTCACAGGCGCTTCCAGGTCAAGGGGGTGTTTTTTGGCCAAACGAGCAGCTCTGGGCACGGAACTCTAGAACCCGTCCCAGGGGCCCGTGACGGGACGTATGTGTCAATTTCGGGCCATTCGGACCACCGTCCACCAAGTACCTGTGAAATCGAATAAGTTGAATAAGTTGCACGTGTCACTGGACCTCGTTCGGCCCCTGGAGGTGCTAGGGGCCCGAAACTTCTTGGAAAGCACACAGAGAGGGGAACGTCTACACACACACAAAAACCACTTGTTGCCCAATGTCCACAGAACACCCATGAAAATCAATGGGTTACGTTGTACGTGGGACGCTCTGCCGTTTGGCCCCCGGGGGCCCTGGTGACCCCAAACTTGATCTGCCTGCTGTCACTGGGGCCCATAAAGACCCTGGGGGATGGAGAAAGCTGAACCATGTGTGGATCAGGCCGAACCGCCGAAACGCACACTTGGGAACCACGTAGAACCTTGAAACTAAGGATCCTGCGCCGGGGCCCGCTGGGCTACCCTCATGCCGAATTTCGAGGCCCTGTGACTTTTCCGCACAGAGTTAGAGACACAGTGACTTGAGACAAAAAACAGGTGGTTAGGGGGCAGAATAGGCACTTTGTGGACGATGAGGAAGACTATGGTGAAGTTTAGGCACTTGAGGAAATGAGGAAGAGGATTGGTGGTTAGGAGACCCCATAGGCACTTCTTGGCAATGGAGAAGAGGATAGGTGGTTAGGGGTCAAAATAGGCACTTTGTGGCACTGAGGAAGACTATGGTGAAGTTTAGGTGGTCAGGGGACCCCATAGGCACTCCGTGGCAATGAAGAAGAGAATAGGTGGTTAGGGGTCAAAATAGGCACTTCGTGGTACTGAGGAAGACTATGGTGAAGTTTAGGTGGTCAGGGGACCCCATAGGCACTTCGTGGCAATGGAGAAGAGGATAGGTGGTTAGGGGTCAAAATAGGCACTTCGTGGCACTGAGGAAGACTATGGTGAAGTTTAGGTGGTCAGGGGACCCCATAGGCACTCCGTGGCAATGAAGAAGAGAATAGGTGGTTAGGGGTCAAAATAGGCACTTCGTGGTACTGAGGAAGACTATGGTGAAGTTTAGGTGGTCAGGGGACCCCATAGGCACTTCGTGGCAATGAAGAAGAGGACAGGTGGTTAGGGGTCAAAATAGGCACTTCCTGGCACTGAGGAAGACTATGGTGAAGTTTAGGCAGTCAGGGGACCCCATAGGCACTCCGTGGCAATGAAGAAGAGAATAGGTGGTTAGGGGTCAAAATAGGCGCTTCATGGCACCGAGGAGGAGTATGGTGAAGAGTAGGTAGTTGGCGGACCCCAAAAGCACTTGGTGGACTCCCACGTGGTGCACTGGCACCCCCAGAGGCGTCCACACAGAGCCTATGGTAATTTATGGTAATCTCGGCCACTTTATATGCGATTTTGGAAAACTGACACGGCACCACTGAATAAGCAGCTCGTGTCGTCCATTTCGTGCACGCGGACCTTGAAGTGACGGTGCTGACAATGGCAACTTAAATGAATGGGGAAATTACCACGAACAGCCTAGGTTCCCTTACTTCAAGAAAGGAACACATTTGTGAGGATACTGCTTTTTTCTAATATCTTTGATAGTGATCTGAGATGTCAACGCTCTGCTGCAGAATTTCAACAGCGTCGACATTGATTCCATGTGATAATATTAGATCTAGAGTATGATTACGACAATGAGTAGGTCCTGACACGTGTTGTATAACTCCAATAGAGTTAAGAATGTCTTTAAATGCCAATCCCAATACATCTTTTTCATTATCTACATGTATATTAAAATCACCAACAATTAGGACTTTATCTGCAGTCAATACTAATTCTGATAGAAAGTCAGCAAATTCTTTGATAAAATCTTTATGGTGCCCTGGTGGCCTGTATACAGTTGCCAGCAGAATTCTCAAACTTGATTTATCATTTACATTATATATTTTTACATTAAGCACCAACACTTCAAAATAAGTATATTTAAAACGTCTTGGTTACGTATGTAACCCTCGTTCCCTGAGTAGGGAACGGAGACGTTACGTCGGATGACGACGAATGAGGTTTCGCTTAAAAAGCCTATTAACTTCGAGTATTACAAAATGAGCCAATGGCAAAGAAATGCCATGGGTCTGCGGAATTTGCATGGCGGAACTCCGCCCCACCTCGTGGGTATAAAAGGAGGAAGTCGGCAACATGCAGATATGTTTCTTCGCTGAGGAGACAAGACTGAGCTCAGGCGATCCCCGCGGTACAGCGGAAAGTGGCAGGCAGACGTAACGTCTCCGTTCCCTACTCAGGGAACGAGGGTTACATATGTAACCAAGACGTTCCCTTTCGTTGTCACTCCGAGTTACGTCGGATGACGACGAATGGGGTTACCAGTCTAATCACGCCACCTTCTCAGATCTCTTCCAGTGCCCTGCGTAAATCGAGATCTGGGGGCTTAGAAAATACGCATATGACCCGAAGGAGGCATACGGAAAACAGTGGGGTGTCCAGCCGCAGGTGGAATATTTCAACCCCAGGGGAGGCAAGGTGGCTTGCCAAGGGAAAGACAAATGCTCAGAGAGGCTTACAGTGGAAATACACATGTGGGGGTCGCTCAGAGGAGGGACCATGCACACGGGAGGCACCTAGCCGACGCGCAGGCAATAGACACTGGCGCCGACGTCAGGAGTGCTGGAGGACCTCAATGCTTTCGGGGAAGCTCACCTGAGGAGAATATCGCACGTATCCAGTCCGTGGAGATGAATAGCGAGCAAGTACTATAAGCGAGTAGCTGGTTGAAGCGAGTACATGAGAGGACACAGGCTCCACTCGGAGATTATAGAATCTGGCGAATGTGTTAGGTGTCGCCCAGCCTGCAGCTCTGCAGATGTCTGATAGCGAGGCGCCATGCGCTAGAGCCCAAGAGGACGCCACACTCCGGGTGGAGTGGGCAGTCACACCAAGGGGGCACGGTCGACCTTGCTGCTGGTATGCCAAAGCAATGGTGTCCACTATCCAGCCTGCTTGGAGAGAGCCTTTCCCTTCAGCTTCCCACCATAACAGACAAAGAGCTGGTCTGAGGTCCTGAAACACTGCGTTCTGTCTACATAGGCTCGGAGAGCGCGTACTGGACAGAGCAGTGCCAAGGCTGGGTCTGCCTCCTCCAGTGGCAGCACCTGCAGGTTCACCACCTGGTCCCGGAAGGGAGTGGTAGGAACCTTGGGCACATATCCAAGCCGGGGTCTCAGGATCACGTGAGAGAAAGCCGGCCCGAATTCCAAGCACGCTTCGTCAACGGAGAATGCGTACAGGTCCCCTACCCTCTTGATGGAGGCCAGTGCAACCAGGAGCGCTGTCTTCATAGACAGGAATTTAAGCTCGACTGATTGCAGGGGCTCAAATGGAGCACTCTTCAGGGCAGTTAGAACCACTGAGAGGTCCCAAGAGGGCACGAGAGGAGGGCGAGGCGGATTTAGTCATGGTGTGCGGCAATGGCGGCAACATAGACCTTCAGGGTGGAGGGAGACAGCCTTCGCTCCAACTCCTGTTGAAGGAAGGAAAGCACAACGCTGATCGAGCATCTCCGGGGGGTCTTCTCGGTGAGAAGAGCACCAGCTGACGAAGAGGTTCCACTTCAACGCATAGACGTGTCTCGTGGATGACGCCCTAGCAGAAGTGATGGTAGCCACCACCGCTGGTGGTAGGGTACTCAAACCTGCCTCGTCCCATCCAGGAGCCACACGTGGAGGTTCCAGAGATCGTGACGAGGGTGCCATAGGGGGCCACCTTGATGGTTGATGTACGCTACAGTGGCGGTATTGTCTGAACGGACTAGTACGTGTTGACCCCTTAGCAACGCCCAGAAGCGGTGCAGGGCAAAGCGCACTGCCAACAACTCGAGGCATGCCATAGCCGCTGGGGTCCTGTCCAGGAGCCCGCAGCAGCATGTCCATTGCACATGGCGCCCATAGCCCGTGGTGGAGGCATCTGTTGAGACAACAACATGCCGGGAAGCTCGTTCCAGGGGGACACCCGCCCTGAGAAAACTGAGGTTCGACCACGGGGTGAAAAACTGACGGCAGGACGGAGTCACTGCTCCTCGGAGCGTGCCGTGTTTCCAAGTCCCCCACCTCGGGACTCGGTCGCGAAGCCAAAGCGGTCTCATATGAAGCAATCCGAGCGGCGTGACCGCGGCTGCAGATGCCATATGCCCCAGGAGCCTCTGAAAGAGTTTCAGTGGAACCACACACCTGCCCTCGAATTGTCTCAGGCAAGTCAGCAGTGACTGCATGCGCGCTCGCTCGTAAGCTGCGTGGACATGGCGACCGAGTCGATGTCCATACCGAGAAAAGAGATCCTCCACACGGGGCAAAGTTTGCTCTTCTCCCAGTTGACCCGAAGGCCCAGACGAGCTAGGTGCTGAAGCACTAGGTCCCTGTGTTCGCAAACCTGATCTCGAGTGTGAGCTAGGATCAGCCAGTCGTCGATATAACTCAGGATGCGAACCCCGTGTTCCCGAAGGGGAACAAGGGCAGCCTCGACGACCTTCGTGAAGATGCGAGGAGACAGGGCTAGCCCGAAAGGGAGAACCGCGTACTGGTATGCCTGCCCCTCGAAGGCAAACCGAAGGAACGGTCTGTGTCGAGGAAGAATGGAGACATGAAAGTAGGCGTCCTTCAGGTCGATCGCTGCAAACTAATCCTGGGGCCGTATGCATTCAAAAACGCGTTTGGCGGTGAGCATCTTGAACGGCATCCTGTGAAGGGAGCGGTTCAGCACGCACAAGTCCAGGATTGGCCGTAACCTACCGGTCTTCTTGGGGACAATGAAGCAGGGGCTGTAGAAGCCGGACCTCATCTCGGCTGGAGGGACAATCTCGATTGCACCCTTCGCCAGCAGGGTGGCAATCTCTGCTCTCATGATAGGGGCATTGCCACCGACCAAAGTGGAGCAGACTCCCCTGAAGCGGGGAGGAGACCGTGCGAACTGAATCGCATAGCCGAGCCTGACGGTCCGCGCGATACAGCGGGACAGACGGGGAAGGTCTAGCCAGGCTCCCTGGAACTGAACCAGCGGGATCATGCGAACCACAGGCATCCCCCTGGAGGGGCAGCGGAGCAGAGTAACTGGCCCAGAACGTGGACGGCATAGCGGCCCTTGTGGGGGCACAGTTAGCAACAGCGCCCTGGCAGAGGGGGCCAGGGGAGGACCAGGCTGGTCGTCCTGCGGGGGCCTGCTCTGCCAGGGGTCTGGCGACAGAGGGGGACAGGGGCGAAGCGGTCCGTGGACGGCACGCCGTGTCAACCGCCTCTGGGACAGAGGGGGGCTAGGAGAGCACGGCTTGTGGGCGGTGCTCTGTGTCGCCCGAGAACTCTGTGAGCTCAGGGAAGAGGGAATTGTTTCTGATTTTAACCACATTAGGGTGCTGCCCACCCGTGGGTGAGCAGCGGGGAGTGGAGAAAAAAAGATTCTCCCCCGGCCCTCCACCGGGGGAAGGAGTGGTCCTGCTATCACCTCCTGAGAAACAACCATCATCCCTGAGCAGCCCGTCTCAGGAGCGGGCGCTTGGCCCGGCGTTTATTGGGGGGCGGGGCAGGAGAGGGCTGTGGCGCCTTCTTGCGGCTTCCTCCGCGACCGGGTGGAGGCTGCTGCGTGGTCCGGGCGGGAGCCGCAGGAGGGCGCCCTCAGCGGGAAACAGGTCGAGGCGTCTGCCCGGCCGGCTGGGTGGAGGCAGCAGCGGGCCGGTGGGGCAGGATGTGTCTGATGGCCTCGGTCTGTTTCTGGGCAGTTGAAAACTGTTGGGTAAAGTCTTCAACTGCACCGCCTGGGACAAGGGGGCGTTAAGCAGACGGGTCCGCTCGGCGTCCCGCATCAGTCAGGTTCAGCCACAGATGTCTCTCCTGGACCACAGCTGTGGACATCACCAAACCCAGGGAGCGCGCGGTAACCTTCGTCGCCCAGAGAGCAAGGTCGGTCGTGGCGCGCAGCTCATCAAAGAGCCCTGGGTTTGTCCTCCCCTCGTGCATGTCTCTGAGCATCTGGGCCTGGTAGACCTGCAGAGTGGCCATAGCATGCAGTGAAGCAGCTGCCTGTCCCGCAGCTCTGTAAGGCTTCGCCACCAGGGTCGACGAAAATCTACAGGCTTTGGATGGGTGCTTAGGCTCGCCCCGAGAAGAAGCACTCTGAGGAAATAATAGCATGGCAACAGAGCGTTCAACCGGGGGAAGCCCAGTGTACCCACGGGCAGCTGCCTCATCGAGGGGAGGAAAGGCGGATGAGACCAACGAGCGGTCCCGAGAAGACAGGGGGGTCTTCCAGGACTTCGAGATCTCATCATGCACATCCGGGAAGAAAGGTATTGGGGTTTGCCGAGGACGAGGGTTGGCGGCCTTACCCAAAAAACAATCATCCAACAATCGCTCGGGGCAGGGTGGAGGCCTCCACTGCTCGCGGCTGCCCGGGAAAGCATGGCCGTCATCTCCGGATCAGACTCGAGCACAGCCGTATGCACACCGGAAGGTGGCAGCTGTGACGAGCCCTCACTTCCAGAAGACTCAAACCCACCTAGTGATGCTGCAACAGACATGGCATCTTCCTATGTAGCTTCAAATGAAACACGCGGGCCACCAGAGGGTAGACCTGCGGGAATCAGCAATTCAGTAGCGGGCACCGTCATTGAAGAGGGGGGCTGGGGTCGCGGACACATAGTCGTCGCCTTGTTCCAGACCGTAACCCTCAGGTCACCCTGGCCACCAGCCGCAGGACGGGGGGTGGATGAGGGGACTCTCACTCTTGCGAGTTCACGGAGTCTCGACTGTAATGACGCGATGGTCATGTTCCCACAGAGAGAACATGAGTCATCCACGAGCGCTGCTCTAGCATGATCAATGCCCAAACATACTATGCAACGCTCGCCTACGATTACCGTGCTCTTTGTTTACGGTGGAAACCGGACATAACAGAGACCGAGTTGGTGCGCAAGATCCTTAATAATTGCAATCCTAGAATAGCTGGCTGTCTCCGGGGTACTGTCACAAACGTGGACCAGTTGGTTCAGACTGGGTCCCTGGTGGAGAAAGACTGTACCTTGTCTAAAGAATACTGGGGAAAGGAGGACCAGCAAAAGGCCAAGGAGAAGGGTTTAATGAAAATCCAGGACAGGGGGCCTTCTAAGGAGGCCAAGAAACCTGCTGATGTAGTGACAGTAGTTCAGCTGGGACGGAAGTCTCCAATGGTGCTCCTACATGTCCCAGTAGGAGTGAGGGGAAAGCAGTGCCATGCTGTGTTCGATACTGGATGCACCTACTCCCTTATGCGGCAGAGTCTTTGGTTGGAGCTGGCTCGTGAAGGTGAGCGATTGACACCGAGTGACAACCAAAGCTTTGCCTTGGCCGATGGAAAGACTTATGGTGCTGTGGGGAAAACACAGATTTTGTTCATCTGGCATGAGGTGATATGGTCGATGGAGATATTCGTTATGGCTGACAACCACCTGGCTTTCCCTATCATCCTTGGTTTGGACTTCCTCAGGAAAACTTCTACCATCATTAATATGGGAGACCAGACCTATGGGGTGAAAGGACCCAGGGGCATTACTTTCCATCCCTTTCTGTCTCACCCGCTTGAGGGAACATTGAGGCAGGAGCCTGAAGCTTGTTCCAGGGCCAGTCTATATGTAGCTGTGCTGTGCCCGGGTTTTTTGGGTCCATTGCCGTCAGTGGGAGAGGGGCCTCCTGGTTTTCTAGACTATCCTTCAGAGGTCAGGGAACTGTTCCGAGCATGGCCAAGGGTGTGCTCAGGGACACTGGGCAAGACCAGGGTTGAGGAACACCGGATCTTCACCACTGATGAGGGTCCTGTCCGCTGCAGGGCATACAGGGTTTCGCCCTTCAAGCGGCAGATCATTGCTGTTCATGTGGAGCAGATGCTCAAGGATGGCATTATTGAGCCATCACAGTCTGCCTGGGGTGCTCCGGTGGTCTTAGTTAAGAAGCCAGATGAGTCCATTCGATTTTGTGTGGATTTTAGGCGCCTCAATACGAAAACCCATCCAGATGCCTACCCTATGCCTATTATCCACGAGTTACTAGAGTCTATGCATGGAGCAGTATTCTTCAGCACTCTTGACCTGAAGTCTGGATATTGGCAGGTCCCCATGTCCGAAGATAGTAAGGCCAAGACGGCCGTGATAACACCCATGGGCCTCTACCAGTTTAGGTGTATGCCTTTTGGGCTCAGGAATGCGGGAGCCACTTTTCAGCGTTTGATGGAGAAGGTCCTGGGGGAGCTTAGAGGGAAAATCTGGTGTGTATACATCGATGATGTGATAGTCTTTTCACCCACGCATGAACTACATCTTCAGGATTTGCACGCTGTCCTAGGGAAGCTCCATAAGGCTGGACTAACACTTAATCTTAAGAAGTGTTCCTTGTTCCGGCAGGAGCTGAGGTTCTTGGGTCACGTAGTCTCAGACAAGGGCGTGCAGGTGGATCCAGAAAAGACACGGGCAGTGATGACTTATCCCAAGCCCACTAACATCAAGACCCTCCAGCGTTTCTTAGGCCTTGTCGGGTGGTACCACAAGTTTATCAACCATTTTGCAGACCTGGCTGCCCCCTTGAATCGTCTGAAGAGGAAAACCGTGGAGTGGGTCTGGTCAGAGGAATGACAGCAGAGTTTTGATCAGTTGAAAAGGGCGCTGGTGGACGCACCTATCCTCATGCAGCCTGATACATCTCTGCCATTTGAAATCCACACAGACGCCAGTGATGTGGGTTTGGGGGCTGTGCTAGTGCAGAAAACAGCTGAAGGGGAGAAGGTGATCGCTTATGCATCCAGGGGAGTGCGAGGTGCAGAGTGCAATTACTCCACCTGTGAAAAGGAGTGTCTTGCAGTTGTTTGGGCAGTTGAAAAGTGGAGGCACTATCTTGAGGGGGTTGAGTTCACCATATATACTGACCATGCTGCCTTGACCTGGGCCTTCAATTGTCCTAAAATCTCCTCTCGTCTGACCCGCTGGATCCTGCGGCTCCAACAGTTTCAGTTTAGAGTCCAGTACAGGAAAGGACTCCATAACATCGTGCCTGATGCCCTGTCCCGAGCGGTTATATCTCCGTCGTCAGCTGCCGTCTATGCAGCAGCGAGTGCCTATGCTTCTTCTGATCTGCCTTCCTCCCTATTTGAAATAAGGGAAGCCCAGGAACAAGATTCAGAGGTCACTGACCTGGCCAAAGGGGCGGACGCTCTTAGTATACGTGACCGGATATGCTTCACGAAGCTGCAAGGCCTACTGTATCGACGGTCTCCTGTGAAGGAAAGGGGAGATAAATATCAGCTGGTTGTTCCAAAGTCTCTTGTGCCTGTCTTTTTGGCCTATTTTCACGATCATCCTATGAGCGGGCATCTGGACAGGCTGAAAACACTCCTGAGGATCCTTGAGGTAGCCTGGTGGCCATCTATTCGAAAGGATGTTTGGACCTACGTCAAGGTTTGTGCCATCTGCCAGGTCTACAAGGCTGAAAATCAAAAGCCACCTGGGCTCATGCAACCTACTCCTGTGGAAGATCCCTGGGAAAAGCTGGGGGTGGACCTCATGGGGCCCTTTCCCAGCAGTAAAAAGGGTAACACTTTCCTTCTCGTACTTGTGGATTATTTCACAAAATGGGTGGAGATGTTTCCTTTAAAAGATGGCAAGGCACATCGTATTGTGTCAATTTTGAAAGATGAAATCTTCACCCGCTTTGGTGTTCCACGGGAGTTGGTGTCTGACCGGGGGCCGCAGTTCACTGGCCATGAAATGACTAACCTCTGTAAGACCTGGGGAGTGATGCAGAAATTTACAACCAGTTACCACCCCCAAGCCAACCTCACTGAGCGGTCCAATCGGTCCATTAAGACGATGATTGCGTCGTACGTGGGGAACCAACATAAGAACTGGGATCAGTGGATCAAGGAGTTCCGTTTCGCCATCAATGCTGCATATCATGAGACCACGGGCCGAACACCGGCAGAGCTGGCTCTCGGAAGGTCCCTAAAAGGCCCACTGGAGAGACTCATTAGTTCCCCTCCTACTCCGCAACAGTCACCATATACCCTACTGGAAAGACAGAAACAAATGAATGATCAAGTCAAGAAGAGAGTGAAGGGGTGTCAGTCCAGACATGCCAGGTATTACAATACCCACAGGAGAGGTGCACATCTCATGTCGGGAGACCTGGTCTGGGTCCGTACTCACCCGCTCTCTAAAGCATCAGAAAACTTCTCATCGAAGCTTGCGCCCAAGTGGTCAGGACCAGCGACTTTGATGAGAAAACTAGGCCCCATTAACTACCATGTACAGTGGAATGACCAAAATAAAAAGATGGACACGGTTAATGTGGTCAATCTGAAGCCCTACTTCGGGGTTCAGGCTCCGGTACCTCCGGCTGGGGGGGGAAGATCTGTGACATCGTCACATTAATTTAAGTGTTCCTTTGAAACAAGCTCTTGTGGTGGTTTAGAATGCATTACATTGGTTATGTATCATGTTTATGTATGATGAATGATACTCGTATGTATTCCTGTGTAATATTCCTGTGTATACTTAGTTTCCACTGTGTATTTTGGTAAGAAGGGGGGATCTCTTTAAGGCCTCGGTCGCCCTTAATTTCTATTAAGGCGCGCCTAAGCTTACTTAAGGACCAGGTGAGAATCAGTAAAAAAAAAAGAGAGAGGGTTTTGAAGACATGGCGCCAGCATTGTTTGCTGCAGCTATAGATAGTTAAAGCTTTGTGTCCTTAGGGTTTTGATAGTATTTTTCAAACGAGACGTTAAGGCACGGCTTTAATGCGAGCGAGAAGGACAGAAAATTATTAACTCACCTGGATTGTTTACTCGCGTGCGCGTCTTCGACAAGAGGACGAGCCTTGACCCAAAATTCTGAACTGCGTGAGTAACATTGCCCGACGATCTCCGGATCTGGTGAGATCAGTCCTATTTTTGTATTTTTTTGGAGTGGTATACCACTGGATCAGCGCTCTACTTTTTTCCTTTTTTTTGTGGATTACGTTTTTCCGTCAAGTCCGAACAGTGGATTATTCTCACAGACTAATTGCTTTCTGGTTGGAAAGTCTGGAGCGTACTCTTGAGTCAGCCTGGACGTTTTCTTTTGGTTTAATTTTGTGGACTGGGACAGCTGAAAGGGGAAAATTGTGAGGGTGCACTGGATAATTGAGTCATTTGTAATATACTGCGCTAAGCGCGTCAGTCAATTGAACTGGTTGATGCGTCTTTTGTTGAATGTTGTTCAGCGCCGCCTGAATATTAGTTTATTGCTGTGTGCCTTATTAATTCCCATACACCTGTTCTTGGGCATGTTTATCTGTTTAAGATAGCATTGGGTATGTATCACTTTTGAAGGTTGTTATATTCATGATTATTGCTTTTATTCTAAAGATCCCCTTGTGCGTTTTTAGTGACACCTCCGCTTAAAAAAAAAAAAGAGCAGTAAAGGGCGGAGTTGTTACAAGGGAACTAGATTTTTTAGTGGTTTTGAAAATATTACTATAAATTACAGCAACACCTCCCCCTTTGCCTTTCAGGCGAGGTTCATGTTTATAACAGTAATCATGGGGGGTGGACTCATTTAAAGTAATGTAATCGTTTGGTTTTAGCCAGGTTTCTGTCATACACAGCACATCTAGGTTATAATCTAGATGGATGAGACACATGCCTTTGGTGTGAGAGACCCGGGTTCGAATCCACTGTGAGACACCAATGTGTCCCTGAGCAAGACACTTAACCCCTAGTTGCTCCAGAGGCGTGCGACCTCTGAAATATAGCAAATGTAAATCGCTTTGGATAAAAGCGTCAGCTAAAATGAAATGAATAAATAATCTGAAATCATATCATTAACAATAAGTGCTTTTGAAGTAAGGGATCGGATATTCAGCAACCCAAGCTTTATCATTTGTTCATCTGTATTATATCTATTTTTTATTTGTTGAATGTCAATTACATTTTTAACCTTAAATTGGTTTGGAAGTTTTTTGGATTTCCAAATTCGGGGAACAGACACAGTCTCTATATGATGATATCTAGGTGAAAGAGGCTCTATGTGATGGGATTTATCTGACCTTGGTGACGCGAGGCCGCTAGCAGACGGTCAGTTTAGCCAGTCTGTCTGCTTCCTGACCTGAGCCCCAGATTGTCATGTTTTGTCTCTAAGACTATGAGCCAAATAACTACAGAGAAGAGCAGCACCATCCCAGGAGGGATGAATACCATCTCTTTTCAACAGGTCAGGTTTGCCCCAAAAACTTTTCCAATTGTCTATGAATTCTATATTATTTTGCGGACACCACTTAGACAGCCAGCCATTGAGTGATGACAATCTGCTAACCATCTCATCACTCCTTCGAACAGGAAGGGGGCCAGAGCAAATTACAGTGCCTGACATCGTACTTGCGAGTTCAAACACCTCTTTAATATTAATTTTGGTCATCTCCGACTGGCGGAGTCGAATGATGTCAGGCGCTCTGGCTCCCGGCAAACATGTGACTATGTTGGCTGGTGTCCCTATTTTCACGTTCCGTGTGATCGAATCACCAATTACCAGGGCACAATCAACAGAATTCTCAGTGGGTGTTTCACTGAGCAGGGCAAATCGATTTGTTATGGTAATCGGAACGGAAGAGTGGTTTTTTGATCCGCGACTAGAACGATCTCTCACCGTCACCCATTTGCCTTGCTGTACAGGCAATAATTCAGCCGGAACCGAATCATGTAAAGAGTTCACTATGCTAGGCGCATCCAAAATAGTATCTAAAACTCTAGCATACTTACTATCCTCAATTAAAGTTTGGATGCGTGTTTCTAATTCTGAAATCTTCTCCGTCAGCCTGACTGTCTCCTTGCATTTATCACATATAAACCCTATATTGCCGACGGGGAAGGCTATGCTAAACATGTAACATGAAGTGCAGGTGACAATAACAGGACAAGACATTACTCACCGTGTTTGTTGACTGATTCTTACTCTACTGGGCTTTTTATGAACTCAGAGGTGCGGCCGCGCGAGAGAAAAATAATTAAATAACTTAGCGCACAGGTGGCGCGTTAACATCTAGCGAGTTACTAGCGTGTTGTGCTAACAAAAACGGAAGCTAGCGATGTCAGGTTAATCTGAGATGTTGTCTAAGCTGTATTTAGTAGTATAAACAACTAGAAATGGTAGTAAATGATGGTTCAAAACAAAAAGAAATACAAAGCTAATACGAGGCTTGGACGGAGCTTATAGCCTCGAAGCAAACAAAACACAGCAGGCAGCTAGGCAGACAGGAGCAATCGATCAGGATCCTTATGTTATGTGTCGTCATCACTGTCCAGCTGGTGAAGGAGGGTCAAGTCCTGGGCCGGAGTGGGGCCACTTTTCAGCTCAGGAGTTTCAGGTCTAAGACCGGCCCACCTTTTCCATGGTGGTGGAAATTGGATGAATAAAAGCAACAGTTCAGCTCTTACTATTGTGTATTTTTTATTAATACCATGGTTCAACAAATAATGTAAAGGTTAAATAATAATTCGCTTAAGCTGAGAAGTTCACAAAAAATATTCCACTATTCCACAAGGATAGGTTGATAAATTAACAAAAGCATACTGCTCTTTCTTACATTAAATAACTTTAAATAATATTGTTTACTCTGGTATCCTCTCTACCTGTCCCTGTAGTCATGGCCTCCTCATTTTCAGCGGGGGACTGGATTATCTGCTGCTCAGAAGCTACAAAAAAATTATTAAGAGGTAACATTTTACTGCATACACAGATCAAGCTTGAGTTTTGTTTTCAATATTTGCATAATATTTGCAAAGTCCATGAATCGCCACATATTGGGTAATACAAAACGGCTAATACTTTAATTACATTTAATATTTTGCTTGTGAATACGTTGACAACGCTACAACGGTATCAGCCGAATAATTATGTTGTAGCGTTACTAATGCTAATCATTTCTAGGCCTATCTCTATTTACCTGTTGCCACTTGTGTTTGTCCTCTTGAAAATAAATCTGTAAGCTTGGCACATTTGACCACATCCTCCTCCAATGCCTTTCTTTTTTTCATCCTTTTTTTTAGCCCCTCCTGGCCTCTTCCTCCCATCCATCCTATGGGCTGAAATATGTGCCACCAGAAACTGAATTTCAATAATTTATATTTGAATTTGAATTGATAAACTTAATTTCATTGAAAAACTGAATCTGAATTGTATCATTTGAAATTGAATTTATTCGTTTGGAACTGAAGTACAATAAAGTTTAATCCTCACTGAAAATTAAACTCTCTATATATCTTCACTTTCACTTCTCACAATTCAGATTGAGTTCTCAAATTCAATTTCAAGTTACTGAGACAAACATCTGGGGAGTTGGAGGATGAAGGAAGAGCAATCGAACGCAGATCCATAGATAGCGTTCACTGGTGCACAGGACACCTCTTGGGCCAATCAGCATCTACGTTTGTATGATTGATGTTTTGGGGCCGGTTATCCCAATTAAAGCAATCAAATGGCATGATCACGACTGGTTGCTTACTGACGCTTGCTGGACTCTCAATCCAGCCAGCCGCGGTTGAACTGCGAGTAACGCGTCACCCATTATTTACACTGCACACGTCTGCGACGCATTATGGCTGCGACACGGCTACTGGAGCTAATCGCGGCCACTCTAGTCAATGTTTGTGTTTACACCAGCCGCGACACGGTGCGTTTCAGAAGTGTCCCAGATGCGGCTCTCCGCACCGCTTCGCTAAAGATAGGTACCTAGTCTATTTTTGACGGATGCCGCGTCCAAGCCGCTCCGTAAATACAAAATAAAAGTAAGAAAATCCTGTCAATTTCAAAATAAACACCCTGTGCAGACTCCCAATTGTATTGCACACCAATATATCCTTGATAAAAGCCATAGACTGTAAGGTAGAAACCCAAAAATCAAGAAAAAACACGTCGGACTGGCAAATCACGTGGTCTCGCGCATCCAGTCGCTTTGCTTCTGAAATGCTCCTGGTGTGAGTTGGCACCACGTGAAGGACGGAATAAAACCTTGTCGGAGCAGTAATGCGCCGCAAACGTGTGCAGAGTAAATAAGGGGTTACCTGTCACTCTTGCTGCAAGGAAATACAAGTTTTCTTTCTATGAATGTAATCTTATGCATTTATTCTTTTGTATTGTCGTTTTAGAGAATTGTATCCCAATTAAAGCAGTCAAATGCCCGTGATCACGACTGGTTGCATACTGACGTTCGCTGGACGCTCAATCCAGCCAGCCGTGGTTGAACTGCGAGTATAGAGCGTTACCTGTCACTCTCGCTTCAAGGAATAAATTGTTTTCTTTTTATCAATGTAATCTTATGGATTTATTCTTTTGTATCGTCGGTTTTAGAGAATTGTATCCCAATTAAAGCAGTCCAATGGCCGTGATCAAGACTGGTTGCATGCTGACGCTCGCTGGACGCACAATCCAGCCAGCCGCGGTTGAACTGCGAGTCACACATGTCAGTCGTGTTTGAAAATAACTTGCTTCTGTGGTTCCATGTTGCTTCTTAACACAGAGTGAGACAGAAAATATATAATATGGCGGCAAATCAATGTCAATAAGAACCGAGCGCACAACTGATGCTGGCGCGCGTGGTAAATGACTTTTGCGAGAGGATAACAGATATACACACAAGGAAACGGGAACTCGCGAGCTCATTCATACCCTGCGTGCGCTCATGACATCTCCTCTGCACACAATACAATATACACAATACAATATACCCTCGCGCTCGCATGATATTTCGACACGCTCTTGCCTGCTGCTTTTGCTCACTCGAACAATTTTATTTTTGACAGTCGAGGGCCGGAACTTACTGTTTTAATAACCTCAAATGTCATTGGTTACTTCCCCTTTTCCGGAAGTCAGTTGTGATTGGACGCCTGTCATCACTAAGACATCACTTAATTAGTTTTTTTATTTTTTATTGTGGTTTATCAATGTGTAATGTGATTTAATGCATTGTTAATGTAGAATATATAATTTTACCAGATACATTATTAACAGAAAGTCTTACTATTGATTGCATTGTGTTGTTAAGGACTCTCACTCTTGCGAGTTCACGGAGTCTCGACTGTAATGACGCGATGGTCATGTTCCCACAGAGAGAACATGAGTCATCCACGAGCGCTGCTCTAGCATGATCAATGCCCAAACATACTATGCAACGCTCGCCTACGATTACCGTGCTCTTTGTTTACGGTGGAAACCGGACATAACAGAGACCGAGTTGGTGCGCAAGATCCTTAATAATTGCAATCCTAGAATAGCTGGCTGTCTCCGGGGTACTGTCACAAACGTGGACCAGTTGGTTCAGACTGGGTCCCTGGTGGAGAAAGACTGTACCTTGTCTAAAGAATACTGGGGAAAGGAGGACCAGCAAAAGGCCAAGGAGAAGGGTTTAATGAAAATCCAGGACAGGGGGCCTTCTAAGGAGGCCAAGAAACCTGCTGATGTAGTGACAGTAGTTCAGCTGGGACGGAAGTCTCCAATGGTGCTCCTACATGTCCCAGTAGGAGTGAGGGGAAAGCAGTGCCATGCTGTGTTCGATACTGGATGCACCTACTCCCTTATGCGGCAGAGTCTTTGGTTGGAGCTGGCTCGTGAAGGTGAGCGATTGACACCGAGTGACAACCAAAGCTTTGCCTTGGCCGATGGAAAGACTTATGGTGCTGTGGGGAAAACACAGATTTTGTTCATCTGGCATGAGGTGATATGGTCGATGGAGATATTCGTTATGGCTGACAACCACCTGGCTTTCCCTATCATCCTTGGTTTGGACTTCCTCAGGAAAACTTCTACCATCATTAATATGGGAGACCAGACCTATGGGGTGAAAGGACCCAGGGGCATTACTTTCCATCCCTTTCTGTCTCACCCGCTTGAGGGAACATTGAGGCAGGAGCCTGAAGCTTGTTCCAGGGCCAGTCTATATGTAGCTGTGCTGTGCCCGGGTTTTTTGGGTCCATTGCCGTCAGTGGGAGAGGGGCCTCCTGGTTTTCTAGACTATCCTTCAGAGGTCAGGGAACTGTTCCGAGCATGGCCAAGGGTGTGCTCAGGGACACTGGGCAAGACCAGGGTTGAGGAACACCGGATCTTCACCACTGATGAGGGTCCTGTCCGCTGCAGGGCATACAGGGTTTCGCCCTTCAAGCGGCAGATCATTGCTGTTCATGTGGAGCAGATGCTCAAGGATGGCATTATTGAGCCATCACAGTCTGCCTGGGGTGCTCCGGTGGTCTTAGTTAAGAAGCCAGATGAGTCCATTCGATTTTGTGTGGATTTTAGGCGCCTCAATACGAAAACCCATCCAGATGCCTACCCTATGCCTATTATCCACGAGTTACTAGAGTCTATGCATGGAGCAGTATTCTTCAGCACTCTTGACCTGAAGTCTGGATATTGGCAGGTCCCCATGTCCGAAGATAGTAAGGCCAAGACGGCCGTGATAACACCCATGGGCCTCTACCAGTTTAGGTGTATGCCTTTTGGGCTCAGGAATGCGGGAGCCACTTTTCAGCGTTTGATGGAGAAGGTCCTGGGGGAGCTTAGAGGGAAAATCTGGTGTGTATACATCGATGATGTGATAGTCTTTTCACCCACGCATGAACTACATCTTCAGGATTTGCACGCTGTCCTAGGGAAGCTCCATAAGGCTGGACTAACACTTAATCTTAAGAAGTGTTCCTTGTTCCGGCAGGAGCTGAGGTTCTTGGGTCACGTAGTCTCAGACAAGGGCGTGCAGGTGGATCCAGAAAAGACACGGGCAGTGATGACTTATCCCAAGCCCACTAACATCAAGACCCTCCAGCGTTTCTTAGGCCTTGTCGGGTGGTACCACAAGTTTATCAACCATTTTGCAGACCTGGCTGCCCCCTTGAATCGTCTGAAGAGGAAAACCGTGGAGTGGGTCTGGTCAGAGGAATGACAGCAGAGTTTTGATCAGTTGAAAAGGGCGCTGGTGGACGCACCTATCCTCATGCAGCCTGATACATCTCTGCCATTTGAAATCCACACAGACGCCAGTGATGTGGGTTTGGGGGCTGTGCTAGTGCAGAAAACAGCTGAAGGGGAGAAGGTGATCGCTTATGCATCCAGGGGAGTGCGAGGTGCAGAGTGCAATTACTCCACCTGTGAAAAGGAGTGTCTTGCAGTTGTTTGGGCAGTTGAAAAGTGGAGGCACTATCTTGAGGGGGTTGAGTTCACCATATATACTGACCATGCTGCCTTGACCTGGGCCTTCAATTGTCCTAAAATCTCCTCTCGTCTGACCCGCTGGATCCTGCGGCTCCAACAGTTTCAGTTTAGAGTCCAGTACAGGAAAGGACTCCATAACATCGTGCCTGATGCCCTGTCCCGAGCGGTTATATCTCCGTCGTCAGCTGCCGTCTATGCAGCAGCGAGTGCCTATGCTTCTTCTGATCTGCCTTCCTCCCTATTTGAAATAAGGGAAGCCCAGGAACAAGATTCAGAGGTCACTGACCTGGCCAAAGGGGCGGACGCTCTTAGTATACGTGACCGGATATGCTTCACGAAGCTGCAAGGCCTCCTGTATCGACGGTCTCCTGTGAAGGAAAGGGGAGATAAATATCAGCTGGTTGTTCCAAAGTCTCTTGTGCCTGTCTTTTTGGCCTATTTTCACGATCATCCTATGAGCGGGCATCTGGACAGGCTGAAAACACTCCTGAGGATCCTTGAGGTAGCCTGGTGGCCATCTATTCGAAAGGATGTTTGGACCTACGTCAAGGTTTGTGCCATCTGCCAGGTCTACAAGGCTGAAAATCAAAAGCCACCTGGGCTCATGCAACCTACTCCTGTGGAAGATCCCTGGGAAAAGCTGGGGGTGGACCTCATGGGGCCCTTTCCCAGCAGTAAAAAGGGTAACACTTTCCTTCTCGTACTTGTGGATTATTTCACAAAATGGGTGGAGATGTTTCCTTTAAAAGATGGCAAGGCACATCGTATTGTGTCAATTTTGAAAGATGAAATCTTCACCCGCTTTGGTGTTCCACGGGAGTTGGTGTCTGACCGGGGGCCGCAGTTCACTGGCCATGAAATGACTAACCTCTGTAAGACCTGGGGAGTGATGCAGAAATTTACAACCAGTTACCACCCCCAAGCCAACCTCACTGAGCGGTCCAATCGGTCCATTAAGACGATGATTGCGTCGTACGTGGGGAACCAACATAAGAACTGGGATCAGTGGATCAAGGAGTTCCGTTTCGCCATCAATGCTGCATATCATGAGACCACGGGCCGAACACCGGCAGAGCTGGCTCTCGGAAGGTCCCTAAAAGGCCCACTGGAGAGACTCATTAGTTCCCCTCCTACTCCGCAACAGTCACCATATACCCTACTGGAAAGACAGAAACAAATGAATGATCAAGTCAAGAAGAGAGTGAAGGGGTGTCAGTCCAGACATGCCAGGTATTACAATACCCACAGGAGAGGTGCACATCTCATGTCGGGAGACCTGGTCTGGGTCCGTACTCACCCGCTCTCTAAAGCATCAGAAAACTTCTCATCGAAGCTTGCGCCCAAGTGGTCAGGACCAGCGACTTTGATGAGAAAACTAGGCCCCATTAACTACCATGTACAGTGGAATGACCAAAATAAAAAGATGGACACGGTTAATGTGGTCAATCTGAAGCCCTACTTCGGGGTTCAGGCTCCGGTACCTCCGGCTGGGGGGGGAAGATCTGTGACATCGTCACATTAATTTAAGTGTTCCTTTGAAACAAGCTCTTGTGGTGGTTTAGAATGCATTACATTGGTTATGTATCATGTTTATGTATGATGAATGATACTCGTATGTATTCCTGTGTAATATTCCTGTGTATACTTAGTTTCCACTGTGTATTTTGGTAAGAAGGGGGGATCTCTTTAAGGCCTCGGTCGCCCTTAATTTCTATTAAGGCGCGCCTAAGCTTACTTAAGGACCAGGTGAGAATCAGTAAAAAAAAAAGAGAGAGGGTTTTGAAGACATGGCGCCAGCATTGTTTGCTGCAGCTATAGATAGTTAAAGCTTTGTGTCCTTAGGGTTTTGATAGTATTTTTCAAACGAGACGTTAAGGCACGGCTTTAATGCGAGCGAGAAGGACAGAAAATTATTAACTCACCTGGATTGTTTACTCGCGTGCGCGTCTTCGACAAGAGGACGAGCCTTGACCCAAAATTCTGAACTGCGTGAGTAACATTGCCCGACGATCTCCGGATCTGGTGAGATCAGTCCTATTTTTGTATTTTTTTGGAGTGGTATACCACTGGATCAGCGCTCTACTTTTTTCCTTTTTTTTGTGGATTACGTTTTTCCGTCAAGTCCGAACAGTGGATTATTCTCACAGACTAATTGCTTTCTGGTTGGAAAGTCTGGAGCGTACTCTTGAGTCAGCCTGGACGTTTTCTTTTGGTTTAATTTTGTGGACTGGGACAGCTGAAAGGGGAAAATTGTGAGGGTGCACTGGATAATTGAGTCATTTGTAATATACTGCGCTAAGCGCGTCAGTCAATTGAACTGGTTGATGCGTCTTTTGTTGAATGTTGTTCAGCGCCGCCTGAATATTAGTTTATTGCTGTGTGCCTTATTAATTCCCATACACCTGTTCTTGGGCATGTTTATCTGTTTAAGATAGCATTGGGTATGTATCACTTTTGAAGGTTGTTATATTCATGATTATTGCTTTTATTCTAAAGATCCCCTTGTGCGTTTTTAGTGACACCTCCGCTTAAAAAAAAAAAAAGAGCAGTAAAGGGCGGAGTTGTTACAAGGGAACTAGATTTTTTAGTGGTTTTGAAAATATTACTATAAATTACAGCAACACCTCCCCCTTTGCCTTTCAGGCGAGGTTCATGTTTATAACAGTAATCATGGGGGGTGGACTCATTTAAAGTAATGTAATCGTTTGGTTTTAGCCAGGTTTCTGTCATACACAGCACATCTAGGTTATAATCTAGATGGATGAGACACATGCCTTTGGTGTGAGAGACCCGGGTTCGAATCCACTGTGAGACACCAATGTGTCCCTGAGCAAGACACTTAACCCCTAGTTGCTCCAGAGGCGTGCGACCTCTGAAATATAGCAAATGTAAATCGCTTTGGATAAAAGCGTCAGCTAAAATGAAATGAATAAATAATCTGAAATCATATCATTAACAATAAGTGCTTTTGAAGTAAGGGATCGGATATTCAGCAACCCAAGCTTTATCATTTGTTCATCTGTATTATATCTATTTTTTATTTGTTGAATGTCAATTACATTTTTAACCTTAAATTGGTTTGGAAGTTTTTTGGATTTCCAAATTCGGGGAACAGACACAGTCTCTATATGATGATATCTAGGTGAAAGAGGCTCTATGTGATGGGATTTATCTGACCTTGGTGACGCGAGGCCGCTAGCAGACGGTCAGTTTAGCCAGTCTGTCTGCTTCCTGACCTGAGCCCCAGATTGTCATGTTTTGTCTCTAAGACTATGAGCCAAATAACTACAGAGAAGAGCAGCACCATCCCAGGAGGGATGAATACCATCTCTTTTCAACAGGTCAGGTTTGCCCCAAAAACTTTTCCAATTGTCTATGAATTCTATATTATTTTGCGGACACCACTTAGACAGCCAGCCATTGAGTGATGACAATCTGCTAACCATCTCATCACTCCTTCGAACAGGAAGGGGGCCAGAGCAAATTACAGTGCCTGACATCGTACTTGCGAGTTCAAACACCTCTTTAATATTAATTTTGGTCATCTCCGACTGGCGGAGTCGAATGATGTCAGGCGCTCTGGCTCCCGGCAAACATGTGACTATGTTGGCTGGTGTCCCTATTTTCACGTTCCGTGTGATCGAATCACCAATTACCAGGGCACAATCAACAGAATTCTCAGTGGGTGTTTCACTGAGCAGGGCAAATCGATTTGTTATGGTAATCGGAACGGAAGAGTGGTTTTTTGATCCGCGACTAGAACGATCTCTCACCGTCACCCATTTGCCTTGCTGTACAGGCAATAATTCAGCCGGAACCGAATCATGTAAAGAGTTCACTATGCTAGGCGCATCCAAAATAGTATCTAAAACTCTAGCATACTTACTATCCTCAATTAAAGTTTGGATGCGTGTTTCTAATTCTGAAATCTTCTCCGTCAGCCTGACTGTCTCCTTGCATTTATCACATATAAACCCTATATTGCCGACGGGGAAGGCTATGCTAAACATGTAACATGAAGTGCAGGTGACAATAACAGGACAAGACATTACTCACCGTGTTTGTTGACTGATTCTTACTCTACTGGGCTTTTTATGAACTCAGAGGTGCGGCCGCGCGAGAGAAAAATAATTAAATAACTTAGCGCACAGGTGGCGCGTTAACATCTAGCGAGTTACTAGCGTGTTGTGCTAACAAAAACGGAAGCTAGCGATGTCAGGTTAATCTGAGATGTTGTCTAAGCTGTATTTAGTAGTATAAACAACTAGAAATGGTAGTAAATGATGGTTCAAAACAAAAAGAAATACAAAGCTAATACGAGGCTTGGACGGAGCTTATAGCCTCGAAGCAAACAAAACACAGCAGGCAGCTAGGCAGACAGGAGCAATCGATCAGGATCCTTATGTTATGTGTCGTCATCACTGTCCAGCTGGTGAAGGAGGGTCAAGTCCTGGGCCGGAGTGGGGCCACTTTTCAGCTCAGGAGTTTCAGGTCTAAGACCGGCCCACCTTTTCCATGGTGGTGGAAATTGGATGAATAAAAGCAACAGTTCAGCTCTTACTATTGTGTATTTTTTATTAATACCATGGTTCAACAAATAATGTAAAGGTTAAATAATAATTCGCTTAAGCTGAGAAGTTCACAAAAAATATTCCACTATTCCACAAGGATAGGTTGATAAATTAACAAAAGCATACTGCTCTTTCTTACATTAAATAACTTTAAATAATATTGTTTACTCTGGTATCCTCTCTACCTGTCCCTGTAGTCATGGCCTCCTCATTTTCAGCGGGGGACTGGATTATCTGCTGCTCAGAAGCTACAAAAAAATTATTAAGAGGTAACATTTTACTGCATACACAGATCAAGCTTGAGTTTTGTTTTCAATATTTGCATAATATTTGCAAAGTCCATGAATCGCCACATATTGGGTAATACAAAACGGCTAATACTTTAATTACATTTAATATTTTGCTTGTGAATACGTTGACAACGCTACAACGGTATCAGCCGAATAATTATGTTGTAGCGTTACTAATGCTAATCATTTCTAGGCCTATCTCTATTTACCTGTTGCCACTTGTGTTTGTCCTCTTGAAAATAAATCTGTAAGCTTGGCACATTTGACCACATCCTCCTCCAATGCCTTTCTTTTTTTCATCCTTTTTTTTAGCCCCTCCTGGCCTCTTCCTCCCATCCATCCTATGGGCTGAAATATGTGCCACCAGAAACTGAATTTCAATAATTTATATTTGAATTTGAATTGATAAACTTAATTTCATTGAAAAACTGAATCTGAATTGTATCATTTGAAATTGAATTTATTCGTTTGGAACTGAAGTACAATAAAGTTTAATCCTCACTGAAAATTAAACTCTCTATATATCTTCACTTTCACTTCTCACAATTCAGATTGAGTTCTCAAATTCAATTTCAAGTTACTGAGACAAACATCTGGGGAGTTGGAGGATGAAGGAAGAGCAATCGAACGCAGATCCATAGATAGCGTTCACTGGTGCACAGGACACCTCTTGGGCCAATCAGCATCTACGTTTGTATGATTGATGTTTTGGGGCCGGTTATCCCAATTAAAGCAATCAAATGGCATGATCACGACTGGTTGCTTACTGACGCTTGCTGGACTCTCAATCCAGCCAGCCGCGGTTGAACTGCGAGTAACGCGTCACCCATTATTTACACTGCACACGTCTGCGACGCATTATGGCTGCGACACGGCTACTGGAGCTAATCGCGGCCACTCTAGTCAATGTTTGTGTTTACACCAGCCGCGACACGGTGCGTTTCAGAAGTGTCCCAGATGCGGCTCTCCGCACCGCTTCGCTAAAGATAGGTACCTAGTCTATTTTTGACGGATGCCGCGTCCAAGCCGCTCCGTAAATACAAAATAAAAGTAAGAAAATCCTGTCAATTTCAAAATAAACACCCTGTGCAGACTCCCAATTGTATTGCACACCAATATATCCTTGATAAAAGCCATAGACTGTAAGGTAGAAACCCAAAAATCAAGAAAAAACACGTCGGACTGGCAAATCACGTGGTCTCGCGCATCCAGTCGCTTTGCTTCTGAAATGCTCCTGGTGTGAGTTGGCACCACGTGAAGGACGGAATAAAACCTTGTCGGAGCAGTAATGCGCCGCAAACGTGTGCAGAGTAAATAAGGGGTTACCTGTCACTCTTGCTGCAAGGAAATACAAGTTTTCTTTCTATGAATGTAATCTTATGCATTTATTCTTTTGTATTGTCGTTTTAGAGAATTGTATCCCAATTAAAGCAGTCAAATGCCCGTGATCACGACTGGTTGCATACTGACGTTCGCTGGACGCTCAATCCAGCCAGCCGTGGTTGAACTGCGAGTATAGAGCGTTACCTGTCACTCTCGCTTCAAGGAATAAATTGTTTTCTTTTTATCAATGTAATCTTATGGATTTATTCTTTTGTATCGTCGGTTTTAGAGAATTGTATCCCAATTAAAGCAGTCCAATGGCCGTGATCAAGACTGGTTGCATGCTGACGCTCGCTGGACGCACAATCCAGCCAGCCGCGGTTGAACTGCGAGTCACACATGTCAGTCGTGTTTGAAAATAACTTGCTTCTGTGGTTCCATGTTGCTTCTTAACACAGAGTGAGACAGAAAATATATAATATGGCGGCAAATCAATGTCAATAAGAACCGAGCGCACAACTGATGCTGGCGCGCGTGGTAAATGACTTTTGCGAGAGGATAACAGATATACACACAAGGAAACGGGAACTCGCGAGCTCATTCATACCCTGCGTGCGCTCATGACATCTCCTCTGCACACAATACAATATACACAATACAATATACCCTCGCGCTCGCATGATATTTCGACACGCTCTTGCCTGCTGCTTTTGCTCACTCGAACAATTTTATTTTTGACAGTCGAGGGCCGGAACTTACTGTTTTAATAACCTCAAATGTCATTGGTTACTTCCCCTTTTCCGGAAGTCAGTTGTGATTGGACGCCTGTCATCACTAAGACATCACTTAATTAGTTTTTTTATTTTTTATTGTGGTTTATCAATGTGTAATGTGATTTAATGCATTGTTAATGTAGAATATATAATTTTACCAGATACATTATTAACAGAAAGTCTTACTATTGATTGCATTGTGTTGTTAAGAGATATTTACACACTGTAATGACGCTTTCCATGGTTATTAGCATTGTGAATCTACCAAAATTCTTATGAGTTTTTACATAATATAAATGGTTCATTATATTTTCTATTAGATGTAAAAGGGGTTCTGGCTTCGTAAGTTAAGATACAGTACACAGCATTAATTATAGCTTACAAATGCCTTTTCGGAATTTGCTACCGAATACAGAGGAACAATATTAAACCAAGCAAATTATTAAACCCAGCTTAAACCCAGCAAAGTAGCTATTACAACATTATATAGTGATCTTAATCATCTACCTTTTTGTAAGCTAATAACTTAATAAGAGAAAGTATGAGGCAAGTACAGTACACAGCAATGATTACACCCCATTTGAACATAACATATCTTAAAAAAAATAAAATGCATTCATGCTGCCAGAACCCATTTTACATTTAATAGAAAATATAATGAACCACTCAAAATTGACATAATTGTCATGATCCTGTCTACTTATTTTGTCTCCCTCTGTTGGACACACACACAGACACAACCACACATCTCCCTCTCTTCACTGACAGCTGTTTTCACTTCTCATTATGCTTATCCCTCTCTTGCCCTGTCTTGTTGTCTGATTGTTAAATGTCACAGTTACTCGTTGACCAGCATTTTTGCAATCCTGTCCTGTAACGCATTACTGTAACGCAGTTACTTTTGACAGTAACTCATACTGTAATGCATTACTTTTTAAATAAATTAACTCCGTTACCATTACCATATGGTGCGTTGTCCGTTACTTTTTTAAATTAATTAATTTTGGCTAAAGTCTAGCCTACAGCCTAACCTGTTTGCAGCAGCGACGCATTGTAGGATTGGTGGTAGGATTGCTTGCCGCCCGTCCCTTAAAATACGGAATTGTCCCGTATTTACAAGTAAAATGATGCGTCCCGTATCAAATCAATAAGGGAAGCGATTTGTCCCGTATTTTACATAAGGCCCACACATAGCCTAGTTGGATAAAAACATAAGGATTTACTATACTAATAGCAAATAGCCTATAAAGAAATCAATTTCACAATAATGTTACATTATGATTAGAATCAAATGAATTTTGTCCATTTTCTAAGCTTAGAAAATGCACATTTATACGGGCTGAATTTTATAGGCCTAAAATATTGTTTAGTAATTCTGTGAATTACACTGCGCAAACCAAAGTCATACTACCCACTGGATGAAGGGTTGGCTCTCAGTCTCCACGGAACAAAATAGTTATTTTATTTTATTTTTAGTGTTCGCATTTATGAGGAAGAAACAATGTTACGGACGTGACTGTTCTCCGTACGTGAGCGCTCTGAAAGCGGCACTAAAATATGCTTTAAAACTTTCACAGAGACATCAAACAGAAAGCACAAAACCTTTTTTTAAAGTGAATTTCGTTTTGTATTAATTGTATCTCAATTTTAATCAATGTTTCATCAACCATTTGCCTGGATTTAATAAATAAGAAGTAAATATAGCAGATAGATAATCACGAAACGGAGGCGCCAGCGCGTGAACTGTTGTGTAGTCTCCAACCTTTTTTCATTTGAGAGCTAGGCTACTTTTTAAAAAAAGATAGTGCCGAGAGCTACTCATGTAATACAATACTTTAATCTCTTAAATAATGTCTCATAACTCTCATATTAACGACTATCTAAATTGTTTTAGACCTAAAAGAGTTTTTTTTTAGGCCCATATATGTCACCCTTAAATGTCAGAGAAAAGAACAGCATCAGAGATACATTTTTTTAAAGAAAATTGTACTTTGCATATTATACTGTAAAAACAAAACATAATTATAGTTGATTTTATAGTGCATCTTAACTAGAGATGAAATGGCATGGAAATTTCATTTCATGAATATAGTGACCAAAATGATCACGGTTATCACAGAATCCTGTTCAAAAAGTACTAATACTACTCAATAAAATCAATTCACCAAGTTTTATGTCGAAAACCAGCAAATAACAAATATAATTAGCATTAATATGCACTTTTTGTTTACATAAACATTAAAATAACAACATTAAAAATGATGGCCAGATTTTAAAGGAGTACTGGACATGTTATCTACTAGTATGTAGCCTACAAGTTCAAATAAAGTTTTGACAAAAAAGATTTATAAAAAGAAACCTTGCATATTTCAGCCTTTTAATCATTGTTATAAAAAGAATGAGTCAAAAAAGATAAATTACTGACGTTTACAATGCACATTAGCTTATCTTTTATTGTTAATAGTAAAATTCGGTCCGGTTTTCCCGTGGCGTCTGTCGTTGCTATGCAACCATGCTTTGCGCTCTCTACAATGACAAAGAAGTTTTAGTAGCTAATGCATTTTTTCATCTCACTGCGCCTGGAAAAAATGAGCGCGTTGCTTCAATTATGAGCTTCCTACATTTGAAATAACGAACTTGAGCGCGCAAAAGATGCGATATGTGAACTACCTCCAATCAGGCCGTGAGCTACCAGTGTTGGAGACCCCTGGTGTAGACCATAACGCATAAAAGAACATTAATGGGAACATTAAAGAATGTTTTTTTTAAAGTAACTAAAAAGTTACTTTCAACAGTAATGCATTACTTTTTGGTGTAAGTAATCAACAAAGTAATTGAGTTACTTTTTGAATTAAGTAACTAGTAACTGTAACTAGTTACTATATCTTAGTAACTAGCACAACACTGGTCCTGTCCTGTCTGTTCTACGGAATTTCTACTAAGTTCTACTAAGTGCACAGAATTACTCTGTGCTCGTCATTGTATATTCACAGAACCTTACCTGCTTAAGGCTGAAGCTAATTACCTGCTCTGAGTTCACCGCCTGTATCCAGCACCAACAGTTTCTCCGTGATTCACGAGAGTCGCTGCTTCATCAGCCTTCAGTTCATCCCTGCCACAGAGGAGATTTATGTTCACATAATACTGCCAGTCTTCTGGTTTCTTCGGTTGCATATTATTATTGAACTTTCTGTTTGGATTACCTGTGGTCAGACTTTTGATTCCATTAAAGGACTGTTATTGTCACTCTCGCTTTTGAGTCCTCTCTAACCCATCACAATAATAGTAATACACAGGATGAAATCGAAAAGCTTATACAACAACTCTTGCTTATTGATTTAAACAAGTAATTTATCTTTCATCCAAAGCCCTTGTTATATTTACAACTGTTTAATGGACACTTTTTACATTCTGAGGTTCTCAGATCCACTTTAATGTTGGTTGGATAATAGTGGTAAATGGGGGTATAGTGGTAATGTAGTGGTGAATTACAGCAAATATGACTTTGCATTCCCATTTCTCTCCAATTTCTTTTAGATATTTTAATGCCAATAACACAAATCATAGTGTTCTAAATATAAAATGTAAAAATTCATAAGAATTTTTGGTAGATTTACAATGCTAATAACAATGGAAATGCTTTATTACAGTCTATAAATATCCCTTAACAACACAATGCAATCACTAGTCAGACTATCTGTTAATTAAGTATCTGGTAAGAATATATTCTACATTAACAATGCATTAAATCACATTACACATTAATAAACCACAATAAAAAAAGACAAATTAAGTGATGTCTCAGGTCTAGTGAATTACGAGTCATTGGACAGGCGTCCAATCACAACTGACTTCCGGAAAAGGGGAAAGTAACCAATGATATTTGAGGTCCTTAAAACAGTAAGTCCCGCCCCTCGACTGTCAAAAATAAAAATTGTTCGAGCGAGCAAAAGCAGCAGGCGAGAGCAGATCAAGCGCGAGAGCGTGTGGAATGATCATGCGCGTGCGCGAGGGCTTGTATTGCGTGCAGAGGAGATGTCATGAGCGCGGAGTTGCTATGAATGAGCTAGCGAGTTCCCGTTTCCTCGTGTAGATCTGTTATCCTCCTGCGAAAGTCATTTACCCCACGCGCCAGCATCAGTTGTGCGCTCGGTTCTTAATGACCTTGATTTGCCGCCATAATATAATTTTATAAATAATTCTATACTCTGATACAGGCTATGTCAATTAGCGTTGCATTATAGATATACATATTCTTACAAAAATACCTGATATGGCTTCAAGAACACCAATAAACACAGATCATTGTAATGTTTCATTAGTCAAAGCGTCTGTCTGCATTGTATTCAGCTTAAGCCATATCTATAGAAGCTTGTTTCCGCCACTAAATAAATAAATAAATAATAATAATAGCGACTTTTTATCTCACAATTCTGATTTTTTTCCTCACAATTGCGAGTTTACATTTTGCAATTCTGACTTTATTTCTCAGAATTGCGAGGTATAAAGTCAGAATTGCGTGAAATAAAGTCGTAATTGTGTTATAATTTCAGAATTGCGAAATATAAAGTCAGAATTGCATGATATAAATTCGCAATTGCGTGTTATAAAGTCAGAATTGCGAGATATAAAGTCAGAATTGCATGATATAAAGTAGCAATTGCGTGTTATAAAGTCAGAATTGCGAGAGAGAAAACGTCTCGGTTACGTTTGTAACCCTAGTTCCCTGATAGGGAACGAGACGCTGCGTCAAACGCTGTGGGAACGCCCCTGCGTTGTGCGTCATGAAGCACGTATGGAATCAGCCCAATGGAGAGATGGAACGTCATAGGCGGGTGACGTCATCGACCAGGAAACTATAAAGCACCCCATAAACACAAGCGCAACAGCTTCTGATAGGCCTGAAGGAAGCGCTAGCGGGAATGCCGGGAGTATGGTGGAATGACGCAGCGTCTCGTTCCCTATCAGGGAACTAGGGTTACATACGTAACCGAGACGTTCCCTTTCAAGGGAACTCGAGCTGCGTCAAATGCTGTGGGAACGCTAATACCCACGTCGCCATAGGACCAAGTGACCGCCATGTGAGAACTAGCGCACTGAGGACGAGAGCACCTGTGCCCCAGGGGTAGAACTTAAGTCTAGGTCGTAGAACTTAATGAAAGTATGCGGTGAAGACCATCCAGCCGCATCACAAACGTCACTGAGGGAAACTCCTGACAGTAAGGCTTTAGAAGCCGCCATACTCCTGGTAGAGTGGGCTCGTACAGCCAAAGGTGAAGGCTGACCAGCCGACTCATAGGCAAGTGAGATAGCCTCAACCACCCACTTGCTCATTCTCTGTTTAGACGTGGGACACCCCTTCTTGGGTGGCCCAAAGCACACAAATAGTTGTTCTGACTTCCTACACAGGGCAGTTCTGTGGACATGGGCGTCTAACGCCCTAACAGGGCAGAGTAAATTAAGTTTCTCCTGGTCAGACGACAGAAATGGAGGAGGATAAAAGGCCTGCAGAACTGTAGGTCTAACAACATTAGTAGGGACCTTGGGAACGTAACCTGGTCTAGGATGCAGAAAAGCCTTAACCATGCCAGGCGAAAATTCCAGGCACGAGGGTGAAACAGACAGAGCCTGCAAATCTCCGATTCTCTTTAGTGAGGAGATAGCAAGAAGAAAGATAGTCTTAAACGTGAGAAACTTCTCAGGAACTTCTTCGATAGGTTCAAGAGGAGCTAGGGAAAGACCTTCTAATACGATGGCCAGATCCCAGGCCGGCACCCTCGTACGAACTGCTGGCCTCAGCCTCAGTGTGCCACGAAGGAAACGAGTAATAAGCGGGTGTCTCCCAAAAGAAACTCCACTGAAAGGGACGTGGTAAGCAGCCAGTGCCGCCACATACACCTATAGAGTGGAGGGGGATAGCCCTGTGGAGAAGCGCTCCTGCAGGAATTCCAGCACTGCACCCACTGGGTAGTTAACTGGGTCCTGCAGATGCTCTCCACACCAAGAAGTGAAGAGTTTCCACTTCAAGACATAAAGCTTCCTCATGGATGGAGCTCTGGAGTGAAGAATGGTCTCAACAACCTCGGTTGAGAGACCAGAGTTCATGAGCTGGGCCCCCTCAGAGGCCAAGCCCACAATACTGGGCGGGGGTGAAATATCATGCTGCCCGCCTGAGAGAGTAGATCCCTCCTGACCGGGAGCTCCAAGGGAGAGCCGTCCAGGAGATAAACCAGGTCCGCAAACCATACTCGGGCCGGCCAGAACGGGGCTACTAATAGTAGGCTGACCCCACCCGGCGAACCCTCTCCAGAACTCCAGGTAGCAGAGCAATCGGGGGAAAGGCGAACAGACGTGACCTCGGCCACGGCTGCACCATAGCGTCCAACCCCAGAGGGGCTGGATGGCTGATGGAATACCACAGATGACAATGCGTGGTCTCCTTGGAAGCGAATAGGTCCACCTCGGCGCGACCGAAACTCAACCAAAGGAGCTCCACCACCTCGGGATGGAGTCTCCAATCCCCCGGCCTCGGCCCCTGTCTCGACAGGGAGTCTGCTACCACATTCAAATACCCAGGAAGATACATTGCTCTCAGAAATAGTAACCTCCCTTGGGACCACAGGAGGATCTGACGGGCCAACTTGTAAAGCCGGCGAAACCGCAGGCCCCCCTGATGATTTATATAAGAGACCACCGACGTGTTGTCTGACTGAACTAACACATGATGACCTCTCAGGTCTGCTAGGAAGTGTTTCAGAGCCTGGAACACCCCCAACATCTCTAGACAATTTATAAGCCGTGATAGATGATGGTCCTGCGACAGCCCTTGGGCTGGACGACCACTCGTGACCGCCCCCCACCCTGTGAGGGAAGCATCCGTCGTTAGCATTACACGACGACAAAGAGCCCCCAACACAGGCCCTTTGAATAGGAACCAAGTTTCTTTCCACATGACCCGAGCAAGAAGGCAGCGCCGCGTGACTTTGACCGTGCGGAGCGGATTTCCCCTCGGGGAGAATCCCTTGGTTCTGAGCTACCGCTGTAGCGATCTCATGTACAACAGGCCGCAAGGTATAACGTCGGACGCTGTTGCCATCAGACCCGACAGTCTCTAAAACTGTTTTACAGTAAGTAGCTGGCCTAGCTTTACTTGTTTCACAGCTGAGAGAATCATAACGATGCGGGTCAGAGCGAGTCGCGCCTGCATCGAAACCGAAACCCAAACGACACCCAGAAAAGTGGTCTTCTGAGGAGATAATACACTTTTCTTTGCGTTCAGCCTCAACCCCAACTTCCTGATATGAACGAAAACGACATCTCAATGTCGAACCGCCATCTGCTCTGTCTGAGCTAAAATCAACCAATCGTTAGTGTAATTGAGGACACGAACACCCTGAAGCCTCAGGGGCACTAGTGCTGCGTCCATGCATTTCGTGAAAGTGCGGGGAAATAAAGCTAGGCCAAACGGAAGAACCCTGTGCTGGTACACCTCGCCCCCGAAGGCGAATCTCAGGAACTTCCTGTGTTGTGGAAGGATGGAAATGTGGAAGTAAGCGTCCCTTAGATCTATCGTGACAGACCAGTCCTCGGATCTGATTTGTGACACGATCTGCTTGATAGAGAGCATCTTGAATTTTGGCTTCCCTACCGAGCGATTCAATAGGCGCAGGTCTAAAATTGGACGCAACCCCCCATCCTATTTTGGAACGATGAAATATCGGTTGTAATAGCCTGACTCCACACTGGGAGGAGGAACCCGTTCTATAGCCTCCTTTTGAAGGAGTGCTTTCACCTCTTGTTCCATAACCAGAGCCTGCTCGGGGCCCACCACTGTAGGCAGAACCCCTCTGAATCTTGGTGGACGACACCTGAATTGGATAGCATAATCCCTTTCTATTGTCTGCAGGACCCAATGAGATATTTTTGGAAGACTTTTCCACTCTGCCAGAAATTCTACTAAGGGTACCAGTCTCTCGTGACTGGCCTCTGGTGTAACTTGAGCAGCAAACGCAGCGCCCTGTAACGGCACACCGGCAGGAAACAACTGGTCTAACAGCTCTGAAACCCTCCTCAGAGGGAGCGAGCGTCCCTCGGGAAATCGCTCGCTGGGACCGTCTGCGCCCCGGCATGAAGGCTGGGTTGGCAGAACGGGCCCCTGAGGGCACCGAGGAAGAATGGGCACCGTAGAAAGAGGTGAACACCTTTCCGCCTCGGTGGGGACCACCCTCAGTGTCCTGCGCGCCGTGGCGCCAGGACTTCTTCTTAGCCGAAGCCTTCTTAGCTAATATAACTGTCCTCAGATCAGTTCTATTATGGGAGATTTGGGCTGAGAGTGCCGCGGCTGAGCCCACTGTCCAGCAGGGGGAACACGAGACGCGACACTCTGCTTCAGCGCCCTATATGATGAGCTCGCAGACGGCCGGGGCTGCTCCCGCTCAGCAGCCCCAGGGACATGAATTTTAAACCTAGGGGGGAGAGAGGAGTGTCTAAAAGGAAATCTTTTTCTTTTATATTTGTCTGATTTAACCACAGATGTCTTTCTGCGGCCACCAGAGCTGCCATAGATCGACCCACTAGCTTGGCCGACTCTCTGGTTGCACGCAGGGATAAATCAGCAGCCTGACGCAGTTCGCGAACCACGTCAGCACTGACCTCCTCATTCTCACTCACGTCCCTCAGCAGGTCAGCCTGGTATGCCTGCATAATAGACATAGTATGCAGACATGACGCAGCCTGACCCGCCGCCGAATACGCTTTACCCACAAAAACCGAAATATTTCTAAGAGGCTTGGTGGGTAATGCCGGTGCCTTAACAGATGACGCAGCCTCGAGGGAGAGAAAACTCGCAAGCGTCTCTTCCACGCGAGGCATAGCCGAATAACCATATGATTTTGCCCCCACAATATTAGAATATGTTGAAGTCTGGGTACTAAACACTCTATATGACACCGTTTTTTTCCACGATTTCGACACCTCAGTGTGGAGATCGGGAAAAAACGGCAAGCACCGGCGTGGAGGTTGCACTCGTGACGGCAAAAATCTCTCATCTAATTTTGATTTAGAAACAGACTCCTGTCTAGTCACTGGCCATACAATGCTGAGTTTTTCTACAGCTCTTGTTAATACCTCCACTAGCTCATCACTTTCGGGAGTGTAAGGTGGCGAATCCTCCACATCTCCCTCATTTATAACTGGTGCCTCAGCCCGAGCGGAAGAAACCGCAGCGCGTGCTTCCGAACACGGGACTTAGGCACTGGATCTCACAGGTGAAGGGAGAGATAAGGCAGAGCCCGTCTCTAACCCCGCTGAGAGATCCATCTGCGATCCCCACGATATGCGTCGTCGCTCTGCCTCGGCAAGAGCGGGACCCGAACCGCGGGGAGCGCGCACCGAACCGCTCTCCTCGAAGAGCGCCCGGCGGGAGCGGAGCGTCCTTAATGGCAGACGCTCGCAATGCTCACAATCAGCTCCCTCGAGAGCTGACTGGGCATGCTGCACTCCCAAACAAACAACACAAAGAACGTGTGTATCCCCACTCGTAAAATAACGCGAGCAGGGAGGGACACACTTCCTAAACTGCTGTTCGTTCGCCATATCTCTCTTAATATACATATATATATATATATATATATATATATATATATATATATATATATAAATTGTTTGTGTGGTGCAGAGTATGTAAAGACAGACAATATTCACACAGGGACAGATTCACATATAGCGCGACTGAAGGCACAGAAAGCTGTTGCGCTTGTGTTTATGGGGTGCTTTATAGTTTCCTGGTCGATGACGTCACCCGCCTATGACGTTCCATCTCTCCATTGGGCTGATTCCATACGTGCTTCATGACGCACAACGCAGGGGCGTTCCCACAGCGTTTGACGCAGCTCGAGTTCCCTTGAAAGGGAACTAAGAATTCTGACTTTTTTTCTCGCAATTCCGACTTTATATCACGCAATTCTGACTTTATAATGCATAATTGCGAGTTTATATCTCGCAATTCTGACATATTTTCTATTTTCAGAATTTCTCGCAATTGCGAGTTATAAAGTCCAATTCTATGGGGGAAAAAAGACTGACTTTTTTCCTCTCAGAATAGTTTCTCACAATTCTGACTTTATAACACGCAATTGCGACTTTATATCTCACAATTCTGACTTTATAACACGCAATTTGGACTTTATATCACGCAATTCTGACTTTATATCTTGCAATTCTGACGTTATAACATGCAATTGCGACTTTATTTCACGCAATTCTGACTTTATATCTTACAATTCTGAGAAATAAAGTCAGAATTGTGAGATAAAAAGTCGCAATTACCTTTTTTATTTTTCATTCTGTGGCGGAAACAAGCTTCCATACATATCTGATGACCATATAAGGGATTTCCTATAACAGCACTCTCTTGCTTCCAGTATGAAGCAGAAATGACATGAGAGTGTTTAACGCTCCATATTGCTAACATCGCCTCATTTTGGATAAAAATAGAAAAATATACTGAAGTAACATAGTAACTTATTTACTCTTACTTAAGTCATATTATTTTCCAGTACTTCTACTTGTACTCAAGTAAATTATTTCTTAAGTAGCAATACTTTTACTTTAGTAAAATATTTTAGTACTCTTTCCACTGCATCATTCGCAGCTCAAAATCCCTCTTCCGAGGTAAATGGAATGCAGCATTAAAGTAACAGCAGCCTAATAAACCTGCGGTATATTATTAATGATAATCAAAGACTAAAAGACAAAGACAAAATCACTCACTGCTCTTGACTGAATAACTTTTGGAGCTTTATAAGCATTAATCATTGATAAATAATTGCATAAACGATGAAAACAAGTTTCAAGTAAAAACTATGAAGTAGCCAGTAGAACAAAAATCCTTATTGAGCACTGCTTTATTAAAGCAGAACTCCGGGCAATTTTTAAGTTAATCTTGATCGCTATATCTTTGTGAGTACTGTCTATAGAAAAAAAAAAAACGAACCGGATTGGTGTTTGCAACATGGAGCTGTTCCCGCAAATGCCCAGAGCTCCCACTCAGCTAAAACGGCAGTTATGGGGGCATAACTGTCTTGAGTGTCTTGAGAGTCTTTGTGTCTTTTAACAGACACAAAATGCAATTAAAATGTCTGTCCAACATGAACAGGGCCCTTTAGTCCAACGTGAACAAGATGCGTTTAGCAACTTAGCCACTGTTTAAATTCACCTTTAGTGATTTAGACGGCTAGCTGTTGTCTCGCGCTGAAGTCCCGTGGGAACACCGTTGTAGCCAAAGGTAAATAGTTGTGATGGGAAGTCCGGTTCTTTCGGACAGTTCACTTCAATGAACCGGTTCAAAAAACTCGTTCACCGGTTCTTTTACGTCATCACGCAATGACTTCATTTAGAGTGACGCAATGACGTAAATTCTTTCATCCCGCGGGGATCATCAGTTCTCAGATGATGGGTCCGAAAGAAACAGTTTTCGGTTCAGTGTACTGGTGATTTGAAACTGCAACAATTCTTGAGAATCGCTGTAGCAAAACGGCGCTGATCGCGCGCACGCGCGCGCGAGAGAGAGAAATAGCAGTGTGCACGTGGGAGGAGCGTAGTGTGTGAAGAGTGATGATCGGAGAGTTGCTCACAAGTGAAGAAGAAATGGTTCGCGTTTGTGCCGTTCCGAATTATGGCAACAGAATGCGAAAATACAATAACTTATTTTCATCGTCTTCCTTGCCATGACCTCGAGATTCTGTATTTGTGGCTAGTTGTACTTCAACTTGATGCGCAAACTCCCATACAAGTACTACGTGCTAAAGATTACCGCATTTGCAGCGAACACTTTGACAATTATGACTACACAGACAAAACACAGCGGGGCCGGTTGAAGATAAAAGCAATTCCGTGGACGAAGACAGGTGCAACTACGGTGGAGGAAATGTAAACTTTATTTATCCTTCAATTTGGGCGCTGTGTTGTGTCTCTGTAGTCATCCTTGTAGCCTACGGCACAAACGCGAACCATTTCTTCTTCACCTAGACACTGCTAATGGTGTGGTTTTCAATCTTTCCGAAAAATAACTTCGCAGAGATCTTTGATGCCAGAAATAATTAGACTTTTTTTTTTCTTTTTTTCGAACGCCGTCCCGTTCCATAGAACGGCGCTCTAACGCTCTGGCCCTCCGGCCCACTGGCCCTCTGGCCTTCCAGCGCGCTCCCGAGTATTTTTTGGTTCAGAGTTATATACATACATCTTCTTCCAAAGAAGGTAACACACCCTATAGATAGTTTTGGGTAAAGGTGTTTTACCATGTGACTTCTCAGAATAGAATTTTCTGCAGCAAACAACATTCCATTCAAGGTCTTTCACATACACAGAGGAAATCCAAAGTCACAGACAGAAGAAATAATTGTGTCCAAATATATAGCAAAATTACTTGTTTTCTAAATAATAAAATCTTCAACACTATTTACCTTTGGCTACTACTGAGTTCCCACGGGACTTCAGCGCGATACTATAGCTAGCCATCTAAAACACTATTTAGGTGAATTTAAACAATGGCTAAGTTGCTAAACGCACCTTGTTCACATGAAAGGGCCCTGTTCATGTTGGACAAACATTTTAATTGCATTTTGTGTCTGTAAAAAGGCACAAAGACACTCTTTATGTATATGCCCCCATAACTGCCGTTTTAGCTGAGTGGGAGCTCTGGGCATTTGGGGGAACAGCTCCATGTTGCAAGCACCAATCCGGTTCGTTTTTTTTTTCTATAGACAGTACTCACAAAGATATAACGATCAAGATTAACTTAAAAATTGCCCGGAGTTCTCCTTTAAAGCAACACTATGTCGTTTTTGCGGTTTTTGCTCTCGGGGTCCCCCTACAGTTGGGAAACAGTATTGTTTTCTACTACTGTCGTAAAATCTGTCATGGTTCCACCAGGGGCACGTGTGCATTATTTGTTGACAAGCCGATACTGTAATGAGTTCTCGCAGGCAGACTGCCAGCGTTGCGTGTGAAATGTCTTCATCCCAGGTACATTGGCATATATTTCAGCATGGCATTTGAATATAATTTCATGGGTTTTATTTTTTTCAAACGTCAAAAGATCGCGTAGCTCATGTTTACAAGCCATACTAATGTCTACTGTTTTACATAACGGATATGCTAATTCAATATTATAATATCAAGCTACCATAGATGAATCTGCAAATTTGAAAATCGATTTGCATTATAGCCTGAGGCAAGACACTTTCACCAGAAAAATAAATAAACAAACATGATTATCAGCCTGCAGACATTAGGATAGTTATCCTGAAAGATTATTTATTATAACAATCGTAAACTAGCATGTTAGTGTAACTACCAGATTGATAATTCACTACTCTACAGTAGTAGTAGAGTCTACTAGCATTACTTGATTCATGAAGATAAATGGATGACCAGATAGATTCCGTAACATGGCCAGGCCATGTTATTCAGCCTTTTACATTTCGCGCGGTAGTCAGCTCCCTGACTCCCTGATTTATTTATAAATGTATAAACACTTTATAGATGACTGACTGCTGCGCTTGTGACAGGGTGCTATACTGAAAGAACGAGCATACAGAGAGAGAGAGCCGGGCGCAGAGGTGGGCACAAATACATCAAAAACTATTTTGTTACAAAATACAAATACTGGCTCATAAAATGTAACAAAATAAAATACAAAATACTGATGTGAAAAATGTATTTAAATAAAATACAAGTAATTAGTATTTTGAAAATACAAAAATACTCCCACAATAATCTTAAGTCTTTTTTTTTATTACTGAAAGGTCAATAACTAAAAATAGTAGCTGTAACACAAATATGAGAAATGTGTAAATTCAAAATGGCGAAGAAGCAAAAGGGGCCTGAAATAGCTCCCTCTGACGTAAATGGCATGTATAGCGAAGTTCCCTTTCAGTCGATAACGTCAGACGTAGTCGACGGTCGACTGAATTGGGATCTCGCTAGAGAGCCTATCCTCTTCGAGTACTATTGAACGAGCCAATGTAATTGGCGTGCGTGATTCGCATCACACACTCCGCCCCCGCGGCGCGGGTATAAATACGGAAGTGGATGCACGCACTAGTTGCCTTTCGCTTCGGAGCCGATCGTTTGATGTCTCTGAGAGTGCTGTTGTCTACAACGAGCGAGTGTGTCTGTGTTCTTCAGGAAGACTCTCCCAGTGCTGGTGTTCTACAGCGCGAGTGCAGCGGTGATCGCGAGCTTTGAGCTCTCAACTGCTGTTTTAACAGCAACAAATTTCTAAATGTTTGTGTGTGTTGATGGCTGGTTAGAGGGCGGAAAAGTGAGTGCTTCACTGTTTCAGTTCTCTGTTCAGTGTTGCCGCGGTCATTCCCCTGTGTGCTCCGGCACTGGTGACGGTCCTATTTTCTGAAAGAGCAACACGGGTGCGTTTGCGTCTTTTTCAAGATGTCATTCCGCCCGTGCGTTTCTGGGTGCGGTCGTTCCCTGTCTCTCTCTGATGGTCACAACTGTTGTGTCACGTGTTTGGGCTTACAGCATGCTGAGACAGCTTTTGTGGACAGCTCATGTTTTCACTGTGGGAACATGACTGTCGCAGTGTTGAGGGCGAGACTCGCCTTCGTTCGCGGAGAGCGAGTCCCCATTACCATGCCCCACCCTCGGGTGCTGTGTGGGATGGGTGACCGGAGGATATTGTTGGATGTCCCGCCCGGTAACCATTCCCTGTGGGCTCCTCACTCCTCCCTTCCACTGCAACCACTGGAGCCTCCTGTGTTGTCTGCTGGTCCATCTGTAAAGGGTGGGCCAGCGGTTTCACTCGGGGATCCCCTGGAGGACAGGACGCCGATTGCAGCATCGGAGGGTGAGCTGACTTCTAGAGATGATGACTCGGCTGCATTGTCTCCCTCCGGGAGTTCAATGTTGCCCGAGCCGGATCCAGAATTATCAGCTATGCTGAAACGGGCCGCCGAGGCTGCCGGGCTCGAGTGGAACCTCCACCGTGTCCCGTTCAGTCTCGGTTGGAATCTGGAGTTTGGTATCTTGGGGCGGGCCGCGCTGGTTCTCAGCTCGCCACCACAGTGCCTTTCTTTCCCGAAATGCATGAAGAGCTTATCAGGTGGTGAACAGCATCTTTCTCTACCAGAAACTGCCTGAATAGCTTTTCCCCCTCATTACCCATGATGGAGGAACGGTGAAGGGTTGCGAGGTGTCCCTCCATTGGAGCGGTCTGTCGACACAGGTGCACCTGTGTCCGGCGGCCGCTGCCTTTTGGGGGGATCCTCGTCTCCCCCCTAGGGCCTGTGAGTTTTCGTCCGTTCCGACGGGCAGAGCTTACAAAGCCTGTGGGCAAGCCGCTTCCTCTTGCGTGCCATGGCGTTGCTGCAGGCTAGGGCACCCATGGCATGCACAAGGGTTATCCAGACCGTGCGCTCATAGGTAGGCACCGCACTGCATCCGACCTCACCCTCCGGGGCATGAGTGTCGTAGCGTGCGTGATCGGTCTTGCGATGTCCACCTTGGTGGTCCAGTAGCGCCTTCGTTGGCTCAGCCTGGTTGGTATGGCGGATGCGGACAAGGTTCGGTTCCTGGTCTCCCCAATTTCCCAGGTTGGGCTGGTTGGCGCGGTGGAGAACTGCATCCAACAGTTCTCTGCCGCTCAAGCGCAGACGGAGGTCATCCGGCACATCCTGCCCCGGTGGCCAGCTGCTGCCTCCACCCCCCGCCGGTGGCAGCTCCTCCACCTGCTCGTCGCCGTGGGCGTTCCCCGGCCGCCGCTCCTGCTGGCCCTCCGCAGCAGCCTCCACCTAGGCCTCAGCATGGAGCCGGCCGCAGTAGAGACGCCCAGTCCGCTCCAGGCGCCGCCAAGCCAGGTGGCAAGCGACAGCGAAAGCATTCCGGAGCGGGCCGCCCAGGAATGGATGAGATGCTCTTGGAGTGGCACGATCACTCCCTCCCCCCGGGTGAGGGCCGGGTGGAGCCTTTGTTTGTGTGTGTGTCTTTTCCGCCGCTGGCTCCCTAAAAAAAAAAAAGAAAAAAGCAGAGCAAGCGGTACCCACACTTCAAAGAGAGAGCAATTTCATCTGTCCCTGGGTCCCAAGAGGGCCAGTCTGGCGGGTGTGACCCTGTATAGCCTTACACCCCTCAGCTCCCCCTTGGTCGCCAGCAGGCAGCTTGGTGCATTCGAGGACCCGGTCATCCGCCTTCTTACGCGCCCCCTTCCGCTTGTGGAGACAGGTAAGTGTTGCACAGCACACTAACACCACTCTGTCTACTTTGCTGCCCCACCTCAGGCTCGGCTACCCCGCTCAAGTCAGTGATAGTCATCATATTAGGTGTTCAGCAGACGTACTCCTGAAAATTCAGTGATATTCATCACACCGAGTGTTGAGCAGTGCTCCTGACTTGTGCGTGCTTATCTTATCCTGCTGGCGAAGGATTTGATATAGCTGCTCCTCCAGCCGGTACGAAGGCCAGTTGTAAACTCGTTCTTTGTGCTACTAGGTGGTGGGTCGTGACCATCTTGGCCCAAGATTGGTCTGCAGCTCCGACCTGAAAGACATGTGCTTAAAAACAGATCTCTACCTTCCGCACCGCAGGCCATCCTGTGGGTTGCGTGTAAGGGTGGAGTATCAGTACAGTGTCCTTCCCTTCGAGTGCTCCAGAGCCCGTTGGGTCTTCAGGTCAACTGGAAGAGAGTAATCTCGCCCACGGGCTGAGTATCTCTTTTTCAGTTTTGGAGATGGACTCGGTCTAACACGTCTCTCCAATGATAATGTGTTCAGCTGGTGTTTGAAGTGAGACAGGGTCCCACTGAAAGAACTTTCAGAGGCTCCTGGGGTATATGGTAGTTGCAGCCATTGGCTTCCTCCATATGTGACCGCTTCAGCACTAGCTTCATGATCGAGTCCCGAGGTGACCGTGGCAGAGCAGCTCACCCTGTGTGACTATAGTTCATCCCGGTCTGCTGCCGAACCCTCTTCAACAGAGGGGCCATGTACAAAGGGCGTGTTTTAACGGGGGCCTGGGCGACCCTCGACTACACGGGCATTCGTGCCTCGAGTTGTTAGACATTGCGACCTTACATGTCACAACTCAACCGTCACCTCCTCCTTGGAGTCAGAAGCTTCTGAGGACGCTTTGTTCCACTCTTCCCGCTCTACTCAATCGTGCCGCCATCGAGCCTCACGACAGTTATAGCCAAGGCAAGTGGAGACTCCATCCCCTGGATCCAGCTGGGCCATGACCATTCCGGGGCCGCTCAGTTGCCCCTCCGGTTTCGTCTTCCTGCCAGTGTTCGTACAAACCGAGCGGACTACCCTTGGACAAACACTGGCTCTCAGCTGCCCCAGGGGCCCGCAGAAATGCGTTTAACCCCAGTGAGCCTTCTAAAAGCGACTTCGACTCATGGTCGCCTTGCGCCTGCTCAAGTCAGTGAATTCATCACACTTCATGTTGAGCAGAAATGCTCCTGACACTCAGTGAAGTTCATCGCACTCAGGTGTTGAGCAGCAATGCTCCTGTAGCTCAGTGAGTTCATCACACTCAGGTGTTGAGCAGAAATGCTCCTGTAGCTCAGTGAATTCATCACACGCAGTGCTGAGCAGAAATGCTCCTGGTGCTCAGTGAAGTTCTTCGCACTCAAGTGTTGAGCAGAAATGCTCCTGAAGCTCAGTGAGTTTATCACACTCAGGTGTTGAGCAGGAATGCTCCTGAAGCTCAGTGAACTTATCACACTCAAGTGCTGAGCAGAAAATGCTCCTGAAGCCCAGTGATCTTCACATGTTGTGTTGAGCAATGCTCCTGTCTTTTTGCGCCCGTCGCTTGCACCTACGTGCCAAGTCAGGAGAGGAACAGGTCTTCATAGTTGCCCCTTATTGGCCCAACTAGACCTGGTTCCCATCAACAGCCTTCCTGACTTCCCCTGAGAACTCTTTCAGGGACGGGGCACGATGGCACCCGCGTTCTTCCCTCGGAGATTCCGGGCGGCCTTACATCTGAACGCGGAGGTTCAGGTGGCTATCACAGGGACATGTGATAGTTTCCATCACTTCTGCGAGCACCCCCTAGAAATGGGTAGCGTGCTTACGCCTTTAGAAGTGGAACCTAGTCGTTGAGTGCGTCTTCTCTCCAGAGGAGATCCTGAAAGCTTTCGATCACTTCAGTGCTCTCTTTCCTGCAAAATGGGTTGGAGTAGGCTGTTTTCCTTCACCCTCAAAATGATGTTGCCTCGGTGTTTAAACGACGCTCATCGTGTTGCAGAAGTGTGCAGAAGCACGTTCTGATCGTCAGGTTCCTGAGGAGCAAGGTCTTGTAAATCCTTGCGTCCCTCTTTATCCTCTTGGGCCTTGTCCCTGGTGCGACTGCACTGCAGAGACCACCCCTGAGCCACTGCAGGCAGTGAGTTAAAAATTCTGTTATATCAGCTCTCCTGCTCGCATGGTCTCTACTAGAGGGTAGGGACTTGCTCGCTTTCGGTCAACGTATTGTGCCTGGAGTCTGGGCCGGCTAACTCTCACAAGCTGAGACCCCGGCTCGGATTGTGCCCAAGGTTCATACCTCTCCCGTAATAGGAGCAGGTGGTGAGCCTGCAAGCGCTGCCCTGGAGGAGGCAGATCCAGCCCTGGCTTCTCTGTCCGTTCGCTTGGACGTGTACAGAATGCAAGCCATAGACCTCAGACCAGCTCTACAAATATCTGTTGGAACTCAGCAGAGAGGGAAGGCTGTTTCCATGTAAAGTTGCACTTAGTGCTTGCCTTCATTTCGGTGAAAATCCGAGATGCAACATGTCCACTTAGGTGTTGAGCTCCTCTATGATGAGTGTAAAGTGCTCCGCCTGGGCGTTGACGATATTCTTTGCTAAACAGATTCTAGAGTTGGGGGCTGGACGACACCTAGTTGAACCGCTGCTTCCCGTGGGCTCCCTTCTCATGAAGCCAGTTTCACCGTAAGCCCGGTTCAAGTGTTGGCTTGCTGCGCCATTCCCCTCCTATGGACTGGATACGTGCGCCTTTCTACTCCAGTTGAGTTCCCTTAAAATTGAACCCTGTTGAGTTCCTCCACACCCCTCCGTCGTCGGACGTGCAAAACGTCTGGTGTTAGGCCTACCACTTGTAAGCAGTGTGGAACCTGTGTTAGGCTGGAGCCACCCCAGTGACATTCCATATGTTAGACTGCCCGGTTTCCGCCCAGTTCATATGTGTTTTCTCCACGTTACCTCCCTCTGGGTTGGATGTGGCTTCCGCAGCGTCCCTTCCTTCCAATGTACGGGGAACGCTTTCCCAGTGGTCCTGTAGGAACAGCAGTGACTTCCCTGGCCTAAGCCCTGTCCTTCCCCACCTTAAATTTGCGGGGGCATCAGGAGGCTTTGGTTTAGGCACTGGAAGGTGGCAGCGTTAGTGGCGTGTTCAAAGGGTGATCCCAATTCAGTCGACCGTCGACTACGTCTGACGTTATCGACTGAAAGGGAAGGCCCTGGTTGCGTATGCAACCCACCGTTCCCTGAAGGAGGGAACGGAGGACGTAGTCCCCTTGCCACTACCGCTGGACCACCGCTGACCCCGGGTTACTCTCGGCTCCTCAGCGAAAAGCAACTAGTGCGTGCATCCACTTCCGTATTTATACCCGCGCCGCGGGGGCGGAGTGTGTGATGCGAATCACGCACGCCAATTACATTGGCTCGTTAAATAGTACTCGAAGAGGATAGGCTCTCTAGCGAGATCCCAATTCAGTCGACCGTCGACTACGTCCTCCGTTCCCTCCTTCAGGGAACGGTGGGTTGCATACGCAACCAGGACGTTCACATCAATGGTGTGGTAGGCTGTCCTTAATAGCAAAACGTGTTTGATGTAGGCTACGTAGCCATTATCACCATTACTCTACTCGTGCCTTAAAGGACAAGTTCGGTATTTTACACATAAAGCCCTGTTTTAAGATCGTTTCTGATGAAATAGAACGGTTAAGATTGAAATTTGGACAAATGCTGCTGTCCCAAAAATTTTCGGTTTCTGTGTTTGCAAAAACTATGATAAAACCTGTTGGAAAGTGTCACGGTTCATAAATTCATTGATTCCTTCTTGTCTCGTGTTTCTGTTGTTATCTTTTTGTGTGTGTGTGTGAGTGGGCGTTACCACTCCGTTCTGCTGATCAGCGATCCATTTGATCAGCGCTCAGCTGATCGTCATCCACTCACCAGCTGCAGCTCATTCCATTCCCTATTTATACTCACTGTTTTGTACTCTCATTGTCAGATCGTTGTTTGGAAGTCCTTCGTGTGTGGTTGTCCTTTCCTGTCGGCGTGTCAGCTCGTGTCTTGTTCGTGTTTTCCCTGGGATTATCACTGCCGTGGATCACCTCACCTCACCTGGACTCTCACTTCACTTCACTTCAAGAATCATCACGTGGACCCTGACCATCTTGTCCCTGCGCTACCAGTCTTGTTGTTTGTCACCTGACCGTGAAACTGTTCATTAAACTTCCTTCACTTGCATCATTGCTTCTGTGGTTTTTGCCGTCACAGAACGATCTGACCGAATATGGAAGCAGCGAGTGAGGTGAATCCGTTGGAGGAGTTCGTTAACTCCAGCATTCAACGCATGGAAACCCAGGAGAGGAACCTCAATAAGACGGGACGCGCTGTCCAAGTACTTGTAGCGCAGGTGTCCGAGCTCACCCAGCAGATACAACAGCTACGTGATCCCGCTGCGCCCCCCCGCACCGGCCGTTCCCCTCGTTCCATCTGAGGGAGCTTCCCAGTCAGAACCCCGCCTACCCATCCCACAGACCTACGATGGTGAGCCAGGTTTCTGTCGTGCTTTTCTAACACGTTGCTCTATGCACTTTGCCCTGCAGCCTCGCACATTCATCCAGGAGGAATCTAAGGTGGCATTTGTGCTCACATTACTGACTGGGAAAGCGGCTCTCTGGGGAACGGCAGTGTGGGAGAAACAGGATCCATGCTGCGCCTCGTTCCAGACACTCTCCGCCGAGATGAAAAGGGTCTTCGACAGGGCAGTTGCCGGGAGAGAGGCGGCTCGGAGGCTTGCAGAATTACGACAGGAGGAAAGATCAGTATCGGATTACTCCATCGAATTTCGATCCCTGGCGGCAGAGTGTCACTGGAACGAGGAGGCGCAGTGGGACATGTTCCTGCATGGGCTGGCTGACCGCGTTCAAAGGGAGATCTACGCCCTGGATCTTCCAACATCTCTCAACGGACTCGTGGATCTGGCCCTTCGTGTGGACGCACGTTTATCAAGAATGGAACGAAGAGCACCCACGAATCGGGCCAGGGGAGGAGCCGAGAGTCCACGATCCAGCGGCGGGGACGCGGTCAGCCCCGTCTACGATCACGAGCCCATGCAGGTCGGGCGAGCTCGGCTTTCCCGGGAGGAGAAGGAGAGGCGGAGATCCCAAGGACTATGTCTTTATTGCGGGGCCGCTGGACATTTTGCCTACAACTGTCCTGTAAAAGGCCAAGCCCGACAGTAAGGTTGAGGCTACTGTCGGGTGGGATCTCCGCTGCGAAGACCTCATCTACATCGACCCTCCTCCCGGTAAGACTAAGATGGTCGGGCCACTATCACGACTGTCAGGCACTGGTGGATTCTGGGGCAGAAGGTAACTTCATGGACCATGGTTTTGCTCAAAGATTTAACATTCCCCTTCTACCACTCACCAGTAGAATAGCAGTTCAGGCACTCAACGGTCAAGATCTTCCTACCATCTCTCTCATCACCGGACCCATCACACTCACCACATCTGGAAACCACACTGAAACATGTTCCTTTTACATCATGAACTCACCACTTGCACCCATTGTTCTCGGACACCCTTGGTTAACTGAACACAATCCCAAGATCGACTGGCTTAAGAAATCAGTGTTAGAATGGAGTGGTAGATGTCATGAGTCCTGTCTTGTGTCTGCCTGTTCGTCTGTTGCTGTCTCTGTGTTTCAGGAGGAGGCAGTGGATTTATCTAACGTGCCCGCGGAGTACTCGGACCTGAAGGAAGTGTTCAGTAAGTCTCGTGCTGCTTCTCTACCTCCTCATCGTCCCTATGACTGTGCTATAGATTTGCTGTCAGGTAAGTCTCCGCCCAAAGGCAAGTTATATTCACTTTCTGTCCCAGAGAGGGAGGCTATGGAGAAATATATTTCTGATTTTCTAGCATCTGGGTTCATCCGTCATTCTTCTTCTCCAGCGGGGGCGGGGTTCTTTTTCGTGGGGAAGAAGGACGGATCTCTGCGACCTTGCATTGATTACCGAGGGTTGAACAACATCACGGTAAAGAATACCTATCCTTTGCCGTTGATGTCTTCAGCCTTCGAGAGGCTGCAGGGAGCGTCTATCTTCACGAAATTGGATTTACGTAATGCTTATCATTTGGTCCGCATTAGAAAGGGGGATGAATGGAAGACTGCTTTTAACACCCCTAGGGGGCACTTTGAGTACTTGGTCATGCCTTTCGGGCTGTCCAACTCCCCAGCAGTCTTCCAGGCTCTCGTCAATGACGTGCTGCGAGATATGGTTGATCAGTTCATTTATGTCTACCTGGATGACATATTGATATTTTCATTTTCTCTCCAGGAACACGTGCAGCACGTCCGACGAGTGCTTCAGAGGCTGCTAGAGAATGGGCTTTTTGTCAAGGCGGAGAAATGCGTTTTTCATGCACAGTCTGTTCCATTTCTAGGATACATTGTGTCATCTGAGGGAATTTGCATGGATCCCGAGAAGGTTAAGGCTGTGGTAGATTGGCCAATCCCAGATTCCCGTAAGGCCCTACAGAGGTTTCTGGGATTCGCCAATTTTTACCGGCGTTTTATTCGCAATTTCAGCCAACTAGCCTCGCCTCTGATCGCCTTGACCTCCCCCAGAACTGCGTTCAGGTGGTCAGACGCTGCTGAGGCAGCGTTTGCCAAACTAAAGGACCGCTTTGTTTCGGCCCCCATCCTGATTACCCCTGATCCATCACGGCAGTTCGTGGTGGAGGTCGACGCGTCAGAGGTGGGGGTGGGAGCGGTGATATCTCAGCATTCTCCCCCAGACGACAGAGTTCATCCATGCGCGTTTTTATCCCATCGTTTATCCCCTCCCGAACGCAATTATGATATTGGTGACAGAGAGTTGTTGGCAGTCAAGTTAGCGTTGGAGGAATGGCGCCACTGGTTGGAGGGGTCAGGGGTACCCTTTATCGTCTGGACCGACCATAAGAATTTGGAATATATCAGAACTGCCAAAAGATTGAACTCTAGGCAGGCTCAGTGGGCACTTTTTTTCGGACTCTCTCGTACCGCCCGGGTTCCAAGAACATCAAACCCGATTCTTTATCGCACATTTTTGATCGATCTGAACACCCGTCTACTCCCGAGTGCATTTTACCGGGGAATCTATTTGTCTCCACACTCGTATGGGAGGTCGAATCGAAGGTCAAGACGGCCTTAGAAGGGGTAATGCCTCCGCCCGCCTGCCCTCCGAACCGTTTATTTGTGCCAGAGGAATTAAGGTCTGACGTTATCCAGTGGGCTCATTGTTCCAACGTGGCTTGCCATCCGGGAGTTAACCGTACTAGTTTTTTAGTCAAGCAACGATTCTGGTGGCCACGTATGGCTCGTGACATCCACAGTTTTGTTTTGGCTTGCTCAGTTTGTGCCACTGGTAAGACTTCCTATCGACCCCCAGATGGGCTTCTTCAACCGCTGCCTGTTCCTTCGAGACCCTGGTCCCATATCGCTCTAGATTTTATCACCGCCCTCCCACCCTCTCAGGGTAACACGGTGGTTTTAACCGTGGTGGAACGATTCTCGAAGGCAACTCACTTTATTCCCTTACCCAAATTACCCTCAGCTAAGGAGACAGCGTTGATAGTCGTAGATCACGTCTTTCGTATTCATGGCCTCCCGACAGACGTGGTCTCCGGCAGAGGACCCCAGTTTGTGTCCAAATTTTGGCAAGAGTTTTGTAGATTACTGGGAGCGACTGTTAGTCTGTCCTCAGGGTTTCATCCCCAGAGCGATGGTCAAACCGAGAGAGCCAACCAAGATTTGGAAAGGGTGTTACGATGTTTGGTCTCCAAGAATCCTTCCTCTTGGAGCCAGCAACTGTCTATGGTGGAGTACGCCCACAATACGTTACCGGTGTCAGCTATGGGCCTGTCTCCGTTTGAGTGTAGTTTAGGATACCAGCCACCTATTTTTCCCAGTCTGGAATCCAATGTTCCCTCCGCCCACGCCTTTGTCCAGAGGTGTCACCGCACCTGGACTAGAGCCCGTGAGACTCTACTCCGGGTGAGGGAGCGCACCAAGGCCAAGGCCGATCGCCACCGGTCTAAGCCCCCCGTATACGTCGTTGGTCAAAAAGTGTGGCTTTCTACTAATAACATCCCTCTCCGCTCCGTTTCTAATAAGCTTGCTCCCAAATTCATTGGCCCGTTTACTGTCACCAAGATCATTAGTCCGGTGACAGTCCGCCTCAAATTGCCTCCAGTGTACAGGAGGATTCATCCCGCCTTCCATGTATCCAAGATCAAGCCCTTGTTTTATTCTCGTATTAATCCGCCAGCCCCGGTTCCTCCCCCGCTAACCTAGTAGAAGGTTACTCGTAGAAGGGGAACCCACTTATTCGGTAAATCGTATTCTGGACTCGAGGCGGAGGGGACGCGGATTCCAGTACTTGGTGGACTGGGAAGGTTACGGTCAGGAGGAGAGAAGTTGGGTACCGGCTAGAGACATCCTGGATCATTCCCTTATTGATGATTACAATCGACAGGTAAGGGAGTCTGAGAACGCCAGGAGACGTTCTTAGGAGAAGGGGTACTGTCACGGTTCATAAATTCATTGATTCCTTCTTGTCTCGTGTTTCTGTTGTTATCTGTGTGTGTGTGTGTGTGAGTGGGCGTTACCACTCCGTTCTGCTGATCAGCGATCCAGCTGATCAGCACTCAGCTGATCGTCATCCACTCACCAGCTGCAGCTCATTCCATTCCCTATTTATACTCACTGTTTTGTACTCTCATTGTCAGATCGTTGTTTGGAAGTCCTTCGTGTGTGGTTGTCCTTTCCTGTCGGCGTGTCAGCTCGTGTCTTGTTCGTGTTTTCCCTGGGATTATCACTGCCGTGGATCACCTCACCTCACCTGGACTCTCACTTCACTTCACTTCAAGAATCATCACGTGGACCCTGACCATCTTGTCCCTGCGCTACCAGTCTTGTTGTTTATCATCTGACCGTGAAACTGTTCATTAAACTTCCTTCACTTGCATCATTGCTTCTGTGGTTTTTGCCGTCACAGGAAAGCATCTTTTGCAGCGATTTTTGTGTAAAAATAACAGACCGAGAATTTTCGTCACAAAATCAAAATTCCATTTTAATCATAATATATATGATTAATCATATTAATCATAATATGTCTGGGTTTGTTTTACACACGAGACTCTAACTGCCCTGACCGCGTGAGCCTTTTCCATAGTAGAATCGCGCTGCGTGCGCAATTACTGAAAAACAATAGGATTGATGATTATTTTATACAAAATCAATATCAATATTTCTCATTTAATAAGTTTAAAAACTTGTAAAAACTGCAGATGGTGAACGTTATATTGTGAACGCTTTACTTGCTTAGCATGGAGATTTCAGTGGAGTTATGACAGACGCGCTGTTTTATAATAGGTAGGGCCTATGATGTACTTTTATGAATGACAACACAGTGCATTGGTCTCATAAGGCACAATTATTTTCTCTATAATGCCGTTCAGTGTGCAATATGTGTGTGTGTTGTTGTAAACTTCTTCCTTCTTCAGTGTAGAAAAACTCAGAAGCGAAAACCAGGAGACTTATTTAAGCAGGATTCTTTATTTGCTGTAGTCTGCTCCCTACCCAAGTCAAGTCAAGTCTAGTCTAACTAAGGCAGTATACATTGAGTTCACATTTCAAGGGGGAGGGATTACATTGTGATGAACAAAGCATGTAAATGAGCTGAGACATGAGAACAGGAAAAGGCATAGACTTCTCGTACTGAGATCAGACAAATGGTCTCAGTAATAAAATAACAGGTGTTCAAACTTGCTCAGCATGACTCTTCACCCGGTAAACAACGAGAACAGGAAAAGCCTAGCCTTCTCGTACTGAGATGGGACAGTCAGGAATATCCCGCTAGGAACCCCTACCGTTTGCAGAGATTTCCTGGTCTCATCATTTCTAAACTTTCTCAATATAAAATACTATTGTATTGGAAATCTAAATTAAACATTTAAATAAATTTGTAATCCTACATTTCCCCCTTTGAGAGTTCTAAATAACTCTCACAAAATACAAATTTAGACACTTAAAAGTTAAATTCTTGTAACTTGTGATCATTACAGGCTCATGCTTCTGTGTTGCTGTTTCTGCAATTGCATGCTGACACAGAAACAAAACATGCAAATTTAGGGTCCGTGAAGTTCTTAAGGGTAATAGTCTTTTCTGTTTGGAACTGTAATTTCTTTGTGAGGGGCATGAGTCATTTGTTGAATGAAACACTTGATACTGTGGACGCATCGATAGTACGCTATTAGAAGAAATAACAGCAGAATTGCTATTTCCTTTATCCACAGCCAGGGTTTCCCAATCAAGTTTCCGAACCATGAAAAATTAACTTCAGTCATCTGGTGTAATTTTGCTGAAAGATCAAGAATGTCTTGTTGGATTTTGTTCAAGTTCTCTGTTGGATCCATTAACCCGGTGCAGCACTCAGGTCCGATGATGGTGCAGGCTCCTCCTTGCGTTGCTAAAATGTAATCCAAGGGCACTCTGTTCTGTAAGATCATTATCTTGTGCGAAGCGAGAGTGTCCGTGATGTTACCAAGGGCCAAAGCCGTATCATTGGCCAATTTCTGTACAGAATTCGATAAGCTTCTGACTTGATCAAGGGCTTGCATGACACCATAAGATGGTAAGAGAACAGCACACCTACACTATGGAGTTCCGCAGGGCTCTATTTTAGCTCCATTATTATTTTCTTTATATATGCTTCCTCTTGGGTCCATTTTTAAAAAACACGGGCTGTCATTTCACTGCTACGCAGACGACACACAGGTTTATTTGCCCGTGAAACGAGATTTTTTAAGCCTAACGTCTCTTACAGCATGCCTAGAGGAGGTAAAGGCATGGCTTTCTTTAAATTTTTTAATTTTTAACGAAAAGAAAACCGAAATCATTATGTTCAGCCCATCTGAGCAATCAAAACCTGTTAACTTAAATCTGGGTGAGATGTCCGTGTATTTAAAACCCTGGGTGAAAGATTTGGGTTTTGTTTTAGACGACAATCTAAAATTTGATCGTCAAATAAACTCTATGGTAAAATCGTGTTTCTATCAGCTACGTCTGCTCGTTAAGGCAAAACCGTTTCTCTCATTCAAAGACCTTGAAAAATTAATTCATGCATTTATTTCGACGAGATTGGACTATTGTAATTCATTATATTTGGGAATTTGTCAGCAAACACTATCTCGTTTACAATTTGTCCAAAATGCTACGGCCCGTTTTCTGTGCAAAAAAAAAAAGAGAGAGCATATTACACCAATTCTAAGATCATTGCACTGGTTACCGGTGTGTTACAGAGTAGAATTTAAAGTATTACTTTTAGTTTATAAATCTTTGATTGGATTAGCACCAACGTATCTAGTGGAATTATTAATAGAACAAAAGCCTGCAAGGTCTCTGCGCTCTTCAAATCTGGCCTTACTTTCTACCCCAAAATCGCAGCTAAAGCACAGAGGAGATCGAGCGTTTTGCATCGCTGCTCCTAAACTTTGGAATGCTCTCCCAATTAGCTTAAGACAGGCTCCATCTCTTACTATTTTTAAATCCAAACTTAAAACATATTTATTTTCAAAAGCTTTTGATTAAAAACTGTGTATTTATATGTGCCTACATGTTTCTTAGATATAAAGTTCCGTATTGATTTGTGATTCTATGTGGAAAGCACATTGGTCAACAGCTGTTGTTTTTAATAGTGCTATACAAAATAAATTGTCAAAATTGTCATTGTCATTGTATTAATGCTCCAAGAGTTCTTGACCACCATGTTTGTGCACAAGTGAGTCCTGGAATGCAGCCATCTGCTTCGTTAGTGGTAGGAGCTGAATTTTGTAGCTGTGGGGAGCTTGGGGTGGAGTGTGTATTTTCTCTGATAGCTGGTAGAATATAAACCAGGGTGCACCTTCCGTTAAATTGGCTGGGGAGGATGCTGTAGACAGAAGTTCCACATAACCAAAAAGTTTCAGTTGGTGGAGAGATCATACACAACTGATTTATTTTAAAAAAATTTGGTAGGGATGGGTTTCTGGAGAAACACTCTGTTAAGTCATTTTCCTCTTTCTTATCTGTTGTAGTAACGTACACGTGGGATTCTGCCCCTCTTTCAATCACAAAGCTGCAACGTTCAAGAGGAATTTCACCCAGTGGAGTCGATGCTGGAGCATAATTTTCCATGCACCAATAGAACATCATTGGCAGGAGTAGATCTGTCATGATGGGAGTAGCTGAAGTTAGGTTGCAGGATGGTAGTCCTGGAATGCAACACGGAGAAGCTGGAGGAATTGTTGTATTGTGACATGTATCCTTGTTGTATAATTCACTGGTATGATGATTGAATAAGGTACACGTGTCACATTTGGAGATAGGGTGTGCCACCCAGGGGATTCCTGCTCCTACTGAAGGTGCGTGTGGCATGCAAACGTCCTTTCCAGCAAACAAGGCATGTCTTGACATATTCATTAGCTCTAAGAATATGTTGTTTCTGGAGTCCACACTTTGTGCGATGTCCATGATGCTTAGTAGAACGACAATCTTGATCATGTTGATGGATGATTGAAGGTTTCGTATGTGAGTCTCTGCGTTGTGTATTTTTTTCTTTCGTGATAGTTGGTTCGCCAGTGAGTCTAGTTGTTTTCTGGAGGTTGTGGCTTCATACGCAGGTGAGGAGGTTGGTGCGTATGGGTCCCGGACTGTCATCAAGTGGTGTCTGCACAGAATAAGAAAGAAAAAAACAAAAGACAGTAGAGCAGTATTTGTTCAAACACTAGGATTGTGAACTTTTTCTGAGTCTGCTAGACAGTGGAGCAGTATTTGTTCAAACACTAGAGTTGTAAACTTTTCTGAGTCTGCTATTGTTGATTTCCTCTTTCCCTATTTCTTAAACCTTTGACACCTAAGGAACAGTGAGGTAAGGATGGACTAGGATAGGGCCTATGAGGGAAGTCTTCACCCCAGGGTTAACCCCCGAAGCCTGTTGCGTTCGGTTCTTCCCGGGGCTCCTCACTGGTTCCGTGTCCTAACCTATCCCTGTTGGTGGGGGAACAACCTTACAGTGTGTACAATGAGTCCAGGTTTTCCTTCCCTGACACAATACTGCAGCGGCTGTAATCAACATCACTTGATGTGGCCCATGCCACTTTGGTTCTAATGGCTTATTTCTGAATGACTTTATCATGACCCATTGACCTGGGATGATTGTGTGTCCCCCTTCTGGTGGAGTCTGCCAACATGACTCAACTCTCCCTCTGGCACTCTGTACCGCCTTTGTTAGGTTTTCACAGTAAGCAATCAGGGCATCTGAGGTAATGTGTACATCAGCATTTCTAAGATCAATCACACCTGGCATCTGCATGGGGCGTCCAGTAATAATGTCATGAGGCCTCAGTCCTACTGTTCTGTTAGGTGATGCTCTCATACTACGCAGTACTGCTGGCAACGCTTCAACACATGGTACTCCTTCCTGATGCATTTTGCTTAGCCTGATTTTGATTGTTCTGTTTGCACGTGCAACCTGTCCTGGTGCTTGTGGCCTATAGGGGCAGTGAAGGTTCCACTTAATCTGCAACATTCTAGACACTTCCTTGACTATCTGTCCTGTGAAGTGTGTACCTTGATCTGAGTCAATCCAATTTGGTAATCCCCATCTGGGAATGAAATCAGTGACAAGACATTTAGCAGTATGTGCAGCTGTAGCACGCCCTGTTGGATAAGCTTCTACCCATCTTGAGAACTTGTCTATTACTACCAAAACATCAGTTCCCTTTCGAGGGAACTCGCGATGCGTCAACGACGCTTTGGGAACGCTCCCAGCGTGAATGCGTCTGAAGCATCTATGTCAACTAGTCCAATGGAAGGAATGAATGTCACGGGCGGGTGACGTCATGACCAGGAAGTGATAAAAGAGCATCCGGTGCAAACCGGCATTAGCTTCTGTTGCCTCAGCAAGCGATCTGTGTCAAACTGTCTGTTATATTTACTGTTGTCTGTCTGATATATATATTTATGGAAACTAAACAATTGCACAACTCTGTGTTCTCCCTGCTCGCGCTATTTAACGAGTAGGGACACACACGAGCTTTGTGTGATGTGTTTGGGAGTAGAGCATGCGGTATCAGCCTCCGAGGGGGCTGATTGCCAACATTGTGAGAAGCTTTCGCTTCGCATGCTCCGCTCCCGCCTGTCACTTTTCGAGGAAAGTGGCCGGGCTCGCAATTCTCAGGGTGACAGGTCCCGCGTCTGCCGAGGCAGCGCGGAGAATGCATTCCTGTGGATCGCGAATAGGATCTCTTTACGGGGTTGGAGACGGGTCCGCGGATCTTATCTCCTCCCTTTCCACGAGGGATCCAGTGCTCTCTCGCCGGTCTCGGAAGCCCGCGCTGCGGTCTCTTCCGCCCGGGGAGAGAGAGAAATCAATGCTTCAGTGCTCTACCTCCGAGGAGGTAGATGTGCTGGGCATTGAAAGTGACACAATCATGGGGGAAGTGAATTTGCCATCTCTTTCCCCAGCGTATGAGAAATATATATAGCCTATATATATATATATATATATATATATATGATAGTTTATATATTATATATAAAATAAAGTGAATATATATAAAAAATATATATAAAAAATAATAAGCTGGTGGAAGTGTTTACTAAGGCTGTAGATAAATTAAATATTTATGGCCAGCAGAAATAAGGGGGCACTCGTCCTAAAAATAAAATAAATTAAACGAGTTTCCTTCCCTCTATTATTCCACCTCCATCACGGGGCCTTCCATTTTTCCCGATCTGCACAGCGAGCTGTCTAGATCATGGAAAAAGCCTTACTCCTCTTGTCTTTTAGCCCCCACATTCATGTATATTCAGATATTTGGGGGTTAAGAGGGTATGGCTATGGGGCAATACCCCGGGTAGAACAGACGCTTGCGAGCTATCTGTCTCCCGGTTCAGTATCGTACCTGAAGGCGTCGGCTTCTCTCACTAAACCATTAAAGAAAACTATTTTTTAATCTAGTGGGAAAAGCATATATGGCAGTGGGTCTAGCATGGGCCTGCTTGCACACCATAGCAGTGCTACAAGCATATCAGGCTGACCTGCTGCGGTATTTGGACAGAAGTGAGGGAGTTTGGCCCGATGGGGTTTGAGAACTCCGTCGGGCCACAGATTTATCTCTCAGGGATGGCAGCCCTTGTGGTCACTGAGAGACACCTCTGGCTCAATTTGATGGGAATCATAGAGAAAGATACAAGATAATCTCTCCCTCGCTATGTCCAACCCCCTGGGGCTGCTGGGCGTGAGCAGCTCCAGCCGTCTAGTTTCTCATACACAACACAGCAGCCAAAGCCTTCAAAGCAGAAGCCGGATCCGAGGACCGTTCTTCACGCTGAGAAGGCTGCGGCTCAAAAGAAAAGGTCTGGCGCCACCGGCGTCAGACCGGTGAGGGCAGCCCCAACCGGGGTGGAATGGTGTACACCTCATTATACGGTGCCCTTTCCATCTCGGTGCCCTCAGGGGACCGTTCTGCCAACCCCGCCACCCTTGGTGCTTCGGGGCGCAGCGGTCTCCAGCGAGCTTCTGGCGCAGCGTCAACTCGACATTGCGTCGGAATGCGCCCTCTGAGGGGGGTTCGAAAACAGTCAGTTCGGGTGGTTCCTGCCAGTATGCTTCAGGTCCCCGAACTGGCTGTCTTTATTACACCAGAGGCCAGCCTCGAGGGGCTGGTTCCCTTGGTAGATTTTCTGGCAGCGCGGAAGCTACTGCCAAATATATCTCTATGGGTCCTGCAGTTAGTAGTAAGAGGCAGATTTGGTTCTCGTCCTCCAGGCTACAACGGGGTGTTGCTCACGTCAGTGCATTCCGAGCAGGCTCTGGTAATGGAGCAAGAGGTAAAGGCCCTGTTAGCAAAGAACGCTATAGAGCAGGTGTACTCACCCGACATTGCGTCGGGTCTTTACAGTCGTTATCTCATTGTTCCAAAAAAAGGATGGAGAGCTGCGTCACATACTAGATCTTCGTCTGTTGGAGTGTTTGGTGCTGGAACTCAAGTCCAAAATGCTGACACTCAAACAGATCGTGACTCAAATCAGATCCGAGGACTGGTTTGTCACGATAGATCTAAAAGACGCATACTTCCATATCTCCATCCTCCCTCAGCACAGGAGGTTCCTGAGGGTTTCTTTGGGGCAAAGAACACCATTATCAGGCACTTCCTTTCGGTCTAGCTCTATCACCCCGCACATTCACGAAGCGTGTAGACGCAGCTCTGGCCCCGCCAGGCTGCAGTGCATATGCATTCTGAATTGCATAGATGACTGGCTGATTCTAGCGGAATCAGAACAGTTAGCGGTTCGGCACCGAGGTGTCGTTCTCGCTCCTATGCAGATGTTGGGGTTGAGGCTCAATGCCAAGAAGAGTGTGCTTTCTCCAGTACAGAGAACCACTTTCCTTGGTGTGGTAAGGGATTCAGTGACGATGCGGGCCACTCTGTCGCCCGTTCGTGTAGCTGCTATCCTAACAGCCACAAAAGAGCTGAGGCTAGGCCAGTCACGCACTGTAAAACAGTTAGAGAGACTGTTGGGTCTTGTGACAGCAGCGTCCAACGGGATAACTTTTGGCCTGCTGTACATGAGACCTTTACAGTGGTGGCTCAGGACCAGAGGGTTCTCCCTGAGGGGAAACCCACTTCGTATGATCAAGATCACGCGGCGGTGTCTCCGCACCTTGGTTATATGGAGGAAACACTGGTTCTTAACCCAGGGTCCGGTGTTGGGAGCTCTTTGCCATCGAGTTGTGATCTCGACACATGCTTCCCTCACCGGCTGGGGAGCGGTATTGGAAGGCCGCTCAGCTCAGGGATTGTGGAGGAGTCATCATCTCTCTTGGCACATGAATTGCCTAGAGATGATGGTCGTCTTCAATGCGTTGAGACATCTCCTCCCAGACCTGAGGGGCCATCATGTGTTGTTCTGGAACAGTGACTGTTAGGCCTCAGGGCAGCAGCGTCCAATGTGATACCCTTTGACCTGCTGTACGTGAGACCTTTACAGAGGTGGCTCAGGACCAGAGGGTTCTCCCTGAGGGGAAACCCACTCCTTACGATCAAGATCACGCGGCAGTATCCCCGCGCCTTGGTTATATGGAGGAAACTCTGGTTCTTGACCCACAGACAACACGTTGGTGGCCTCTTATTTTGGTCCCTCAAGAAATTACGCTGTCTGAGGGCAGTGTATATTCCAGGGGGGGCCAGAATATTGGAGCAGACACCCTGTCGAGGCAGGGGCTGAGGCCAGGGGACTCCACCCCGAGGCGGTGGAGCAAATATGGGAGTTTTACGGCCAGGCAGAAGTGGATTTGTTCTCGTCTCAGCATACGACGCACTGTCCACTCTGGTTATCCCTCACTCAACCAGTCCCCTCGGGGCTGGATGCTATGGTGCAGACGTGGCCGAGGCTACGTCTGTACGCATTTCCCTCCGTTGCTCTGCTCCCAGGAGTTCTGTGTGGGTTTGGCCTCTGAGGGGGCCCAACTCATAGAGAGTGGTCTCTCAACCGAGGTTGTTTAGACCATTCTAAGCTCCAGAGCTCCCGCTACGAGGAAACTATATTCACTATTTCGAGAGTTTTTCACTTCTTGGTGTTACCAGCGTCAGTGGGATCCGGTTAACTGTTCAGTAAACACAGTATTCGAGTTTCTGCAAGAACGCTTTGTATCAGGTCTATGTCCTTCCACGCTTAAGGTATAATATGTGTGGCGGCCATTGCGGCTTTCCACGCCCTGGTGGGTAGTACATTTTTTGGATCGAGACCCCCTGATCACTCGTTTCCTTCGTGGCACTTTGAGGCTGAGGCATGCAACTTGCACTAAGGTGCTGGCTTGGGACCTTGCAATAGTTCTAGAAGGCCTATCTGGGGCTCCCTTCGAGCCCTTAGATTTGGTCTCAGAGAAGTTCCTTTCTTTTAAGACTATTTTCTGCTAGCTATTTCGTCCCTATAAGAGTCAGACCTTCAGGCCCTTTCGGTCCCCACCTGCCTTGAGTGCACCGGGATGGCCAAGGCAATCTTACCCGAAACATGGATATGTTCCAAAGGTGCCTACCATTATTCCGAGGCCTATTGTGCTGCAGGTTTCTGTCCTCCCCCATTTTTCGGACCAGGAAAAGCTGAACCTCTTGTGCCAGTGCGAGCACTGGACACTTATGTTCATCGGACTTCTCTGTCGAGAAAATCCAACCTATTGAGCATATAGATAGTCGAGACTATTCTTCTTGCTTGTGAGTCTTCTGGCCAACCATTTGGTGGTCAGGGCTCATTCCACTAGGAGTATGGCTTCTAAGCGTATTATCTGGAGTTCTCTCCAAGACGTTTGTGATGCGGCGGGCTGGTCCTCACCGCTCACATTCATGAGGTTTTACAGCTTGGACCTGGATGCTGCCCCAGGATCCCAGGTGCTTGGTGCAGTGTGACAACAGGCTGACACTCAGGCATTTGAAAGTCTGGCGTTTTGGGTATTCTCGTTCCCAAAGCGTCGTTGACGCATCGCGAGTTCCCTCGAAAGGGAATGTCTCAGGTTACGACTGTAACCATAGTTCCCTGAGAAAGGGAACGAGACGATGCGTCACCCTGCCATACTTCCTGCATCCCTGTGATCGGCTTGCTTCGGCAATTTTTGAAGCTAATGCCGGTTTGCACCGGATGCTCTTTTATCACTTCCTGGTCATGACGTCACCCGCCCGTGACATTCATTCCTTCCATTGGACTAGTTGACATAGATGCTTCAGACGCATTCACGCTGGGAGCGTTCCCAAAGCGTCGTTGACGCATCGTCTCGTTCCCTTTCTCAGGGAACTATGGTTACAGTCGTAACCTGAGACGTTTTTCCCTTACAACGAGGCAATGATATGTAATCAACTTGCAGGTGACGAAATGGTCCTGGTGGAGCTGGGGTATGTGCTGCTGGTGTAGTGGCTGCTGGTATATCATTATTTTTCTGACATGTAACACCTCTTGGCTGTTTCTGTGGCTACATTTCTGAATTTTGGATTCCACCACTGATTTCAGAACCTGTGATTCATCGTTGCTGGACCACTGTGACCTAAACTGTGTATTTGTTGAGCCAAATATGGCAGCAGTGATTCGGGAGCGACATACTTTCCCCCTTTGGTCCTGCAACCAGATGAATCCACTGTGGCTCCTTTGTCTAACCATGTCCATGCTTCATACAGAGGAACGTCTTTGTACAGATCAATTATTGATTCAGGAGGCATAATTGTCTTCTGTGCTGCACTACCTGAACACACTTGTACAGTTGCATAGAAACAAGCCTGTTTAGCTGCCATATCAGCAAGAGCATTACCTTTAGCTTCCGTAGTATTAGTTGTGAGATGTGCTTTCACTTTGATCACTGCTAATTTCTTTGGAAGTTTCATGGAAAACATTAGATCTTTCACTAATTCAGCATGCTTAATGGGGGATCCAGCAGAAGTTAGAAACTGTCTGGTTTGCCAAATGACACCAAAATCATGAATTACCCCAAAAGCATATCTGGAATCTGTGTAGATATTAGCAACTGATCCTGAAGCTAGCGTGCATGCTCTTGTTAGGGCTACTAGTTCTGCAGCTTGAGCTGAAAAATGATCTGGAAGACGTCCTGAAGCTAACACTTCCGTGGTGGACGTTACTGCATAACCTGCTCGTCTGTTATCTTCAATTACTTGAGCTGAACCGTCAACAAACAACTCAAATTCTGAATTCTCTGTGGGAGTTTCTTTTACTTCACTCATAGGTGTATATGTAAGCGTAACACAATCGTGTGTCATTTCTCCTTCATCCTCTAACAAAACTTCAGTCATAGCAGACATCATACATGAGGACGGATTCGTGACAGGTGCACGCTGTAAGACAATATTCGGGGCTGTGAGAGTTGCTAACCAATTTCCCCAGCGAGAGGAAGTGACAGAAGTGACTATTTTTTGATTCATTAATGCGGACACTGCGTGCGGACATCTTACGTTTACAGACTGTCCTAACACCATTCCTGATGAAGCCTGAAGCGCTAGATGCACTGCCTGTACTGCTCTGAGGCATGGGCCCATACCTTGAGCTACTATGTCAAGTTTACCAGAATAGTAATGAATTGGGCGTAAACTGCCCCCATGATCTTGCATTAGACATGCAGTCATGAAGCTTAAATGTTCATGGACATAAAGCACAAATGGTCTATCAGTTTGGGTAATTCCTAATGCTGGTGCTTGACATAGTGCTCTCTTCAAATCATTGAACGCTTTGAGGTGACATTCTTCCATACAAACAGTATCAGAATCTTTACCATGGCCTTTCAACAAGTCATAGAGCGGCTGTGCAATTGAGGCATAGTCTTCAATCCAAGGTCTACAGTAACCTGCTGTTCCTAAAAATGATCGTATTGTTTTAATGGTAGTAGGCGGGGGTATGGCTTTGACTGAAGCCGCTCGATCCTGTGTAATGGATCTATTTCCTGCACCAATTGTTTGACCCAGAAATGTGACTTGCTTTTTAGCAATTTGAGCTTTGTGAAAGCTGCATTTGTGTCCTTTCTTATGCAAATAGTCCAACAATGATGCCAATTCAGTTTGATGTACCTCGTGATCTGTTGTGGCAATCAAATATCATCGACATATTGGATCATAGTGGACTGTTTTACCGGACATTCTGGGTCACACAAATCACGTCTGACAGCCTGATGGTATATGGTTGGGGAGTTTTGAAATCCCTGTGGCAAACGTGTCCACTGGTATTTCTCATAGTCAACTGTGAAAGCTAACCATGGCTGGCTGTCAGAGTGCAATGGTACAGAAAATAATCCATTAGACATATCAATTACTGAAAAAATCTTACTCTCAAATGGTATGCCATTACAAATTGTGTAAGGATCTGCCACTAGAGGGGTGATTTTATCAATATTTGTATTGGCTAATCTGTAGTCTATTGTAAGTCTCCATGTCCCATTGGATTTCTTGATGGGCCAAATGGGTGAGTTACAGGGACTGTTGGTTTTAACTAGCACTCCTTGCGTCAGCAACTTTTCTACAATAGGTTTGATCCCCTGTATAGCTTCCTTATTGATCGGATATTGTTTGGTGACCGGAGGTGGAGTCCCCGTCAATTTTATTGGTTCTACACCTGTCAACAAACCACAATCATCCATGTCTTTAGCCCAAATTGGATGATTCTGTAAGAAAGCATACTCTGGAGGGATTACATTATTGGTAGAAACTTGTGCTGAGGAAATTTGAATACTAGCAGACTCTGAGGACATGTCTAAAGTTAGATGTTCCTGTCTAAGGAGATCCATGCCTAAAATTGCACCTGTGTTTAAGGGAGCACATAGCAGTTTTGTAGTCAGAGTTTTAGGGCCAAATTGTACCTCTATGGGCGGGGTTTCATATAAAACAGAATCTTCACCTACTACACCAGTTAAAGAAAGTTTGTTTTTCTTGTACGGTATGTCTAAACCTTTAGCCAATTTTGTAGGAATTATTGTAATCTCTGCACCTGTATCAAGCAAAAAATCAATTTCTTTCTCTTGTATGCTACCTTTCACAAAAATTCTTTTGTCATTATGATGGATTACAGGTGAAAGGTAGCTACTCACAGCCCCAACAATTAGTTTTTTTCCTGGTCTTTTTGTGCTCTTAGAAGAGCCTGAACTAGCTGTCCTAAAGTTTCAGTGGACACTTGCGGAACTATTTCAGGGTTGTATGCAGGCTGAGAAGGAGCAGAATTATGCATAGCATTTCTTTTTGTATCTTGCAACTTCTTCCTACACTCTTTCTCCCAATGTCCTAATTTTCCACAGTAGTGGCATTTGCCTTCTTTTTTAGACCACCTGTTTACTGGTGGCGTTGTGCTAAATGTAGCTGCTGCTGCTACTCTCACTTTGGCTTTAACATCAGCATCTCTTTCCCATGCTGCCAAACTGTCTAAGTTACTTCTGAGAGTTCTGTTAGACCAAGCTATATCTAGGAATGGCAAAGCTCTTCTGTATTCAGCAACAAGACCATCTGACCAGATACGAATCAGTGGTCCTTTGTCATCAAGCACACTTTCAGAGTCATCCACTATTCCACTGTACGTTACGGCTGACTGACAAAACCTCTCAGTATATTCGCACACATTTTCATCTTTCTTTTGTACACAGCTAGTAATTCTAGACCAATCTATTTTGGGCCCTAAGATATTCTTTAGGATTTTCCAAACACCTTCTCTCATATCACTTCTACTGGCATGTGGTAGTTCAGAAGTCACGGCAGATTCTAAACTGTTGAATTCAGTTTCAGTTAAAATTTGTGACATTAACTGTGTGACCTCTGTTAACGACATGTCATATAGACACATTTTGCTGATTAATTTTCTACAAAATTCAGAAAGCTGTTTACGTGCTGAAGGTAGGCTCTGGGACAGTCGCTCTATGTCTTTAGGTCCAAGTGCTTTTGCAACAGTTTGGATTTGGACAACAGAAGAGTTGGGAGGAACACTTTCAGTTCCCTCAATTCCCTGCGATCTCTTTCTAGCACCACACACATTTAATGAATTTACAGGCACATCAGTTACTGGGCGGAGAGCCGCATCTGTTTCAAAGAACGCTCGTAAATCAGGGTAAATGTTATCCGGCTGACTAACTTCTTCTACATCATTTTTTTCTATAGGTTTGTTGCGGTTCAATTTCTTAGTCAAAGAAGAAATTCTAGCACGTAGCTCTTTGTTCTCTTTTTCTAGTTCTGAGTTATGCTGAGACTGTTGTGTAGCTACTGCTAAACCATATTCTCTATGGCAGCATAATATCCCTTTCACATTTTTTTTGCGGATACTTGCTCCAAGCACCTTTTTACACTCATCTACCGATCAAATCTTGTCTGGATGAATCTCATATTTCTGTGTTAGTTCTTGTCTAACTTTTTCTGTGACTATTAGGTTCATTTGTTCTCCTAACAGTGTTTTAAATTCACTATCTGACCACAAAGGGGTCGCAAGACCACCTTTTTTAGTTGTGGAGATTAGTCTAGCACTTTTCTTAATCATTTTGTGGATTTCTTTGTTACCACACAAACAAACACTAAACTTCTCTGATTACAGAGGGTACGCTTGTTAACACAAATCAACTATTGTTAAACTTCCTTGTTACCAACAGATCACAAACTATTAGTACGTTATACTAATCTTCCCTAAAAGAAAAATGCAAAGGATCTTTCACCTTCTTAACTTTTAAAGGATAAAACAAACAAAAACACTAAATCTTCTCTGATCAAAAGAGGCTACACTCGATAACACAGTTAACCTTCCTTGCCCAGAGCAAAGGGTAACACACAAAATATTAGCACGTTACACTAATCTTCTCTAAAAGGAAATGCAAAGGATCTTTCACCTTCCTAACTTTTAGAGGATAAACACATCCCTGTTTGAACAGAGGTTCACCAATATTAACACGTAATGTTAACCTTCCCTGCCTGAAAACAGAGGGTACAATATATTAGCACTTGATGCTAATCTTCCCTAATTTTATAGAGGATAAAACACTTCCCTGGCAAAGCAGAGGGTAAACAGTATTAACATATACGTTAATCTTCCCTGCCTGAAAAACAGAGGATACATTTCATCTCTAAAGCAACTTTAGAGGATAACTTTAGTTAACAAACCCTACAGCTGTCTGTTAACTACTTCTCTGATGGCACAGATGATAATTTTTACTGGTTTTTCAACGGTTCTTTGAATGGAGTGAAACTCACCAAATTTTTGTTGTATGGAAAAATTCCGTCTGGAAACTCAGTCAGAGATCTTTGTTGAGCTTGGTTCTGGAACTCAGTTAGCTTTGTTGAGATCTTTGTTGAGATTCAGTTCTGGAACACAGTCAGCTTTGTTGAGATCTTTGTTGAGATTCAGTTCGCGAACTCAGGCAGCTTTGTTGAGATCTTTCTGGATTCAAAAGATTCAGTCTGGAACTGGAAAGTCAGATCTTTGTTGAGATCTTTGAGCTTTGAAGTTTCAAAAGTTCATTCTTTGTTGAGTTTCAGTTTCTCCATCCGGGTCACAGGCACCATCTGTTGTAAACTTCTTCCTTCTTCAGTGTAGAAAAACGTCTCAGGTTACTATTGTAACCATAGTTCCCTGAGAACAGGGAACGAGACGATGCGTCCATCGACGCCATGGGAACGCCCCCAGCGTGACTGCGTCTGAAGCATCTATGTCAACTAGTCCAATGGAAAGAATGAGCGTCACGGGCGGGTGACGTCATGACCAGGATATGATAAAAGCACATCCGGTGCAAACCGGCATTAGCTTCGAAAATTGCCGAAGCAAGCCGATCACAGGGATGCAGGAAGTATGGCAGGGTGACGCATCGTCTCGTTCCCTGTTCTCAGGGAACTATGGTTACAATAGTAACCTGAGACGTTCCCTTACGAAGGGAACTCAACGATGCGTCCATCGACGCCATGGGAACGAGAATACCCAAAGCGCCAGACTTTCAAATGCCTGAGTGTCAGCCTGTTGTCACACTGCACCAAGCACCTGGGATCCTGGGGCAGCATCCAGGTCCAAGCTGTAAAACCTCATGAATGTGAGCGGTGAGGACCAGCCCGCCGCATCACAAACGTCTTGGAGAGAACTCCAGATAATACGCTTAGAAGCCATACTCCTAGTGGAATGAGCCCTGACCACCAAATGGTTGGCCAGAAGACTCACAAGCAAGAAGAATAGTCTCGACTATCTATATGCTCAATAGGTTGGATTTTCTCGACAGAGAAGTCCGATGAACATAAGTGTCCAGTGCTCGCACTGGCACAAGAGGTTCAGCTTTTCCTGGTCCGAAAAATGGGGGAGGACAGAAACCTGCAGCACAATAGGCCTCGGAATAATGGTAGGCACCTTTGGAACATATCCATGTTTCGGGTAAGATTGCCTTGGCCATCCCGGTGCACTCAAGGCAGGTGGGGACCGAAAGGGCCTGAAGGTCTGACTCTTATAGGGACGAAATAGCTAGCAGAAAATAGTCTTAAAAGAAAGGAACTTCTCTGAGACCAAATCTAAGGGCTCGAAGGGAGCCCCAGATAGGCCTTCTAGAACTATTGCAAGGTCCCAAGCCAGCACCTTAGTGCAAGTTGCATGCCTCAGCCTCAAAGTGCCACGAAGGAAACGAGTGATCAGGGGGTCTCGACCCAAAAATGTACTACCCACCAGGGCGTGGAAAGCCGCAATGGCCGCCACACATATTATACCTTAAGCGTGGAAGGACATAGACCTGATACAAAGCGTTCTTGCAGAAACTCGAATACTGTGTTTACTGAACAGTTAACCGGATCCCACTGACGCTGGTAACACCAAGAAGTGAAAAACTCTCGAAATAGTGAATATAGTTTCCTCGTAGCGGGAGCTCTGGAGCTTAGAATGGTCTAAACAACCTCGGTTGAGAGACCACTTTCTACGAGTTGGGCCCCCTCAGAGGCCAAACCCACAGTTCCCAAATCCCCTGCCGGGGGTGCAATATTGCATCCCCTGCCTGAGACAGAAGGTCTCTCCTGATCGGGACCTCCAAGGGAGGTCGGTCGAGGAGAAAAATTAGGTCCGCAAACCAAATTCAGCTCGGCCAGGGTGGTGCTACTAAATAGGCTTATTCCATCCTGGCGGATTCACTCCAGAACTCCTGGGAGCAGAGCAACGGAGGGAAATGCGTACAGACGTAGCCTCGGCCACGTCTGCACCATAGCATCCAGCCCCGAGGGGACTGGTTGAGTGAGGGATAACCAGAGTGGACAGTGCGTCGTATGCTGAGACGAGAACAAATCCACTTCTGCCTGGCCGTAAAACTCCCATATTTGCTCCACCGCCTCGGGGTGGAGTCCCCTGGCCTCAGCCCCTGCCTCGACAGGGTGTCTGCTCCAATATTCTGGCCCCCCCCGGAATATACACTGCCCTCAGACAGCGTAATTTCTTGAGGGACCAAAATAAGAGGCCACCAACGTGTTGTCTGTGGGTCAAGAACCAGAGTTTCCTCCATATAACCAAGGCGCGGGGATACTGCCGCGTGATCTTGATCGTAAGGAGTGGGTTTCCCCTCAGGGAGAACCCTCTGGTCCTGAGCCACCTCTGTAAAGGTCTCACGTACAGCAGGTCAAAGGGTATCACATTGGACGCTGCTGCCCTGAGGCCTAACAGTCACCAGAACAACACATGATGGCCCCTCAGGTCTGGGAGGAGATGTCTCAACGCATTGAAGACGACCATCATCTCTAGGCAATTCATGTGCCAAGAGAGATGATGACTCCTCCACAAGCCCTGAGCTGAGCGGCCTTCCAATACCGCTCCCCAGCCGGTGAGGGAAGCATCTGTCGAGATCACAACTCGATGGCAAAGAGCTCCCAACACCGGACCCTGGGTTAAGAACCAGTGTTTCCTCCATATAACCAAGGTGCGGAGACACCGCCGCGTGATCTTGATCATACGAAGTGGGTTTCCCCTCGGGGAGAACCCTCTGGTCCTGAGCCACCACTGTAAAGGTCTCATGTACAGCAGGCCAAAAGTTATCACGTTGAACGCTGCTGTCACAAGACCCAACAGTCTCTCTAACTGTTTTACAGTGCGTGACTGGCCTAGCCTCAGCTCTTTTGTGGCTGTTAGGATAGCAGCTACACGAACGGGCGACAGAGTGGCCCGCATCGTCACTGAATCCCATACCACACCAAGGAAAGTGGTTCTCTGTACTGGAGAAAGCACACTCTTCTTGGCATTGAGCCTCAACCCCAACATCTGCATAGGAGCGAGAACGACACCTCGGTGCCGAACCGCTAACTGTTCTGATTCCGCTAGAATCAGCCAGTCATCTATGCAATTCATAATGCATATGCACTGCAGCCTGGCGGGGCCAGAGCTGCGTCTACACGCTTCGTGAATGCGCGGGGTGATAGAGCTAGACCGAAAGGAAGTGCCTGATACTGGTGTTCTTTGCCCCAAAGAAAACCTCAGGAACCTCCTGTGCTGAGGGAGGATGGAGATATGGAAGTATGCGTCTTTTAGATCTATCGTGACAAACCAGTCCTCGGATCTGATTTGAGTCACGATCTGTTTGAGTGTCAGCATTTTGGAATTGAGTTCCAGCACCAAACACTCCAACAGACGAAGATCTAGTATGTGACGCAGCTCTCCATCCTTTTTTGGAACAATGAGATAACGACTGTAAAGACCCGACGCAATGTCGGGTGAGTACACCTGCTCTATAGCTTCCTTTGCTAACAGGGCCTTTACCTCTTGCTCCATTACCAGAGCCTGCTCGGGATGCACCACTGTGGGCAGCACCCCGTTGTAACGAGGAGGACGAGAACCAAACTGGATTCTGTATCCTTTCTCTACAATCTGCAGGACCCAATGAGAAATATTCGGCAGAAGCTTCCACGCTGCCAGAAAATTTACTAAGGGAACCAGCCTCTCGAGGCTGGTCTCTGGTGTTATCGAGACAGCCAATTCCGGAGCCTGAAACATAATGGCAGGAACTACCTGAACTGGCCGCTCTAAGGCCCCCCTCAGAGGGCGCGAAACCGATGCTGTGCCGCAGCATAGCATCAGCGACTCGCTGGAGACCGCTGCGCCCTGAAGCACCGAGGGTGGCAGGGTTGGCAGAACGGTCTCGTGAGGACCCCGAAATGGAACGGGCACCGTAAAATGAGGTGTACACCGCTCCACTTCGGTCGGGGCTGTCCTCACAGGCCTGATGCGTGAACATCAGGACCTTTTTTTCTTTTGAGCCGAAGCCTTCTCAGCGTGAAGAACGGTCCTCGGATCCGGCTTCTGCTTTGAAGGCTTTGGCTGCTGTGTTGTGTATGAGAAACTAGACGGCTGGAGCTGCTCACGCCCAGCAGCCCCAGGGGGTTGGACATAGCGAGGGAGAGATTATCTTGTATCTTTCTCTATGATTCCCATCAAATTGAGCCAGAGGTGTCTCTCAGTGACCACAAGGGCTGCCATCCCTGAGAGATAAATCTGTGGCCCGACGGAGTTCTCAAACCCCATCGGGCCAAACTCCCTCACTTCTGTCCAAATACCGCAGCAGGTCAGCCTGATATGCTTGTAGCACTGCTATGGTGTGCAAGCAGGCCCATGCTAGACCCACTGCCATATATGCTTTTCCCACTAGATTAAAAAATAGTTTTCTTTAATGGTTTAGTGAGAGAAGCCGACGCCTTCAGGTACAATACTGAACCGGGAGACAGATAGCTCGCAAGCGTCTGTTCTACCCGGGGTATTGCCCCATAGCCATACCCTCTTAACCCCCAAATATCTGAATATACATGAATGTGGGGGCTAAAAGACAAGAGGAGTAAGGCTTTTTCCATGATCTAGACAGCTCGCTGTGCAGATCGGGAAAAATGGAAGGCCCCGTGATGGAGGTGGAAAAACAGAGGGAAGGAAACTCGTTTAATCTATTTTATTTTTAGGACGAGTGCCCCCTTATTTCTGCTGGCCATAAATATTTAATTTATCTACAGCCTTAGTAAACACTTCCTCGGCAGACGCGGGACCTGTCACCCTGAGAATTGCGAGCCCGGCCACTTTCCTCGAAAAGTGACAGGCGGGAGCGGAGCATGCGAAGCGAAAGCTTCTCACAATGTTGGCAATCAGCCCCCTCGGAGGCTGATACCGCATGCTCTACTCCCAAACCCATCACACAAAGCTCGTGTGTGTCCCTACTCGTTAAATAGCGCGAGCAGGGAGAACACAGAGTTTGTGCAATTGTTTAGTTTCCATAAATATATATATCAGACAGACAACAGTAAATATAACAGACAGTTTGACACAGATCGCTTGCTGAGGCAACAGAAGCTGATGCCGGTTTGCACCGGATGTGCTTTTATCATATCCTGGTCATGACGTCACCCGCCCGTGACGCTCATTCTTTCCATTGGACTAGTTGACATAGATGCTTCAGACGCAGTCACGCTGGGGGCGTTCCCATGGCGTCGATGGACGCATCGTTGAGTTCCCTTCGTAAGGGAACTCAGAAGCGAAAACCAGGAGACTTATTTAAGCAGGATTCTTTATTTGCTGTAGTCTGCTCCGTACCCAAGTCAAGTCAAGTCTAGTCTAACTAAGGCAGTATACATTGACTTCACATTTCAAGGGGGAGGGATTACATTGTGATGAACAAAGCATGTAAATGAGCTGAGACATGAGAACAGGAAAGGCATAGACTTCTCGTACTGAGATGAGACAAATGGTCTCAGTAATAAAATAACAGGTGTTCAAACTTGCTCAGCATGACTCTTCACCCGGTAAACAACGAGAACAGGAAAAGCCTAGCCTTCTCGTACTGAGATGGGACAGTCAGGAATATCCCGCTGGGAACCCCTACCGTTTGCAGAGATTTCCTGGTCTCATCCTTTCTAAACTTTCTCAATATAAAATACTATTGTATTGGAAATCTAAATTAAACATTTAAATAAATTTGTAATCCTACAGTGTAGACTGTATATTTGTCACAAAACACTTTACCTTAATGCCATTTTTAAGAGTTCAAAACTTATTCACTTCTTGGAGGGAGCCCGGTCTACAGGGTGTCACGTGATTTTCGTTCATCTAACCTGGACATTGCCATTGCCAACATCAGACCGAAAATATGGCAAAATCATTTACTATGGTGATTTTCCTTAAGTATTTAAGTATTTGAAATACTCCAAATACACTTCCTTAAAATATTTTGTTACAAAATACATTTTAATTTTTTCACACCTGCAAAATACAAATTACAAAATACACTAAAGTAATTAAATACGTATTTAAAATACATTTAATTGAAATACTGCCCATGTCTGGCCGGGCGCGCGCGCACACACACACTCACCGTTTTCAAACTGTCTTGCTCTCCCTCCAATAGTGATCCTCGTCCGGTCTTTTAATTTGTCACTCCCTCTTTAATTTGTCTCTTTTAGTCTCCTCTGAAAAAACCTTTGCCTTCTCCCTTTTAGTTGTTGCTTCGGTCATGACAACAACATACAGACGGGTATCAAACGCTAGTTGGGCTCTCACATCAGAATTTGAGGAAGTTGGGGTGGTGGGGGAAGTGACTGTAAAGCACTGTAAAGCAGTCGAATTTTGAAGTTTGTTTTGTGTTCGGGTTACTACCCGAAACCCGAAGTTACAGTGCCAGTAAAAGCGATACAGACCAGGGGCCTCATTTATAACCATTTCGTACTTACAAAACAAGCCCTGAAAGAGGTGTACGCCACTTCCGACGCACAAGTTGTGATTTATAAAAACAAACTTGACGGGAAAATTTGCGCACCTGCACGCAAACTCTGACCCATGCGTACGAACGTTTTGGAGATGGAGCAGTTTGGCGACACCGATGGTGAGCTGGAGTTACATGTCTTTTTGGTCACTTTTAGACAGAAAATCTAAAAAAAATGATACATATACAGAAAGATAATACAAATAAAATTTTACTCACCAAGCCTATCACATGAAGCAAACATCCATCCCTTCTTAAAAGCGCGTTGGGCCGTTTAGTGGAACTGACGCATATATAGCATCTAAAACATCTAAAACCGTAAATCTTAATTATAAGTCCTAATCATAAATACATAAATATGCAAATGATATGCAGATGAGGATATGCATAGTAAAACTAGGCATTGTAAGCCTCATATATGGTTGTTTCGGGGAGGAGACGCATGTGCGCACAATCTTCCGCTGACTGGGATTTATAAAGTGAATTCTGCACAGATTCCGTCGTACGCACGTTTTTATAAGTCTGAATATTTTTTTGCGTAAGCCATTTTTGGCTTTCTGGCGCACGTACACTTTAAGTAAGGATCCTACGCACAGTTTTATAAATGAGGCTCCAGGGGCATCGAATTTAGTAGGGACGCTAGGGACGTGTCCCTACCAATGTCCAGTGACACTGATTTGTCCCTAGCAATAATTTCGATCAAAAATTTAAATATATTTAGCCTATATATAACCACTGTTGCCAGGTATGTCTTGTGGGTTTGATGTATTTCTTATTTTATTTAACCAGGAAACATCTAATTTAGATTAAAATCTCTTACAAGAGCGTTCTGAGAAAAATGCGTAAATCCTGGAACACAAACGGTTAATAGATCTAGGTCCCACCTGCTTAACACACATCGCTAAACTGATTGGCTTTGTGTTTTCTTTCAAACTTGTGAGAGGCTGGTTGTGCGAAGTGGCAAAGCTCATTCGAAGGAAACCTAAATGCAGTGATCTAGGGAGTAATCTACAGTTCTGTGCACAATAATACGGGGCAAATCGCATCAAATAATGATTCGGGAACAGCTCAGTTTTTACAATATAATGTATGACAATCACGGGATTAGTGGCAATCATTGGTGTGTGTGTGTGTGTGTGTGCGCGCATGCAAAGAGCACTGAAACGTAGTAAAAACATCTCTTAGTATGATTTATAAGCCGGTTTCCAAAAAAAGGATACAAAGAAAAAAATCCCATAAGGATAAGATTTCCGTATATTGCCAAAGACAGTATGTCCCCACAAAGATGGCAATTTCCGAAATCCTTGTAGGGATTTTTATTTTTTTGAAAACAACTTATAAATCATACTAAGTGACGATTTTTGAAAATGGAGAAAGTTATCTGTGATAGGGTAAGTGTAGGGGGATAGAATACAGTTTGTACTGTATAAAAATCATTATGACTATGGAAAGTCCACATTAAACATGAAAACACAAAATTGCTTGGTCTGTTGAAATGAGAGGTCTGTTTGATCAAGTTGAAACCCTTGTCATCCCAGTCTCATCAGCTGGACTGAAGTAAGTTTCATTGCTCTTAGGACACCGAAAACATGGCTCAGAACAATGGTACAAGTTGCTGTGTATCATGTCCAACAGGATAAACTGGACAGTAATGATTTGAAACAAATATGCCAAAAGTTCATTTCTGTTAACGGGATAGTTTCCTTAAAAATGAAACTTCTGTTATCATTAAGTTGTTTCAAACTAGTTTCTTTCTTCTGCTGACCACAAAATAAGTTATTTTGAAGAATGTTGGTAAGACAGTTGATGGGCCCCATTGACTTCCATAGTATTTTTTTTTCCTTCTTACTATGGAAGTCAAGAGGATCCATCAACTGTCTGGTTACCAAGAACTTTCAAAATATCTTCCTTTGTGTTCAGTAGAAGAAGGAAATTCATAAGGGTTTGAAACAACTTGTGGGAGAGACGACATTTTCATTTTTGGGTGAACTATCCCCTTAACTATCCCTTTAATGATAGATGCAGACGTGTGTTTGGCTTCTTCAAAAAGCAAGGAACAAGTACTGCAACTACTGCATTGCACTATGAACGGAGTAAAGTTAAGTCTCTGTTAAACTCCCTTCTTGTCTTTAATAGTTACCATAACATTACAGAATTCATTAACATATTGTTGAGGTCAATATAAACTAAAAACCTTAATATTATCCTATTAATTTCCTGATTCGTCAGCTTCTGGGAATGTCCCCACCAATCTCAAAACCAAACCTACGCCCTTGATACAGACACTGTCAGGCTACGGCAGACGTGTCATTCAACCTATTGTAAGTCGATGTACCATCTCAAGGGTCTTGGAAATATATAATGAAGGTTGAAAAACGACATAGTGTTGCTTTAAAGGCACAGATAAATGTGATATTAGTACAGTACTGTTTGTTAAGTTCACTTAAAGTTAAAAGTTGTTATATTTTTTAAAGCCTATTAAATGTTACAGTTATGGCTTTCAAATACACTGTAATTTTGAATGGCTATAATTAATGGCTAAAATTGAGAAAAACAATCCATTTAATATAGACATCATATTGGTATCATCAGAGATGATGGCCTTCACAGTACTTAGTAAAAAGTAGTAAAAATAGGCCATTAAACATATATTTAAAATAAATGGTCTTTGAATCTACAATGTAAAATGATTACAATATAAAAAATGTACAAAAAAATGAATGTTAGGCGTGATTAATAAAGATTAATTACTAAAAAAATTAGTTAACGATTAATTAGTTAGTTTTTATCAATTTACAGAACTAATAGCTGAAAATGTTTCCGATGTGTCTTACGGCTTTGGCATGTGTAATATATATAAAATAATATGAGATCACAGTACTGTACTACATCAGTCTGAAAAAATAAACCAACTCCCCACAAAATTCATGAATATCCTAGTAAAATCAGCAAGGATGCTGATTGAAATATTCTAAGGAGTTATGATGTGTTTAACTGATATTTTATAGCAGCAGTAAAATAAAGCATAGATAATTTTCAGATATGATGTGAATGTACAAGGTCCAAGTTAGAAATTTTCCCCTGGGACAAGACTGAAGTACTCTGACGATGGATTCAATATTTTTAGAGTCACTATGTGTTTAGCTGATATTCTAAACCACTTATAAAACAGTGCATAGATAAGTGGATTCATACAGGAATTCATGTACACAATCCAGCAAGTTACATTAAATTCAATTGATTCTGTAGACGCATTTCCTTCAATAAGAGTGACTATATAGTATGGTATCCAACACATAAAGAAAACTGTGACAACAATCCCCAGAGTTTTTCCTGCCTTTCTTTGTGACCTGCTGACACCTGCAACAGAATTTACAACCTTGGCCTGATGTTCTGCAACACAGAAGATTTTCACATATATAGACATGATTACAGAAGAAGGGGCAACAAACGTGACTATGAGGTCTGTGACAAAATGTTCAAAATTAAAAGAAACTGAACAGTCTCCATAACACCTGTCGTGTGTCTCTGGATAAAACATAGTATTGTGTAATATAATGACAGAGTATATCCCACAACACAGCCAGTTTATAATAATGCAACAAACAACTTTATCAGTTGTGACCATTACTGTGTATCTTAAAGGATCACTCACAGCAATGTAACGATCTACAGATATAAAGACTAAATTACCAAGAGATGCAGTAACAACAATAAAAATAATAAATACAAATAGAGAACAAAATGTCTCTCCAAAATACCAGCATGATTCTATGAATCTGATGCCCATTAAAGGTATAACAATCAGTCCCACAATCAGGTCGGCTACAGCCAGAGAGAGAATGAGCAGGTTGGTTGGAGTGTGAAGTTTCTTGAAGTGAGAGATGGAGATGATTACCAGCAGGTTCAAAAACACAGTGAACACTGATGCTAAAGAAATGAAAACATACAAAACAGCATACTCCACTTTAGGTTTGATATCTTTGAAACATGACAAATTGTTGCCTGGAAAACAATACTGTATTTCTTGGCTGTTGTTATCTATGATAATTGTGTCAAACATTTCCACAATTGATTATATCCTCATATGTAGCCTGGCACTGTACATCCCGTTCTTCATCAAAAGACCACAATGAAGCTGTGGTACAACGTTCAAGCTGTCAGTTCGACTTTCTGCCTTCCTTTACTGACTCGACTTTAATTTAAATGTACAGAAAACAGAGGCATCCAATTAAATGTGAAGTATGATTACACTGCATTAAACCCACCTACTATTTAAATATTCAAAGGATGCAATGAGGAATTGGATGATGTGTATAATATTGTGAATGTGCAAATAGTGAATGTGTAAGGCTTTAAATGGACTCCCACATTTTTATCTTTTTGAACTTCTGAATAGAAATACACCTGTCTAACATCTAAGGTCTTTGGATCAAAGACTTTTATTGGTCCCAATGTCTTGATTGAAAAGACTATAGGTGTGGATTATTATATTATTTTAATTATATTATTATATTAAGTAATGGATTATTTCCTTCAGCTGAGACACTTCAGAAGTGCACTCGGCATGATAATATTGAATGGCTTGAAATCACTTAGAAAAGGAAAATACAGTTAAATGCAACATGCAGCGCAAATCTTTCATATAGGCTTCATAAAATTATATTGAGAACACAGCGAAAAGAATGTTGAGAATTCTTTTTACGCCCGTTTTAGCACATTGTTAGAGCGCATCTACAATGGAGTTAAACCTTCCACATTTCAGGCATCTGTACTGTGCGGTTCCAAAGCCATAGTTTAACTTTATATTTGGATATGCTGTCATTTTTCAAGGTTAAAAATTTGTGCCATAAATGTTTGAACTTATTTCAGAAGAAACAGAAGAAGAAAGGGCCGTTCACATCAAGAATGATAACTATAACGATAACTTTATTTACGTCCACACCAATCGAACGATAATGAACTGTTTATTCTAAGCTTGCGTGCTGCGGTTCCAAAGTGTGTAACGTATCGGTTACCTTACGTAACCTCGGTTTTCTCTAGAAGAGGGAACGAGTATTGCGCAAGTTAGCTTACGCTACGGTAAGTTAGCTTACGCTATGGGAAAGATTCATCTTTTCGAGATATTGAAGCCAAAAAATTATCCTTAATTTTTGTATCCATTGTCAACGCAGTGCAGCAGCTAACAGACCTAGAGCAGGCTGGGTAGCGTGCTCATAGGCTGCCCTGCGGGAACTGCAGCAGCCTACCACTGAGCCCGACGTGACGTCACGTCCAATGAAGGGCGCTCGCGCCTTCACAGCGCCAAAGCCCGCCAGGATGGGCGTGGCTTAGCGTATATAAGCAGGGCTCTTAGGCTGTATTTTCTGGTTTTCATCGACTGAAGCGAAAGACGCTTGTGACGCGAGCACGGCAGGTTACGCAATACTCGTTCCCTCTTCTAGAGAGAACCGAGGTTACGTTAGGTAACCGATACGTTCTCTTACGAGAGGTTCTCTCGTATTGCGTAAGCTAGCTTACGCTACGGTAACCCTTTGTCAACGCCGTGCGCGCCAAGCATCCACAATGAGTCCCAGGGCTTTCCGGGGAACCCAAATAAGTGGGAAATAAGGTGGCCAGAAACGCGGGCCAGCACTTGTACATAAGCACTCATAGGGAATACAGAGTGGCGTCGCCGGTCTGTATAAGCATATAGCACATACCCAATAGTGCAGCTCAACCAGAAGAGCTAGTATACGTGAGAGTAGCCTGCGCACGAACATCTCTGGACAGAATGTACATCTCACTTAAGGCGAGACACGGTAGGCAAAAACATAGTTTTTTTTCACTGGTCAATTTTGAGATTTTAGGATATTTGTCTTCAATAACATGTCTTCTTTCAGACTTGTGGTGAAAAAAAGTCAGAAATACACATTTAGGTCTTTATTTTACTACACTTTGCCTGTTTGCGTCTGTAGATTTCTCATAAACTCATCAAAAGTTGTCGTTATAAATCATCCTTCAGCTCCGCGATCGCGATCTGCACTCTGTCATCACACACACCGTTAGAAAGCTTGCTCTCTGCTGTACAGTACTGCCGGATCCAAATATGGTCATTTCCTTTTTATCAGCAACCAATCGCGAAAGTAAAAGGGGGGATTTTACTCTAAATGCGCGATCTCATTGGCTGATGCTAATTCTTTAAAGCCCGTTTTCTCAAAATGACTTTTCTCTCTCACTCCAAGTCCGAAATCTCCACGTCAGTAGCACCTATATACACCAAACTTTCCAGTCTTGTACCTAGTTATATTATGAAGACATTTACAGAGGGATTTATAAATATATTATTCTTAGCCTGATTTACATAACATTTTATTCCAAAAAACATGTCGAAAATCATTTTTTTAAGGCTATTGGCAGTATATTCTGATTTACAGGATAACAAAAGTAGATATCCATAAATCCCTCTGTAATTTTTTTCCCATCTAATATGTGAACACAATGAAAAAATAATTTTGAACCTGGCTTTATCCAATACTCAGATTTCGTTTTTTAAAATATATGCAGATTTGCGCATATTTAATTAGATAATGTCTAATTTGCATATTTAAACATTAAATTACAGAAAACTTGTAATACATTTTTTTCTCATCTTAATGTAGGTAATCAACTGGCAAAGTTTCATGGTGATATCTGCTAGTTAAAAAAAATACCCTATTCACCTGTAGTGTCTCGCCTTAAACTGACAGAAGTTTTGCCTGCAGAGCGGGAACTTCTAGGTTATAAAACCTGACAAAGGGAATGGGGAGGCCCAGCCCGCCACCACACATATGTTGTCAAGTGTATATTAAAACATCATGGCTTCCCAAACTTGACAAGAGAAGGAATCGACCAGACTCAGGATTTCACTCGTTCTTCAATTTATTTGACCAGTAAACAAGGAAGGTGAAAAACCTTTAGACATACAAAAATAACTGAATTTTTAACATACAGAAAACATAACACAACATACAGAAATATTTCCCTTCAAATACAACAAACACAGCAAAATACATCAAGCAAAAGATAAGTTGGTTTCACACATCGATTAACCATTACTTCATTATTTATCAACCCAGGTAAACGGTGTAAATCAGGCATTGCATCACCAGAAAGCCACCTGTTCTTTTAGACCCATTTCTTCTTAAATTAACCTGTTATTATTTGTTTACCCTAGATCATTATACAGGTCCTTCTCAAAAAATTAGCATATTGTGATAAAGTTCATTATTTTCCATAATGTAATGATAAAAATCAAACTTTCATATATTTTAGATTCATTGCACACCCCCTGAAATATTTCAGGTCTTTTATTGTTTTAATACTGATGATTTTGGCATACAGCTCATGAAAACCCAAAATTCCTATCTCAAATAATTAGCATATCATGAAAAGGGTCTCTAAACGAGCTATTAACCTAATCATCTGAACCAACTAATTAACTCTAAACACCTGCAAAAGATTCCTGAGGCTTTTAAAACTCGCAGCCTGTTTCATTACTCAAAACCGCAAGTATGGGTAAGACTGCCGACCTGACTGCTGTCCAGAATGCCATCATTGACACCCTCAAGCAAGAGGGTAAGACACAGAAATAAATTTATGAACGAATAGGCTGTTCCCAGAGTGCTGTATCAAGGCACCTCAGTGGGAAGTCTGTGGGAAGGAAAAAGTGTGGCAAAAAATGCTGCACAACGAGAAGAGGTGACCGGACCCTGAGGAAGATTGTGGAGAAGGACCGATTCTAGACCTTGGGGGACCTGCGGAAGCAGTGGACTGAGTCTGGAGTAGAAACATCCAGAGCCACCGTGCACAGGCGTGTGCAGGAAATGGGCTACAGGTGCCGCATTCCCCAGGTCAAGCCACTTTTGAACCAGAAACAGCGGCAGAAGCGCCTGACCTGGGCTACAGAGAAGCAGCACTGGACTGTTGCTCAGTGGTCCAAAGTACTTTTTTCGGATGAAAGCAAATTTTGCATGTCATTCGGAAATCAAGGTGCCAGAGTCTGGAGGAAGACTGGAGAGAAGGAAATGCCAAAATGCCTGAAGTCCAGTGCTGCTTCTCTGTAGCAGAAGCGCCTGACCTGTACTTCTGCGCCAAAATTCCTATCTTTTTGAGATAGGAATTTTGGGTTCCCCTTCAAGGACTACCGCTGCGTGTAATCGCAGTGGGAACGCCCCCCAGCGTAGCGCGTCTGAAGCATGAATGAAATCAGTCAATGGAGCGTCACAGCGAGTGACGTCACCGACCAAGAAGCTATAAATATCCCCTGAATACACAAGCTCTAGCTTCTGTTACTTCAGCAGCGCTCTGTGTGTGTCTGATATCTTTCGATTGTGTTTGTCTGATTTTGTCAGGAGTTTTCACTATATATATATATATATATAAAAACTCAAATGAGCGAGCAGTATAGAAAGTGTGTTCCCCCCCTGTACACGTTACATCACGGGTGGGGATTCTCACGAGTTATGTGTTGCTTGTTTGGGAGTTCAGCATGCTCAGTCGGCTCTCGAGGGAGTCGATTGTGAGCATTGCAAGCGCTTTCCTTTGAGACCTCTGCGCTCGCGGCGATCGCTCTTTGAGGAGAGTGGTTTGCTGCGAGCTCCCCAGGGCTCGGGTCCCGCTTCTGTTGAGGCAGAGCGGCGGCGCTTGACTTGGGGTTCGCAGATGGATCTCACTGGCGACGCTGAGACGGGCCCCGCCCTATCTCAGCTTTCTCCGGCGGGATCCAGTGCCTCTCACCCGGCTCTGGAAGCACGCGCTGCGGCGGTTACTTCCGCCCGGGTGGAGGCACATGATGATGTGGAACTTAGATTATCCAGTTCTGAGGATCTGGATGTCGAAAGTTTGGCATCAGAGGAAACTAGCTCACTTCATTATACTGCTGAAGAAGGTTTAATGGATGCGTTATCTCGGGCTGTTGAAAAACTCAGTATTGAATGGCCAACTGATAAACAGGAATCTAGAAATAAAAGCAAACTAGATGATAGATTTCTCTCTGCACGTCCTCAGCCTTCTCGCCGGTGCTTACCGTTCTTCCCAGACCTTCATGCTGAGGTTTCAAAGACCTGGGTTAGACCGGTTTCGAGCAGAATATATACCAATCAATCCAATGCTTATGGTAATATTTTTGGTGCAAAGTCTGCTGGATATGTGACGATGCTGAAGGCGGAGGAGACGCTCGCGAGCTATCTCTCTCCTGCCTCGGCATCTTCGCTTAAAGCACCGGCTCTTCCTTCTAGACCACTGAAAAATACTTCTGTGCTGGTGGTGAAGGCTTACTCGGCGGCTGGGCAGGCGGCTGCATGTTTGCATACAATGGCCATTATGCAGGCTTATCAGGCTGACCTGCTCAAAGATGTGTGTGAGGGGGGAGAAATTTCGGCAGATATGATTAATGAGCTCAGGCAGACTGCTGATCTCACTCTCCGGGCCACCAGGGAAACAGCTAAATCTGTTGGCCGGTCTATGGCAGCCATGGTGGCCACAAAAAGGCATTTATGGTTGAGTCAAACCTCTATGAAAGAAAAAGATAAATCTCTCCTATTAAATGCTCCCGTTTCGCCTGCGGGCCTCTTCGGTGACGCTCTTCACTCTGTCACTGAGAGGTTCCAGGAAGAGAAAAAACAGGCGGCTGCTTTTCATAAGTTTATCCCTCTCAAAGTGCGCGTCACTGGGGCTGCTGAGCGAGGGCAGTCCCAGCCGTCGAGTTCGTCTTCTAAAGGAGCACAGCAGAAGCGGAGTGGCGCGTCTCGTGCCCCCCCGCAGACAAACTGGAGGGACGAGGCGGGGCGCTCTCCGGCGCGGCCTTCTCGGGGCAGGACTGATCTGAGGACAGTCATTGTCGCCAGGAAGGCCGCGTCGAAAAAGTCCTGACGGGCTGAACGTCAGGACTCTGAGGGTGGTCCCCATCGGGAAAGACTTGAGTTTGCCGCTCAAAGACACGGCGCCCTGTCTTTCTCGATGCCCTCAGGGGTCTGTTCTACTAACCCTGCCTATACAGGGCGTAGAGAGACTCGGCGAGGGATTTCCCGAGGGACGCTCGCCCCCTCCGAGGAGGGTTGTGGAGTGCTCAGACCAGCTGTTTCCTGCCAGTATGTTACAGGGCGCTGTGTCTGTCACTCGGGATGTTCATCCAGAGGCCAGCCTCGAGAGGCTGGTTCCCTTGGTAGAGTTCCTGGCGGAATGGGAAATGCTTCCCAATGTTTCTCAGTGGGTCCTGAATATTATAAAGAACGGGTACGCTATTCAGTTCAGAACGCGTCCACCTCGGTTCAGAGGGGTTCTGCCCACGGTGGTGGGCCCCGAGCAGGCTCTGGTATTAGAACAGGAGGTAAAAACTCTGCTGCACAAAGGGGCTATAGAACGGGTTCCTCCGCCCAGCAGGGAGTTAGGATACTACAGCCGATACTTCATCGTTCCGAAAAAAGATGGAGGGCTGCGTCCCATTCTAGATCTGTGTCTCTTAAATCGCACTGTAGGGAAGCTCAAATTCAAGATGCTCACTCTCAAACAGATTGCGTCACAAATCAGATCCGAGGACTGGTTTGTCACGATAGACCTAAAGGACGCCTACTTCCATGTATCCATCCTCCCTCAACACAGGAAGTTCCTGAGGTTCGCTTTCGGGGGCGAAGCGTACCGATATCGGGTTCTTCCGTTTGGCCTAGCACTGTCACCCCGCACGTTCACGAAGTGTATGGATGCAGCTATAGCCCCGCTGAGGCTGCAGGGCATTCGTATTCTGAACTATATAGACGATTGGTTAATTCTAGCTCAATCAGAACAGCAGGCGGTTCGGCACCGAGATGTCGTTCTTGCTCATATCAAGAGGTTGGGGTTGAGGCTCAACACCAAGAAGAGTGTTCTTTCTCCATTACAGAGAACCACTTTTCTCTGTGTAGTGTGGGATTCGACGACGATGCAGGCACAGTTGTCACCTGCTCGTGTTGCTTCAATTCTCACCGCAGTAGATCAGGTCAAGCTAGGCCAGTCGTCCACTGTAAAACAGTTCCAGAGACTGTTAGGTCTCATGGCAGCTGCGTCCAACGTGATACCTTTTGGCCTCCTGCACATGAGACCGTTACAGTGGTGGCTCAGAACCAGGGGATTTTCCCCGAGGGGAAATCCGTTTCGCATGATCATGAGTTCGCGACGATGTCTTCGCGCCCTGGTTATGTGGAAGATCCTCGGTTTCTGTCCCAAGGCCCGGTGTTGGGAGCTCCTTGTCGTCGCGTTATGCTAACGACAGATGCCTCTCTCACGGGGTGGGGGGCGATCATGAGTGGTCGCCCAGCTCGGGGTCTGTGGGGGGACCATCACCGTCTATGGCACATAAATTGTCTAGAGATGTTGGCAGTGTTTCAGGCTCTGAAACACTTCCTCCCAGACCTAAGGGGCCACCATGTTCTTGTTCGAACAGACAACACATCGGTGGTCTCTTATATCAACCATCAGGGGGGTCTGCGTTCTCGCCCACTTTACAAACACATTGTCCACTGTGGTTCTCTCTCAGCCTGCCAGCCCCACTGGGGTTGGACGCGATGGTACATCCGTGGCCGAGGTCACGTCTGTACGCTTTTCCCCCGATCGCTCTGCTCCCGGGAGTTCTGGAGAGGGTTCGCCGGGACGGGCTCAGTCTTCTGCTAATAGCCCCATTCTGGCCGGCCCGAGTATGGTTTGCGGACCTAGTGTCTCGCCTCGACGGCTCTCCCCTAGAGATACCGATCAGGAGAGATCTACTCTCTCAGGCGAGTGGGTCGATCTTTCACCGCCGCCCAGAACTATGGAGGCTGTGGGCTTGGCCTCTGAGGGGGCCCAGCTCATAGATTCTGGTCTCTCGACTGAGGTCGTTGAGACCATCCTCCAATCCAGAGCTCCCGCCACAAGGAAGTTATATGCCGCGAGTTGGAAACTTTTCACCTCTTGGTGTGGAGAGCGCCAGCAGGACCCAGTTAACTGCCCGGTTGGTACAGTGCTGGATTTCCTGCAGGACCGGCTCTCCACAGGGTTATCTCACTCCACACTGAAGGTGTATGTGGCGGCCTTAGCTGCTTACCACGACCCTTCGAGTGGAGGTTCTCTCGGGAGACACCCACTTGTATCTCGCTTCCTTCGTGGCGCCTTGAGGCTGAGGCCTGCAGTTCGCACGAGGGTACCAGCTTGGGATCTGGCCATCGTCTTGGAAGGTCTCTCCCTAGCTCCTTTCGAGCCCATCTAGGAAGTTTCGGAAAAGTTCCTTACACTAAAGACTATCCTTCTTCTTGCTATCTCGTCTCTAAAAAGAATTGGAAATATTCAAGCACTTTCGGTGGCTCCCTCGTGCCTGGAATTTGCTCCTGGTATGGTAAAAGCTTTTCTCTGTCCGAGACCAGGGTATGTTCCTAAGGTACCAACCACTTCGTTAGACCTATAGTTCTGCAGGCTTTCTGTCCTCCGCCTTTTTTGACGTCAGACCAGGAGAAACTTAATTTGCTGTGTCCTGTTAGGGCTTTAGATGCGTATGTCCACAGAGCTGCCCTGTTGAGGAAATCAGAACAATTGTTTGTCTGTTTTGGGTCACCTAAGAAGGGGTGTCCAGCATCTAAGCAAAGGATGAGCAAGTGGGTGGTCGAGGCCATCTCGCTTGCTTACGGTTCGGCCCATCAGCCTTCACATTTGGCTGTAAGGGCTCATTCCACCCGGAGTATGGCTGCTTCTACAGCTCTTCTTTTAGGAGCTTCTCTTCAGGACGTTTGTGATGCGGCAGGCTGGTCCTCACCGCACACTTTCGTCAGATTTTATTCCCTTGACCTTAGCTCCACTCCCGGGGCTCAGGTTCTCTCGTCGGCTTGTGTCTCCTTATGACACACGACGGGGATTTGTTCGTATGGGGATGTGGGTATTGCGTTCCCACTGCGATTACACGCAGCGGTAGTCCCTGAAGGGGAACGTCCCGGGTTACGTATGTAACCCTAGTTCCCCGAAGGGACGGACGCTGCGTGTCCTGCCATACTCTCGGCTTCCCCTTGGATCGCTTGCTTCAGTAACATTAGAAGCTGGTGGCTTGTGTATTCAGGGGATATTTTTAGCTTCCTGGTCGGTGACCTCACTCGCTGTGACGCTCCATTGACTGATTTCATTCATGCTTCAGACGCGCTACGCTGGGGGGCGTTCCCACTGCGATTACACGCAGCGTCCGTCCCTTCGGGGAACTAGGGTTACATACGTAACCCGGGACGTTTTCATGAGCTGTATGCCAAAATCATCAGTATTAAAACAATAAATTAGATTTAAAATTAATTAGATTAAAATTTTTAATCGATTGACAGCCCTAATATATATATATATATATATATATATATATATATATATATATATAATTTCTACATTTACCCAATGTACAGAAATGTCTAGCCTCAATCTATTGATAGTGCAATTAACAATGCACTTAACAGACCACACAATCCGCATGCCCATACAGATTACTACGTAGCCAGCGATCCCATTTGCAGTCCTCAGAGACCAGTAAAGAGATTTGAGCTTACCGGTAGCCCTTTTGATCTTTTCCTTTTCCCATGAGTTTTATCCTGATTCTTTAGCGAATTCATCTTTCTTCCACTGTTCTTAGCTGCATTGCAAAGCTGAACAAAACGTGCGCTGCTTCTATTGTCTGAAGCTTTCTGGCGTCTCTGCTAATTAGTCTAATTTCGCTCACCTGCTGAGGCGCGCTGCGGAGCTGTGCACTGTCACGCACATGTAGAAACAAGGCGACTGCACACACGCGCAGACACATCTCCCAGCAGATCGCAGCAACACCTCCCACTCGATCTTTGCGCGATGCGAGCGGAAACATCGCACCTCTCAGGCGAACTGGTCCCCGTCAAATTGATCCTCTACTGGAACGAGGACGATGAGGCGCCGTACGTCCAGATGCAATATGGTACCCTGGAAATCCTTCTCCTTAGACCCGGACTCTTTAGCAAGGTATCTTGGAATCTTCGCCTGAACACACCCGCTCGGAGAGACTTTCACGTGGACATCCCTGACTATGCCTTTGGAATCTGCATTCACACTGATGACTCTTGCTAGCTTGAACTGCCCCCTTAGTGCATTTTGATCGAAAAGCCAAACTATGTCTCCCTTGGCAACGTTCCTTTCGGCAGTATGCCACTTGCTGCGGATGAACAGGTTTGGACCTGCAAGCTGGCTCCAGGACTTCCAAAAGTAGCTAACTTGAGCTTGCATCTCTTGCAGCCTTTTGAAAGGGTATGTAGCATAGTCGAATGCTTTGAAATCTCCACTCTGTGTAGCTCGACCAAGCAACAGGGTGTTCGGAGTGATGTATTGGATGCGGACTTCACGGCTCTGGACTCTGGCGTCGATAGGCCTTTCGTTGGCGAGGTTGGCAGCTTGTTTGAGCACCGTCAGGAATTCGCCAAAAGTAAGGCCTCCTCCTTTACTAAGACTTTGGAGAGCTCTTTTGGTGATCTTGACAGCAGCTTCGGCAGCGCTGTTCCGGTGAGGTGAGTTGGCTGGAAGGATTATCCATGACCAGTAAGTCCCATTCTTAGCAGCATATTCTTCAAGCGACTATTTGCTTTGTTGTCTCAGGTAAGTGTACATCTCTTCCAGGACAAGCTTTGCTCCAATAAAATTTGTACCTGGATCGGACCAGATCTTCTGAGGATGGCCTCGGACAGAAGTAAACCTCTGGTAAGCAAGTAGAAAAAAGAGCACACCCCATACTTTCATACTCACTCTCTTCCTGACATCATCCTTGGTACGAACAGGTCGACCGACGTGAATTGAAACAGTGCAGCCGGGCTCGATCTCTCTTCAGGAAAATCTCCCATTATTTGCTGACATGGTTTTGCTTTTGCCTTCTTGCAAAAGATACAACCGTCAACAATTTTCGGGCAATAATTCTCCCCCTGATGACCCATGCTTTTTTTTGCATCCGCAGCAAAGTTCCTGCCACCCCATCATGTGCCTCACTATGTGCTTCTCGGGCTAGGAGGGTAGAGATCCAGATCTGGAAAGGTAGCAGGGGAACTGCTCTCTGGTCCTCTTTGAAGGTCTGGATCCTACCACCACACATCAAGAGTCCACTTGTTTGATCTTTGTAAACAACCAGTCTGTCCGTTGTTGTGTTTGGAAAGTATGCACCCTCTTGCTCTACCAGGCATAGGTTCCGGAACACTTCTCCTCTTTCACTAACCGTGTTAACATCAGATGACTGTACTGCCTCTCACTTTTCTTTATCTCTAATCTTAGCTGCTCTCCAAGTCCATGCTATCAACCCCGGTCAACTGTCTTAGGCTACTCAAGCGCCTTTCGTCCAACAGCTTTTGGACTACTGCCATTACCGGTGTTCTCCTGGACTGGGACTCTGTCTCCTGGACTTTGATTGGATCTTGCGCTTTCTGCTGACTTCGGGTGAGTGCCTCAACAAATGTTTTCTTCAGCATTTTTGCGATGCTGTCTCCTGCTTGTGCAGAAATGTCCTTGGCTGCTTTTTTGGCCACTCACTCTCGGGAAGCTGAAGGAACTGTGGACCTGACTGCCACTCGGATTCCTCAGTTAGATTATCAGGACTGGCCCCCCTGGTGATGATATCTGCAATGTTCGCCGATCCCGGAATCCACAACCAATCTCGGATGTCGGTACTCCTCTGAATCTCACCAACTCTGTTCGCGAAGAAGGTCTGGTAGCCATAACTTTCACCCAGTATTGCGCCCAAGATGGCCTGACTGTCGACGAGATGGTACCACCTTTTGACATCGATTCGGCAGTGTTTCTGAAAGTAATTTTTCAGCCGGGCTGCAAAGACTGCTCCACACAACTCCGCCTTCACTGGGTCCCCCTTGTGATCTAGAGGGGTCAGCTTGGCCTTAGATTCCACCAGCCTCACAACGACACCATGGCTGCAGCTCCGTCGAAGGTACAGCACGGCGCCATACGTGTGTTCACTACCGTCAGAGAAGGTTATGCCACATGGTCGTCCAACTGGATCTGGCGGCGTGAGGGCTCTGGTGAATCTGAGTAGCCTCAAGTCAGCATACTCTTCGAGGAGCTTCACTGCATCTTCTCTGAGTTCTTTGGACAAGGCAGCATCCCAGGTGTCGTCTATGCAGTGCATCACTTTCGCTTCCTGAAAAGCTCTCCGAATCAGAATGGCTCCCTTCAGTTTTGCTGGAGCCACAAGGCCGAGGGGATCATAAAGACCAGAGATTTGGCTTAACAGTTATCTTCTGGTAAGTGGGTCTGGTGTTTGGCTTCTTAGTTCACTGCAACCATGACTTGTCGTCCTCAACAGTATAACCGAGGCCGAGGGCTTTATTATCCTCTGGAGTTAGCTGGTTCGGCAGGATCACGGTCTTTGACTCCATATTATCACCTCTATGCCCTTTCCTCCCACTTTGATCAGAGTAGAACCAGGGCTTCATGATAAATCCTCCTGCTTTCAGGATCTGCTCGATATTGGACGTGAGGAGTTGGACATATACGTCTTCCTCCAGTACACGTTTTTCTTCTTTAAAGTGGCTGAATAGAGGCAAGTTGGTGGTCTCTCGCATGGCGACTTGGGCTATGCAACCAGCAGGTTTGTCTCCGATGTTGACTCTTGTTATGGCGAAATCCTCTATCTCTGCATCTTCAGTGTCGCGCCACAGGAACCTGTGCAGGTGGACCTCTCTTTCCTCCAGCCAGACAGAGTTGTACATCTTGAGGATGTCACCAAGGCCAGCAAAAACCCCAGTGCGGAACCTCAGTAAGACAGCTCTGATCGGATTCAGAACGTCAGGACCTTTTATCAATATGTCATTCAAACTTAGGCCTCTGTACTTCTGGCTGCTATTCCACACTAGTCTCACTGGAATGGAGACTGAATGTGGATTTAATGCAATCAGGTGGCAAGTTGGTGATCTCTCGCATGGCGACTTGGGCTATGCAACCAGCAGGTTTGTCTCCGATGTTGACTCTTGTTATGGCGAAATCCTCTATCTCTGCATCTTCAGTGTCGCGCCACAGGAACCTGTGCAGGTGGACCTCTCTTTCCTCCAGCCAGACAGAGTTGTACATCTTGAGGATGTCACCAAGGCCAGCAAAAACCCCAGTGCGGAACCTCAGTAAGACAGCTCACACATCGATTAACCATTACTTCATTATTTATCACCCCAGGTAAACGGCAGCCTTTGAGGTTTCCTCAGTCTCTGGTTTTATGCTCGCTGCTTTAATGAAAGCGGCATTCCGCGACACCAGCTGGGGAAGGTGCACCTCAAGCACTCTTAGGCGGCCATCAGCATCTCCTTGTTCGGCTGGCGGAGCCCAACGGTTCCAGTTCTGGTGCGTTTCCTTTGCCTTAAGCACCAACTTCTCTAAGTGGGTCAGTATGAACTCGTAAGCCTCCAGAGTTATGTCTAGCGGGGTGGAGATATTCTTGCACTCCCCCTCTGCAACATGTTGAGCTACGGACAGTTCTCTTTCTCCATATACAACCCAGACTGTCTCTCGAATTAGGAGTTTAACTTCTTCAGTCTTTTGCTTACAATATTCCTCCGTACTTTCTATGTCGGCTCTCAGTAAGTCGCCAAGCTCCTTTGCAGTAGCTGCTTCGGACTCTTCCATGTAAGCGGCCTCTACCTCCTCATTTGCCTCCATGACTCTGGAGCTCTCCAGTGTAAGTTTTTTGAAGTTCTCTTTTAACTCCTCTATAGACATCTCTGTATGGGTCCGTGTAATGCTTCTGGCAAGACAGGAGAAAAGTCTCTTAGCTGTGGTCCTCTCCACTTTCAAATCATCCAGTGACTTTGCCATTTGTTCTCTTCAATTGACAGACAGCAGCTTTATCCTTCAAGCCCCCAGGTGGAGTCTCAGTCTCTTCCCTCTCGGTTGTGGCCGCAAGTGGAATTTTCGCTGGTCACTGGTCACAGCGGTTTTTCACTGTCAAGTGTATTTTAAAACATCATGGCTTCCCACACTTGACAAGGGAAGGAATCGAGCAGACTCAGGATTTCACTCGTTCTTCAATTTATTTGACCAGTAAACAAGGAAGGTGAAAAACCTTTAGACATACAAATAACAAATTAAATAAATATTTCCCATCAAATACAACAAACACAGCAAAATACATAAAGCAAAAGATAAGTTGGTTTCACACATCGATTAACCATTACTTCATTATTTATCACCCCAGGTAAACGGTGTAAATCAGGCATTGCATGACCAGAAAGCCAGCTCTTCTTTTAGACTCATTTCTTCTTAAATTAACCTGTTATTCTTTGTTTACCCTAGATCATTCTATACAGAAATTATATATGACATATTCCATAATTACAAACCTACAAAAAATCAAGCATTTAAAACGATTTTACTGTAGATTAGCACAAGACTATTTCTGCACAGGAATGGTTAAATAGCTTTGAACAAAGCTAAACATTTATCCCTTGTATTTCAATGGAGCAAAACTCGCTAGACTTTCCACTTCATCAAGAAACCTCTTCAACCAAGGTTTGTTAGTTTAAATTGCTTATAATTATATATAATAATTATATATATATATATATATATATATATATATATATATATATATATATATATATATATATATATGTAGGGTATCTGGACTGTGTCAGGATGACTCATGCACTTATACATGTAAGAATGCTTTTAACCTCTCTGACTCTGGTTCATAACTCAGGTTGGGCACCACAGAGTCTGCCCCTAATGGCGTTCATTGACACTTTCATGGCGAACTGAGTTAAAGCCAAGCCTCCCCCTTTCCAACGAGAAGGAACTTGTGTACGACACACAGCAGGGGGTCAGGCCTCAAAGAGATTGTTATCTCCTCAGGGCCAGAATGGAGACAAGAGCACATTCAAACACACACACAAAAGAACCTTTCTCCAATATCCTCACTGAAAGTCTTTTACTATGATGTATTTGATGTGTTTTTATGTGTGTCTGTTTGTCCATATCACATTGGAATAACTATGATTTTATCGTAGCATAAAGTGAATTATAAATACCTTCATTATGCATTTTACATATAACTGTATATTCCGTTAACTTTAACATAGCGTTCTTACTACCTGTAGAACACTCGTGGCGTGGACAACGTGAATATGCATAAAAATATAAAGTAAAGTGTATTTTTGATAGGTTTTACTATCATTGAAGATCGAAATGTCTTTCGAAGTGAACTTAGCTTGAATCGTTTCCTTGGTAATTTTACGTCCGAGACCTCTAAACCTTCGTTTGAAAGTGCGCGCTCCAGACCATCTGCAGACCACGTGACGCTCCGACGACACACACACAAAACCAGGCCGCTCACGCACGCAGGCGTTTCCAGCAACAAAGAGAACAATGTGCAAGTATATTCGTTTTTCGAGTGTTCAGAGCATTAAGATGTGTTTTCCCGTGGTGTCTCTCAAAGGTTTTAAGGTCTGTAATTTGCCACTGATCCTTACGGATCTCTCTCTCTCATTCTCTCTCTAGCTTTATTGATGCATTCTCTTTCATTATGTCGTTGCCATTATTGTGTTTGTAAATACATTTATTGTTTGTTATAACCGGTATACGTAACTTTGCCTTTATTAAATGCATTATATTCATATATTGATTCTGTCTTTCGCTCATATACAAGTCCCTTTAATGTATAAAGATCCAAAGCCATGTGCTTTACAACATTTATTGATACTTAAACAGTATCGTTATAGACCAAGAAGGTTGTCTCTTGTGGCCACAGGGATAATTTGTCTTCAAAGTCTATAAGTAGGATAATTTTGGTGAGGTTTGATTAGATCGAATGATCAGGTTTGCTGGACAAACAGATGATTCGATTATAAATGAATCCCCTTAAAGATTATTCTGACGATAGATCTATGATAGACATAATTGATATATTAAAATATTTAATTATAATCCGTTGTGATTAAGTATTAATATACAATTGAGCTGATTTTAACCTGTCTGTAAAATATATTCTACATATGCAATTAATTATAATCCTCTGTGGTTTATTGCCTATGTACATATATGAATGCAGATGCAGGGAAATATTATCCCTTTTTGGGAGATTTAACATGTATGATTATCTGGGTCAACCCGTATGAATAATTATTAATTGAAAAATTACTAATTTTTGAATACACATCCCCAAAGCCTGACCCAGGTATTTCCTTATAGTTTGGTGGAGAAAATGCTTAGCACACTTTAAACTTGTTTATGAGCAATTCAGTTTCAATCTATGTGTATATTGTTATTAATATTGTACGCGCGCTTCAAACCGTGAGTCGCGCAACGCGAGTTCCCGGACTGAACTGACCGCAAAGGCACCAAGCCAATTTTAGTTCAGCACCATTAACAGCCCTAAATATGTCTAAACATTTTGGTCACTGTTAATCGCTAAAGTAAACTGCAGTTTCATAGTATTAAATTTGTTCCTGCAAAAACGATGAAAATCTCTTTGCAGTATCACATTTTGTTTTTAATAATATCAAATCCGTCTGTAGAAAGAAAGAAATCTTCTCCAGCGCGTGAATACAACTGGATGGACGATGTTCTCCATCTACAGTTAAAAGTTCTGATCTTATATCATAATCGTTAGATAAACGATAACTCTTGGTTTAACATTGACGTAGCTAATCAATGGAAAACCTAAGACATTTAAATCAGAGTGCTATTGTGATTAAATGTTTGCGAGAGCTGGACAACAGAAGTACAATTCCTGTGTCCATATTTATGTGTAGTGTAAACCTGCCCATAAAACCTGCCTTTGTGCAGTATAGCGCCGAGATTTGAAATTGTATCTTGTGAATTGTGAATCTTCACTGAGTGAAAACTCTCTCAGAACTGAAATCGAGTGGTTGTAATTCCGTTGACAAACACTAGAGGGCAGCCTCAAGTGTCTAACATTTCTCAAAATTACCACCCTCTGACGTCATTCTGCATGAGCGCAATAGCGCCATCTCGTGGCCGTTATCAGATAATGCTCTCTTACTGCTAAATTCCATATGACTAGTGAATTAGCCTGTCTAAATTCTCAATAATTATTTGCATTTACAGCTTTGCTCATGCGAATATTATTTCGTGTTAGACAATTTTCCTGCTTTTGACTAGTACACTTACTTTAAGTTTGGTCAAACAAGATTTGAATTAAAACTTAGATTAAAATCCCAGCCGAGCCAGCGAGAGCCCACATAGAAGGAAGTCCGCCACCTAGTGTCCACCTCTCGCTAAGTCGGTTCACTCAGCTCTCCTTTCTCTCTCTCTTTAGTTCTGTTGTTAATTGGTTTATTTCTACTTTTTCTCTTTTGATTATTTTATAATTATTGATGACACTTCACTTTTATCATAATTATTATAGGATATTATCCTGATTCTTCGGTTCTTTTACACGCTTATTTAGAATTGGTTCAAACAACTTTTAATTTAACTTTAAATTAAAGTGTCTGCGTCAACCAAGTTACCCACGGGGAGGAAGTTGCCCCCTTGTGGTGAAATACCACTACTGCGGTTTCTTCCTGCTTGGCTTATTTCTACGTTCTTTTTTGTGATTATTTCTTAATTATTAATGATACCTTACCATTATCATTGGTAGTTATCGGATATTATTCAGATTTTCCTTAATTCTTCTTGCATGCTTATTTAAATTTGATTTAAACTTCTTTGAATTTAATTTGAATTAAGTTTGTCTATTCAGTCAGGTGCACCACCACTGAGGAAGTCGCACCCTGGTGGCACCATCACGCTACTACAGCCTGCCTCCTCCTGTGTTTCATCTGGTTTTCTTTATTTCTATTTTTCTCCTTTGGGGTTAGGTTATTTTGATAAAATACCATCATTATCATAATTTCTTTTGTCTATTATTATTTAATAAAACCTTCGACCCGTATTGCTACATAAATAATTACTCAATTTGGTTTAAACAAACAAGCCTTAATTCACTTTAAGCTTCCCTTGTTCATCCTTTTGTGTATCAATTGTAGTACTCCCTTGGTGATTTGAAGTCATCTCTGGTGGTGTTCCGGCCAGCAGGGTTGTCCGACCAGCGTTACCAACACTGGCTGTGCGTGAATCTCGGTTTCTTTTATCTCTGTCCACCGTTGCGGCCCGCAGTGCTGACATCAGCAATTTGGCACTCCAAAGGTAGTCAACCAGTCTAGCCGAAACAAAGAGGCAATTTCCCGGGACCAGTACCTAAACCGGGGCCTAAAAAGAGGCCACTCCTCCGGGAGGGTTCTGGGGAACAGCCCAATTTTGTAGTCTTGTCTGGCGGTTGACATCTTGGCGTTGCCGAGTTGTGTTTAAAGTCAAAAAGGCTGTTTGTTAGGGCGTAACGCGACACAGAGTAACGGAGGGCTGAGGACACCGCGGTTGAGTGTTTGGGAAGTGCCAGGGAGGTTGACCATGCCACTGGTTCTCACCGGAGTGGACTCACCGCCGGTAACCTAAATTTAGTAAAACCCATTCCACTTACTATAAGCCACAGAATACTAGATATCTCCCGGATATTTTAAGTGTTTGGCCCATCACTTCTCCAAGCCACACCATCGTCCTAGGGTTTCTACCCCGATAGCCCCCCACTCACCTTTTGGCCCCATCTTAAACCCTGGATAGCAGGCTCAGGCCTCCTTATCTCCTATAACACTTTCTGTGTTAGTATTTGTCCATTTCATTACATTACATATTAATTTATTTACTTATTTATTTCATGCTATTTTTCTGTTCTGTTGTGATTTGTTCCTTTAATTTCATCTAGAGACAGAACCTCTGAGAGCCACCAAGGAAGCTAAATAATAGAGCGACAAACCGAGCAGCCGGTGTCATCACGTGACCCGCTAGGCTACTGCCTGTCAAATCTCTAGTTCGGGTCCTTCGTCGACCCAAGTTAATTGGCTTCGCTAACTGTTTGAATCAGTTAGCCCCAAAATTCTACGGCATAGCCCGTATGAGTATAGCTTGTTAACCGTAGAACGAACTTGCATTGGTCTCTTTGTGTGTGTTGTGTTCCTCTCGCCCACAGTGAGCCAGTATGTTCCTGTCCTACAGTCATGGTCGAGAGCCATGACGACCTCCTTCCTGCCTAAGGATGCCGACGTGGACAAGCGGATGCCCTACGATCCGACCCAGAGCTGCAACTACAAAGACTGGGCCAAAATCGTTGGAAACCTCACTCAGGCATGGCTCAGAGAAAGGAGCAGCATCAACCTGGAACAGGAAGCCGCAACGCTAAAGCTTCAAGCAGAGGAGGCCCCGAGGAACCAGGCCCACGCGCAGAGCCGTCTAGATCAACTACTCCGCGAGACCCACGGCCAGCGCGGGACAGATGATGCAACAGACCCAGCGCTACAGAAAGGAGCAAAAAGACTTCAAAAGGCCCTGGGCGATCTTCGTCTTGACACAGACCAAATAAAGCAAGCGGAGAGAAACGCTAGAGAGGAACTCAACGAGAAACTCCAACAAGGTGAAGCTCTTCTTGCAAGAGCAGAGACTGAACTAAAAGAAAGAGACACTAAAGCCAAGACCTGCAAAAAAAAAAACACTTGCACGCAGCCCGAGCTGAAATCCACGAGCTTACTCAGCAGAGACACGATCTCAAAAACGAACTTGACATTGTTCACAAAGAGTTGAAACACTCTTATAGACTGCAGAATGACCGGGAAGGGGAAACACACACTACAAAGTTTCCCCTAACCAGCCGGTCCGTACCTTTCAGCCACAAACTCAGACCTGAAAGGGGTGTTGAAAGCCCATTGCTCAAGATGTCACCAGCCAGCCTCCAGAGAACCCCTGCCGCTAACCACGGCATGGCCCCCAAAGAACTCGTCAAGCTGGCCAGAAACATCCCTACGTTCACTCCGAACCCTGCAGGAGGCCACGACATGCATGTCTAACTGCAAGACATTGACTTTCATTCACAGACTGTCGCCAATGTAACTACTTGGGACAGATTTCACCTGCTAAGAATTACGTCTATCCATGAGATGCAGAGCTTCCTAGATCGTCAACCAGAGACTGTCAAAACTGACTACCAGCAGCTGCGACAAGCTTGATTAAAGAATTCTCTGATCCAGAATCAGACCAAGGGCTCCTCATCGCCATGGACCTCAAGCAGACAAGACTTGAAACCCCACAGACCTACTATGGCCAACTCCGACAAGCCTACTTCGGAGCACGGAAAGAGCCAGGTATGGGAGAGGATTTCAACTTCAGAACTCTGTATCTCCGAAATCTGCATCCCACAGTGAGTCAACACCTGGGCGTCCTCGCCTGCCCACGTAGAATGCCTACCCAACAGCTACGAGACTTGGCCCACAAAAGCTTATGTCAAGCAAAAGACTGTGTCCGAAAAGTCTGTGTAAACACCACAATCTACCCTGTCTCTGAACACTATTCAGAGCTGGCGCTAGAGGGCGCCCCACAACACCACAGACATTTTAACAGAGAGTCAAGACCATTCCAAGCCAGCAGAGGGCAGCACAACCGCAATGGGGCTCGTCCAAAGCACCAGAGCGGGCGCTCTGAAAGATTCTGGGACCGGCAACACCCATCCAACAACCCAAGGGGTGGAGACACCTGGGAAGCCAGCCGGCGACCCAGAAATAGCCAAGCCCCATCGTCCGGAGCATCAAGCCCAGAAAGCCGGCATCGGAAACCCTCTAAACGTGTCACTGGTAAGCCCAAGTCTGAGCCAACATCAGATCAAAACAGTGCAGCTGCGTCAGAGAGAGCAGAGATCCTGAAGATGCTGAAAGAGATTCTGCACAGAAAATCTCACAAGAAAGACAACAGGGACGAGCCAGACCTCCTATGCCTAAGCATAAGACCAAGCACCCAGAACACTGCTCGTCAGCCACAGACCACAGAGCTAGCTGACACGTCACATAGTGACAGCATCACCCAGCCACAACAGCTGACAGCTGCACAGCCTGAGCAAAACAGCACAATTTCCTACAACTGGGACCAAAATCCCAAAAGACCAAGAAATGCTGTCCTGGCTATCACTTTGGAAAATAAGGTGTGCGTTGACACCCTGCTAGACACAGACCTCAGCTCAGACCTTACTTTAATGTCAGCTCAACACTTTGAAAGACTCAGTGCTAAAGCTAAGAGACAAGATTGAACTCTGACATCGCAAACGTGTGAGCTGAATGTGCAGTCGTACCGCCAGAACGACATTGGCTCGAACAGGTAGCTCCCATTCACCTGACAATTGGATCTATGAGTCTGATTCACCCAGTGCACATATCAAAAATTAACACTTACCCACTTCTAACTGGCAAAGACCTGCTAGATCGCTTTGAACCTTTACTGAACTTCAAACAACTGAAAGTTTGGGCTCAAGTGCTGGAACCCCTCCCCCTCCAGTCACACAGGCCACCCGAGCCAGACTGTCAGGTCACAGAGGTCATGAGAATTCCCGCAGAGCCAGACTGTCAGGTTCACGGGAACTCTCACAGCCAGCCACGGGGACACAGTTCCAGCACCAGACCAAGATTCAACTTCAACACTCTGCACATTTCAGCTCACCAAAGACTCTGATTCCTTCTGCCCCAAGGCCACAACTGGCCTGCAGTTGAATGATGTAACCACTAATGACATTGTACTTGCACTATGGGCAGACAACTCAGCCATCAGTGTTCCACTATTCAATGCTCTCATTGAAGACACACCGGACCTTCCTTCTGCCAGCAAGTGCACCCGTTTTCCTTTAAACACACGCCCATCAACCATGAGGACGGCCAAAGGTGTCCGCGCTTTGAACTTGAACTGGAACCACCGGTGTCTGACCCATTACTTCCTAGTCCTCCCGGACCCGCCCCATTATGTCTACATCGGAGCAGACATCCTGACTCGCCTCAAGACTCATGTGGACATCATCAATGAGGTAGTGTGGGCCCCATTGACTTAACAGCCCCCTGTTGTTCCAACCAACACTGAGAACCTCCTGTCAGGTCAGACCATTCCTGAGGTTCACACCCTAATCAACGAACAGGAAACTGTGATGCCAGCCTGCATCAAAGGGGTCACCGTCCGGCTCAACATGCGTTGTGGTCAAACCCTAAACCACACGCTGGGCTTCTTTCAACCTTCACCCGAATGTGTTGAACTTGGACTCACACTGGAAGCCACACCCCTTTCCGAAGTGTCATCTCGTGTAGTCTACATCCTTTTCAACAACTGCATGGCAAGGGACATCACAATTCCCAAGGCCTACCGAGTGGGATGGCTAGTGAGCCACGACTTCCATGACTTTGAACTCACACTACCAATCATTGGGCCCATCCCATCTCCAATGATACCCGAAGGGAGAACAAACCACACAGTGTTCGCAGCACCCTTCAAACCCATCTCCATCACTTCGGTCATGCCAATAGACAAAGACCAGGTATACAGAACAGAACTGACAGAGAACCAACACCTTGCAGTATACACAGTCTCCAAACAGCCTGCCTGCGAGACTGACGACACTGCTGCAACTATGCCTGCCAACACGACAGACGACACACCAACAGAGGAGCCGTACCCAGGATTTGAGTCTCAAGTTCAGCAAATTCTAAAAGACGCAGACGCAATTAAAAATGATGCAGATCTACAAAGACTCAGACAAGTCCTTTACAAGTTCAAAGCATCCTTTGCCAAAGACTCTTTAGATTGTGGTCTCACCAAACTCCACAATGTGCGCATCCCAACGCACCCTAATGCTCCTCCCACTTTTGTCAGGCAGTACAAGATCCCCATCGCGTGACACGAACCGCTGCAAGAGATCATCGAATCCATGCTTGAAAAAGGTGTCGTCCGTCCATGCAACAGCATGTTGTGCAACATTCTGCCCCCATCTGGCCCGTCCTCAAACCAAACGGCAAGTGGCGACCCACCATTGACTACAGGAAACTGAATCAACAGGTGCCACTGTCCCGATGGCCCATGACCCAGCTGGAACAAGAAATACCCAGAATCAGAGGAGCCACAATCTTCTCCACGCTTGATGTGGCCTCTGGATTCTGGACCATACCTGTGCATCCAGAAGATCAGCACAAGCTAGCCTTCACCTTCGGCAACAGACAATTCACTTTCACCAGGTACCCGTTCGGCTATGCCAACTCACCTGCTGAGTTCAACATCTTCCTGAACAAAGCATGCCCAGATGCCAGAATGAGAGGTTACCTTAGCTTCGTTGATGATGTTTTCATGAAAAGCACAACAGTGGCTGACCACCTCAAAGAGATAGACTATGTTTTGAACCAATTATCCACTGCCGGCGCCAAGAACGCCCTCCACAGAGGACAGTGGTGTCGAACCAAAGTCAACTATGTGGGGCTACTCATCGGATCACGGGGCATCGAACCGCAGTCCAGCCGTATTTAAGCTGTTCAAAACATCAAGCCACCCACCAACATCTCAGAGTTGTGAAGCTTTCTATGGGTGTGCAATTACTCACGGCAGTTCAGCGAAAGCTACTCAGACATTGCGAAACCACTAACTGCCCTTCTGAAAAAAGACTGTCCATCTGTATGGACAGGAGTTAAAGAAAATGCCATGAATGAGCTAAAACGACACCTATGCACAGCTCATGGAGCTGGCTTACCCAGACCCACAAAAAGAGTTCTATCCAGAAGCTGGGTTCTACAACCAATGTCTCAGTGCTTGCCTGTACCAAAGGCATGATAAAGACAAAAGAGTCGTTACAAATGCCAGCAAGACACTTCTCCCACCTGAGACTAAATTCTCAGACTGTGAAAAAGCTCTGCTCCGCACTGTATGGGCTGTAAAGTTCCTCAACAGCCAGCGCATCCGAGATGGCATGGTCACCAATTCACGCATAACTACAGGGTTAATGGCCCTCCAGGGGTGCAATGTTGAGGCACGTTATGCTCAAAATCACAAGTCTGCACTAGGCCACGGCCTGGCAGCCTGCCAAAACTGCTCTGATAACACACCAGCTGCGACGGTGGATGTAGAAGAACAACTGCAACAACTGACCTGTCACAGGTACTTTGAAGAGAATGTGTGCCAAGGTATGCCCACAGCCTACGTCGATGGATGTTCCTACAACCATGAGGGCACTCGCCAAGCAGGTGCGGGCGTGCTATGGGTAAATGACCTGCTGTGCCCACCACAACACTTCAAGTTGGGCCCGCAGTCATCACAATATGTTGAGGTAGCAGCCATTTTCATAACGCTACAAATCACGTCAACACATAACATCATAGAACTCCTTATGTGCACAGACTCTAACTATGCCAGACTCAGTTTCACATGCCACCTTCCAGGCTGGAAACACAATGGCCTTAAGACTTCAAATAACATGCCTGTCACACACCAACACCTGTTCCAGGCATGCGATGACATCACCAGAACACACAACATGAATGTCTACTGAAAAAGGTGAAAGGACACTCAAGGCAACCGGGCCTTGACAAAGACTTGAATGACCAAACTGATGCCCCTGCCAAAACTGGCGCACTGCACGGCACTCTATGGTCACCTCCAACACACCCACCTACCTTTAACGTTGCAGTGACAACCCGTAGCAAACAAACCTTTCCTGCAACAGTACCAACCTCACAGCCTCCAACGCTAGCTCCACAGATGTCAAACAACGACATAGCAAACATGCAAGCCTCTGACACATCCATACAGACTATTCTGAACCACCTCTCAGACCCCTCCAACCACCCTATCACGCTGTCTGAACTCACAGATAACCCGTGCCTCAGAAGTCTACATGACATCAAACACATGATGCGTGTGACACACAACATTCTGTGGTATGCACCTGATGGCATCACTGCGCCAAAGCTTGTGGTGCCACAGTGCCTAAAGGGGGGTCATGCTGATGTATGCCCACGACGCACCATGTGCCGGACACCACGGCACCAGGGCCACTTATAAGACACTGAAGCAAGTGGCCTACTGGCCCAGCATGCAGAAAGACGCGGCAGAATATGTCAGAGAATGACTGGTTTGCTGCCAGTTTCAACCGGCAAACCCAAACCACAGAGCTCCACACAGAGTCACATTTCCATGGTAAGACCTCCAAATCGACCGGGTAGGACCTCTGCCCAGGTCAACAAGGGGCAACAAGTACTTCCTCACGGTCGTGTGCCAGTTCACAAAGTGGGTAGAGTGTCTTCCAGCACCCAACAACGCCTGCCCAGACACCAAGTAGGACAGATCTAGAAGGGCCTGTGCTACCACCACCGACTCTGAACGAGTTTCTGTGGAACTTACAATGAACCTGTGACGGAGGAGGACAACAGCTTCAAGAAACTTCCAAAACCAGTTAGTCACCATCTTTTCGCCTGCCCCCACGCAATGCCACTCAACGGTGCGTGACCTGATGCAGAAGGCCTCTAACACAGAAGGCCTCCTCAGAAAGGGTTCCGAAGACCCCATTGATTCCGAACTGCAAAACCAGAAGGCACACAGCATGAACACAATGCAAGACTCTGTAAAAGGGTCCCTGGTCAGCATAGGACATAAAACCTTTAAAGTAGATGAAAATGTGTGCTCAAAGAGAAGCAAGACTCTGCATTTGGAAAATTAGAATTTTACTGATTTAAAGAAAATCTTGAATGGACATGTAAGCCTCACCTGCCAACAGACATTGCTAAAAATTAGTTTCCATGACAGTGAAGGGTTACAGGAAACACTAGCTCCAAATAAGGCATACGTCACCTTGACGCCATAGTGTAGGAAAACCACCTGAGTTTTAAACTACTGTAAACCTACAGGTGTGCATTTGATCATTGTGATCAAAACGGAACACAACATGCATTTTGATCACTGGTTTCTGGCTTGTCTAAATGCAGATAAAACAATAACTGGAATTGACATCTCTACTGTAAGTGAAAGAGTCTTAGATTTCCAACTAATATCAGTAAGTTCAGCAGTAAAGCGTAAGTCTGTTTGACAAAAAAAATAATAATCTCATCTCAGCAGCTTGTAAACTGTACCGATATCTATTCTGCTTTGGTTAAAGAAATCCAAATTGCAGTATTGCTAAACCTGTTTCTGACAAAGAAAGCTCAGGGCAGTGTTATATATATATATATATAGACCTGGGTGATGCTCCCCTTTCTACAATGTAAAGGCCTTACAAAGTATTGTTAGATTGATGTAATTAACCTAAATTTTAGCTGCACCTACAAGCAAAGAGCTACCTCTCGATCAAAACTGTTCACTCGCTGAAAAGTCAGCATTTTTGCATGAGAGGGACGTAACTTTATATGCTTAGACAAGCTTTGACTTACAACAAACCTATTTCCTTACTCTGTAAACAAATAGAATAAGTTGTGTAAAGTAAAGAGACGAGTTCCATGAGTAAAATTAGCAAATGCCGAAACACATGTGCATTTTACTGAATGTAACATCAAGTTCTTGAAAGACTTAAAGTATAGGCGCCCCCTTTCAACCCGTTTAAACAGGCATAACTCATCTAAAATGTAATTCTTCACTTTCAGTACTTTCAATTTTTCTCAGCTACAGTTCACCTTCACTAGTTTAGGCATAGTCCTTGCTGAGTACTGTAGGTTAAATTTACAGATGCCCCGCCAGTTACACTTAAGTTTAATTACATGTAAAATGTTTAGCTAGAGAAGAATCCGTATAGTAATGAGAATTTTCATCAGCATGTTGACTAAACCTTTGGAGGGACACACACAGAGTGGTCTTGAACACGCAACCGCTGTAACCCACTATGGAGTGTTGGTCCAGGCAAATCCAAAGTTTAGTCACTAGTACTACTGATTATTCTCACATTCAGATCATTCCCGCTGTTTTGACCACTCACTTAAGTTTTAATTTTTGTTTTTACTCTAATAATAATAGCAGTCAGCTATTAACTTGTCTATTCGGTCATCTATATGATTTAATTCCATTTCCTCTCTTGTTTGAATGTGGTTCCATTTCCCATAGGGCCCAGAAAGGAAACAGAGCCACCTTTATTTGTGATTTTGTTTATTTTCAACAAGTGCACTCATTTTTGTGACCCTGCAACACAAATAATTTCAACAATTACTAGGGCATAACTATAGGTCCTGAGGATTGATAATAAGCATAATTTGAATAGGAAAGCTGTCCTTTTTCCTCCTATCAGCCACTTCGTCAAGCCGTAGTGAACCACTAGTTAAGTCCTGAGAAATAATTTAGTCATAAGAACCATCTTAAGTCAGTTATTCTCGGCTATGCCCTTTCCAGGAAATACTCTCGTAACCACATAAGTCTTAGCCTCCTAACATCCACAGCTAAGATGATAAGGATACAAGACACACTTCACTAGCTAGATACACATGAAACACCTAGCTTTATGCTACATACCTAGCGAAACCGTTAAACCGTGGTTCTGAACTTTTAGGGTCATGCATTAGTCTCTCACCACAAGTACGACAAAATGTCACAGAGCCTCTGCTTAACCTGACCTTAACCCTCTGAGGTCTAAGGGGTTTTTGGGGTCCTTGAGGTGTTCTGACATGCTCTGACATTTGTGCTTTTTTCAGTTATTTATAAACATGTTAATGGCAAAGGTGTAAATTCACTCTATATAGCACAAACGGGGCGACCGTAATATGTGAGCAACATGTATGTACATGTTTGTATTTTTTAGGGAATAATGTTTATGCGTAGTTATTGAAAAAACTAAAACTTAAAGTGTCTGAATTAAGGCCACAAAACACATACTAAATATGTTTCCACAAAACTTTTGACTAATGGTGTTGTTCCCTAGAATTTTTGCTTCAAAATGATCTGAAAATCATCCTGCCTAATCATTTACACAAAACAATACATTGATTTAAATTTTATAAGACATCTTTTGTTTGGAAAGGCAATATGCGTGGAGGCGTGTTCACACCTGATAAGACAAAGGCCGGATAATGTGCCACATACATAATGAGCTGCATATTAATTAGCCCTTTCACACAGGTGTGTCACTGGGTCCCAAAGAATGCAAGGACAAAAGAAATGATCTATATATACATATTTTACAATTAGAAATTGTAACCAATTACAAATAGGTTACAATTACAACAACAATTACAATTTTAACAATATTTCAAGTGTATTTCTTTGTAAAAAGTATACATTGTATGATACGTATTAAAAAAGGTAAGGATTCAATAGTTTGAATATTGGAACAAACACTATAATAACATCTTAGTTGATAATTCATTATACCTACTTTATTTTTGACAAAACATCATACTATAGTATATTTAACTATGAGCAGAAATTGGTGAACAAAACCGTACCTATTTAATGTGACAGTAGTCTTTTTTTACAGTCAAAACTTTATAATCTATCCAAAACTAATCACAAAATCTTGTCTAAACAATCATATTTAGTCTTTGTTACAATATTTGTAACATATTGTGTATGATATATTAGCATATACATGTGAATTTGCAGTTTGTTGCTTATACAGACATTTTATTTCAACATATTTCAGTCTATTTTTACTCATCTTAGTAGGCTATAGCAATATAGTTTGGATGTGTTCATGTAAACATAACGTTTACTAATGTAGGTGCGAGAGTGAATAAACGGCACAGACACGCGCTGTATAACTGTAGTAAACAAAGCGCACACGCGCCTGTGCCGTTCATTCATCATTTAGCCTACACACAGACACGCAATTCATATTTAAACAGTCTTTTTGCCGTTTACAGTCAGACACTATTCAATATCGCGATTAGAACAAAGCACTTAAGAATAAATATCTTACTACATCAGCTGGATCCGTTGCTCCGCGAAATGAAATTACCAGCACTTCAGGTACATTTTCCAGGGTTATTAGATAGTATTATTCCCCAGAGCGTAGGGATACACTGTGTACACAGCTCTAGTAAGATACTTACTGAACACGATGCGTTTTATAATCCAGCTGGTGGGCGTTGGCATGTTTGAATGGCTTGCCTTAGATCATTTGCGTTTGAATACCGCGCGCTCTCCGTGGGCGTGGCACATTAACACGTAATCAGGTATAATGAGCTCGAAAGAAAAAGACTGACATCTCTCTCTTTTCATACAGATTACATAAACTGAGAATATTTGTTTTTTTATATAAATTAATTCATTTAAACGAAGAGAGTTCAAGCTTCATTATGGAAAAACACTCACGCCTGTATGACAAGTATTCGCGTAATTACAGTTCATTTTCGGACGCGTTTCAGAATGGACTTAACTGACAGAGAGAAGGCAGAACGCGCATCATGTTTGTTTTTCTTTTATTGGTGACAAGCACAACACTTTATTTTTATTGTGAGTATCCAAAAAAAAATAGACACTTATCAGGATCTAATGATGTACAACACTTAATATGTAAGATCAAAATCAACAGAGTATTTTGAGTTTCTTTTGCACTGATAAGAAAAAAAGCGAGACGCGATAGCCGACCTCAGAGGGTTAACCTTCCAGCCTACCCATGGGTAGAATTCCACCGCACTTGAAACCCTTAAGCCTTGTGCAAACCGTGCTGGCTTCCGCCATCACCACGCCAGCTGACTCTCTACAAACACACCTTGCCTACTTGCTGGGTAGAGCCAGCCCACTCTGCGTCGACCCCAAGCAGAGAGAAGTGGATATTGCTCCTGAACTTGCCCATCATAGAGCCAAGGCGAATCTACCGGCTCAAGAACATTGTCAATGTCAGATTTTGAAAAGTAACACTCACATCAAGATCCGCACGCCGGACGTGGTTGACTTCAACGACAGCTACACAAAGCTGTCCTTAGCTTCGAACCCGTATGTGTGAACATTGACCAAATACATTTACTATCTCTGCCCTAACAGACCCTTCCTCAGAGACAACACTGGAATCTGCAGGCTGCAGATCAGGCCTGGACCACAGCCGACTCAGCGCTGTGCATCTCTATGGTACCCAGCCACACCCTGACGCTGGGCTTGGCCTTCATCCTGTACCAGGGACCCAATGAGATGCAAACATCTACAGCCAAGCTCATAAAAGCCTTGTCTGGAACTTTCCGACGAAACCCTCGGAAAGAGTGTACCACACCACAGACCGCTTTGACCCTCATCGAGCTGAATCCACAGCCCTAACAGCCACCTGCTACCCGATCATCATGATTCACCTGTCATCCGTCCATTGTGATGATTGTCATCCGATGATGTCCACACAGGGATTTCATCTGACGAAAAGGGGGACTGTAGGGTATGGACTGGACACTGGACTGTGTCAGGACGACTCATGCACTTAAACATGTAAGAATGCTTTTAACCTCTCTTGACTCTGGTTCATAACTCAGGTTGGGCACCACAGAGTCTGCCCCTAATGGCGTTCATTGACACTTTCATGGCGAACTGAGTTAAAACCAAGCCTCCCCCTTTCCAACGAGAAGGAACTTGTGTACGACACACAGCAGGAGGTCAGGCCTCAAAGAGATTGTTATCTCCTCAGAGCCAGGCCAGAATGGAGACCAGAGCACATTCAAACACACACACACAAGAACGTTTCTCAAATATCCTCACTGAAAGACTTTTACTATGATGTCTTTGATGTGTTTTTATGTGTGTCTGTTTGTCCATTTCACATTGGAATAACTATGATTTTATCGTAGCATAAAGTGAATTATAAATACCTTCATTATGCATTTTAAATATAACTGTATATTCCGTTAACTTTTAAATAGCGTTCTTACTACCTGTAGAACACTCATGGCGTGGACAACGCGAATATGCATAAAAATATAAAGTAAAGTGTATTTTTGATAGGTTTTACTATCATTGAAGATCGAAATGTCTTTCGACTGTAACCCCTCCCCACACACAGACACACCTAAGGAGCTTGCGCTCTTAGACAAAGAGTAATAAAAACTAAATTCCCGCCTGTGACTTCCAACTCTCCGATTGGCCAAGCCGACAGGAAGAGGCTGGATTTCTCCAAGGTGATAAATGTGGCGCGCTCCACTCTCTCTCACTTACTTCCCCTCTCTCGCATCATCATGTAACTGCTCCACGTGATCCCCCTCTGGGGATCTTTTCTTTTGTTTGTTTTATTTTTCCTTTCTACTTTGTTCATTTCCTCAGGCGAGTAAGTGAACTTAGCTTGAATCGTTTCCTTGGTAATTTTACGTCCGAGACCTCTAAACCTTCGTTTGAAAGTGCGCGCTCCAGACCATCTGCAGACCACGTGACGCTCCGACGACACACACACACACGAAACCAGGCCGCTCACGGACGCAGCCGTTTCCAGCAACAAAGAGAACAATGTGCAAGTATATTCGTTTTTCGAGTGTTCAGAGCATTAAGATGTGTTTTCCCGTTGTGTAGCTCAAAGATTTTAAGGTCTGTAATTTGGCACTGATCCTTACGGATCTCTCTCTCTCATTCTCTCTCTCATTCTCTCTCTCGCTTTATTGATGCATTCTCTTTCATTATGTCGTTGCCATTATTGTGTTTGTAAATACATTTATTGTTTGTTATAACCGGTATACGTAACGTTGCCTTTATTAAATGCATTATAATAATTTATTGATTCTGTCTTTCGCTCATATACAAGTCCCTTTAATGTATAAAGATCCAAAGCCATGTGCTTTACAACATTTATTGATACTTAAACAGTATCGTTATAGACCAGGAAGGTTGTCCCTTGTGGCCACAGGGATAATTTCTCTTGAAAGTCTATAAGTAGGATAATTTTGGTGAGGTTTGATTAGATCGAGTGATCAGGTTTGCTGGACAAACAGATGATTCGATTATAAATTAATCCCCTTAAAGATTATCCTGACGATAGATCTATGATAGACATAATTGATATATTAAATATTTAATTATAATCCGTTGTGATTAAGTATTAATATACAATTGAGCTGATTTTAACCTGTCTGTAAAATATATTCTACATATGCAATTAATTATAATCCTTTGTGGTTTATTGCCTATGTACATATATGAATGCAGATGCAGGGAAATATTATCCCTTTTTGGGAGATTTTAACATGTATGATTATCTGGGTCCACCCGTATGAATAATTATTAATTGAAAAATTACTAATTTTTGAATACACATCCCCAAAGCCTGACCCAGGTATTTCCTTACAATATATATATATATATATATATATATATATATATATATATATATATATATATATATATATATATATATCCCAAATAGGAACCAACGGGGGGGCGCGGAGGTTCATCCTTCTGGCTCCTCTAAGGAAGCGGATGACAAGCTCATTTTTCCCTAGCGACCGGCCGCGCGTAGACTCAGCGAATACTGCAACGGCCGCCACATAGACTTTGAGCGTGGATGGGGACCTCCCCTTATCCAACAGCTCTTGTAGGAAATTGAGCAGCCGAGAGACCCCACACGTCCGTGGGTCCAGGTTTTTGTCGGTGCACCATTTGGAGAACACTGACCATTTAGACTCGTAAAGCTTTCTAGTAGAGGGCGCTCTAGACTGCGTGATCGTGTTCATCACTCCTTCTGGCAGGGCAACGGGTACCCGTTGATTACCCATGCGTGCAGAGACCAGCGCTCTGGATGGGGATGCCAGATCGAGCCGCGAGCTTGTGAGAGGAGATCCGTTCTCACCGGATCGGCCACGGGGCTGTCAGTGACAGCCGCGTCAGCTCCGGGAACCAAATCTGATTCTCCCAACGCGGGACTATGAGGAGCACCGAGTGGCGCGTTTCCCTGATCCTCTTGATTACCTGCGGTAGCAGAGAGATCGGAGGGAAGGCATACAGAGGGCGGCTGGGGCTGACTTGGGCCAGCGCATCCTCATTCTTCGAAAAGAACATTGGGCAGTGAGCGTTGTCTTTTGACGCAAATAGGTCGACTTCCGGTTTGCCGAACAGGCGCCATAATTTCTGGACTGTTTGTGGGTTCAGGCACCATTCCCCTGGGGGAACGTTGTCCCTGGGTAGTTTGTGTGGGCCGTCATTCAGGTGGCCTGGCACATGTGCAGCTCTCAGCGAGCGCAGGTGATGCTGAGACCAAGTGAGGAGGCGCCTTGTCAGATCGCAGAGGTTCTTGGAACTGACACCGCCCTGACGGTTCGCGTAGGAAACCACTGACATGTTGTCTGATCAGACTAGAACATGGTGGTCCTGAATGAGCGGGTGGAAGCACTTCAGCACGTTTATGTGAAGGAGCTTCTCCTGGTCTGACCACAGGCCGAAGACCGGTCTGCCCTCGAAGAGCGCACCCCAACCTGAGTTGGAGGCATCTGTCGAGATGACCTTTCGGTACGAGACCGCTCCCATCATCACACCCCGCTGATACCAGTCGGCTGTTAACCAGGGCTCTAGAGCCGTAATACAGGTCCGAGTCACTCTGATTCGTTCGCAGCCCAAGCTCGACGAGACGCACGAGCATTGAGCCAGCGTTGAAGCGGGCGCATGCGCAGTAAGCCCAGCTGAAGCACTGCTGCAGCTGAGGCCATACAGCCCAGCATCCTCTGGAATGTCCTCAGATGAATGATGCTGCCCTTCTGGAAAGACGCGGCTAGGTGTCGAACACCTAGCCGGGTATTATCTGAATCTGGAAATAGGCATCTTTCAGATCAAGAGAAATAAACCAGTCCCTCGGGCGAACGTGCGCGAGGATTTTTCTGGTACTTTGAACGGTCTTTTCATAAGCACCTTGTTCAAACATCTCAGATCTAAGATGGGTCTGAGGGCTCCGTCCTTCTTTGGTACGAGAAAATAACGGCTATAGAAGCCTGACTCGCTCAGAGAAGGCGGTACCAATTCTATGGCCCCTTTGCACAGCAGCTTCGCTATTTCTGCGCAAAGTAGATGTGCACCTTTTCTACACTAAAAACACCATCGGCGTGAGCCAGATCTGAATACGGCAGCTCGCTGAGGAGAGCTGCATAATTTTTATCCGCTGCGAGAGCGAACACGGGTCTCTGGCGCGAAAGCTGTGGGTATCGCCACTGAGCCACAGGGGGGAAATGACATCAGCTTCAGTTAGCGCGAGCAGATAAAGAGAGCGCCATCACAGTTTCTGTGTGTCTGCGTTTGTTTGCAGGCGTGCGTGTTATATAACAGGCTTATGCTGCAATATTGACATTACCAGCCGCTCAAATTAAGAGGAGCTGATAAATGTTTGAGAAATGGGGGATAGTCCGGCCACGGTGGGACTAAAACACACTCTTTCCTCATTTCGCCAGTGACGCATGCGCACGGGGCGAGCGGGAGGGCACGTTCGCTTTCTGTATGTAAGAAAGCTGGCCGCGATCTCAGGGAAGAGAGGTGCATAAAATTTTTTACCGCTGCGAGAGCCAGGATCGAACACGGGTCTCTGGCGCGAAAGCTGTGGGTTTTGCCAGTGACGCATGCGGGATGGGGTAGCTTTCGTTTCGTAAACGCGCCGCGTTTAGAACAGCTGTCAGCGGCGCTTCCTCATCCATATCAAGCGCCTGAGGCGGTGGCAGCGCGTCTGGAGGGGGGGGGCGGAGAAGGATAGATGGACGCTCGAGGGTGTCATTCCGGCAAGCGTTTGCATCATAAAACTACGGCAGTGCGGCTCATGAGCGGCAGCTGCGCGTCTGTGAGGGGAGGCGGAAAAGGCGAGAGCGAGGCGATTAGGGATGGGAATCTCTAGGCACCTCACAATTCGATTCGATTACGATTCAGAGGCCTGCGATTCGATTCTAAAGCGATTATCTGAATCTTTGTGTGTGTGTGTGTGTGTGTGTGTGTGTGTGTGTGTGTGTGTGTGTGTGTGTGTGTGTGTGTGTGTGTGTGTGAATATAAATACTTGGCTTTAAAAGTACAAAGTAATGACCCATAAAGAATTAACGTACAATATATTTTATTAACATTGCAAAGAACCAACAGGAAAATAAATGTGTGCCTGAACTAGCAGCATACTTGTAGTAAATTAATAATATAACAACAACAGGTGTTCTGACGATTCATGCTACCCATCGAGATGTGCTACTTACTGGTTATGCGCATGTGCAGACTAATTTTTCTTCTGCTTACCACGCCCATAAATCTATGCATCCTTGCTGTGGAGACTTGTAGGAAACTTTGACATGTCAAAGATGAATATTTGATGATAATTTTTACTTTTCACACCGTTTTAAAAATAAAAACAGTACATTATACTGTTGTCAGGATACAGGCACGGAGACAGAGGTAAGTGAATCCAAACACAGCTTTATTTAACATGACAAGTGCATAGGTGAATATTCTCAAAGTTCAGGTGCAGATTTGGTGAAGATCACTACGTGCGGGGCAGATTACAGGTGAGCAGGTCCTCTTCAGACTAACTGATGTCAAGCAGTCACAGATCTCTTATACTTGTCTTTTCTCTTTCAGATGTCGTCGTGGGAGTGACAACTCGGCGTGAACACCGGGACTCAGGAGAATACAGGGTTTTTGGGGAACAGGGGTCCGGACAGGATTTCGAGGAACAAGGATCCAGACCGGATTGCAGGAAACACGGATTTGGACAGGATCTCTGAAGACAGTGGAACAGGAATGCAGAGGTTAGTAATTCACAGGTGAGTATACGTTACTTGGCTGGAACTGGACATATCAGAGACTTCGGAAGACCAGGGAAATTGTCTGTTCCTGTTGGAGGCTTGACCAAGACTGAGGCTGTGGTGAGTGTTCTTATGGGACTGGGTGATGAGGTAATTGAATGTAACCTGGTGCAGGTGATAATTCAGGGGAAAGTGATTGCAGGTGCGCCAAAGAGGATTCTGGGGACTGTAGTGCAGAAATAGATGGTGACCCATGACAACTGTACTCTTAACTTCGAATTTTATTATAATTTTATTTCATTTAATAATATCATTTTTACTTGTTATATCAAATGTGATAATTGCTAGTTCATTTAAAATATCAAAATATGCTCCCCATACACTTACCCTGATTAAAATGAAATAACGATGTCATAATATTGTGAGATTCACACCATTATGGAAACAATAGAGAATGAATCAACATTATCTGTGATCGATTCGCGTTTGGGTAGCATTTTTCGACAAGGCAGCAGAAATCGTCTGAACACCGGTACAGCCCAGAGCCATAGAGAGAAACGGCTCTGGTACAGCCGAGTGTTTTTCCTCCTCTCGGTGGAAACGTGTCATATAGCTTCTCATATTTGTCGTGTTGCCGAAATATTTTAGTTTTATTCTACAAAGCTTACAACTAGTGTGGCTCTTGTCCAGCTCCTTTCCCCCTTCAACTTCATAGAAGCCAAAATATTTCCACACGTCAGCTTTTAACGAGGAGGATGTTTGGATTTCGCGCTCAACCATCGCGTCTCTGTTATGTGCACACGCCACAGACAGACGGTCTTGGCACTGCACTTCCGCGCTTCAGAGTTCCGTCTTTTGCGTTCCGTCAATATTACGTCATTATAAATAGGCTACATATCTAAAAAAAAAAAAAAATTCAGAAAAAAATTCGATTCAGAATCGTCCACCTCTGCATCGCAATGCATCTAAGAATCGATTTTTTCCCCCACCCCTAAAGGCGTTAGGGAGGGAGTCCGGTGAGCGAGTTGCGGTGGCCACCGGCTCCGGCGGCCCTTGAAAACGGCACTTCTTTGCGCGGTCCTGCAAAGGGCGGAGTGACAGCTTGAGGGTTGAACACTTCGAGCCGAGCCCGCAGGGGGAGCTCACAAACCCCCGGGGGGGCTCACAAACCCCCGAGAGTGCAAGAGCTGCGTGTTCCTGGCCCAAGCAGAGAGCGCAGATCACATGGCGGTCTCCATCGCTGTGCGGGGCTCTTCACGAGCCGCAGGAATTGCGAGGCCTCTTGAAAAAGACGCTCGCTGCTCTTTTAGACAGTAAGTTTTGCAAGATAGGATACGTCGCCGGATAGCGTAGCTCGCACGGATGGCTGAAGGTGGCGAAGACGGCCGGCTTCTTCAGGCGCTGTCCTAAGCTGGCTTGTCGCTTCCTCGACGACGGTGACTTCTCTATAGATCCAGCGATGCAAGAGCTTTGCTGAAGAGATGAAAATCAGAGAATACAGCCTATGAGCCCTGCTTATATATGCTAAGCCACGCCCATACTCGCGGCTTTGACGCTGTGAAGGCGCGAGCGCCCTTCATTGGACGTGACGTCACGTCGGGCTCAGTGGTAGGCTGCTGCAGTTCCAGCAGGGCAGCCTATGAGCATGCTAGGCAGCCTGCTCTAGGTCTGCTAGCTGCTGCACTGCGTTGACAATGGATACAAAAATTAAGGATAATTTTTGGCTTCAATATCTCGAAAAGATGAATCTTACACATAGCGTAAGCTAACTTACCGTAGCGTAAGCTAACTTACGCAATATGAGAGAACCTCTTGTAAGAGAACTTACAACGTCATTGAAATTTTTTTTTGCTGTTTTTTGCTGCATTTACATGACTTTAACCAGCAGAAGTCCTTAGCATGCCATGTTTTGAGTGAAGCTAGTGTAATGATCTAATAATCTAAAAGTGAAAAGAGGAATAAAAACAACACCTGGGCCCCTATCATACACCCGGCACAATGCAGCGCCAGACGCAACGCAAGTGTTTTTTACTAGTGTAACCCATATGGAAGTTAGGGCTACTAAAACCATATATGTTGTTTAGAGGTGTAGTTCCATGTTGTGCCACCAGAGAGAGCAACACACGAGAGTGCAATTCACTAGAGCACGATTATTAACAGTAGTGATGGCAAAATGAGGCTTCCTGAACCACTGAGACCTGAGCAGACATAAAAATACCTGAGCAGACATTTGTCCATTGCCTGGGTATAAAATAAAATATGTATATTTCTCTGTCTGAATTTACTTCTGCAGAGACAACTGTCTCTCTCACACACACACACACACACACACACACACACACACACACACACACACACACACACACACACACACACACACACACACACACACACACACACACACACACACACACAGAGAGTTAATTAGTTATTCATAAATGGTTTGGATAGTGACAGTATGAACAACAAAAGTGACACTGTGTTGAGTGCAGTGCTTATGGTGGAGGGAGTGTAATAAAGTAAAGTGCAACAGAAAAGTGTGGGGTGGTAAAGGTTAAGAATTGTTTCTGGTGATTTTGTGCATTGAACTGTTACTATTTTTGTGCAGTGTTGTGCTTATGGGACTGGGGACGTAGAGGAACGAAGGAAGGATTAAAAATTATTTTTATTGAGGAACAGAATTTTTTCGTGTGTTGGGGCTTAGACGATTCCTCTTCTTGGACAGAACCTCTCCAGCCTTGGAAAAGATCCTTTCACATGGAACAGAGGATGCAGGGGAACATAAAAATGCCAGGGCCAGATGGTATAAATGAGGATACTGATGTTTATGTTGAGCCCAATATACCAGTGGATCCTCAGATCTTGTGAGATTCACTTCAGATAAATATCGGTCCACTTCTACAGTAGCAACTTCTACCGTGTTCAACCGTGCTATCCAGCAGATGCCAAAGGTCACCTAATAATAGAAGTACAAAGAAAAAATACTCCATTAACAATGGTTCACATTACTAAATCACTAATGTGAACATTCACACAACAAACACATATAGTACTTACTGTTGTCTGTGGATTGGCCTGCTTCTGAAGAGGCTGGCAGCTGAGTTGGGGGTATATTGGTGGAAGCAGAATGGAGACCAGAACTTCTGATTACAGTAACGCATTCAGATTATAATCTTGATATGTCTTCTTGCAGTTTCCCTTGACTTAAGAATCCCAGTTTTTTGAATCTGGGATCCAATAACGTGGGTATGGTCATCACACTTATTGATTCTAAATGTACTGCTTGTTCCCTGACCCTTCGTACAAGGCTGTCACCCAGCTGCCTTGCTGGATTGGACTTGAGGCTTTCTAGCTTACTCGTTACAGCGTGATTAAGCATCTTCATCAAAGGAATAACTTTGGAGGCAGACACCCTTTTCTCTCCTGAAAGCTCTACTGTAGCCTGGCGGAAAGGGGCAAGAACATGTAAAGCATCCTGGACTGCCTCATACTCCAGGGCTGTAGGAGGGATGATGTCGGTCTTTAGAGAGGCCAGGGCTGCCCCCACTGTCTCTCTCAGCTGATAGAGACGTTCCAGCATGTTGTAAGTGCTGTTCCAGCGAGTGTCCACTTATATTATCATTTTCAGAACTGGTCTCCCCATATGCTCCTGTACCTGGGCCAGTCCCTCTTTTGCTGTAGTGCTTGTTCGGAAATAGGTCACAAGTTTCCTACATTTGGTTCGAATGTCGTTGAAGCTACTGATGTCATCAAAGGATTTCCTCACAATAAGGTTTAGTGCATGTGCAATGCATACCGCATGCCTAACATTCAGTGATCGTACACATGCTATCATGTTGGCTGCTGCATCAGTTACCAGGCACTTAACTTTATCCTTTATGCCCCACTCCTCCATGAGCTTGATATGCCCAGTAGCCAAGTTCTCAGCAGTATGGCTCTTAGGGAAATGCTGTACACCTAGAAAAATAGTGCAGAGCTTGTCATTGTCTATAAAATGGCAAGTCACTGCTAGGTAGGCATCCATGTTTAGCGATGTCCACATGTCAGAGGTAAGGCTTATAGCCTGAACGTTCTGCAACTGCTCTCTTGCCTTCTCCTTAGCCTCCTTGTACTTATGATCAACCATGACCTTCAAAGCCTGTGGATAGAAATAAATGCAGTTACTCTTACTTTTAACTTCATAAATAATGATGAACCACTTTATTAATCACATACATTTCTAGTTGGGATCACGTAAGTGGGATCCAACACATGCAGGAGCTCCCTAAATCCATCATCATCCACAATGGAAAAGGGTTGGGAGTCCTTGTTGACCATGTTCACCAGGGCCTCATTCACCATTTCTATTTTGGAATCTATAATAAAATAAAATGCAGGTGTATTGTAGGAGCCTAAAACATTATTTAAATAATGTTTTTTAATGATTATTATCAATTACTTTGACTACTGTGTGGATTGTTAGTAGTCTGTGCATGCTCGTGCAGTGCTCGATAATGCCTGAGCATGGAGGACGTGTTATTGCTGTATTTCAGCTCCTTTAGGCACAACAAGCATTTCACCTTGAAACATAAATGAATAGACATTAAATATAATACAGCCATATAGTGAGGATTATTATATAAAGACAGTAAAATAATAATAATAACAATAATAATACAAATTGTGTTTGTAACTTATTGTGAGCAACCATTTCAAAAAACTCCCAGACAGGGGAGGATTTCCTCTTTCTTGCTGGCTCCATTACAAGGAAAAAGGAAGAGGTCACAAAAAGCAAACAATTCCAAAAGGGCAATCCAAATCAAAAAGCAGTCCAGTCCAAATCCAAAAATCCAAAGCAATCCAAATAATTTATCTAATTAATATAACAATACTATAATATAGCTACTATAATTAATACTAACAATATACTATAACTAATCTAACATGATATAATGTAATAATATACAACCCTAACACATATATTGCACAATAACGACGATGAAACAACTCTCTAACTCCAACTCTCTAACTCTAACTCTCTGACTCTCTGACACTACTACAACTGATTCTACTACTCCTGCAACACCCACAAGGAGGCGCGAGTTTCGAACCCCCTTTATCCGGAAACGACACTCAGACCGAACCGATGACGTATCCACACAAACCGAGGCCTCGTTTGTCATTAGTCACGTGATTTTCACGTTAACAACACAAGCCTCGAATCGCGGCTTCATCTGGCACGCCCATTTTTGCTCGACACAAGCTCCGACGCCTCGCTTCAAATGTCACATCACTAATTAACAGACTGTATCAGGATTGCGCTACGTGCAGTCCTCACGTCCTTGTAGATCTCTTCCTGAAACGTCCTGAAATCATGTGTAAGCTGTGAACAATTGCTGTAGAGCATCAACTGTGAGCGTGAGAGGAGCAGGCTCTGTCGGGTTGTTGCTGTTTGAAACTCCGGTGAGTTGAAACATGTTTTTGCTAGCCTGTTTTTAACCACAGTGAGCAGAAAAACACGCTGTAAAGTTCAGATACTAAAAAACAATCGGGGTTATAAGACTTGTCTAATGTTTCAGTGTACTTTGGTGCATATTGTATCATTGTATTTATGCTCTCAAAAGATCGCTAGCTAATCGCTATCGTTAATCTTTAATTGCTAAGCGCTAAGCTAATAGTTATTTTGGTTGAAGTGGTTCATTGAATTGTATTAAGGAGGATTTATAGCTTGGTGGGAGTGCTTGAAGCTAAAGTGCAATATATTCATTTTGTTGATATTAAAACATTCAGTTAATGGAGTTAAATATGTATGACACTGATGATCTGTAGCCAACTACAGTGAATCAACCACTGGTTTGTAGGTTTATTTCAATGTACATGTTACATGTGTTAGCACTGATAATTTAATTCAATTCATTTTAAAAGTGTTAATATTAAGAAGTGTGTTATCTTAAAAGCAGCTAAGGGGAAAAAAAGATGTTACATGTAAATGTGATGATAAATAATTAATTTATCAATGTTAAGTACAAATTGTTGAAATGTAGAAGTTTATGATATGCATTTAGTGCTAAAATAGCACTTGTTTTGTTGCCAGTTGCCATTACATGTGGTAATTCATACAGTAGGCAAGGTATGTCTTTAGACATTGGTCATATGCTGTTATATGCACTAAATGGAAGAAATAAGTTAATGAAATCTCATGTTGGAAATGGAGAAATAGAACATAATAACTTACTACTTTACACTGCTTGTGTAGGTTGTTTTTTTGTTATTTTGACTACCACTAGAGAAATAGACGAATCAATGATGGCGAGCCCAGCCCAGAGTGACGGTGGATGGCTGTGAGAACGGTGTGGCCAACCGTGGGACCAGCCACCGAGGACGTCGGACTAGCTTCGTTCAGACAGGATACAGATAAGAATACATTTATGCTATTAACTCTACCCGGGTAGTAGTAGACTTTATTCACACACACACAAAAGGACCAGGAACTGAACTCGAGTATGAACCCAATTTCATACTCCTCAACTTAAAGGAGCATTGAGCTGAAGTGTCAACTCACACGGACATTTTCTTTTCTTTTATTATTGAAAGAGCTCTATTTTTGTTTTATTTTATTTTCATTCTTGGTACATTACAGCGCTGTGTTTATTGTTGTGTTCCCTGAGGCAATAAAACTGTAGACTGTTCAACTCAATACTAACTCTTTTGTGAGTCACTAAAGGCAGACCACATCCCGGACCTAGGTATATGTTAGTTGCCCTATTCTGGTATTGGTTAGCACTAGGGGGCGGTACACTAGTTTCAGCCCGACGCAGTTATCATTTTCACGTCCTGCGGCACGTTTTAAAGCAACTGAAATAGACTGTGCCATTGACCAACAAAAACCTGGTCTAAAGTCAATGGCGCAGTATTAATATTTGTTTTGTTATTTAAAGAGCGCGTTAGTAATGTGCGCCTATAGGCAGGTCCACAATGCGTGAACATTCTGCTTATTACACACAAATAAAATAAATGTAAAAATAAAAATAAAATTTTTTACAATGTAAAAGATTAATATTTTAGCAAATTAGCTCAAAATAAATATTAATAATCAATCATAACTTGTAATAATTAATTATGAATATTTGTATCTGTTAATAGAATTAATTTAATGTATTGAAATTAATATTACAATCAATCAACCTGTTCGTCCCGTTAACACTCAGTGTTAATTGTTTATTAATTCTAAGAAATGTTAATTTCCAGGGAAGGGAAATGTCATTCTTAATGTACAGTACTAATGTCAAAGTCAAAATCTAAATCGTAAAATAAACTTTGTTGCAAGCAGAAAATCAGAACCAAATACGTATTGTCCCAAGTTTTATTAACTAAATTACAAACATAACAAATCGTCTCAGGTTACGTATGTAACCCTGGTTCCCTGAGAGGGAACGAGACGCTGCGTTGAGACGCGGTGGGGAACGCTCTGCGTGATTGCGTCGTGAAGCACATGTATAATCAGTCCAATGGAAGAGCGAGACGTCATAGGCGGTGACGTCATAGACCAGGAAGCTATAAAGCACACCAGAAAACAGACCGCGACAGCTTCTGAAAAAGCCTGAAGCAAGTCGATCAGGGCATGCAGGAAGTATGGCGGGAGAACGCAGCGTCTCGTTCCCTCTCAGGGAACCAGGGTTACATACGTAACCTGAGACGTTCCCTTTCAAGGGAACTCGAGCTGCGTTGAGACGTGGTGGGAACCCCATACCCACTACGCCATAAGACAAATGCCCGTTCTGTGTGAAGTACTTGCGCACACTAGAAGCAAGCAACCTAGCCCCGGGAGTGGAGAGGTGTAGGTCATAAAATCTGACAAATGTATGAGGTGAGGACCAGCCTGCCGCATTACAAATATCCTGAAGGGAAACACCCGAAATTAAAGCCTAGATGCAGCCATACTCCTAGTAGAATGGGCCTGAACAGCCACAGGTGAACGCTGTCCGGCCGCTTCATAAGCAAGTGAGATAGCCTCAACTACCCACTTGCTCATTATCTGTTTAGATGCAGGGCAACCTATCTTAGGTTACCCGAAGCAGACAAATAATTGTTCTGATAAACGCCACTGAGCAGCTCTGTGGACCTAAGCATCCAAAGCCCGGACAGGGCATAACAGATTTAAGATTTTCCTGATCTGGGGTATTAAAGGTGGAGGACAGAAGGCCTGGAGCACAAATGACCGCACATTTAGTAGGGACCTAGAAATACAACCCGATCTGGGGTGAAGAAATACTACCACCAACCAGGTGCAAATCCAAGTACGTGCAGGCCTCAGCCTCATGTACCACGGAGAAGACGAAATTAGGGATCTCTCCTCAGAGATAGACCAGCAAAGAAACATTCATTACAGAAATCAAGTACTGTACCAAAAAGGGCAGAAACGAGATTCAGAAGGCGTTCTCTGCACCAGGCAGAGAACAGCATATTAGTCTTCTCGTGGAGGGAGCTCTAGACTGGAGTATGGTCTCCACGACCTCGGTCGAGAAACCTGAATCTATGAGCTGGGCCCCCTCAGAGGCCGAGCCCACAGTATCCACAACTCCAGAGCTCCCAGGAGCAAAGATATCGGGAAAAGCGAATAGGTGTAGTGGCAACCACACCTATTACATTACATCCAGTCCAAGCGGAGCTGGATGCGTGAGGGAGAAACACAAGGGCAATGCATTGTACAAGCGATGCGAAAGGTCGACTTGTAGTTTGACCGAAGTTCTCCCTAAGAAGCTCCACCACCTCGGGGTGAAGTCTCCATTCCCCGGGCCACAGCCCCTGCCTCAACAGGATATCTGCTCTGATATACGAGACCATCAGTGTGTTGTCCGGACCCTTCGCCGACCAACCACTCATGATTGCCCCCGACTTGTGAGGGAAACATCCGTCGATAGCATTATGCGTAGACAAGAAGCCCCCAACACTGGGCCTGGGCGAGGAACCAAGGTTCTTCCACATGACCGAGGCACGAAGGCATAGCCGCGTGACCTTGATCATGCGAAAACGGATTTCCCCTCGGAGAAAACCCCTTGGTCCCGAGCCACCACTGCAGGGGTCTCATGTACAGAGGGCCAAAAGTAACTACGTTGGACGCAACTGCCATGAGCCCCAGCCAAAGACCGTTCACCGAGCGGCCACTCATGACCGCCCCCCATCCTGTGAGGGAAGCATCCGTCGATAGCGTGACGCGTCGACAAGAAGCACCCAGCACTGGGCCCTGGGCGAGGAACCAAGGCTTCTTCCACATGACCGAGGCACGAAGGCATAGCCGCGTGACCTTGATCATGCGAAAACGGATTTCCCCTCGGAGAAAACCCCTTGGTCCCGAGCCACCACTGCAGGGGTCTCATGTACAGAAGGCCAAAAGTAACTACGTTAGACGCAACTACCATGAGCCCCAACAGTCTCAGAGACTGTTTGCAGTGAGTGACTGACCTAGTTTTACATTCTTTACGGCTGTGAGAATCGCAGAAATACGTGCAGAAGACAGACGTGCTTGCATTGTTGTCGAATCCCATAATACACCTAGAAAGTGGTCCTCTGAGCTGGGAGGAGTACACTCTTTTTGGTGTTGAGCCGCAACCCCAACCTCCTTATGTGGGACAGAACGACATCTCGATGTTGAACTGCCAAAAGCTCGGACTGAGCTAAAAATCAACCAATCATCGATATAATTTAATACGCGAATGCCCTGGAATCTCAGAGGAGCCAGAGCTGCATCCACGCATATTGTAAAAGGTGTGGGGTGATAACCTAGGCCGAATGGAAGAACCCGATACTGGTATGCTTCGCCCCTGAAAGCAAACCTCAGGAACCTCCTGTGATGAGGATGGATAGATAAGTAAGCGTCCTTTAAGTCTATTGTGACAAACCAGTCCTCGGACTGAATCTGTGACACAATCATATTTAGCGTAAGCATAATATGCTGTTTAATTGACGCAGGTCTAGAGTAGGACGCAACCCCTCATCCTCTTTCGGAACAATGAAGTAATGGCAGTAAAACCCTGACTGTCTGCCGGGAGGAGGAACCCCTTCTACAGCTCCTTTTGCAGAAGTGTCAGTACTTCCTGCTCCATAACCAAAGCCTGCTCTGGGTCCACCACAGTGGGGAGGACCCCTAGAAATCTGGGCGGACAAGAACCGAATTCTGAACCCTTTTCTATAGTGTGCAGGACCCACCGAGAAATATGTGGCAGTAGTTTCCACGCTGCCAGAAATTCTACTAGGGGAACCAGTCTCTCAAGACTGGCCTCTGGATTTGGTTGAACAGTCAATACGGTGCCCTGAAGCGGCGAACCGGCAGGGAACAACCGAACTGACCGTTCTACGACCCTCCTTGGAGGATCGTATGGGGACGCTGACACCTCGGTGCCCTGAACGGCGAACCGGCAGGGAACAACCGAACTGGCAGCGCTGCGACCCTCCTCAGAGAGTCGCACCCCAGAGGGCGCCGAGGAGAAACGATTTCTCAAAACCGTCCCTGCCCCGAAGGAGCCCTCAGAAGCTTTATTAGAGATGACAGTCCTCAGATCTTGCCTCCCTTTAAATAACTTAGTTCCAATGGCCCTCCTCGGAGGATCATTGGAAAAAGCAGGCACCTCGGCACCCTGAAACGGCGAACCGGCAGGGAAACCGAACTGACTGCTCTACGACCCCCCTCGGAGGATCGTTTGGGGACACTGACACCTTGGTGTCCTGAACGGCGAACCGGCAGGAAAACCGAACTGGCAGGGCTGCGACCCTCCTCAGAGAGTCGCACCCCAGAGGGCGCCGAGGAGAAACGATTTTCTCAAAAACCATCCCTACCCCGGAGGGGACCACCCTTTAGAAGCCTGATAGCCTCGGCATCAGGGCTTCCTATTGTCCAAGCTTTTTTAGAGATAAAATAGTCCTCAGATCTTGCATATCTCTAACTGGCTAGACTGCTACCGCCACCCAAGTCCCCTTTGATTGTGGAGGAGCCCAAATGGCGATGCTCGCTGTGCTGCGAGGAGCTTAGTAGACTGAGACTGCTCCGCCCAGCAGTCTCAGGAACATAGATTGGTGAGGAAGAAACCTCTGGAACGCCGCTGAACGGTTTATTCTTAGTTTCTTGAAAGCGGAGCATCCAGAAGAACAGACATAATTTTATCTTATTTTTCTTTACTTTTAAATCAGAAAAACGTATATATATATATATATATATATATATATATCAGTCCGTGGCCACCAGCAGGAAAACAACCGAACTGGCCGTGTGCGACCCTCCTCAGAGAGTCGCCACCCAGAGGACGCAGAGGAGAAACGATTTCTCGAAACCGTCCCTCCCCAGTATAGTTTATCTGTTTTTGCACGACGCAATTCTCGAATAGCGTCAGTGCTGACATCCTCACATTCATCCATGTCTTTATAATTTACCCACCAGCGTTGCCTAATAAAAAATTTTTATTTAGATGGCTGGTGGGTAACGTCGGGGTTAAAAATTATGACGCCGACTCGGGAGAGAGAAAGCTAGCAAGCGTCTCTTTAACCCGAGGCACTGTCATACCATGATACTTAATACCCATAGCATTACTATAGTTAGACGTAGGGCATTAAACACATAAAATAGAAACCGACTTATTCCACGATCTTGACACCTCAGTGTGGTGTGGAGATAGGGAAAAACGGCAGTCCCCGACGAGGAGGCTGAGATACAGAGTTTTTATGTTTTTAGATATATTTCATCTAATAAACTCCTTATTTTCACTCTCATAAAGCTCAGCTGGCCAGAAAATATTTAACTAGCAACAGCACTAGATAAACCTCCTTTTAAACCTCCTCTTTATTCAACAGAGTTATGAGCTGACTTATTTATTCATTTATTGAAAACTCAAACATCTGCCTTTTTTTAATATCTTTATTTGTTTTGTTCTCTTTTTCTAAACAAAACACTAACGATACCAATTCCTCGGAACTGGAAATCGCCAGCACTGGATCTGGCAGGTGAAAGCTGAGATAGGGCGGAGCCCGTCCCAACCCCCGCTGTCAGATCCGTTTGCGAACCCCAAAATGCGAGTCGCCGCCGTGCATCAGCAACAGCGGGACCCGCGCGGGCAGCGCGAACCGAACCGTCCTCCTCGAAGAACGCCCGCCGGGAGCGGAGCGTCCTCACGGACAGCTTCTCGCAATGCTCACAGTCAGCCCCCTCGAGAACTGACTGTGGCATGCTCCACTCCCAAATAGTAACAAAAAGCTGATGTGTGTGTCCCCACCCGTGATATAACGTGGGCAGGGAACAACACAAAAGCTGCTTGCTCTCTTTTGCCATAATATATATATATATTGCAACTTGACAGACAACAATAAATATGACAAGGGCAGAATACACAGATCGCTTGCTGAAGGCAACAGAAGCTGTCGCGGTCTGTTTTCTGGTGTGCTTTATAGCTTCCTGGTCTATGACGTCACCGCCTATGACGTCTCGCTCTTCCATTGGACTGATTATACACGTGCTTCACGACGCAATCACGCAGAGCGTTCCCCACCGCGTCTCAACGCAGCTCGAGTTCCCTTGAAAGGGAACTAAACACACATACACACAAAAATGGTAAGTGACAGTATGAAACCGGAAGCAGGAAATGGAACTATGGAAAAGTTCCATCTAACTAGGAAAAGAACCATCAGCTTATTATTTTCAGCACCTCATTAACCCTCTGGGGTGTTTTTGGGGTCATTGGGATGTTTTGACATGCACTGACATTTGTGCTTTTTTCAGTTATTTATAAACATGTTAATGGCAAAGGTGTAAATTCACTCTATATAGCACAAACGGGGCTACCATAATATGTGAGCAACATGTATGTACATGTTTGTATTTTTAAGATAATAATGTTTATGTGTGGTTATTGAAAAAAATAAAAAATGAAAGTTGCTGAAATAAGACCACAAAACACATACTAAATATGTGACCGATCACGGAAACTAAGGACACAAGTCGGCAACACAACTTTCGAGCAAAATGAGAAAGAAGCGTTTTTTTTTTTCCAAAATTGGTGAATTTCAATTTTTTGCAGAATCTGTTAGTTGAAATCACGAAGAAGCCTCTCCATGTTTGAGATAGCAGTATTGGTATATTTAAAAGCTTACATTTTGAGGTTGAAATCGGCTTGTTTTCGGAGATTCTAGCATGCAGTATGGGCGTGGCGTGTCAATGTCTGTGTGTATTTCCATACTGGATAAGCCGGCTTTTGCCCCCGCCCTCCAAGTGAACAGCGTGGCTACTTATTATGCTGCGTTCTGGCCGGCTCTATCTGATATCAACATTCAATGAAGATGGGCGCCGCAAAGATTGTCGCAGACGAGCTGAACCTTGGCAGTTACACCGAAAATGTTTGGAAGTACTTCTTCGACAAGCCGCGATGAAATAGCGAAACTGTTGTGCAAAGGGGCAATAGAACCGGCTGTAAAAGCCTGACTCGCTCAGAGAAGGAGGTACCGGTTCTATGGCCCCTTTGCATTCTGATATCCCTGGAATCGCTTCCCATGCTTTTACATGTACAGCTAGGGGCAGAATGGCCTCCGGGTTCCGATTGCCGTTTTTCTTGGGCTTGGGAAACTGAACCGGAGGTATGGGTGTGGCGCGCGCGCCCTCGGTGCTTGAATACGGCGACTCGCTGACAGCGGTGGCTGGCTGTTTCATATGTGACGTCCCGATTGCTCTGAATGGGTAACGTTTTGTGAAAAGGGAACAGACTTAATGGACTGGCAACAATCTCCATAGAACATGAACTGGCACAGAGAATCGAAATAGAGGATGCAGTTAAGACCTTTACTGCGATGAAGACCCGCCGTGCGCGCTTCTGAAACGTAAGTTAAGCTTCATTTGCTCTTTAGTCGTTATTTAAGATGCTGAACCTGCTGATGATATAATGTGATTGCGGACATTTCATTTGTGTGTGTTTTACGCACATGAGAAAGTGGTGTAAAGAGATTTGCAACAGTAATTTGAGGAGGTGAAATTTGATTATTTGGAAAATTCCTGTCATAACTGCTTAAAGAAAAATGCCAGCAGGCATTTGCCTCCTGCATAAACTTTAATATTGTTGACATTTTGGGCACGCGCGCGTTGCGCACTATTTGCGTTATATCTTGGCCTATGGCTTATTGGTCTTTGTGTGTTGTTGCTGGTTTCGCGTTATATGTATGGCATATTGGCCTTTGTGTGTTGCTGCTGGTTTTGCATTATGTATGGCATATTGGTCTTTGTGTGTTGTTGCTGGTATACGTTGGAAATAGAGGGGCAGCACAATTGTTTTTCGCCTAGAGCGGCAGAAGTGCATTCGCCGGTCCTGGAGGTGAGTTTCCATAAATGTGACCGGTCACGGAAACCAGGGACACAAGTCGGTTCTGGGGCATTTTGAGTTATTCATAGACTCTGAAAGTGTAATCTCCAAGCTTTCCAACGATGTGTAACATGTGGAAATCTGATAATATTTGGAGAAGTTGTGGCCATTTGAAGCTAGGCACTTAAAAAAGCTTAAAGATGAGAAAACGACCTCTAAAGATTGTGCAGTTCTCACCTGTCTCTGCTGCTGGGAGTGACAATAGGGCTCATTTACATCTCATTTAGATAAGCCATACCCCCTGTAAAGCTCCCCCCTGTGCTTTACAGCTTTTTTTTGCACTTCGAATGAGTGCACTTCTGCCGCACTAGGCGAAAAACAATTGTGCTGCCCCTTTATTTGCAACGTACCAGCAACAACACACAAAGACCAATATGCCATAAAGCCTACATGAAACGCAAAACCAGCAACAACACACAAAGACCAATATGCCATATACATATAACGGAAAACCAGCAACAACACACAAAGACCAATATGCCATATACATATGACGCAAAACCAGCAACAACACACAAAGACCAATAAGCCTACATAGGCCTACATATAAGGCCTACATATAACGCAAATAGTGCGCAACGCTTGTGTGCCCAAAATGTCAACAATATTAAAGTTTATGCAGGAGGCAAATACCTGCTGGCATTTTTCTTTAAGCAGTCATGACAGGAATTTTCCAAATAATCACATTTCACCTCCTCAAATTACTGTTGCAAATCTCTTTACACCACTTTCTTATGTGCGTATACACACACAAATGAAATGTCCGCAAGCACATTATATCATCAGCAGGTTCAGCATCTTAAATAACGACTAAAGAGCAAATGAAGCTTAACTTACATTTCAGAAACGCGCACGGCGGGCCTTCATCGCAGCAAAGGTCTTAACTGCATCCTCTATTTCGATTCTCTGTGCGAGTTCATGTTCTATGGAGATTGTTGCCAGTCCATTAACTCTGTTCCCTGCTCAAAAAAACGTTCCCCATTCAAAGCAATCGGGACATCACATATGAAACAGCCAGCCACCGCTGTCAGCGAGCCGAGCCGCCGTATTCACGCACTGAGGGCGCGCGCACCGCACCCATCCCTCCGGTTCAGTTTGCCGAGCCCACGAAGTGCGGCGAAAACATTTTCAGTGTAACTGCCACGGTTCATTTCGTCTGCGACAATCTTTGCGGCATCCATCTTCATTGAATTTTGATATCAGATAGAGCCGGCCAGAGCACAGCATAATAAGTTGCCATGCGGTTCACTTGGAGGGCGGGGGCAAAAGCGCCGGGTTATTCAGTATGGATATACACACAGACAATGACACGCCACGCCCCTACTGCATGCTAGAATCTCCGAAAACAAGCCGATTTCAACCTCAAAATGTAAGCTTTTAAATATACCAATACTTTTATCTCAAACATGGAGAGGCTTCTTCGTGTTCATTTTTTTTTTGTGTTCATTCTAAGAACACGTACACGATACTCCTGTTTAGTCCATGTTTAGACCTTCCCATACCTACCCATTGTTATTAGCTAGCTCAGGAAAGAAAAAAAAGCTGTAAAGCACAGGGGGGGAGCTTAACAGGGGGTATGGCTTATCTAAATGAGATGTAAATGAGCCCTATTGTCACTCCTAGCAGCAGAGAGATGTGAGAACTGAACAATCTTAGGCCGTTATCTAACCTTTTAGCTTTTTTGACAGCCTACCTTCAAATGGCCACAACTTCTCCAAATATTATCAGATTTCCATGTATTACACATCGTTGGAAAGGTTGGAAACTACACTTTCAGAATCTATGAATGACTCAAAATGCCCCAGAACCGACTTGTGTCCCTAGTTTCCGTGATCGGTCACATATGTGTCCATAAGACTTTTGACTAATGGATGTTGTCGCTTCGAGTTCTGGCTTCAAAATGATGTGAAAATCACCCTGCCTAATCGTTCACATAAAACAAAACATTAAGTTATACTTTGTATGACTTTTTATTTTTGTCAGAAGAGGTTTATATGTGGGAGCGGTAATGGCCTATCAATATTAATGAGATTCAGACCAGGGGTGTGACAGACACTCCCCCAATGGCTAATGGCCCATCAAGTGAGGCAGCCTGAACAAAGAATGAGAGGAGATTCAAAGGTTTTGTTTTTCAATTTGTTTTATTGTAATTCCTCTATGTGGAGAAACTAAATGTTCTAAATTTGCTCTAAGCAAATCAAATGTGAGTAAAATAAATAATTGTGGTCCAAGTTCCCGGGCAGGCAGGAATCTCAGAGTCTGTGGAACGATATCAATGTCAGTTTCTGTTTTCCATGACAGAGTGGACTCCTTGTTGCTCGTCTGAATGTTTGTCTTGGCCCTCTTTGCCACATTCCTATAAAAATAATAATATGAACAAAGATTAATAAAGGTTGATCAAAGTACTATCAGCAGTGTTGGGAGTAACGCGTTACAAAAGTAATGCATTACAGTAACATATTACTTTTTGCTGTAACGCAGTAGTGTAAGGCATTACTAATCAATTTTCAGTAATATTTTACTCGGTACATGTTCAGTAAGGCTTGCGTTACAACAGACTTTTAGTTTTAATTGTAAAACAACAAAAAAACAGCAAGACCGCGAGACATTAAGGAATGAAAAATGCAAGTAGGCTAAATTACCTGTTCGTGGTCAGTCAATAGCCGCGTGTGGTGTCCAAGTCTGTAAATAAAAACTAAATGGCAGCGTCTGATATATTTGTATAGCGATTTATTTTTTACAGGAGTGCAGTGAGGTAGGCCTATGATTTCGGCCTCTGTGCTCACGCTGGCCAGTGGAAAAGCGGCTAATGGTGAAGATGGCATGAAGAAGACTACATTCGCGAGATGGACGTATGCGCATTAGGCTATTCGTTCTGTGTTTTCTTTCTAAACAGTTAGGCTATGTTTATGTGGTATTTTTCATGTTTTCATCACGCAATCATGTTTTTGATGCGGTGGTGACGCGTTCATACGGGCGGCGGCGCTGCCGATAAAGCACCTAAAAGCTGTCACAAAGAACCGGCAAAAGCAATGATTATGAATATGTCAAATATAGCAAGGAGACATTTTAATTGTTTATTAATAAAGTCAAGATGAAGTTGACGATGCTGACTCGCGATCTTCGCAGTAGGCTAGTGAATGCACCCGAGAGAAATGCACATTTCATTTCATAAGCAGAGAGCAGTCTGTTTTCTTTCGTTTTGAATTGTTCTGTTTACAAGTAGACATTTCAATATATATATATATATATTTTTCAGGTCCGTGAATAAGCTAGCTACCTTATACGCTGAGTTTCGGTTCATTTATGAGACGCGCTCCAGTTCACGCCCTGGCGCCTCCGTGTCGTGGTTATCTATAATTGTCTGCTATATTTAGCCTACTTCTTATTTTTTAAATCCAGGCAATTGGTTGATGAAACATTGATTAAAATTATTATACAATTAATACAAAACGAAATTCACTTTAAAGAAAGGCTTTGTGTCTTCTGTGTAAGGCCTCTGTGAAAGTTTTAAAGCAGTCTTTTAACGTCCGTAACGGAGAACTGTCACGTCTGTAACATTGTTTTTTCCTCATAAATGCGAACACGGAAAATAAAAAATAAATGAATACTTTATGTTCTGTGGAGAGCCAACCCTTCTTCATCCGATTTTCGCAGTGTAATTCACAGAATTACAACAAAAAAAAATCGTTGCCTCCTAAAAGTTAAAGATTGTTTTTGTCACGCATGACTGTCTATTTCCCTAATATTAAATATAAAACGCATGTGTAGACTGATATTTTTCTAATGTCTGGACTCCTTTCAAGGAGGAGCCTATGGATAAACATACGTTTCAATATTTTGGTATTAATGTATTTTCTGAGAATTTATATTTCAAGTTTTGACTGCAAATGTCATGTCCATTACGCTGGAATTCCCAAATTTTAAATAATTTATCCTCAGCTAGTTTTGTGGTGTAGGTCTACGTATTTTATAATGTTAAGTTAACTTCAAATAATACTAATAGTAATTTAAAGATGTGGTAGCATTGGATCTGGACGGTATGGATAACGCTGGGAGTTGGAAGGGGTGTGTCGCGATTCTGCAGGTTCGTGGATCTGAGTGCCCGATTTCGGTTTCATATCGCATATTGTTACAGCCCTAGTCATTTTAGAATGTTAAGTTCTACTTCTGTATAGTTATTTTGGTGAAAGTAACTCAAAAGTAATACAGGAGTAATGTAACGCATTACAATTCTGAGACAGTAATATTGTAAGGTAATGAATTACTTTTAAATAACAGTAACAAGTAATGTATAATGTATTACAGTTTGGAAGTAACTTGCACAACACTGACTATCAGCATGTCAGGGCTATCAGGGCAATCATCATGTTGATAAAAAAATATATACAAGCTCTTTTATATTAACATTACAGATCAATAATTGTAATATTGTGCATGCATAACACATTTTTTGCAAAGCCACAGTAGTAGGTAAAAAATAGTAGATAAATATGTACTTACTCTTTTTGATTTCCATTGCTGCGTGTCCTGCGAGTTTGAGGGGAAGGCGAGAGTGAACAAGCTACATTCCTTTGTAAAATGTATGATAATAATAGTTTTCAACTTTTTTTAAGAGTACTATTCCAGTACATGCATAACTGATGGACATTTAGCAATGCTGATAAAGCAACACAATATAAGCTCTTTTATGTTAACATTACCAATCAATAAATGTTATATTGTGCATGCATAACAACATATTTTTTGCAAAGCCACACAGGCACATATACATTTGCATCATCACTAAGTATACAAACAAAATGTAACTAACATCTGTAAAATAGTAGGTAAATATGTAATTACTCTTTTTGATTTTTGTTGCTGTGTGTCCTCGTTGCAGTGGAAGGCGAGAGTGAACAAGCTACATTCCTTTTAAAAAAAGTTAAAAACTATTATTAACATATATTTTACAGAGTACTATTCCAGCACATGCATAACTGATGGACATTTAGCAATGCTGATAACACAAAACATATGTAACATCATCAACCAATCTCCAAAAAGAAATAATAAAGTCATACAGGCTCATATTGTATTAACACTAAGTATAAACAAAATTGAACTAACGTCTGTACAATTGTAGGTAAATATGTACTTACTCTTTCTGATTTCTGACTGTGTTGCTAAGCGCACTCCGAGTTGCAGGCGGAGGTAGTGATGAAGCTACATTCCTTTTAAAAAAGTTGAAGAATATTATTACATAAATATAACCATAGTAGCATAAGTCTATAATGAATAACTGATGTAAATAATTTTAGACGCGTGCAATAAGCCTATATGCGTGTCAATGGGCCATTACCGGAGAGGCACACCGCAAACAAAAAACATTTGCGCAATTCATTAACTGGGTATATTTACACATTTCAGCACATTTACACACATTTACAACTGATATTTGTGAGCATGCATCGTTAATGATAATGAGGCAGTATTTAAACTAGTCAAAATATAATCTAAACACCTACTAAGCCTATTTTCTAAAATAACTTCTAAATTCTAGCTTTCATACATAATGATCTAAACATATCATTTACACATACAAATTTCCTAACCAAGGGGTTTACAGTGCGTAGCATATGCACTAAAAACAAAAACAAAAAAAAACATTTTTGACGTTGAAATGGTACGAGATATTAAATTCATGGTATAGATATGCACTTTGATTAGATTGTGTTGAATATATCAAATGTCAATACTCCGGATGGCAAGTGGAAAATAGTCCACCCAGTATAATATGTAAGCTACATGTTTATATTGAATAGCTTGTCAACTAATGGAAGTAAGACTAAATACTTACTCATCCGCAATTCTATCCACGGCTGGATCAAGTCGCTCTCAAAATACAAATGGTCGTCATCAGAGTAGTCGCGCTCTTCTTCTGATGAAAATGTGGATTCTTCGTCGCTAGTATCCAGGACGAGCTGAAGAGCTTCCACACCGGTGTATCGTGCCATCTTCCCAACACGCAGGTGACTGAATGATTAAACTTGAAGCCTTTAATGCATTTGCTTGGGGGCGTTTACCTGTTTTGCATTGATGGCTTAACACATTATCTTGTGAATAGCGCGCTCCGTGAGTAGGCGTGAGCGAATTAAAGTAAATGAGCTTGTAATCAGCTCGACTGGAATGACTCTATTTTCATACAGATTCCAGAAGCTGAGAATATTTGTTTTTAATATAAATTACTTCATTTAAAAGATGCGATCTCAAGCTTTATGCCCGTGGGTATGTTTGCCTGTTTGACTGAATTTTCGTGGAGTTACAGATAATTTCCGAACGCGTTTCAAATTGGAGTTCGCTGACAGAGAGTGTGCAGAACTCGCATCATGTTAATTTTTCTTTATTTGGCAAAAAGCAAAACACTTTATTTTTATTGTGAGTATACAGAAAAAAAATAGAAACTGAACAGGATCGATTGATGTATAACATGAAAATGAAAGATCAAAATTAACAGAGCATTTTTTGAGTTAATTTTGCATTGCTAAAAAAAAAACGAGCAAAACGCGGTGGCGCGTTTTTGGTCCCCAGAGGGTTAAATCTATACTTGCCTTTGCTGTGAAAGCATTTTGTGAAGTTCCTGAAGAAGGATTTTAATGGTTCCATGAGTCTGATAAATGGTGTTAATGGTGTTAATGATAAATGGAGTCAAAATAATATAGAATTCGTAGAAAAATTGGAAAAGTTTTTGGGGCAAACCTGGCCTGTTGAAAAGAGATGGTATTCATCCCTCCTGGGATGGTGCTGCTCTTTTCTCTAGTAATTTGGCTCATAGTCTTAGAGATAAAACATGACAATCTGGGGCTCAGGTCAGGAAGCAGACAGACTGGCTAAACCGACCGTCTGCTAGCGACCTCGCGTCACCAAGGTCAGATAAATCCCATCACATAGAGGCTCTTTCACCTAGATATCATCATATAGAGACTGTGGCTGTTCCCCGAATTTGGAAATACAAAAAACTTCCAAACCTATCTAAGGTTAAAAATTTAATTGATGTTCAACAAATAAAAAACAGATATAATACAGATGAGCAAACGATAAAGCTTGGGTTGCTGAATATTCAATCCCTTACTTCAAAAGCACTTATTGTTAATGATATGCTTTCAGATTATAACCTAGATGTGCTGTGTTTGACAGAAACCTGGCTAAAACCAAACGATTACATTACTTTAAATGAGTCCACCCCGCAAGATTACTGTTATAAACATGAACCTCGTCCAAAAGGCAAAGGGGGAGGTGTTGCAGTAATTTATAGTAATATTTTCAAAACCACTAAGAAATCTAGTTTTAAATATACTTCTTTTAAAGTGTTGGTGCTTAATTTAAAAATATATAGTGTAAACGATAAATCACGTTTGAGAATTCTGCTGGCTACTGTATACAGGCCACCAGGGCACCATAAATACTTTATCAAAGAATTTGCTCACTTTCTATCAGAATTAGTATTGGCTGCAGATAAAGTACTAATTGTTGATGATTTTAATATACATGTAGATAATGAAAAAGATGCATTGGGATTGGCATTTAAAGACATTGTAAACTCAATTGTAGTTAGACAACACGTCGCAGGACCTACTCATTGTCGTAATCATACTCTAGATCTAATATTATCACATGGAATAATATAACATCTCAGATCATTATCTAATCTCATGTAATTTACATTTAGCCGAGGCTGCAAAGCCGACTCCGTGTTATAAATATGTTAGACCTATCACTTCTGCCACGAAAGATTGCTTTATCAATAATCTTCCTGATCAGTTTCATCATCTCAGCATCCCAGATAGCTTAGAAGAACTCGATATTGCAACAGAAACTTTTCAGAAGTCTTTTCCAGCACTTTAGACGCAGTTGCTCCGCTCTGCTTAAAGAAGATTAAAGAAAAAAGTCCAACGCCGTGGTACAACGAGCACACCCGGGCCCTTAAGAGAACAGCCAGAAAAATGGAGCGCAACTGTAAGAAAACAAAACTAGAGGTATTTCGGATTGCATGGAAGGAGAGCTCGATTGCTTACATAGAGGCTTTAAAATTTGCTAGAGCTGCTTATTTCTAAACCCTATTAGAAGAAAATAAACATAATCCTAGGTATTTATTTGAAAAAGTGGCTAAACTAACGAAAAATAAAGCTTTAAGCCCAGAAGTTTCCAAGAAACACAGCAGTAATGACTTTATGAACTTCTTCACTTATAAGATCAATAATATCAGGGACAAAATTATAACTATGCAACCGTCTACTACAGTATCGCATCAGGGAGCGCACTGTAGTCTCCCTGAGGAAAAATTTGATTCATTTGTTGCTATAGGAGAAGAAGAATTTTGCAAAATCGTTAACTCATCTAAATCGACAACTTGTATGTTAGACCCTATACCGACTAAACTATTGAAAGAGATGCTTCCAGAGGTAATAGATCTTCTTCTCAATATCATTAATTTGTCTTTGCCTCTAGTATACGTACCAAAACCCTTAAGCTGGCTATGATTAAACCGCTTGTTAAAAAAACGCAACTTGATTCTACGGAATTTGTCAATTACAGGCCGATCTCGAATTTGCCTTTTCTGTCAAAGATATTAGAAAAGGCAGTATCCTCAAACCTGTGTTCATTTCTTGAAGGAAATGCTATCTGCGAGGATTTTCAGTCCGGATTTAGACCGTACCATAGTACTGAGACTCCTCTTATTAAAGTCACAAATGATTTGCTCTTATCATCCGATCGTGGTTGTATCTCTTTATTAGTGTTACTTGATCTTAGTGCTGCATTTGACACCATTGACCACAACATTCTATTAAATAGACTAGAAAACTATGTTGGCATTAGTGGAATTGCACTAGCATGGTTTAAATCATACTTATCTGACCGTTTTCAGTTTGTAGCAGTAAATGAAGAGATGTCTTATCGGTCAAAAGTTCAGTATGGCGTACCACAAGGCTCAGTACTAGGACCGCTGCTGTTCACTCTGTACATGCTACCGTTAAGAGATATCATTAAGAAACATGGAATTAGTTTTCACTGTTATGCTGATGATACTTAGCTCTATATTTCCTCAAAACCTAACGAAACTTACCAATTCACAAAATTAACGGAATGCATAGCTAATGATAAAATTGGATGACTAGTAATGTCCTTCTACTAAATTCTGAAAAAACAGAGATTCTAATTATTGGACAAAAAACTTCCACACGCAATAACCTTGTAACGTCACGCCCGCAGAGGGAGCCCTCTCCCGAGTTCTGACTGTGTTCCTCGCCCTCTGCTTCTCTGGTTACTTCCTGTTTGTATGACTTTAAAGCATGGCCAGGTTAGTAGGTCATTGCGAAGTATTGCGAGTCTACCTGTGCTACCGAGCGTTATCTTGTCTTTGTCATGTTTATCTTGTGTACAACCCTTGCCAGCTTTATACTGTTTACGCCTCTTGTATTATCCCTTTGTACCATTGTTTGGATTGGACTGCCTCTTTGTGAGTTACCTCAGCCTGTTTCAAGTTTATGCTATCTGCCTACCGATTCTGATCTGTTTTCTATGGATTCAAATAAACATCTGCATATGGAGTCTGCCTCAGCGTCCGCTTCGTCACATAATACTTCGCCACCGATGACTCCAGCAGAGATGGCTAATCTACAGATAACTATAGCTCTCCAAAACGACCTCCTCAAGGGATATCAGGACCAGCTGGGAAAGGTGCAGGCTGCTAATGATTACCTCACGCAATATCTCCATTCTTTACCACCTCCTTCATCCAAGAAGGTACATTTTGCATTACCTGACAAGTTTGATGGTTCAGCAGAGCAATGCAAGGGGTTTCTCCGGCAAGTAGAAATCTTTTTCAGACATCAAAGGGATGATTTTGACTCTGATGAGAAGAAATGTGCTTTTTTAATGACTCTGTTATCTGGTAAGGCTATTGATTGGGCAGCAGCGGTCTGGGAGACTGACAGCGGGATTCAAAGATCATATACATATTTTATTCAACAAATCAGAGAAGTATTTGAATATCCGGCGGGGGGCATGGACGTTTCTACACAACTCCTGCAATTGAATCAAGGTCGCAGATCAGCCGCTGATTTTGCTATTGAGTTTAGAACGATTGCTGCTCAGAGTGGTTGGAATGATGTTGCGCTCAAAGCCATGTTTCAACGATGTCTTAATGTTGAGTTACAAGCGGAACTTGCATGCAAGGGAGAGAACCAGTCATTCTCAGAGTATGTGACACTGGCTATCAAGATTGATAACCTTATGCGTAATAGTCCTGCTAAATCCAAATCATCATCATCACAGAGAATCACTCCGATAAGTCAATCTTTTCAAATACCCAATCCTGTGCTACCTACTGATCAATCCAGTACCGAACCAATGCAACTAGGAGTTACAAAGCTTTCTTTGGAGGAGAAATCACGACGGCTGATACAACGTTTGTGTTTTTATTGTGGGGAGGCAGGCCACATCAATGCTGTATGTCCACGTAAGGCCCAGAGGACTACAACACGTGTAAGCCGGGTGAGTGTTGACCAATTTCCTCCCTTTACCACTAAATTCCCCACTATCCGTGTCAAGATTACCATTGAAAATGACTGTGTTGATTCCTCAGCGTTGATTGACTCTGGATCAGCCCTAAATTTAATTCACCAAGACCTCATCAAGAAGTTCAACATTCCCACGCAACCCTGTGATCCACCACTCAGGATCAACGCTGTTAACAATAAGCCTATTGGAGATGGCATCAACCAACAAACTCTACCCATGCAACTTCAAGTAGGACCATATCATTTGGAAACCATTTCATTCTACGTGATTGATTCCCCACGTCATGAAATCATTCTAGGATACCCATGGTTATCAATGCACGATCCTATCATCTCTTGGCGTCAGGGTGAAGTTAAGCAATGGTCACAATTCTGCAGTACACACTGTCTAAGCACCATAGTTACTAAGCCGTGTTGTACTACAAGTATTGAAAGTCCTGATTCCAAGGTTGTCACCATTCCATCATGTTATCAAGAATATCAAGGAGTCTTTAGCAAAATAAAAGCGACCATTCTTCCACCGCATCGTCCCTGGGATTGTGCTATTGACCTTTTATCCAATGTAATGCCCCCCAAAAGCAAAGTTTATCCTCTATCACGCCCAGAATCTCAGGCCATGGAGGAATACATTGAAGAAGCTCTCAGTTCCGGCTTCATTCGACCATCTACTTCTCCGGCGGCTGCAGGCTTTTTCTTCGTGGAAAAGAAGGATGGGGGATTACGGCCTTGCATTGACTACAGAGGTTTGAACAATGTCACCGTTAAATTCAGTTATCCATTACCATTGGTACCTTCTGCCCTAGAACAGCTCCGAGAGGCAACAATTTACACCAAGTTAGACCTCAGGAGTGCCTACAACCTCATCAGAATCAAGGAGGGGGACGAGTGGAAGACGGCATTTCTGACCACTAGGGGGCACTACGAATACCAGGTCATGCCATATGGTCTCGTCAATGCACAGGCAGTCTTCCAGTCTTTTATCAATGAGATCTTCAAGGACATTCTGAACGAGTAATTGGTTGCATACATTGACGATATTCTTATTTATTCCAAGTCTGAAGGTGAACATCAAGATCATGTCAAGACTGTGCTATCCAGACTACTAAAGAATCAACTTTATGTAAAAGCTGAGAAGTGTGAGTTCCATGTCAAGCGTACCTCTTTCCTGGGATATAACATCAGCCATCAGGGTGTAGAAATGGACAATTCAAAGATTACTGCAGTCACTGAATGGCCCCAACCAACCACAATCAAGGAACTTCAACGTTTCTTAGGATTTGCCAACTTCTATCGACGCTTTATCCGTAATTATAGTATCACTGCAGCTCCACTGACTTCCATGCTGAAGGGTAAACCTTCAAAATTAAAATGGACTGAAAATGCCACACAGGCTTTCATTAAGCTCAAGAACAGTTTCACAACTGCACCCATCCTCAAGCATCCAGATCCCAACCTGCCGTTTATAATAGAAGTTGACGCTTCGGACAATGGTATTGGTGCAGTGCTATCTCAACGCCATGGACAGCCGGGCAAGCTTTACCCTTGCGCATACTTTTCAAGAAAGCTCACAGACGCAGAACGCAACTATGATGTCGGCAACAAGGAACTTCTTTCCATGAAAGCCGCAATAGAGGAATGGAGACATTGGTTGGAGGGGTCCACTCTTCCATTCCAGGTTATCACGGACCATAAGAATCTGGAATATGTCAAGAGTGCCAAGAGACTTAATCCACGACAAGCGCGTTGGTCACTTTTCTTCACAAGATTTCAATTTACGGTAACTTACAGACCTGGCAGTAAAAACAGTAAGGCTGATGCCTTATCCAGGCGTCATGATCATCCCCAAGCAGAATCCACACCAGAATTCATTCTGTCACCATCTGTGATTATTGCTCCCATTACATGGGATTTGATGGAGGAAATTCAAGGAGAACAACAGAATGAACCTACTCCGAAAGGTTGTCCCCCCAACAAGCAGTATGTTCCTACAAAGCTTCGTACCAGAGTCATTCAATGGGTCCATACATAACTCTGTTCAGGTCATCCTGGCATCTCAAGGACTCTTGGTCTCACACAGAATTAATTCTGGTGGCCATCTATGTTTAAGGATGTGGACATCTATGTCAAGTCCTGCTCGATCTGCGCCCAGTCAAAGACACCTAAACAATTACCCTCTGGTTTATTACAGCCATTGCCCATTCCACAACGACCTTGGTCACATCTTTCTATAGACTTTGTTACTGATCTACCTCCATCAAATGAATTTACGACTGTCCTAGTTATCATTGACCGCTTCTCTAAATCCTGTCGGCTTATACCCATGAAGGGCCTCCCCACGGCCATGGAAACCGCGCAAGCTCTGTTCCAACATGTCTTCAGAGTTTATGGAATACCCGAAGACATTGTTTCGGATAGAGGAACACAATTCACCTCACAAGTATGGCGAGCCTTTTGCAGGCAGCTAGACATCAATGTTAGCTTGACCTCGGGATATCATCCCCAGTCGAATGGTCAAGTGGAAAGATTAAATCAAGAGGTTGGTAGATATTTACGGTCGTACTGTGGTTATGATCAGCATCGTTGGTCAGAGTTTTTACCATGGGCTGAGTACGCACAGAATTCTTTAAAACATTCATCTACTGATATCACTCCATTTCAATGCGTGCTTGGATACCAACCCCCCATGTTTCCATGGTCTGGAGAACCATCCATGGTACCTGCAGTCGATGACTGGATTCGTCGTAGTGAGAGGGTGTGGAATGCTTCACATGTACGTCTGCAAAGGGCTGTCAGGAACCAGGAGATCCAGGCCAATAGACGACGTCGTCCACACCCCCCATACCAGCTTGGACAAAGGGTTTGGCTCTCCACACGGGACCTCAAGTTGCGGCTACCTAGCAAGAAATTAAGCCCAAGGTATGTAGGCCCATTTAAAATTATAAGACAAATAAATGAGGTCACATATCAGTTGGAGCTTCCTATAAATTATCGAATCTCTCCATCTTTCCATGTTTCCCTCCTGAAACCGGCTCACCCGGGTGCTGACCCCAACATTGAGAACTCGGAGCCACCTCCACCGCTGGACATTGATGGATCCCCTGCTTATGCGGTAAAGGAGTTGTTGGACTCAAGAAGGAGAGGGGGTCAGCTCCAATATTTGGTGGACTGGGACGGGTACGGACCTGAGGAGAGATCTTGGGTGACAACCCATGACATCTTGGATCCATCGTTAATCAGAGACTTTCATCGAGCCAGACCCGATCGTCCAGCACCACGACCACGGGGTCGCCCTCGTCGAGCGCCAGGGGTCGCTCCTAGGAGGAGGGATTCTGTAACGTCACGCCAGCAGAGGGAGCCCTCTCCCGAGTTCTGACTGTGTTCCTCGCCCTCTGCTTCACTGGTTACTTCCTGTTTGTATGACTTTAAAGCATGGCCAGGTTAGTAGGTCATTGCGAAGTATTGCCAGTCTACCTGTGCTACCGAGCGTTATCTTGTCTTTGTCATGTTTATCTTGTGTACGACCCTTGCCAGCTTTATACTGTTTACGCCTCTTGGATTATCCCTTTGTACCATTGTTTGGATTGGACTGCCTCTTTGTGAGTTACCTCAGCCTGTTTCAAGTTTATGCTATCTGCCTACCGATTCTGATCTGTTTTCTATGGATTCAAATAAACATCTGCATATGGAGTCTGCCTCAGCGTCCGCTTCGTCACAAACCTAGAATACTGTTTAACACTTGATGGCTGCTCTGTCAAGTCTTCGTCGTCAGTTAGGAACCTGGGTGTGCTCTTTGATACTGTACCAATATCTCATTTGAAAGTCACGTGTCTAGTATCTGTAAAAGCGCATTTTTCCATCTTAAAAATATATCTAAATTACGTCATATGCTCTCATTGACAAATGCGGAACAATTAATTCATGCGTTCATGACCTCAAGGCTAGATTATTATAATACTCTACTGGGTGGTTGCCCTGCATGCTTAATAAAACAAACTACAGCTGGTCCAAAACGCAGCCGCTAGAGTTCTTACCAGAAACAAGAAGTAATACCATATTAGCCCGGTTCTGTCAACACTGCATTGGCTCCCTATTAAACATCGTATACATTTTAAAATATTGCTGATTACTTACAAAGCACTAAATGGTTTAGCTCCGCAGTACTTGAGCGAACTCTTAACCCATTATAGTTAATCTATTGCAATCTCAAAACTCTGGCCAGTTGATAATACCTAGAATATCAAAATCAACTTCTGGCGGTAGATCCTTTTCCTACTTGGCACCAAAACTCTGGAACAATCTTCCTAACATTGTCCGGGAAGCAGACACAGTCTGTCAGTTCAAATCTAGACTAAAAACACATCTCTTTGGCTTAGCATACACATAACACATTATATATTGCTATAATTCAATGTTAGGCTGCATAGTTTAGATCAGCCGGAACCAGGAACACTTCCCATAATTCCTGATGTACTTTGTACATCATAAGAAGGATGGCGTCTACGCTAATATTAGTCTCTCTGTTTATCCCAAGGTTTACCGCAGTCCGCCGGATCCAGGCCATATCCAGATCTGATGAAGGACCATCACATGGACACGACGACAACGCATCCCTGAAGTGCCAGCCTCGTCAACACTGTGAAGTCACTGATCAACACTGATCAACACTTCTTCACCCAAATTGATAAGATAAAATAAAAATTCGGCATCAAAATTTATAGACAAGTAGTTTGTTTAGGCATGGTTTGTAAGGAATTACAAACCTGCGCACATATATTCAAACGCACATAACTATAGAATCAATTCTTAATGCGCATGTGAACGCCATCAGCGTCTATCACAGGTTAACGTTTAAAGTCTGTTTAGAGAGAACGGTGTCGTCTTAGCGGCCCCTAATTTAATAACAAATGATCATTTAGACGGAAGTGAATCAATCAAAACTAACTTTAGCTGGAAAAAACATTTTTCAAGAGCCACTATAAAACCAAACCAATCTCTGTTACCTTAAATTATATGTTTATCTCTGTAAAGCTGCTTTGAAACAATCTACATTGTTAAAAGCGCTATATAAATGAGGATGACTTGACTTGACTTGTGAATGCCTCATGGACATCTCAACAAACTTATCTCCATACCGGCGTGATGACCCCTAACCAGATGAACTGGAAAAATATTGTGAAAGTTCTGATCCAATCTGACTTCTGACCTATTATGCCGCCTAAATCATAATCTGACACTGTTCGTTTATTGGCCAAAGGAGGACTGGCCCCCTGACTGAGCCTGGGTTCTCCCAAGGTTTTTTTCTCCATTCTGTCACCTGATGGAGTTTTGGATCCTTGCCACTATCGCCTTTTTTTCGCCTTCATTCGCCATTGGCTTTTGGATTGCTTAGTTGGGGACATTTAACATTTAATTTTGAATTTAACAATACTATTACAACTTACTTTCCTGTTATCTCTGTAAAGCTGTTTTGAAACAATTTGTATTGTAAAAGCGCTATATGAATAAAGGTGACTTGACTTGACTTGAACTCATGAGAAGGGAAGAAGTCAGAAGAGTTGATGGCTGGAGTTGCGATTGACTTCTTCTGCATTGAATGAAGAATTTGTGCCAAACTCCTGATGTTGTCCTTTATTCTGTTCTGGTTGAGAGAGTCCTGTCTCTCCTGAATGAGCACATGGCTGGTTGTGGGTCAAGGCCTGCCGCGGCCACGCGGGACAGCAACTCGAACGTACCGAGAAGGCCAAAATAGGGAAGGGCTTGTGTAGAGGCCATTTAAAGCCTGAGAAAGGTCCCAGCATTCAGGGTTGGCTCAACCAACAAGAAAGTTGGAATTTCCAAGTGGGAAATTCCTCTGTTGGGAGGATTTATGTCCCTGTCTCAAACATGGTTAGACATGGGCCTTGCCATTTGTGTCCATTTATACTCAGATAAATATAACAAAGTCATAATGGCGTATAATCAATAATCAATATTTCACAATTAATAGCTGATCATACGGGTTCTGAGTTATCACCTACAATTTTAAATTGCTATCTTTTTAAATTGCTATCAATTTTTTAATTGCTAAATTCCTATCCTTCTGTTTGTGAAGAATAACTTTCTGATAATATTATAATTAAAGTATTTATCAATATCAAGCTTGTAGCTTAGGATCACACATTTAAGAGGCTTTGATTGATGATTACCAGTCAGAGACAATAAAGAGTATAATGAGGATTTAATAAATGAATCTATAGCACAAATTACATTTGACAACAAATATATACAGAACAATGAATAACGGAGATAAGGAAAGGAGGAGAGAGAAAGCAGACCACAGAAATAGCAAACTTCACAACACAGTTAACCCTTAAGAACCATCAAGGAATCACACACCTTAAAGCAGGGATAAACAGCTCTAAACACATTTAGATTTTGATGGAAATAGATGGGCTACTTGCATTATAAACCTTTGTGTGGCTGAAACAAGGCTGCATGGGTGTGTGGTCCTCCTGCGTCCTGGAACTGGTTTCAGAGTGCATGTATCTCGCGGGAAGTTCAAAGTGTTACGTGTTGGTGAGTTGCTGGAAATCAGGCTAAGTCCGTTTCGCCCGGGGGTCGTAATGACTACGGCACAAGGTTTAAAACGAAGAAAAGAACTAAACGAAAATAAGAAAAGCTTGAACTAGAATGCAAAGGAAGAGAGAAGTGGAGTCGTCCAAGGATTACGAAGATGAGAGAACGAGGAGACTGGGCCCTCATCTTTTCAAAGAAGATGGCCCACACCTCCTCAGGAGCACATCGACCAATGACATTCGGTAATCTTGGGCGGGAAAAGATTTCTTTGTTTCTTCTGACAACCTAATTTGCATATTTTATGGTGGTGTCAGACTTCGCCCCTTTCTACTATCAAGAATGGGAAACATAGTGTAATGCATTTTATCATAACCATATATATATATTTTTAGCTAAAGCAGACCAAGAGGATTAATTCGGTACCAAGAAATGTAGGTTTTGCATATATAAAGGTGGATATATACTCTTAGAGTTTGATATGAGCACTTAGAGTTTAGCTACACGACTATAAAATCATAACTAGGCTTGGTACAAAAGCAGAAACACAAAGGCATACATGAATATATTGTATACTTTTCAGAATTACACATATTTTAGGTTTCACTACAAGAAAGTTTGGTTGTGTGTGTGTGTGTGCGTTAAGTCTTCACCCAGGAATTCTTTCCTGTCGTAAAGGGGGTTCAGTTGATAAACATCTATTTGAAGCTTGCTCATCGCTGGTTTTATGGGTTTTTCCTTTCCTTCGTGTGCACCACAAAAGTGTCAATGGACAATTTGGACCCATTAGATGGAGACTTTTTGGCGCTCACTAGTTGAGTTATAGGCAAAACTCAAAGGGTTAAAAGGTTTTTGACATGTTGGAATGAGCGAGCCATCCTGACATTGTCCATATGCTACAGTCCCCTTTTTCGTCAGATGAAGTCCCTGTGTGGACATCATCAGATGACAATCATCACAATGGGTGGATGGCAGGTGAATCATGATGGTCGTTAAGCAGGTGGTTCCTACTTGTCCTCCGCCTTTGGTTCCTCTGGCTGAGGATCCATTTCGATGAGGTTTGAAATGGTCTCTGTCTTGGTCCCTTTTTTTCGCAGGTTCCGTTTGAAGCCTGGAGAAAAGGGGTCTCTGTGCTTGGTCATGGACACACGCATCTCATTGACTCTTTTAAACAGGATGAAGGTCAGGCCCAGGGTCATGGCGTAGCCAACTGCTGTAGATAGGCAGAGTGCCGTGTCGGCGGCAGTCCAAGCTTGGATGACAAGTGAGTTGGACAGGGGAGGCAGTCGGGACAGTGCTTGGAGGGCTGAGTCGATGGGAGTAATGTCGATTAGCTGGGACCCCCCTTCCACAATCCTCAGTTCCAGTTCTGGATCTAGGGTGAAGTTGTGATTCTTGAAGAAGGGTGGCAGTAAGAACAGGAGTGTTGACGAGCCACCGATCACCCACGATCTCTGCTTGCGTTCCGGTGACTTGTGTGAGAGGTTTGGCCTCAGCAGGGCAGCGTGTGCCGCTGATCATGGGCTGCAAGCCGCAGATTCCTTCAGTGTTGTCTCTGAGGAAAGGTTTGCTAGGGCAGAGATAGTGAATGTCTTTGGTCAGAGTACACATGAGCAGGTTTGGGGCGAGGTACAACTGTGGGTTGCTGTCATTTTAGGCCACCACGGCTGGAGTACGTATCTTGATGTGGGTGTTACCTTCCCAAAACCCAACATTGACAATGTCCTTGAGATTCTGTTTGACTCGATGATGGGTAGGTTCAGGAGGAAGGCCACCTCCCTTTGCTTGGGGTCGACGTGGAGTGGGATGCCGCTACCCAGCGAGTAGGCGAGGTGGGTTTGAAGAAGGTTAGTTGGTGCAGTAGTGGCGGAGGCCAGCACAGTTCATACAAGGCTCAAGGGTACCAGGTAAGGTGGGATTCTACCCATGGCCAGGCTGTCAATGGAGGCGCTCACCTCCCGCAGCATGTCTGTCATCAGGGCTGTGATGAGCTGGGTCTGGGCAAAATCATTCTGGAAGACTGTAAACAGTTGTTTCATGGATTTCACTGTCTGGTTCAGCAGGACACTGTGCGTATTTAGAATTACCACAGTCCCCTTCAATGATTTGCCGATGGTCTGCAGGGACTCACTCTGTGTGGTGAGTTGCTGTCTCAGCTTTGCAATTTCAGTCTGAATTTCAGTCACATGCCGCCTCACGGTGGCTAGGCTCACTGCGTTGACACTAGAAATGCCTATGTTAAACAGGGTTCCGACAGCAGCGGCAGGGTTCCGCTCCGAGCAAAGCTCCCAGGAACCGTTTGGTGCAGCAGTCGTGTCCGCCTAGCTCCGCTTGTGTGATGGGCACCTTCTCTAGTTGGTTGAGCATGTGTTCGACGTCGGCTTCAGCATGAGTGAGGGAGTCCTCTGTCCATCGGGCACCCGCCCAGCTGTATTGCGCAGTCGCACTTGGGTAGTGCGCTCTGTAGACGTTACGAGGGTCAAGACGAACATACACCTTCTGGGTGTGGGTCCTGCAGTTGGTGATCAGGAGTCCTGGTTGTTCCCTCAGTACAATGCCTGATGCTGGACCTGGTGAGGTGACATCTGATTGCGGCTGCACTTCGGTTGACTGGAGGCACAGAAGGGTGAACCACAGCAGCATCCTGGTACAGAGCAGAGTGAGGGGAAGAGAGAGAGAGAGAGAGAGAGAGAGAGAGAGAGCATGTCAGCGAGGGTTGTCCTTAGTTCGACAGGACAGTCTTTTCGCTTTGATGATTGCAACTAGGTTAGTTTGCATTGGCCCCTCCCTGCCTTTCCCTGCCAGCAGCCACATGTCTCTTAATTTGGTTACAGTGGACACTTTTTAAAACTGTCTCTTTCTGTCCCCGGCTTAGTTGGATTCGGTACGCGACGGGAGAGAGTTTGTCAACAATCTCATGAGGACCCGTCCAGTGAGGCAGAAATGTCTTTGACAACCGATGGGAGGCTGTGTGGGATGGCTGGATGAAGCTATAATACCAGACCCTGTCGCCCATGTCCAGTTCCTGGTGTGACGCTTTTCGGTCATAGTATGCTTTCTGGCCTTCAGCACTCTTTTGAAGCTGTTGCTGGGCAAAAGCAAATGTTGTTTTCAGGTGCCGTTGTAGTTTGTCAAGGTACTGGTGAGTGGTGCAGTGTACTGTACCCACTTTGTGAACTGACACACGACCGTGAGGAAGTACTTGTTGCCCCTCGTTGACCTGGGCAGGGGTCCTACCCAGTCGATTTGGAGGTCTGACCATGGAAATGTGACTCCTCTGCGTTGCAGTGGAGCTCTGTGGTTTGGGTTTGCTGGTTGAAACTGGCAGCAAAACAGGCATTCTCTGACATATTCTGCAACATCTTTCTGCATGCGGGGCCAGTATGCCACTTGCTTCAGAGTCTCATAAGTGGCCCTGGTACCGTGGTGTCCGGCACATGGTGCGTCATACATCAGCATGACCCCCCTTAGGCACTGTGGCACCACAAGCCTTGGCGCAGTAATGTCATCAGGTGCATACCACAGAATGTGGTATACCACATCATGTGTTTGATGTCATGTAGACGTCTGAGGCACGGGTTACCTGTGAGTTCAGAAGGTGCGATAGAGTGGTTGGAGGGGTCTGAGAGGTGATTCAGAATAGTCTGTATGGATGTGTCAGGGGCCTGTATGTCCGCTATGTCGTTGTTTGACATTTGTGGAGCTAGCGTTAGAGGATGTGAGGTTGGCACTGTTGCAGGAAAGGTTCGTTTGCTACGGGTTATCACTGCAACGTTCAAGGTGGGTGGGTGGGTTGGAGGTGACCAGAGATTGCCGTGTAGTGCGCCAGTCTTGGCTAGGGCATCAGTTTGGTTGCCTTGAGTGTCCTTTCAACTTTTTCCAGTAGACAATCATGTTGTGAGTTTTTGTGATGTCAGCACATGCCTGGAACATGTGTTGGTGTGTGACAGGCTTGTTATTTGAAGTCTTAAAGCCATTTTGTTTCCAGCCTGGAAGGTGGCATGTGAAACTGAATCTGGCATAGTTAGAGTCTGTGCAGATAAGGAGTTCTCTGATGTTGTGTGTCGATGCGATTTGCAGCATTATGAGATCCTATCCTTCTGTTTGTGAAGAATAACTTTCTGATAATATTATAATTAAAGTATTTATCAATATCAAGCTTGTAGCTTAGGATCACACATTTAAGAGGCTTTGATTGATGATTACCAGTCAGAGACAATAAAGAGTATAATGAGGATTTAATAAATGAATCTATAGCACAAATTACATTTGACAACAAATATATACAGAACAATGAATAACGGAGATAAGGAAAGGAGGAGAGAGAAAGCAGACCACAGAAATAGCAAACTTCACAACACAGTTAACCCTTAAGAACCATCAAGGAATCACACACCTTAAAGCAGGGATAAACAGCTCTAAACACATTTAGATTTTGATGGAAATAGATGGGCTACTTGCATTATAAACCTTTGTGTGGCTGAAACAAGGCTGCATGGGTGTGTGGTCCTCCTGCGTCCTGGAACTGGTTTCAGAGTGCATGTATCTCGCGGGAAGTTCAAAGTGTTACGTGTTGGTGAGTTGCTGGAAATCAGGCTAAGTCCGTTTCGCCCGGGGGTCGTAATGACTACGGCACAAGGTTTAAAACGAAGAAAAGAACTAAACGAAAATAAGAAAAGCTTGAACTAGAATGCAAAGGAAGAGAGAAGTGGAGTCGTCCAAGGATTACGAAGATGAGAGAACGAGGAGACTGGGCCCTCATCTTTTCAAAGAAGATGGCCCACACCTCCTCAGGAGCACATCGACCAATGACATTCGGTAATCTTGGGCGGGAAAAGATTTCTTTGTTTCTTCTGACAACCTAATTTGCATATTTTATGGTGGTGTCAGACTTCGCCCCTTTCTACTATCAAGAATGGGAAACATAGTGTAATGCATTTTATCATAACCATATATATATATTTTTAGCTAAAGCAGACCAAGAGGATTAATTCGGTACCAAGAAATGTAGGTTTTGCATATATAAAGGTGGATATATACTCTTAGAGTTTGATATGAGCACTTAGAGTTTAGCTACACGACTATAAAATCATAACTAGGCTTGGTACAAAAGCAGAAACACAAAGGCATACATGAATATATTGTATACTTTTCAGAATTACACATATTTTAGGTTTCACTACAAGAAAATTTGGTTGTGTGTGTGTGTGTGCGTTAAGTCTTCACCCAGGAATTCTTTCCTGTCGTAAAGGGGGTTCAGTTGATAAACATCTATTTGAAGCTTGCTCATCGCTGGTTTTATGGGTTTTTCCTTTCCTTCGTGTGCACCACAAAAGTGTCAATGGACAATTTGGACCCATTAGATGGAGACTTTTTGGCGCTCACTAGTTGAGTTATAGGCAAAACTCAAAGGGTTAAAAGGTTTTTGACATGTTGGAATGAGCGAGCCATCCTGACATTGTCCATATGCTACAGTCCCCTTTTTCGTCAGATGAAGTCCCTGTGTGGACATCATCAGATGACAATCATCACAATGGGTGGATGGCAGGTGAATCATGATGGTCGTTAAGCAGGTGGTTCCTACTTGTCCTCCGCCTTTGGTTCCTCTGGCTGAGGATCCATTTCGATGAGGTTTGAAATGGTCTCTGTCTTGGTCCCTTTTTTTCGCAGGTTCCGTTTGAAGCCTGGAGAAAAGGGGTCTCTGTGCTTGGTCATGGACACACGCATCTCATTGACTCTTTTAAACAGGATGAAGGTCAGGCCCAGGGTCATGGCGTAGCCAACTGCTGTAGATAGGCAGAGTGCCGTGTCGGCGGCAGTCCAAGCTTGGATGACAAGTGAGTTGGACAGGGGAGGCAGTCGGGACAGTGCTTGGAGGGCTGAGTCGATGGGAGTAATGTCGATTAGCTGGGACCCCCCTTCCACAATCCTCAGTTCCAGTTCTGGATCTAGGGTGAAGTTGTGATTCTTGAAGAAGGGTGGCAGTAAGAACAGGAGTGTTGACGAGCCACCGATCACCCACGATCTCTGCTTGCGTTCCGGTGACTTGTGTGAGAGGTTTGGCCTCAGCAGGGCAGCGTGTGCCGCTGATCATGGGCTCCAAGCCGCAGATTCCTTCAGTGTTGTCTCTGAGGAAAGGTTTGCTAGGGCAGAGATAGTGAATGTCTTTGGTCAGAGTACACATGAGCAGGTTTGGGGCGAGGTACAACTGTGGGTTGTTGTCATTTTAGGCCACCACGGCTGGAGTACGTATCTTGATGTGGGTGTTACCTTCCCAAAACCCAACATTGACAATGTCCTTGAGATTCTGTTTGACTCGATGATGGGTAGGTTCAGGAGGAAGGCCACCTCCCTTTGCTTGGGGTCGACGTGGAGTGGGATGCCGCTACCCAGCGAGTAGGCGAGGTGGGTTTGAAGAAGGTTAGTTGGTGCAGTAGTGGCGGAGGCCAGCACAGTTCATACAAGGCTCAAGGGTACCAGGTAAGGTGGGATTCTACCCATGGCCAGGCTGTCAATGGAGGCGCTCACCTCCCGCAGCATGTCTGTCATCAGGGCTGTGATGAGCAGGGTCTGGGCAAAATCATTCTGGAAGACTGTAAACAGTTGCTTCATGGATTTCACTGTCTGGTTCAGCAGGACACTGTGGGTATTTAGAATTACCACAGTCCCCTTCAATGATTTGCCGATGGTCTGCAGGGACTCACTCTGTGTGGTGAGTTGCTGTCTCAGCTTTGCAATTTCAGTCTGAATTTCAGTCACATGCCGCCTCACGGTGGCTAGGCTCACTGCGTTGACACTAGAAATGCCTATGTTAAACAGGGTTCCGACAGCAGCGGCAGGGTTCCGCTCCGAGCAAAGCTCCCAGGAACCGTTTGGTGCAGCAGTCGTGTCCGCCTAGCTCCGCTTGTGTGATGGGCACCTTCTCTAGTTGGTTGAGCATGTGTTCGACGTCGGCTTCAGCATGAGTGAGGGAGTCCTCTGTCCATCGGGCACCCGCCCAGCTGTATTGCGCAGTCGCACTTGGGTAGTGCGCTCTGTAGACGTTACGAGGGTCAAGACGAACATACACCTTCTGGGTGTGGGTCCTGCAGTTGGTGATCAGGAGTCCTGGTTGTTCCCTCAGTACAATGCCTGATGCTGGACCTGGTGAGGTGACATCTGATTGCGGCTGCACTCCGGTTGACTGGAGGCACAGAAGGGTGAACCACAGCAGCATCCTGGTACAGAGCAGAGTGAGGGGAAGAGAGAGAGAGAGAGAGAGAGAGAGAGAGAGAGAGAGAGAGAGAGAGCATGTCAGCGAGGGTTGTCCTTAGTTCGACAGGACAGTCTTTTCGCTTTGATGATTGCAACTAGGTTAGTTTGCATTGGCCCCTCCCTGCCTTTCCCTGCCAGCAGCCACATGTCTCTTAATTTGGTTACAGTGGACACTTTTTAAAACTGTCTCTTTCTGTCCCCGGCTTAGTTGGATTCGGTACGCGACGGGAGAGAGTTTGTCAACAATCTCATGAGGACCCGTCCAGTGAGGCAGAAATGTCTTTGACAACCGATGGGAGGCTGTGTGGGATGGCTGGATGAAGCTATAATACCAGACCCTGTCGCCCATGTCCAGTTCCTGGTGTGACGCTTTTCGGTCATAGTATGCTTTCTGGCCTTCAGCACTCTTTTGAAGCTGTTTCTGGGCAAAAGCAAATGTTGTTTTCAGGTGCCGTTGTAGTTTGTCAAGGTACTGGTGAGTGGTGCAGTGTACTGTACCCACTTTGTGAACTGACACACGACCGTGAGGAAGTACTTGTTGCCCCTCGTTGACCTGGGCAGGGGTCCTACCCAGTCGATTTGGAGGTCTGACCATGGAAATGTGACTCCTCTGCGTTGCAGTGGAGCTCTGTGGTTTGGGTTTGCTGGTTGAAACTGGCAGCAAAACAGGCATTCTCTGACATATTCTGCAACATCTTTCTGCATGCGGGGCCAGTATGCCACTTGCTTCAGAGTCTCATAAGTGGCCCTGGTACCGTGGTGTCCGGCACATGGTGCGTCATACATCAGCATGACCCCCCTTAGGCACTGTGGCACCACAAGCCTTGGCGCAGTAATGTCATCAGGTGCATACCACAGAATGTGGTATACCACATGTGTTTGATGTCATGTAGACGTCTGAGGCACGGGTTACCTGTGAGTTCAGAAGGTGCGATAGAGTGGTTGGAGGGGTCTGAGAGGTGATTCAGAATAGTCTGTATGGATGTGTCAGGAGCCTGTATGTCCGCTATGTCGTTGTTTGACATTTGTGGAGCTAGCGTTAGAGGATGTGAGGTTGGCACTGTTGCAGGAAAGGTTCGTTTGCTACGGGTTATCACTGCAACGTTCAAGGTGGGTGGGTGGGTTGGAGGTGACCAGAGATTGCCGTGTAGTGCGCCAGTCTTGGCTAGGGCATCAGTTTGGTTGCCTTGAGTGTCCTTTCAACTTTTTCCAGTAGACAATCATGTTGTGAGTTTTTGTGATGTCAGCACATGCCTGGAACATGTGTTGGTGTGTGACAGGCTTGTTATTTGAAGTCTTAAAGCCATTTTGTTTCCAGCCTGGAAGGTGGCATGTGAAACTGAATCTGGCATAGTTAGAGTCTGTGCAGATAAGGAGTTCTCTGATGTTGTGTGTCGATGCGATTTGCAGCATTATGAGAACGGCTGCTACCTCAGCATTGTGATGACTGCGGGCCCAACTTGAAGTGTTGTGGTGGGCAAGACTGGTCATTTACTCATAGCACGCCCGTACCTGCTTGGCGAGTGCCCTCGTGGTTGTAGGAACATACATCGACGTAGGCTGTGGGCATACCTTGGCACGCATTCTCTTCAAAGTACCTGTGACAGGTCAGTTGTTGCTGTTGGAGTTCTTCTACATCCACCGTCGCAGCTGGTGTGTTATCAGAGCAGTTTTGGCAGGCTGCCAGGCCGTTGCATAGCGCAGATTTGTGTTTCTGAGCACATCGTGCCTCAACATTGCGCCCCTGGAGGGCCTTTAACCATGTGGCTATGCGTGAATTGGTGACCACGCCATCTCGGATACGCTAGCTGTTGAGGAACATTAAAAGGCTGGTGGCAAGTCTTAATGATAACTTTTTTGGGCTCCAATGTAGTTGGATAATCTCTGGATGGCCCACACAGTGCAGAGCAGAGCTTTTTCACAGTCTGAGAATTTAGTCTCTGATGGGAGAAGTGTCTTGCTGGCATATGCAACGACTCTTTTGTCTTGATCATGCCTTTGGTACAGGCCAGCACTGAGACAGTGGATGGAGAACCCAGCTTCTAAGTAGAACCCTTTTTGTGGGTCAGGGTAAGCCAGACACGGAGCTGTGCATAGGTGTCGTTTTAGCTCGTTCATGGCATTTTCTTGAATTTCTGTCCATACAAATGGGCAGTATTTTTTCAGAAGGGCAGTTAGAGGTTTAGCAATGTCTGAGTAGCTTTCGATGAACTGCCGTGAGTAATTGCACACCCCTAGAAAACTTTGCAGCTCTGAGATGTTGGTGGGTGGCTTGATGTTTTGAACAGCTTGAATACGGCTGGACTGCGGTTCGATGCCCCGTGATCCGGACATAGTTGACCTTGGTTCGACACCATTGTCCTTTGTGGAGGGCGATCTTGGCGCCGGCAGTGGATAATTGGTTCAAAACATAGTCTATTTCTTTCAGGAGGTCGGCCACTGTTGTGCTTTTAATGAGAACATCATCAACGTAGATAAGGTTACCTCTTATTCTGGCATCTGGGCATGCTTTGTTCAGGAAGATGTTGAACTCAGCGGGTGAGTTGGCATAGCCGAACGGGTACCTGGTGAAAGTGAATTGTCTGTTGCCGAAGGTGAAAGCTAGCTTGTGCTGATCCTCTGGATGCACTGGTATGGTCCAGAATAGAGACGCCAAATCGAGTGTAGAGACGATTGTGGCTCCTCTGATTCTGGGTATGTCTTGCTCCAGCTTGGTCATGGGCCACCTGGACAGTGGTACCTGTTGATTCAGTTTCCTGTAGTCAATGGGGGGTCGCCACTTGCCGTTTGGTTTGAGGACGGGCCAGATGGGGGCAGAATAGGTGCTGTTGCATGGGCGGATGACACCTTTTTCAAGCATGGATTTGATGATCTCTTGCACCGGTTCGTGTGAAGCGATGGGGATCTTGTACTGCCTGACAAAAGTGGGAGGAGCATTAGGGTGCGTTGGGATGCGCAAAGTGTGGAGTTTGGTGAGACTACAATCTAAAGCGGATGCTTTGAACTTGTAAAGGACTTGTCTGAGTATTTGTAGATCTGCATCATCTTTAATTGCATCAGCGTCTTTTAGAATTTGCTGAACTTGAGACTCAAATCCTGGATACGGCTCCTCTGTTGGTGTGTCGTCTGTCGTGTTGGTGGGCAGAGGTGCAGCAGTTTCGGCAGTCTCGCAGGCAGGCTGTTTGGAGACAGTGTATACTGCCAGGTGTTGGTCCTCTGTCAGTTCTGTTCTGCATACCTTGTCTTTGTCCATTGGCATGACCGAAGTGATGGAGATGAGTTTGAAGGGTGCTGTGAACACTGTGTTGTTTGTGCTCCCTTCGGGTATCATTGAAGACGGGATGGGCCCAATGATTGGTAATGTGAGTTCAAAGTCATGGAAGTCATGGCTCACTAGCCATCCCACTCGGTAGACCCGGGGAATTGTGATGTCCATTGCCATGCAGTTGTTGAAAAGGATGTAGACTACGCGAGATGACACTTCAGTAAGGGAAGTGGCTTCTAGCGTTAGTACAAGTTCAACACATTCAAGTGAAGGTTGAAAGAAGCCCAGTGTGTGGTTTAGGGTTTGACCACAGCGCATATTGAGCCGGACAGCGACCCCTTTGGTGTAAGCTCGTATCACAGTTTCCTGTTCATTGATTAGGGTGCAGACCTCAGGAATGGTCTGACCTGACAGGAGGTTCTCAGTGTGGGTTGGAACAACAGGGGGCTGTTAAGTCAAAGGGGCCCACACTACCTCATTAATAATGTCCACATCAGCCTTGAGGCGAATCAGGATGTCTGCTCCAATGTAGACATCATGGGGTGGGTCCGGAAGGACCAGGAAGTAATGGGTCAGACACCAGTGGTTCCATTTGAAGTTCAAGGTGCAGACACCTTTGGCCGTCATCATGGTTGATGGGCATGTGTTCAAAGGAAAACGGGTGCGCTTGCTGGCAACAGGAAGATCCGGTGTGTCTTCAATGAGAGCATTGAATAGTGAGACACTGATGGCTGAGTTGTCTGCCCACAGTGCAAGTACAATGTCAGTAGTGGTTATGTCATTCAACTGCAGGTCAGTTATGACCTTGGGGCAGAAGGAATCAGAGTCTTTGGTGAGCTGAAATGTGCAGAGTAGCGAACTTGAATCTTGGTCTGGCACTGGAACTGTGTCCCCGTGGCTGGCTGTGAGAGTTCCCGTGACCTCTGTGACCTGGCAGTCTAGCTCAGGTGATCTTGGTGGCTGAAGGGGGAGAGGTTCTCGCACTTGAGCCCAAATTTTCAGCTGTCTGAAGTCCAGTAGGGGCTCGAAGCGGTCTAGCAGATCATTGCCAATGAGGAGGGGATATGTGTTCACTGGTGAAATGTACACAGGGTGTACTAGACTCATAGGACAAATTGTTAGGTGAATGGGAGCTACCTGTTCAAGCTGGAAGTCCCTTTTGGCTGTATGACTGCACATTCAGCACACAATTTTTAGCTTTCAGAGTTCGATTTTGTCTTTTAGCTTCAAATTTGAGTCTTTCAAAGAGTTGAGCTGATATCAAAGTGAGGTCCGCCCCGGTGTCTAACAGGGCTTCGAGTCTCACCACATTTTCCAGGGTGATGGCTAGGTAGAGTTTCCGTGCCACACCCTTTTCGACCAGATTTCCCAGGAGTTTTGGAGTCTTGGCTTGGGTGGTAATCAATAAGCAGTTAGGGCCAGTCTCTTGTGGCTCGCTGCAGAGACAGACAACCAAAACAGCACTTTCTCTTATCTTAGGGTGCTGGTTACTGGTGTGAGGAATCGTGTTGTCTTGTTCAGCATGTGCAGTTGTCAGCTGCGGTGCTTGGGTGACGCTGTCACTTGGTGATGTGATAGCTTGTTCTGTAGTCTGGAAGGGTGTTGGTGTCAGGCCTTACTCTTAGTCAGGAGGAGTGTGGCCTGTCCTTTTTGTCTACCTTGTGAGGTTTCTTATGGAGAAGCTCTTTCAGCACCTTCAGGATTTCTGCTGTCTCCGACGTGGCCTCACTGTTTTTCTTGGTGGTAGGCTCAGACTTGGACTTGCTTGGGACATGCCAAGAGGGGTTCCGCTTCGGGCTGTTTGGGCTTGATTGTCTGGTCGATGGGGTTCGGCTCATTCTGGGCCGACGGCTGGTCTGATTCTGGATCAGAAAATTCTCTAATGAAAGCCTGCCGCAGCTGCTGATAGTATGATTTGATTGTCTCTGGTTGACGATCTAGGAAACTGTGCACGTCACGACTGGACGTGATTCTTAGCTGGTACAATCTGTCCCACGTGGTCACGTTGGGAACAGTGTGTAAGTGAAAGTCTATGTCTTGCAGGTAGGTATGCACATCATGGCCTCCTGCAGGGTTTGGGGTGAAAGTAGGGATGTTTCTGGCCAGCTTGTCAAGTTCTTTGGGAGCCATGCCGTGGTCAGGGTTCAGGATTTTGTGGAAGGGCTCCCACCGTTTTGCTGCTGACAGGGGTTCTTGGCTGGTCGGTGACACCGTGAACTGTGGGCTTTGGATCGTGGGCCATCAGCCTGTTCAAGTCGGCGTCTAGCTGTTCTTGGCTCAGGTGCTGTAGGCCACCGGCGTCCTTCGGCAGGACGGCGTCCGTCATCGCGCTCAGCCAGGTTTCGAGGTGATCCCAGTGGGCTGCAGGACTGGATGACCGGGACATATTGGCTCACTGCAGGCGAGAGAAAAACAGCACACACAAAGAGGCCAATGCAAGTACGTGGAGGTTTAGTGAGTTACAATAATATATGGCTATGTAAGCCGTAATTTTTACCAACTGGTTCAGACAGTTAGGCAGTTAGGTGGGCCGATTTGCGTGGTTCAGCGCAGGTCTAAATAAACAATTTGACAGGGTGGCAGCCTAGTGAGTCATTTGATGACGCGGGCTGCTTTCAGCTTTCCTTGATGGTTCTCATAGGCTCTGTCTTAAGGTGAACTGAAAGAAACAGAACACACAGAACAGAACAGAACAGGATAGGGTAGACCAACTTAAACCGCGAGAGGAAAAGGCATGAAATTAAACGGCATAAAATAATGCCAGGAGTAGATAGACAGGAGGGAAAAAAGCCTAAGTCTACTATCACTGCTAGGTTTTATGATAGAACCAACAGTGTGGGGGCGCTATCGCAGTATAAAACCTAGGAAGACAATGTGACTTGGGGAAGGACAAGTGGGCTAAACCCTTAAATGACTGGGGAATATCTAATATTCTGTGTCTATACTAAGCAGATGGGTTTTATTTTATTCAGTTTGCCTGGGGTGAATTGAGGTCGCTCTGTTGGACCCAGCGGCGTTGTCCACCTTTCCGACGGTCCCAAACACTTGACCACAATGTCCCCGGGCCCTCGTTCCTCTCCTCCATGGTGCGCCCTCTCGAACAACTTGTGGTTTTAAACACAACCGGCAACACAAAGAGGGCAACTTGTCAGAAGACATGGCAAAGTGGGTGTTCCCCGGAACCCTCGTTTGGAGTCCAAACGAGTGGCCTTTCAGCAGCCCCGGATCAGGCAATTATCCCTAAATTGCCTGGTGTGTCAGCTGACGTGGTTGGGGTTACCCTTGGAGTGCCAACTTGCTGGTGTCACGTTGCGTGCCGCACCGATGAAAGGGAATTGAAAGGTCCGAGACTCACACACGGCCAGCGTCGGTAACGCCGTTCGGATGACTCCGCTCGCTGGAACCCAACCAGAGATGACTGTCAAATCACCACCGCACACTAGGGAGTTCTACCTATAAATACAGAAGAGGAAACAAGTGAAACTTAAAGTGAATTAAGGCCTTCTTGTTTAAGCCAAATTGAGTAATTATGCATGTAGAAATAGAAACAAATGCTTGACCAAATAATGATAAAACAAAAGGAAATTATGACCATGATGATAATTATAAAAATTAACCTAATCCTAAAAGAGGAGATAAAAATAAGCAGGATGAAACAAGGGAGGAGACAGCCGTGCCACTAGGGGGCATACCTGGTTGAATCAGACAACTTAATTTCAATTTCAATTCAAAGTGGTTTGAACTAAATTTAAAATAACCACGTAAGGGAATATAAAGATCGGAATTCTATCCGATGATAGTCACTTTACTGTAACGTATCAGTGATAAAGAAAAATAAATCAACAAAGCAAGGTTGTAGTAGACCAATTCAGAACAAAATGAAAGGAGTGAAAAGAAAACAACAACAAAAAAAACCCTGGTAAGCCGACGTAGCAGGGAAGGCCACCAGAGGGCGCGGTCCCTCTAAGTGGGTATCAGTGCTTGAACTGAAAAACTTAATTAAAATTTAAATTCAAACGTGTTTAAACCAAATTTAAATAAGTGTAAACAGTCAGAGGTGGTATAGTTGTTCATCCAATTAACATCCAATAATATTTAGCACAAGCAAGCTGTAAATGCAAATATGCATTGAAGGCTACATAGTACTCTTCAATAACCACAGAGGAAAGTGAAATTGCCGGAAGGGAGAATTTTGAGGAAAGAGTGACCTATCTGTGAGTGTCCACCAAATGACGCAATAGAACCCACACAGACTGAAGTCAATTTGAGGAATGTTAGACACTGAAGGCTTCCCTCTAGTGTTAGTCAGAGGTATTACGACTTACTCTACTTCAGTATGATTCAAATCCGAGCTCGTCGTCAACGCGTCGCTTTGCTGCAACAATCACAATTTATAATTTTTAAATCTCGGCGCATTTCTTTGTGCCAGTACACAATAAACATATACACAAATAAAAATACACAACAGTGTTTATTCACAGATTATCACTTGATCAAGGTTTTAAGGACTCCCATTTATATATCGATCAGATACTGGCCGGCAGTTTTTTCAGATTAGATTTGCGAAAGGTATGCATTAGTTAGCTAGGCTAATGTTTAACCTTAAGGGAGTGTTCGTTTTAGTTGAATATTAGGCTACTGAAAATAACCACAAATTCAATCTTAACGATGAAAATAAGGCCTTTAAAAAGATGACAACATCGCTTTGCTCAATCTTTGATCACGCTGAAATAATTCGTTCTAAACAGGCGATTTGATAATATTAAAATGTACCCACTGCAAGGGATTTCTTCGTCTTTGCAGGAACAATTTTAATATTATGAACTGCAGTTAATTTTAGCAATTAACAGTGGCAAAAAATGGTGGACATTTTTAGCCGCTACCAATGTGCCTGAACTGAAATCGGCTTCTGTGCCTTTACAGTTATTCAGTGAGTCGCGTTGGGGTTTCTCACTTGTCGGAGCTCGTGCCCAAAAATTACAACATTACACACAAATTGACACTGATTTAGTTGCTCACAAAACAAAGCTTACAATGTGCCTGCATTCTCCACCAAAAATATGTAAGGTCTCAGCTCAAATGGGGGGGGGGGGGGGCTTATAATTAATAATCAATATTTCACAATTAATAGCTGATCATACGGGTTCTGAGTTATCACCTACAATTTTAAATTGCCCAAAAAGGGACTTTAGTCGATCTGCATCTACATATGTATAGACAATTAACCACAACGAATTATAATCAATTATGAACACATATAATATACAGATACGCTATATAAATTTTTAGAATATCCTTTAAAAAGAACTAACTGCATTTCGTCGGGTTGTCCGTCCAACGAACCTACTAACAATCCTCTGACCAATTTCGCTAAAAGGATTATTCTGGTCACTATCAGGAAAAGCTATCCTTCTGTTTTTTGAAGAATAATTTTCTGATAATATTACTAATTAAAGTATTTATCAATATCAAGCTTGTAGCTTAGGATCACACATTTAAGAGGCTTTGTTGGATGATTACCAGTCAGAGACAATAAAGAGTATAATGAGGATTTAATAAATGAAGCTATTGCACAAATTACATTTAATAACGAATATATACAGAACAATGAATAACGGAGATAAGGAAAGGAGGAGAGAGAAAGCAGATCACAGAAATAGCAAACTTCACAACACAGTTAACCCTTAAGAACCATCAAGAAATCACACACCTTAAAGCAGGGATAAACAGCTCTAAACACATTTAGATTTCGATGGAAATAGATGGGCTACTTGCATTATAAACCATTGTGTGGCTGAAACAAGGCTGCGTGGGTGTGTGGTCCTCCTGCGTCCTGGAACTGGTTTCGGAGTGCGTGTATCTCGCGGGAAGTTCAAAGCTTTACGTGTAGGTGAGTTGCTGGAAATCAGACTAAGTCCGTTTCGCCCGATGGTCGAAATGACTACGGCACAAGGTTTAAAACAAAGAAAAGTACTAAACGAAAATAAGAAAAATTAGAAATAGAATGCAAAGGAAGAGAGAAGTGGAGTCGTCCAAGGATTACGAAGAAGAGAGAACGAGGAGACTGGGCCCTCATCTTTTCAAAGAAGATGGTCCATACCTCCTCAGGAGCACATCGACCAATGACATTCGGCAATCTTGGGCGGGAAAAGATTTCTTTGTTTCTTCTGACAACCTAATTTGCATATTTTATGGTGGTGTCAGACTTCGCCCCTTTCTACTATCAAGAATGGGAAACATAGTGTAATGCATTTTATCATAACCTAATATATATTTTTAGCTAAAGCAGACCGAGAGGATTAATTCGGTACCAAGAAATGTAGTTTTTGCATATATAAAGGTGGATATACACAAAGGCATACATGAATATATTGTATACTTTTCAGAATTACACATATTTTAGGTTTCACTACAAGAAAGTTTGGTTGTGTGTGCGCGTGCGTTGTTAAGTCTTCACGCAGGAACAGTCTGAAGTAACAGACATTGTTTTGGCTTTACAGCAGCTCTAGAATAAAGTTATTGTCCAGCTAAAGTTAGTTTTTATTGATTCACTTCCGTCGCAACGATCATTAGTTATTAACTTAGCTGCCGCTAACACGACACCGTTCTAACAGAAAATTCTTTCATGCGGTCCGGCCGCTCATTTGCATAAAACAGTGCCTGGTGGCTCTGACAATGTGTTATTGCTTACGTGTAGCTACGTGGATCAGAATTATCACGACAACGTTTTATCAGTACAGAGGCGCAGGTCCTTCATCAGATCCGGATACGGCCTGGATCCGGCGGACAAACAGACATTGCATTCTATGATGAGACTATGTACACTAATGTGTGAGTCATTAAATGAGGATTAATTAGATAGGAGACAATATAGGTGGGGTTACATTAACTAGTAGTTCTCTCCTAAAGCATGCAAAAAATAAATATAAATGCAAGACAGTATACAAGACAAAAAAATATCACACACAATGTCCTGGGATGCATGTTCATTTATAGATCAGTTCGTCTATAAATGAATGCAGGAAAGTCTGTTTTAAGGGCTGTAGGTCTTTCCTATGGCCTATGTTTTTCCATGTGACCACATTTTTCAAAACAATAAAAACCATCTTATCCGATCGTCACCCTGGCGACTGCATCCTTTCCTGCTTTCTTTTCTCTTTTGGGGGTGGATGTTTTTAATTGCTAAGAGTGGGCTTAAGAGCTTATTTGTTAAATGTAACAAAAAGTTACGTGTCTGATTGTCTCAGTCGTTACAATATTGTGTACATAAGGATATGGTGAATTCCGGCTTGTCCCGTAAATGGTCTGCTCGCGTACTTTAACCTCACGCACGAGCAGAGACGTTTGCGCTCTGGAAATGCATTCAGTCTTACCGTTTGCAAATTCTGCCATGTAAATAGTGTTACGACCAAAACACACCCTGAGTAATGGGTGTGTTTTGGTCGTATGTTTACGACAGGTCATAGGTATGTTTGTTTATACCTTGGGGGAGGCGGTATGTAACCCCGATCTGGAGCTACTCTGTTTATCTCTAAGACCTGTTTATTTGCCAAGGGAGTTTGGGAATATTGTCATGTGTGCGGTATATGTTCCCCCGGATGGTAATGCTGCGAGGGCCGCTGCTCAAATAACTGACTGTGTCCTGCAGCAACTGCATAAGACACCAGGAGCAGCAGTTCCCTTTCAGTCGATAAGGTCGGACGTAGTCGATGTCGACTGAATGTGGATCACGCCAGGGAGCCTATCATCTTCGAGTACTATTGAACGAGCCAATGGAATTGCCGTGCGTGATTCGCATCACACACTCCGCCCCCGCGGCGCGGGTATAAATACGGAAGTGGATGCACGCACTAGTTGCCGTTCGCTTCGGAGCCGATCGTTTGATGTCTCTGAAGAATGCTGTTGTTTACAAGGAGCGAGTGTGTCGGTGTTCTTCAGGAAGACTCTCCCAGTGCTGGTGTTCTACAGCGCGAGTGCAGCGGTGAACGCGAGCTTTGAGCTCTCAAGATTCTCAGACTCAGCTTGTCTGTTCGGTGGATCGCTGATCGATTGCTCCTGTCTGCCTCGCTGCCTGCTGTGCTGTGAGTTTTGTCTGCTTCGAGGCTGTAAGCTCCGTCTAAGCCTCGTATTAGCTTCGTATTTCTTTCTGTTTTGAACCATCATTTACTATAATTGTTTATACTACTAATTACAGCTTACTTATCATTCACTAGCTTCCGTTATTCTTAGCACGACACACTAGTAACTCGCTAGTCTGTTAACGCGCCACCCGTGCGCTCAGTTTATTTATTTTTCTCTTGTGCGTCCTTGCCTCTGAGTTAATAAAAGCCCAGGTGGGTAAGAATCAGTCAACAAACACGGTGACTAATGTCTTGTCCTGTTATTGTCACCTGCAATTCATGCCACATGTTTAGTATAGCCTTCCCCGTCGGCAATATAGGATATATATGTGATAAATGCAAGGAAACAGTCAGGCTGACGGAGAAGATTTCAGATCTAGATACACGCATCCAAACTTTAATTGAGGATAGTAAGTGTGCAAGAGCTTTAGATACTATTTTGGATGCGCCTAGCATAGTGAACCCTTTACATGATTCGGTTCTGGCTGAATTATTGCCTGTGCAGCCCGGCAGATGGACGACAGTGAGGGATCACTCTAGTCGCGGATCAAAAACCACTCTTCCATTCCGATTACCACAACAAATCGATTTGGCCCACTCAGTGAAACACCAACTGAAAATGCTGTTGATTGTGCCCTGATAATTGGCGATTCTATTACACAGAATGTGAAAATAGAGACACCAGCCAGCATAGTAACATATTTGCATGGAGCCAGAGCGCCTGACATCAAAGCAAATTTAACCCTCTGAGACCTAAGGGTATTTTTACAATAAATTTTTCGTCTGGTGTTATTCACTAAACAAGCTTGTAAAACATCAACACTTTTGTGCACAGACAATTGACACACATCTTTGTTTTCAGGACAAATTGAACTTTCAGCTTATTTGTGTTTCATTGATGTCACCTGAATGTAAAATAAGTTATGGGACCACAAAGACAAATGAAAAAATAAATCGGAAATTGAATCACTCAAATATTTATTGAAATCACACACAAATAAATAAAAGCTAAGCAATTTTCCTCTGGAAAACAGTTTGTTCAAGTCTTTGGAGTCCTGGAGCACAGGAATGAACATTATAACTTGAACAGAACAAAAAATATTTACATTTTTCCAAAGGAAGTCCAGGCGTTTTGGGCCTCATGAAAATCACTGATGCCAAGCCTCAAAACAGTTCCTATCAGGAATCACACAGAGGGCCACATCACAGGCTTTGCATTTCCAGGGGGTGGCCTGTTTCACCTGCCTTGTCTGTTTGCAGTTCACACATTGCCTTCTACCATAGGTGGCCTTCTTGCTTGCTTCAGTTTGTTCCGATGTTTGGACGGGTACATGGTTACTTTGTTGCTGGGTGGGAGGAACAGCAACTGTAACACCACAGAGTTGGGCTGTCAGCTCCTCCAGAAAAGCCCTGTGGGTCATGGGCTGTTGCTGCTTCTCTGCACAAACTTCCTTGTGAAGTAAAAAACTGCAGCAGCCGTCCATGACCTATTCCTGGCAGCTGCTGGGATGCTGCAGCAGAAGTGGAAGGGCCCTCCTCAGTGGAAGAATGGGAGCTTTCCTGTCTGGCTTGGGTGGGTGGGCTGGTGTCTTCATCATTATCACAACTGTAAAACAAATAAATAAAGCAAAATATTAGATCATACAAATTAGATCAATTACTGTTTTTGTATTTGATTTTTCACATAAGATTACAATGGCTGAGATTGCTACTGTACCCCCAACCCACCACAGCTATAATATGACCATTCGCTTTCCAGCCAAAAGGTGTGACCAACCCCCCACTATTCTCTCCACAGGTAAAAGGTGTGACCAACCCCCCACTACAACATCCTTTGTTTGTATCTCTAGGTAAACTCAGACAAACAATGGCTGAGAGACAAAGTGTAATCCACAACTCTGTAACAAACATAAACAAATGAAATACTACTTTTACAGAACTTATTTTTACATATTTAGAAAATTTATATTTTATCATATTAGTTTCTTCTTTTTTTATACTTTTTACAGTAAATAAACTCAGACATACAATGGTTGAGAGACAAAGTGTAATCTACAACTCTTACTACTCTGTAACACACACAGAAAAACGAAATACTACTTTTACATAACTTATTTTTCCATATTTAGAAAATGTATATTTTATCATATTAGTTTTTGTTTATTTTTATACTTTTACAGTAAATAAATAAATGTAACTTACTCTTCAGCAGGGTCTAGACGATTCTGGTAATCAAGTTCCTCATCAGTCAAAAAGCGCTCTTCTCCAGAAAATCCATCATCCTCCATGGCATCAAAAAAGGCCAGTGCTTGATTTACATCCATGTTTCTCAATCTCTGAGGATCCATTATTCTCCGTGTTTCTCTGTGTATTATTCAAAACTCGCGTCTCTCTGTGCGTCTCTCTCTCTCTCTCCTCGAAACCACTGTGCCGTGCGTCTCTCTCTTTCCAAAATATCACCCTTGGTTCATGCGTAATGACGCACACCAACGTGGACGACGGATCAGCCTGTCATTGGTCAACAACCTCACGCAAAGCATCGCGAGATGTCCAAAATGGCAGCTTGCATCAAGCTAGCAGCAAATATGACGGAAAATTTATAAATTATGGACTTCAGAGATCAAAACTGGGATATACACATATGGATTTATTACTGAAACACTCTGAAAGGACGCACAAGTTCCAGGCTGGATAGAAAACCTTCTGAAAAGGCTAGAAAGACACCAAATACACCCCCGTGACGGCTAGCGTGTTAGCTTTCTGCTGCAAAAAACGGTAAGGAAATCGATCAATTTTTCATCAAATAATATCAATATTTATCGGAGGAGTCGTGTGGCGTCGTCGACGATGCCGTCGGTTTCAGAGGGTTAAAAGTGCTGGCTAATGCTAATCGTAAATTCTCTAAGATTATTATTCACGTCGGCACTAATGATGTTCGACTTCGCCAGTCAGAGATAACCAAAATTTACATTAAAGAAGTTTTTGAACTCGCAAGTACGATGTCAGGCACTGTAATTTGCTCTGGTCCCCTTCCTGTCCGAAGGAGTGATGAGATAATTAGTAGATTGTGTTCACTCAATGGCTGGCTGTCTAAGTGGTGTCCGCAAAATAATATAGAATTCGTAGACAATTGGAAATGTTTTTGGGGCAAACCTGGCCTGTTGAAAAGAGATGGTATTCATCCCTCCTGGGATGGTGCTGCTCTTCTCTCTAGTAATTTGGCTTATAGTCTTAGAGATAAAACATGACAATCTGGGGCTCAGGTCAGGAAGCAGACAAACTGGCTAAACCGACCGTCTGCTAGCGGCCTCCCGTCACCAAGGTCAGATAAATCCCATCACATAGAGGCTCTTTCACCTAGATATCATCATATAGAGACTGTGTCTGTTCCCCGAATTTGGAAATACAAAAAACTTCCAAACCTATCTAAGGTTAAAAATGTAATTGATGTTCAACAAATAAAAAACAGATATAATACAGATGAGCAAACGATAAAGCTTGGGTTGCTGAATATTTGATCCCTTACTTCAAAAGCACTTATTGTTAATGATATGATTTCAGATTATAACCTAGATGTGCTGTGTTTGACAGAAACCTGGCTAAAACCAAACGATTACATTACTTTAAATGAGTCCACCCCGCAAGATTACTGTTACAAACATGAACCTCGTCTGAAAGGCAAAGGGGGAGGTGTTGCTTTAATTTATAGTAATATTTTCAAAACCACTAAGAAATCTAGTTTTAAATATACTTCTTTTGAAGTGTTGGTATTAATGTAAAAATATATAGTGTAAACGATAAATCACGTTTGAGAATTCTGCTGGCTACTGTATACAGGCCGCCAGGGCACCATAAAGACTTTATCAAAGAATTTGCTGACTTTCTATCAGAATTAGTATTGGCTGAAGAGAAAGTACTAATTGTTGGTGATTTAAATATACATGTAGATAATGAAAAAGATGCATTGGGATTGGCATTTAAAGACATTATAAACTCAATTGGAGTTAGACAACACGTGTCAGGACCTACTCATTGTCGTAATGATACTCTAGATCTAATATTATCACATGGTATAGATGTTGATGCAGTTGAAATACTGCAGCAGAGCGACGACATCTCAGATCATTATCTAGTCTCATGTAAATTACATTTAGCCGAGGGTGCAAAGCCGACTCCGTGTTATAAATATGTTAGACCTATCACTTCTGCCACAAAATATTGTTTTATCAATAATCTTTCTGATCAGTTTCATCATCTCAGCATCCCAGATAGCTTAGAAGAACTCGATATTGCAACAGAAACTTTTAACTCTCTCTTTTCCAGTACTTTAGACGCAGTTGCTCCGCTCTGCTTAAAGAAGATTAAAGAAAATAGTCCAACGCCGTGGTACAACGAGCACACTCAGGCCCTTAAGAGAGCAGCCAGAAAAATGGAGCGCAACTGGAAGAAAACAAAACTAGAGGTATTTCGGATTTCATGGAAGGAGAGCTCGATTGCTTACAGAGAGGCTTTAAAAGCTGCTAGATCTGCTTATTTTTCGACCCTATTAGAAGAAAATAAACATAATCCTAGGTATTTATTTGAAAAAGTGGCTAAACTAACGAAAAAGAAAGTTTCAAGCCCAGAAGTTTCCAAGAAACACAGCAGTAATGACTTTATGAACTTCTTCACTTATAAGATCGATAATATCAGGGACAAAATTATAACTATGCAACCGTCTACTACAGTATCGCATCAGGGAGTGGATTGTAGTCTCCCTGAGGAAAAATTTGATTCATTTGTTGCTATAGGAGAAGAAGAATTTTGCAAAATCGTTAACTCATCTAAATCGACAACTTGTATGTTAGACCCTATACCGACTAAACTATTGAAAGAGATGCTTCCAGAGGTCATAGATTCTCTTCTCAATATCATTAATTCGTCTTTGTCTCTAGGATACGTACCAAAACCCTTTAAGCTGGCTATGATTAAATCGCTTGTTAAAAAAACGCAACTTGATCCTACGGAATTAGACAATTACAGGCCGATCTCGAATTTGCCTTTTCTGTCATTTCTGTCAAGATATTAGAAAAGGCAGTATCCTCACATCTGTGTTCCTTGAAAGAAATGCTATCTGCAAGGATTTTCAGTCCGGATTTAGACCATACCATAGTACTGAGACTGCTCTCATTAAAGTCACATATGATTTGCTCTTATCATCCGATTGTGGTTGTATCTCTCTATTAGTGTTACTTGATCTTAGTGCTGCATTTGACACCATTGACCACAACAATCTATTAAATAGACTAGAAAACTATCTTGGCATTAGTGGAATTGCACTAGCATGGTTTGAATCATACTTATCTGACCGTTATCAGTTTGTAGCAGTAAATGAAGAGATGTCTTATCGGTCAAAAGTTCAGTATGGCGTACCACAAGGCTCAGTCTTAGGACCGCTGCTGTTCACTCTGTACATGCTACCGTTATGAGATATCATTAAGAAACATGGAATTAATTTTCACTGTTATGCTGCTGATACTAAGCTCTATATTTCCTGAAAACCTAACGAAATTTACCAATTCACAAAATTAACAGAATGCATAGCTGATATAAAAAAATTTGATTACTAGTCATTTCCTTCTACTAAATTCTGAAAAAAACAGAGATTCTAATTATTGGACAAAAAACGTCTCGGGTTAAGACTATACGGAACGAGACACTGCGTCGTTGAAAACGACTCTTTGGGGACGCTCCCTTACCGTGTGCCTCTGAATTATGAATGAAACTAATCCAATCCTGATTGGTGTTGCGTCGTGACGTAACATGTGACGGCATTACCGGATGTATAAAAGAGACGCTGACACACACACACACTAGCCTCGCGATGAAGCAAGATGCTCTAAGGCCTCTAGGGGCGTGGCAGGACGACGCAGTGTCTCGTTCCCTTCTCAGGGAACAAGGGTTATAGTCATAACCCGAGATGTTCCCTTTCGAGGGAACTCGCACTGCGTCGTTGAAAACCACTCTTTGGGGAACGAATGCCCACTAGGCCACGCACCGAAATAGGCCTGCCCTGGAGTGAAACTGATTCAGGCACTCAGCTAGGATGAGAGCACATGTGCGCCAGGCGTACTAGGGAGGTGCAGACTATAGAACTTAAAGAAAGTGTGCGGGGTAGCCCAACCGGCTGCCTCACAGATCTCCTGGAGGGGAACTCCCGAGAGGAGGGCCCTAGAGGACGCCATGCCTCTAGTCGAATGAGCCCTTATGGCCAGAGGTGAAGGCAAATTGCGCACCTCGTAAGCCGAGGCAATAGCCTGAACAATCCAATTACTAATAGTTTGCTTGGATGCCGGGAGCCCTCTCCAAGGTGAACCAAAACACACTAACAGTTGCCCAAGAAGAGGACCTCTCGAGGTAAATACTCAAAGCTCTGACGGGGCAGAGCAAATGAAGCTTCTCTTCTTCTGCCGACACGTGAGGTAGAGGATGGAATGCCTGCAGGATCGTAGACCTAGCCGTATTAGCAGGCACTTTAGACACATTGCCCGGTCTCGGGTGCAAAAAGGCCTTAACCCTGCCAGGGGCAAACTCCAAGCAAGCTGGTGTCAATGCCAGGGCTTGGAGATCTCCCACCCTCTTAAGAGAGGTGATGGTTAAGAGAAAGACCAATTTGTATGTAAGATCTTTAGGCGAAGCCGACTGAAGAGGTTTGAAGGGGGCCAGGGATAACTCTTCCTGAACCACTGCCAGGTCCCAGGCAGGAACCCTGGACCTGGTTTTCAGTCTCATCCTCCAAGTACCCGGGAGAAAACGAACGACCAGCTGGTGCCTCCCCAGAGGCCCATCACTTAATGGCGCGTGGAAAGCTGCAATGGCAGCCACGTACACCTTAAACGTGGAAGGGGAGAGACCCGCAGAGAAATGATCTTGAAGAAACTCCAGAACTGAAGCCACCGGGCAGTTAACTGGGTCTAAATCATGTTCTCTACACCAAGTGATAAATACATTCCACTTGAGGCCATATAATCTCCTAGTAGACGGAGCCCTAGAGCTAAGTATGGTTTCAACCACCCCGGCTGATAGACCAGCATTTAGGTACTGAACCCCCTCACAGGCCAGACCCACAGTTTCCACAGCTGTGGGTTAGGCTGAAAAATTGTGCCCTCCGCCTGAGACAACAGATCCCTCCTCAGAGGAATCTGCCATGACGGAGCTATCAGGAGTGAAATTATGTCTGAAAACCATACTCGGGTCGGCCACATTGGGGCAACCAGAAGTAGACTGATGCCCTCCTGACGGACCCTCTCCAGGACTCCCGGAAGCAGAGCGATCGGGGGAAATGCGTACAGGCGAAGCCTCGGCCAGGCCTGGACCAAGGCATCCAACCCCAGTGGGGCTGGATGTGAGAGGGAGAACCAAAGTGGGCAGTGGGACGTCTCTCGAGATGCGAATAGATCCACTTCCATGGGTCCAAACCTCTCCCATATCAACTTCACCACATCTGGATGAAGTCTCCATTCCCCGGGCCTCAGCCCCTGCCTCGACAGGATGTCAGCTCCCCGATTCTGAACCCCCGGAATATACATTGCTCTGATAGACAGTATTTTCCCTTGGGACCAAAGAATAACCTGATGCGCAAGTCTGCACAGAGGGCGCGATCTGAGTCCCCCTTGTCGGTTCAGATAAGCTACCACTGATGTATTGTCCGATCGTACTAGGACATGGTAACCCTTGATGTCTGGAAGGAAGCTCCTCAGAGATCTGAACACAGCAAACATCTCTAGACAATTTATGTTCCAAAAAAGATGATGGTCCTGCCACAGACCCCTGGCAAAGCGGCCGTCCATGACCGCGCCCCAGCCAGTGAGGGAGGCGTCTGTCGAAACGGTTTTCCGGCGACATAACGCTCCTAACACTGACCCTTGGGACAGGAACCAAGGTTTCTTACATATTATTAGAGAACGAAGGCATCTGCGCGATACTCTGATCATACGAAATGGATTCCCCTTGGGGGAAAACCCCTTGGCTTTCAGCCACCACTGAAGGGGCCTCATGTGTAGAAGGCCCAAAGGTATAATGTTGGATGCCGCTGCCATGAGGCCCAGCAGTCTTTGAAATTGCTTTACAGTGATGGCCTGGCCTAGCTTTAACTTGGACACCATCGCCAGAATGGACTCGATACGCGCAGGAGACATGCGTGCCTGCATCGTAGTCGAGTTCCACACCACCCCCAGAAAGGTTGTGCACTGGGACGGTTCTAACACACTCTTCTTTGTGTTGAGTCTCAACCCCAAATTTTGAATGTGGCCAAGGACAACATCTCGATGCCGAACTGCCATTTCTCGAGACTGGGCCAGAATGAGCCAGTCGTCGATATAATTCAGTATGCGGATGCCCTGAAAAGTCTTAGTGGAGCAAGTGCTGCATCCATACATTTGGTGAATGTGCGGGGAGAGAGTGCTAGGAGCTGAACGGAAGAACCCGATATTGGTAAGCTTCGCCCCCGAAAGCGAACCTCAGGAACCTCCTGTGACATGGAAGGATGGATACATGAAAATAGGCGTCTTTTAGATCTAACGTGACAAGCCAGTCCTCGGATCTGATTTGACTCACGATGACAGGAATAGTAAGCATTTTGAACCTGAACTTCCTCAGAGACCGGTTCAAAACCTTGAGATCTAGAATTGGCCTCAACCCCCCCATCCTTCTTTGGAACTATAAAGTACCGGCTGTAAAATCCGGACTCCCTGTCTGAATGAGGAACACGTTCTATGGCCTCCTTTAGCAGCAGGGATTGCACTTCTTGTTCCATCACCTGAGCCTGCTCTGGAATCACTGTAGTCTGCACCACCCCAGAAAATTTGGGGGGGCGGTGCCCGAACTGCAGTCTGTACCCTGACTTTATTATATGCAGGACCCATGGAGATATGTTGGGAAGATGATACCATGCCTCTACAAAATCTACTAAGGGAACCAGTGTCTCGAGACTGGCCTCTGGTGTTTTTCGAGCACCCTTCTCGACCCCCTGAAGCGGAAGACCGGCAGGCTGTAGTCGATACGCTTTTCGTGACCATAACTGATGCTTGTTTTTTATTCTTTGAGAAAACAACACGGAGTGCGTTCGCTGGAAGATGATGCGGCCCGAAGCATCACCGACGGCGGGCAACTCACATCGTTTCCTTGAGGGCTCCGCTGCGAGAACAACCTCAGTTGCTCTGCAACGGAGGGGGCAGCCCTCAGAGGTCCCACCACCCTGGCTAGGACCTCTTTCCTGAAGCCCTCCTAGCCTGAAGGATGTCCCTCAGATCGCCCCTCTGGCTGGAGGGCTTCTGCTGGGAGCATTTTCTCTGTTGCCAAGCTCCCGGAGGAGGGGCTCTAGAGGAAACATTCCCTTTGCTCCGCGCGGTGTGAGGAGCTGGCTGATGGCTGGGGCTGATCTCCTTGCCCCACCCTCCTCGATTTGGACTTAGATTTACGGGAAAGGGACTGCTGGAACGCCGCAGATTGCTTCTTCGCCTCCTGAAACCTGTCGACGACCGATGTAACGGCGTCGCCGAACAGGCCAGAAGGCAAGAGCGGCGCATCCAGCAAAATGGATTTGTCCTTCTCTTTTAACCCAGACAAATTCAGCCACAGATGCCTCTCCGTGGCCACCATAGCTGCCATAGAGCGGCCAATGGCGCGGGCCGTCTCTTTAGACGGCTCATGTTCTCATTACGAGAATATGACTGTCGCGGTGTTGAGATCAAGACTCGCCTTAGTCCGCGAAGCGCGAGTCCCCATTACCATGCCCCACCCCCGGGTGCCGTGTGGGATGGTTGATCGGAGGATGGTGATGGATGTCCTGGTTCTCAGCTCGCCACCCCAGTGCCTTTCTTTCCTGAAGTGCATTGAGAGCTTACCAGGTTGTGGACAGCACATTTCTCTGCCAGAAACTGCGTGAATAGCTTTTCCCCCTCACTACCCTTGATGGAGGAACGGGGAAAGGTTGCGAGGCTATTCCATTTTCGACACAGGTGCACCTGTGTCCGGCAGCCGCTGCCTTTTGGGTGGATCCTCGTCTCCCCCCTAAGGCCTGTGAGTTTTCGTCCTTTCCGACAGGCAGAGCTTACAAAGCCTGTGGACAAGCTACTTCAGGTCTGTCAGGCCAGGGCACCCGTGGTCATGCACGAGTGTGCCCAGACCGTGCGCTCATAGGTGAGCACCGCACTGCATCCGACCTCGGCCTCCGGGGCTCGAGTGACGTCGCGTGCGCTATCGGTCTGGCGATGTCCACCTTAGTGGTCCAGGAGCGCCATTGTTGGCTCAACCTGGTTGATATGGTGGATGCGGACATGGGTCGGTTCTTGGTCTCCCCAATTTCCCAGGTTTGGCTGGTCGGTGACGTGGCGAACTGCATCCCACAGTTCTCTGCCGCCCAAGCGCAGAGGGAGGTCATCTGGCACATCCTGCCCTGGCGGCCACCTGCTGCCTCCGCTCCACCGCCGGTGGCAGTTCCTCCGCCTGCTCGTCTCTGAGGGCTTTCCCCGGCCACCGCTCCCACTGGGCCTCCGCAGCAGCCTCCACCCAGGCCTCAGAATGGAGCTGGCCGCAGTAGGGACGCCCAGCCCGCTCCAGGTGCTGCCAAGTCAGGTGGCAAGCGAAAGCATTCCACCAAGGGATGGATGAGGATGCTCTTGGAGTTGGTCACTCCCTCCCCCTTGGTGAGGGCCGGATGGAGTCTTTGTTTGTGTTTGTGTCTGTTCTGCCACTGCCCCCCCCCCCCCCCCCCCAAAAAAAAAAAAGAAAAGTGGAGCAAGCGGTACCTTCACACTTCTTTCACACTTCAAAGAAAGAGTAAATTTATCTGTTCCTGGGTCCCAAGAGGGCCAGTCTGGCGGGTGTGACCCTGTATAGCCTTACACCCCTCAGCCCCCCCTTGGTCGCCAGCAGGCAGTTTGGTGCATTCGAGGACCCGGTCATCCGCCTTCTAACGCGCCTCCTGCCGCTAGTGGAAACAGGTAAGTGTTGCACAGCACACTAACACCACACTCTCCATTTTGCTGCCCCACATTAGGCTCGGGAATCCCGCTCAAGTCAGTTATAATCATCACACTAGTTGTTGAGCAGTCGTACTCCTGAAAACCCAGTGATATTCATCGCACCTAGTGTGCTTCTGACTTGTGGGCACTTATCTTATCCTACTGGCGAAGGATTTGATATAGCCACTCCTCCAGCCGGTATGAAGGCCAGTTGTAAACTCGTTCTTCATGCTACTAGGTGGTGGGTCGTGACCATCTTGGCCCAAGATTGGTCTGCAGCTCCGACCTGAATGGCATGTGCTTCAGATCTCTACCTTCTGCGCCGCAGGCCATCCTGTGTGTTGCGTGTGAGGGTTGAAGTATCAGTACAGAGTCCTTCCCTTCGAGTGCTCCAGAGTCCGTTCAGGTCAACAGGGAGAGAGTAATCTCGCCCACGGGTAGAGTATCTCTTTGTCAGTTTTGGAGGTGGCCTCGGTCCAACACATCTCTCTAATGAGAGTGTGTTCAGCTGCTGTGTTTAGAAGTGAGAAAGGGTCCCACTGAAAGCACTTTCAGAGGCTCCTTAGGCATATGGTAGATGCAGCCATTTGGACAAACAGCTTCCACAAACGAGTCCCGAGGTGACCGTGGCAGAGTAGCTCACCCTGTGTGACTATAGTTCATCCCGGTCTGCTGCCAAACCCTCATCAACTGAGGGGCCATGTACAAAGGGAGTGTTTTAAAGGGGGCCTGGGCGAACCTCAACTACACGGCATTCGTGCCTCGAGTTGTTAGATATTGCAACCGTTGCGTAAGCTTCCCTCGCATGTCACGACTCACCCGTCACCTGCTCCTTGGAGTCGGAAGGTTTTGAGGACGCTTCGTTCCACTCTTTCCCGGCCTACTCAATCGTGCCGCTGACGAGCCTCACGACAGTTATAGCCAGGGTGAGTGCAGACTCCATCCCCTGGGGTCCAGTTGGGTCATGACCACTCCGGGGCCGCTCAGTTGCCTCTCCAGTTTTGTCTCCCTTCCAGTATTTCTGTCTGAGCGGACAACCCTAGGACAGACAATGGCTCTCAGCTGCCCCGGGGGCCCGCAGAAATGCATTTCCACAGTGAGCCTCCTAAAAGCGACTGCGACTCATGGTCGCCTGGCACCTGCTCAAGTCAGTGAATTCATCACACTTCATGTTGACCAGAAATGCTCCTGAAACTCAGTGAAGTTCATCGCACTCAGGTGTTGAGCAGCAATGCTTCTATATCTCAGTGAATTCATCGCACTCAGGTGTTGAGCAGCAGTGCTCCTGAAGCTCAGTGAATCCACTCAGTGTTGAGCAGAAAAGCTCCTCTAGCTCAGTGAAGTTCTTCGCACTCAAGTGTTGAGCAGAAATGCTCCTGAAGCTCAGTGATCTTCACATGTTGTGTTGAGCAGTGCTCCTGTCTTTTGCGCCTGTCGCTTGCACCTACGGTGCCAAGTGAGGAGGGAGCAGGTCTTCATAGTTGCCCCTTATTGGCCCCAACCAGACCTGGTTCCCATTGACAGCCTTCCTGACTTCCCCTGAATACTTTTTCAGGGACGGGGCACGATGGCACCCGCGTTCTACACCTGGAGATTCCTGGCGGTCTTACTACTGAATGCGGAGGTTCAGGTGGCTATCACATGATCATGTGACAGTTACCATCACTTCTGCAAGCACCCCCTGGAAAAGGTAGTGTGCTTAGGCATTAGAAGTGGAACCTAGTTGTTGGGTGTGTCTTCTCTCCGTGAGGAGATCCTGAAAGCTTCGATAATTTCAGTGCTCTTTTTCCTGCGAGATGGGTTGGAGTAGGCTGTTTTCCTTCACCCTCAAGATGCTGTTGCCTCTGTGTTTTCGACGCTCATCATGACTCAGAAGCATGGGAAGCACGTCCTGATCGTCAGGTTCCTGAGGAGCAGGTAATATAAATCATTGCGTCCCTCTTTATCCTCTTGGGCCTTATCTCTGGTGCGACTGCACTGCAGAGTCTGCCCCTAAGCCACTGCAGGCAGTGAGTTAAGAATTCTGTTAAATCAGTTCTCCTGCTCGCATGGTCTCTACTAGAGGGTAGGGACTTGCTCTCTTTCGGTCAACGTATTGTGCCTGGAGTTCGGGCTGGCTACTCTCACGAGCTGAGACCCCGGCCTGGATTGTACCCAAGGTTCCTACCTCTCCCGTAATGGGATCAGGTGGTGAGCCTGCAAGCGGTGCCCGGAGCAGGCAGACCCAGCCCTGGCTTCTCTGTCCGTCCGCTTCATAGCAGTTAGACGTGTACAGAACGCAGCCTTAGACCATAGACCAGCTCTTGTCTGTTAGGAATCAGCAGAGAGGGAAGGCTGTTCCAAGCAAAGTGGCCCACTGTTGTGGTTGCCTTATTTCGGGTCAAAGATTCCGAGATGCTCATGTCCACTTAGTTGTTGAGCTCCTCTATAATGATTGTTTTGCTCCACCTGGGCGTTGACAGAGTGCTTTGCTGACAGATTTAGAGTTGGGGGCTGGGCGACACCTATTTGAACCGATGCTTCCCGTGGGCTCCCTTCTCATGAAGCTAGTTCGCCGTGAGCCCGGTTCAAGTGTCGGCTTGCTGTGCTATTCCCCTCCTACGGACTGGATACGTGTGCCTTTCTACTCCAGTTGAGTTACTCCACGTTTCCTCCCTCTGGGTAGAATGTGGCTTCCCCAGCGTCCTTTCCTTCCAATGTACGGGAAACGCTTTCCCAGTGGTCCTGTAGGAACAGCAGTGACTTCCCTGGCCTAAGCCCTGTCCTTCCCCGCCTTAAAATTGCGGGGGCATCAGGAGGCTTTTGTCTAGGCACTGGAAGGTGGCAGCTTTAGTGGCGTTTTCAAAGCCCCCTTTTAACCCCTTTCAGTCGACGTCGACTACAACTGAAAGGGAACATCCTGGTTGCGTATGCAACCCACAGTTCCATGAAGGAGGGAACGGAGGACGTAGTCCCCTTGCCACTACCGCTGGACCACCGCTGACTCCGGGTTACGCTTGGCTCCTCAGCGAAAAGCAACTAGTGTGTGCATCCACTTCCATATTTATACCCGCGCCGCAGGGGCGGAGTGTGTTATGTGAATCACGCACGCCAATTCCATTCGCTCGTTCAATAGTACTCGAAGATGATCCCCTGGCGTAGTACCCTGGCGTGATCCCCATTAAGTCGACGTCGATCTACTTCCTCTGTTCCCTCCTTCAGGGAATGGTGGGTTGCATACGCAACCAGGACGTTATACATTGAAAATATAGAAACATATTTTTAACAACCTTTACTAAAGTGAAAATATCAAACCTTTATTTCAGGTGACTTTGGAAACTACCATGCCATTACCAGTTTCCTGAGTGTAAATGAAAACCACTGGAAGTTTCTGATGAAAGCTTCCTTCAGGGAACGGTGGGTTGCATGCAACCAGGGCGTTATACATTTAAAATATGGAAACATATTTTTAACAACCTTTACTAAAGTGAAAATATCAAACCTTTATTTCAGGTGGACTTTGGAAACTACCATGCCATTACCAGTTTCCTGAGTGTAAATGAAAACCACTGGAAGTTTCTGATGAAAGCTTCCTTCAGGGAACGATGGGTTGCATACGCAACCTGGACGTTCTTATTTTAGGAGATTTTAACCATTGCAAACTGGAGCAAGTGCTCACTGGTTTTGAACAGTATGTTCAGTGTGCAATACGTGACCAAAATATTCTAGATAAATGCTAGGGTAATATAAAAAAAGCATACATTGTTGTACCAAAGCCTCCATTGGCAAATTCTGAACACAATGTTATTCATTTATCCCTGATATATAAGACTGTTTTTAAATCTAGGAAACCAGAGGTAAAGACTGTTTCTGTCTGGTCTGAGGACAGCATAGAAAAGCTTAAAGGATGCTTCCTGTGCACTGATTGGGGTATTTTTCACAGCTTGGACATTATTGAGGCTACAGATACTACCACAGATTATATCAACTTCCATGTGGACAAATATGCTGGAAAAAAAGTGTGTGACTGTTTATCCAAATAATAAGCCATATATCACAAAGGAGATAAAAGACTTTATCAATCGGAAAAAACAAACCTTTCGAGATCATGATCGAGTGGGTATGTGATTGATCCAGAAGGAATTGAATAGTCTGCGAAGAAATGCTAGGAAAAGACAGAAAGAGATTTTAGAACAGAGTTTTGTGTCTACGAATTCTGAGAAATTATGGGACACCATTAAAGTTATGACTAATATGAATACAAAGGGTAACCGTCTTATTACTAATGATGACCTGAGGAAAGCAAATTAATTAAATGACTTTTACCTCAGGCTTGACACACAGGACTGTGCACTGGAATGTAGAGAAGCTTTGGAGTCACTTGTAATCGAGAACACATCTGATAGGGTCGTTGTGGACCAACAGAAAGTTAGTTTAATCTTCAGTCGTCTGTGTACCAAGAAGTCCACAGGTCCTGATGGTATCTCTGCATTATTGTTAAAATCTTGTGTCGAAGAACTTACTGTGGCATGGTGTCCAATTTTTCAGCAATCTGTGGATTCTCATATTATACCTGATTTATGGAAAAAATCTATAATTGTTCCATTACAAAAAAAACAAAAAGCAGGTTCAAGTGAAAACAATGATTTTAGACCAGTAGCTTTGACATCCTGTGTAATGAAAAGTATTGAGAAGTATATGGTGTCCATTTTACAGAAAAAAGTTATTTCTGTACTTGACCCATTACAATTCGCATACAGGCTGGCACATAGTAAAGAAGATGCTGTAAAAGGGACACCAGGCACGCCTGAGTGTTTTTTCTCTACGACGCTCCCCCTAGCTCCCCCTTGTGTCTGGTAGTAAATGCTTTCAAACACACTGTCGTAAAAACAAACTGGCTATCACATGATCATGTGACAGTTACCATCACTTCTGCAAGCACCCCCTGGAAAAGGTAGTGTGCTTAGGCATTAGAAGTGGAACCTAGTTGTTGGGTGTGTCTTCTCTCCGTGAGGAGATCCTGAAAGCTTCGATAATTTCAGTGCTCTTTTTCCTGCGAGATGGGTTGGAGTAGGCTGTTTTCCTTCACCCTCAAGATGCTGTTGCCTCTGTGTTTTCGACGCTCATCATGACTCAGAAGCATGGGAAGCACGTCCTGATCGTCAGGTTCCTGAGGAGCAGGTAATATAAATCATTGCGTCCCTCTTTATCCTCTTGGGCCTTATCTCTGGTGCGACTGCACTGCAGAGTCTGCCCCTAAGCCACTGCAGGCAGTGAGTTAAGAATTCTGTTAAATCAGTTCTCCTGCTCGCATGGTCTCTACTAGAGGGTAGGGACTTGCTCTCTTTCGGTCAACGTATTGTGCCTGGAGTTCGGGCTGGCTACTCTCACGAGCTGAGACCCCGGCCTGGATTGTACCCAAGGTTCCTACCTCTCCCGTAATGGGATCAGGTGGTGAGCCTGCAAGCGGTGCCCGGAGCAGGCAGACCCAGCCCTGGCTTCTCTGTCCGTCCGCTTCATAGCAGTTAGACGTGTACAGAACGCAGCCTTAGACCATAGACCAGCTCTTGTCTGTTAGGAATCAGCAGAGAGGGAAGGCTGTTCCTACAAATATGCTGGAAAAAAAGTGTGTGACTGTTTATCCAAATAATAAGCCATATATCACAAAGGAGATAAAAGACTTTATCAATCGGAAAAAACAAACCTTTCGAGATCATGATCGAGTGGGTATGTGATTGATCCAGAAGGAATTGAATAGTCTGCGAAGAAATGCTAGGAAAAGACAGAAAGAGATTTTAGAACAGAGTTTTGTGTCTACGAATTCTGAGAAATTATGGGACACCATTAAAGTTATGACTAATATGAATACAAAGGGTAACCGTCTTATTACTAATGATGACCTGAGGAAAGCAAATTAATTAAATGACTTTTACCTCAGGCTTGACACACAGGACTGTGCACTGGAATGTAGAGAAGCTTTGGAGTCACTTGTAATCGAGAACACATCTGATAGGGTCGTTGTGGACCAACAGAAAGTTAGTTTAATCTTCAGTCGTCTGTGTACCAAGAAGTCCACAGGTCCTGATGGTATCTCTGCATTATTGTTAAAATCTTGTGTCGAAGAACTTACTGTGGCATGGTGTCCAATTTTTCAGCAATCTGTGGATTCTCATATTATACCTGATTTATGGAAAAAATCTATAATTGTTCCATTACAAAAAAAACAAAAAGCAGGTTCAAGTGAAAACAATGATTTTAGACCAGTAGCTTTGACATCCTGTGTAATGAAAAGTATTGAGAAGTATATGGTGTCCATTTTACAGAAAAAAGTTATTTCTGTACTTGACCCATTACAATTCGCATACAGGCTGGCACATAGTAAAGAAGATGCTGTAAAAGGGACACCAGGCACGCCTGAGTGTTTTTTCTCTACGACGCTCCCCCTAGCTCCCCCTTGTGTCTGGTAGTAAATGCTTTCAAACACACTGTCGTAAAAACAAACTGTTGTTCCGACCCCCTCGCCACGAGCAACCCAGCTGATCAGCTGTCAACCCAGCTGAGCATGAACCGGCTATTTCAAAACTTCAGAACTAAAGTCCACCCGAAATAAAATTAGTTTAGCCAAACACATTATAGACACACTTTTTTCAAATTTGTATTGCCTTTGGCGGCTTGCCTTAAGACAAGGACAACAGCCGAAGCTGTCAAAAAGCCGATAGCCTATACAGAACATGGCTAACGTTACCACAAAACAATGCAATTTGGTCTAGCACATCAGACAATTTCACACCACACATAGGCCTACTTAACAGTTTTAAATTAGACAATAACAACAGTGTAGGCTTTGTGATCATTTTAAATGAAAGAAAAGTCCAGTTGTATGCGAATCCTAAACGCTACATACACCGGCCTGTGCATTATGCTACTTAACTATGTATAAGCCTTACAATTAGGGCTGAGACGTGAAACTGTCCCGTTTATGAATCCAGTGTGAGGTGATTAGATCCTATTTTTAGTGTTTTAAATTGCTGTGTAAAAAAAGCACATCGTCCACTGTTGACGGTTTCAGCTGACTCCTCCGCTCTTGGATAACGTATCCAGCACAAGAGAAGTCTTGCAGCACTTGCAGCGCTGGATGCAGGTGTCACCAGGTGACGAAGGGCGGAACCATTATTTCGGTGTTGTTTCCATGGGGAGCTAATTTAATGTAACACCCCGCCAGTTGCCCCAGGAAAAACAGCTCGGCTGGATCCCGCAAACGGGAGAAACGAGCGGCTGCTGCGAGATGGGCGGAGATTGAATCATGGCGTTCACGAGGGGGATCATAAAAGCGGATGGTTGAGTGAAGAAAGGGGAAGAGCTGGAAGGGGCGATCCACGGCAGAGAAGGAGTCTAAAACGGTGATTCAACCTGGATGGGGAAGGAAAGACAACAGTAACAGAGAAGTGAGACAGTTAAGTGCCATCGGGAATCCTTATTATCTGATTCAATGCTGGTGTTGTATACAACCGTCTGGTGAGTTTGCCCTGAAGCCTATTGAACTCTGATGATGACTATTGAAATCTGATGTCTGATGCTGTTGCAGCTTTTAATGTCAGTGGTGTGTGTGTAGTGGATTTCCCGTACAGTTTGGATGTTTCATCAACTCAGGAGGAGGGAGTCGGCTGGGGTAACGAGCGGAGACCTTATTCACTGTGAGTTGGTGTGAGTTGCAGTGCTTAGTGTGAAGTGTACACCTGTTATTATTTGAAGTGATTGATGTATGCACCGGTGTGAGAATTGTCACCTCGTGTCCGTCCGTGTTCCCAGCCGTTACACTCACCGTCCTGGAGTGCTGAGTCAGAAGTAACCATTTACTGTGTGATGAGTGTGCACTTTACAGGGTTGTAGCTCCAGTCTGTCCAGTGTGAAGAGGATTCGTGAAAGGCTCCTGTATGGCTGTTTGACGCTCCTGTTCCAAACAAGAACCAGCATCTGCCCATTGAGCTTTCTCACCCTGAAGCAAGCCCATGCTGTGAGTATTTGAATACTGATGACTTGAAGAGGATTTGTGAAACATTCATGTATGTCTGTTTGATTCTCCTGTTCCAAACAAGAACCAGCATCTGTCCATTGAGCTTTCTCACACTGAAGCAAGCCTATGTTGTGAGTATTTGACTATTGACGACTTGAAGAGGATTTGTGAAACATTCATGTATTGCTGTTTGATTTTCTTGTTCCAAACAAGAACCAGCATCTGCCCATTGAGCTTTCTCACACTGAAGCAAACCCATGCTGTGAGTATTTGAATACTGATGACTTGAAGAGGATTTGTGAAACATTCATGTATTGCTGTTTGATTCTCGTGTTCCAAACAAGAACCAGCAGCTGCCCATTGAGCTTTCTCACTGAGAAGCATCTGCTCCATTACTTACCCCTGGTGGTGTGAAGAGGAACTGTCGTGTGAACGCCTGAGAGGCATCTGCTCCATTGCTTACCCCTGGCGGCCAGGAAGAGGAGACACCAAATTTTAGTTTAGGAAGTTTTAATTCAATAAAATACTTTTTATACTTGATACCTTGTCTGGTTTCGTGGTGTCTCTGGGTAACTCCTCGAGATAGCAACTTGTACAAGGCAATGATCTGAAATACCAACTGGGTGTATTGAACAACCTTTAAGTACATTATTCTGATGTTTGAAACGGTAAAATCTATCAAGTGTAGCCAAAGACAAAGAATTATCTTTAACATGAATCCATGTATATTGACGCTAAGTATTATGAAAAAGCCTCCAAACATCACATCATTCGTCTCAATTAATTTAACAAGTCAATTGTTACTGGCTCCATGTGGTTCTGTCTAGAGTTGAATTCTCAGTTAAAATCACCACCTAGGAACAGTTACTAATTACAGTATTTAGAGTGTTTTTAAAAAACACCCTTTCTGTGCCTACAGTTAGAGCATAAACATTGATGAAAGTAATTTTTACATTTTTAAATACAGCTTGCATTTTTAACAAGCGACCTTCAATGATTTCCTCTGTAACTCAAGCAATGGGTAAAAAATCTCTTGAAAACAAGATACCAACTCCAACACTGTCTTATCTTATGACTGATAAAAACTCCCCCATCACAATCTTTTTTCCATGCGTGGTGGGGAAGGTCTTAGGCTGATTTATACTTCTGTGTCGGACCTATGCCGGAGCCTCTACGCTATAGACTACGCGTTGGTTTTCATTTATACTTCTGCGTCGTTGTCCGCATTGACGCGCAATTACACATGCAGAGGGAGCATATGAACCCAGAGGGAGGGGTTCTAGCAGACCAATCACAGCACTTGCGTCCACGTAGAATTGACGCGTTGTTACATTTTTGGAGAGGTGCGCGTCAGGGTACGCCGAAGGTACACACAGCCTACGACGTAGAGCTGCAGCGTGAGTTCGACGCAGAAGTATAAATTGGGCTTTACATACTGTCTTACATGCGCTTCATTAGGCACACATGCACACTTGCACATACACGCAAGGTCTCTCGCTCTCTCCCTCTCTGCCGTGCGCACGCTACATGGTTTGGAGCACATGTATGCGAGCTCTTGCTTCCGGGAGATATGAACTAATTTGCGGGCATCAGGGAACCACTATCAACATGCGGGAGACTCCCGGAACTTCCGGGAGACTTGGATGTCTGTTATCGTTAGCTTGTTTACTCGCACGAGCAGCGTGTACAAGTTCATCTGCTGTATTGCCTTCTTAATAAGTTTAATTTTTCATTCAGTAGTTTTAAGTGATGTTTGTAGGTAGAAAACTTATAGTATTTGATATTGTATATGTGTGGATTGTAAATTACGTCGTTCGTCACATTTATCGTGCCACTTAATGAAGCAGCAAATATAATGACCTTTCACCTACTTTCATTCCGTGCCCTTCATGCGCCACCTAGTGGCACCTCATAGGCTAGTACTACAATGATGTTATTTCAGTTCATGTTATATACTTTGAGAATATTATTGTTTCTTGCCAATTGTGAAAATTTATTGTGCTTACTGTCTACTCATTGTTATCTTTGTTATTTACAGACCAGAGTTCTAATTACCCCACCATAATTGGGGGGTACTGCTCCTTCGCTTATTCTATGACCATCATGGTCCACTACCATATCAATCCCCACCGTGATCGCCAAGTGCAACATGTGTTTTGCAACACACATACAAGGTCTAAACATGCGACAAACTGATAATCAGGCTACAGAATATCTCATTGTTATTATATATCCAAAAGAGAACTGTTTTGATCAACTCCCAAAAATTAGAAGTTAAGTGCACTGAAATACCATTCTAATTACTAGTAAAAGTAATACCTTTTCAAGAAGCCTATTGCCTATTTAACAGAGGTGGGAGTAAGTCACACATGTTCAAGTCTCAAGTAAGTCTCAAGTCCCTACCATCAAGTCTAAAGCAAGTCAACAAGTCGCAGTACACACAACCAAGTCAAGACAAGTCAATGGTTCACTTCAAGCAAGTCAAGTCGAGTCCTGCTAAGGGTCAGGTCAAGTCCAAGTCAAGTTACAATACCAAACAGAAAAAATGTTTATATTGGCCTTAACCTTATTTATTTTTGATTACCTTTCTTATACATTTATATCGTAATATTAATAATATTCATATAATTTATTACAGCATGTATTTATGATTATCAAAATGTGGAATTATTATTATTATTATTATTATAATAACAATTATATGAAAAATGTTGAAGATAATAGACGTACATTTCAAGGTAAATTCACAAGTGTGATGCAGTAATTATATTGGTTTTATAGTAAATGTCATATGTTTAACTTTGCTTATATATTTTTATTATGCAATATCACCGGCATGCATTTACACTGCAATTACAACACCATAAATAATGTTATGAGATGAATGATAGATAAATAATTTTTATATTAAAAATAATAATTTTAATATAGAAAAAAATAGATGCTAAAAATTATTAATTATATTTGTTTAATTATTAAATTAAATCGCCAATGGGTGGCGCCAAATCGCCGTCTTAATGAGCAAGTCATAGATTAAGGGTGCTTCTCAATATCCCTCCTCGTCTCCTCGCTCCTCTGTCCTCCAACCTATGACCCGGAAACCGATCGAGCTCAGCCATCTTGAAGGAAATCTCAATTCTCTAATTGCACCGCGAGGAGGCGAAGATCGAGGAGTGAGGAGCTTCCAGAGGAGTCATGTGTGAGGATACACAGGTGTATCCTTTGCGGAAGTGTTATCTTATCTAAACGTGACGCACGTATAAATTCTCCTCCCCCTTCACATCGGTCACAATTTATTTTAATTTATACTTTACCCTTACAGTGTATATAAACCACACATCTCACATATTTAAACAGGGTATCTTGCTTTATTATTATTTATTATAAATTTCTTAAATAAACAAACTTCAACGACATAAGGGCAGATACTTTGAGCGCGGCTGATGACGCTATAAAGTGACGCTCGAGGGTTCAAGTCTTCCAATGTATAAAAAAGCTTTCATTCGATTCCTCCGTCCTCATTTTCTTTCTTTGCGTCCTTCCCTCACAACCTACAGGGGGTGGAGCTGAGATGCGAGGAAAGGAAGCGAGGAAAGGAAACGATGCACAAATAAGAATTGAGAAGCACCCATAGTCACGGTTTATAAATCCTATGTCTCTTCCTAGTCTTGTGCCTCGTTGTTTATATGTGTGTGTGTGGATGTGTGGTGGGCGTGCCGACTCGATACCGTGATCTAGCTATCAGCTGCAATCACTTCTCTCCACCAGCTGCAACTCATTTCATCTCCCTTCAAATTCTCACCACTTTCTCATCTCCTTTGTCAGATCGTTGTTTTGTGGTGTCTGGTTGTGTTGATCCCTCTGCGTTCCAGTCCAGTGCCTTCATTGTTCCTGTTCGTGTTCCTGTGGATGTTATCTGGATTCGTTGTGTTTGTTCAGCACTCCTAATCACTTCCCGCACCGGATTCATCTGACCATCGGAGTTCCTGCGCCACTAGCCTGTCTCACCTGGACTGTTTACTTACTTCTACATCAACTATTAATAAACTGAGTTTCACTTGCATTTGCTTTCGAGTTTCATTCTTGACAATAGAAGCATTCATTCAACTGATTCGTTCAAAGCGGCAAATTCATTCTGGAACTAAGCAACTAGGTCACTGAATCACAAAAACCCTGGATTTGTTCGTATACGTACAACTCTTTTTCTGTGGCTTATTTGGAAATGAAAGCTTTAGCATAAGTTCTGCCAGGAAGACTTAATTACTGCGTCACTCGTCACCTTTAAAGTTTATCCAATCACGTCCTTATTCTTATCGTATAAAAGGTTGGTACTTACACATGTTTGAGTTCGCAGATGCCGACACAACAACAATTGCTCGCGTCACTGCTAACCATGTCCAACGATACGCCAATCGTCTGTGAATATTCAGACTCTGATGACGAGTTCATTCCGCCTTCTGCTCTCCCAACGCGGCGCAGCTCACACCTCCAAAGCCGCGACTCGCCTTGGGTGACGCGGTCTACAGAGGAGTTGTACAGTACTCTGGAATCAGCCGGCATTCCCATCAGCCAAGGTCTGTCCAGAGAAGATCTTCTCCTTCTTGCTCAAAATACTCTGGGAAATCCACCCGAGTCCATCACTAATCTCGCGACTCCTTCAGCATCTGGTCACTCAAAACAAGCTGGCAGAAAGCGAACAGCTAAGTCATCGTCACCGCATTCCACAAAGAGAACCACGCTGCACGCACAAACACCAGCTTCTTCGGATATTACTGAGCCTGATGGGTTTAACATTCAACTCCTTCAACCGGTTCAAAGCCTCTCCCACAGCATCAAAGGTCTGGAATCAAGGATGGCAAAATTTGAAAAACCCACCGCTAACTTCAGTGACCCTTATGCGGCTATAAACGCGGCAGTAACTTCTCAATTCAGTCTTCCTACCAGCGGATTAAGCGATCTCCCGACCTTCGCTTCTAATTCTTCAGCCCCGCCAACTTTTCTCCAACCAGCCCAGACACCATTTCAGGACATTTCAGCACCACCCGAAACTTCATCCTTCAACCTTACTACAGTAGCCCCTGCCCAGTCTTTCGGTAGGCGTTTCGTGTCTCCAGCCGCTGCTACGGTATCTCCCCACATTTGAACAAACATCATCCAAGGTAAGGATATAAACCTTGCTTCACTTCTGCTTCCTTCGCCTGCTGTCGACAGGAAAATGGTTGACTGTGGTGACGTGGCAGTCCTGCTTAAAACTTCCGATCCGAGATTACAACGGAATCTTACATTCGCAGAATTTGTCATTGCAATCAGCATTTTCAGAGACATTCTGTGTCAGGTTTTCCCAGATCGAAGGGAAGAGTTGGATTTATATTTAGCCATGATGGCAGACTTCAATCAGAGATACGGGGGTACACTATTATACGAATATCATAAATCATTCTCCGCCAAATCAGCTTCCTTCACTTTGCCCTTTAACTCCAGACTAGATTGGTCTGTGACTGACACCGAACTGCTTATTAGTCATTTTGGCAGCGCCAAAACACTGATTTGTAACATTTGTAGCGCTCACGGACATTCGGCATCTTTTTGCCCAAAAAGCTTTCGCCAGCCGAGAGCCGCACACTGTCCATGGTGCTGATAACATAAGACAATACGTCAGCAAGAAACGTTTCACTTCAAATCGCAAAAGTTCCAATATTTGTAACAACTTTAATGAATGTGTCTGTTCTTTTACCCAATGTAAATATGATCAAATCTGCAGTTTCTGCAAGGATCCGCACCCGGAATCGGTCTGTCCACGCCGGTACAAACCTCCAAGCCGAGGAAAAGCCCCTTATCAGAGAAAATTCTACTCCTATTAATGTGTCTAATCTCGCTAGCTACCTCTCCTCTCACCCCGATTCCAATTTTTGCCGATTATCTAATCACCGGTCTGTCTCAAGGGTTTCGGGTGGGTATCCTTTCTAATCTCACTACCTCTTTCGTAGCAAAAAATCTCCAATCAGCAATTACCGAACCAAAAGTGGTTTCTAACCTGCTAGAAAAAGAGGTTAATAAAGGTTACGTCATTGGTCCTTTCGCTTCCCTCCTTTTTCGCTTTTTCGCATTAATTCCATCGGCGTTGCAACACGGAAATACTCCTACAAAAAACGTCTTATCTTCGATATGTCTTCTCCTCATTCTGCCAACACAGTGAGCGTTAACGAATGTATACCTTTATCACCTTTCTCTCTACACTACGCCTCGGTAGACAACGCTATTCATCTAATTAAGATAGCCGGTCAAGGCGCGTGGCTAGCTAAAGCCGACATCACAGATGCTTTTAAAACTATGGCAATCCAACCCGCTGACTGGCCACTTTTCGGCGTCAAATGACATTCTAAAATTCTATTTCGCTGTAAGGCTTACATTCGGGTGTAGAAGAAGCCCTCATATCTTTAATAGCCTTTTCGAAGCGCTGTGCTGGATCTTGCTGAACGTCAGCAAGCTCCCTTTCGTTCTACATTTGCTCGACGATTTTCTGCTAATCGATTTCCCATCTTCCCAATCTTCAATCCTCGACATACTCAAACTTATCTTTAGTGACGTTGGCGTTCCCCTCTCCGCTGAGAAAACTTCGGGGCCCTCTACCTCATTAGAATTTCTGGGAATTTCTCTGGTCTCAGTTCTTATGCAAGCTTCTCTTCCCTCTGAGAAACATTCTAGAATCAGGTCTTTTCTGGAATCTTTTTCGCCCTTCCTTCAATATCAAAGCGTGACATGCTTTCGCTTCTCGGACACCTAAATTTCGCTATGAGAATTATTCCTCAAGGCAGGGCTTTCATCTCTCGATTGTTAACTCTGGCCCATTCAGTGGAAAAACTAAGCGATCTGATCCAACTAGACGAAGGCTGTTTGTCCGACATCATTTTTTGGAAAACATTGCTCTAGGATTGGAATGGTATTTCTTTCTTTTACAATGATGATTTCGAATCATCGCTTCAACTTCAATTATTCACCGACGCGGCCCCTTCTATCGGATTCGGGGTTTTTTTCCAAGGGCAATGGTTTGCAGAAAAATGGCCTAATGACTTTCCTAAAACAGCGTCCGACTCCGTCTCATCCGCGGTCTACGAGATATATCCTTTAGCCGTTGCCAGCGTCATCTGGGGCCCCGAGTGGTCACGTAAACAGATAATGATGTTCTGCGATAACGAAGCCACAGTTGCCATTATTAACCTGTTAACCATTGCCAGAGCGTCGGCGCACTGAAGCGTTTTTTTTTATTTAGTTCAAATTTACTATCAGATTTAATGTTATACCTTGACAAACTATACATCATTAAAAAGATATAAGACTCAAGATTCAGTATTTGACCACTATTGTATTCTGAGAAACTTATAGTGACAGTTATGTCTTAATTTGTGTCAGGAGTTATGAAATGAAAAAAATGAGTCGATACCTTTAATATGAATTATGAGCGTCAGCTGGTCCATTCAAAAAAACACTCCATGCTGTCGTCATGACAGCGATTCACAAAACAACGTCCCTCAGGGCTTTAGCTCAAAAATGTGCAGACTTGGAGAAATATTGATATATTCTCATTGATTCACATCATATTTCTATAGACAGGAATAATATTTATTGAATTTATACCCAAATGCGTCGATGTAATCATTATGATCGCTTCTTACTGAGATGTGCTGTGTTTTCAATTCATACCAATAGCCTGAGGGCGCTATATGCACACTAATAGTCCATATATGAAGACCCATAGTCATGTGACATTCCAGACGTCACCTCGATACAGAAAGTAGCTGACAGAGATCGCTGTAACATGCAGATAAAGATGTTTTGAAGACAATAAACATGATTGCAATGATATTTGAGTTACCTGTGTTCTTCAAGCCATGTCAGGTATTTCATAATAGTATATTATATTTATAATGTAATGCTAATCGATATAGATTTCATCATCGTGCAGAACACTATAAATAATAAATTTTCTGTCGGATTTTTTTTTATCTGAAGCCAAATTAGATCACATACGATTATTTAAAACACTCGACTTGCGTTATAAAGTAAGTTTGGAGCACAAACATGGTTTTAATCTCATAAATGGTCGTGTAATGGTGTGCTAAGCTAACATGCTAGCTAGCCCAGGTGCACCTGCCACCAGCAGTTATTGTTTTATGATTTTTTTCTAAATAGGAATGCTTACTGAAATGTTTCAGTATATTTGATACCAGTTTCAAATATTTAGTGAGAACTTTGATAAAATAAATTAGGGTTTGAAACCCTTTGAATAGCCTGTGAATAGCCAGTCGTTAGTAGCTATAATGCAGACAAAAGAAATGCATATTCAGAGCCATAACCAGTCTGGAGGGGTGTAAATGTGTGCAGGGAGAGACTCACACTGAATGGGGCTCGTATGCACCACAAAATAATAGAGACAATAGACTGAATAGATGACTCAGAATATGACTAAACATCAGTTTGCATTTTAGAGTCTAATCAAAATAAAGTAATTTGACATGATCTTGAAAAACATTTAACTAAATACAGAGTTTTAGACTTATCATTTTCAGATTTTAAATATAACATGGTCACACATATGGCTTTAGCTGCAGTGCATTTCTAGATTGTGCCAGGGCCAACTTCAATTTTATTTTCATGAAGATGTTTCATAAAAATAAATTTCTAATAACTTTACAAAACTTTGAAGTTATTTTAAAAAAAAATCATTATGACAATAATTATTGTCATAATGATATAATAATAGTGATAATAATCATAATAGATATAATAATGATATAATTATAAATAATAATTATACCACTACCAGGTGTCAGCTTTCAAATGAGATCATACTTGTGCTTTTAGTGCAAAGGGTTCATGAACTGTATCTGTTTCAGTTTGGGTATGTCATTTCTGGGGATTTTTCAAAAGTAGGCTTGCAGCTTAACAGGTTAATAAAGGTCGATCCTCTTGTAATATGATTATGCCTTTCTTGAGACGGTTAATCTGGCAATCCGTTATTTTTAATTTCATTATCAACGCTGTACATATTCTTGGCCACTGCAATGTCATCGTTGACGCACTCTCTCGATTTCGTTTTCAGACTTTCAGACCTGTGCCCTTCAGCCAACCCAGATCCAACAACTTGCCCTCCCTTAGCAGACATAATACTAAATTAAACGACCTGCTTACGTCAGCTAGACATTACATTTCTAAAGGTGTCGCTCCCTCTACACTTAAAGCTTATAAATCAGCATGGTCCGCTTTTCTTATGTTCTGTTTCTCCTTCCAAATTCCGTTTTTTCCTATTTTAATTTCGACCGTTAGCTCCTTTCTCGCATTTAACTTCGAAAACCGCAATCTTAAAATTTCTTCCACTCGCAGACTCCTAGGTGGCATTCAATTCTATGCAAAACATCACAATCCCAATTTCCAAAGCCTTTTTTCTGACTCATCTATTCGATTACTACTTAGAGGGTTAGCTAAATCTTCCAGCAAAACAACAGACAAACGTTTGCCTATTACCCTGCCTTTATTGCAGAGATTAATTGTTTCTGTTCGCAATGGCCTCTTTTCTACGTACCTAAATATCCTTCTAGAAGCAGTGTTTTTATCTGCCTTCTACGGTTTCATGCGTCCAGGGGAATTCACTTCAGATACTAATAAATTCGATCCAGCCCGTGGTATTTCCTTTTCCGATCTACGCTTCGGACCTAAATCCTTCACATTCTTTCTTAAACACTCTAAATCTGATGCTCAAGGTTCTGGCGTTACCTTAACACTCTCTAAAATCAATAATAATTTTTGTCCCTTCTCAGCTATGGTTAAATTTCTTAAAATCCGGCCTAGAACTTCTAAATTTGCGCCGCTGTTTTTATTACCTAACGGAGCACCCCTTTCCAAGGCTTTTTCAAATCTCACCTAACCACCGTTATCAAAAGCTGCAGTCTATCCCCCTCTCTCTACACTGGCCATTCATTCAGAATCGGGGCAGCTACTTCAGCAGCTGAAAGAGGAATCTCTACATCAGCCATTAAGATCATGGGCAGATGGTCTTCCTCAGCTTTCGAATCATATGTCAGACTTGATTCAAAAACCATCCTCGAAGCCCAGCAAGCTCTTCAGTGATAATCAGGTAAATTTTATACAATTTCTGGTGGTGGTATCATGCAATGGCCTTGCGTGGCCTTGTCTCTACGCAGCGCTGTAGCCATATGTATATTTTATTTATATATCAATTTAAAAATAGGTTAATTATTTAAATAATACAAATAAAAAATAATTTAAAAAAATGCTTGTCTATCGTGGCTATATCTGTACGGTATATCATGTCCTGTCTATGTCTGGCCTATCGTGGCTATATTTGTGTGGTCTATCAAGACCTGTCTATGTCTGGCCTATCGTGGCTGTATCTGTGGTCTATCGAGACCTGTCTATGTCCGGCCTATCGTGGCTATATCTGTGTGGTCTATCGTGACCTGTCTATGTCTGGCCTATCGTGGATGTATCTGTGGTCTATCGAGACCTGTCTATGTCTGGCATATCGTGGCCATATTTGTATGGTCTATCGAGACCTGTCTATGTCTGGCCTATCGTGGCTATATTTGTGTGGTCTATCAAGACTTGTCTATGTCTGGCCTATCGTGGCTGTATCTGTGGTCTATCGAGACCTGTCTATGTCCGGCCTATCGTGGCTATATCTGTGTGGTCTATCGTGACCTGTCTATGTCTGGCCTATCGTGGATGTATCTGTGGTCTATCGAGACCTGTCTATGTCTGGCATATCGTGGCCATATTTGTGTGGTCTATCGAGACCTGTCTATGTCTGGCCTATCGTGGCTATATTTGTGTGGTCTATCAAGACTTGTCTATGTCTGGCCTATCGTGGCTGTATCTGTGGTCTATCGAGACCTGTCTATGTCCGGCTTATCGTGGCTATGTCTGTGTGGTCTATCGTGACCTGTCTATGTCTGGCCTATCGAGGCTGTATCTGTGGTCTTTCGAGACCTGTCTATGTCTGGCGTATCGTGGCCATATTTGTGTGGTCTATCGAGACCTGTCTATGTCTGGCCTATCGTGGCTATATTTGTGTGGTCTATCGAGACCTGTCTATGTCTCGCCTATCGTGGATATACCTGGTGGTCTATCGAGACCTGTCTATATCTGGCTATCGTGGCTGTATCCGTGTGGTCTATTGAGACCTGTCTATGCCTGCGGTCTATCGAGACCTGTCTATGTCTGGCTATCATGGCTGTATCCGGTCTATCGTGACCTATCTATGTCTGGCCTATCGTGGCGTATCTGTGGTCTATTGAGACTTGTGTATGTCTGGCTATTATGGCTGTATCTGCGTGGTCTATCGAGACCTGTCTGGCTTATTGTGGTTATATCCGTGTGGTCTATTGAGGCTGGCTATACAAAGCTTCGTCCTGTATATAATATAAAATAAAATAAAAAAATTAAAAAAATTATTTCAAGCATAGGTACTTGACTAACGTCATCATGCTAATTATGGTATCCCCCTTTTCTTACTTTAGGAACCTCAGGATTCACGACGGGTGGGTATACTTTCGTTCATCAATTTTGGGGGAAGGCTGGCCCCGTCCCAATGGATCTACAATCCACCTACATTTGGGGGTCAGCTGCGCCCCTGCCTTCGTCTTCAGGCAGGAGATGCTGATCCGCTACCCTCGGATTACGATCCTTGGACGGGGCCTACACCAAAGAACTTTGCAAATAATTGCAATATAATAATAAATGCTTTGTTACATCATTTTATCTCCCGAGTCTTTCTGGTAGAAATGAAAGCTTTAGCATAAGTTCTGCCAGGAAGACTTAATTACTGCGTCACCCGTCACCTTCAAGTTTATCCAATCACGTCCTTATTCTTATCGTATAAAAGGTCGGTACTTACACATGTTTGAGTTCGCAGATCCCGACGCGACAACAACCTCCACCCTCCCCACCACCACCAGGATGGTCCCGTCTATACTTCCCTAGGGGGTCGGCTGCGCCCCTGCCTTCGTCTTCAGGCAGGAGATGCTGATCCGCTACCCTCGGATTACGATCCTTGGACGGGGCCTACGCCAAAGAACTTTGCAAATAATTGCTTGCTGGGCTCCCAGTAAATGAATGCTTTGTTACATAATTTTATCTCCCGAGTCTTTCTGGTAGAACTACTGTCATTGGAGAAATAGAGCAAAAACAGAGAATTACAATATTACGTCTAAAAAGTCACACCACAAAATTCACTTTGTTTACTGAACTGTTGTATAAAATCATTATCACATTTGCAATCGCACCAATATTCTGGAAATATTTTTTAATATCATATGTTATAAATATAAAAATAACTCATACTAGGGACATTATTTCCACATCTTGAATTTTGGCTGCATATTAATTCCACCCGCATTTTGCCCCCCAACCCCCTGATAGGCCTAACATCTGACCCTGCTTCAAGAGAAACATAAAACACGACAATACATCATTGACAGTTTTCTATGCTGTTTTTCGTCATTGGAAAGAGCGACATATTTGGCTTTAAATCATGCTTTGAAAGAAACTGTGGCAAATGTCTGTGGATCAGCATGCATTGTTCAACTGATAGAGTTAACAGTGCCATGGGAGGATGCGGTAGATGAGGCATATGAGAGGAAGAAACTGCAGTATGCTCATCTGGCCAGTGAAGCAGAACAGTGAGGATGGAGAGTCCAGGTTTATCCAGTGGAAGTGTGTTGTCGAGGTTTTGTGGCACACTCTACAACCCGGCTCCTCAGAGATGTCGGATTCAGTGGCCAAGAGTTGCGTCGCACAGTAAAGAACTTATCTAAAGCAGCAGAAAGGAGCAGCAACTGGCTGTGGTTGAGACGGAAAGATTCTAGCTGGCTGTGTACAGGCCGCCATGCTACGGCTTCGTAGAATTCTTGAAAACTTGAAGAGTCTGTTTATTTATTTGTATAGGTTGTATAGTATTTACAGTCATTACGTTCCTGTGTATATTGCGTGAATGACGGGTGGTTGGGCTGATATTGTGTTTTGCGGTAGGTGGTATGCCATATGGAACCGTTGCCACTGAAACTGCATATTAACGCCCCAGTGGGGCTCGACAGCCTTAGTCAAACGGGTTGGCGCGTATGGTTGGGTTGCGGGGAGATTGTGAGATTGTGGTTAGGTCTCAGCAGCAGGAGGGATGTAGAGGTCAGTAAGCTGGGCTGAGTTGAGTGGGGGACGGAGGGGGGTGACTCTGGGACGCCAAAGTCACTGTCGAGCCCTCTTGAGGTGTCGTTGACTAGTCGACGAAACAAAGAGGACGGAAGGTGGCCACTTGAAGACCCTAGAGATGTCCCCTACTCAGCCCAATTCAGACGGTTGTCATGGGGGGATGCACTGTGGTTGCAGCCGTTGTGTGTGCTGACGCGTGTTAACACTAGACAGAAGGAGATTTACATCACCATATGGAAAGAAGCGTAAATGGATGGAGAAGCATAGGTTACTGTAAAGCTATGTCTTAGTTGGTGCTTATCTTGGCGAAAGCCGAGTACAAATCAGCATGAAGTTTTAACATCTACTCTCGTGTAATGGAAATCATGTGTGAATGTATGCACGTTATACAAAACATATGCCACCATTAATTATCATTTAAATCTATTGACAGCCTTAAGCTATATTTGAAAACATAATATTGTATAAAGAGGCATGCTGTTTGACCACTATTCTCTCTAGATTTAACGTTAGTCAAATTAACTATAACAAACAGGTTAAACAAGCCATCTTACTTTTAGACGTGGTGAATGAAGTTCGAGGATGTAATGGTTGTGTCCGATATCCCTTGCCAGTTATTATGCATACAGCAAATCTTCTTGTATGAATATGGTAAATTTCTAGTGTTTATATCCAAAAAGAAACGATGCTTGAGATGTTTTTGTGTTGAGCATGCTCACCGCGCTGTATGTTTTTTTCTGTGCAGTGTCACGCAATCGCGCAGAATCTGATGACTGGCGTCAATGGTTCCGTTGCTTTCATTTTATTAATCAATTGATGTTGCAATGATTTATATAAAAATGTATATGAAGTCATTTTTGAGTCATACAGTTAAAGTCAAATCAAGTCTCGAGTCATTGGATCTCAAGTCAAAGTCAAGTCAAGTAATTTTCTTAATTTAGTCAAGCAAGTCTCAAGTCCTTACATTTGCGACTCGAGTCAGACTCGAGTCAAGTCATGTGACTCGAGTCTCCCATCTCTGCTATTTCATGAAATGTTGATTTGGTTTGTTTTTAGATTACATAAGACCTGGAGGTAAGACCCAACCCTCTCATATACTGTATAAACAGAAACCAATTTTCCATTATAGTCTATGGTAGTCAGTGTCAAATCAACACAATCACTTGGAGATAATGAGAAACCTGAGCAATCTTTAATGTGATTAAGGAGCATACTATGAAAAACCATACTACCACAGAAGAACTACATAGCGGTAACATACAAGAATCCGATAACCTGTTCATGTCAGAAGCTGGGTATCATCAACACTAGTTTCCTACAAATTGTCTTCTAGTGAGTTTTGAGGAAATATGGACAGATTTTGTCATACATTTACATTTACATTACATTTACATTTATTCATTTAGCAGACTCTTTTATTCAAAGCGACTTACAAATGAGAACAATAGAAGCAGTTAAAACTGACAGTAGGACAACAACAATACGTTGTGCTATAAGACACATGACACACACACAGTTCGATCGTGCCCGCGATCCTCGGTCATCCAAAAAAGAAAAATACATATGAGACAGACAAAAACATTTCACATACAAATTTCATGACAAACTGCACCTCAACAAATACATGTCCAAATTGTACATCCTCTGTCCAAGTTAACTAATCCAATACTAAAACGTCTCTCTTACTCGTATTATTTAAAATTGTAATTGCCGCTGGAGCAAAAGTATTCCTGTACCATCTGGTTTTCCATCTCAAAACCACAAACCGACAACCAGATGGAAGCAACTGAAAATCATTACTTAAAGGATGCAACCAGTCACTCAAGACAGCATTTGCTTTCCGGTACAGCTGATTTGTGTAGACATTTCCTAGGTTCCGTTGATTTATTCCTGTTGTCTTACTCGCCCACTTAACAATTTGGTTTAAGGAGTTCTTCACTGACAGGCTTCCATACCACACCACAGTAGAAAATGACAAAATTGATTCAATAAAAGCAAAATAAAACAAAGTCAACATGTGTCTATCAATGTGAAATTTAGCCAGTTTCCTAAGGCAACTCAAACTTTGATGACCCTTTTTGCGGATCATTTCACAATTCAACTCAAATGTCAGTTTTGAATCTATAATTGTGCCAAGATATTTATAACTCTCCACAAGATCCACAACCTGTCCTTTGATAGTCGTAGTGACGTGATCAACAGCGTGCGTTCTAAAATCAATGATCATATCTTCGTTTTGTTAATATTTAACTTTAAATAAGAATCATCGCACCAAGTCACAAAATCGTCCACAACTAGACCATGGCCAGACTGTTCCCCCTGTAGCAGGCTCACTATCACTGTGTCATCAGCAAATTTAATAAAATTCCTGTTTTCATGTAAGCTTTGGCACATATTGGTGTATAAAATAACTAATAAGGGCGAAATAACACAGGCTTGAGGGGAACCTGTGGATAAACATAATACATCCGATAAGCTATCATTCACTTTTACCCTCTGAATTCTGTTAGTTAAAAAGTCCAGTAACCATCCCACCAAATTGTGGTTCAGCTTATAATACTCTAGCAATCTTCTAGCCAGGATGTGGGGTTGTATAGTATTAAAAGCTGAAGAGAAGTCAATGAACAACAGTCTTGCACGGGTATTTTTCCCCTCCAGTGTCATGATAGACTGAAGGAAGCAAGTGCAGTATAACTCTTTATTTAGGTAGAACAAATAAGAATCCAACACAGGCAACAGGTAAGTGACGCAGGAACTCCGATGGTCCGATGATGGGTGAAGAAGCAGAGATGCGGTGATGAGTGTCCAATAGTGCGATAATGTCCATATAATCCACAGAACGAAAACCGGAACAAGGAAGACAAGAGACTGGAACGCGACAGGAACACAGACACACCGGGAAACCACATGCAACGATCTGACAGGGAAGATGAGAAAATGGTGAGTATAAATACACATGATCTGACAAGCTGCAGCTGGTGAAGGGATAATGAGTGGATGGGTGATGAGCGCTGATGAGCGGAACGCCCATCTAATCAGCGCGCTGACATATAACAACAGAAACAAGAGACAAGAAGAAAACGTAGGATTTACCAACCGTGACAGTACCCCCTTCCCTAGGAACGCCTCCTGGCGTTCCCAGACTCCCTTACCTGCCGATTGTAATCATCGATAAGGGAGTGATCCAGGATGTCTCTAGCCGGTACCCAACTTCTCTCCTCCGGACCGTAACCTTCCCAGTCCACCAAGTACTGGAATCCGCGTCCCCTCCGTCTAGAGTCCAGAACACGATTGACCGAATAAGTAGGCTCCCCGTCTACGAGACGCGGCGGGGGGGGAACCGGGACTGGCGGATTAATGCGAGCAAAAAATACGGGCTTAATTTTGGAAACATGAAATACGGGATGAATCCTCCTGTACACTGGAGGAAGATTGAGACGGACTGTCACTGGACTAATGATTTTAGTGACAGGGAACGGGCCAATGAATTTCGGTGCGAGCTTATTCGAAACGGAGCGGAGAGGAATGTCCTTGGTAGAAAGCCACACTTTGGAACCGACGACGTATACGGGAGGCCTCCGCCGGTGGCGATCGGCTTTGGCCTTGGTGCGTGCCCCCACTTGGAGTAGAGTCTCACGGGCTCTAGTCCAAGTGCGGTGACACCTCTGGACGAAGGCGTGGGCGGAGGGGACCGCGACTTCGGATTCCAGACTAGGAAAAATTGGTGGCTGGTAACCTACACTACACTCAAATGGTGATAGGCCCGTGGATGACACTGGCAACGTGTTGTGGGCGTACTCCACCATAGACAATTGCTGACTCCAGGAGGAAGGATTCTTGGACACTAAACATCGCAACGTTCTCTCCAAATCTTGGTTGGCTCGCTCAGTTTGACCATTGCTCTGGGGATGGAACCCAGAGGACAGACTGACAGTCGCCCCCAGAAGTCTACAAAACTCTCGCCAAAATTTGGACACAAATTGGGGTCCTCTGTCAGAAACCACGTCTATCGGGAGGCCATGAAGCCGAAAGACGTGGTCAACGACAACCAACGCTGTCTCCTTGGCTGAAGGTAATTTGGGCAAGGGAATGAAATGGGCCGCCTTCGAGAACCGGTCCACCACGGTCAAAACTACCGTGTGACCCTGGGAGGGTGGGAGGGCGGTGATAAAATCTAGCGCGATATGGGACCAGGGTCTCGAAGGCACCGGCAGCGGTTGGAGTAACCCATCTGGAGGTTGATTGGAAGTCTTACCCGTGGCACAAACTGAGCAAGCAATTACAAAACTGCGAACGTCACGAGCCATGAGAGGCCACCAGAATCGTTGCTTAACCAAAAACATGGTACGATTGACTCCTGGATGACAAGCCACATTGGAACAATGACCCCACTGAATGACGCTGGACCGTAAACTCTCCGGCAGAAACAAACGGTTCGGTGGGCAACGAGTCGGAGGCGTTACCCCTTCTAAGGCCTTCTTGACCTTCGATTCGACCTCCCAGGTGAGTGTAGAGATGAATAGATTCTCTGGTAAAATGCACTCGGGAGTAGACGGGCGATCGGAACGGTCAAAAATGCGCGATAAAGAATCGGGTTTGATGTTTTTGGAACCCGGGCGGTACGAAAGAGTAAAGTCAAAACGTCCGAAAAAAAGAGCCCACCGAGCCTGCCTGGAATTAAGTCTATTAGCAGTACGAATTTATTCCAGATTCTTGTGGTCGGTCCAGACGATAAAAGGTACCCCTGACCCTTCTAACCAGTGGCGCCACTCCTCCAAAGCTAACTTGACTGCCAACAACTCTCTGTTGCCAATGTCATAATTGCTTTCGGCAGGGGATAAACGATGTGAAAAAAACGCACAAGGGTGCATCTTGTCGTCTGAAGGAGAGCGCTGGGATAACACTGCACCTACCCCCACCTCTGACGCATCGACCTCCACCACGAACTGACGTGATGGATCAGGGGTTATCAGGATAGGGGCTGAAACGAAGCAACCCTTCAGTTTGGCAAACGCAGCTTCTGCTGCGTCTGACCACCTGAACGTCGTTCTGGGGGAGGTCAAGGCGGTCAGAGGCGCGGCTAGTCGGCTGAAATTGCGAATAAAACGCCGGTAAAAATTGGCGAACCCCAGAAACCTCAGTAGGGCCTTACGGGAATCTGGACTTGGCCAATTCACCACAGCCTTAACCTTGTCAGGATCCATGCGCATTCCCTCAAACGAGATGATGTGACCTAGAAAAGGAACAGACTGTGCATGAAAAACGCATTTCTCCGCCTTGACAAAAAGCCCATTCTCTAACAACCTCTGAAGCACTTGTCGAACGTGTTGCACGTGTTCCTGGAGAGACGAAGAAAAAATCAATATATCATCCAGGTAGACATATATGAACTGATCGATCATGTCTCGCAACACGTCATTGACAAGTGCTTGGAAGACCGCTGGGGAGTTGGAAAGACCGAACGGCATAACCAAATATTCAAAGTGCCCCCTAGGGGTGTTAAAAGCGGTCTTCCATTCATCCCCCTCCCTGATGCGGACCAAATGATAAGCATTCCTTAAATCCAGTTTTGTGAAGATAGATGCTCCTTGCAACCTCTCGAAAGCTGAAGACATCAACGGCAAAGGATAAGTATTCTTTACCGTGATGTTGTTCAACCCCCGGTAATCAATACAAGGTCGCAATGATCCATCTTTCTTCCCCACAAAAAAGAACCCCGCCCCCGCTGGAGAAGAGGAAGGGCGGATGAATCCCGTTGCTAGAGAATCAGAAATGTATTTCTCCATGACCTCTCTCTCTGGGACGGAGAGTGAATATAACTTGCCCTTAGGCGGAGACGTACCTGGCAGTAAGTCTATAGCACAGTCATAGGGACGATGCGGAGGAAGAGAATCAGCCCGAGACTTACTGAACACCTCCTTCAGATCCCGATACTCCGTGGGCACGTTTGATAAATCCACAGTCTCCTCCTGTAACACATGAACAGGAACAGACGGACAGGCAGACACAAGACAAGACTTATGACAAGAACTGTTCCATGATGCCACCGATTTGATCTGCCAGTCTATTTTGGGGTTGTGACGGGTGAGCCATGGGTGACCAAGAACGATGGGTGCTAGTGGAGTGTCCAGAATGTAAAAGGAAATAGTCTCAGAATGATTGCCGGATGTGATGAGTGTGATGTCTTCGGTGATCAGTGAAATCGTGGGGAGTCTTTGTCCATTGAGGGCGTGAACGTTGATCTGGTGTGAAAGGGGTTTGAGGGGAATTTGATATCTAAGTGCAAATGAGTGATCCATGAAATTACCTTCCGCCCCTGAGTCCAGTAGTGCCCGACAGTCGTGGAGGTGAGTTGACCATCGGAGTCTTACCGGGAGGAAGGTAGATGTAAATGAGGGCTTCTCGGCAGAGATCCCACCCGACAGTAGCCTCATACTTACTGTCGGGCTGGGCCTTTTAACGGACAATTGTACGCGAAATGTCCAGCTCCACCGCAGTAAAGGCAAAGGCCCAGGGATCTCCGCCTCTCCTTCTCCTCCCGGGAAAGCCGGGCTCGACCCACCTGCATGGGCTCGTGCTCGTAGACGGGGCTGACCGCGCCCCCGCCTCCCGAACGCATTCCCTCGGCACCTCCAGAGGGACGGTCCGGTTGGAAACGTCTGATGCCTCGTGATAGACGTGTGTCAACTCTTAGTGCCAGCGCTATCAGATCATTAAGTCCGGTAGGCAGGTCCATGGCGTAAATCTCTCTTTGGACGCGGTCAGCCAGCCCATGCAGGAACATGTCCCACTGCGCCTCCTCGTTCCATTGGCTCTCAGCCGCCAGGGTGCGAAATTCGATAGAAAATTCTGATACGGATCTTTCTCCTTGTCGTAATTCGGCCAGCACCCTGGCAGCTTCTCTTCCCGTTGCGGCCCGGTCGAATACCCGCCGCATCTCGTCGGAGAGCCGCTGGAACGAGGAACAGCAGTCGTCTTGGTTAGCCCACATCGCCGTTCCCCATAGCGCCGCTTTCCCCGTCAGAAGCGTCAGAACGAATGCGACCTTGGTCTGTTCCTCTTGAAAGGTTCTAGGTTGCAGAGAAAAGTGCATATCACATCTGGTTAAGAACGCACGACAGTAATTGGGTTCACCTGCATATGGCTCAGGGACTGGTAGACGAGGCTCTGACGGGGATGGGTCCGCTGGTGGTGGTGGGGGAATTGGCGGTGCGGGTGGCGCAGCGGGCATGCGAAGCTGTTGAATCTGCTGGGTGAGCCCGGACACCTGCGCCACTAAAGCCTGAACAGCACGAGCCGTATCGTTGAAAATTCTTTTCTTGGATATCCATTCTTTGACTGCTGTTATTCAGAAACGCCTCTAACGATGTGGATGAGTCTCCTGCTGCTCCCATGCTTTGTTGGTCAGATCGTTCTGTCATGATAGACTGAAGGAAGCAAGTGCAGTATAACTCTTTATTTAGGTAGAACAAATAAGAATCCAACACAGGCAACAGGTAAGTGACGCAGGAACTCCGATGGTCCGATGATGGGTGAAGAAGCAGAGATGCGGTGATGAGTGCCCAATAGTGCGATAATGTCCATATAATCCACAGAACGAAAACCGGAACAAGGAAGACAAGAGACTGGAACGCGACAGGAACACAGACACACCGGGAAACCACATGCAACGATCTGACAGGGAAGATGAGAAAATGGTGAGTATAAATACACATGATCTGACAAGCTGCAGCTGGTGAAGGGATAATGAGTGGATGGGTGATGAGCGCTGATGAGCGGAACGCCCATCTAATCAGCGCGCTGACATATAACAACAGAAACACGAGACAAGAAGAAAACGTAGGATTTACCAACCGTGACATCCAGAAGCTTAGTCAATAAGTTTAACAACATAAGTGAAGCATCCTCAGCAGTTCTATTCGCTCTATACACAAATTGCAAAGGATCGAGGACTTGTCCAGTCTTACTCAATAGCTCAGACTTCACCAGTTTCTCAAGTGATTTCATAACTAAAGAAGTGAGGGCAACTGGTCTCAAATCATTTAACACTGTAGGGTTATTGCGTTTAGGAACAGGAGTGATAATAGACTTTTTCCACAAACTAGGTACCTTTTGTACCCGTAGTGACCAATTAAAAATATAAGAAAATATATAAGTTAATTGCTTTGCACAGTGCTTTAATATTCTCCCACCTATGCGGTCTGGACCAGGGCTGCGTTTCCCAAAAGCATCGTAAGCCTAAGAAGATCGTAAAAACGATCGTGCGAATGATCTTAATATTACGGTCTGTTTCCCAAAAGCATCGTGACTTAAGTAGCACTTGAAAATCATCGTAGATCTACGAGTGCTCTGGAGTAATCGTAAATCCCCAAGTGCATCGTACGAAGACAGAGTTATGAGGTCACCTGCAGGACAACCGGCACATTACACGTTTAACTTTATTCAAGTGCAATGTGATTATAATATAAGGTTTTGATTGTACTTTATTGTACACTTTATTACTCGTTTTTTGTTTAAATGAATTTATAAATAAAATAATTAAAAAGGGCAGAAAACAACAACAAAAAAAGAAATAATTTAATCTAAATTAAATTAATGAACAAAAAAATAATAAAAAGGTGTAATATGCTTCAAAGAATGGGGAAATAGGATGAACTAAAAAAATATGTCAATGACTTGCTGACATGCACGAAAACCAGCCATGTAGCCTGTTTCTTGGTTGGCCCCATTCCATGTGGTGGGACATGTGGTGGGCCATCTTTTTCCTTCTCCACCTCTTCATCCTCCTCCCTGTTAAGTAATGCGGTCTCATATGTCCTGACTACAACAACAAACATTCTCAAATTATCATGTTCTCAACATTCTCAAACTGCTGAAATGTTGTGGCTGCAGTCTGGACAACAGAAGATGGAGGCTGAGGCCTGGGAGGGTTGTTTGGAGGACTGGGAGATGGTAGATGCTAGGAGATGGCAGATGAAACTGTTGGTTCCTCTGAGCATGAAGGACCTGACCAGGCTCAGGTTGAGTTACCCCTACTCCTCCATGGATGTCAATACCACCACAAATGCCATCTGAAGCACTTGTGACAAGTATTGACAATGCCTTTTCTTCCTCTGCTGTGAGAAGATTCCCCCTTCTCACAGCAGAGGAAGAAAAGGCATTGTCAATACTTGTCACAAGTGGTCCCACCACCTTTTTTATTAAATGTTGTCCTCTGCAGTGCCCTTTTCCTTTTAGCAAGGCTGGCAAAGCCCTGCCACTTCTTCCTGACCTCCTTCCCTGAACTTTTAATGCCCCTAGTTGCAGTCGGTTTTGTAGCAATAATCTCCCAGATTTTTTGTTTTTGTTGTATTTGTATGACTGCCCTTAAACCTGCTGAATAAAATATGTTGTATAGCTCCACCTCCTCTAAAATGACATTAATCTCCTCTTTTAAAAAAAAATATTTTCTTTGTTTATTTTTTGGTTCAGCCAGTTTGCTGGTGTCTCCACCCATAGGTTTGTGCTTTTATAGATTATTGGCCTCGTAGAAAATGCACATCAGATGAAAACAATTAGGCTATACATTTCAAAATACAAGCGTGTGCTACAATTACGAGCGTGACATTTCAGCACTCGACAAACGGACAGAGACTCTAAGTAGCACTTAAAACACAGCTGCGCACGATCGTGCTAAGTGCGTTTTTGTGAAACGCACATGAAATGAACACGAACGTTCGTAGAGCCGCTCGTAAATGCTCGTAAGTGCTAAGATCCATCGTTATCGGGAAACACAGCCCAGGACTCTTATTCACCTTGGTGGAGAGAAAATTTTTCTCCACTGCTGCCTGTTCTAAGACTATATGGGAATCATCCTTACACAGGCATCGTGATTCTTCTACATCATCTTTAAAATCAGAACTTTAAAATCTTGGATAAAACCTATTAAGAGCATTTGAAAGATCATCATTTGATCTAAAACCATCAATACATACAGTGCTCTTATTTACATTATGCTGTAATCCCACGATTTTCTTCATACCAGACCAAGCTGAGCCTAAATTATTATTTGCCAAATTATTTTCTCATTTAAAATGTTCCTACAGTGAAAATAGGAGTTGACTTGTATTGTAACTGTAATTATATTTTTTCACAATATCAGAAAAATTATCTGATTTTTACGTGAAGAAATACATAGATCCGAATCGACTAATTTGTGTTTGTATTTCAATGGTTTCAATGGTTTGTATTTCCTCATTAAAACCAATTATGTTTATCAGTGGTTGTATATCAAACAGGGTTTGTGTTTATTTCACTTTGTGATATCACCGGAACGAATCGAGAGTCTCCGCACAAGACAACACATTCTCACACCCCAACTCGTCACATATGGACGCTTGGCCAGGACCCCTTGGCGTCACTCATTGACGCACTGGGTATACCTTTGGCGTCATTTTTCAACGTGCAGGGTAGTCAGATAGACTTCTATAGATCTCTGAACCGGAGCCTGTAGCGTTGAAATTTTACGTCTTGGGTAAGCTCACCGCAATGGTCTGCTGCGAATGGGTCGAGAGTCGAGACTGCAATAAATAAAAATAAAAAGGAATAGGCTACAATAAATGATCTATGCCAGGGCTAGTATAATGGTGGTCCCCAGATCATCTTTATCTGGCCCTCCAACTGTTTTTTTATGTTTAAAAACCCTCACAATCTGATATCAAAGTGCCCTCTCCGCAAAGGTTTAGCGCGTTCATAGGCAACCGCATTCATCGGTGAGTTTAACAACGCTCAATATGGTGTACAACCCCATTCAGCGGTGAGTTTAACAAAGCTCAACTGCAGGTACAGCGGCATTCAGAGGTGAGTTTAACCAAAACAACGCTAAACTGCATGTAGAACGGCATTCAACGGTGAGTTAAACAACGCTCCACGGCGTGTGCAAGTAAGCAGTTTACGCGTTTTCTTGTCAAAGGTAACGTTACTGGCATACATGATGTAGACTGCTTTAACTAGAGCATGCTGGATAACGTATTTTTATCGGAGTTTTGTTTATGTTAATAAATATATATAATGTTTATATAATATATATATATAAAATATATAATGTTTTTTATTTAAATGTTTTAATTTTTTAATCATCTAAATTAATAACGCTGACGTCACTGTATGGGGCGATCCCAAGGTCCATTGCGATTTTCCACTCGGTAAGTAGAAGAGTTAATTAATAGAGATGGATATTATTCTTAAATGTACACATCAAAAACTCTTGAATCAGGACAAGAAGTTGTGTTTAGAACCTTTAGATGTGTAAGGTGGCAATTTCTTATGACAGTAAATGATAGAAGACAATATCAAAATATAGCTTGCTGCACCAAATGTGCAGGCTAGCAAAGTTAGCTAATTGAATTCAAGTTTTTGTCAAATTTTGTCGCATATAACGTTAATCATGTAAGGTAATAGGGGAGATTTTAAGGTTTTCAGTATTACATTAGCACACAACTTTTATCCAACATTATAAATGTTCAGATGAAGAACGGTGTTGCCAGATTTGTTTGTTTTACAGCATAATTGTTTAAAATCCACTCAAAATTATATAATAAACACCCAAATAAATCTATAATTAACAACACAAATAATTTATAACTACTTGATTTTGGCTCTATTAATTTTTCAATATTAAATAAAACAATTAATATGTATAATTATTGTAATAAGTAATGATATCATAACTTATTGACTGATTCATATATGAATTATATAGAATGTTAGACAACATTTGTTGTCTAATTATTTTCTAAAATGTCATTAACAATATTAACTTCTCGTTTATTGAACTGTATAAAATGAATATCACATAAAATATAGCCCATTCTGGCAACACAGATGAAGAGAATACTGGTGTAAAATGTTCAATTCTTTTTTTTCTTTAGGACCCTCAAATTTGGCAGCTTCAAAAAATATATTTATTCTTACCCCCCACCACACACACACACACACACACACACGTGCAAACAAAGGCACTTTTAAGAGCCACGTCCATCTTGTTAATCTGTACTCATCAGTCTCTCTGTAGCTCTCTCTCTCTCTCTCTCTCTCTCTCTCTCTCTGTGTGTGTTTACATTTATATTTGTTTTATCTGTGCATCTCTTCGTTCTGAGTCTTTCTGTCTGTTTGTGTTTCTGCCCATCACAATGTCCAAGAGTGATTCAGAAATCCAAGAACATCTCATGATCTTGGATAACTTGGTTGATGACCAAGAACTGAAGGATGAGCTCCAAAGTCTTGATGACCTTCTTGGTGAGCTGCAAGAAGAGGAGGCAGAAGCACCAGTGAAGACACCTGAGCTGAGGGTGGAATGGAGAAAAAGAGACATTGCTGGAAATATTGTTTATGCGAGGCCAAGATCAAGCAGGAATCATTCAAATAAGGGTCAGTATTGTTTTTCATTCAAGATATATTGTAGATCTACATTGTTTAACCACTTATGAGAGTATATGTTACAATACATGTATAGTTTGATATGGCAGGGAAACAATCAAACCAGAACCAATCATTAGATTTTTTACATAAAAAGTAGATTTATTAAAGATATCACTAGTCTTGGATTAAGTGAAAGACACATTAAGGCTAATATTACATATTTGTGTAAAGCATAAAAAATAGTTCAATTGTGGGCTGTATAGACATTGTCAGGAAATGTTGTCAAAATGGTTATAATGTCATATGAGCTAGTCTGGTTACCAAGTTATTGGTTTTGGCAAGGCTATGTTTGAAATAGTTTGTTCTTCAGAGTGTTGTCAATGGCCAACCAACTTGTTTCTTTTTAATCTGCTTCTATATAAGCATTCCTGAATCAGTCCAAATTTATAATTTCACATGCGAGGTGATATGCAGTCCTTTCCATTCAGTTCAAAGTAAAATTTTCCCTGTTTTTTTCAATCAAGCAAAATGTACAGGATTGGTTTTCTCAAAGTCCTCTTAAAGGTTCTTGTACACCAACTCAGAAATTCACAACCGAAATTTATGCACATTACAAAATAAATGCGACAAATAAATGTTTAGTCAATCACGTTTACACACTGCATACGAAACTTTCATTAATGGTGTTTTGACAATTCAGAGCCACAGAATGACGAATACGTAAAAACGCATACCAAAATTTTGGAATCAGTGTGCAAGGGACCTTAAGTCAGGCCACAGCTAAATAACTAAATACTGCAGACTGGCTACTAATAACTCGGTTAGCCAATTTACATGAAGTCAACTCTGACCGGAGCAAAATTATTTACAGTGTGGAGTAAGATGTACCATGCAAAAAGTTACCTTTTCTTCTGTTCTTCACACGTGGCCCTTCCTGACTCAAAATAAGGTCTCAGACTCCTTGGTTTGAATCTCCGCCATTTGAGTCTCCGCTGCCGCTTGACTTTCAGCCGCCGCTTGACTCTCCGCTGCCGCTTGACTTTCAGCCGCCGCTTGACTCTCCGCTGCCGCTTGACTCTCCGCCGCCGCTTGACTCTCCGCCGCTTGACCCTCCGCCGCCGGTTGACCCTCCTCCGCCGCTTGACCCTCCTCCGCCGCTTGACTGTCCTCCGCCGCTCGACCCTCCTCCGCCGCTTGACCCTCCTCCGCCGCTTGACCCTCCTCCGCCGCTTGACTCTCCGCCGCCACTTGACCCTCCGCCGCATGACTCTCCGCCGCCGCTTGACCCTCCGCCGCCACTTGACCCGCCGCCGCTTGACTCTCCGCTGCCGCTTGACCCTCCGCCACCATTTGACCCTCCGCCGCCGCTTGACTCTCCGGTTGCTGTGCTGAGGAGGTTGCTATAATACAAGTTTACTTTAATTTAAAATCTGTACATATTAACAAAGAAATATACATGTATCTTAAATATTCATAATTTCTAAACCAAAACATTACTCACATTTTGTCAAGATAAATTCATAGGCCCTCCGCATCTTATCCAAAAGAGTTTTAGTGACAGGAGTGGGGTGCAGATGGGTAATTATATCTGCAACCCATTTATTCGAAGTCCTTTTGTCTGGCTTGCCAATAAATAAAATTGACTTGTACCCCACAGCTTCAAGTTTACTCACCTGAAATGAACAAAAGCAGTTATCACACATTAGTTAAACCCACTGAATTATTAGAAACTTCAGTACTATATAAAGCAATTTTATTTTAAATGAGACATTTAATGGAGTTGGAGTACAATGCAAGAAACATTACTCTTGAACTGTATACAATCATTGGCCAGTTTCAGATAAGGCCAGAGGTACTCTGCAGTTTCTGCCATTGCAATCATGACTTACTTAATACTTCACAGAGAACACAACTTATAGTTACTCTTTAGCACAAATTATAGGTAAAGATGGATTATTCCATGTATGAAATAAGACTATGTTAGTAAAGGCCAGGTCACATTGGTATATGTCTGATATTCAGTATGTGAAAAACACAGGCTTTCAGCTTCACTTCTGGTTACACTAACTTATGAAGTATTAACACTTTTACTTACTGCAATACGGGCAGAATCAATTATACGCGCAGCATTTCTGCTTTTAAGGACAGATTCCCCCCACTGGCTATCCAGTGACACCACTATTTCTTTCATTTTCTTTTTGGTGGACAGGCTTGCAAAACAAACATTACAAGTTTTTTTTTTTTTTTTACAAGTTTTGCACAAGCCACAAGAGAACACTGTATCCACACCAATCGCAGCGGCAACGAGCACTTTGATCATTTGATTTCAAAAACAACTCATTTCAGCGTGGTAGATCGCCTCTTATTTAACAAACGAACGAAATGAATGCTCTGCTAGTTAACTGGAGATGTTTTTTTTATTTGTATTATTTGTTTATTAGTATTTGTTACATCCGTGGCGCGAGAAGTTTCAAAAGTAGGCTAGCTCAGATTTCTAATTGCTTAAAAAATAAAATAATAATAACTTAGGGGGCAAAATATGTTTTAGTGATTATGTGAATTACACTGCGCAAACCAAAGTAAGAAGGGTTGGCTCTCAGTCTCCACAGTACATCAAATATTCATTTTATTTTATTTTTCGTGTTAGCATTTATGAGGAAAAAACAATGTTACGGACGTGTTCTCAGTTACGGACATGAGCGCTCTGAAAGCGGCACTAAAAGATGCTTTAAAACTTTCACAGAGACATCAAACAGAAAGCACAAAACCTTTCTTTAACCTGAATTTCGTTTTGTATGAATTGTATCTTAATTTGAATCAATGTTTCATCAACCAATTGCCTGGATTTAATAAATAAGAAGTAAATATAGCAGACGATAGATAGGAAACGGAGGCGCCGGCGCGAGAACTGGAGCTTGTCTCATAGCCTAAATTAACCGAAACTCAGAATAGGCCGGTATATATAAAATTCTGGCTACGCCTCCGGCTGGGACAATATCGACTCATGGCAAAAAGTGGTGGGGACATGACCCACCCGCAAATTACGCCTATGATTAAATGTTTTTATAGCATTTCTGCTGTGTTGGACTATGATGTTGCCATTGCGTTAAAATATTTCTCAAAAGTGTTGTCTGTTATGGTGGGAAGCTGAAGGGAAAGGCTCTCTCCAAGCAAAGGTTGTCTCACTGGATAGTGGACGCCATTGCTTTGGCATACCAGCAGGAAGGTCGACCGTGCCCCCTTGGTGTGACTGCCCACTCCACCCGGAGTGTGGCGTCCTCTTGGGCTCTAGCGCATGGCACCTCGCTAACAGACATCTGCAGAGCTGCAGGCTGGGCGACACCTAACACATTCGCCAGATTCTACAATCGGCACTATTCATCCTAGAAGCCAATTTAACACTATCATATCCAACAATCTCATCCACCACTAGACTTCACTCTTCAACCGAACAAACATCCGTTAGGCGGAGAAAGTTAAATAGCGTGACGTTTGTGCAAACTAAACTGTTCACCTGCTGCAGCCATGAAAACTCACATTCAAAACGCTCTCAGGAGCACCCACCACACTCACTCCAAACATGCACTCAGAGTCAGAGAGTGAGAAGATGCATTACAAGTGAATCAAACTCGCAGTGGAGATGGAGCAGCATTTACTGATCACAGAGCCGCTCACTAACATGCTGTCATGCTGTGCATATATTTATTTAATTAATTAACAATTGAAGATGAAAAAAATCGTAGCCTTTGCGACTTTCATAATTGCACTAAACCAAATTTCGATTATTCATGCAGCCCTAAAGTAGAGTAACGTGAAGTAGCAAATTGTGACACCTACTAAATACACATTTGTGTTCTCTGTTTAATGTTTTGAACCTAATTAGAAATGCACTTATAAATGTTTGTTATAATTTGTCGATTCATTATGAATAGCATCATGTATATGAACAGGATAATTAAGATTCCTTACAATTGGATAACAGATTAAGATGTTTGTTTTGTTAAATTTGCAACAAATTACATTTATTTATTTGGTACAAAGATTTATTATTGATTATCTATTAAAATGATCTAAAATTAGTTCTAAAAAATGACAATATATGGTGTGCTTTATAGAATTGCTTCACCAGTTTGAAGCCCAAAATTATGGTAGAAATATCATGAATGATAATTTATAAAAATATTAAGCCGAGAGGATGCTTGCTGAAATATTCTAAGAGTTAAGATGTGTTTAACAGATTTTCTAAACCAGGTGTAAAATAAAGCATAAATGAGAGGATTCAGACAAGAGTTAATGTACAAGACCCATATTAGACAATACAGTATGGTGGGTGGGATTGCTGTGTTTTCAGTTAGAGTCAAGATATAGTATGGAATCCAGCAAACCAGATGTATTGCCACAATGATTCCTAATGTCAGAGCAGCTTTACTCTCAGATTTCCTCCTCACTGAACCTTCCATATCACATTTTCCACTCTTCATTAGAGAGTTTATAACTTTCACTTGTTTTTGTGCAACATAAAATATCCTCAAATGTAAAGTTATGATCAGACTACAAGGAAACAGGAAGGAAAATATTAAATCAATTACTCTCCATTCAAATGTAAGCATAATATTACATTTGCCATAACACACATATGTTCTGTGTGAGATACTTACTACAATTGCAATATTATAAGTCAAAGAAAAAAGCCAGCAAAAACAGACAATAATTATCATTCTAGTCATGGTTATTTTCTGTGGGTACATTAAAGGGTGACACACAGCCACATATCGATCAACAGCAATTAAAACTAAATTACTGAGATATGCTGATAAAAGCAGTCCCATGATTAACATAAACAGTTTACAGAAAGTGTCCCCGAAGTACCAACATTTCTCAATTAACTTGATGCCCTCTATGGGTATCACAATAAGTCCAATAAGCAGGTCGGCTACAGCCAGAGAGAGAATAATCAGGTTAGTTGGAGTGTGAAGCTTCTTGAAGTGAGAGATGGAGATGATCACCAGCAGGTTCAGAAACACAGTCCATGCTGACAGCAATGAAAAAAACAAATACATGATATTGTATTCATGTCTGGAGCGTTTTCCCTTGATACATGATGAGTTGATGGCAGTAAAGCAGTATTGAGTCTCATGATCCTCTGTTTCATAGGCCATGAGTGAGTCTCCTCTTGTTAGGAGTTTGTTCTGCTCTCCTTTCTGTCCTTTCATTTATACAGTGTCTGGATCAGACTGACCAACCAATCTACACACACTGATGCTGTACAACTTTTTTTCTCTTTCTTTCTTTCTTTCTTTCTTTCTTTCTTTCTTTCTTTCTTTCTTTCTTTCTTTCTTTCTTTCTTTCTTTCTTTCTTTCTTTCTTTCTTCACCTAAAATGTAGGCTAAAATCTGCAAAAATATTAGCACATTCATATCTTAATACTCCACACACAAATTAAAAATCTGTCATAATTTACAACTCATTTGGTTCCAAACCGGTATGCATTTCTTTCTTTTGCAGAACACAAAATAGGACATGTTGAAGAACATTGGGAACCAAACAACATTGGAGACCATTGACTTTTTTGTATGGACAAAAAGCACATTTTTCTAAATAATATTATTTTATGTTCCACAGAAGAAAAAAAGTCATACAGATTTGTAATGGCATTAGATTGAGTAGCTTTGTTCACACTTGTAGTCTGGTTTTCTTGGATCTTTTTGTCTGGTCCCAAAAAAAAAAATGATACATTTAGTCCTGATTCACTTAGTATTAGTGGTGCAACGGATCACAAAATTCACGGTTTGGATCATTGACGATTTTTGAGCCACGGATCGGATAATTTTTTGGATCAGCAAAAAAAAACAACCATATATTAAGGGAGGGGGGGGGGGGGGGTAATTTTGTTTTTCATTTATTACTTAAAGCTCACAAGTTCTTTGATACCACATCAAAAACTGCTAGCTCAAGTTCAAACATTATTAAAAACAAGTGAACAGTCAGTAATAAAATAATAACAAATGCAGAAATTAATTCTCAATAACAAAGTTACAAACAGTAGTATTCAGGTACAAAAATGAATAATTAAGCCTACATGTAAAATTACACTATTTATTCACTGTAGAAATTAAATATTTTCATCTTTTGTTAAAGCTGTATTTTGTTGTTTTATTAACATTAATGACACAGACAACAGTAGGAATATTTGTCGTCTGCTGTCACTTTAAGCATTGCATGGACCGAAAATACTGACAAACATCTGGTTTCTTCCTCAACTGTAACTGTTCACTTATAACATAACCGAGAGAGTCTACTTGCATTCTAAACGTTGCCTGAACCGATACTTTAAAAAAAAGAACCACAAAACGATGGTGGATGACATTAAATAATGGTTTTTATTGGAAAAAAAAAACATTAAATTGGATATTTAGATGGATACTTTGACAGAATTTTGTGTGTATATGTCCGTTCAAGGGCAAGAAAACGTCTCGGGTAATGACTATAACCCTTGTTCCCTGAGAAGGGAACGAGACACTGCGTCGAGAATCGACTCTTTGGGGACGTTCCCTTAGCGTGGGTCTCTGAAGTATGAATGAAACTATTCCAATCCTGATTGGTGTTGCGTCATGACGTAACATGTGACGGCATAACCAGATGCATAAAGGCGACGCCGGCACACACACACACTAGCCTAGCGATGAAGCAAGACGCTCTCAGGCCCAGAGGGGCGTGGTAGAACGGCGCAATAGCCTGCACAATCCAATTACTAATGGTTTGCTTGGATGCCGGGAGCCCTCTCCTAGGTGACCCGAAACACACTAACAGTTGGTCCGACCTCCTCCAAGAAGAGGACCTCTCGAGATAAATACTCAAAGCTCTGACGGGGCAGAGCAAATGAAGCTTCTCTTCTTCTGCCAACACATGGGGTGGAGGATGGAAAGCCTGAAGGGTCGTAGACCTAGCCGTATTAGCAGGCACTTTAGGCACATAGCCCGGTCTCGGGTGCAAAAAGGCCTTAACCTTGCCAGGGGCAAACTCCAAGCAAGCTGGTGTCACTGCCAGGGCTTGGAGATCTCCCACCCTCTTAAGAGAGGTGATGGCTAAGAGAAAGACCAATTTGTAGGTAAGATCTCTAGGCGAAGCCGACTGAAGAGGTTTGAAGGGGGCCAGGGATAACCCTTCCAGAACCACTGCCAGGTCCCAGGCAGGAACCCTGGACCTGGTTGTCGGTCTCATCCTCCAAAAACCACGGAGAAAATGAATGACCAGCTGGTGCCTCCCCAGAGGCCCATCACTTATTGACGCGTGGAAAGCTGCAATGGCAGCCACGTACACCTTAAGCGTGGAAGGGGAGAGGCCCGCAGAGAAACGATCTTGAAGAAACTCCTGAACTGAAGCCACCGGGTAGTTAACTCGGTCTAAATTATGTTCTCTACACCAAGTGACGAAAACATTCCACTTGAGGCCATTTAATCTCCTGATAGACGGAGCCCTAGAGCTAAGTATGGTTTCAACCACCCCGGCTGATAGACCAGCGTTTAGGTACTGAAGCCCCTCAGAGGCCAGGCCCACAGTTTCCACAGCTCTGGGTGAGGGTGGAATATTGTGCCCTCCACCTGAGACAATAGATCCCTCCTCAGAGGAATCTGCCATGGCTGAGCTATCAGGAGCGAAATTATGTCTGAAAACCATACTCGGGTCGGCCACATTTGGGCAACCAGAAGTAGACTGATGCCCTCCTGACGGACCTTCTCCAGGACTGCCGGAAGCAGAGCGATCGGGGGAAATGTGTACAGGCGAAGCCTCGGCCAGGCCTGTGCCATGGCATCCAACCCCAGTGGGGCTGGATGTGAGAGGGAGACCCAAAGTGGGCAGTGGGACGTCTCTCGAGACGCGAATAGATTCACTTCCATGGGCCCAAACCTCTCCTATATCAACTTCACCACATCTGGATGAAGTCTCCATTCCCCGGGCCTCAGCCCCTGCCTCGACAGGATGTCTGCTCCCTGATTCTGAACCCCCGGAATATACATAGCTCTGATAGACAGTATTTTCCCTTGGGACCAGAGAATAACCTGATGCACCAGTCTGCACAGAGGGCGCGATCTGAGTCCCCCTTGTCGGTTCAGATAAGCTACCACTGATGTATTGTCCGATTGTACTAGGACATGGTAACCCTTGATGTCTGGAAGGAAGCTCCTCAGAGCCCTGAACACAGCCAACATCTCTAGACAATTTATGTGCCAAAAATGATGATGGTCCTGCCACAGACCCCTGGCAAAGCGGCGGTCCATGACCGCGCCCCAGCCAGTGAGGGAGGCGTCTGTCGAAACGGTTTTCCGTCGACATGACGCTCCTAACACTGGCCCTTGGGACAGGAACCAAGGTTTCTTCCATATTATTAGAGAACGAAGGCATCTGCGCGTTACTCTGATCAGACGAAATGGATTCCACTTGGGGGAGAACCCCTTGGCTTTCAGACACCACTGAAGGGGCCTCATGTGTAGAAGGCCCAAAGGTATAATGTTGGATGCCGTTGCCATGAGGCCCAGCAGTCTTTTGAATAGCTTTACAGTAGTGGCCAGTCCTAGCTTTAACTTGGACACCATCGCCAGAATGGACTCGATACGCGCCGGAGACATGCGTGACTGCATCGTAGTCAAGTTCCACACAACGCCTAGAAACGTTGTGGACTGGGACGGTTCTAACACACTCTTCTTTGTGTTGAGTCTCAACCCCAATTTTTGAATGTGGCCAAGTACAACATCTCGATGCCGAACTGCCATTTCTCGAGACTGGGCCAGAATGAGCCAGTCGTCGATATAATTCAGTATGCGGATGCCCTGAAGTCTTAGTGGAGCAAGTGCTGCATCCATACATCTGGTGAATGTGCAGAGAGAGAGTGCTAGGCGGAACGGAAGAACCCGATATTGGTAAGCTTCGCCCCCGAAAGCGAACCTCAGGAACCTCCTGTGACATGGAAGGATGGATACGTGAAAATAGGCATCTTTTAGATCTATCGTGACAAACCAGTCCTCGGATCTGATTTGACTCACGATGATAGGAATAGTGAGCATTTTGAACCTGAGCTTCCTCAGAGACAGGTTCAAAACCCTGAGATCTAGAATTGGCCTCAACCCCCCATCCTTCTTTGGAACTATAAAGTACCGGCTGTAAAATCCGGACTCCCTGTCTGAATGAGGAACACGTTCTATGGCTTCCTTTAGCAGCAGAGATTGCACTTCTTGTTCCATCACCTGAGCCTGCTCTGGAACCACTGTAGTCTGCACCACCCCAGAAAATGTGGGGGGGCGGTGCCCGAACTGCAGTCTGTACCCTGACTTTATTATATGCAGGACCCATGGAGATATGTTGGGAAGATGATACCATGCCTCTTCAAAATCTACTAAGGGAACCAGCCTCTCGAGACTGGCCTCTGGTGTTTTCCGAGCACCCTTCTCGATCCCCTGAAGCGGAAGACCGGCAGGCTGTAGTCGATACGGTTTTCGTGACCATAACTGATGCTCGTTTTTTATTTTTCGAGAAAAACGACTCTCAGTGCGTTCGCTGGAATATGATGCGGCCCGAAGCGTCACCGACGGCGGGTAACTCACATCGTTTCCTTGAGGGCTCCCTCTACAACGGAGGGGACAGCCCTCAGAGGTCCCACAACTCTGGCTAGGACCTCTTTCCTGAAGCCCTCCTAGCCTGAAGGACATCCCTTAAATCGCCCTTCTGGCTGGGGGGCTTCTGCTGGGAGCGTTTCCTCTGTTGCCAAGCTCCCGGAGGAGGGGCTCTAGAGGAAACGCTCTCCCTTTGCTCTGCCCGGTTTGAGGAGCTGATTGATGGCTGGGGCTGATGTTCTTGCCCCACCCTACTCGATTTGGACTTCGATTTTCGGGGGAGGAACTGCTGGAACGCCGCAGATTGCTTCTTCGCCTCCTGAAACCTGTCGACGACCGATGTAACGGCGTCACCGAACAGGCCAGAAGGCGAAAAAGGGTGCATCCAGCAAAACAGATTTATCTTTTTCCTTTAAACCTGATAAATTGAGCCACAGATGCCTCTCCGTGGCCACCATAGCTGCCATAGAGCGGCCAATAGCACGGACCGTCTCTTTATTGGCCCGGAGAGACAAATCTGTGGCTTTGCGCAACTCTGCAATATCTTCAGGAGTTGGCCCCTCCCCCTCGTCCAAATCTTTCAGGAGGTCGGCCTGGTATGCCTGCAAGATAGCCATAGAGTGCAGACATGAACCAGCCCGACCTGCCGCCATGTAAGCCCTGCCTATTAAAGCAGATGTATCTCTGCAGGGCTTACTAGGCAGCGCCGGGGTTTTAAGGGAAGATGCCGACTCAGGAGATAGATAACCGGCTAGAGCTTCTTCGACTTTAGGCATCTTCCCATAACCCATATCCCGTGCCCCCACAACATTGCTATAATCGACAACAGATGGATGGGAGACACTGGACGAATGCGGTTTATCCCACGATCTCGAGATCTCTTTGTGGAGATCGGGGAAAAACTGCAAACCCTGGCGCTGAGGCTGTGACCTGTGCCGAAGGAAACGCTCGTCTAACTTGCTTACGACTTGCGTTCCCTGCTCATCTTGTGGCCAGCTGATGTTAAGTCTGGCCACGGCACGAGTCACAACCTCCACCAGCTCCTCATAAGCCTGGCCATGAAATGGCGCGCTCGACTCACGGTCATCCTCGATGCTGATCACCTCTGCCTCCTCGGAAGCAGAGAGCTCAAGCACCGGGACCTGGTCGTGGGGAGAAGAAGCCGCAGCGCGGGCTTCTGCACCACTCACAGGGGCTTCGGGATCTTCAGATGAAGAATGAGAAAGTGCCGCAGCAGTCTCATTCTCATCTGCAAGATCCCGCTGCGAACCCCACGATCTGAGTCGCTACGCCACCTCAACAGACGCGGGACCAGAACCGCGGGGAACGCGAGCCTGACCAAGCTCTTCAAAGCACGCCAGCCGGGAGTGCAGCACCCTCATGGGAAGTGCTTCACAGTGTACGCAGGCAGCTCCCTCGAGAGCTGCCTGGGCGTGCTGCGCTCGCAAACAGTTCACACACAAAACATACGTGTCCCCATCCGTAATAAAACGAGGACAGGGGTGCACACACATTCAGAACTGCTGGCTGTCCATAATATATATATATTGAGGGATAGACAAACAACACCAAATAAGACAGACAGTCGTAACATAGAGCGCTTGCTGAAGAGCGAAAAGCTAGTGTGTGTGTGTGCCGGCGTCGCTTTTATGCATCCGGTTATGCCGTCACATGTTACGTCATGACGCAACACGGTGTGGTGTTGAGCTCTCGAGCTATTGTGTTGTTTTTGTTCGTTTGTTCTGCGTTTAGTCATTAGTCATTCTTTTCCTATCAGTTTCACCAAAGACGAACTACTGGACATTAGGAAACACACACCAGAAACCTTTTCTACAGTTTTTGATTATTCGGACGTTTTGCTGGACATTCTCGTCGGAGGGGCAGCGTTGTTGTTCAAACGCGCGTTCAGACGCAAACGCGGGAAGCGAGCCGGCGCGCTGGTTAAACTCCGCGAGCGCGGCCTGCGCACTGCACTCCCCAGCATTCATCTCGCGAATCTCCGATCCCTTCCTAACAAAACGGATGAACTTCTTCTCCTCACCCACACTAACAAGGATTTTTTAAACTCTGCTGCTTTGTGCTTCACTGAAACCTGGCTGAGTGAAGTCATACCGGACAACGCAATACATCTGCCGGGCTTCCAGCTGTTCCGAGCGGATCGCATCGCGGAGCTAACGGGGAAAACGAGAGGTGGTGGATTGTGTTTCTACATTAACGAAAGTTGGTGTTCAGATGTAACAACACTGAAGAAGATGTGCTCTCCTAATTTAGAGGCACATTTCATAAACTGTAAACCCTTCTACTCGCCTCGGGAATTTTCCTCTTTCATTCTCGTGAATGTTTACATCCCTCCAGACGCGTGCGCGAGCGCGGCGCTACAACAGCTGGCTGAACAAATATCTGAAACGGAACAAAGGTACCCAGACTCTCTTTTAATCATTCTTGGGGATTTTAACAAAGCAAATCTTTCCCGTGAACTACCAAAATACAGACAGCACGTTACATGTCCCACCAGAGACAGTAATATACTGGACCACTGTTACACCACAATAAGAAATGCATATCACTCCGTCCCACGGGCAGCTTTGGGGCTCTCTGATCACTGTTTGGTTCATCTCATACCGACCTACAGGCAGAAACTGAAATCAGCTAAACCTGGAATAAGGACTGTGAAAAGATGGACTAATGAAGCAGAGCAGAATCTACAGGCCTGCTTTGATTGCACTGATTGGACTGTTTTTGAAGCTGCTACCAATGATCTGGATGAGCTCACAGATACTGTAACATCATATATAAGTTTCTGTGTGGATACATGCATTCCTACCAGGACATTCTTATCATTCACTAATGATAAACCATGGTTTACTGGGAAACTCAAACACCTTCGTCATGCCAAAGAGGATGCCTACAGAAGTGGGGATAAAATCTTGTATAACCAGGCCAGAAACAGATTGACAAAGGAGATCAGAGTTGCTAAAAGGAACTACTCTGATAAACTGAAAAACCAGTTTTCATCCAACGACCCATCATCAGTCTGGAATGGCCTGAGGAACATTACCAACTACAAGTCACCATCCCCTCGATCTGTGGACAATCAACACCTGGCTGACGATTTAAATTCATTTTACTGCCGGTTTGAAAAGCCCTCATTCACACCACACACCCGGTCTGATCTGCACTTCACACATTCAGCATCACCTCCTGTTCTCCAATTATCACTCCCCCCTCCTGCCATCCAACCTGAGCTTAAGGTCTGTGTGGAGGACGTGAGCCGAGTCTTCAAAAAACAGAAGACTAGGAAAGCCTCAGGCCCAGACGGCATCTCATCTGCTTGTTTAAAAGCCTGCGCTGACCAACTGGCCCCGGTCTTCACGCAGATCTTCAACAGATCATTGGAGCAGTGTGAAGTTCCCTGCTGCTTCAAACGCTCCACTATCATTCCTGTCCCCAAAAAACCCAAAATCACTGGACTTAATGACTACAGACCTGTCGCTCTCACGTCTGTGGTCATGAAGTCGTTTGAAAGACTGGTGCTGGCCCACCTGAAGGACATCACTGGACCCCTGCTGGATCCCTTTCAGTTTGCTTACAGAGCAAACAGGTCTGTGGATGATGCAGTCAACATGGGACTGCATTATATCCTGCAACATCTCGACAGACCAGGGACTTATGCAAGGATCCTCTTTGTGGACTTCAGTTCGGCCTTCAATACCATCATGCCTGGTCTTCTCACAGCCAAACTGACCCAGCTCTCCATACCATCCTCGATCTGTCAGTGGATCACCAGCTTCCTGACGGACCGGCAGCAGCGAGTGAGACTGGGGAAACACACATCCAAGACACTCACAATCAGCACTGGTGCTCCCCAAGGGTGCGTTCTCTCCCCACTGCTCTTCTCCCTGTACACTAATGACTGCACTTCTAAAGACCCCACTGTCAAGCTCCTGAAATTTGCAGACGACACCACTGTCATCGGTCTCATCCGAAACGGTGACGAGTCTGCTTACAGACTGGAGGTTGAACAGCTGGCTGCCTGGTGCAGTTATAACAACCTTGAGCTGAACACGCTCAAAACAGTGGAGATGATCGTGGACTTCAGGAGGAACAGCCCAGCACTCCTCCCACTCACCATCATGAACAGCACTGTGGAAGCAGTGGAGTCATTCAGGTTCCTGGGCACTATCATCTCTCAGGACCTGAAGTGGAACAATCACATTGACTCCACTGTGAAAAAGGCCCAGCAGAGACTGTACTTCCTTCGCCAGCTGAGGAAGTTCAACCTGCCACAGGATCTGCTGATTCAGTTCTACTCAGCCGTCATTGAGTCTGTCTTGTGCGCTTCCATCACTGTCTGGTTTGGTTCAGCTACCAAATCAGACATCAGGAGACTACAACGGACAGTCCGGACTGCGGAGAGGATTATTGGTGCCCTCCTGCCAAACCTCCAGGACCTGTACTCTTCCAGAGTGAGGAAGAGAGCAGGTAAAATCATCACAGACTCCACTCACCCTGGACACCACCTGTTTGAACTGTTACCGTCAAGACGGAGACTCAGATCACTGGCCACAAGAACATCTCGGCACAGGAACAGTTTCTTCCCACAGGCCATTTCCCTCCTGAACAGTTAACACTCCTCCCAAGGCATATGCCTGTAAGTGCAATGCTCCCACTGTTTAGTGCAATATCCCACAACTCAGGTGATACTTATATGTAGATTTATTTATTTATAATATTCAAAACACTGTAAATAGGTTCATAATCTGTAAATCTGAAAATGTCTATTCTGACTAAACCCAACTGTGATAGTTTTTATTCTCATATATTTATATTTTTATTTTTTATTCTTATAATTTGTAGTATTATGTTTCATGTTGTATTTGTATATGTCCACTGGAAGCCTCAGTACCAAAACAAATTCCTTGTGTGTGCAAGCACACTTGGCAATAAAGCTCTTTCTGATTCTGATTCTGATTCTGATTCTGATTCAACACCAATCAGGATTGGAATAGTTTCATTCATACTTCAGAGACGCACGCTAAGGGAGCTTCCCCAAAGAGTCGATTCTCGACGCAGTTTTGAGTTCCCTCGAAAGGGAACGCGAAAGAGGTATCAATTCGGTGTTCCAGCACTATCTGAAAGGCGCCCCTCTCTCTCTCTCTCTCTCTCGGTGTACGCGTGCTTCGAGTGTGTCCCGATTTTCGCCTCTTCTTCAGCGTTTAAAATTGTTTGAATTGTTTGAATGGCAAGACAAAACACGTCTAAATTATATACTTTCAATCTATGATGGTTAAATTTAGCAGTTAATCCGCGAATCACGCGTGCCGAAATGTGGGGCCTGGTCCGGATAACGGATCAACTGCGATGCACACTGACATGCACACTGTCATGTTTAATGACACTGGATAGACCAAGCCTAAAGATATACAGTATATAAATAAAACGGCTTTTGTGACGTAGTTTTTGCAACGGAACTTTCAAAACTTAAACAACTGAACATCCTAAACAATGCTGCGATTATATAATGCGCTCATGTATGTGCGTAGACATATGATGGCATTTTTATCAGCTGAGAACTTGTGAAGAGCTTATAAAATGTGTAAAGAAGTTACATTGAAGTGGAGATTTGAGATTTAGGATATTTTAATCAAACTATCCCTTCCTATGCTTTTAAATTACATGAATTTATTTATGAACAGCTAAAACTCACTAGTCACTTTTTACTCACTAGTCACACACAATTTTTTTAAAGTGAACTTTGTTAAGTCAATCAGCGAAGTGTTGTAGTAAATGGCATTGATATATGTGACCCTGGGTCACAAAATCAGTCTTAAGGTCCTTTCACACTGGATGCGTAACGAAAAAGCGAAACGGAAAAGCGAACAGTTCGCATGCGAATAGTTTGCATCAAAACCATTCACTTCAGCCGCGACGTGAATTTGCGACGTTCAGAGCTTTAACATTCCAAAACTTTCACGCCGACAGCTGAAAAAACATGGACACTTCATCATCATCATCATCATCATCCTGTGAAGACGAGCTTTTCATTTTCTTTAAAAGACAGAAAAGAATATTTTGTGTGCACCCAATCTTAAAGAACAGAGAGTCTGAAGGGGAGTATGCTAATCTTGTAAAGGAGCTAAAACTTTGCCACAAAGAAACGGCCAAAGTAAGGATTATGCATTAAACATTTGAATTGTTTATTAATAAACTAGTGTTTTCTGTCAGTTTTCGGTAGGCTACGAGACGCGCTCCAGTTCACGCGTCAGCGCCGCGTGTCCTAATTATTGTCTACTATATTTGCGCACTGCAAAAAATCGACATGCAAAAATAAGAAAATAAAACCTAAATTAAGAAAAATAAAACTAAAATCAAGCAAAATTATCTGCCAATGGGGTGAGAAAATTCTACTTGATAAGACATCTTGAAACAAGACAAAGAAACTTGTGATAAAAGAAGTTCTTAAAATCTTAAAACAAGAAAAAACGAAGTAAATTTAGATATTTTAACTTGATTCAAACTGTACAAATATCTTGAAACCAATGCAAAAATAGTAAAATCTAGTATTTTTTTCTTGTTTTATTTGTGATTATTTTAAAATACTCTTGGTAAAAATATCTTGATATAAGAATATATATACACATTTTAAGAGTGTCAGGCTTATTTTGAGGGAAAAGTTTGCTTTAAAATATCTTGATATAAGAATATATATACACATTCTAAGAGTGTCAGGCTTATTTTAAGGGAAAGGTTTACTTTAAAATATCTTGATATAAGAATATATATACACATTTTAAGAGTGTCAGGCTTATTTTGAGGGAAAGGTTTACTTTAAAATATCTTGATTTAAGAATATATATACACATTCTAAGAGTGTCAGGCTTATTTTGAGGGAAAGGTTTGCTTTAAAATATCTTGATTGAAGAATAGATATACACATTCTAAGAGTGTCAGGCTTATTTTGAGGGAAAGGTTTACTTTAAAATATCTTGATTTAAGAATATATATACACATTCTAAGAGTGTAGGCTTATTTTGAGGGAAAGGTTTGCTTTAAAATATCTTGATTGAAGAATAGATATACACATTCTAAGAGTGTCAGGCTTATTTTGAGGGAAAGGTTTGCTTTAAAATATCTTGATATAAGAATATATATATACACATTCTAAGAGTGTCAGGCTTATTTTGAGGGAAAGGTTTGGTTTTAAATGAGTATTTAAAGTCTTAAAATAAGACTAACTAATATGGATGTCCCCTCTCAATCTAGACTATTTCTAAAAATAAGTTCTGAAACGGAGATACAATTAATAAATATGGTACAACAAACATGCTCTTAATATTGCTTTATTAACTCCAACTGCAAAAGGAAATCATTGTTCAAAAATTACAGCAATGCATCATATCACAGCAAATGATAAGCCTATTAAAACAAAGTTTGGTAGCTTGGTCAAAGGTTACACAGATACATCACTGAGAAAGTGAATATATATATATATATATATATATATATATATATATATATATATATATATATATATATATATATATATATATATATATAAAAATAAAGAGACCAAGAAGAAAAACTGAATTTTTATTTTGTTTTAGAATTTAAGCAACTGCTGTCTATAAAAACCCAATGAAAACAACTGCTGTCAACAATTAGTGATCAAAAGACCAAATTACTTTTTCACTACTCCCCAATGAACTTTTTCCACTCCGAAGTGGCATTTTTGTAGGAAGAAGTTGCATCACGCCCATGTATTGCATCTGAAATTACTTCTGTCTGAAGCACAGACAGTAAAGTTGCAACACATTTTGGGCACACAAGATGAAGTGCATAATAGTATGCCATTAGGTAGAGCACACCTTCGTGGAGGTCTTCTTGTGGAAAGGTTGTCACAGGTGTTGTCCCAATTGCCAACATGCAGTTGTCCTCTGACACAATCAGGAAAGGACTGAAGAGTGGTCTCCCCTTGAGGAAGGAATCTGGGTTTTCTGTTGAATACAAATACAAACACATCTTGATATAAATGACCACTTCTCTATTTCTCTTGGTCTTGTAGAAATATAAACAAGGTTGTATGTCTTACCTCAAGGATGTGCAGTATTGCTTCACTTGCATGTCCCATCTTTTTTAGTGGGGCTACAGGTGATGGGAACATCTCTGGAAGAGCCTTCATCAAGGCTATGGAGCGTTTCACTATTGAGGAGAACAAATAGTCTTTTATGATTTACTGAAATTAGTGAGTTGAGCATGCATTAAAGGGATAGTTCACCCAAAAAAAATCATTCTTCAAAGTATCTTATTTTGTGTTCATCAGAAGAAAGAAACTAATACAGGTTTGGAACAATTTGAGGGAGAGTAAATGATGTAGAATTTTAATTTTTGGGTGAACTATGCCTTTAAGAATTTCCTTTAACCTCCTGATCTTGATATAGTCTTATAACAATTGTGCATTAAAAAGGATACAAACTTGATCAAAAGTAGTCGAAAGGACTATTCAACTTTAACTTATTTAGTTTCAAATACACTACCGTTTAAATGTTTTAGAAATGTGAGATTTTTTTAAATGTTTTCTTTTATAAGTATCTTCGTTTCACCAAGCCTGCATTTATTTGTTCCAAACTACAGCAAAAAAATTATATTGTGAAATATTATACTATGTGAATAGAATGTGTAAATTATTCCTGTGATCAAAGCTGAATTTATCATCATTACTCAAGTTTTCAGTGTCACTTGATTCTTCAGAAATCACTCTAATATGATGATTTGTTGCATATTAGAAACAAAATTAGATTTTTTATGAATTCTTGTATTAATTGAAAGTTTATAAGAACAGCATTTATTTGAATTAGAAAGCTTTTTAACATTATAAATGTCTTTACGGTCACTTTTGATCAATTTGCCGTATTTTCCGGATTATAAATCACACTTTTTTTCATAGTTTGGCTGGTCCTGCGACTTATAGTCCAGTGCGACTTATATGTTTTTTTCCTCCTCATGACACATTTTTTGACTGATGCGACTTATACTCCGGAGCGACTTATAGTCCGGAAAATACGGTAATGCATCATTGCTAAATAACAGTAATAATGTCTTAAATTCCCTAACACCAATTTTTTTTGTTTTACTGACCCCAAACTTTTGATCGGTGTACTAGTATATAATGTTACAAAAGCTTTCCATTTCAGATAAATGCTTTTCTTTTGAACTTTCTATTCATCACATTCCTTAAAAAATGGTACAGAACTGTGTGCAACATAATAATAATAATCATAAATGTTTGTTGATCATCAAATCATCATAGTGATTTCTAATGGATCATGTGATACTGGAGTAATGATGATAAATTCAGCTTTGATCACAGGAATAAATTACACTTTACTATATATTCACTTATAAAACGGCTGTAGTTTGGATTAAATAAATGTAGGCTTGGTGAGCAGAAAGAGACATATTTTAAAATGTTAACGTTCTAAAACATTTGAATGGTAGACACTGACAAGCAAGTTAAACAACTATTGTTCGATTTTTCACATTTTAATTCAAATGGTAAAGGCAGGTAGTTTACCTCCATCTAGAGTCATTGGTGGCTTCAAAACCTTTTTGTAAACCCCATAGAATTGAGCTTTGCTACAGAAGCTCTCCCAACGGGCCTTTAGTTTTGGGATGAATCTGGGATTTCCTTTGTCAAGAATCCGGCCTAGTTCATCCATTACCTGGAATAATCCCACATACACATTTGTAAAAACAATTGAAGTCACTAGGAATTATCATATATATTACTTACATGATGTAGTTCTCTGAAACAGGGGTACGCTTGCAGTATCTTTGAAGGTCTGTCCTGATCCTTGAAACAGTCTGAGTTGATGAAGGCTCTCCGAGCATCAAACTCAAGGTCAAGTAGTTGAGCAACTGCCTCCTTATTAGGCTTTGGTCTTTTATAGATCTCTTGGAGAGTATGGTAATGTCTGGCCTGGCTTTGTTGACTATCAGTGTCAGAATGGTCTTCATCTCTTCTTTGGTCAGTCTGACTGAATGGTAAATCTTGTTCAGCTGTTCCTTCTTATAAAAAAAAAAAGAAAAGAAACCAGTATAAACCCAGCAAGCAATTTTGCATTTAAAAGACGTCTAATAGCCGTCCAAACACAACCCAGACGTCTAGGCTAAAACAAGGCAAAATTTGGGCTGTCAGTGAAAATTTAATAGACATCTACCCTAACCATAGCCCAAGTATAGAATAGTCATCTAGAACATGTCAAAGAAATGAAACCAAACACCTTAAGCACTGTTGACTTTGTTTACATAATGGAATATCATACATCTCACAAGTTATTTTGGCTAAAATGACATGTAACCAAATTCAATGTTGTTTTGTCTAGAAGTGTTTTACTCACAGCCGGACTATATCGGGTCTATAGTTAACCGAGACGATGAAAGGATGGCAATTGTTTGCTGGGAACCTTTTGGTCCACACATTTTTTTAAAGTATATTATGAATATGTGGTACACTTACCAGCAAGTGGGTTGGTGCTCACTGATGGTGGTGTGCTGCTCTCTCCTGTGTCCAACATTACAGATGAAGCACTGCTGCTTTCTGCTGTATCTAATGTGCAAGAGCTTGAATCACCATCGTAGTCAAAATCCAAGCACCTTTTCTTTTTTCTTTGTGGTGTTGGACCCTGTTTCTTTTTTGGGGTTCTTATGTTTTGGAGTCTCTTCATTAATTGCTTGAAGATGGAATCCTGTTTGACGATGTTAAAGGTTAAAGGTACACCCAGACAAATATAAAATGGTTTATTTCTCAATGCTTTTATTATCAGTTATTAAGGATCTCCTAAATTTACACACAATATATGATGAATAAAGTGCAAATGTAATTTTTGAAACCAAGTCCTTAACACTTACCGAAATATGTTTGCAGTTCACAGAGTCATCTCGAAGCATGGGAAAGTTCTCAACCAGTCGCTTTGCCATTGCAAGCACATCATTTTTTGATGGGTACATGAAGTCATTGCTTGATGCTCTCATGATAGACACCATGTTGGTCACTGTGTTCCTCACTAGTCGACAACGAAGTTCCTTTGAAAGTCTGCAACCTCTTTCTTGCCCAACTCGCTGCAGATCAAAATACTCTTTTCTAACATGTTCTAGCTCACTGTCTGTGTAAACAACATATTCAGGGTTGGGCAACTGCAAGGTTCTTGGAGGATGACCACTTGGCTCTTCAAAGATACTGTGCCTTGTTGTCACTGGGATTTCAGACGGAGTTTGAGCAGAAGTTAGACTAATGTCATCCTGCTCCTTGTTTTGATTGAGGCATCCTGCCTCCTGTCCCTGCTGAATTCAGATGAAAGCTATTACAATTTATATAAACAAACCTGTTAATAGAACACCCATGAATAACAATAATAAAATAAACTCTTCTTGATCATAGCACTGCATTACAGGCCACACGGCCCTTCAGCCGTGACTTATTCACAAAACAGCACTACCTCTCGTACCTTATTGCATACTTAAGATATTTAGTGTGATTGTTTGTGAATGACCTAAACATTGCTGTATGTAACCTTTATTTTTTCTGCCACTAATATTTAATTAAAATTAATACTGTTGTTTGGAAAAATGGAGTAAAGGTCTACCTCTTTTTCTGTATGAAACGTCTCCCATATGGTTTTCCGTCGTAAAAAAGTTTTCTGGTCCCGGGAACAGATCACGAATGTCATCACGTGACAAAGTTGGCAATACTGCTGCGCTGATGTTTGCAGCTAGGATGATTTAAAAACATATTTAACAATAATGCCATGGATCAATTTTGTCCATATGCAGAGTAATGTAAAAAAAAGTTTTAGTTATTTTAGATTAACAATTGTTTTAAGACAGTTATTTATCATGCATAAATATGTATCATTTATCAACCAAAATGTGTCATTTTGGTTGGAAACAGGCCTATCACTTTACATTGAATTATTTTTTGCATTCATTATAATAGTCCAGTGATTTTTTTTTCTATGCACAAGGAGTCATATGATATGATGATATGAAATCTGATTTTACCATTATCAAGTCAGTGTGTGATTTCATGAAGCCAAAAAAACGACAGACTTATGCTGCCTAAACGTGCTATCCCACTGAGCTGCTTAAACTGCCATCACCTGCAGACATAAAATACAGATACTTTGACTATTTATGTCAGAAGTTCTTAATGAGAATTAACAGGTGTGTTAACAAATATGAACATCTAAACCTCTGTAAATTCTCATTAAGAACTTCTGACATAAATAGTGAAAGACAGGGTCTGGTTTATCTCACGATCCAAACATGTGGGAATTACAGATGCTAAGTTAACTAAAAGGTGTGAGTGAAGTTTCTTATATTTGAATGATTTTTGGACAAACACACAAAAAATTGTTTTGCAATTACAAATGGAAATTAAATTGAAATAAATGTGAGTTTTAATCTAATGCATCCTGAGAGTGTTTATTTGGTCCAGTAACAGTATAAATTATATCTAAATGAGACCATAAATGATGTTGAAAATATGTCCACAATGGCCACATTTGAAATAGTTCCCCTTCAGGGACTACCGCTGCGTGAAATCGCAGTGGGAACGCCCTCAGCGTGACGCGTCTGAAGCATGAATGAAATCAGTCAATGGAGAGAATGAGCGTACGGCGAGTGACGTCATCGACCAGGAAGCTATAAATATCCCCTGAGTACACAATACGCCAGCTTTTAGTTACTTCAGCAGCTCTGTGTGTGTCTGAATCTGTCGATTGTGTTTGTCTGTTTTGTCAGGAGTTTTCACTATATATATTTTATATAAAAAAACCAATATGAGCGAGCAGTATAAGAAGTGTGTTCCCCCCTGTACTCGGTACATCACGGGTGGGGATTCACACCAGCTAAGTGTGGCTTGTTTGGGAGTGCAGCAATGCCCAGTCGGCTCTCGAGGGAGTCGATTGTCAGCATTGCGAGCGTTTTCCCTTGAGAACTCTGCGCTCGCGGCGATCGCTCTTCGAGGAGAGTGATTTGCTGCGAGCTCCCCGAGGCTCAGGTCCCGCTTCTGTTGAGGCAGAGCGGCGGCGCTTGTCTTGTGGCTCGCAGATGGATCTCGCTGGCGACGTTGAGACGGGCTCCGCCCTATCTCAGCTATCTCCGACGAGATCTAGTGCCTCTCACCCGGCTCTGGAAGCACGCGCTGCGGCGGTTACTTCTGCCTGGGTGGAGGCACATGATGATGTTGAATTGAGATTTTCCAGTTCTGAGGAGCTGGATGTCGAAAGTTTTGCATCAGAGAAAACTAGTTTATCACATTATACTGCAAATGAAGAAGGTTTGATGGATGTATTATCTCGGGCTGTTGAAAAGCTAAAAAAAAAAAAAAAAACAGTATCGAGTGGCCAGCTGATAGACAGGTTTCTAGAATTAAAAGCAATCTAGATGATAGATTTCTGTCTGCACGACCTCAACCTTCTAGCCGGTGCTTACCGTTCTTCCCAGATCTTCATGCTGAGGTTTCAAAGACCTGGGTTAGACCGGTTTCAAGCAGAATTTACACAAATCAGTCCAATGCTTATGGTAACATTGTTGGTGCTAAATCTGCTGGTTATGTGACGATACTGTAGGCGGAGGAGACGCTCGCGAGCTATCTCTCTCCTGCTTCATCGTCTTCACTTAAAGCACCGGCTCTTCCACCAAAAAATAAATAAATAAATAAATATATATACCTCTGTGCTGGTGGGGAAGGCTTACTCGGTGGCTGGGCAGGCGGCTGCATGTTTGCATACGATGACTTTTATGCAGGCTTTTCAGGCCGACCTGCTCAAAGGAAATCTGAGGGGGGTCCCCGCCGAGAGAGACTTGCGTTCACCTCCCTTAAGGGTGCCCTGTCTCTCCCGGCGCCCTCAGGGGCCCGTCCTACTAACCCTGCCGAAACAGGGCGTAGAAGGGTCTGGCGAGTGCTTTCCCGAGGGACGCTCGCCGCCTCTAAGGAGGGTTCTAGTGTGTTCAGACCAGTCGTTCCCTGCCGGTGCGCCGTTACAGGGCACTGTGTCTGTCACGCAGAATGTTCAACCAGAGCAAAGTCTTTCGTCGAGTTCGTCTTCCAAAAGAGCACAGCAGAAGCGGAGTGTCACGTTTCGTGCCCCCCTGCAGAGAAACTGGAGGGACGAGGCGGGGCGCTCTCCGGCGCGGCCTTCTCGGGGCAGGACTGATCTGAGGACAGTCATTGTCGCCAGAAAGGCCGCGTCGAAAAAGTCCTGACGGGCTGAACGTCAGGACTCTGAGGGTGGTCCCCATCGGGAAAAACTTGAGTTCACCGCACAAAAACACGGTGCCCTGTCTTTCTCGATGCACTCAGGGGTCTGTTCTACTAACCCTGCCTATACAGGGCGTAGAGAGACTCGGCGAGCGATTTCCCGAGGGACGCTCGCCCCCTCCAAGGAGGGTTGTGGAGTGCTCAGACCAGCTGTTTCCTGCCAGTATGTTACAGGGCGCTGTGTCTGTCACTCGGGATGTTCATCCGGAGGCCAGCCTCGAGAGGCTTGTTCCCTTAGTAGAGTTCCTGGCGGAATGGGTCCCCCACCCAGCAGGGAGTTAGGATACTACTTCATCGAAAAAAAAAAAAAATCCTGACGTGCTGAACGTCAGGACTCTGAGGGTGGTCCCTATCGTGAAAGACCTGAGTTCACTGCACAAGAACACGGTGCCCTGTCTTTTCCGATGCCCTCAGGGGTCTGCTCTACTAACCCTGCCTTCACAGGGCGTAGAGAGACTCGGCGAGCGATTTCCCGAGGGACGCTCGCCCCCTCCGAGGAGGGTTGTGGAGTGCACAGACCAGCTGTTCCCTGCCAGTACGTTACAGGGCGCTGTGTCTGTCACTGGGGATGTTCAAATCAGATCCGAGGACTGGTTTGTCATGATAGATCTAAAGGACGTTTACTTCCATGTATCTATCCTCCCTCAACACAGGAAGTTCCTGAGGTTCGCTTTCGGGGGCGAAGCGTACCAATATCGGGTTCTTCCGTTCGGCCTAGCACTGTTACCACGAACATTCACGAAGTGTACGGATGCTGCTATAGCCCCGCTGAGGTTACAGGGCATCCGCTTTCTGTACTATATAGACGATTGCTTGATTCTAGCTCAATCGGAACAACAGGCGGTTCGGCACCGAGATGTCGTTCTTGCTCATATCAAGTGACTGGGGCTGAGGCTCAACGCCAAAAAGAGTGTTCTTTCTCCATTACAGAGAACCACTTTTCTAGGTGTAGTGTGGGATTCAACGACGATGCAGGCTCGATTGTCACCTGCTCGTATTACTTTGATTCTCGCTGCAGTAGATCAGGTCAAGCTAGGCCAGTCATCCACTGTAAAACAGTTCCAGAGACTGTTAGGTCTCATGGCAGCTGCGTCCAATGTGATACCTCTTGGCCTCTTGCACATGAGACTGTTACAGTGGTGGCTCAGGACCAAGGGATTCTCCCCGAGGGGAAATCCGCTTCGCATGATCGTGAGTTTGCGACGGTGTCATCACGCCCTGATCATGTGGAAAGATCCTTGGTTTCTGTCCCAAGGCCCTGTGTTAGGAGCTCCTTGTCGTCGCGTTATGCTAATGACAGATGCCTCTCTCACGGGTTGGGGGGCGATCATGGATGGTCGCCCGGCTCAGGGTCTGTGGGAGGACCATCATCGTCTGTGGCACTTAAACTGCCTAGAGATGTTGGCGGTGTTTCAGGCTCTGAAACACTTCCTCCCAGACCTAAGGGGCCACCATGTTCTTGTCCAGACAGACAACACATCGGTGGTTTCTTATATCAACCATCAGGGCGGTTTGCGTTCTCGCCCGCTTTACAAACTGGCACGTCAGATCCTTCTATGGTCCCAGGGGGAAATTCTTTCTCTGAGAGCTTTTATCTCCCGGGGTATTTAAATCAGGGGGCAGACATCCTGTCAAGACAGGGGCCGAGGCCCGGGGAATGGAGTCTTCACCCCGAGGTGGTGGAACTCCTATGGAAACATTTCGGTCTTGCCGAGGTAGACCTATTTGCTTCTCGAGAAACATCACACTGCCCGCTGTGGTTCTCTCTCAGCCATCCAGCCCCGCTGGGGTTGGATGCGATGGTACATCCGTGGCCGAGGTCACGCTTGTACGCTTTTCCCCCGATCGCTCTGCTCCCAGGAGTTCTGGAGAGGGTTCGCCGGGACGGGCTCAGTCTCCTGCTAATAGCCCCGTTCTGGTCGGCCCGGGTATGGTTTGCGGACCTAGTGTCTCTCCTCAACGGCTCTCCCCTAGAGATACCGATCAGGAGAGATCTGCTCTCTCAGGCGAGTGGGTCGATCCTTCACCCCCGTCTAGAGCTATGGAGGCTGTGGGCTTGGCCTCTGAGGGGGCCCAGCTCATAGATTCTGGTCTCTCGGCTGAGGTCGTTGAGACCATCCTCCGATCCAGAGCTCCCTCCACGAGGAAGTTATATGCCGCGAGGTGGAAACTTTTCACCTCTTGGTGTGGAGAGCGCCAGCAGGACCCAGTTAACTGCCCGGTTGGTACAGTCCTGGATTTCCTGCAGGACCGTCTCTCCACAGGGTTATTTATCCCACTCCACACTGAAGGTGTATGTGGCGGCCTTAGCTGCTTACCACACCCCTTCAAGTGGAGGTTCCCTCGGGAAACACCCACTTATGTCTCGCTTCCTTCGTGTCACCTTGAGGCTGAGGCCTGCAGTTCGCACGAGGGTACCAGCTTGGGATCGGGCCATCATCTTAGAAGGTCTCTCCCTTGCTCCTTTCGAGCCCATCGAGGAAGTTTCGGAAAAGTTTCTTACTCTAAAGACTATCCTTCTTCTCGCTATCTCATCTCTAAAAAGAATTGGAGATATCCAAGCACTTTCGGTGGCTCCCTCGTTTCTGGAATTTGCTCCTGGTTGGTTAAGGCCTTTCTCTTTCCGAGACCAGGTTATGTTCCTAAGGTTCCAACTGTTTCAGTTAGACCTATAGTTCTGCAGGTTTTCTGTCCTCCGCCTTTTCTGACGTCAGACCAAGGAAAATGAATTTGCTGTGCCCAGTTTGGGTTTTGATGCTTACGTCCACAGAGCTGCCCTGTGGAGGAGATCAGAACAACTGTTCGTCTGTTTGGGTCACCTAAGAAAGGGTGTCCTGCATCTAGAAAAAGGATGAGCAAGTGGGTGGTCGAGGCCATCCCACTTGCTTATGGTTCGGCCCATCAGCCTTCACCTTTGGCTGTAAGGGCTCATTCCACCCGGAGTATGGCTGCTTCTACAGCTCTTCTTTCAGGAGCTTCTCTTCAGGACGTTTGTGATGCGGCAGGCTGGTCCTCACCGCACACTTTCGTTAGATTGTATTCCCTCGATCTTAGCTCCACTCCCGGGGCTCAGGTTCTCTCATCGGTTTGTGTCTCCTAATGACACACGACGGGGATTTGGTCGTATGGGGATGTGGGTATTGCGTTCCCACTGCGATTTCACGCAGCGGTAGTCCCTGAAGGGGAACGTCCCGGGTTACGTATGTAACCCTAGTTCCCCGAAGGGACGGACGCTGCGTGTCCTGCCATACTCTCGGCATCCCCTTGGGTCGCTGCTTCAGTAACTTTTAAGCTGGCGTATTGTGTACTCAGGGGATATTTATAGCTTCCTGGTCGATGACGTCACTCGCCGTACGCTCATTCTCTCCATTGACTGATTTCATTCATGCTTCAGACGCGTCACGCTGAGGGCGTTCCCACTGCGATTTCACGCAGCGTCCGTCCCTTCGGGGAACTAGGGTTACATATGTAACCCGGGACGTTTTTAACCTTGTATGGTGGGTCCATGAACGTCTATATCGGACATATAAAAAATATGTCATTAAAAAATTGCACTTATGTGAAAAGACGTCTTTTGGAAATAAATTTGCATATAGTGCGTTACTATTAATAGCAAAATGACAGTTTGAAAGTGTAAACATATTTGTGACTGGCACACTATAAAGCATTTTTAGTGAAGAATCTATAACATGCCTAAGACTTCTTACATGTGCACTGAACTAAGCGAATATAGCAGATTCTGAAGCAAAATTAAAACGTAAAACATACCGTGTAAAGTGGACCGTGTCACTGAATCAAGCTGCTCCATAAATGCCACCTGAATGGAAATTAGAAAGTTCAAACGACTATTTGCTAGCTTTAACGTTAAGTTACTTGGTTATGACATCAAATATGAAAGAGAAGCAAATAAATGTATTTAACCAGTAATTTTCTATTAACTAAGACTACAATGTCATATTTCGAACTCACTTTTTGTACACGCTAATTATCAGAACGTATATCTTTCTTTCTTACATTCATACAAAACTAAATGATTTGATTAATAAATAAATAATAATAAGAAAATTTGTTCTTACTTGCCTTCAAGCGCTCAAAATTGTGAAAAACCGCGAAACTGGTACAAGTGGTAACGGTCGTTGGGTCCAGTGACGTAAATTTAAGGGCGGTTCCATTACGCTCCATCCGTAGGGTTTAAAAGCGTAGACATATAAAACCTGTGAAATTATAATATTTTTAACATTTCAAAATATTACATATTTAAATTTTTTGTTTTTTCTTCTTAATATACCTTCCCTGAGTACAACATTTTAAAACTCTAAAGGAATAATACTTTATGATTTCACCTATTTATATCCACTGGAATATTCCGCTGCCTTGATTGGATTAAAAGTTTGAAACACTTAAAGGCCATGGTGCAGGTTAAACACCACTGTCGATTAATGGGTAGATAAAGCAGTCAAGATATGTATATAAAGTTAGAAATGTCTCCAAAATGGTGTTAAAGTCTAGTTATTGTAGTTTTTAGTTAGTAACGGTTATTTTTACGCAACTCGGCGATGACGTCACACGAGGTAGACGCGGTGGAATGTAGCCTCAGCCGTTCTCAGCTAAGTTACTTGAACTAATTCTAGCAGACTGGCACTGACTACTATGGCGTCTAACTGGGATGAGGAAGAGGTGGCAAGACCCAGAGTTAACATTTATGATGGCCCACAGCCATACATTTAGACGTTTAGACGTGAGAGGGCGAATGAGGAAATACCGAGAGCCGATGGCCGTCAAAGACAAATAAATGCATGGTCAGAGGAGAATGAATGGAGAGTTGGTGTAGTGTCCTCTTGAGTTGCTACCATTTCAGAAACGAAGCAATGACCGCTGGAGCTAGTAGTCTATGAACAGCACTGCATACAATAACAACTTTTTTTTTTTACTGTCAGTGAATAGCATCGAGTGAAAGTCAACGTTTTCTTTTTATCCAGTTGACGGTGATTATGTCGTTGGCTCAGAAAAGTAACGTTACCCTAAACTTAGTCAGAAGATCTATAAATATAATGCAAGCTTGACAGTCCCACCTGTGAGTGTTTATTTTTAAACTTTTACCTCTTTCTCCGGTGAAAATGTTGTTTCACCGTAGCCGACGCCGAGTAGGCTGGTCATGTCTTCAGTGTGATTATTGTTGATAGTGCCAACTCGTTTTCCTCGCGATTGATTGTCATTGACACAGTCAGGCTTACCGGGAGAGGGAGTGAGTAGTAATCGTCTGTGTCGCTGTGTTTGGCAGGTGTGTGTGTGGGCGGTGTCGTCCCATGGAAACTGTGGTGGAGAGCTTGGGTTGTAGGGTGGTGAGCGCGTGTTGGTCGCTGGTCGAGGATCTTACCCCGCGGCCAGCAGATGTAACGTGCCTAACACAGCATCCTGGGTTTGAGTCATGCTGCCTGAATCCGTTTGTGCTACAGATAGCATACTCACACTTCAGGCAGGATCATGGCTTCAAGCCAGCACGCACGAGTATGTTCATGGTTTATGTTTACTTTACCAATCTTTTTACAGGGAGTCCTTTGAACAACAGCTATAGGTGACAAGAGATGTGTTGCATGCACAAACATGCATAAGAGACAGGCTTCAAATGCAATTTCCAACCTACTTACAGAGTTTAAAACTTACAAATCTTTCCTACTTATCCCTAGGCAATACCGGTACACAGCGTACAGGCAGGCTATACGCTGGGCTTATGGAGTTTTAGGGAGGAGTATAAGGAAGCATCTACCCTCTTGTGTGGTTTCAACCATAAGGCAAAACTTCCAAAGTGGTGACCAGACCTATCAGGGCTTTCAATGGCCTTGTTTGAATGAGAATGAATAAAAATAATTCTGTAAATAAATATTAATAAATAAATATTCTGTTGTGATCGCCCAATTGCCCTTAAAATGTTATAAAGTACACAGAACACATGAATTTTAATAAGTAAAAACAGTTTATTGGCATTGCTTGTAAGGGTTACTACATTTATTTGTATAGCACTTTTCATACATGGAATGCAACGCTTTAATTTCATTAGTACTCTGGCAGAAGCATTATGTATCAATTTGTAGCTTCGCTAAAGAACTCTTCGAAAGGCCAGTGTACATAGCATTGCAGTAATCAAGATGGGAGAAAATAAATATATGTATGAGTTGCTTAGCATCATCCAAGGATAAAAAAGTATTTCTCAGATGCCTGCAAAAGTGTGGTCTTACCTGAGGGTCAACTAATGGTTCTCGTACTCACTCACACTCACTTACACACAAGCACGCACACACAGTCACACACACACACACACACACACACACACACACACACACACACACACACACACACACACACACACACACACACACACACACACACACACACACACTCTCTCTTTCATGATGCATATGCAGTGTTACATGCAAAAGCACATCAAGCTGACACACAGTGAGCCCAGACAACACCGCACACAGACGTTGACAAGGCACAGGTAAAATGATTGGTAAATTATTTTGAATTACATACAACAAATTTCATGCAAATAACAGACAGAGGAGCAGACATGCAGGACCCCGTGAATGGGGTACAGCGACAATTATTGCCACTTACAAAGACGAAAAAATGTAATGATTTAGTGCAAAGTAAAACCAAAGCAACAGCACACAAAGAAAAAACAAAAGATGCAGAATACAGGAAACCACCACCAAATGAGATGACAGGGACAGAAGGAAATAAGATAACTAAATAAATACTTACTAAAATAAATTAAAATAAAAGAAATACTTACAACTAAATCATTGGAATTGTCTGTGGAATTTTTTTTAAAAATAATGTGCATTTAGGTTCTCTTGTAGCGTGACTGCCGGGCTAGGAAGAGGCTGACGGCCTCCTCCTTAGGAACCAGTTCAAAGGATTTGGCGATGGGGGCGGGTGCATCGGAGGACAAATTAGCGCTAACCTCTCGAAGAAATGCAGGTGAATGGGTGTAGCTTTCCTGAAGGGCCTTCATCAATGATGTTGCATAACCTGCAGACATAATAATAATAATAATAATAATATTTAATAAAGATCATCTCAAAATATGATAGAACTGCATGACACTGCTTACCGTATGAGGCTGCCTCTTTGATGGGACGCACCACATGGGCACCTTTTCTGAAGCGCGGATACCGCACGCAGTACTTCTCCATCCAATCACTTCTCCTTGCTGTCTCCCGGTTGCCATTGTGATTATAATGCAGCGCCGCTAAGAGAAGCCTACAAAATAACACATTTACAGGCTATGTATTAATTTAATCAATGTGTATGGAAATGTTCTGATTGCACAGATACTGGCAATGTTTTAGACTATATGATAATATCTACCCCTTAAAATACCCAAGTTTTACCGTGAGACCATCGGGGGAGCTTCAAAGAACACTGTGTCCCAGCGTCAGAAGTGGAAGAGGGCAAGGGCTGATCCCCAGTATAGACACTCTCCACAGTGCCTACACTGTCCACATTCTCCTGCTGTGAGGCGTCTATCAACATCTTGCAAAAACAAATGTGAAAAAGGGTCAGCAAAATGCAAGGGTGTAGTGGTGAAATAAGAGGTGGGTAAACTATGAATACTTACAAGTGATTCGCAAGCACATTGGGTGCACAAGCACATTGCAGGAGCACATTAAATTAATCATTTATTTTCAACTTGGAAGTTCTGAGAATTATTTACTTATCTTTGAAATTCCAAGACGATAAGTAAATATTCCCAGTCATTTCATCAGTCCATCAATAAAATGGGACGTGTGTGCTACAACTAACGTTAGTTTCCCAGTGGAAACAATAACCTATGGCACAGCCGTACCAAAATCAAAACAGTGCGAGTGGGTGAGAAAAATGCTAAGAGGGTAACTTAGGTGCTACACAAGAGATAAAAGGTTGGGAACCACTGACTTAGATTGAAGTACTGTGGACCCAGATATGCGATACTAAATGTTTTACTTGCGTTTAGCCTTCACTACAGCCCTGGCGACATGGTCACGGTCAAATATATGTGAAAGAGAACCGTAGCAGTCAAAAAACAAAACGCGAACACACTATTGCGAAAGCCGCTTGATCTGATCCAAACACTCATGATGATATGGACTTTTACCTCAGGGCAATTTTGTTATTATTCTAATTTTTATTCGTGAATCACGCAATATGTTCTTCTAATTTCAGAGTGATCGTGCTTGTAAATTAGTGGAGGCTGTGTCAAAGGGAGCACGGTATACAAAATACACACAGAGCTAGCTAACACGCAGCTTGTAAACATTAACGTTAGCATGATGCTTACTGTGGCAATTTCTCGCTTGCGGCAGGCGGTGTCTCTCGACCTCGGGACAGGGCAAGCAGAGAGGTTTGCGTTCACAGACGGCACGGCGGTAGGAAGTAATTTAGCACTTCTCTCACTCTTTAAACTAAGTGAGACCATCTTGGCATCCCCTGAGTTGTAATCCTCCTCTTTGAAATGCGCGCTGCATATTCTCGAGTAGGCGGTGACAGAGCTCGCTGAAAAATCTGCCCGCATAATCTTCACAAACTGCACCCAGCTTCGGAAGATCGCTTTGTCCTTGGGGAAGGAATGGACCCTATGTCCAGTTTTGCTGTAGTTCTTGCACCCGCCACAAACACAATAATAAACCATTTTGACTAACGTTATTTATGATCTACTCTTTATCAATCTCTAAGCTATCTGTTATGCTATGCTATCTCTCACTATATATGCTATGCTTATCTATCTATCTATCTATCTATCTATCTATCTATCTATCGTTATCTATCTATCTATCTATCTATCTATCGTTATCTATCTATCTTTACTTGTAAATCTGTCACTGTCACTCTTTCACTAGCTAGCTACTCCTCGTATCACTCTCCCTCAATGGTAAGGCGGGCCGCGGGCTTTCGTCTGTCGTCCAACAGTCAGCGAGTACCTCATGTGACGTCATGGAATGCATTGTGGGAGAAATAAGAATCATCGCTAAGCTGTAGCTAAATGCTAACATATCACCTACTTTTCTGTATTATATTTAAATTTTTGAGTACCCTACAACATCAAATACAACGGATAACTGTTTAAATGTTTATTACCAACTAGAAAATTGCCAAAAAAAAACAAAACAAAACCTGCACCATGGCCTTTAATTTCTTCTGATTGCTTTCGGCGGGACAGGCACATATGGGAATGAAGTAAAAATATGATTTATTAAACTAAATGTTCAGATTTTCCACTTAAAATGATTTGGCGTTGTGTTATTTGCTGTCTCTTTGAGGCATTGTCGTTAAGAGCACTGCTGAGTCACATAAACACCGTGCATAGTTCCAGCCCGGATTTCCATGTGATCTGTGGGATTGATGGTTGCGCTCAGGAATATCGAGTCTACAACTCATTTTACTATCATGTCAAACGGAGGCATTCTTCTCATTTTATCAGTCACAGATCGAGGTCAAGTGGAAGCCAAAATTTAGCTCAAGCTAAAGGGAACAATTGCCGTGCGTGTGCATCTGCAGATATTGGAATCCAAGTGAAAGAGAGACTTTTCGAGAATTTCGGTATCCCACTTCAGCCAGAATTTATGCCAAATGAACATGATGATGTGTCAAGCATACCAGGAAATGCCAACGACGAGGACGATTTTAACTCAAGCGGTGGCCAAGCACCAGACATCGCAGATTCCGCCAGCTCTGCTGATGGCGCTGCGTTTACACCGTTGACTGAACCACAACAAGAGGCAATGCACGTAAGTTGACACAATTTTACAAATAAAACCTGACTTTCATGGGTAACGTGTATCAGCATTAGGAGTGTGCGTGTGCAATATCACGATTTTTGATCGCGGACGATTAAAATGCCTCCACGATCTGCTTATGAAAACATATCGTAGTATCGTGCTTTAGTTGCAGTTCTGACGCCTTAGTCTCACAAAGCGACGTAGTGACATTCACAAAGCAGAGATAGTTTGTTACATTCACGGGACACTGCACTTCACAAAAGTTATGTTGTGCCGGTTAAACATTTCATTCGCTTGCTGATGCGCAGTTCTTCTAACATGCGCTTTTGTCTGTCAAAGCCTGTCAAAAAGTTATCTTTTAAGTTTTATTGTGTTAATACAGTTGGTTAGGCTATTTCTAAAATGAAAGCTAACATTTGAGAGAAAATAGAGTGCGTATCATGCCTGTATATTAGATGCGATCAGGTCTTAAAGCGACAGTAGCCTAATCGTAAACTTGCTGCAGCTTGTCCTTAAAGGGATAGTTCACCCAAAAATGAAAATGCTGTCCTTATTCACATACTCTAATGTTGTTCCAAACCTGTTTTAATTTATCTGTTGTGCTCAACACCAAAAAAATGATGATATTTTAAAGAAAGTGGCTAACCAAACATTTGATTGTCCCCAATGGCTTTAATTGCAGTACAAATATAATAGTTACAATATACTATGGAAGTCACTGGAGACCAGCAACTGTTTAGATGGCCACTTTCTTCAAAATAACTTATTTTCAACAGAAGAAAGAAACATATTCGGGTTTAAAACAACTTGGAGAGTAAATTATGGCAATTTTCATTTTGGGATGAACTGTCCATTTAATGTTAAGACAACACAAAACAAAGAGAAAATCACTCGCTGCTCTTGGCTGAGAACTTTAATAGTAGCTTTAATAAGAATCAATGTATTATTTATACAGTGAAGTCTATGTAGGCTTTTATGTTTGTTTGTTCATGTAATTTCTTTCTTGAATGCTACTGTTAAATACACCTACTTATACAAATGAAAAAAAGTGAATTTTTTCTTCAGCTAATTATATTATATGTGTATTGTTCTTAATTTTTAATAACAAAGTAAATAATGACAAGGGTTTTTTATCTTCGCCACTTTGTTCTAAATGTCTGCCTTTTATTTATATATATATATATATATATATATATATATATATATATATATATATATATATATATATATATATATTGTTACATTGTAAGGCTTTGTTTTTAAAATACTAAGGGACATTAGTTTGGCTGTAATGCTCATTCACTTGGAAAAAAAGTAAAACCAACATGAAAAAGAATTGTGATAAAATGATGAATAGTTACTTTTCTCAAAAAAACAAAAACAAAATCAAAATCGTGATTGTTGTGGCAAAAATTCTGTTAAACATCATCACTGCGTAAGAGACACTCAGAGTCAAAATTAATAAAAAGATAAGTATTTATTCTTGCAAGAATAGGTTCAGTCTAGTACAAAGAAGTTACGCTGTGCAAGAGAGTGACACACAACAGGAAGATATGAGACAGCCTTTATACTGTTTTCAAGGTTCCTCCTCACCCGCTGTACCTTTCACCCACCCAGATAAGGTCCTTACTGCTGTTCAGTTTCTACTTAAAGACACAAACTGGTACTGAAATAAACTGGCCAAAACTGACCGTCCCTAAGGTCAGAGGTCCTGTCCCATATGTTCCTGAAAAGTCACGCACAAGCACGTACACACATATACTTTTATACATTGAATAGGTTCTTTCTCTTATGATACCTGTTTGGGATCAATGACTATTAAAATTTCTACAACAATTCCCCCCTTTTTATCATTCAGATTACCCAATCATAATAATAAAAATAATAGAACAAATTTTAAGTCATTTCATCACACTTATACTCTTCATCTCTGGTTTTCACATAACTGACCACTCTCTTAAACATTTGTGAAATAACATTTGGAAAAGTAAAAAGCTTAGGCTGTTTTTGTGGGGATAGTCCCTTAAGTATTAGCAAGCAAGTAAAGACTTTATCTGAGGCCGGACTGAATGAATAAGCACTGTTATTGCACTCCCGACCTAGGTCGGACCCTCAGTCACCTTAGTATAAACAAGAAATAGTGTATAGTTTAAGTAGGAAACACATCAATTTAACACCCTGGTTATCATTACACATCTTGAAACCCACATGGCATTTCAACAGGCTAAGAAATACGAAGAAATAAAAGTAGAATAAAATCCCTCATTTCGACCCCTCTCCTTGTACGTCATCACATAGCGGATAACCACAGCTTTTAACCTTCTGTTCATATCAAAAACATTCATAGAAAGAAAGAAAAAGAAAAGGAAACATACACTTTAACACATGTCACAGTAGCTCCCACTACTTGTATCATCATATTTTGTTCATCCAATTGAACAGACTCCCAGCTTTAACCAGTCTCTGTACTGAGCTGGAGACACATTATAATGCATGGTAAACATAACAATATTGATAATCCTATCGCTGAAATTGGTAGTACAGTACCCCCAACCCCCCAAAGATTAACCAATCTTATCCATTTACCATCAGTCCACGCCCATTTCCATACATCACCTCCATTTTCCTAACCATATTTTCTTAACTTTTAACACCATATTTAATAAAATCTATCCTGAAAAGGTTTTATATTTTTTTATCCATTCTTTTAACCAATGTAGTTGTTCAAAATTAACTCTAATATTTCAAATACGGACCATCTTTTAGCTTATTACCATACATATTCTCCCATGATCGGCCTTTCTTACCCTTAATGGAAAGCCTAATCATCAAGTTTCTTCAATAATAATCCCTATAATTTACCTGAAATATTTTCTAATGAATCCTTAACCAATCAAATCATTTGATCTAAGCCCTATTTTGATTCAATCAAATAAAATCATCAAAATCATCACAAAAACAGATTCTTTTGCTAAACTCAAACCATTAGTTGGTGCATCTTCCTCCAGGTGTGTTGGTCACCTCGTTTGCCCCATGAACATTCCGTCTTCACCAGGGTGACACTTTGCGTGCCGTAGCCATGGTCTTCCATCGCTGGTTCGGGAGGTACGTTACTAGCACGTCCTTGAATCCCTCACTTTGTGCTCTATTGGATGGTTGAGGCCTGTCGGTGTAGTCTAAGGTGAGAGGCTTCGACCCAGGTGTCCCACTCTCCAACCGTTTTCTGATCATTACCAGATTTGCCCCTTAGATCCCGATGTACCCCTACTGGAGTGAACCATCTCCTGCTTTGACCTGTGAATGAAGACCTTAAGTATTTTGTTAGTGACCGCTTGTCTTGCCACTCGTCCCCTTTGGTCTGACCTGTGGAATCAACAACCTGAAACATTATCTCCGGATAATTTCTTGCTCACTTAATAGCACTCGGGGTCCTTTTACCCTGAAAAACGCTCAACCCACTTTGCTCATGTCCACAACACAATATTTATACATTTAGAACAGAATCAGTTCTGTTTGATTCAATCCATCCTGACATCCTGCAAAAGGAAAATTTTAAGTTATGCGCTGTGCAGGTGTGGCCCTGTTTCTTTCTGCCACAATAACAATCCAGGCCAGGATAGTAAGTCAAATTCATCCATAACCATTATTTTATTGGGCACATTCTGCCCTGCATCAAAAGTCTGCATGCTCTGTAAAGAAAAACAAATGTCGAGGTTATTTTCAGATAGTAAAGTACACGTAGTTTCTTTTGTCTGCTGTGCTGCCACGGCCTTCGCTGCTGCATCTGCCCTGGCGTCTCCTGTTGAAACAGTCCTGCAATTTTGTTATCAGCATGTGCGTCACACTTACAGACAGCAATTTTGTTAGGGAGAAGAATGGCTTCTTGCCAGGCTTTTACCCAATTAAGCCTAGTGTCTTCCCAACATATATTGTCCCCTAGTAAACCATACTTTGTCAATTGTTATCAAAATTGTTACCAATTGTTACCATCCCCCCTTTTGATGCATGAATCATCACATGCATCAATCTAACATAATGGTGTTTGGATAAAGTTTGCCATCAACACTAACCCAAACGTTGTCCCAAAGCCAAAATTCCTCCAGACATCTTTCTCTGCCTCTGAAACAAAAATATTACTTAAAGCCACAAACACATATCTTCTTATCAGAGTATTTGGAGGGCAACGGCCCTCAGTCTTACAGTGTATCCTGCTTTTCAGGCCTGTTGTTTGGTCTCTTAATCCCGTCATCTACAAACATTGTTTCTGAAAATTCTGTTTCAATAGTTTCTGTCAGGTCAGGTCGTGCTGTACAGACTTGGTCAATGTCAGTCAAACAACATTTTCCCCCTTTTGTTCACAATATTCATAAATGTGAAGGACTCTCTGGATAATTTGATATTGACTTAGCCAATATGTCACTTTGTTATTGCCTTCAAATCTATAACATTTTAGTTTATCTCAACCCATTATGGACGACGATCTACCACTTCACAAATCCAATTTACATAAATCCTTTTAATCCATAGATTGATTCATAATTACCAGTAGCAGACAGAGCTGGATAACTAATCCATTTAAAGCTCGTCCCATTTTCTGCATCATCTTGTCATCAGATTGACTCAAAACTATTAGCTTCCTTAATTAACTTGTCATTTGCCTTAACCCATCTGTAATGATAAAACCCACATTCCAGAGGTTAATGACACAATATACACACTATTCAGGCGGAGTATTAGTACCCCAAACTAACACATACAAGACATAGAGTGCAGTCACCATCACACACACTCATATTAGACACATATTTTAACTATTCATTTTTAATGTTCGCTTTTCATTATATCATCTCTAAAAAGATTTAAATTTTAAGTAAGATTTTAAACTTCACATTTTACTGAAACTTTTACCTAATTTTACATGGTCTCTTAACCAGTTACAAAGCATGTCTGTTCATTATTCATTTCATCTTAGCAAAGTCAGCTGGGTTTTTTTGGTTCATTATCACTATTTTGTTCTTTAGCAGGCCGATAACAAAAAGACAGACACAGTTACCATCCCTTCCTCCACTCAAGCAGTCTCTCTCACTATAAACAAATAATATTTTCAACAGCCTCCTAAGACTGTAATTTAGACAAAATGTAATATTAAAGTCATTACATTAACCTTTTACCATTCAGCTTTATTATCCAGACTTTTCTCAAATCTACAAAGCTGTCTTCATCTTTAGCCACCACCATGTCCAACGACCTTCACGAGTTAAAACTATGTTATAGACATATTAGCTCAAAATTAACTCTTCTATACATTTTACTTGCCCATATGGCAACCAACATCATGTCCCTCATATAGTTAAGTTTTGTTACTGTCTCCGCAGCAAATAATGGCAATCACCTCATGGAATCAGCTGGCTCCTGAAAGCCCACTCCCGTTAGCTATTTATCTTTAATTTTCTTCTCTTCAGGGTGTCGTCCCCTGGCATAGTTGCAGACACTTGTCACAATGAAAAACAAGCCATACAATCAATGCGGTTTCTGGTGAGTGGTATAGAGGAACTCACATTTCTGGGTCAGACTGCCGTAACATTAATTTTAACCTCACAGCGCATCTCACCTCTCAATGCTCTGCTGACCCCGGTGGCCTCCAGTAATCAGCGCTCAACTCTCATACCTTTCTCACAAATAACACCTCCATCCGGAGGTGCCCAATGTTTCGTGACCCCCTGCGTTAGGCTGTCCCCTGGCCAGGAAGATCATCCCGTCATTTAGTAGCCACTCGTACACACGTACACACTGGTGACCGCTCTTTCCCAATACAATCAGTTTTCTGCAACAGAACTCAGCTGTTTTCTGGAGCTTAGGAAAGGCACGTTCTAGAGTCACCAGAGCCATTCCGATTGCCTAATAGTGTTCACAGGTAGACAGGTTAATAACAACAGTATTTAATCACTTAAATCCATTAACTATCTTAAAAGCAGCAACCTAGCTACTTAGACTATACTCAGTGAATTTAGATCACAACCGTACATTCAGTGTACTTCATCTGTAGCCGGAGCCATCGGTCCTGAATGGTGGAGACTAAATGAGACAAAGTTGTTACTGGTCCTAAAATACGCTAATCAAAATGTCACCTCTATCGTTTAAGGTCTGTATTATTATTTTAAAGACTTCTTTAAAGTCATTCAGTTTTACATTTAAAACATTTACAAATACAAATTGCCCTCTGAACGGCAAATGTTTCTTTAAACATCTCTGTGTCTATGATTCTCAACTGAAACACTGTGCTTTACTATAAATAGCTTATTATCACTTATGACACAGGCTCAGATAACAGCTTTTAGCTGACATTGAATGAGAGAGACTCTGAGGCATTCAAGACTGGTACACTGCCCTCTCATAAACTTCTAACATCAAACTTTATCTACCATATTTTAACTCTAGCCCAGCGTGAGGCCTCTTTGCCAGAAATTACATACGTTTTCAAATAAACATAGTTTTACAGTTGTCTTTTGCCCACGTCAGGGAATCTAGACATTACAAATTTCCATTCAGATTGAGTCTCTGTCGCACTGACTGTTTCAGCCACAGCACACATCAGATTTAGATAAGCGAACTGTTTCATTACAGCCAATAGCAGACTTATCCTTTGAAAGCAAAACATCAGCTTCTAGCTCTTTCATGGTCAACTTTTGAAGCTGTTTGTTTAATCAGATGCCTTTCAACACATTTTACATTTAGCAACCGTTAATTCAGTAGCCTACTACTTCTGCTTATTTGTTCTTACATAAAAATAATTATTCTAGTTCTCAATAACGTTTCACATTTCTCAATCTCAATTACCATAGTTTAATATTTGACTTAAGTTTTCTCTTGGAGTTTATCAATCTCCAATTAGGATTTACTTTTTGACGAGGCAAGCACTCTCTGCTTGTGATACCTTTGCAGTTATTGTAAATCATCTGTGAGATTAGTCTCTCTATATACTCTAAAATCTTTTTTTAAATGTTTAATTACAACACAATCATCCTGTTAGTTACTTTGATATATTTTGCAACTCACATTTGTTGGAGTCATTCATTTTACATCAACCTGTATTCATCAATTCACTTTTAAAAATTACTATTATAGATCTTTTCTTTAAAAGGATTCACTTTAAGACTTCAATCTCTTGACCTTGTTTTTATCTCTAGTTCTTTCTCAGACGAAAATGTTAATATCATCATATTAAACACTGATCTACTTTCAAGCCCACATTAACACCAGAAATTTATATCACTTTATTACACTTTGTTTTTTACACCTTCTCGGTGGGCATTTACAGTTACGTGTTAAATTGTCCTGCTGACCACAATTAAAACACTCTCTGTCGGCTTCAACTTACTGCACACTCTTGAAGCAGTGTGTCCCAAACAGGAATGCAAACCGAGCTGATAAGCAGTTCTCTGTATTCTTTTACAGTCTACCAGTGGCGGATTCAATCCCAATAGCCGAATCATAATCTTCATCATAATTTTTATAAGCTGCATCGAAATGCTCAAAATATTCTAAGTTGTTTTCACAAAGTTTTCGTTTAACTTTAGTCATACTTGTCCAGGGAAATTATCCCCGACCCATAATTTCATTTATAAAACAGACAAAATATCTTTTGCTTCAATTACTTAATATCAACAAATATCCAACATTATACATTATTGATTTCCAGAATTTTTGGTCAAAGTTGTCTTTACATTTTACTAATTTGGTATTATCATCAACAACCCTAATTACAGAACAAGTACATATCTAACATCCGGAAACCGGGCTGAATAAGCAAACCCTGTTGCTGTACCCCCAGCATAGCTGGACCCTAGGTTCAAAACACAATGGTTATCAAACTAAAACTAAACCTAATTTCAATCATTATTTTACCATTAAAATATAGATTTTTCCCCCATTTTGCTTAATGAAACATTCCTTATCTTTATATCACATTAGTCCCCGTTAATCATACTCAATGCCTTATTTTTATTCTGAAACTCATTTTTCATACCATTTAAACAGTTAATTTGACTTCCATAAATTCTGTCAGACATTTTATTTTCATCACATATAGTTTTCTACTATATTCCTTCCATCTTTCCCTACATGCCAGTTCCTTCTGTATCCTCTGTTCTACATGCTAATTCTTTCTTTTCTCTACATGCCAGTTCCTTCATTATCTAACCAGTACATGATTGTTTGCTCAGTTTTTTCTCAGTTTTTTCAATATCTAAAACATAAATTTTCCCCCATAATTTTCTCATTTGATAGAAAAACCGGTGTATCAAATTTGCATGCTTACCTTGAGACTTCCCCATATTGGCTGCTTCTCTGTTCTCTGTGGATTTCTCTTCAACGCGCGTTTTCCTGATCTGTTAGGCGTCCCCAACAGACCCGATTTTTCCTTTTAACCCAAATCGGTCGGGTTGCACTATTAGTGCCCTCCTAATTAAGGTTTACCAAAAACTGTTCTGGTTCCCCCTAATTAGCCTCAGTACCTAAAAACAATTTGCTCCGTGGCGGAACAACTCATTTTCAGGTTACCTATCTGTTTGAAATCTCTTGATCTGTTACAGACCTCAATTAATCTCAAATAATTTTCTTTCGTATCTGTTTGAAACCTCTTGATCTATATATAGATCTCAATTAATCTCAGATTACGTACCACAGAAACAGCCTTCAGCCATTATGGTTCACTCACATTTCATATCTGAAACAAAATACTTTTCCCCAAAAGAAAATATTTTAGACGTCTCTTACCAGAGATATGTTGGTTGCCACGGGTTCGCTTTCTTTTGATTCCAGTGGAGCCCCTCCCGGACCCGATAGCGGTCGGCCCCTCTCTCTCAAGCTTACGAGGTAGAGCTGGAACTGCTCAGTCCAGGTGGCCAAACACCGTCCGCTCTCAGGTCCAGAAGGCACTTCCAAGGAATCCCACTTCTGACACCAAATTGTTGTGGCAAAAATTCTGTTAAACATCATCACTGCGTAAGAGACACTCAGAGTCAAATTAATAAAAAGATAAGTATTTATTCTTGCAAGAATAGGTTCAGTCTAGTACACAGAAGTTACGCTGTGCAAGAGAGTGACACACAACAGGAAGATATGAGACAGCCTTTATACTGTTTTCAAGGTTCCTCCTCACCCGCTGTACCTTTCACCCACCCAGATAAGGTCCTTACTGCTGTTCAGTTTCTACTTAAAGACACAAACTGGTACTGAAATAAACTGGCCAAAACTGACCGTCCCTAAGGTCAGAGGTCCTGTCCCATATGTTCCTGAAAAGTCATGCACAAGCATGTACACACATATACTTTTATACATTGAATAGGTTCTTTCTCTTATGATACCTGTTTGGGATCAATGACTATTAAAATTTCTACAACATCATATTATATTTTTGCTCTATCGCCCACCCATAATCATCATACACACACATATAGCCAGCAATTGGAAGTAAGCCTAATATAGTACAACTGTCTGTCCTGGGAGAAAAATACCTTTATTTTATACATATTAACAACAACTCATTGCTTTGTTTTTGTTGTTGTTGTTGTTTACGTTAGTTGCAGATATCTTAAGGTATTCAATTGAAATCAGAAAACTTTGTTTGCGTTATTGCCATTCATTTACATGATAATGGCAAGCATTTGGAAACGGGTTTTTCAATTTATGAGTAAAATAAAGCCTGTTGGTAAACATAACTTAAACTGCGCACTCTCACATCCCAAATTTTATTAAGTTATTTTTTTAAAACTTATGTTTTCAAAAATGAACATGACCGCTTTAAAATGTGAATTTTCAGTATGGGTGCGTGTAATAAAAAAAACAAAAAAATTTGCTATGTCAATTTGTAATGCTGTCTCTTTTTAATGGTCTCCGCCTGGCTCATTCATGGTATATAATTATTGAACAAAGAAATTGTCGTCGAAATTGAAAATGAATGGGAATAAAATGCTTGCAGAACCAAGGTTGATGAAAAAATTAAATGGCCACTGTTGCACTTTATATTGTGTTATTTTAGGTTATTTATATATGCATATTAAATTATAAAGTCTTGAAATGTTTTTCATTTCCAGCAAGAAGAAAGTGATGAGCCTGAAGTTGATAAACTGAGAAAGCATGCTTCTGCATTTGTACTTACTTCAAGAGTGAAACACTGCATTTCCCAGGTAGGACACTGAAGTGAAATATGTGAAATTACAGCAGTAAACATACATTCTTACATTCTGTTATCATCCTTAAGTGTGCATGAATTTGTTTAATTCTAAATTATTGCTTTTTTTTTTCAGCGAGCTGTCAGTGATATTATTTCCGGGGTGCAGCAGTATCAAGCCTCACTGTTGGACTGCCTTCGGAGCCAAATTACAGATGTTATTCAGAGACAATCAGGAGTCACAGATCAACTGATGAGTGAAGTTCTGGACATTTTTAATAATTTTGAAGACCCTTTTAACGCCGTTTCCACCACATATATGCAAGATTCAAATCTAAAAAAGCAGTTCAAGGTAGTTGAAGCCGAAGAAATTGAAATTTCCCAGACTGTATCCTTTAGGAGAAGAGGAACCTCACAAGCTCTAACAATAAGAAACATATTCTTTTACTATATTCCTTTGGTCCGAAGTTTGGAACAACTACTTCCACATCCAATGATTCTAGCAATGTTTGACAATGGACCAAGCCAAAGCAAGGCTGGATTTATCAATGACATTATTGATGGGGATATTTTGAAGTCACATCCACTGTTCCCTGTGAGACCCAATGTTCTGCAGCTTATCCTGTATACTGATGAGATAGAACTGTGCAATCCTCTGGGGTCTTATGCCTCAAACAACAAACTGCTAATGGTGTACTACACTTTGGGCAATATAAATCCTAAACAGAGGTCTAAGTTAGCTGCCATCCGTCTACTTGCCATTGCAAAATCAAGTGACATCTCTCAGTGTGGTGTAGATGTGATTTTGCAGAGAATACAAGAGGATTTGAATTTGTTGTATAACGGAGTGAACATCAAAACTGCCCACAAGGAACGAACAATGTATGGTGCAGTAGTTTCTCTCTGTGGTGATACCCTGGCTCAGCATGAGCTAACAGGCTTTAAAGAGGGAGTTGGATTTGCATTCCGCAAATGCCGACACTGTGAGTGTAGTTTTGAGGATATGCAAGTTCACTTTGATGCAGAAAACTTTGTCAAACGGTCTTTAGATAGACATGTCAGACAGTGTAATGAAATTGAGAGGGCAGCCACAGACTTTCTGAGAAGCAGTTTGAAAACCACTTATGGAATTAATAGGAAAAGCAAACTGATTGATTTTCCAGCCTTTGATCTCATCAGGCAAACACCTCAGGATATTATGCATGTGATATTAGAAGGTGTGGCACCAATGGAAATAAAAACTGTACTTAAACATCTAGTGCTATCAGGGCAGCTGGAACTGGACACATTTAACAGTGCTATTCTAGGATACCCATACTCAACTGATGTCCGAGATAAACCTTGCCCTATTAATGTCACCACGTTATCATCAAATGACAACAGACTAAAGCAATCAGCTGGGCAAATGCTTGTCCTATTGAAGATCCTGCCATTCATCTTGGACAGCTGTGAAAGAAATGAATACTTTCAAGTGATTATTGAGTTAATAGAGATTGTTCAGATCTTATTTGCACCAGTTATTGCGTTGGCCACTACAGCAAAGCTTGAGTTCCCTTTCAGTCGAGAACGTCAGACGTAGTCGACGTCGACTGAAATGGGGATCTCGCTAGAGAGCCTGTCTTCTTCGAGTATTATTGAACGAACCAATGTAATTGGCGTGCGTGATTCGCATCACACACTCCGCCCCCGCGGCGCGGGTATAAATACGGAAGTGGATGCACGCACTAGTTGCCTTTCGCTTCGGAGCCGATCGTTTGATGTCTCTGAGAGTGCTGTTGTCTACAACGAGCGAGTGTGTCGGTGTTCTTCAGGAAGACTCTCCCAGTGCTGGTGTTCTACAGCGCGAGTGCAGCGGTGATCGCGAGCTTTGAGCTCTCAACTGCTGTTTTAACAGCAACAAATTTCTAAATGTTTGTGTGTGTGGATGGCTGGTTAGAGGGCGGAAAAGTGAGTGCTTCACTGTTTCAGTTCTCTGTTCAGTGTTGCCGCGGTCATTCCCCTGTGTGCTCCGGCACTGGTGACGGTCCTATTTTCTGAAAGAGCAACACGGGTGCGTTTGCGTCTTTTTCAAGATGTCATTCCGCCCGTGCGTTTCTGGGTGCGGTCGTTCCCTGTCTCTCTCTGATGGTCACAACTGTTGTGTCACGTGTTTGGCTTACAGCACGCTGAGACAGCTTTTGTGGACAGCTCATGTTTTCACTGTGGGAACATGACTGTCGCAGTGTTGAGGGCGAGACTCGCCTTCGTTCGCGGAGAGCGAGTCCCCATTACCATGCCCCACCCTCGGGTGCTGTGTGGGATGGGTGACCGGAGGATAGTGTTGGATGTCCCGCCCGGTAACCATTCCCTGTGGGCTCCTCACTCCTCCCTTCCACTGCAACCACTGGAGCCTCCTGTGTTGTCTGCTGGTCCATCTGTAATGGGTGGGCCAGCGGTTTCACTCGGGGCTCCCCTGGAGGACAGGACGCCGATTGCAGCATCGGAGGGTGAGCTGACTTCTAGAGATGATGACTCGGCTGCATTGTCTCCCTCCGGGAGTTCAATGTTGCCCGAGCCGGATCCAGAATTATCAGCTATGCTGAAACGGGCCGCCGAGGCTGCCGGGCTCGAGTGGAACCTCCACCGTGTCCCGTTCAGTCTCGGTTGGAATCTGGAGTTTGGTATCTTGGGGCGGGCCGCGCTGGTTCTCAGCTCGCCGCCCCAGTGCCTTTCTTTCCCGAAATGCATGGAGAGCTTATCAGGTGGTGAACAGCATCTTTCTCTGCCAGAAACTGCCTGAATAGCTTTTCCCCCTCATTACCCTTGATGGAGGAACGGTGAAGGGTTGCGAGGTGTCCCTCCATTGGAGCGGTCTGTCGACACAGGTGCACCTGTGTCCGGCGGCCGCTGCCTTTTGGGGGGATCCTCGTCTCCCCCCTAAGGCCTGTGAGTTTCGTCTGTTCCGACGGGCAGAGCTTACAAAGCCTGTGGGCAAGCCCCTTCCTCTTGCGTGCCATGGCGTTGCTGCAGGCTAGGGCACCCATGGCATGCACGTGGGTAATCCAGACCGTGCGCTCATAGGTGAGCACCGCACTGCATCCGACCTCACCCTCCGGGGTACGGGTGTCGTAGCGTGCGTGATCGGTCTGGCGATGTCCACCTTGGTGGTCCAGTAGCGCCTTCGTTGGCTCAGCCTGGTTGGTATGGCGGATGCGGACAAGGTTCGGTTCCTGGTCTCCCCAATTTCCTAGGTTGGGCTGGTCGGCGACGCGGTGGAGAACTGCATCAAACAGTTCTCTGCCGCTCAAGCGCAGACGGAGGTCATCCGGCACATCCTGCCCCGGTGGCCAGCTGCTGCCTCCACCCGCCGCCGGTGGCAGCTTCTCCGCCTGCTCGTCGCCGTGGGCGTTCTCCGGCCGCCGCTCCTGCTGGCCCTCCGCAGCAGCCTCCACCCAGGCCTCAGCATGGAGCCGGCCGTAGTAGAGACGCCCAGCCCGCTCCAGGCGCTGCCAAGCCAGGTGGCAAGCGACAGCGAAAGCATTCCGGAGCGGGCCGCCCAGGAATGGATGAGATGCTCTTGGAGTGGCACGATCACTCCCTCCCCCCGGGTGAGGGCCGGGTGGAGCCTTTGTTTGTGTGTGTGTCTGTTCCGCCGCTGGCTCCCTAAAAAAAAAAAAAAAAAAAAAAGCGGAGCAAGCGGTACCCACACTTCAAGGAGAGAGCAATTTCATCTGTTCCTGGGTCCCAAGAGGGCCAGTCTGGCGGGTGTGACCCTGTATAGCCTTACACCCCTCAGCTCCCCCTTGGTCGCCAGCAGGCAGCTTGGTGCGTTCGAGGACCCGGTCATCCGCCTTCTCACGCGCCCCCTGCCGCTTGTGGAGACAGGTAAGTGTTGCACAGCACACTAACACCACTCTCTCTACTTTGCTGCCCCACCTCAGGCTCGGCTACCCCGCTCAAGTCAGTGATAGTCATCACATTAGGTGTTGAGCAGACGTGCTCCTGAAAATTCAGTGATATTCATCACACCGAGTGTTGAGCAGTGCTCCTGACTTGTGCGTGCTTATCTTATCCTGCTGGCGAAGGATTTGATATAGCCGCTCCTCCAGCCGGTACGAAGGCCAGTTGTAAACTCGTTCTTCGTGCTACTAGGGGGTGGGTCGTGACCATCTTGGCCCAAGATTGGTCTGCAGCTTTGACCTGAAAGACAGGTGCTTCAGATCTCTACCTCCCGCACCGCAGGCCATCCTGTGTGTTGCGTCTAAGGGTGGAGTATCAGTACAGTGTCCTTCCCCTCGAGTGCTCCAGAGCCCGTTGGGTCGTCAGGTCAACTGGAAGAGAGTAGTCTCGCCCACGGGCTGAGTATCTCTTTCTTAGTTTTGGAGAGGTACTCGGTCCAACATGTCTCTCCAATGAGAATGTGTTCAGCTGGTGTTGAAGTGAGAAAGGGTCCCACTGAAAGAACTTTCAGAGGCTCCTGGGGTATATGGTAGTCGCAGCCTTTGGCTTCCTCCATATGTGACCGCTTCAGCGCTAGCTTCACGATCGAGTCCCGAGGTGACCGTGGCAGAGCAGCTCACCCTGTGTGACTATAGTTCATCCCGGTCTGCTGCCAAACCCTCTTCAACAGAGGGGCCATGTACAAAGGGCGTGTTTTAACGGGGGCCTGGGCGACCCCCGACTACACGGGCATTCGTGCCTCGAGTTGTTAGACATTGCGACCGTTGCGCAAGCTTCCCCTGCATGTCACAAACTCACCCGTCACCTCCTCCTTGGAGTCAGACGCTTCTGAGGGCGCCTTGTTCCACTCCTCCCGCTTACTCAATCGTGCCGCCATCGAGCCTCACGACAGTTATAGCCAGGGCAAGTGGAGACTCCATCCCCTGGGTCCGGCTGGGTCATGACCATTCCGGGGCCGCTCAGTTGCCCCCCCGGTTTTATTTTTCCGCCAGTGTTTGGGTAAACCGAGCGGACTACCCTTGGACAAACACTGGGTCTCAGCTGCCCCTGGGGCCCGCAGAAATGCGTTTAACCCCAGTGAGCCTTCTAAAAGTGACTGCGACTCATGGTCGCCTTGCGCCTGCAAGTCAGTGAAATCATCACTCTTCATGTTGAGCAGAATTGCTCCTGAAACTCAGTGAAGTTCATCGCACTCAGGTGTTGAGCAGCAATGCTCCTGTAGCTCTGTGAGTTCCTCACAGGTAGCTCAGTGAATTCGTCACACGCAGTGCTGAGCAGAAATGCTCCTGGTGCTCAGTGAAGTTCTTCGCACTCAAGTGTTGAGCAGAAATGCTCCTGCAGCTCAGTGAGTTTATCACACTCAGGTGTTGAGCAGTAATGCTCCTGAAGCTCAGTGAACTTGTCACACTCAAGTGCTGAGCAGAAATGCTCCTGTCGTTCAGTGAAGTTCTTCGCACTCAAGTGTTGAGCAGAAATGCTCCTGAAGCTCGGTGAGTTTATCACACTCAGGTGTTGAGCAGGAATGCTCCTGAAGCTCAGTGAACTTGTCACACCCAAGTGCTGAGCAGAAAATGCTCCTGAAGCCCAGTGATCTTCACATGTTGTGTTGAGCAATGCTCCTGTCTTTTGCGCCCGTCGCTTGCACCTACGTGCCAAGTCAGGAGAGGAACAGGTCTTCATAGTTGCCCCTTATTGGCCCAACTAGACCTGGTTCCCTTCAACAGCCTTCCTGACTTCCCCTGAAAACTCTTTCGGGGACGGGGCACGATGGCACACGCGTTCTTCCCCCGGAGATTCCGGGCGGTCTTACATCTGAACGCGGAGGTTCAGGTAGCTGTCACAAGAACATGTGATAGTTACCATCACTTCTGCAAGCACCCCCTAGAATTGGGTAGCGTGCTTACGCCTTTAGAAGTGGAACCTAGTCGTTGAGGGCGTCTTCTCTCCAGAGGAGATCCTGAAAGCTTTCGATCACTTCAGTGCTCTCTTTCCTGCAAAATGGGTTGCAGTAGGCTGTTTTCCTTCACCCTCAAAATGATGTTGCCTCGGTGTTTAAACGACGCTCATCGTGTTGCAGAAGTATGCAGAAGCACGTTCTGATCGTCAGGTTCCTGAGGAGCAAGGTCTTGTAAATCCTTGTGTCCCTCTTTATCCTCTTGGGCCTTGTCCCTGGTGCGACTGCACTGCAGAGACCGCCCCTGATCCACTGCAGGCAGTGAGTTAAAAATTCTGTTATATCAGTTCTCCTGCTCGCGTGGTCTCTACTAGAGGGTAGGGACTTGCTCGCTTTCGGTCAACGTATTGTGCCTGGAGTCTGGGCCGGCTAACTCTCACAAGCTGAGACCCCGGCTCGGATTGTGCCCAAGGTTCCTACCTCTCCTGTAATAGGAGCAGGTGGTGAGCCTGCAAGCGCTGCCCTGGAGGAGGCAGATCCAGCCCTGGCTTCTCTGTCCGTTCGCTTGGACGTGTACAGAATGCAAGTCATAGACCTCAGACCAGCTCTTCAAATATCTGTTGGAATTCAGCAGAGAGGGAAGGCTGTTTCCATGCAAAGTTGCACTTAGTGCTTGCCTTCATTTCGGCAAAGGTCCGAGATGCAACATGTCCACTTAGGTGTTGAGCTCCTCTATGATGAGTGTAAAGTGCTCCGCCTGGGCGTTGACAATATACTTTGCTAAACAGATTCTAGAGTTGGGGGCTGGACGACACCTAGTTGAACCGCTGCTTCCCGTGGGCTCCCTTCTCATGAAGCCAGTTTCACCGTGAGCCCGGTTCAAGTGTCGGCTTGCTGCGCCATTCCCCTCCTATGGACTGGATACGTGCGCCTTTCTACTCCGGTTGAGTTCCCTTAAAGTTGAACCCTGTTGAGTTCCTCCACACCCCTCCGACGTCGGACGTGCGGAACGTCTGGTGTTAGGCCTACCACTCGTAAGCAGTGTGGAACCTGTGTTAGGCTGGGTCCATATGTTGCGGTCCCTTCGGTGACCCCATATGTGTATTCTTCCACGATACGGCTCCCGGCGGTGAGCCCGTGTCTTCCCTCGGCAGAGTCTCTCTGCTGTCACTGTCCGGTGTGTCTCCCCCCGTCTTAGGCTGGAGCCACCCCAGTGACATTCCTTATGTTAGACTGCCCGGTTTCCGCCCAGTTCATATGTGTATTCTCCACATTACCTCCCTCTGGGTTGGATGTGGCTTCCGCAGCGTCCCTTCCTTCCAACGTACGGGGAACGCTTTCCCAGTGGTCCTGTAGGAACAGCAGTGACTTCCCTGGCCTAAGCCCTGTCCTTCCCCGCCTTAAATTGGCGGGGGCATCAGGAGGCTTTTGTTTAGGCACTGGAAGGTGGCAGCTTTAGTGGCGTTTTCAAAGGTTATCCCCATTTCAGTCGACGTCGACTACGTCTGACGTTCTCGACTGAAAGGGAACGTCCTGGTTGCGTATGCAACCCACCGTTCCCTGATGGAGGGAACGCAGGACGTAGTCCCCTTGCCACTACCGCTGGACCACCGCTGACCCCGGGTTACTCTCGGCTCCTCAGCGAAAAGCAACTAGTGCGTGCATCCACTTCCGTATTTATACCCGCGCCGCGGGGGCGGAGTGTGTGATGCGAATCACGCACGCCAATTACATTGGCTCGTTCAATAGTACTCGAAGAAGACAGGCTCTCTAGCGAGATCCCCATTTCAGTCGACGTCGACTACGTCCTCCGTTCCCTCCTTCAGGGAACGGTGGGTTGCATACGCAACCAGGACGTTACTTATTAAGCAACATTTGAGCAATGTGAAACGTTTATTTCCTGAGAACAATATAACACCAAAGAACATTATTTGATACATATTCCTGAACAGATTAAAGATTTAGGTCCAATGGTCAGACACATGTGTATGCGATTTGAATCTAAACACTGTTTTTTCAAACAGTGGTCTTCCAAGTTAAATTTCAAGAATGTTTGCAAGTCCTTGGTTAAACACAATCAGATGTTTGAGAGTTGTCAAAATATCAGTCGTGAGAATCACCCAATTTTTTCAAAAGACATTCTATTGGGTCCTGTATCTGAAGTGGACAATATGAAGTATGTGCAAGATAAAATCAGAGCTTTTTTGGGTGTAGAAAACGTGCATCATGTGGTGTGTGCAAAATGGCTTGAGCTAAGTGGCAGCAAGTACTTGAGCCAGAAATCAGTGATTGTAATCAATGTAAATGAAGGCGTTCCTGTATTTGGGCTCATAAAGGACATGTACATTGTAAATTCTTCCTGGTATTGCTTTGAATGTCAAGTTTATTATACAGTGGGTTTCAGTCGTGAGTTTGCTTCTTATGAAATTGAGGTCCCAAACCTTGCTCAAGCCACTGAGATAGTTGATTCAGATAAAATTGTAGATTATACATCATATTATGCACTGAGTTTTAAGAACCGTACTTATATTCCTCTCAAGTATTATCTCGGAGATGTGTGTGAGATTTACAAGTGCACCACTGACTGCTAATTTACTGGAAAACAAAGAAAAGTAAAGGGAAAGTACAGTCAGTTTCCTCTCTTCTTTTTTATTTTTTCTCATTTTACTTACTGATTGTACCGATCTAAAAGAGAAGACATTTTGCTAAAAAATAAATGTTCAGCACCTTGTGTGTACTTGGCTATTTATTGAGAAGGATTAGTTGACCCCAAAATGAAAATTTCCTGATAATTTACTCACCCCAATGCCAACCAGCACAAGACGAACAATTGTGGTTAAAAATTATATAATTTTTTATTTCTTTTAGAAAATTACAGATCGATTTGCTAAATAAGGACCTATTCCTCATCTGGGATCGAGCAGAGCCATTTGAAACACTTTAAAGCCCATTGAAACTGCATTGATTTGGACTTAAACATTTTGGTTGCAATTCAAGTCCATTGTGTGTAGAAAAATCCTAAAACGTTTTCCTCAAAAAAACTTAATTTCTTTTCCACTGAAGAAAGACAGACATGAACATCTTGGATGGCATTGGGGTGAGTAAATTATCAGGACATTTTCATTTTGGGGTGAATAATCTTTTAAAATGAAGTTACTGGATACTGTTTGGTTGTACAAGATGTATCTATAAATTGACAGTACCGAATAAAATGTTATGGTTCAAACTAAATAATGTTTAATTCACTTAATTCACACATTGGCTTTATCGCTCTATCTCCTCTCCACTAGATGGTGTGTGGTGAGCGCACTGGTACTGTTGTACTGTGGCTGCCGTCGCATCATCCCAGTGGATGCTACACACTGGTGGTGATCGAGGAGAGATCCCCTGATATGATTGTAAAGCACTTTGGGTGTACAGTAGTACATATGAAAGCGCTATACATTGAATGAATGCATGAGGCATTTATAAAGTAGGAAACAATTAAAAAAATCTTTGTGTCTGAATGTGCTAACATTGTTTTCTAAAAATAAGAAACGTTGTGCTCTTAAAATAAGAAAATATGGCTTAAAATTTCTGATTCTAGGATAGACTGTGTCAAAATATACCATACACTTTTAAAACACTTTTTTTTTTGCGCATGCGCGTGCGATCTGTGTTTGTGTTTGGAGCTCCGTCGAATTGATTCATTAATCCCTGATTTTCTTCTTTACCACTCATTTATAAACAAGCACTTTCTATTTTTATATCATGTGAACTTATCCTCGACACTATTCCTTATAAAAAACAATCGGATTGCTTTGATATCGCTACTTAGATCCAACTTTCCGAATCTCGGCTACTAGCCTTTAGCCCGCTAGCATTTCACGCGTGGCCTCGCGCCTATCGACCCTCTCATTTTACACCCGTTTGACTGAAAGGATACGTGTTATATCCATCATTTCAGTCCTAAATTAGTAGTGATATTGGTAGTATCACTACTAATTTACTGTTCATCTGTTATAATGGCGAACATATCGGATGTGTGTCTAACGTTACCTCTGAGTGCAGGTGAGGACACATTCGAGCTGGTTTCGGTACGATTGGAGCTGGAGTCGGTGGAGAAACAGATCCGCGTTCTGCTGGTGAAGCAAGCCGAGCTGCGAGATCGGCGATCAACGCTTGAAACATCACGCGCCGATGCTCACAAGTCAGTGGTTAGTAACTTTTTGACTCCGACTTCGTCTACTCCGTGCGTTTCTCTGCCCAGGAGGACGCGATCATCTCTGCCTTCATTCACTCCGGCACCGAGGCAACACCACGGACCCTGGGTGATCCCACAGCGAAAGACACGAGCCAGGACCAGACCAAGGACTTCCCCCCCCCTCCCGGTCTTCGAGATCTCCACCCGGAACCGCTTCTCCCCTCTTCGCGAGCCGGAACGTGACGCCGCCGTGATCATCGGCACTTCCATGGTCCGTCATGTCCGTGCTACCTCAGGTAAGCGTAAGGTGCGCACTCACTGCTTTCCTGGTGCTCGTGTTCTTGATGTCGCTGCACAGATTCCCGAGATCCTGAACGGTGACGAGCGCGTCGGAGCTGTGGTCCTACACGCGGGGACGAACGACATCAGGCTGCGGCAGACGGAGGTTCTGAAGAAGGACTACAGAAGCCTGATCGAGACGGTTCGCAGCACATCGCCTGAAGCAACGATCATCGTGTCTGGACCGCTTCCCACGTACCGACTAGGACAAGAAAGGTTCAGTAGATTATTTGCTCTAAATGAATGGTTAATGTCATGGTGTAATGAACAGAAACTGCTCTTTGTAAATAATTGGAATCTGTTCTGGGAGCGACCTAGGCTCTACCGTGCTGATGGCCTGCACCCCAGCAGAATCGGAGCGGCTGTTCTGTCGGACAACATCTCCAAGACGTTACACACCATATGACTAGTAAGTCAAAGTCCAAATCACAGTCTTTGCTGTCCCAACTTAATTGATATAAGTAGTGTAGAACATTATATAGAAACTGTGTCTATTCCTCGCTTAGTGAGGCCAAACAATAAATCTAGTGTAGGATCTAGCAAAAATCTTATTGTAATTAAACCAGAAAATCTAAATATCAGTGAACAAAAACAATTTCTAAAGCTAGGTCTTCTAAACATTAGATCGCTCACACCTAAGGCGGTTATTGTAAATGAAATGGTCACAGATAATAGTTTCGATGTACTTTGCCTTACTGAAACCTGGCTTAAACCAAATGATTATTTCGGTCTAAATGAGTCCACTCCACCAGGATACTGTTATAAGCATGAGCCCCGTCTGATCGGTCGTGGCGGCGGTGTTGCAACAATCTATAGAGATATTCTTAATGTTACTCAGAAAACAGGTCACAGGTTTAATTCGTTTGAAGTACTTGTGCTAAATGTTACGCTCTTAGATGCAAGAAACAAATCCATATTATCTCTAGCCTTGGCTACCCTATATAGACCTCCAGGGCCCTATGCTGATTTCCTAAAAGAGTTTGCATACTTTCTCTCAGATCTATTGGTCAATGTCGATAAAGCAATAATTGTTGGAGACTTTAACATACACGTAGATAATACAAATGATGCGTTAGGGACTGCGTTTACAGATTTATTAAACTCCTTTGGGGTCACGCAAAACGTCAGTGGTCCCACTCATCGTCTAAATCATACACTAGATTTAATTATATCATATGGAACCAATCCAACTGATATAAATATTATACCGCAAAGTGATGATCTCACTGATCATTACATGGTAACTTGTATAATACGTACTGCTGAAATTTGTCACGTTGCGCCACGTTATCGACCAGGCAGAACAATCCTTCCAACCACTATAGATAGATTCTCAAATAGCTTACCTGATCTATCTCAGCTGCGCAGTGCACCCAAACAAACAGATGAACTAGAGGAAATGACTAGCAGTTTGAGCACCATGTTCTCTAGTACACTAGATATTGTTGCACCAATTAGATTAAAAAAGGTAAGAGAGAAAACTAAAGCACCATGGTACAACAGTGCTACGCATGCAATCAAGAGAGAAACTCGTAACTTAGAGCGTAAATGGAAACAAACTAATTTAGAGGTCTTTAGAATTGCGTGGAAAGACAGTATGTCACGTTATAAAAAGGCTCTAAAAGCAGCCAGGGCTGAGCATCTCCGCAAACTAATAGAAAATAACCAAAATAATCCAAGGTTTTTATTCAACACCGTGGCTAGACTAACAAATAAACAAACATCACCAGAGCAAAATATTCCATTACAATATAGTAGTAATGATTTTATGAATTACTTCAATGAGAAAATAGAAAGCATCCGAAACACAATTGTAAATATACAATCCTCTATGATGTCTTATGATTCAGCCTCAATTATGGCCCCTCTAGAACAACTACACCGCTTTACAACTATAGGACAGGAAGAGCTAAATAAACTTATCATTGCATCGAAACCAACAACATGTTTATTAGATCCAATACCCACTAAACTACTGAAAGAAGTGTTACCTGTAGTCGAAGAGCCTCTTCTTAATATTATTAACTCGTCTTTATTTTTAGGTCATGTTCCAAAAATATTCAAGCTGGCAGTAATAAAACCTCTCATTAAGAAACCGCAATTAGATCCAAAAAACTTAGCAAATTACAGACCCATCTCAAATCTTCCATTTATGTCTAAAATACTAGAAAAAATTGTGTCCGCTCAATTGTGCTCTTTCTTACAAGAAAATGATATCTATGAAAAATTCCAGTCGGGATTCAGACCGCATCATAGCACAGAAACTGCGCTAGTTAAAATTACAAATGATTTACTTTTAGCTTCTGACCAAGGCTGTATCTCAATACTAGTTCTACTCGATCTAAGCGCTGCGTTCGACACTATCGATCATAAAATACTCCTGGATCGACTACAAAACTACACTGGTGTTCAGGGACAGGCATTAAGCTGGTTTAGATCTTACTTATCAGACCGTTACCATTTTGTCTGTCTAAATGGGGAAAAATCAAAGATAACGTCAGTAGACTATGGAGTGCCGCAAGGATCGGTGTTAGGCCCTCTGCTATTCTCAATATATATGCTGCCACTTGGTAATATTATAAGAAAACATGGAATTAATTTCCACTGTTATGCTGATGACACTCAATTATATATCTCATCACGACCAGATGAAAACACTAACTTATCTAAATTGACAGTGTCTAAATGATATAAAATGCTGGATGACGTGTAATTTCCTGCTATTAAATTCAGATAAAACGGAGGTACTACTTATTGGTCCAAAAAACTACCCACAAAATCCCTTACAATACAACTTTAATTTAGAAGGATGTCCTGTTACTTTATCCACTACAGTAAAAGACCTGGGTGTTATACTAGACCGCAACTTGACTTTCGAAAATCATATTTCATATATTACAAGAACAGCCTTTTTCCACCTTAGAAACATTGCTAAGCTACGCAACATGCTATCTGTTTCTGATGCAGAAAAGTTAGTTCATGCATTCATGACCTCGAGACTAGATTACTGTAATGCTTTATTAGCTGGCTGTCCTGCATCCTCAATCAACAAGCTACAGTTAGTGCAAAATGCAGCTGCTAGAGTTCTTACTAGATCAAGAAAATATGATCATATAACACCTATTTTATCATCTCTACACTGGTTACCTATTAAGTTACGTATCAATTACAAAGTATTCCTACTGACCTATAAAGCCCTAAATGGTTTAGCTCCTGTGTATTTAACAGACCTTCTATCGCCATACAATCCATCGCGCTCTTTAAGATCACTAAATTCGAGGCTTCTGGTCATTCCTAGGATATCTAAGTCCACTAAAGGTGGGAGGGCGTTCTCGCATTTAGCTCCTAAACTCTGGAATAGCCTTCCTGATATTGTACGAGACTCAGACTCGCTGTCCCAGTTTAAAACTAGATTAAAGACGCATCTCTTTAACCAAGCATTCACTTAATGCTTAACCTTTGATACTGCTGAATCAGTTCGAATGCATTAACATTATGAACATCAGCTATGCTAATTATTTCCCATCTGCCTTTCTGCTGTTATCTCGGGATGCTAGTCCCGAGGTAAATAGCGTTCGTCAGCTCCAGTTTGTATCCAGCCTCTCACGGAGACTTCAGATGCCCCAACGCCTGTGAAGAGACGACTCGACGCCTGTGAAGAGACGACTCAAAGCCGGCGATATGTTATGCCATAAATTAATACTTGATTAACTAACTGTATTTTTCTATGTACATTTCCGAAATGCAATTTCTGTAAAGCTGCTTTGAGACAATGTGTATTGTGAAAAGCGCTATACAAATAAATTTGAATTGAATTGAATTGAATTGAATTGAATAAAAGATACTTAATTCATTTGAAGAAATCACCAGAATGGGCATTTTTTTCTAAGTAAGAAAATTCAAGTTATATTTTCTCAAAACAAGCAAAATAATCTTTTGCTTTTAGTTCTAGGCTAGTTAATTTATCTAAGAAGAAAAAAAACACGAATTCTTGCCTTATTTTAAGATTTTTTTACTCTGCAAGATTTCATTTTTTGCAGTGCGTCTTATTTATTAATCCAGGCAATTTGGTGATGAAACATTGATTAAAATTAAGATACAATTTATACAAAACGAAATTCACTTCAAAGAAAGGCTTTCTACAAAACAAAACTTAATAAGTGGCCAACATTATGTCTGACCCATTCCAAATGTTTTCGATATATTGGGCATCTTATGATCCTATCTTACTCATCTCATGCGGTTCCCTTTTCATATAGCTAATCAACATAAATGATATTTAAAAAATACCATTATAGTACTTAAACATATATATATAAAACATATGTTTAAGTTTTTTAACTTATTTTTAAGCGTCACCCCGCTCCGCTTTACTCACATGCTCTGGTGTGTGCCCTATAGGCTACATGCATGCAAACATAATATGAAACACACAACCATGAATGATAAAAATATTCAAAATCAATTATTTCCCTCCTAGTCAAAAATATTATAAATCATCAGCACGCACTTCAACTCACCGGAGACACCAACTATCCCAGCTATTTTATCCCATGCCTCGTTCTTTTGTAACTGGTCCCTATAAGCAAACAACGTCATGTCATAAATGAGAGGGTATGCGTGCGTTAAATGCGGAATAGGCAATATAAAAATGCTGTCATTATAAATTGTTTCTAGTTTCAATGTATTGCTTGTTCCCTTTCGTTGTCACTCCGAGTTACGTCGGATGACGACGAATGGGGTTTCGCTTAGAAAGCATATCAACTTCGAGTATTACAAAACGAGCCAATGGCAAAAAAATGCCATGGGTCTGCGGAATTTGCATAGCGTATCTCCGCCCTACCTCGTGGGTATAAAAGGAAGATGCTGGCAGATATGTTTTCACTTCGGAGCCAAGTTAATCCTTTGTTCCACAAGCCATCTCTGAACTGTCAGCTTTACAGACGAGCGAGATTCTCTGGTGTTGGTGTGATGGCTATCTCCCTGTGAGCGCACACTTCCTGCTTATCTGTGCAGTGGTTTGCCAGTGAGTGTGTTTCTCCCCGGGCGCTTCAACACTCTCAGAGTTTCTTTTCTCTCACAAAAGAGCTTGCACGTGGCACGTCTTTTTAAAGATGCATCGCCCGTGCACTTCTGGTTGCGGTAGACTCGTGGCCGACTTTGATGGGAACGAGCGCTGCATAGTGTGTTTGGGCATTGATCACGCTAGAGCAGCGCTCGTGGATGACTCATGTTCTCACTTCGGGAACATGACCATCGCAACATTAAGATCAAGACTCAGTGATCTCGCAAGAGTGAGAGTCCCCTCATCCACACCCCGATCTAGCGCCTCCACGAGAGGTTCTACTTCGGCTGGTGGCCAGGGTGATCTGAGGGTGACGGCTGATGCGCATACGGCTGTACTCGAGTCCGATCCGGAGATGACGGCCATGCTTTCCCGGGCCGCCGCGAGCATCGGTTTAGAGTGGATCCCCTCCACCCTGTCCCGAGCACTGGCGGTTGGATGATTGGTACTTGGGTAAGGCCGCGGACCCCTGTCTGCGTCAAACCCCAATACCTTTCTTCCCGGACGTGCATGATGAGATCTCAAAGTCCTGGAAGATCCCCATGTCTTCCCGTGACCGCTCGTTCATCTCATCCGGCTTTCCTCCCCTCGATGAGGCGGCTGCCCGTGGGTACACTGGGCTCCCTCCGGTTGAACGCTCTGTTGCGATGCAACTGTGTCCTCAGAGCGCTTCTTCTCGTGGTGAGCCTAAGCACCCATCCAAAGCTTGTAGATATTCGTCTACGCTAGTGGCGAAGTCTTACAGAGCGGCGGGACAGGCTGCTACCTCTTTGCATGCCATGGCCATTCTACAGGTCATCAGGTCTACCAGGCCCAGATGCTCAGGGACATGCACGAGGGTAGGACAGACCCAGGGCTCTTCAATGAGCTGCGCACCGCCACCGACCTTGCTCTCAGAGCGACGAAGGTGACTGCACGCTCCCTGGGTTTGGTGATGTCCACAGCCGTGGTCTGAGAGAGACATCTCTGGCTGAACCTCGCTAATATGCGGAATGCCTACCGCCTGCTCGAAACCCCCATATCACAGGCCGGCCTTTTCGACGGTGCAGTCGAGAACTTTGCCCAACAGTTCTCGACTGCGCTGAACCAGACTGAGGCTATCAAGCACATTTTGCCCCGACGGCCCGCTGCTGCCTCCACCCAGCCAACCGGGGCAGAATACTCAGTCTGTTCGCCGCCGAGGGCGCCCTCCTGCGGTTCCCCTCCCGGCCGGCCCAAGCAGCAGCCTCCACCCGAGCCTGGTCGCGGAGGAAGCCGTAAGAAGGCGCCCCAGCCCTCTCCTGCCCCGCCCCCCGCTAAACGCCGGGCCAAGCGGTGCTCCTGAGACGGGCTGCTCAGGGATGACTTTCACTTCTCAGGAGATGGTAGCAGGACCACTCCTTCCCCCGGTGGAGGGCCGGGGGAGAATCTTTTGTTCTCCACTCCCCGCTGCTCACCCCCAGGTGGGCAGCACCCTAATGTGGTTAAAGAAAGAAGTGACATGTTCCTCCCTGAGCACACAGAGCTCTCGGACAACACGGTGCGCCGCCTCCGAGCCGTGCACCCCTTGTCCCCCTCTGTCCCAGAGCTCGATGACAGCACGCGCTGTACCCGGACCGTGCAGCTCTCATCCCCCTCTGTCGCCAGCCCCCTGGCAGAGCAGACCCCCATGGAACGTTCGTCCTTCCCTGGTCTCCTCTGTCAGGACGCGATCAATGACTATGCCCCGACACTGGGCCGCTATGCCGTCCACGTCCGGGACAGTCATGCGTCCGCCTCACTGCCCCACCGACGGGATGTCTGTGGTTCGCTAACCCCACTGGTACAGTTCTTGGGAGCCTGTCTAGAGAGCTCCCAACCTGTCCCGCTGGGTCGCACGAACGATCAGGCTCGGCTACGCGATTCAGTTCGCGCGGTCTCCTCCCCGCTTCAGGGCAGTCCGCTCCACTTTGGTCGGTGGCAATGCCCCTATCATAAGAGCGGAGGTTGCTACCCTGCTGGCGAAGGGTGCGATCGAGACTGTCCCTCTTGCCGAAAAAGAGGTCCGGCTTCTACAGTCCGTACTTCATTGTCCCGAAGAAAACCGGTGGGTTACGGCCAATCCTGGACCTGCGTGTGCTGAACCGCTCCCTTCACAGGCTGCCGTTCAAGATGCTCACTGCCAAGTGCGTTTTGCGATATGTACGGCCCCAGGATTGGTTTGCAGCGATCAACCTGAAGGACGCCTACTTTCATGTCTCCATTCTCCCTCGACACAGACCGTTCCTGCGGTTTTCTTTCGAGGGGCAGGCATATCAGTACGCGATTCTCCCATTCGGGTTAGCCCTGTCTCCTCGCGTCTTCACAAAGGTCGTCAAGGCAGCCCTTGTTCCCCTTCGGGAACACGTGGTTCGCATCCTGAACTATCTCGAAGACTAGCTGATCCTAGCTCAATCTCGAGATCAGGTTTGCGAACACAGGTTTGCGAACACATCTAGTGCTCCGGCACCTAGCCCATCTGGGCCTTCAGGTCAACTGATAGAAGAGCAAACTCTGCCCTGTGCAGAGGATCTCTTTTCTCGGTATGGAAATCGACTTGGTCGCCATGTCCGCCCAGATTACGAGCGTGCGCGTGCATTCACTGCTGACTTGCCTGAGACAGTTCGAGGGCAAGAGTGCGGTTCCACTGAAATTATTTCAGAGGCTCCTGGGGCATATGGCATCTGCAGCCGCGGCAACGCCGCTCGGATTGCTTCATATGAGACCGTTTCAGCTTTGTCTTCGCGACCGAGTCCCGAGGTGGGCATGGCAACACGGCATCCTCCAAATACCAGTTACTCCGACCTGCCGTCAGACCTTCACGCCGTGGTCGAACCTCAGTTTTCTACGGGCCGGAGTGCCCCTGGAACGAGCTTCGCGGCATGTTGTTGTAACGACAGATGCCTCCTCCACGGGCTGGGGCGCCATATGCAATGGACGTGCTGTGGCAGGCTCCTGGACAGGACCCTTCCGCCTATGGCACATCAATTGCCTAGAGTTGTTGGCTGTACGTTTTGCTCTGCGCCACTTCCGGGCCGTGCTCAAGGGCCAACACGTACTATTCTGATTAGACAATACTACGACTGTAGCGTACATCAACCGCCAAGGTGGTCTGCGCTCCCGCCGTATGTCACAACTCACACGCCACCTCCTCTTATGGAGTCAGAAGCATCTGAGGTCGCTTCGTGCCATTTATATCCCCGGAGCTCTAAACTGTGTAGCCGACGAGCTCTCACGGTTTCAGCTCCTCCTGGGGGAATGGCGGCTCCATCCCCGGGCGGCTCAGCTGATTTGGGACCAGTTCGGGGACGCACAGATAGATCTGTTTGCCTCTCACAACTCGACCCATTGCGCCCAGTTTTATTCCCTGACCGAGGGCATGCTCGGCACGGATGCTCTGGCGCACAGCTGGCCGCAGGGCCGCAAGTATGCGTTTCCCCCAGTGAGCCTTCTTGCGCAGACCTTGCACCTTACTGGCCCAACCGGACCAGGTTCTCCGAACTAGTACTCCTCGCGACAGCACTTCCCTGGCCGATCCCTCTGAGGAAGGACCTCCTTTCTCAGGGACGGGGCACCATATGGCACCCTCGTCCCGATCTTTGGAACCTCCACGTGTGGCTCCTGGGTGGGATGAGGCAGGTTTGAGTACCCAACCACCAGCGGTGATGGCTACCATCACTTCCGCTAGAGCTTCATCCACGAGACATCTATATGCGTCGAAGTGGAACCTTTTCATCAACTGGTGCTCTTCTCGCCAAGAAGACCCCCGGAGATGTTCGAGCAGCGTCGTGCTTTCCTTCCTACAAGATGGGTTGGAGCGAAGGCTGTCTCCCTCCACCCTAAAAGTCTATGTCGCCGCAATTGCCGCACAGCTTGAATTTGTTGAAGGTAAGTCTTTGGGAAGGCACAACCTGATCGTCAGGTTCCTGAGAGGGAAAAGGAGACTGAATCCTCCTCGCCCTCCTCTCGTTCCCTCTTGGGACCTCTCAGTGGTGTTAACTGCCCTGCAGAGTGCTCCCTTTGAGCCTCTACAATCAGTGGAGCTTAAGTTCCTGTCAATGAAGACAGCGCTTCTGGTTGCACTGGCCTCCATCAAGATGGTAGGGGACCTGCACGCATTCTCCGTTGACGAAGCTTGCCTGGAATTCGGGCCGGCTTACTCTCACGTGATCCTGAGACCCCGGCCTGGATATGTGCCCAAGGTTCCTACCAATCCCTTCCGGGACCAGATGGTGAACCTGCAAGCGCTGCCCCTGGAGGAGGCAGACCCAGCCTTGGCACTGCTCTGTCCAGTACGCGCCCTCCGCGCCTATGTAGACAGAACGCAGTGTTTCAGGACCTCAGACCAGCTCTTTGTCTGTTATGGTGGGAAGCTAAAGGGAAAGGCTCTCTCAAAGCAGAGGTTGTCTCTCTAGCTAGTCCATGAAAATAAAAAGCGTCCATTCAGTCCTTGGGCCGATGGGACTCGGACGGGGGTTGGCGGACGAGTGCGCCGACCCCCCGAAATTTTTGGGGGGTCGGCCGACCCGCAGGCCGACCCTCCCCGGGCGCCCGACCCACGCGGGCGGGGTCGGGGTGCCCCGACCCCCTCAGGGGCCCGACGGGAGTGCCCCGAAGCCCGAGGCCACCCTAATCAGTTCTGCCTTCGTCCTTGGTGGGGCGCCACACTGCCCCGTCCCACTAACCCACTATATGTCCGATTGACCACTAGAGTGATCAGACCCCCCCCCCCCCCCCCCCCCCCCTGTCCCACTAACCCACTATTTGTCCAATAACCCACTATATGGCGCAAACTTCCCGTTGACCCCCATCCCAGTGCCATCCCATAATTCCACTGTCCAAGAAGCCACTATTTGTCCAATACCCCCCTATATTTGAAAAGTACTAACCCCGGCCTTCATGCAATAAGCTGCAATCGGACACAATCCCGCCTGCCATCGATTGAATGGGGATATTCAGACAGTTTCTTTGATAGACATTTGAATTAAAGTTCCTGTCATGATGGTAACTATTTGACTGCACTCAGCAGGCCACCCAGAGTCCATAGCACCTAGTGCCATCCAATAATTCCACTGTCCAAGAAGCCACTATTTGTCCAATAACCCCCTATATTTGAAAAGTACTAACCCCGGCCTTCATGCAATAAGCTGCAATCGGACACAATCCCACCTGCCATCGATTGAATGGGGATATTCAGACAGTTTCTTTGATAGACATTTGAATTAAAGTTCCTGTCATGATGGTAACTATTTGACTGCACTCAGCAGGCCACCCAGAGTCCATAGCACCCAGTGCCATCCCATAATTCCACTGTCCAAGAAGCCACTATTTGTCCAATAACCCCCTATATTTGAAAAGTACTAACCCCGGCCTTCATGCAATAAGCTGCAATCGGACACAATCCCACCCTCCATAGGCCCGAACTTTGAACGGCTATAACTCGGCGACCAAGCCACCTAGAGGCACCAAACTCGGGTCAGAGTAAGGTCCCCAGGGGCCCTCTCCAACGCGCCCTAGCCCGTGCTCCCCCACGGTCCGAGATACGGGGCCCAACAGGAAAGGGTGCACTTCAGAAGGAAGGGTCCCAGAGGCTCGGGACTCTGGGGTCTGAGAGGGCCCCTAGGGGCCCCTCACCACCCCAAAGGACGATCCGCTGGGGCTCGTCATTTCCGAGATATTGACCGTTTTGTCCAAAAGACTCTTATGTATTGGTGGGTGTATCTTGGGGGTGGAGCCGAGTTGGAGCTCCAAACTCAGGGTGTGAGGAGTGCCCATTGGGTCCCTTCAGACCCCACCGTCCCCAGCTTCTATATCCTTCCGATTCCGAGATACGGCCACTTCCTGTCCAGCTTTGACCGGGTTTATCTCGGGAACCAAGCCGAGTTTGGGCTCCAAACACCGGTTGTGGGGAGGGCCCATGGGTCCCCTTCAGACCCCACCGTCCCCAGCTCCTAGGTCCTTCCGGTTCCGAGATACGGCCACTTCCTGTCCAGCTTTGACCGGGTGTATCTCGGGAACCAAGCCGACTTGGAGCTCCAAACTCTGGGTTTGTAAAGGTACCCGTGGGACCCCCAGGACCCCAGAGTACAGAGCCCAAAGTCGGCTTGGTTCCCGAGTTATGCCTGGTCAAAAAGTGCCAAGAACTAAGCCGGGTAGAGCAACTGTCCGCGAAGCCTATATTTGGTACAATGGAATAAATGCTACGTGGGATCATCCCAAGAAGCCACTATTTGTCCAATAACCCACTATTTTTGTAAAATGCTAACCCGCCCTTCATTCAATAAGCTGTAATTGGACACAATCCCACGTGCCATCTATTGAATGGGGATTCAGAGAGTTTCTCTGATAGACATTTGAATTAAAGTTGCTGTCATGATGAAAACCATTTTACTGCACTCAGGGGCCTCCCCTGAGTCTGTAGCACCAAGTCCCATCCCATAATTCCACTGACCGCGAAACCACTATTTTTACAATGGAACAAATGCTACGTGGGATCTGACAGTTTCTGTGATAGGCAATTTTTTTAAAGATTTTTTTCTTGATAAAAACTATTTTACTGCACTCAGGGGGCCCCCCAGAGTCCGTAGCACCAAGTCCCATCCCAGAATTCCACTGACCACGAACCCACTATTTTTTATAATGTAATAAATGCTACGTGGGATGTCCATAGCTCTGGTCAGGAAGGGTCTAGAGCCTCCATTTTTGCACTCAGGTCTAAGTCTCATCACCCTCTATCAGAATCCAGAGAAACTCAAAATCTCGACCCGAAAAAAACCCTGTCCGTTTTTTCGGGTCGGAAAAAAAGTTTCTCCGATCTTCTCGAAACTCTGGATTCTGATAGAGGGTGAAGAGACTTAGACCTGAGAGCAAAAATGGAGGCTCTTGACCCTTCCTGACCAGAGCTATGGACGTCCCACGTAGCATTTTTTCAATGGAAAAAAATAGTGGGTTCGTGGACGGTGGAATTTTGGGATGGCTCTTGGTGCCACGGACTCAGGGGGGCCCACTGAGTGCAGTAAAATGGTTTTCATCAAAATATCTCGAAAGCTCAGCTTAAAAACCATTTTACTGCACTCAGGGGCCAGAATCAGAATCCAGAGTTTCGAGAAGATTGGAGAAACTCAAAATCTCGACCCTGTCGGTTTTTTCGGGTCGGAAAAAAAGGTTTCTCCGATCTTCTCGAAACTCTGGATTCTGATAGAGGGTGATGAGACTTAGACCTGAGTGCAAAAATGGAGGCTCTAGACCCTTCCTGACCAGAGCTATGGACATCCCACGTAGCATTTATTACATTATAAAAAAAAGTGGGTTCGTGGTCAGTGGAATTATGGGATGGGACTTGGTGCTACGGACTCAGGGGAGGCCCCTGAGTGCAGTAAAATAGTTTTTATCATGATTTGGAACTTTCATTAAAATGTGCTTCACAGAAAATGTTTCCCATCCCACGTAGCATTTATCACAGTACCAAAACGTGGTATCGAGGACACTCATTTTAATGCAAACTAAACACTGAAATGACTTGAAAATTAGTGAGATGTGTTCAGTGGGGTGTGCTTAGTACAGTAGAGGTGGTTGGGGCTGAAAAAGAAGTTTTTAATCATCTGAAAGTCCCGTTGGAGACATGGGTGACAGCCATATAACCACTGAACGTATGGGAATGTTTGTTTTTCACGAATATCTCAAAACCACACGGCGAAAACATTTCAAACTCGGGTCGTCTGTAGGCCTCGAGGAGCCCTGTCCAACGAGGCCACCCCCGTCCCCGAGGGCCTCGGGGCCAGGGAGTTACGTCCGGTCAAAGGCGCAGCTTTGTCGGCTTATATCTCGAGAACCCCAAACTCTAATAGATCGTAGTGCTGGACGGGCCCTTTCGAATGAGCCCACCCCCGAGGTCCAACTCGCCCGGGTCCCCGAGTTATAGCCGTTCAAAGTCGGGGGCCCCAGCGAACGGCGATCCGCTAGGGGGCGTCCCTGCGGCGCGCCACCGCCCTGGTTCGAGTAAGGCACGCCTCGGCACTCGCCGAGTTTCGGGGTCCTACGACTTTCCGTCTCCCTATGGCAGCGCGTTCCGTTGGTTTGACCTTTTTGACCCCGTGACGTGTTTTTCACCCTTTCGACCCCTGAACGAGGACCCAGGGCCACCAAACTTCTCCGCCTGCACCAGGGGGCTGTGGCGAGTCGGAAAACGGCGTCCCCTAGTTGGTCGGCCCATTCGAAGCGGCGTCCGCGAAACCGCCGTGTCAATACATTCATTTAATGGGCGAGTGGGATTTTCATGGAAAGGTCCCAGGGGCCCCAAATTCGGCACGGTGACCCCTGGGCCCGCCCCGAGCGACGTACCGAAAGCACCGGGCCCTCGAGTAAAGGCAAGTATTTTTTAGCCTCTACGCAAAATCTCTCCCTCAAGGCTGTTTCACTCTCACACTGAAATTTTGACATTTGATGGCGGGGGAGGGGCGATTTTTTGCAAAGGCCCTCGAGTTCCAGGATTCGGGGCCCCGCGTCAGGGGCCCCTGGAGAGTCGGAATCTGAAGTCCCGGGGTTCCACGACCCTCCGTCTGCGTACAGGGGCCGTCCTACGGGCCATTTACAGGCATGTCGGTTTTGGCCACTTTTTCGGCATTTCGGCCCCTGAACGAGGCCCCAGGGCCACCAAACTTTTCCAGGGCATCCCACAGAGTCTCACTAAACACGTTTCATTAAAACATTTCGAAAGCAAAGCTTAAAAACCACTTTGTCCGCGAAGAAACCATTTTTCCCGCCAAAAAGTGGTTTCGAGGACACTCGTTTTTATGCAAACCAAACACTGAAATGACTTGAAAATTAGTGTGATGTGTTCAGTGGAGTGTGCTCAGTACAGTAGAGGTGGTTTAATAAAAAAAAATAAAAAAAATCTCCAGTCACCATCCACATTTTTCAGTCACCATCCACAATGAATGGGCTCGTAATGAACGGGGCGTAAGAAACGCTTAGAAAGCGGCCAGGGCCCTCAAACTCTGGGGCCCCGCTCGAGGTCACCGGACGACGGAGCTCGCCGAGTTTCGGGGTCCTGCGACCTTCCGTGTCCGTGTGGCAGCTCGTTTCGTTGGTTTGACCTTTTCGACTCCTGTCAGTTTCAAAATGTGCTTTTTTCACACTTTTTCGACGTTTCGACCCCTGAACGAGGGCCCGGAGCCACCAAACTTTTCCGCCCGCACCAGGGGGCCGTGGGAAGATGGAAAACGTCGCCGCCTAGTCGATCGGCCATTGCGAAGCGGTGTCCACGAAACCACTATGGCAAAATACATTCATTTAATGGGCGAGTGGGATTTTTACAGAAACGTCCCAGGGGCCCCAAATTCGGCAAGCTGACCCCTTGGCCCTCCCCGACCGACGTACCCAAAGCAGGGGGCGCTAGAGCAGAGTCAAATTTTTCTCAGCCTCTGTGCAGAAATCCTCTCTCAAGACTGTTTCCCTCTCAGACTGAAAAGGCCCTTTCAGGCTTTTAATTTTTTTTCGGGGGAGGGGCGATTTTTTTTAAAGGCCCCAGGGCCCCGCGCTTCGGGGCCCCGCGTCAGGGGCCCCTGGAGAGTCGGAATCTGAAGCATCGGGGTACCACGACCCTCCGTCTGCGTACAGGGGCCGTCCCACGAGCCATTCAAAAGGCATAGCGGTTTCGCGGACGAGAGTCCCTTTTTCGACCTTTCGGCCCCTGAACGAGGCCCTAGGGCCACCAAGCTTTCCCGCCCGCAACAGGGGGCCGTGGCGAGTCGGAAAACGGCGCCCCCTAGTCGGTCGGCCCTTCCGAAGCGGCGTCCGCGAAACCACTGCGGCGAATACATTCATTTAATGGGCGAGTGGGATTTTTTTCAAAATGTCCCCGGGGCCCCAAATTCGGCATGCTGACCCCTGGGCCCGCCCCGAGCGACGTACCGAAAGCACCGGGCCCTTGAGAGAAGGCAAAACATTTTCAGCCTCTAACCGTAACCGTCACGCTAAACCCAACTCACGGTCCCTTTTTTGACCTTTCGGTCCCCGAAACGAGGCCCTAGGGCCGCCGAGCTTTCCCGCCCGCACCAGGGGGCCTGGGCGAGTCGGAAAACGGCGCCCCCTAGTCGGTCGGCCCTTCCGAAGCGGCGTCCGCGAAACCACTGCGGCGAATACATTCATTTAATGGGCGAGTGGGATTTTTATAGAAATGTCCCAGGGGCCCCACACTCTGCACGGTGAACCCTGGGCCCGCCCCGAGCGACGTACCGAAAGGGCCCGGGCCTAGGGCCTGAGAAAGTATTTTTTATCAGCTTTGATCCATCTCTCTGTCTGCCATTGAGGTCAAATTACGTCGGCCCTTTCGAAGCGGCGTCTGCGAAACCACTGTGGCAAAATACATTCATTTAATGGGCGAGTGGGATTTTTACAGAAACGTCCCAGGGTCCCCAAATTCGGCACGCTGGCCCCTTGGCCCTCCCTGACCGACATACCAAAAGCAGGGGGCGCTAGAGCAATGTCAAATTTTTCTAAAGGCCCTAGAGATCCGCGCTTCGGGGCCCCGCGTCAGGGGCCCCTGGAGGGCCAGAATCTCAAATCTCAATGTCCCACGACCCTGCGTCCCCGTTTGGGACTTTTGGTAAATATAGTGGGTTATTGGACAAATAGTGGGTACGTGGGACGGGGGCGTGGCCTGGGAGTGGGTGGGAGGGGTCAACGGGAAGTTTGCGCCATATAGTGGGTTATTGGACAAATAGTGGGTTCGTGGGACGGGGGGGGGGGGGGGGGGGCGGTGTGTGGGTGGGGGGGGGGCTCAACGGGAAGTTTGTGCCATATAGTGGGTTATTGGACAAATAGTGGGTCCGTGGGACGGGGGCGTGGCCTGGGAGTGGGTGGGGGGGGTCATGGGGCAATATGCTCTCTGTCACCCACTAGAGGTGTCCGAAAACCACCTGTTCCGTGGCAAGTAGGTGTAAAGACTCTGGGGCGGATCTAATCCGTGGGGAATTTGCATGTCATAATTAATAATTGGTAATTAATAATTATTCATACATATTTGGATTAGATCAGTCTTACATGTTAATAAAACTCCCGATAAGGGATGATATGTAATTTTACCTGCATGCATGCTTGTGTATCCTTGCACTTAACCACAAGTTGATTGCAATTAACTGCACGGACCACGTCTTACAAATCAGGCAAAATTAATTAGCTCAATTGTCAGACTAATATCTGTGGGAATCCACAATATCATCTTACTTTATAGGATTTCAGGAAAAGCAATTCTGTGGCCACAAGAATTGGGTTTCCTGCCCTATAAACACATACTCTTTAAAGTATCTTTAATTTGTAAGCTTGTTGCTATAAGATCTTTTGGCACTTAAGAGACTTAAATGAGCAAAAAGGCAGTACATCAATCAGATGAATATAATGAATTTAATAAGGCAGAACTACTTATGTATTTACTACGGTTACATGGGATATATGTATTTACAAACATAATAAACAACAATACACGATAAGGCATCGATGAACGAGAAATGCATAGAGTGTGGACAATGGAAACACGTGTGAGAGGGAAAGGGACAGAGAGAGAGAGAGAGAGAGAGAGAGAGAGAGCATTGGCAACATTCCCCTGACAGTCCCCTGCCTGTGACAACACAAAAACATCATCTTAATGCTTCTTAGAAGCTCTATAAAGAGATATACTTAAGTTTCTGGGTCTCTCTGTGTCGTGGCATTCCTGCGCGTGCGTGAGCGGAGTCCTTTAGGAAGCGTCACTGGGTGCTGCTTGGCGCGCGTGTTGAACGGAGTTTCCAAGTCTTTGGGGTAACATTACCAAAGGAAAATAGTTCGGCTAAGTTTGTTTCACTTTGTGGAAGTGAACAGAGTCGACTACGGAAAACAAAACTGACTAACAAAGAAAAGAAATAAAGATCTCTACGGGGAAATCACGCGGAGTTAACGTCACATCTTCGCATGGCTGGTGAAGAAGCGTGTGTGCGTCTCTCGCCACGTGGTCACGTGCGCGTGTTTCTCCTTCAAAACGAGCGCGCGCTCGTTTAAAGGTCCCTTGTAGATGGATTTGCTGAAGAGATATGTCACGCGGTGTTCTTTTCACTCGTCGATTGGAATTAAACACGGAGACTTATCTAAGACTGAAAAACACAAACTAAACTAGAAACAAATAAAAGAAAGGCGAAGAGCTCGGCCGGAGGCGAGACCCTACATTTTGACAGTTAAAAGTAACAGAGAGACGAGCGGAGGGGGGAAGCGTCATTTATCACCTTGGAGAAATCCGGCCTCTTCCTGTTGACTTGGCCAATTAGAGGGTTGGAATTTCACAGGCGGGACTTTGGTTTTTATTGCTCTTTGTCTAAGAGAGAGACATTTGAAACCGACGAAATTAGGGTGTTTAAGAGCAGAATCTTCACAATTCTTATAATACTAATGTGTCACAAGTTTAGCAAAATGTAATGTCAATTAACAAATGGGGAATGAAGATTGGAGTTTATCAAGACCAAACTTGCCACAAATGGATTTGGTTAAACATTAGTTGGCCAAGTTTAAACATTATCGCATTAGAGTTGTCGAGAAACATAGACCAAACCACAAAAAGGCAACTCATGAAATAGGGAACTTAGATACATTGTTCATACAATTCTCAAGTGGATATATAATAGCATATACTGTATATATATGAATACAGGATTCATTTCTCCTCCTTGGTTAGAATTCAGAGAGGGTGGCAGTTCTGTGAACATTCCTTTGGGTCGTAAACGCCGTTATCTAAGAACACCAGTGATGTTAGTTTTGGTCTCTTTTCACTCCAAAGAGGGAAAACATAGTAAACTATATTTTTCATTAACTTCTTACATATATTTGGCTCGAGCAAGTTGAGCGATTTCGTTTAATACCAATCACTCCGTGTTTGTTACGCATACAAGGATATATATAAACTCTTAGACCTTTATAGAAGTCCGCAAGGTTCAACTACATAACTAACAGTCCTAGATAGACAGGATACAGTATAAACTTCAAACATACAGGAATACATCATGTATACATTTCATAATCACTCATTTCTGGGTTTTAATGTTATAGATGCATATATGTGTGTGTGTGTGTGTGTGTGTGTGTGTGAGTGTGTGTTGTCCATTTGCGCATCTGGCATTCCTTCCTCGCTGGGGGGGGGGGGGGTTTGGAGATAACGGTCTTCTTGGATGTTGGCTCGCGAACAAATCAGGATCGCGCGAGGATCTCTTTGGGGACTCATTACGCTGTAAAGGTGTCACAAACTAATCTACCCTCCAGACTGGCTGGCGCTAACGGAAGATTTAGAATTGGAAGAGTCATAGGTTGGGGCTTTAGAAACCCCTGTTAACGTGTGTTTATTGTGTTAAGGAATGCTGACTCCATGATTCTGCGCTCATACCCTACAGTCCCCCTTTTCGTCGGATGACGTCTCTGTGGAGACATCATCGGACGACAATCATCACAATGGCGGATGGCAGGTGAATCATGAGGGTTTTGTAGCAGGTGGTTATTGAGGCTGAGGGCTCAGCTCGATGAGATTCAAAGCGGTGTCTGGTGTGATCCCCTCTTTCCGGGGGTTCCGTCGGAAACCTCCAGACACGGCTTTCGTGAGCTTGGCTGTCGATGTTCGCATCTCGTTGAGCCTCCTATACAGGATGAAGGCCAGGCCTAGTGACAGGATGTGGCTGACTACCATAGAGATACACAGCGCGGTGTCGGCTGCGGTCCAGGCTTGGACAACAGGTGAGGTGTATTTGTAGAGGGTCAGTTGGCGTGGTGACGGCGGAAGCCAGCACCGTTTGGACAAGGCTTAAGGGTATCAGGTACGGTGGAATCCTTCCCCTGGCTAGGCTGTCAATGGAAGAGCTCACCTCCCGCAGCATGTCTGCCATCAGGGCTGTGACCAGCTGAGTTTGAGCAAAGTCATTCTGGAAAACCGTAAACAGCTGTTTCATAGAGTTCACGGTCTGGTTCAGCAGGACGCTGTGAGTGTTGAGAACCACCACAGTTCCCCTCAAAGTCTTGCCGATGGTCTGAAGGGAGGCACTTTGTGTGTTGAGTTGCTCTTTTATCTGTGGGATTTCAGTCCGGATTTCGGCCACGTGCCGTCTCACGGTGGCTAAGTTCACTGAGTTGACACTAGACATGCCGATGTTAAACAGAGTTCCGACGGCAGCGGCGGCTCCGAGCAAAGCTCCAAGGAACCGTTTGGAGAGGCGGTTGTGTCCACTTAGCTCCGATTGTGTGACAGTCATTTTCTCAAGTTGGTTGAGCATGTGCCTGACATCGGCCTCAGCGTGAGTGAGGGAGTCCTCTGTCCATCGGGCACCGGCCCAACTGTATTGGGCCACTGCGCTGGGGTAATGTGCTCTGTAAACATTACGCGGGTCTAGTCGAACATATACTTTCTGGGTGTGGGTCCGGCAGTTGGTGATCAGGAGTCCCGGTTGTTCCCTCAGGACGATTCCTGATGCCGGACCTGGTGAGATGTCCGATTGCGGCTGCTCTCTGGTTGGCTGGAGGCACAGCAGCATCCTGGTAAAAGTGAAAGGGAGAGAGAAAGAGAAAGGGAGGAAAAATTTCAGCGAGTGTCGTCCTTGGTTGGCTAGGACAGGGTTTCCGCTTTTGAGGACGCCGGTATGCCACTTGGTTCGGTGTCTTGCAAGTGTCTCTGGTGCTGCGGTGTGCAGCACATGGTGCGTCATGGGCATACATTGGCATGACCCCCCTTTTGCACTGTGGCACCACAAGCTGTGGCGCAGTGATGGCATCAGGTGCAGAACGCTGAATGTTGTCTTGTGCACGCAGCATGTGCCGGTAGACGTCGGTTGTCAGGGGCATTGGTTGTCGGTGGGTGTAGACGGCGTTCGTGGGTGGTTGGAGGGGTATGAGAGGTGGTTTCTCATAGTGTCCATTGTTTGTCATAGTCTTTGGTAAGCTGGAACGTTAAGGTCAGGTTAAGCAGAGGCTCTGTGACATTTTGTCGCACTTGGGGTGAGACTAATGCATGACCCTAAAAGTTCAGAACCACGGTTTAATGGGTTCGCTAGGAATGTAGCATAAAGCTATGCGTTTCACGTGTATCTAGCTAGTGAAGTGTGTCTTGTATCCTTATCATCTTAGCTGTGGATGTTAGGAGGCTAAGACTTATGTGGTTCCGAGAGTATTTCCCGGAAAGGGCATAGCCGAGATGAAATAACTGACTTAAGATGGTTCTTATGACTAAATTATTTCTCAGGACTTAACTAGTGGTTCACTACAGCTTGACGAAGTGAATGATAGGGGGAAAAAGGACAGCTTTCCTATTCAAATTAGGCTTATTATCAATCCTCAGGACTATAGTTATGCCCTAGTAATCGTTGAAATTACTTGTGTTGCAGGGTCATAAAAATTAGTGCACTTGTTGAAAATAAACAAAATCACAAATAAAGGTGTCTCTGTTTCCTTTCTGGGCCCTATGGGAAATGGAACCACATTCCAACAAGAGAGGAAATGGAATTGAATCATATAGATGACCGAAAAGACAAGGTAATAGCTGAATGCTATTATTATTAAAGTAAAAATAAAAATAAAACGTGGGTGAGTGGTCAAAACAGCGGGAATGATCTGAATGTGAGAATAGTCAGTAGCACTAGTGACTAAACTTTGAATTCGCTTGGACCAACACTCGATGGTGGGTTACAGCGGTTGCGTGTTCACGACCACTCTGTGTGTCCCTTCAAATGTTTAGTCAACATGCTGATGAAAATTCTCATTACTATACAGATTCTTCTCTAGCTACACATTTTACATGTACTTAAGCTTAAGTTTAATTGGCGATTTAGCCTACAGTGCTCAGCAAGGCCTATGCCTAAACTAGTGAAGGTGAACTTTAGCTGAGCAGAATTGAAAGTACGGAAAGTGAAGAATTACAAACCCTAACTGGGGTTAAAGAAAGTATTCTAGAATACTTTGGGCTGTATAAACAGCAGCTGTAATTAAGGCTTAAAGTAAATGATGCTAACTGCTAACTGTAGAAGTTATTATTTAGCTTAGCCTAAGCGGGATGGATGTTAGGTTAGCCTAGCCTAAGCTAGATGGATGCTAGGTTAGGTTAGCTTAGCCTAAGCTGGATGGATGGATGCTAGGTTAGGTTAGCTTAGCCTAAGCTGGATGGACGCTAGGCTAGGTTAGCTTAGCCACCTAGGCTGGTTTGTTTACAACGTGACATCACGAGTTAGCACTTCCTGTGACAAGTCATTGTCATGGGAACTAGAGCATGTCAGAACAATTCGACAGTACCTGAAGAATGTCTGCACCTTTTAATGGGTTAAAAGGGTTATAAGGGGGCGCCTATACTTTAAAGTCTTTTGAGAACTTGACGTTACATTAAGTAAAATGCGACTGTGTTTTGGCATTTGCTAGTTTTACTCATGTAATTCTTCTCTTTACTTTACACAACTTATTCTATTTGTTTACAGAGTAAGGAAATAGATTTGCTGTAAGTCAAAGGTTGTCTAAGCATCTATAGTTACGTCCCTCTCATGCACAAATGCTGGCTCTTCAGCGAGTGAACAGTTTTGATCGCTAGGTAGCTCTCTGCTTGTAGATGCAGCTAAAATTTTTAGGTGAATTACATCAATCTAACAATAATTTGTAAGGCCTTTACATTGTAGAAAGGGGAGCATCACCCAGGTCTACGTATATATAACACTGTCCTGAGCTTCCTTTGTCAGAAACAGGTTTAGCAATACTGCAATTTGGATTTCTTTAACCAAAGCAGGATAGATATCGGTACAGTTTACAAGCTGCTAAGATGAGAATTTTTTTTTTTTTTTTTTTTGTCAAACAGACTTACGCTTTACTGCTGAACTTACTTATATTAGTTGGAAATCTAAGACTCTTTCACTTACATTAGAGATGTCAATTCCAGCTATTGTTTTATCTGCATTTAGACAAGCCAGCAACCAGTGATCAAAATGCTTATCGCATGTTGTGTTCCGTTTGGATTGCAATGATCAAATTAAACCTGTAGGTTAACAGTAGTTTCAACTCAGGTGGTTTTCCTACACTATGGCGTCAAGGTGACGTATGCCTTATTTGGAGCTAGGGTTTCCTGTAACCCTTTATTGTCATGGAAACTAATGTTTAGCAGTGTAATTTCAACCAGCATGTAGCAAATGTTTGTTTCGAAAAAGTTGTGCATAGTGTGTTGGCAGGTGAGGCATACACGTCCATTCAAGATTTTCTTTAAATCAGTTAAATTCTAAATTGTCTAATGCAGAGTCTTGCTTCTCTTCGAGCACACATTCTCATCTACTTTAAAAGTTTTATGTTTTATGCTGACTAGGGACCCTTTTACAGAGTCTTGCATTATGTTCATTCTGTGTGCCTTCTGGTTTTGCAGTTCGGAAACAATGGGATCTTAGGGGACCCTTTCTGAGGAGGCCTTATGTGTTAGAGGCCTTCTGTATCAGTTCACGCATCGTTGAGCAGCATTTCTTGGTCTCTGGCGAGCTGGAAGGTGCAGGGTAGTGAACTTGAATCTTGACTTGGTGCTGAGGCTGTGTACCCATGGATGGCTGCTGGAGTTCCTGGGAACTACCTGTTCGAGCCGGATGTTGTTCTGGCTGTACGACTGCACGTTCAGCTGTCACGTTTGGGGCATAAGAGTTCGATCTTTGCTCTTAGCTTTAGTGCCGAGTCTTTCAAAGGGCTGAGCTGACATTAAAGTGAGGTCTGAGCCGGTGTCTACCAGGGCTTCCAAGCTCACCTCATTTTCCAAAGTGATGGCTAGGTAGAGTTTCCGGGCCACCCCCTTTTTCGATCAGGTTCCCCAGGAGTCTTAGCGTAGGGGCTGGTGTGGTGATCGATGGGCGGTTAGGGCCGGTCTTGTGTAGTTCTCTGCGGAGACAGACAGACAAGCAGCATTTCTAGGTATTTTGGGCTTTTGGACCCAGCTGTGGGAAACTGTGCTGTGTCGCTCAGGCTGTGCAGCTGTCAGCTGTGGTGGCTGGGTGATGCTGTCATTTTGTGATGTGACAGTTAGCTCTGTGCTCTGAGGCTGACGAGCAGTGTTCTGGTTGCCTGGTTCAGGTCTTACGCTTAGACATAGGATGTCTGTCTTGTCCCTCTTGTCTCCTTTGGAAAGTCTTTTGTGAAGAAGCTCTTTCAGCGACTTCAGGGTCTCAGCTGTCTCAGATGTGGCGGCACTGTTTTTTTTTGATGTGGGTTCAGACTTGTGCTTACCAGTGGCATGTCGAGAGGGGTTCCGCTCTGGGCTGTCTGGGCTTGATGGTCTGGTCGATGGGGCTCGGCTCTTTCTGGGCCATTGGTCGGTTTCCCACCTGGCTCCACCTTTTGGGTGGTCGGGTGGTTGTTGCAGGTCCCAGAATCTGTCAAAGCCCTCGCTCTGGTGTCTTGGACGAGCACCATCGCAGTAGTGCTGCCCTCTGTTGGCCTGGAACGGTCTTGACTCTCTGTAAACAGGGCTATGGTGTTGTGGGGCGCCCTCTAGAGGCAGCTCTGAGTAGGGCTCAGAGACAGAGTAGATTGTGGGGTTTTTCAAAGTCTTTTCGGACACAGTCTTTTGCTTTGTGTAAGCTTCTTTTAGCTGTTGAGTAGTCATGCTATGTGGTCAGGCCAGGATGTCTAGATGATGACTCACTGTGGGGTGCAGATTTCGGAGAGACAAAGTTCTGAAGTTGAAATCATCCTCCATGCCGGACTGATTGAGGTCCATGGCTGTGATTATATTTGGTCTGATTCTGGATCAGAGAATTCTTTAGTGAAGGCCTGCCGCAGCGGCTGGTAGTCCGACTTGACTGTCTCTGGTTGACGGTCGAGGAAGCTGCGCGCATCACGACTGGACGTGATTCTGAGCAGGTACAATCTGTCCCACGCGGTGACGTTGGTAACAGTTTGTAAGTGAAAGTCAATGTCCTGCGGATGGCGTGCACGTTGAGGCCTCCTGCATGGTTCGGAGTGAACATAGGGATGTTTCTGGCCAGCTTGTTAAGTCTTTTGGGAGCCATGCCGTGGTTAGTGGCCGGGGCTCTCCTGGAAAGGCTCTTCCCCCCTCGCTGCTGACGGGGGTTCTTGTGGGCTGGCTGGTGATGTTTTGAACAGTGGGCTTTCACCCCCCTGTACAGCTCTGGGTTCTTGGCTGAAGGTGCGGACTGGCTGGTCAGGGAAACTTTGTGGTGTGCGTTTCCCCTTCCCGGTCCTTCTGCAGTCTATAAGAGGGTTTCAACTCTTGTGTGAACGGTGTCAAGTTCGTGTTCGAGATCTTGTCTCTGCTGAACGTGCTTGTGGATGGTAGCACGGGCCTCTTGCGAGTTTCTTTCGCAGGCCGTGGCTTTCGAGTCTCTTTAAGTTCAGTCTCTGCTCTTTGCAAGGGGCTTCACTTTTGTCGGAGTTTCTCGTTGAGTTCCTCTCTGGTTCTTTTCTCTGACTGCACTCTTTGGTCTATGTGCAGATGAAGATCAGATAGGGCAGTTTGAAGTCTTTCCACTTCCTTCTGTAACTCGGGGTCGTTGTCATCCTCGGCTTGCATCCTTAGCGTTGCAACTTCGTGCTCCGGGGCGATGCGGCTCCTTTCGTGGAGACGTGCTTGTGCGATGAGCTGGCAAGTGAGGTTGACGTGTCTGACCGGTCTTTGTCGTGGGAGCTTTGGCTTGGTTTGTGCGCCATCAGCCTGTCCACGTCTGCGATGCTCTTGGCTCGGGGCTCTGAGTCACTGGCGACCTTGGTCAGGAATGGAGGTTTCATGAATCTCAGCCATGTCTCCAGGTTGTCCCAGCGGGTTGTGGGACTGTAGGACCGGAACATACTGGCTTCACTGTGGGCGAGAGGAACACAACACACACACAGAGAGACCAATGGAACTAAATTGCCCCTTGGGGATTAATAAAGCTATCTGTATCTGTATGCAGGTTCGTTCTACGTTTAACAAGCTATAATACGGGCTATGCCGCGTATGAAAATTTTGGTTAACTGATGCCGACAGTTAAATCATTTGGTAGGACAATTTGGGTAGGTCAGCATGGGCCTGAATAAAGATTTTTAACGGGGCGGTAGCTTAGGGGTCACCTGTTGATGCTAACGGCTTGGTTGTCAAACTATTATTCAGCGTTCCTTGTTGTCTCAGATAGGTTCTGTCTCTAAGTGAACTGAAAGGAACAGAGCACAACAGAAAAGAGCAATGGCAAGATAGCAAAGTTTTAAGTAACATGCAACCATCCAAGACGGAAAGGTCTGTAATGAAATGGCGTTAATAGTACACAGGAAGTGTTACAGGGGAAGAGGAGGCCTAAGCCTGCGATTTGTGGCTAGGAGAGTAGGAGGGAGCCAAACACTTCAATGACCGGGGGAATCTCTAGATTCTGTGGCCAATACTAAGTGATGGATTTAATACCTTTTCTAGTTTCCCTGGGGTGAACTGAGGTCATTCGGGTTGGAGTCAGCATTTTGGTTGGTCTCTCTGTCGTCCCCAAACACTTGACAGCAGTGTCCCGGGCCCTTCCGCACATCTGTACCGATGTGTGCCCTCACGCAACCCGACCTTGAACACAACCGGCAGTGCCAAATTGGTGATGTCGTGTTGCGGGCTGCACCAACGGAGAAATACAGAAAAGTCAGAGACCCGTGCTCAGTCAGCGCTGGTGACGCAGGTCAGACGAACCAGCCAGCTGGACCCCAAGCAGAGATGACTGTCAAATCACCACAGCACGAGAGAAATTTCTACCTACAAACACAAAACAGGATGAAGGACAAGTGAACCTCAACGTGAATTAAAGCTCTCTCTATCTAAATCAAATTGAGTGTCTATTTTTTGTAGAAAAATCAAAGGCAACGGTTTTACTAAAATTATGGTACAAACAAAAAGGGAATTATGACAATGTTAATTATCAGAACAACCTAGCCTCCATTCAGAGAAGAGATTAAGTGCAGCAGGAAGAGCACAGGAGGAAGCAAGCTGTAGTGGTGCGTTTGGGCCACTAAGGGTTTGGGCCACTTCCTCCTAGTGGTCAACCTGGCTGACAGAGAACTTGATTTAAATTGCATTCAAACTGGTTTAAATACAATTCAAATCAAGCGTATGCATAGATGTTAAGTAACTTCTAGAATGGTAAGGATACAGTTGTCATAACGTATCCAATACATAACGTAACGTATCAAATCAAAATTATTGAAAATAATTTGAAAAAGGAAATATAGAAATAAAGCCATAAAACCATTCCCAACAGGAAAGGAGACTTAATTCAAATTGATCTTGAAATTTGTTTGTTTCAAACCAAATTTGATTAAGTGTAGGAAATTAAAGGTTGGCATTATATTTGATGATGATCACGACTACGGTGAGGTATCAATGATAATAACCAAAATAAAACCAACTGGGAGAAAGCCACTTCAGAAAAGAATGATGTTAGGAACTAAGTGATGAGCTGACGTAGAGGGGGGAGGCCACAAGGGGCGCATTCCTCCTAAGTGATCATCAGAAACTGGTACTGCTTACTTTTAAATTTTAAATTCAACTGTGGTTTGAACCAAATTCAAAATAAGTGTACACAGTCGGGAGTGAAATCATGTTAGTAAAACTGGAACTTGCACATGCATTGAAAGTTAGAAACACAATTTCAGAAATTCACTGGAAAAATCTGAAATTGTGATGAGAGAGATTGTTTAGGAAAAGACGGCCTCGTTACTAGTGTCCACGAGATGGCGCCATTTCGCTCATGGAGGGTAAAGTCAGGGGGCGGTGCGTAATTCGAGAACTGTCAAGCACTTAGGCCTCAGTGCTGCCCTCTAGTGTTTGTCAGCGGAATAACAACCACCCTGCTTCCATGTGTGATTCAAATTTGAGCGTGCAGACGCTTTGTTTTCTGTAAGATCACACTTATCCAAAATAAAATCTCAGCGTTTTTTTTTTTCAGCTATATTTCACAAAACGGCGTGGCAGGAATTTTTTCTACACACACACATAGGGACAACCGGAATTAGGCATCGGTTTTTCAGTTCCCACATAAACAATTAGCGCTATTATTCACACGTGTTCGCTTATGAATTTTAAACCTCGGCGGGTTTTTTCTATTCGACACACGTGTGCACGGAAGGATTTCTTCGCTTCCACACACTAATATGGACAACAGGAATTATACGTCTGTCGTTCGGATCCAAATAACATTTATCAAATATCACTTATGATTAAAAATGTTTTTCGGTTTTGGATTTTTTGGTGCTATATTTTAACAAACACGTCTGGCAGGATTGCTTCGCTGCGTCGTGCAAAAATAAAACAGGAAATATTCGTCTGTTTTTTCGACATATTATCAAATAGCACTTATGATTAAATATGCTTTAGGTTTTTTACAATTGAGTAGCTACGTCAATGTTTAACCAGGAGTTCATCGTTAATCTAACGATTATAATATCAGGCCTTTCTTAAGAATAGTGAAAGAGCATCGTTTCACTAAATCTAGTCTTCACCCTGACAGAAGAATCTCGTTCGGACAGGGGAGTTTAACATTAAAATGTCACAATTCAAAAGAGGTTTCTTCGTCTTTTGTTGGACAAATTTAATACTATGAAACTGCAGTTTTACTTTTAGTTATTAACAATGGCAAAAGGAATGTTAGACATTATTTTGCAGCTGTTAATGTGCTGAACTGGACTCGGCTTTGTGCCTTTAATCAGTCAGCCAGTGAGTTTGCGTTGCGTTCGCTCACTCGAGGCGCGCGTACAATATTAAATCACAATATAGACATCGATTGAAACTGAATTGCTCAAAAACAAGTTTAAAATGTGCCCGCATCATTCTCCACCATTATGTAAAGACTCTGGGGCGGATCTAATCCGTGGGGAATTTGCATGTCATAATTAATAATTGGTAATTAATAATTATTCATACATATTTGGATTAGATCAGTCTTACATGTTAATAAAACTCCCGATAAGGGATGATATGTAATTTTACCTGCATGCATGCTTGTGTATCCTTGCACTTAACCACAAGTTGATTGCAATTAACTGCACGGACCACGTCTTACAAATCAGGCAAAATTAATTAGCTCAATTGTCAGACTAATATCTGTGGGAATCCACAATATCATCTTACTTTATAGGATTTCAGGAAAAGCAATTCTGTGGCCACACGAATTGGGTTTCCTGCCCTATAAACACATACTCTTTAAAGTATCTTTAATTTGTAAGCTTGTTGCTATAAGATCTTTTGGCACTTAAGGGACTTAAATGAGCAAAAAGGCAGTACATCAATCAGATGAATATAATGAATTTAATAAGGCAGAACTACTTATGTATTTACTACGGTTACATGGGATATATGTATTTACAAACATAATAAACAACAATACACGATAAGGCATCGATGAACGAGAAATGCATAGAGTGTGGACAATGGAAACACGTGTGAGAGGGAAAGGGACAGAGAGAGAGAGAGAGAGAGAGAGAGAGAGAGAGAGAGAGAGAGAGAGCATTGGCAACATTCCCCTGACAGTCCCCTGCCTGTGACAACACAAAAACATCATCTTAATGCTTCTTAGAAGCTCTATAAAGAGATATACTTAAGTTTCTGGGTCTCTCTGTGTCGCGGCATTCCTGTGCGTGCGTGAGCGGAGTCCTTTAGGAAGCGTCACTGGGTGCTGCTTGGCGCGCGTGTTGAACGGAGTTTCCAAGTCTTTGGGGTAACATTACCAAAGGAAAATAGTTCGGCTAAGTTTGTTTCACTTTGTGGAAGTGAACAGAGTCGACTACGGAAAACAAAACTGACTAACAAAGAAAAGAAATAAAGATCTCTACGGGGAAATCACGCGGAGTTAACGTCACATCTTCGCATGGCTGGTGAAGAAGCGTGTCTGCGTCTCTCGCCACGTGGTCACGTGCGCGTGTTTCTCCTTCAAAACGAGCGCGCGCTCGTTTAAAGGTCCCTTGTAGATGGATTTGCTGAAGAGATATGTCACGCGGTGTTCTTTTCACTCGTCGATTGGAATTAAACACGGAGACTTATCTAAGACTGAAAAACACAAACTAAACTAGAAACAAATAAAAGAAAGGCGAAGAGCTCGCCCGGAGGCGAGACCCTACATTTTGACAGTTAAAAGTAACAGAGAGACGAGCGGAGGGGGGAAGCGTCATTTATCACCTTGGAGAAATCCGGCCTCTTCCTGTTGACTTGGCCAATTAGAGGGTTGGAATTTCACAGGCGGGACTTTGGTTTTTATTGCTCTTTGTCTAAGAGAGAGACATTTGAAACCGACGAAATTAGGGTGTTTAAGAGCAGAATCTTCACAATTCTTATAATACTAATGTGTCACAAGTTTAGCAAAATGTAATGTCAATTAACAAATGGGGAATGAAGATTGGAGTTTATCAAGACCAAACTTGCCACAAATGGATTTGGTTAAACATTAGTTGGCCAAGTTTAAACATTATCGCATTAGAGTTGTCGAGAAACATAGACCAAACCACAAAAAGGCAACTCATGAAATAGGGAACTTAGATACATTGTTCATACAATTCTCAAGTGGATATATAATAGCATATACTGTATATATATGAATACAGGATTCATTTCTCCTCCTTGGTTAGAATTCAGAGAGGGTGGCAGTTCTGTGAACATTCCTTTGGGTCGTAAACGCCGTTATCTAAGAACACCAGTGATGTTAGTTTTGGTCTCTTTTCACTCCAAAGAGGGAAAACATAGTAAACTATATTTTTCATTAACTTCTTACATATATTTGGCTCGAGCAAGTTGAGCGATTTCGTTTAATACCAATCACTCCGTGTTTGTTACGCATACAAGGATATATATAAACTCTTAGACCTTTATAGAAGTCCGCAAGGTTCAACTACATAACTAACAGTCCTAGATAGACAGGATACAGTATAAACTTCAAACATACAGGAATACATCATGTATACATTTCATAATCACTCATTTCTGGGTTTTAATGTTATAGATGCATATATGTGTGTGTGTGTGTGTGTGTGTGTGTGTGTGTGTGTGTGTGAGTGTGTGTTGTCCATTTGCGCATCTGGCATTCCTTCCTCGCTGGGGGGGGGGGGTTTGGAGATAACGGTCTTCTTGGATGTTGGCTCGCGAACAAATCAGGATCGCGCGAGGATCTCTTTGGGGACTCATTACGCTGTAAAGGTGTCACAAACTAATCTACCCTCCAGACTGGCTGGCGCTAACGGAAGATTTAGAATTGGAAGAGTCATAGGTTGGGGCTTTAGAAACCCCTGTTAACGTGTGTTTATTGTGTTAAGGAATGCTGACTCCATGATTCTGCGCTCATACCCTACATAGGTAAGGTTCCGTGAATAGGGGGGTTAGTAATAAAGGCCCACTTCTCTACAAGTCTGTGGGCAATTGTCATCCAAATTCACCCTACGATCCCTCCGGCCCATAGTGCGCCCAATGCCAGTTTATTTGTATGGGCGTTGTTCCACGAACCCACGTTTGGGACTAACTTTGTTAAAGATATCAAATGCAAAAGCGCCTATTGGCATTTTAATGTGTCCCTGCTTTCTGATCATGCTTTTAAAGATGCTTTTAAGTATTTTTGGAGTGGTTACACAAAATTAAAATCTAAATACATTTCTTTACAACAGTGGTGAGACATACAGTAGGGAAAGGCTTGCGGCCAGGCAGCGCTTGCACTCACACATCGAGAATCATTTTGACCAAACCCTGCTGGAGAGCCACTTTAGGGGATGGAGAACGAATCTCGAATGATACCCGAAATCAGTCTCGAGAGGCTGGTTCCCTTAGTAGAATATTTCAAAGCATGGCATGACCTGCCAAATATTTCTCCTTGTGTTCTGCGCACAATAGAGAAGGGTTACAGGCTGCAGTTCAATTCCACCCACCAAAATTCAACGGGTTGGTGTGGACTGCAGTCAACCCAGTCCAGGGTCGTGTATTGGAACAGGAAGTAAACTCTCTGCTGGCAAAGGAGGCCATAGAGTGTGTTCCTCCGTCGTACAGGGTGTCCGGGTTCTACAGCTGCTACTTCATAGTTCCCAAGAAGGATGGAGGGTTGGCGGCAATTTTAGATCTTAGGCATTTGAATCAGGAGATTCAGGTTCAAGATGCTCACTATTCCCATCATCGTGAGTCAGATCAAATCTGAGGATTGTTTTGTCACGATAGATCTATAGATCACGATAGATCACAGGGTGATATGGCTGTAGCCAATAGTAGTATGACCTAAAGAATTTTCCAAGATGGTGCCAGTGTACCCGGCTTGCCGTCTTCCTCATCTGTCTCAGTTTTTTGTACCTGTGGTATCTGTTCGTCTGGCATCAATAGTGTTTGTTTTATGCATGGTGCTTCACTGGGATCATGTAGTCTCAGTGGTGACCTATGTTCGTCAAGCCTTGCTCAACATCCAAAGCCGTATAGGAATTTACCGCTTTTTTTTTGCCCTGCTCTGCATTCTCGTTGCCGATACTAGTTCAGCCAACCTGTGGTGGAGTGCGCTCGTCGGCTTCCTTGCTGTGTTCTGTTGTGGCAGATTTAAGGGCTCTGGTTCTGGTGTGCAGATTTCAAAGTTCTCTAATTCAGGTTTCAAAGAAAATCTTTCAGAGTCGAAGTTCCAGGTCACAAAAAAGTAACTTTATCGAGCAATTCAACAAAGCGAGATGTTCAGCTGATTCATCTGATTTTACAGTGGTCGACCTTCAAGTCATATACCTTTTCTTATCGTTGGTACCCAATGAGCATCTATATTATTATCCTTTTACACAATGGGCATCTGTTTTAGTCTCCTATTACACAATGGGCATCTGTATTATTATCTGTTCTCTTACGAGAGGTTCTCTCGTATTGCGTAAGTATAGCTTACGCTACGGGAAAGATTCATCTTTTCGAAATATTGAATCCAAAAAATTATCCTTAATTTTTGTATCCATTGTCAACGCAGTGCCGCAGCTAGCAGACCTTGAGCAGGCTGTCTAGTGTGCTCAAAGGCTGCCCTGCGGGAACAGCTACCACTGAACCCGACGTGATGTCACGTCCAATGATGGGCGCTCGCGCCTTCACAGCGTCGAAGCCCGCCAAAATCATATCAATCAGGCCTGCAGACTCATATCAATCAGGTTGTGGATGTAAGTCTCGTGCCCGCTTGCAAGCGCTCACGCTTACTAACAAGCACTTCGCACACAGCGCCGCGCGCACACCACGAAGTGCAGCCTTACATGAGTCAGAATATGAACGTAAGTCTCGTGCCCGCTTACAAGAACTCACGCTTACTAACATGCACTTCGCCCACGGCATTAGATGACCGTCACAAAGTGCAGCCTCATACCGGTCAAGCTATGAATGTAAGTCCCGTGCCCGCTCACGAGCGCCCACGCTTACTAACATACACGCCGCCCATGGCGCCGCTCGCGCATCACAATGTGATTGTAAAGCGCTCCCCATTCACAGCCATCGGGACGCTATGCACGAATCAGCCTGCTATTGCTGTCAGCGAGCCGCCCCATTCAAGCACAGAGAGCGCGCGTGCCGCGCTCATTCCTCTGGTCCAGTTTCTCGATCAGAACCCGGAGGTCATTCTGCCCCTAGCTTCACATATAAAACTATGGGAAGCGATTCCAGGGGTATCAGAATGTGTGATAAGCACAATAAAGCAGGGCTATGCGTTACAGTTCGCTCGCCGTCCCCCACGCTTTCGAGCATGGACCACGACGACAGTGAATGCGGAAGTAGCACATCTACTTCGCTCAGAAATAGCAAAACTGCTGTGCAAAAGGGCCATAGAACCGGTGCCGCCTTCTCTGAGCGAGTCAGGCTTTTACAGCCGTTATTTTCTCGTGCCCAAGAAGGACGGGGGTCTCAGACCGATAATAGATCTGAGACATTTGAACAAAGCTCTCATGATAAGAGCGTTCAAAATGATTACAACCAGACAACTCCTCGCGCACGTTCGCCCGAGAGACTGGTTTATATCTCTCGATCTGAAAGATGCTTATTTTCAGATTCAGATAATACCCCGTCACAGGCCATTCTTGAGTTTCGCCTTCGACGGACAGGTTTATCAGTTCACCGTCCTGCCGTTCGGTCTGTCCTTAGCACCCCGCACATTCACGAAGTGCATGGACTCGCCCCCTTGAGAAATCAGGGCATGCGAATTCTGAACTATCTGGACGATTGGCTGGTTCTAGCACAATCAGAGTCAGAGATACTGTCTCACAGAGCTGTGCTCCTCAGTCACCGGGAAAGCCTGGGTCTCACGGTCAACTGGACCAAGAGCTCATTAATGCCCAGTCAGTCAATTTCCTTTTTAGGAATAGAACTGGACTCCGTGGCTATGACGGCCCGCTTGTCAACTCAGCACCACCTGAGCTCGCTGAGAGCGGCGCATGTGCCAGGCCATCTGAACGACGGCCCAGACAGACTGTCCAGGAACAATGTTCCCCCGGGGGAACGGTCCCTGCACCCTCAAACAGTCCAGTTGCTATGGCGCCTTTTCGGTAAAGCAGAAGTCGACCTATTTGGGTCACAGGACAACGCTCACTGCCCAAAGTTCTTTTCAAAGAACGAGGACGCGCTGGCCCAGACCTGGCCCATCCGCCCACTATATGCTTTCCCCCCAGTGTCTCTGTTACCACAGGTGATCAAGAGAATCAGGGAAACGTGCCAATCAGTGCTCCTCATAGCCCCGCACTGGGAGAACCAGACTTGGTTCCCGGAGCTGACGCGGCTGTCACAGACGGCCCCGTGGCCAATTCCGGTGAGAGCAGATCTCCTCTCTCAAGCTCGCGGCTCGATCTGGCATCCCCATCCAGAGCGCTGGTCTCTGCACGTATGGTTGACCAACGGTTACCCGTTGCCCTGCCAGACGCAGTAATGAACACTATCACGCAGTCTAGAGCTCCTTCTACCAGAAGGCTCTACGCGTCTAAATGGCCTGTGTTCTCTAAATGGTGCGCTGACAAAAATCTGGACCCACTGAAATGTGGGGTTCCGCGGTTGCTCAGTTTCCTTCAAGAGCTATTGGAAAAGGGAAGGTCCCCCTCCACGCTCAAAGTCTATGTGGCAGCCGTTCTCAGAATCGACGTGCGGCCAGTCGTTAGGCAGGAACGAGCTCATCATCCGCTTCCTCAGAGGAGCCAGGAGGATGAATCCCCCGCGCCCCCCTTCAGTTCCTATGTGAGATCTTTCTTTGGTCCTCGTTAATCTCCTCTGCCCAGTCAGGGCGCTGAGAGTTTACATTAAGCGCTCCGCCCCTTTCAGGCACGCTGAGCAGCTTTTCGTTTGGTTTGGTGGGCGCACCAAAGGTCTCGCCGCCTCGAAACACAGTCTATCCAGATGGATAATAGATGCGATTGCAGCTGCTTATACAGCAAAAGGTCTGCAATGCCCCTTGGGCGTCAGGGCTCATTACACCAAAGGCGTAGCCTCTTCGTGGGCATGGTCCAGTGGAATTTCTATCCATGACATATGTGTGGCGGCGGGCTGGGCCTCCCCGTCCACCTTTGTCAGATTCTACAATCTGGAAGTTCCCGCCCTGCAGGCGAAACTACTATCAGTCTAAGTGAGAGGTCAGTTCTGCCCAGGTACTATCGTGCGCAAACTACTCTCATGTGACTAGCTCTTCTGGTTGAGCTGCACTGTTTCATGTTATGTGCTATATGCTTATACATTGACCGGCATCGCCGCTCTGTATTCCCTTTGAGTGCTTTTACTGCGCTTATATTACATGCGCTTATTCCCGCTGATCTGGGATCCCCGTATCTTTCTGGGACTCATAAGTAGATGCTGGCGCGCACGGCGTTGACAAGGGGTTCCCGTAGCGTAAGATATACTTACGCAATACGAGAGAACCTCTCGTAAGAGAACGTACTCGGTTACCTAACGTAACCTCGGCTTTCTCTAGAAGAGGGAACGAGTATTGCGTAACCTGCCGTGCTTGCGCCACGAGTGTTTTTTCGCTTCAGTCAATGAAAACCAGAGAATTCAGCCTCCGAGCCTGCTTATATACGCTAAGCCACGCCCATTCTGGCGGGCTTCGAAACTGTGAAGGCACGAGCGCCCTTCATTGGACGTGATGTCACGTCGGGCTCAGTGGTAGGCTGCAGCAGTTCCCGCAGGGCAGTCTATGAGCACGCTAGACAGCCTGGTCAAGGTCTGCTAGCTGCGGTACTGCGTTGACAATGGATAAAAAATTAAGGATAATTTTTTGGCTTCAATATCTCGAAAAGATGAATCTTTCCCGTAGCGTAAGCTATACTTACGCAATACTCGTTCCCTCTTCTAGTCCTTGTCCTCATATGCCCTGTCCTTACATGCCCTGTGACCTAGTTTTTCTATGAGCTAGTTTTCTACTTGGCATTACATCATTTGAACTTGTACATGAAACAGAGGAGATTCCCCAACAGTTCCTGCCTTAAGAAAGCGTCGCAGGAAGAGAGGTAGCCGTGGTGGTGTTTGAGTGAGGATCAGACGGGCAATCAAATCTTCGACGGAGCTTGCCTTGGATACCATGAGCTTGGAGGGCCTTCATCTGATGCGGTGCTCATGGGAATATAGATATGCTTTTCATCTTCCTATTTTCCCGGACTTTTCTCACTCATCGATTTACCCTGCTTCTCCACAAGTACGGATTCGCCGAAGGGGAGTGAACTGTCAAAATCTACGACAACTGGATTTTGTTCATCTGGATTTGCCTCTGTCATCGTAGTGAAGGGTTGGTCAAAATCCCTTGCCTCTTCAAATAAATCTATAATCATATCCTTTTGAATGCTTATATACTTCCTTTATAAAAATCAATAATCAAATATATTCATTATCACATAATAATTTTTATATTCTTTGTGCTTGTGAAATTATATTGTCTTAAATGCATGTGATGTAAGTAACCAGTTTCTTTTAGGTGCATTCCAATCTTACTTTGAGATTGCACGCAGTACACGCAGGACACGAAGGCCACGTAACCCACAAGGCCGTTTGTCTCTTTCTCTGGTATCAGTAGAGGGTCCTAAAGGCAGCGTGGACACATATGTGACCAGTCACGGAAACTAGGGACACAAGTCGGTTCTGGGGCATTTTGAGTTATTCATAGATTCTGAGAGTGTAATATCCAAGCTTTCCAACGATGTGTAACATGTGGAAATCTGATAATATTTGGAGAAGTTGTGGCCATTTTAAAGTAGGCACTTAAAAAAGCTCAAAGAGGAGAAAACGAGCTAAAGATTGTGCAGTTCTCACCTGTCTCTGCTGCTGGGGGTGACAATAGGGCTCATTTACATCTCATTTAGATAAGCCATACCCCCTGTAAAGCTCCTCCATGTGCTTTACAGCTTTTTTTACACTTCGAATGAGTGCACTTCTGCCGCACTAGGCGAAAAACAATTGTGCTGCCCCTCTATTTGCAACGTACCAGCAACAACACACAAAGACCAATAATGCCATATAGCCTGCATATAACGCGAAACCAGCAACAACACATAAAGACCAATATGCCATATACATATAACGCAAAAACAGCAACAACACACAAAGACCAATATGCCATATAGCCTGCATATAACGCAAAACCAGCAACAACACACAAAGGCCAATATGCCATATACATACAGTATAACGCAAAACCAGCAACAACACACAAAGACCAATATGCCATATACATATAACGCAAAACCAACAACAACAAACAAAGACCAATAAGCCATAGGCCTACATATAGCGCAAATAGTACGCAACGCTCGTGTGCCCAAAATGTCAACAATATTAAAGTTTATGTAGGAGGCAAATGCCTGCTGGCATTTTTCTTTAAGCAGTCATTTCTGCAATTTTCCAAATAATCACATTTCACCTCCTCAAATTACTGTTGCAAATCTCTTTACACCACTTTCTTATGTGCGTATACACACACAAATGAAATGTCCGCAAGCACATTATATCATCAGCAGGTTCAGCATCTTAAATAACGACTAAAGAGCAAATGAAGCTTAACTTACATTTCAGAAACACGCACGGCAGGCCTTCATCGCAGCAGCAAAGGTCTTAACTGCATCCTCTATTTCGATTCTCCGTCACATATGAAACAGCCAGCCACCGCTGTCAGCGAGCCGAGCCGCCGTATTGAAGCACTGAGGGCGAGCGCGCTGCGCCCATACCTCCGGTTCAGTTTCCCGAGCCCACGAAGTGCGGCGAAAACATTTTCGGTGTAACTGCCAGACGGTTCATCTCGTCTGCGACAATCTTTGCGGCATCCATCTTCATTGAATTTTGATATCAGAGAGAGCTGGCCAGAGCACAGCATAATAAGTAGCCATGTGGTTGACTTGGAGGGCGGGGGCAAAAGCGCCGGGTTATTCAGTATGGAAATACACACAGACAATGACACGCCACGCCCCTACTGCATACTAGAATCTCCGAAAACAAGCCGATTTCAACCTCAAAATGTAAGCTTTTAAATATACCAATACTGCTATCTCAAACATGGAGAGGCTTCTTCGTGATTTCAATTAACAGATTCTCCAAAAAATTGAAAATCACCAATTTTGAAAAAAAACTCTTCTTTCTCATTTTGCTCGAAAGTTGTGCTGCCGACTTGTGTCCCTGGTTTCTGTGACGGGTCACATATGATTCTTCGCTGGACATATGGTCAAGCTATATTGAGCGTTACTATATCGAACTTTAATTGTTGTATTAAAATGTATTCTTTCCAGTATATTTCCTTCCTTCGGAGTAAATGCCAGTGATCTGTTTTTCTCCCAAATGAGTGAATGTTTTAGCATTATGTATTGGTATACTTAACTGATAATAAGGAGCTCAGACTCTCTTCAGCCTTGATGGGAGCTGTTATTTGCTAGTGTCTGTTATGTGTGTGTGTGTGTGCGTATGACATTCTATGTAGGTTCTGGACGTTCGGACAAGACACCCCGGCGCCCTTCTCTAACCTACGAGGCCACCACAGACCTAAATCTAATGAGTGGACGACAACTATCTTGACTAATGGCGATAGGCACCCCTATCTCCTCACATGTGTTAAATTGTTTAGGCTCTTAATGTTTCTTAGCCAATGAGAATCGTTCAACCTGTAAGCAATGACGTAGCTTAGACCTTGGAAATGGTATAACTGCTGTGATCTTTGTAACTGTAAGCGGGGCGGCCTACGAACTCCTGTGCGAGTATTGAAGCTGACTTCTGCTGATGAAACTGCAAACTATCTTCAGTAAATATTTTCTTTAATTTTTTATAATTCTGACTCTGGGTCTTCATTCTTCATATCTGGTTCTGGGTCTTTAACTGTACACCCCTTACAGTTTGGTGGAGAATGCGGGCAATCATTCCGTGGTGACATCTCTGGCAAATCAACACACAATGTAGTAAGCTTTTATTAATTGTTAGGGCTGTCTGACTGGAAGAGATTTTGAAGGAGAGCGGGAGAGCCTTCACTCCGATGAGGCGAGTGAAGGAGTAAGTTGCCTTCACTCCGATGAGGCGAGTGAAGGAGTAAGTTGTAGGCCTACTGCTGAGAGGATAAGAAGTCGCTGAGAGCGTCGTTAAGGGTAACGGCAGCAGACAGCGCAAGCGAAGTGTGCTCTGTGGGGGCCCCGCTGGCAATAATGGTGTAGCACCACCCCAGCAGAGTACGTCCCTGGACGGGAGGTCCAGTGGCACCGTAAACCTGCTCAATCTCTTCCATCTCAGATAGGGGATCCCCGAATTTAGTGAATTAGGCAGTTAGGGATACTAACAAAAATAGGGTTGTTTGCCAGGGATGCATCAGGAACGATCCCGAGAGAGAAAAAAAAAAAAAGAGAAAAAAAAAAAAAAGTTGTGACCCAAATTGGCATGGACCAGTATATGTAACTGTGATTTTGGAGTATACTCTGCAGTTTCATCACGGAGAAGCCAAGCTGTGTTGTACAAAGATCGCCGCCTCCATTTCTGCAATGACTTCAGGTGAGTTTGAACTGTTATTAAGATATGGCAGACAAACTGAGTAACTTGATCAGTAACCTGAACAGTCCTGAAACTAATAGTGAGACAGAAAAGAGCGAACGCTGTAAGCAGCTGTGCTCTGAAGCCCTCACTTCAGAGAAATTTGCAGAAATTATTAAGTAAATGGTTGTCTTGATAAGTTTTGCTTCTGTTTGGAAATTTAAACAACAACTTGACTGGCTACAAACAAACAAAGAAACTGAAAAATTAAAATGTTTAGCCTTGTATTGCTTACGATGATTACAAAAAGCAAGTATATTAAATTATGGGTCGAAGATCATTTCCTTGGACAAGTGTGACTAAAGTTAAACAGACACTTTGTGAAAACAACTTAGAATATTTTGCAGCTTATGAAAATTAATGTTCTGCCAATAATAATGATGAAGATTATGATTGGGCTATTATGATTAAATCAGCCACTGGTGGACTGTAAAAGAATAATGAGAACTGCTTAATCAGTGGCTCTGTTTGCATTCCTGAATGGGACACACACTGATTCAAGGGTGTGTAGTAAGTTGGAGCCGAGAGTGTTTTAATGGTGGTCATCAGGACCATTTAATACGTAACTGTAAATGCCCACCGAGAAGGTGTTTAAAATGTGATAAAATGACAACACATTTTTGGTAATAATATTGGTTTGAAAGTAGATCAGTGTTTAAATGACGACAGTGACATTTTTTGTCTGAGAAATAAGAGATAAAAAGGTCAAAAGATTGAAGTCTTAAAGTGAATCCTTTTGAAGAAAATTTCTATAATAGTAATTTCTATAATAGTAATTTTTATAAGTGAATTGATGAATACAGGTTGATGTAAAATTAATGACTCCAACAGATGTGAGTTGCAAAATATATCAAAGTAACTAAAATGATGATTGTGTTGTAATTAAACATTTTAAAAAGGTTTTAGATGATATAGAGAGACTAATCTCACAGATGATTTACAATAACTGCAAAAGTATCACAAGCAGAGAGTGCTTGCCTCGTCAAACTTATAGTGTGAATCCTAATTGGAGATATATAAACTCCAAGAGAAAACTAAAGTCAAATATTAAAATATAGCTGCGAGCAGCGATTACGGGCCCAAGCCGGTGGCACCGCAACCCCGGTGCCTTTAGTTACCTAAAGGCACCGGGGTGGCGGTACCGCCGGCTTTGGCCCTTCATCGCTGCTCGCAGCTATATTTATATATATATATATATATATATATAAAAAGCCGGTGGCACCGCCACCCTGGTGCCTTTAGGGTTATTGTGCACGACGTGACACAAAATATCTGCTGGCTATCTGCCGAACGGCTCTGGTAGTTCCGCTTCAGCACTGATGATGTTGTAGAAATAGTGCGCTCTGGTTGGTCTGGATTATTCGGGATTTTTTATTTTATACAGAAATAAGTTATTTATAATTCAGATGAGAATAAAGTTAGTGTTGATTAAAATGAAGGAAAACAAATATATTGATCTGAAATATAGCACATTAATTTTAAATTTATTTAGGTTCAATTACCAAACATACAATCTTAATTTAATTTAAAGCAAACAATACATTTAAAAGATATGGGTTGTATGCACTTTTTTTTTAATAAAAAAAGATATATATCCAAAAAACAAGGCCTTAAAGGGTTAAACTCTTGTCACTGTAACAGACACAATCTCTCTCTCTCTCTCACACACACACACACACACACACACACACACACACACACACACGTCAAGTCACTTCCATTTTAGATGCAATATTGAATAAGCAGAAAATTCGGATTTTCTGCTTTGAAAATATAAATAAGCATAAGAATTGAATAAGCACTTTTAATATTCTAAACAGAATAAGCACTAGTCGCTAATGAATAAGTACTAGTACTTAATGGAATAGATACTAGTATCTAAAAAATAAGTACTAGTAGCATGAAAATAGAGACTAGTAGGTTAAAATGATAAAATGTTAAAACGGCTTGCCATATTGGCTCAGAGAGAGAGAGAGAGAAAATGACCTTTTAGATACTAGTACCTATTAATAGATACTAGTATTTATTCAATAAATACTAGTACTAAGTCATTAGATACTAGTACCTATTAAATAGATACCAGTACTTATTCATTAGCTACTAATACGTATTCAAAAGAATATCTAAAGAATAAGCACTTGTATCTAAAGAATAGGCACTAATACTAAAGAATAAGCACTAGTCGCTAATGAATAAGTACTAGTACTTAATTGAATAGATACTAGTATCTAAAAAATAAGTACTAGAAGCATGAAAATAGAGACTAGTAGGTTACAATGATTAAATGTTAAAACGGCTTGCCATATTGGCTCAGAGAGAGAGAGAGAGAGAAAATGACCATATTCAAAGCAAAATATCTGACTTCCTCTTGGTCTGAGCTAATGACAGTTAAATAGAAAGTTGTCCGGCTTGATCTGAACAATATGCGTACCGAGTTTTATGATTGTAGGTAAAACTATAAAACTAACCCCCCCACTTTTGTCAAAAGGTGGCGCTACTGAGTCCCTGCACCACGCCCGTTTCTGAAACTTTGCACATGTCTACTGGCTAATAAATGTGATCTGTCTGTCGAGTTTCATGCAATTTCAAGCAATTTCAGGCATGCTAAGAGTCTCAAAAGCATCCAAAAAGAATTTTAAAGTTTGATGCGTTGCCACGGCAACAGTATCAAAGATATCAATAATCCTTTCACAGGTCTACATCTGCCGTGTATTTACATTATACAGATGAAGTTTGAAGCAAATCGGGTTAAAATAAGAGGGTGATTTCAAAGCATTTTGAAAGTGACACACTTCCTGCTGCCAGTTGGTGGCGCTATAACTTTGACTCACAATAGTCACATCCATGTGATCGGCCTCTTACAACGAACACACTGCTGAAGTTTCATTAAGATCAGCTAATGTATGCTGAAGTTATAACACACTTTCTGTTTCACGTTTCTCGCCATAAATTCGTTTCCTCGCCACGGCCAAACCGTTCGAGATATCAAAAATCCCCTGGCAATTTTTCATCCTCAATGTCTTGACTTCATGCTGACCGAGTTTCGTGGCATTTCTTTGAATTCTCTAGGAGAAGTACTTTAAATTCCATTGCATGCGTTTTACAAACAACCCTAAATAGCCGACTTCCTGTTGGGCTGGGGTAAAAAGTAAGAGCAGGAAGTATATATGAACCGATGAGATCTATATGTGTACCGAGTTTCATATTATTACATGCAAGCGTGTTTGATTTATGGACCAAGTTTTCGGACCCCGTTCCAGGGGGCGCTGTCGAGCCCCCCTGCCACGCCCGGGTACCACCTTCAGCCCAGCCCTGATGGCCGCGGGTTCTGACCTGTGTGCAAAGTTTCAAGAGTTTTCGTGCACGTTAAGAGCCCCAAAAGTGCCCGAATAGTCGTTAGAATAATAATAATAAATATAGCTGCGAGCAGCGATTACGGGCCCAAGCCGGTGGCACCGCAATCCCGGTGCCTTTAGTTACCTAAAGGCACCGGATCGGCGGTGCCACCGGCTTAGGCCCTTCATCGCTGCTCGCAGCTATATTTATATATATATATATATATATATATATATATAAACAAGCCGGTGGCACCGCCACCCTGGTGCCTTTAGGGTTACTGTGCATGACGGGCAATAACTTAACCCCGCTTTGACTGTTGAGAAGATGTGTACTGTAGAGCTTGCATTGGTGTGGGCTCTGCAAAAGTGTGCATTGAGGGCACATATCATATGCGTGAGCCACCTTCTGAAACCTAAAATGAAAAATGAGACACCCTACGGTCTCATGGACTTAATGGACACATGAAATCTCCGTCCTTTTGTTCATACAGGACATTATTCAAACTGCAAAGTGTTTACTTATATTTGTGAACAATCGCAATAAAACACAACATTGTGCTTTTGTCAAACTGTAAACTACAACTGTCACCCAACCAAAATCTCTTTTTTATTTTATACAGAAATAAATAATCTATCATTCAGATGAGAATAAAGTTAGTGTTAGGTCAAATTTTAAGGAAAACTCTGAAATATAGCACATTCATTTAAAATTCATTCAGGTTAAATTACCAAACATACAAATCTTAATGTAATTTAAAGCAAACAATACATTTAAAATATATGGGTTGTATGCCTATTTTTTTTATATAAAAAGATATATATCCAAAAAGACAAGGCCTAAACTTTAACAAGGGTTAAACAATCACTGTAACAGACACAATCATACACACACACACACACACACACACACACACACACACACACACACACACACACACACACACACACACACAGACACAGACACACACACAAGTCAAATCACTTACATTTTATATGCAATACATACTTTTTTCTGTTTCAGCAGTGAAAATAGTTAAACAAAGATCACAGCAGAACCATCGAGCATCTCACAGCAACGTGTTTTCTCATTACTGAATGATTCAGCATTTTGAACGAATCGGTTGACTCAAAGATTCAATGACCAATCCATAATCTGTCTCATTCATGAATGACACAGCCGTTCGAACGAATCGTTCGAACAAATGAATCAATGACTCGCTCATTAAGACGGTCGCCTGGCGACACCTAATGACGGTTTAGTGATATGTTTAAAAGTATCATTCTTTCAAACGATTGTTAATTAACTCATATTTGAAACATAAGCTATATATATATATATATATATATATATATACACACATATATATACACAAAAATAAAATAAAGACACATTTGAAGCGTGTTTGCTTACTAAATTGTGAGCAGAACGAAAGTTGCAGCAAATATCAGCAACAGGAGTCAAATTTCATTAATCACGAGGGTGAAGAGCTGACTGAAAAGATGATGACGGAATAGGCTATTTTATGTAAAAGCGCCTATTTAAGCGAATCTGTCATTGTACTCTTTTGTTGTTGTGTTTTCCGTGAAAAATAATAGACTATTGAACTCACAATTCAAGCAATTGGCCCCCGATATTGCACTAATTTTAAAGTGACACTAAAAAGTATGCGGCTGCAGTGGCATTCATTACGGTGCGCGTCCATGGTGACGAGCGAGCAAAACAGAGCGAACGTTTTTTCATTTCTACTTCCATAGAAATTCATTCGAGCGCACTGCGAGCGCCACCGCTATAAATGTCCTTACTTTACTTTCACTTTTAACTTAGCGATATAAAAGCCCCCAGCGGTGTTACACGTCAAATAACCGGTGAGAAAAAATTATCGGAGTCACATAGCAGCTACCTATATTTAAATACAACAGGCCTACCTGATTTTGAACACAAGAGGGCAGTATAGCCCTATGTATTATTTGATATATTTATTTTTTAACTGAATAGTGCATCCTGGCTGTTTTTAAACTTGTACATTATTCTTAAATTGAAAACAAGAATAAAATGGGTTTAGTTCTGATATTTGTATAATTTTATCTAGAAATAAATGGTGTATAATTAAATTTTTAGAAAATATGAGGCTTTTAGTGTTTTTTTTTTTTTTTACATGACTTTAATCCCTCGCCATAGCAAAACAATTAGAGATATTCAATAGATATTCACACTTATGCTTCTTTAATGTATTTTCATCATGTTGAAAAGGTTTGGTGGGAATAAAATAAACCACTTAAGAGGAGTGGGTAAAAATGTAGAGCCTGGTTTTGCAAAACATCCACATTAAGACCAAAATAGCCCACTTCCTGTTGGGCTGGCTTAAAGTTGTTTGGCCCGATGAGATCTATATGAGTACAGAGTTTCATAATATTACATGCAAGTGTGTTTGATTTATGGACCACGTTTTCTGACCAAGTTTATGGACCAAGTTAATTTAATTAATAAACTAATTATATAAAACTATTTTCAATGCACTACAATTCAACTGGTTATATGCCTTTACTTGTTAATACAACTTATTTAAAAAATACAAGGCGTAAAACATTTATTTTCTGTTTTAATGCAGGCCAAACCACACAGCAGTCAAATGGTTAATCTAGCCCCCCTCCCCCTCCCCACAATCACAGACACACACACACACACACATAGACTTGGGTTCAGAGAGAGAGATACATAAAATGACAATTTTCAAACCAAAATATCTGACTTCCTGTTGGTTGGAGCTATTGAGTGTAAATTAGAAAGTTGTCTGGCTCGAGGAGAACAATACACATACCGATTTTTATTACTGTAGATAAAATTACTCCCCCCACTTTTGACAAAAGGTGGCGCTACTGAGCCCCTCACCACCCCCGTTTCTGAAACTTTGCACATATCTACTGGCTAATAAATGTGATGTGTCTGTCGAGTTTCATGCAATTTCAAGTATGCTAAGAGTCTCAAAAGCATAAAAAAGAATATTAAAGTTTGATGCGTTGCCACGACAACAGTATCTAAGATATCAAGAATCCATTCACAGGTCTACATCTGCCGTGTGTTTACATTATAGTAGTGAAGTTTGAAGCAAATCGGGTTAAAATAAGAGGGTGATTTCAAAGCATTTTGAAAGTGACACACTTCCTTCTGCCAGTTGGTGGCGCTATAACTTTAACTCACAAGAGTCACATCATGTGATCGGCCTCTTACGACGAACACACTACTGAAGTTTCATCAAGATCAGTTAATGTATGAAGAAGTTATAACACACTTCCTGTTTCCATTATTCGCCATAATTTCGTTTCCTCGCCACGGCCAAACCGTTCGAGATATCAAAAATCCCCTGGCAATTTTTCATCCTCAATGTCTTGACATCATGCTGACCGAGTTTCGCTGCGATTGGTTGAATTCTCTAGGAGGAGTATATCGAATTCCAGGGGCATACGCTTCCAAACAAACCATAATAGCCGACTTCCTGTTGGGCTGGGGTAAAAAGTAAAAGTACAAAGGATATATAAACCGATGAGATCTATATGTGTACCGAGTTTCATATTATTACATGCAAGCGTGTTTGATTTATGGACCAAGTTTTCGGACCCCGTTCCAGGGGGCGCTGTCGAGCCCCCCTGCCACGCCCGGGTACCACCTTCAGCCCGGCCCTGATGGCCGCGGGTTCTGACCTGTGTGCAAAGTTTCAAGAGTTTTCGTGCACGTTAAGAGCCCCAAAAGTGCCCGAATAGTCGTTAGAATAATAATAATAATAATAATAATAATAATAATAATAATCCTTAGGAAAACAATAGGGCCTTCGCCTTTTCAAGGCTTGGGCCCTAATAATCCTTAGGAAAACAATAGGGCCTTCGCCTTTTCAAGGCTTGGGCCCTAACTATGGTTGAGAACTTGACAATTAAAATTGAGATTGAGAAATGTGAAACGTTATTGAGAACTAGAATAATTATTTTTATGTAAGAACAAATAAGCAGAAGCAGTACTGGATTAACAGTTGCTAAATGCTGATTAAACAAACAGCTTGAAAAGTTGACCATGAAAGAACTAGAAGCTGATGTTTTGCTTTCAAAAGATAAGGTTGTTCCCTTTCGTAGTCACTCCGAGTTACGTCGGATGACGACGAATGGGGGTTTCGCCTAGAAAGCCAATCATCTTCGTGTATTATAAAACGAGCCAATGGCGATGAAATGCCATGGGTCTGCGGAATTTGCATAGCGTAACTCCGCCCCACCTCGTGGGTATAAAAGGAGGACGCTCGGCAACATGCAGATATGTTTTCGCTTCGGAGCCAAGAGCTTCTCTTCACTCCACAAGCCAATCCTGACTTCATCTTCTGTGACGAGCGAACTCTCCGGTGTTGGTGTGACGGCGGTACCCAGCGAGTTCACATTGCCTGCGATCTGAGCAGTGATCTGCCAGTCTGTGTGTTTCTCCCTGGTCGCCTCAGCATCGCTGAGTTTTTTCTCTAAAAGAGCTGCACGTGGCACGTCTTTTTAAAGATGTCTCGCCCGTGTTCTTCTGGGTGCGGTCGTCTCCTGTCTTCCTTTGATGGGCACAATCGCTGCTTTGCGTGTTTGGGCTTAGAGCACGCTAAAGCAGCGCTTGTGGATGACTCATGTTCCTTCTGTGGGAACATGGCCATCGCAACACTGAGGTCTAGACTCAATGATCTCATTCGGGAGAGAGTCCCCTCATCCACACCCCGATCTACATCCTCCACGAGAGGCTGTACTTCGGCTGGTGGACAGGGTGATCTGAGGGTTACGGTGTGGGACAATCCGACGATGCGTCCTCGGACCACGCCCCCCTCTACAGTGTTGCAACCCGCGAGTGCCGCGGTGATTCTACCGGGTTCATCCTTCGATGCCCCGCGTGTTTCATTCGGCGCTCCAGAGGAAGACTCGATGTCGATCGCGGCATCACAAGGCGGGCAAGAGTCATCGGGAAGTGACGATGCGGCTGCGTTGCCTCCTTCTGGAGCTCCAGCGTTGCCCGTATCAGATCCCGAGATGACGGCCATGCTCTCCCGGGCCGCCGCGAGCATCGGGCTTGAGTGGAACCCTCCGCCCTGCCCTGAGCGCTCGCGGTTGGATGATTGGTTTTTGGGTGCGGCTGCCGCCTCACGGCCACAGCCAACCCCAATGCCATTCTTCCCGGAGGTGCATGAGGAGTTGACGAAATCATGGAAGGCTCCCTTGACCTCCCGTGTACGTTCGTCAGCTTTCTCCGCTTTTCCTCCCCTCGATGGGGCAGCCGCCCATGGGTACACTGGGATTCCCCCGGTTGAACGCTCTGTTGCCATGCAACTATGTCCTCAGAGTGCTTCATCTCGTGGTAATCCTAAGCACCCGTCCAAGGCCTGTAGATTCTCGTCCACCTTAGTGGCGAGGTCTCACAGAGCTGCAGGACAGGCGGCTGCCGCTCTGCATGCGATGAGCACCTTGCAGGTCTACCAGGCCCAGCTGCTCAGAGATATGCACGAGGCGGGGACTGACCCAGGGCTCTTCAATGAGCTGCGTGCCGCCACTGACCTCGCTCTCCGAGCGACGAAAGTGGCCTCACGCTCCCTGGGTCAGGTGATGGCCACCTCTGTGGTCCAGGAGCGTCACCTATGGCTGAACCTGGCTGATATGCGGGACGCCGAGCGTACCCGTCTGCTCGACGCCCCCATATCCCAGGCCGGCCTCTTCGGCGGAGCGGTTGAGGACTTTGCCCAGCAGTTCTCAACCGCACAGAAGCAGTCTGAGGCGATTAAACATATTCTGCCCCGACGGCCTGCTGCTGCCTCCACCCAGCCGTCGGTACAGACACCTCAGACTGCTCGCCGCCGAGGGCGCCCTCCTGTGGCTCCCTCCCCTCCCGCACGGCCCCAGCAGCAGCCTTCACCCGGGCCGCGTCGTGGAGGAGGCCGCAGGAAGGCGCCACAGCCCTCTCCAGCCCCGCGCCCCGCTAAACGCCAGGCTAAGCGGCGCTCCTGAGACGGGCTGCTCAGTGATGGTGTCGGTTTTTTCCCAGGAGGTGGTTGCAGGCCCCCTCCTTCCCCCGGCGGAGGGCCGGGGGAGAATCTTTTGTTCTCCCGCTGCCCACCCACGGGTGGGCAGTACCCTATTATGGTCAAAGAAAGAATCAATACACCCATCACTGAGCACACAGAGCCGGTTGACAGTGCGCGACGCCCCCGGGCCTCGCCGCTCTCATCCCCCTCTGTCACAGAGTTCTCGGACCGCAGTGTGTGCCGCCTCCGGGCCTCGCCACTCCCGTCCCCCTCTGTCCCGGAGGGTGCGGGCGACAGTGTGTGCCGTCTCCGGACCTCACCACTCTCGTCCCCCTCTATCGCCAGACCCCTGGCAGAGCAGACCCCCGTGGAACGCTGGTCCTTCCCTGGTCTCCTCTGTCAGGACGCGGAGCATGACCGCGCCCCCGCTCCGGGCCGCTTTGCCACCCTCGCCTGGGCTGGTCACTCCGCTTCGCTGCCCCTCCGGGGGGACGCCTGTGGTTCGTATGACCCCGCTGGTTCAGTATCTGACAGCTTGGTTGGAGCTTCCCAGCCTTTCTCGCTGGGTCGCCAGAACTATCAGGCTCGGCTATGCGATTCAGTTCGCACGGTCTCCTCCCCGCTTCAGGGGAGTTCGCTTCACTATGGTCGGTGGCAATGCCCCTATCATGAGAGCGGAGGTTGCTACCCTGCTGGCGAAGGGTGCAATCGAGACTGTCCCTCCAGCCGAGATGAGGTCAGGGTTTTACAGCCCGTACTTCATTGTCCCCAAGAAATCCGGTGGGTTACGGCCGATCCTGGATCTGCGCGTCTTGAACCGCTCCCTTCACAGGCTGCCGTTCAAGATGCTCACGGCCAAACGCATTTTCGAATGTGTGCGGCCACGGGATTGGTTTGCAGCCATAGACCTGAAGGACGCCTACTTTCATGTCTCCATCTTACCTCGACACAGACCGTTCCTACGGTTTGCTTTCGAGGGGCAGGCATACCAGTACGCGGTTCTCCCCTTCGGGCTAGCCCTGTCTCCTCGCGTCTTCACGAAGATCGTCGAGGCTGCCCTTGTTCCCCTTCGGGAACACGGGGTTCGCATCCTGAACTATCTCGACGACTGGCTGATCCTAGCTCACTCTCGAGACCAGGTTTGCGAACACAGGGATCTTGTGCTTCGGCACCTAGCCCGTCTGGGCCTTCGGGTCAACTGGGAGAAGAGCAAACTCTGCCCCGTGCAGAGGATCTCTTTTCTCGGTATGGAGATCGACTCGGTCGCCATGTCCGCGCAGCTTACGAGCGAGCGCGCACACTCGCTGCTGACTTGCCTTCGACAGTTCGATGGCAAGAGTGCGGTCCCACTGAAATTGTTTCAGAGGCTCCTGGGGCATATGGCATCCGCAGCCGCAGCAACGCCGCTCGGATTGCTTCATATGAGACCGCTTCAGCTGTGGCTTCGCGATCGAGTCCCGAGGTGGGCATGGCATCACGGCACGTTCCGAGTCCCAGTGACTCCGACCTGCCGTCAGTCCTTCACTCCGTGGAGGAACCTCAGCTTTCTACGGGCCGGAGTTCCCCTAGAACGAGTTTCCAGGCATGTTGTTGTCTCCACAGATGCCTCTTCCACGGGTTGGGGCGCCATGTGCAACGGACATGCTGCCGCGGGCTCCTGGACAGGACCCCAGCGCCTTTTGCACGTCAATTGCCTCGAGTTGCTGGCAGTACGCCTTGCCCTGCACCGTTTCCTCACGTTGCTCAGGGGTCAACACGTACTAGTCCGTTCAGACAATACCGCGACTGTAGCGTACATCAACCGTCAGGGTGGTCTACGCTCCCGCCGTATGTCGCAACTCGCACGCCACCTCCTCTTATGGAGTCAGAAGCACCTGAGGTCCCTTCGTGCTATCTACATTCCGGGAGATCGGAACTTTGCAGCCGACGAGCTGTCTCGGTTTCGGCCCATCTCCGGCGAATGGAGACTCCATCCCCAGTCGGTTCAGCTGATTTGGGACCAGTTCGGGGACGCACAGATAGATCTGTTTGCCTCTCACGACTCGACCCATTGCGCCCTGTTCTATTCCCTGACCGAGGGCTCTCTCGGCACGGATGCACTGGCGCACAGCTGGCCGCGGGGCCTACGCAAGTATGCGTTTCCCCCAGTGAGCCTTCTCGCACAGACCTTGTGCAAGATCAAGGAGGACGAGGAGCAGCTCATTCTGGTTGCGCCGTATTGGCCCACCCGGACCTGGTTCTCCGAACTGGTGCTCCTCGCGACAGCACCTCCTTGGCCAATTCCTCTGAGGAAGGATCTCCTTTCTCAGAGACGGGGCACCCTTTGGCACCCTCGACCCGATCTCTGGAGGCTCCACGTGTGGCTCCTGGACGGGACGAGGCAGGTTTGAGTACCCTGCCACCAGCGGTGGCGGCTACCATCACTTCCGCTAGAGCATCGTCCACGAGACATGTCTATGCGTTGAAGTGGAACCTCTTCGTCAACTGGTGCTCTTCTCGTCGAGAAGACCCCAGGAGGTGCTCGATCTCTGTCGTGCTTTCCTTCCTGCAAGAGGGGTTGGAGCGAAGGCTGTCTCCCTCCACCCTGAAGGTGTATGTGGCCGCTATCGCCGCATATCACGAAGCAGTTCAAGGTAAGTCTCTGGGGAAGCACGACCTGATCGTCAGGTTCCTGAGAGGAGCGAGGAGACTAAATCCTCCTCGTCCTCCTCTCGTTCCCTCTTGGGACCTCTCAGTGGTCTTAAATGCCCTGCAGAGGGCTCCCTTTGAGCCTCTGCAATCAGTGGAGCTTAAGTTCCTGTCTATGAAGACAGCGCTCCTGGTTGCTTTGGCCTCCATCAAGAGGGTAGGGGACCTGCACGCATTCTCCGTTGACGAAGCGTGCCTGGAATTCGGGCCCGGTCACTCTCACGTGATCCTGAGACCCCGGCCTGGATATGTGCCCAAGGTTCCCACCACTCCCTTCCGGGACCAGGTGGTGAACCTGCAAGCGCTGCCCCGGGAGGAGGCAGACCCAGCCTTGGCACTGCTCTGTCCAGTACGCGCTCTCCGCGCTTACGTAGACAGAACGCAGTGTTTCAGGACCTCAGACCAGCTCTTTGTCTGTTATGGTGGGAGACTGAAGGGAAAGGCTCTCTCAAAGCAGAGGTTGTCTCACTGGATAGTGGACGCCATTGCTTTGGCTTACCAACAGCAAGGCCGACCGTGCCCCCTTGGTGTGACAGCCCACTCCACCCGGAGTGTGGCTTCCTCTTGGGCTCTAGCGCATGGCGCCTCGCTGGCAGACATTTGTAGAGCTGCAGGCTGGGCGACACCCAACACATTCGCCAGATTCTATAATCTCCGAGTGGAGCCTGTGTCCTCTCGTGTACTCGCTTCAGTCAGCTAGTACTGGACCCGCTCAGGTGTCTTCGCTTGCTCGCCTTTCCACTCCACGGACTGGATACGTGCGATTATTCCTCAGGTGAGCCTTCCTCTCTGAAGCCCTGAGTTCCTCCAGCACTGTTGATGCTGGCGCCAGTGTCTATTGCCTGGGCGTCGGCTAGGTGCCTCCGTGTGCATGGTTCCTCCCTGAGTAACCCCCACATGTGTATTTCCACTGTAAGCCTCCTGAGCATGTGTCTTTCCCTTGGCAAGCCATCTTGCCCTCCTGGAGTTGAAAGTTGCCACCCCTCGGGCTGGTCACTCCAGTGTTCCTCCATATGTAGCCCTCCGGCCATATGTGTATCTTAAGTCCTCCCTACGGGTAGGCATGCTGCGGCATATCTCCTCTGAGATATGCTTCCCAGTGTACCTTGGTATTCCTGTGTTAAGTAGGACTCCTTCGTCTGTGCCAGTATCACGACAGGGGGATCAGACTTTTCGCAGGGCACTGGAAGACAGCTGTGAAGGTGGCGTGATTTCACGGGGACCCCCATTCGTCGTCATCCGACGTAACTCGGAGTGACTACGAAAGGGAACGTCTCGGTTACTTATGTAACCCTCGTTCCCTGAGTAGGGAACGGAGACGTTACGTCTCCCTGCCACTTCCGCTGTACCGCTGGGTAGACGCCTGAGTTCAGTCTCGGCTCCTCAGCGAAGACATATCTGCATGTTGCCGAGCGTCCTCCTTTTATACCCACGAGGTGGGGCGGAGTTACGCTATGCAAATTCCGCAGACCCATGGCATTTCATCGCCATTGGCTCGTTTTATAATACACGAAGATGATTGGCTTTCTAGGCGAAACCCCCATTCGTCGTCATCCGACGTAACGTCTCCGTTCCCTACTCAGGGAACGAGGGTTACATAAGTAACCGAGACGTTATTGGCTGTAATGAAACAGTTTGCTTATCTGAATCTGATGTGTGCTGTGGCTGAAACTGCCAGTGCAACAGACTCAATCTGAGTGGAAATTTGTAATGCCTAAATTTCCTGATGTGTGGGCAAAAGACAAATATAAATAATGTTTGTTTGAAACCGTATGTAATATCTGGCAAAGATGCCTTAAGCTGGGATAGAGTTAAAAGATGGTAGATAAAGTTAGACGTTCATGAGAGTGCAGTGTACCAGTCCCTCTCTCATTCAATGTCTCTCTCTCATTCAATGTCAGCTAAAAGCTGTTACCCGAGTCGGTGTCATAAGTGATAAGCTATTTGTAGTGACATCTTTGATTAGGTTATTTTCGGACCAGTAACTTCTTTGTCTGATCTTAGTCCCCACCATGAAACGGGGGCGGGGCCGACGGAAATGTACACTGAATGTACGGTTGTGATGTAAATCCACTGAGTAGCAAGGTTGCTGCTTTTAAGATGGTTAATGGATTTAAGTGATTAAATACTGTTGTTATTAACCTGTCTCCCTGTGTTACAACTATTAGGCAGTCCAAATGGCCCTGGTGACTCTTGATTGTGTCTTTCCTGAGCTCCAGAGAACAACAGATTTTGTTGAAGAAAACGGTCAAAGATTCTGTGATGGGAAAAAGCGGTTACCAGTGGGCACGAGTGATCATCTCTATGACGGGTAAGACCTTCTTTGGCCAGACAGGGGGCAACCTAAGGCAGGGGGGTCACGTAAAGTCACTGGGCATCTCCTGAATGGAGGTGTGTTATGTGAGACAGGTATGAGAGTTGAGCAGGAGCTGTGAGGCCAGCAGCGTCCTTATACCGTTAAGGGGAGATGAAGCGGTGACGAGTTACTGCAGTCTGCCCCAGAAACAAAGCTCCTCTATACCACTCCCCAGAAACCGCATTAGTTGTATGGCTTGTTTTTCATTGTGACAAGCGTCTGAAAATATGCCAGGGGGGACAACACCCTGATGGAGGTTATAGATAAAGAGCTAACTGAAATGGGCTTTCGGGGTTCAGTCGGAGCCATGAAGTGATTCCCATTAGTTGTTGTGGAGACAGTAATAAAACTTTTTGATGTCGGTTGCCTTATGGGCAAGGAAAATCATAGTGTTGATTTTGAACGAATATGTCTATAACATAGTTTTAACTCTTGAAGGTCGTTAGACATGGTAGTGGCTAAAGATGAAGACAGCTTTTGATTTAAGAAAAGTCTGGATAACAAAGGTGAATGGTCAAAGATTATTGTAACAAATTTAATATTACATTTTATATAAGTTACAGTCTTAGAAATTTATTTATAGTGAGAGAGACTGCTTGAGCGGAGGAAGGGATGGTAACTGTGTCTGTCTTTCTGTCATCGGCCTGCTAGAGCAAGCTGAAGCAAAATAATGATAATGAAACAAAACAACTCAGCTGACCTCGTTAAATTCTAATGAATAATGAACAGGCATGCTTTGAAACTGGTTAAGAGACCATGTAAAATTAGGTAGAAGCTACAGGAAAATGGGAAGTTTAAAATCTTATTTAAAATTTAAATCTTTTAGCAATTATATAAAGAAAAATGAACATTGAAAATGAACAGTTAACATATGTGTGTCTAGTATGAGTGCGTGTGATGGTGACAGCACTTTATGTCTTGTATGTATTAGTTTGGGGTACTATTATTTCCTGATTTTGAGGATATTGTGTCATTAACCTCTGGAATTAGTGTTTTATCATTACAGATGGGTTAAGTGAAATGACCAACTTTAAAAAAGTTGATAATTCTAAGTCAATCTGATGAAAAGACAATGCAGAACATGGGACGAGCTTTAATTGGAGTGGTTCTCCAGCTCTGTCTGCTATTGGTAATTATGAATGCTTTTGTCATTTATGATATTGAACTGAATTACTCTCTGGATTAGTATTTTATATAAATTGGAATTGTAAAGAAGATTGCCGTCCATTCTGGGGTAAAACTCTTGTCTAAATTCAACTGAGGGTCTAAATTTAAATAGACAACTAGGTGGGATCATAAGGATAAACGTAGGAAAAAAAAAAAAAATATATATATATATATATATATATATAGACTTGACGGCAGAGAGACAAAGTGACACATTGGCTAAGTCACTATCCAAATTATCCAGAGTGAGCTCCCTCATTTTTTATTGAAAGGCCGGAGGGCCAACAAAGGAGGAGTGAATATAACTTCTAAAAAGAAAAGGTTTTATTTCTCAATCCATTAAATGTATGTATGACATTAGATTTCTAAGAAAACTACAATTTAATAAAGGTAAAAAGAGAAAGCAGCTATATGGCTGTGGGCTGGGATCTGAGTAACATAATATTTTGGTTTCTGTAAAACTGTAAAGATAAGTGGAACTGAGACAAATACTGTGAGAAGTAGTTATAATGAAAAATAAAGTTGAAGTTAATGATAAGAAAACAATAGTATTGAAGAATTAATAAAATACCATGATTTCCCTAACAAGGGAACTTTAAGTGTCACTAGGCTGACAGTGGTGAGAGACTCGGATGCAGAAGGAACTGGCATGTAGGGCAAGATGGAAGAAATATAGTAGAAAAAAAATGTATGTTATGAAAATACAATTTCTGATAGAATTTATGGAAGTCAAATTAAGTTTAAATGGTATGGAAAAGTGAGTTTCAAAATAAAAATAATAAGACATTGTATGATTGACAGGGATTCAAGTGATATAAGGATAAGGAATGAACAAAAGCTTTATTAAGCAGAATGGGGAACGATCCTATATTTTAGTGGTAAAATAATGACTGAAATGATGATGTGAATTTGTTTTATTTTATTTCTATTTTTGAAACAAACAAAAAAGGGTATAAGATGTTATACAATTAAAATGGTACATGCTATGTGACTGTAAACTGAAGGATGATTTCAGTAAAGACTTAAAGTGCTTACATCGATTATTATGGGCCTTAATTATTAATATTTTATTTGTTTGTTGTTTATTTTTAGTTAGACAACCATTGTGTTTTGAACCTAAAGGGTCTATAAAAGGGGTAGTGAAAATAATGGATTAACCATCCAACTTTGTTTATAATAAAAGGATTTGGAAATCAAAATTTTATTTAAAAAAAATTAATTAAAAAAAAAAAACCTAGTGCTTATATTCTGGTATTCATGATTATAGACAATGTCTTTATTTAGGATCTGAGTAGTGACTGTGGATCTAGCCCATGCTAGGAATACAGCAATAGTGCTTGCTTATTTAGCCTGGCTTCCAGAGAATAAATATGTACTTGTTTCGAAATCAGTTATGTGTTTTATAAAAATTTTAACCTGACTGATAAACTGAGGAAGAATGACATTGATGTCCTGTTGTGAGTGGAAGGTGGGAGAGCCTCTTAATGGGGACTGGAATTTTTAGTATCCAGCATGTCCGTGACGAGGTGAAGAGACAAGTGTGACCCGTCAAGGGAGCATGCGTCACCACTCCTCCCTTCCGTAGTGACCTCACTGGTTAGACCAGACGTGGCGGTATTGGACCCCACATTGGTCTAAAACGGGGGACTGAAGGGTTGGTCAAAATCCCTTGCCTCTTCAAATACATCTATAATCATATCCTTTTGAATGCTTATATACTTCCTTTATAAAAATCAATAATCAAATATATTCATTATCACATAATAATTTGTATATTCTTTGTGCTTGTGAAATTATATTGTCTTAAATGCATGTGATGTAAGTAACCAGTTTCTTTTAGGTGCATTCCAATCTTACTTTGAGATTGCACGCAGTACACGCAGGACACGAAGGCCATGTAACCCACAAGGCCGTTTGTCTCTTTCTCTGGTATCAGTAGAGGGTCCTAAAGGCAGCATGGACACATATGATTCTTCGCTGGACATATGGTCAAGCTATATTGAGCGTTACTATATCGAACTTTAATTGTTGTATAAAAATGTATTCTTTCCAGTATATTTCCTTCCTTCGGAGTAAATGCCAGTGATCTGTTTTTCTCCCAAATGAGTGAATGTTTTAGCATTATGTATTGGTATACTTAACTGATAATAAGGAGCTCAGACTCTCTTCAGCCTTGATGGGAGCTGTTATTTGCTAGTGTCTGTTATGTGTGTGTGTGTGTGCGTATGATATTCTATGTAGGTTCTGGACGTTCGGACCAGACACCCCGGCGCCCTTCTCTAACCTGCGAGGCCACCACAGACCTAAATCTAATGAGTGGACGACAACTATCTTGACTAATGGCGATAGGCACCCCTATCTCCTCACATGTGTTAAATTGTTTAGGCTCTTAATAATTCTTAGCCAATGAGAATCGTTCAACCTGTAAGCAATGACGTAGCTTAGACCTTGGAAATGGTATAACTGCTGTGATCTTTGTAACTGTAAGCGGGCCGGCCTACGAACTCCTGTGCGAGTATTGAAGCTGACTTCTGCTGATGAAACTGCAAACTATCTTCAGTAAATATTTTCTTTAATTTTTTATAATTCTGACTCTGGGTCTTCATTCTTCATATCTGGTTCTGGGTCTTTAACTGTACACCCCTTGCAGTAGCCTCCTCTGAGCATGGCCCTAGTTAATGCTAGATCCATATGCAACAAAAATTTTATCCTAAATGACTTTCTAACCAGACATGAATTGGATATTTTATTTATGACGGAGACCTGTGCCAGTGCTGGCGAGTTGTCAGTTTTCGAGGAACTTTGTCTGCCGGACTGTTGTTTCATTAGTACCCCAAGGTCTACTGGTAGGGGTGGTGGCGTTGCTATGGTTTTTAAACAATTACTTAAAATACTTACAGTCTCTGTTCGGAGCTACTTGTCATTTGAAGTACAGTGTGTAGCATTACAGTCTGCTTCCTCTGCTCTGTTACGTGACATAACGATCCGACCTCATGAGGACTCAGCGGAGAAGAGGGGCCATGCCAGGGACTGTTCATGCTCCGTTTGCCCAGTCAGAGACTGTTCACGTTCCGTCTGCCCAGCGAGAGACTGTTCAGGTCACGTCTGCTCAGCGAGAGACTGTTCACGTCACGTCTGCCCAGCGAGAGACTGTTCACGTCACGTCTGCCCAGCGAGAGACTGTTCACGTCACGTCTGCTCAGCGAGAGACAGTACACGCTCTGTCTTCCCAGTCAGAGACTGAGCATGTCCTGTCTGCCCAGTCTGAGACAGATCCAGAAATGCCCATTTGTGTGGCCGCCAAGGCACTTACGGACTATCTGGAGCATCTGGCTCGGATCCTGGACATGCCCGTGTCTCCTGTTCCAGAGCCAGAGCCAGTGTCTGCTGTTCCAGAGCCGGAGGCAGAGCCAGTGCCCGTTCCAGAGCCGGAGGCAGAGCCAGTGCCCGTTCCAGAGCCGGAGGCAGAGCCAGTGCCCGTTCCAGAGCCGGAAGCAGAGCCAGTGCCCGTTCCAGAGCCGGAGGCAGAGCCAGTGCCCGTTCCAGAGCCGGAGGCAGAGCCAATGCCCGTTCCAGAGCCGGAGGCAGAGCCAAGGCCCGTTCCAGAGCTGGAGCCAATGTCTCTTCCAGAGCCAGTGTTTGTTTCTGTGTTTGTTCTTGTGACTGTTACAGTTCTTGTGTCTGTTCCTGAGCCGGTCTCTGTTGTTCCTGAGCCGGTGTCTGTTGTTCCTGAGCCGGTGTCTGTTGTTCCTGAGCCGGTGTCTGTTGTTCCTGAGCCGGTGTCTGTTGTTCCTGAGCCGGTGTCTGTTGTTCCTGAGCCGGTGTCTGTTGTTCCTGAGCCGGTGTCTGTTGTTCCTGAGCCGGTGTCTGCGGTTCCTGAGCCAGTGTCTGCTGTTCCTGAGCCGGTGTCTGCTGTTGCTGAGCCTGAGCCACCGTCGTGGCCGCCCGAGGGGTCTTCACCGCCCTGGCCGCCCGATGGGTCGTCTGCTTCGCCCTGGCCGCCCAATGGGTCGTCTGCTTCGCCCTGGCCGCCCGATGGACTGTCTGCTCCGCCCTGGCCGCACGATGGACTGTCTGCTTCGCCCTGGCCGCCCGATGGACTGTCTGCTTCCCCCTGGCCGCCGAAATGGACTGTCTGCTTCGCCCTGGCCGCCCGATGGACTGTCTGCTTCGCCCTGGCCACCCGATGGACTGTCTGCTTCGCCCTGGCCGCCCGATGGACTGTCTGCTTCGCCCTGGCCGCCCGATGGACTGTCTGCTTCGCCCTGGAGTAAGCGGTCTGTCCCTCCCGTCCCGCCCTGGTCTGTCCCTCCCGTCCCACCCTGGTCTGTCCCTCCCGTCCCACCCTGGTCTGTCCCTCCCGTCCCGCCCTGGTCTGTCCCTCCCGTCCCGCCCTGGTGTTTTCTTCCGTCCCGCCCTGGTGTTTCCTTCCTGTCCCGCCCTGGTGTTTACTTCCTGTCCTGCCCTGGTGTTTCCTTCCTGTCCCGCCGTGGTCTTATGGAGCGTCTGGTAGCCGCTCTGTAGGGAGGGGGTAATGTCACATGCCTGTCCTGTCTTGTGTTGCACATGGGTGTTTTGTTATTTTGGGCCATGTGCTCTGGTCGTTGTCTGATCCCTCCCCCTCGTTACCTGATTATTGTTTGAGTTCTTCCACCTGTCCCCTCTTGATTTGTTCCCTTCTTAAGTCTCCTCTTGTTTGCAGTCTTTGTCAGATCGTTTGTCTAATGTCTCCTGTTCCCCGTGATTCCCCGTTCCCCGCTTCATGTTAAGGTTCAGTTGTTTCATTCTTATTTATTGTGTTTTTCCCCCTCGTGGGTTTTTGCTTTGTGTTTGTTTATTTTTGTAATAAATTACCATCCTCTGCATTTGAGTCCTCACACCTTTTTTACCTTGCACGTTCCGTGACAGTTCTGTGCTCTCATCTATAGGCCACCTAACTTTGACAGTGTGTTTATAAGTGACTTTTCTGAATTTTTTACTTCTGTTGTCCTGTTGTATGATCGCATGTTATTATTGGGTGATTTCAATGTACATGTTTGCTGCCCCGGTCGTCCCTTGGTTTCTGAGTTCTGTAATGTTTTGGACTCATTTGGTTTTACATAACACATGAATCAACCAACACATGTCCGTGGTCATACTCTTGATATTATTATGTCATATGGGACCTCTGTAGATAATGTATTTATCGAAAATGCTTCCTTCTCTGATCATATGCCCATTATTTTTACGATCCCTGTTATGAGTTCTGCCGTTATTAAGAAGCCTGCAGGCTCCTTTTCTCGTTTTATAAATCCACGTACCGCCTCTCAGTTTAGCGAGATATATCTAGCTTATACTGTTGAAATGTCGATCTTGATTGCTGAGTCTTCCTGTGGCCCTGATGAGTTAATTTCTCTGTTTTACGCAGCCTGTTCTGATATTTTAGATTCTATTGCCCCTTTGAAGATGAAACAACCAAAGCAAAAAACTTTATTATTGGCTGGACGACAATGCCCGTTCTCTGAGGCAGGCTTGTCATAAAGCGGAGACGAGATGGAAGCGCGATCATTTAACTGTGTCATTTGAGATCTTTAAGGAGTGTCTGATTATGTTTCAGAATGCTGCTAAGTTAGCTAGATCAAATTACTTTTCTGAATGAATTTATAAACACTCGCATAGACCTAAGATTTTATCTTCTACGATAAATTCAGTAATTAATCCAAGTTGCCAATTTCATGGGGAAACCTCGGCAGAACTTTGTGAGAATTTTTTGAATTTCTTTGCTGATAAAGTGACATTTATTCATTCATCCTTTATTTTACATCTTTCAGATCAGTTTTTAAATTTGTTGGCTAGTCCGTCTTCTTTCTACATTTTCAGCACGTCTCTTTAACAGATCTCTATGAGCTGGTTAACAAGATGAAGATAACTACCACAACACTTGATGTCATTCCATCAGAGATTATTAAAGCTGCTTTTCCTATAATTGGCCCCAGTGTCTAAGTGTTTTTTAATTCATCTTTGAACAATGGGGTAGTCCCAAATAGTTTTAAGCATGCGGTTGTTCAGCCTTTGCTTAAGAAACATAGTCTGGATGAGGGTTGCTTTAATAATCTTCGGCCTGTCTCTAAGTTATCATTTTTATCAAAACTCTTAGAAAAAGTTGTGCTGTCCCAACTGAATTTGTTTTTAAATACAGCCAAGTTATTAGAACCTTTTCAATCTGGTTTTACTGCCCATCATAGCACGGAATCTGCCTTTTTAAAAGTGCTCAACGACATTTTAATTGCAGTTGATGCTGGTAAAAATGCTGTATTGATCCTACTTGATCTTACAGTGCCTTTGATACTGTAGACCATAATATTCTTATTAGGCGTTTAGAGCATTCATTCGGTATTAAGGGTACAGCTTTAATGTCGTTTAGTTCCTATCTTAAAGACAGGTCTTTTTCTGTGGAGATAGGCAAGTTCTCTTCATCTGCTGCTCCTATTTTTAGTGGAGTACCTCAGGGTTCCATTATGGGTCCGCTTCTTTTTAACTTATATATGCTACCGCTTGGGGATATTATTAGAAAGCACAATGTTTTATTCCATTTTTATGCCGATGATACTCAGCTGTATCTGCCATTGAAAGCTGGCGAGTCCATTCAGTCCTTGATGGATTGCATTCGGGACATTAAGGATTGGTTATCGATTAACTTTCTCCAACTCAATGATGACAAATCGTAAATTATTGTCTTTGGCACACCAAAACTGAGAAATAGTCTTATTAAGGAACTGGGTAACCATTTCCCCTCAGTTTCCTCTCAGGTCAGGAACCTTGGTGTCATTCTTGACTCTGAATTATGTTTATCCAAACAAATTAATTCTGTTGTGAAATTTTTTTTTTTATCAATTACTGTTAATTTCCAAACTCAAATCATTTTTGTCATTCCACGATCTGGAGAAGGTTATTCATGCTTTTATTACCTCATGCTTGGACTACTGTAATTCATTGTATTTGTAAGGCCGTTTCTCGGCTGGTCTTACCTCGTCCACACTCAAGGTGTACGTGGCTGCCATTGCGGCTTTCCACGCTCCTCTGGATGGTGGGCCTCTGGGGAGACATCAGCTGGTCGTACGTTTCCTCCGTGGGACTCGGAGGATGAGACCTGCAGCTCGTACCAGAGTTCCCACATGGGACCTGGCCATGGTTCTCGAAGGGCTGGTCGAGGCCCCCTTCGAACCTCTGAAGTCGGCTGAGGCCAAAAACCTTCCCTCAAGTTATCTTTTTTATTAGCCATTACATCTCTGAGGAAAGGAGGGGATCTTCAGGTGCTCTCTATATCTCATGGGTGTCATGATCCTGGTTCTTTCCTTCTGTTTTCTTTCCTTTGTCTCCCTCTGCTGGTAATACTACATCTCCTCTCTCTCTCTCCTTTCTCACGCACTCACCCATCATCTCTTCCCCTCATTACCATCAGCTGTATCATGATCATCTCACCTACACACCTGTTCTCTATATTCCCCTTATCTCCACGCTACTTCTAGCTCTCTCTTTCTTGTCTCTTTTGTCGGATTATTGTTTGACCTTCATGCACGCTGTATATGCAACATCTCAGAAGCTGTATGTCTTGTCCTGTCCTGTCCTGTCCTGTCAAGTCCTGATTGTAAGAACGTCAATTATCTACTGCTGTGTTTTACCACTTCTGTGCCGTACCCAGCCATCTCCGAGGAGTGTAGCAGAGGGTCCCTCTTCAAGCCCGCTGTCCCGTCTACCGTGCTCACGAACCTTCAGGTTCTCCGGCTGAGGTCATCTATCCTCGTCTGAACAAGCAGCCGTGCGCTGCACAGTTTCCTCAGTGAAAGAGACTGTTTCTGTTTATTCAGCCTGTGAGGCGTTGTCTTATTTTTCATTGACTTTTTCTGTTTATTCAGCCAGTGAGGCGTTGTCTTATTTTTCATTAAAAGATTTACCTGCAATCACTTCTGGACTCCTCTGCTCCGTGACAGAATAATCCGACCCTAAGATGGATCCGGCTGGTGATCACCCCATCCAGGCCGCCGTGGAGATGCAGGGAGCTTTTTTGGGGAGACACGACGAGGAACTCTACGTGGCTCACCGTGCTGTGGACCCTTTGTCTGCTCAAGTGGCCGACCTTTCTCAGCAGCTTCACAGGGTCCGTTTGGATGCGGCTCATCCTGCCGTTCTGGAGTCACCTGAAGGGCAGGGCCCGCGAGTGGGGAACGGCAGTTTGGAATGCTGAATGTCTGATTCGTTACTCTCTGTTTAAGGAAGAGATGCTGCGCGTTTTTGACCGCTCTGTCCATGGTCCTGAGGCCTCGCGCGCATTATCCACATTACGTCAGGGAAGACGCTCTGTCTCCGACTTTTCTGTGGAATTTCGGACCCTCGCCACCTCTTGTGGATGGAACGAGCCAGCCCTGGTGGCTCGCTTCACTTAGGGCCTCAATGCCGAGATAAGGGATGATGTACTGGCTCGGGAGTTTCCCACTCACCTCGATCCCCTGATCGACTCAGCCTTACGCGTGGAGAAGCGCTTTGAATTGCGCCAACGCGCTCATCGCACCGTGACCACACCCACTCCTTCGTTCTTTGCCAACACTCCGCTGTCTTCTACAGACCCAGAACCCATGCAGCTGGGTGGAATATGGATTTCAGCCACCGAACGCCAGCGCCAGATTGTCAACCGCCTTTGCCTCTACTGCGGGTCTGACAAGCACTTCGTTTCGGCATGCCCGGTAAAAGCCAGAGCTCACCAGTCATGAGAGGGAGACTGGTGAGCGGATCCTCTCTAGACCCTCTATCACGCTCTCGCACTACGCTTTCCGTTTTTCTCCGCTGGATTGATTCCTCTGTCACCTGTCCAGCCCTGATTGACTCTGGAGCTGAGGGAAATTTTATGGATGAGAACTTGGCTTGCAGGCAGGGTATTCACCTTGTTTATCTTCAGGAACCTACGTCAGTCTTCGCCCTGGATGGCAGCGTTCTCGCCCAGGTTAGCCGTTCCACAGCACCGGTGAGTCTCACCGTATCTGGCAACCACACAGAGACTATTTCTTTTTTGATTTTCAATTCCCCTAGTACCCCTTTAGTTTTAGGCCATCCTTGGCTTACCGAACATAATACCCATATTAGTTGGACTAAGAATTCTATACTCTCCTGGGGTCTCTCCTGTCATGTTAATTGTCTTGTGTCTGCAGTTTCTCCCGTGTCCTCTGTTTCAGTTTTTCAGGAAGAACCAGGGGATTTGTCTGGGGTTCCCGAGGAGTACTTCGATTTGCGAGCGGTTTTCAGTCGTTCCCGGGCCGCATCTCTCCCTCCCAACCGTCCTTACGATTGTAGTATAGAGTTTCTCCCGGGTACCACGCCCCCCCGCGGGAGGCTCTACTCTCTTTCGGTACCAGAGCGTAAGGCTCTTGAGAAGTATCTTTCCGAATCATTAGACGTGGGTACTATCGTTCCGTCCACTTCGCCGGCGGGGGCAGGGTTTTTTTTTGTTAAGAAAAAGGATGGTTCGCTGCGCCCCTGCATAGATTACAGAGGGCTGAACGACATAACTATTAAGAATCGGTATCCTTTACCTCTCATGTCTTCAGCCTTTGGGATCTTGCAGGGGGCGCAATACTTCACGAAACTAGATCTTCGCAATGCCTATCATCTGGTCCGCATCAGGGAGGGTGACGAGTGGAAGACGGCGTTTAATACACCCCGCGGTCACTTCGAACGTTCTTCCGTTCGGATTGGTCAACGCTCCCGCCGTGTTCCAGGCACTTATTAATGATGTCCTCAGGGACATGTTAAACCTTTTCGTGTTCGTTTACCTAGACGATATCCTGATTTTCTCCCCTAGTCTCCAAGTTCATGTGCAGCACGTTAGACAGGTGCTTCAGCGCCTCTTAGAGAACCGTCTTTTTGTCAAAGCCGAGAAATGCACCTTTCACGGCCCATCTGTTACATTTCTCGGCTCCGTTATCTCCGCCCAGGGGATTAGTATGGACCCTGTCAAAGTTCGTGCGGTTACCGACTGGCCCCTACCTGAGTCTCGTGTCGCCCTTCAGCGTTTTTTGGGGTTCGCGAATTTCTATCGACACTTTATTCAGGGTTTTAGTCAGATTGCGTCCCCCCTTTCCGCGCTCACCTCGGTCAAGACTCAGTTCTCCTGGACTGATGCCGCCCAGGCGGCTTTTGAGCGTCTCAAATATCTCTTTTCTTCCGCGCCTATTCTGATTACCCCGGATTTAGAGACACAGTTTATCGTCGAGGTCGACGTCATCATCGACGCTCCGCTGTTGATGAGCGGATTCACCCCTGCGCCTTTTTCTCTCATCGTCTTACCCCTGCCGAGCGGAATTATGATGTTGGAAATTGAGAGCTTCTGGCCATTCGCCTTGCGTTAGGGGAGTGGCGTCACTGGCTGGAGGGTTCTGCGGTTCCGTTCGTGGTTTGGACTGACCATAAGAATCTCGAGTACATCCGTTCAGCCAAGAGACTCAACGCCCGTCAGGCTCACTGGTCTCTTTACTTTACGCGCTTTGATTTTACTATCTCTTTTCGCCCGGTTTCCAAGAATCAAAAGCCCGACGCTCTCTCTCGCCAGTTTCCTTCTCCAGAGATCGTGCCTACGGAGGAGGGAATTCTCCCCAAGGAGGCGATAGTAGACGCGGTCAACTGGGGAATCGAATGTCTGGTTAAGCGGCCACTGTCCCGTACTCAGACGCCACGACTCTGTCCTAAGGGTCTTTTATTTGTTCCTCCTTCTGCCCGTCGTGCCGTACTTCAGTGGGGTCACTCTTCTAAATTATTCGCTCACCCTGGGGTCAGAGGTACCATCGCCGTCGTTCGACAGAGATTTTGGTGGCCCTCCCGCGAACGAGACATTCGTCGCTACATCACCTCCTGTTCCATTTGCGCCCAAACCAAGAGCAGTCATAAACCAGACGAACGGTCAGGCTGAACGCGCTAACCAAACCATTGGTCGTCTGTTGCGCTGTCTCGCATTTCGTAATCCCGCGTCTTGGGCAGAACAGCTTTCTTGGGCTGAATATGCCTATAACTCCGCCCCGGCCTCCACGACCGGCTTTTCGCCTTTTCAGAGTTGTTTAGGGTACCAACCTCCGCTTTTCCCTCCTCCGACCTTAAATCTAAGGTGCCCTCCGTACAAGCATTCATCCAGCGCTGTAAACAAACTTGGAGAACGGTCAGGTCTGCACTTTGTAAATCGCGCACCATTACGCTTCGGGCCGCCAATAAACATCGCGTCAAGAGCCCCCGTTATGCGTGTGGTCAGAGGGTTTGGCTTTCGACTTCGAACTTCCCTCTTCAGTATCCCTCACGCAAGCTCGCTCCCAAGTTCATTGGGCCATTCCGCGTCGTTAAGGTCCTTAGTCCAGTCTCGGTTAGACTTAGATTGCCAGCCAATCTCCGTCGTGTCCATCCCGTTTTTCACGTGTCTAATTTGAAGCCCGTTGTTCGCCTCTACTTCGTCCCGTCGTGTCTCCAGTCCGTGTCGAGGGTTCACCCATCTACCGGGTTCGCAAACTACTCGACGTCCGCCCCAGGGGGAGGGGTCATCAATTTCTCGTCGATTGGGAGGGTTATGTTCCTGAGGAGAGATGTTGGATCCCCTCCCGGGACGTCCTGGACCGCTCGCTCATTGACGACTTTTTCGCTCCCGTCAGTCTTCCTCTTGTGCGCCGGGTGGCTCACCTTGAGGAGAGGGTACTGTCATGATCCTGGTTCTTTCCTTCTGTTTTCTTTCCTTTGTCTCCCTCTGCTGGTAATACTACATCTCCTCTCTCTCTCCTTTCTCACGCACTCACCCACTCTCTTCCCCTCATTACCATCAGCTGTCTCATGATCATCTCACCTACACACCTGTTCTCTATCTTCCCCTTATCTCCACGCTACTTCTAGCTCTCTCTTTCTTGTCTCTTTTGTTGGATTATTGTTTGACCTTCATGCACGCTAGATCGCTGTATATGCAACATCTCAGAAGCTGTATCTCTTGTCCTGTCCTGTCCTGTCCTGTCAAGTCCTGATTGTAAGAACGTCAATTATCTACTGCTGTGTTTTACAACTTCTATGCCGTACCCGGCCATCTCCGAGGAGTGTAGCAGAGGGTCCCTCTTCAAGCCCGCTGTCCCGTCTACCATACTCACGAACCTTCAGGTTCTCCGGCTGAGGTCATCTATCCTCGTCTGAACAAGCAGCCGTGCGCCGCACAGTTTCCTCAGTGAAAGAGACTGTTTCTGTTTATTCAGCCTGTGAGGCGTTGTCTTATTTTTCATTGACTTTTTCTGTTTATTCAGCCAGTGAGGCGTTGTCTTATTTTTCATTAAAAGATTTACCTGCAATCACTTCTGGACTCCTCTGCTCCGTGACAATGGGTGCCTGGAGTTTGCTCCAGGCAAAATTAAGACTATCTTGCATCCTTTACATCCTATATCATTCTCATTTACAAGATATTAAGAACTGGCGGCCAATGGCTCTGCTCTGCACTGACTCCAAACTTTTATCAAAACTGTTGGCAATGAGACTGAAAAAAGTTATGGAGCATATCATTCATGTTGACCAGAATTATTGTATACCCAATAGGTTGATATCTGACAATATTATTTTAATTTGTGATGTTTTGGACCTCTCCAATTCATTGGGTTGTGAAATTTGTCTGATTTCAATTGATCAAGAAAAGGCCTTTGACAGAGTTGAACATCAATATTTGTGGCAAACATTAGATGCATTTTGGGTTCAGCTCTGGGCATATAAACATGATTCAAGTCTTGTATAGTGACATTGAGAGTACTTTAAAGAATCATTGGTGGTTTAAGTGCTCCTTTTAAAGTTCAGAGGGGATCAGACAAGGATGCTCACGATCTGGCATGCTGTACTCCTTGGCCATAGAGCCTTTTCTGCACAAATTAAGACAATCTCCTTTGGGTGTAAACCTTCCTGGATGTGAAACAGTTCCCCTTCAGGGACTACCGCTGCGTGAAATCGCAGTGGGAACGCCCTCAGCGTGACGCGTCTGAAGCATGAATGAAATCAGTCAATGGAGAGAATGAGCGTACGGCGAGTGACGTCATCGACCAGGAAGCTATAAATATCCCCTGAGTACACAATACGCCAGCTTTAGTTACTTCAGCAGCTCTGTGTGTGTCTGAATCTGTCGATTGTGTTTGTCTGTTTTGTCAGGAGTTTTCACTATATATATTTTATATAAAAAAACCAATATGAGCGAGCAGTATAAGAAGTGTGTTCCCCCCTGTACTCGGTACAAAGAAAAAATCACGGGTGGGGATTCACACGAGCTAAGTGTGGCTTGTTTGGGAGTGCAGCAATGCCCAGTCGGCTCTCGAGGGAGTCGATTGTCAGCATTGCGAGCGTTTTCCCTTGAGAACTCTGCGCTCGCGGCGATCGCTCTTCGAGGAGAGTGATTTGCTGCGAGCTCCCCGAGGCTCGGGTCCCGCTTCTGTTGAGGCAGAGCGGCGGCGCTTGTCTTGGGGCTCGCAGATGGATCTCGCTGGCGACGTTGAGACGGGCTCCGCCCTATCTCAGCTGTCTCCGACGAGATCTAGTGCCTCTCACCCGGCTCTGGAAGCACGCGCTGCGGCGGTTACTTCTGCCCGGGTGGAGGCACATGATGATGTTGAATTGAGATTTTCCAGTTCTGAGGAGCTGGATGTCGAAAGTTTTGCATCAGAGATGACTAGTTTATAACATTATACTGCAAATGAAGAAGGTTTGATGGATGTATTATCTCGGGCTGTTGAAAAGCAAAAAAAATAAATAAATAACAGTATCGAGTGGCCAGCTGATAGACAGGTTTCTAGAATTAAAAGCAATCTAGATGATAGATTTCTGTCTGCACGACCTCAACCTTCTAGCCGGTGCTTACCGTTCTTCCCAGATCTTCATGCTGAGGTTTCAAAGACCTGGGTTAGACCGGTTTCAAGCAGAATTTACACAAATCAGTCCAATGCTTATGGTAACATTGTTGGTGCTAAATCTGCTGGTTATGTGACGATACTGTAGGCGGAGGAGACGCTCGCGAGCTATCTCTCTCCTGCTTCATCGTCTTCACTTAAAGCACCGGCTCTTCCACCAAAAAATAAATAAATAAATAAATATATATACCTCTGTGCTGGTGGGGAAGGCTTACTCGGTGGCTCGGCAGGCGGCTGCATGTTTGCATACGATGACTTTTATGCAGGCTTTTCAGGCCGACCTGCTCAAAGGAAATCTGAGGGGGGTCCCCGCCGAGAGAGACTTGCGTTCACCTCCCTTAAGGGTGCCCTGTCTCTCCCGGCGCCCTCAGGGGCCCGTCCTACTAACCCTGCCGAAACAGGGCGTAGAAGGGTCTGGCGAGTACTTTCCCGAGGGACGCTCGCCGCCTCTAAGGAGGGTTCTAGTGTGTTCAGACCAGTCGTTCCCTGCCGGTGCGCCGTTACAGGGCACTGTGTTTGTCACGCAGAATGTTCAACCAGAGCAAAGTCTTTCGTCGAGTTCGTCTTCCAAAAGAGCACAGCAGAAGCGGAGTGTCACGTCTCGTGCCCCCCTGCAGAGAAACTGGAGGGACGAGGCGGGGCGCTCTCCGGCGCGGCCTTCTCGGGGCAGGACTGATCTGAGGACAGTCATTGTCGCCAGAAAAGCCGCGTCGAAAAAGTCCTGACGGGCTGAACGTCAGGACTCTGAGGGTGGTCCCTCAGAGAAAAACTTGAAAAACTTGAGTTCACCGCACAAAAACACGGTGCCCTGTCTTTCTCGATGCCCTCAGGGGTCTGTTCTACTAACCCTGCCTATACAGGGCGTAGAGAGACTCGGCGAGCGATTTCCCGAGGGACGCTCGCCCCCTCCAAGAAGGGTTGTGGGGTGCTCACACCAGCTGTTTCCTGCCAGTATGTTACAGGGCGCTGTGTCTGTCACTCGGGATGTTCATCCGGAGGCCAGCCTCGAGAGGCTGGTTCCCTTAGTAGAGTTCCTGGCGGAATGGGTCCCCCACCCAGCAGGGAGTTAGGATACTACTTCATTGAAAAAAAAAAATCCTGACGTGCTGAACGTCAGGACTCTGAGGGTGGTCCCCATCGGGAAAAACTTGAGTTCACCGCACAAAAACACGGTGCCCTGTCTTTCTCGATGCCCTCAGGGGTCTGTTCTACTAACCCTGCCTATACAGGGCGTAGAGAGACTCGGCGAGCGATTTCCCGAGGGACGCTCGCCCCCTCCGAGGAGGGTTGTGGAGTGCCCAGACCAGCTGTTCCCTGCCAGTACGTTACAGGGCGCTGTGTCTGTCACTGGGGATGTTCAAATCAGATCCGAGGACTGGTTTGTCATGATAGATCTAAAGGACGTTTACTTCCATGTATCTATCCTCCCTCAACACAGGGAGTTCCTGAGGTTCGCTTTCGGGGGCGAAGCGTACCAATATCGGGTTCTTCCGTTCGGCCTAGCACTGTTACCCCGAACATTCACGAAGTGTACGGATGCTGCTATAGCCCCGCTGAGGTTACAGGGCATCCGCTTTCCGTACTATATAGACGATTGCTTGATTCTAGCTCAATCGGAACAACAGGCGGTTCGGCACCGAGATGTCATTCTTGCTCATATCAAGTGACTGGGGCTGAGGCTCAACGCCAAAAAGAGTGTTCTTTCTCCATTACAGAGAACCACTTTTCTAGGTGTAGTGTGGGATTCAACGACGATGCAGGCACGATTGTCACCTGCTCGTATTGCTTTGATTCTCGCTGCAGTAGATCAGGTCAAGCTAGGCCAGTCATCCACTGTAAAACAGTTCCAGAGACTGTTAGGTCTCATGGCAGCTGCGTCCAACGTGATACCTCTTGGCCTCTTGCACATGAGACTGTTACAGTGGTGGCTCAGGACCAAGGGATTCTCCCCGAGGGGAAATCCGCTTCGCATGATCGTGAGTTTGCGACGGTGTCATCACGCCCTGATCATGTGGAAAGATCCTTGGTTTCTGTCCCAAGGCCCTGTGTTAGGAGCTCCTTGTCGTCGCGTTATGCTAATGACAGATGCCTCTCTCACGGGTTGGGGGGCGATCATGGATGGTCGCCCGGCTCAGGGTCTGTAGGAGGATCATCATCGTCTGTGGCACTTAAACTGCCTAGAGATGTTGGCGGTGTTTCAGGCTCTGAAACACTTCCTCCCAGACCTAAGGGGCCACCATGTTCTTGTCCAGACAGACAACACATCGGTGGTTTCTTATATCAACCATCAGGGGGGTTTGCGTTCTCGCCCGCTTTACAACTGGCACGTCAGATCCATCTATGGTCCCAGGGGAAAATTCTTTCTCTGAGAGCTTTTATCTCCCGGGGTATTTAAATCAGGGGGCAGACATCCTGTCAAGACAGGGGCCGAGGCCCGGGGAATGGAGTCTTCACCCCGAGGTGGTGGAACTCCTATGGAAACATTTCGGTCTTGCCGAGGTAGATCTATTTGCTTCTCGAGAAACATCACACTGCCCGCTGTGGTTCTCTCTCAGCCATCCAGCCCCGCTGGGGTTGGATGCGATGGTACATCCGTGGCCGAGGTCACGCTTGTACGCCTTTCCCCCGATCGCTCTGCTCCCAGGAGTTCTGGACAGGGTTCGCCGGGACGGGCTCAGTCTCCTGCTAATAGCCCCGTTCTGGTCGGCCCGGGTATGGTTTGCGGACCTAGTGTCTCTCCTCAACGGCTCTCCCCTAGAGATACCGATCAGGAGAGATCTGCTCTCTCAGGCGAGTGGGTCGACCCTTCACCCCCGTCTAGAGCTATGGAGGCTGTGGGCTTGGCCTTTGAGGGGGCCCAGCTCATAGATTCTGGTCTCTCGGCTGAGGTCGTTGAGACCATCCTCCGATCCAGAGCTCCCTCCACGAGGAAGTTATATGCCGCGAGGTGGAAACTTTTCACCTCTTGGTGTGGAGAGCGCCAGCAGGACCCAGTTAACTGCCCGGTTGGTACAGTCCTGGATTTCCTGCAGGACCGTCTCTCCACAGGGTTATCCCACTCCACACTGAAGGTGTATGTGGCGGCCTTAGCTGCTTACCACACCCCTTCAAGTGGAGGTTCCCTCGGGAAACACCCACTTATGTCTCGCTTCCTTCGTGTCACCTTGAGGCTCAGGCCTGCAGTTCGCACGAGGGTACCAGCTTGGGATCTGGCCATCATCTTAGAAGGTCTCTCCCTTGCTCCTTTCGAGCCCATCGAGGAAGTTTCGGAAAAGTTTCTTACTCTAAAGACTATCCTTCTTCTCGCTATCTCATCTCTAAAAAGAATTGGAGATATTCAAGCACTTTCGGTGGCTCCCTCGTGCCTGGAATTTGCTCCTGGTTGGTTAAGGCCTTTCTCTTCCGAGACCAGGTTATGTTCCTAAGGTTCCAACTGTTTCAGTTAGACCTATAGTTCTGCAGGTTTTCTCTCCTCCGCCTTTTCTGACGTCAGACCAGGGAAAATTAATTTGCTGTGCCCAGTTTGGGTTTTGATGCTTACTTCCACAGAGCTGCCCTGTGGAGGAGATCGGAACAACTGTTCGTCTGTTTGGGTCACCTAAGAAAGGGTGTCCTGCATCTAGAAAAAGGATGAGCAAGTGGGTGGTCGAGGCCATCCCACTTGCTTATGGTTCGGCCCATCAGCCTTCACCTTTGGCTGTGAGGGCTCATTCCACCCGGAGTATGGCTGCTTCTACAGCTCTTCTTTCAGGAGCTTCTCTTCAGGACGTTTGTGATGCGGCAGGCTGGTCCTCACCGCACACTTTCGTTAGATTTTATTCCCTCGATCTTAGCTCCACTCCCGGGGCTCAGGTTCTCTCGTCGGTTTGTGTCTCCTAATGACACACGACGGGGATTTGGTCGTATGGGGATGTGGGTATTGCGTTCCCACTGCGATTTCACGCAGCGGTAGTCCCTGAAGGGGAACGTCCCGGGTTACGTATGTAACCCTAGTTCCCCGAAGGGACGGACGCTGCGTGTCCTGCCATACTCTCGGCATCCCCTTGGGTCGCTGCTTCAGTAACTTTTAAGCTGGCGTATTGTGTACTCAGGGGATATTTATAGCTTCCTGGTCGATGACGTCACTCGCCGTACGCTCATTCTCTCCATTGACTGATTTCATTCATGCTTCAGACGCATCACGCTGAGGGCGTTCCCACTGCGATTTCACGCAGCGTCCGTCCCTTCGGGGAACTAGGGTTACTTACCATGCTTTTATCTCGTCCAGATTAGATTATTGCAATTCCCTGTATGTTGGTGTGTCCAAAAAATCTCTGGCGCGTCTGCAACTAGTGCAGAACGCAGCGGCCAGATTGCTGACTGGGACCAGTAAATATTCTTGCATCACTCCAGTTCTGGCCTCCTTACACTGGCTCCCGGTGGAGTTTAGGGTGCAATTTAAGGTCCTTTTAATGGTGTATAAGGGTCTACATGGACAAGCCCCTGCTTATATCTCTGAGCTATTGCAGCATCACTGCACCTCTAGACCATTAAGATCATCGCAAAGCTCACTGCTAAAGGTTCCAAAATCTCGCCTGAAAACGAAGGGAGACCGAGCCTTCTCGGTGGCTGCACCGAGGCTTTGGAATGGTCTCCCTGCTTACATCAAGGCTTACGATTCCATTGAAGCTTTTAAGTCTGCGTTGAAGACTCATCTATTTACTGTGGCTTTTAATTGCTTTTAGTCTTTGTGGCTCGGAATGATTTGTATCCTTTTTATGTCTGTCCTTTTTATGTTTTTTGAAATGTGGAATCTGTAAAGCACTTTGGTCAACTCGTGTTGTGTTTAAATGTGCTGAAGAAATAAATTTTTATTATTATTATTATTATTACATACGTAACCCGGGACGTTTTTGAATGATCTGCCTATGTGATGACATTGTCAAAAAACAACAAGATATTGAATATATATATATATATATATATATATATATATATATATATATAATTATTATTATTATTAATTTTTTTCATTTATTTGAAAAAATGACATTACAAAATCACAATTTTAACCAAAAATAAATAATCACAATCCGATTTTTTCCGCACATTGTGCAGCCCTGCTCGACATCACATAAAAGAAAAACCTGCATATATCATGTTGCATTAATTCTGCATTAAATCTGCCTAGAGGGTTTTTAATAAGAGTATTCCATTTAAAAGAGATTACTAGATGCCAGTTACACCAAAAAAGGGCCTTTACAGTTCTAGGTCTTCACATCTAATGTTGTTAAAGCTTCACAGTCATTTGTGGAACTATATATTCTATCTATTTCAGTATGCTTTAATTCAAAGTAAGTGAGTAGGCCGAGTTAGCAGTAGCATTGCATTTACATTAACACATTTGGCAGACGCTTATCCAAAGCGATTTACATTGCATTTCAAGTTACACATTTACATTCTTATCAGTTCTTGCTGTCCCTGGCAACCGAACCCATGACCATGGCATTGCAAGCGGCAACGCTCTACTGTTTGAGCTACAGGAAAGCTACATGATTGCGCCTAACATTTTTTATTTTTACGGTAAAAAACAACAACGCCATTATAGAATTTCAGTGTGGGCGGTAGATGGGTTGGTCAGTCTGATCCAGACACTGTATAATTGAAAGGACAGAAAGGAGAGCAGAACAAACTCCTAACAGGAGGAGACTCACTCATGGCCTATAAGACTCAATACTGCTTTCCTGCCATCAACTCATCATGTATCAAGGGAAAACGCTCCAGACATGAATGGACTGTGTTTCTGAATCTGCTGGTGATTATCTCCATCTCTCACTTCAAGAAGCTTCACACTCCAACAAACCTGATTATTCTCTCTCTGGCTGTGGCCGACCTGCTTGTTGGACTTATTGTGATACCCATTGAAGCCATAAAACTGATTGAGACGTGCTGGTACTTTGGAGACATATTGTGTGGCGTGTTTGCAAATATCCTTGGATTGCTCCTATCAGCATCTCTTAGTAATTTAGTATTAATTGCTGTTGATCGTTATGTGGCTGTGTGTTGCCCTTTACTGTACCCACAGAAAATAACCACAACTAAAACTTTAATGATCATCTTTCTCTGATGGTTCTGTTCCTCAGCTTACAACACAGCCATTTTAATAAATAATGGATATTATTGGACATACACAACAGATGTATGCTCTGGAGAGTGCCCTTACAAGATGAGTTTTGCCTGGAGAGCCAGTGACACGATCTTGTCCTTTGTGTCTCCTTGTATCATGATCATAACCTTATATTTGAGGATATTCTGTGTTGCACAACGGCAAGTGAAAAATATTAATTTACTTTTATTTCGCAGAGAAACAATCTTGAAGAAACTCCAGAACGGAAGCCATTGGGCAGTTAACTGGGTCTAACTCAAGTTCTCTAAACCAAGTAGAAAAAAATTTAACTTGAGGCCATATAATCCTAGTAGACGGAGCCCTAGAGATAAGTATGGTTTCGACCACCCCAGATGATAGACCAGCATCTAGGTACTGAGCCCCCTCAGAGGCCACACCCACAATTTCCACAGCTCTGGATGAGGATGGAATATAGTGCCCTCTGCCTGAGACAACAGACCCCTCCTCAGAGGAATCTGCCATGGCGGAGCTATCAGGAGTGAAATTAAGTCTGAAAACCATACTCGGGCTGGCCAAAACAGGGCTATGAGAAGAAGACTGATGCCCTCCTGACGGACCCTCTCCAGGACCCCCGGGAGCAGAGCGATCGGGGGGGAAAGCGTACAGGCAAAGCCTCGGCCAGGCCTGTACCATGGCATCCAACCCCAGCGGGGCTGGATGAGTGAGGGAGAACCAAAGTGGACAGTGGGATGGACGTCCCTCGAGACACAAACAGATCCACTTCCACTGGTCCAAACCTCTGCCGTATGAACTCCACCACCTCTGGATGGAGTCTCCATTCCCCGGGCCTCAGCCCCTGCCTCGACAGGATGTCCGCTCCCTGATTCAGAACCCCCGGGACATATATTGCTCTTATAGATAATATTTTTGGGGCCATAAAATGATCTGATGCGCCAATCTGGATAGAGGGCGCGATCTGAGCGTCCTTTGTCGGTTTAGATAAGCTACCACTGAGACGTGGTAACCTTTGATGTCTGTGAGGAAGCTCCTCAGAGCCCTGAACACAGCCAACATCTCTAGGCAATTTATATGCCAAGAATGATGATGGTCCTGCCACAGACCCCTGGCAAAGCGGCCGTCCGAGACCGCGCCCCCAGCCAGCGAGGGAAGCGTCTGTCGAAACAGTTTCCCGGCGACATGACGCCCCTACCACTATCCCTTGGGACAAGAACCAAGGTTTCTTCCATATTAATAGGGAACGAAGGCATCTGCGCGTAACCTTTATTATACGGAACGGATTCCCCTTGGGGAAAAAACCCTTGGCTTTGAGCCACCACTGAAGGGGTCTCATGTGAAACAGGCCCAAAGGAATTATGTTGGATGCCGCTGTTATGAGGCCCAGCAGTCTTTGAAATTGCTTTACAGTGATGGCCTGGCCTAGCTTTATCCCGGACACCATGGCCAGGATTGATTCGATACGAGCGGGAGACATATGTGCCCGCATCGTAACCGAATTCTAATACCACGCCCAGAAGAGTAGTCTTCTGAGCTGGGTCCAACACATTTTCTTAGTGTTGAGCCTCAACCCCCGGTTCTGAATGTGGCCAAGGACGACATCTCGATGCCGAACTGCCATTTCTCGAGACTGGGCCAATATGAGCCAGTCGTCGATGTAATTCAGTATACGGATGCCCTGAAGCCTCAGTGGAGCCAGAGCCGCATCCATACACTTTGTGAACGTGCGGGGAGAGAGTGCTAGGCCGAACGGAAGAACCCGATATTGGTATGCTTCGCCCCCGAAAGCAACCTCAGGAACCTCCTGTGACATGGAAGGATGGAGACATGAAATAAGCGTCTTTTAGATCCATCGTGACAAACCAGTCCTCGGATCTGATATGGCTCACGATAATGGGAATAGTAAGCATTTTGAACCTGAATCTCCTCAAAGAACGATTCAAAAGCCCTAGATCTAAAATTGGCCTCAGTCCGCCATCCTTCTTTGGAACTATAAAGTACCGGCTGTAAAACCCGGACTCCCTGTCTGGTAGGGGAACACATTCTATGGCCCCTTAATTCCAGTAGAGTCTGTACCTCTTGTTCCATAACCCGAGCCTGTTCTGGAATCACTGCAGTCGGTACCACCCCAGCAAACTAGGGAGGTCGGTGACCGAACTGCAATCTGTACCCATATTTTATAATATTTTATAATATACAGTATACCTCAGAGGTCCTACAATTAGGACCTCTTCGCCTGAAGGACGGCCCTCAGGTCACCCTTCTGGCTGGAGGACTTCGGTTGAGAGTGCTTCCTCTGTTTGCCAAACTCCCGCAGGAGGGGCTCTAGAGGCAATGCTCTCTTTTTTTTTCCGCTTCCTGAAACCTGTCAACGACTGTAGTGACAGCGTTGGAAAACAGGCCAGAGGGAGATAGCGGAGCGGCCAACAGGAAATATTTGCCTCACTTAGATCTTTAAGAAGATCGGCCTGGTACGCCTGCAAAATCGTCCTAGAGTGCAGGCACGCACCAGCCTGACCTTTTCTTTTCTAAATATTTTACCAAAGGAACCAGGCTCTCGAGCCTGGCTTCGGGTATTAATCGGGATTCATTCTCGACCCCCTGAAGCGGGTTTCCGGCAGGGCTGGACCGAAAAAGATTCTCGATTGGCGAACGCGAATGCTGCCTGGCCGCAAAAATGCGTTCGCTGGAAACCGATGTGTCCCGAAACGTTTTTAACGGCGGAAGAGCAACATCGATTTCCTGCACCATATAAGCCCAGCCAACCAGTGCAGAGGTGTCCCTGCACAGTTTGTTGGGCAGCGCCGGGGCTTAAAGTGAAGATGCCGGATCAGGAGAAAGATAGCACGCTAAAGCTTCCTCCATCTGCGGCATCTTGCCATAACCCGACTCTCTCGCACCCACCACATTCGAATAAACATATATTGAATGTGGTGAGATACGTAAAGAATGGGGTTTTTCCCAGGTTCTACACATATATATTTATATTTTTATAAAGATCTGGGAAAAACAGTAAGCCCCGGCTCTGAGGTTGTGAACGGTGCTGTAGGAATCTCTCGTCTAGTTCATTTTGACGGGGATCATCCTGCTTATTTTGTGGCCAGCTCATATATTTTATATATATATATATATTTATTTATACATTTATTTAGTCTGGCCACCGCACGCACCACAACCTCCACGAGCTCTACATTAGCAGAAACATAAGCCGGCGAGTTTGACTCATGTTGCTCGTTCCCGATGCTAAGCACATCTACTTCCTTGTAAACAGATAGCTCGAGCACTGGGCACTCGTCACGGGCAGAAGAAGCCACATCATGGGCTTCTGCGTCGTGAACGAGTGTCATAGAATCTGCGGATGATGAGAGAAAAGGTGCCTCAGCAGTCTCGTTCTCATCCGCGAGATCCTTCTGCGATCTCCACGATCTAAGCCGTCGCGCCGCCTCAATGGACGCGGGACCCGAACCGCGGGGATCGCGAGCCTGGCCATCATCAGGAAATAATATAGCCAAGCGGGAGTGCAGCACTCTAATAGGAAGTGCTTCACAGTGTGCACAGGCAGCCCTCTCGAGAGCTGACAGTGCGTGCTGCGCCCCTAAACAATACACACACACACATCTGATGCGCGTCCCCACCCGTGGCATATATATTATCTTGGGCACGGGTGCACACACTTAGTGTATTGTTCACTCGCCATAATACAGAGCTTTGGATAGACAAACAACACCAAATAAGACAGACAGTTTCACAGAGAGCGCTTGCTGAAGAGCTAAAGCTGATGTGTGTGTGTGTCAGCGTCACTTTTATGCATCCGGTTATGCCGTCACATGTTACGTCACGACGCAACACCAATCAGGATTGGATTAGTTCCCTTTCAAGGGAACTTCGAGCTGCGTCAAACGCTGCGGGAACGCCCCTGCGTTGTGCGTCATGAAGCACGTATGGAATCAGCCCAATGGAGAGATGAAACGTCATAGGCGGGTGACGTCATCGACCAGGAAACTATAAAGCACCCCAAAAACACAAGCGCATTAGCTTCTGTGCTTTCAGTCGCGCTACATGTGAATCTGTCCCTGTGTGATATTGTCTGTCTTACATACCCTGCACCACACAAACAATTTATCCCTATATATATATATATTGAGAGATTATGGCGGACGAACAGCAGTTTAGAAAGTGTGTTCCTCCCTGCTCGCGTTATTTAACGAGCGGGGATACACATGATCTTTGTGTTGTTTGTTTGGGAGTTCAGCATGCCCAGTTTGCTCTCGAGGGAGCAGACTGTGAGCATTGCGAGCGTTTGCCGTTAAGGACGCTCCGCTCCCGCCGGTCGCTCTTTGAGGAGAGCGGTTCGGTGCGCGCTCCCCGCGGTTCGGGTCCCGCTTCTGCCGAGGCAGAGCGGCGGCGCTTATCGTGGGGATCGCAGATGGATCTCACAGCGGGGTTTGAGACGGGCTCTGCCTTATCTCTCCCTTCACCTGTGAGATCCAGTGCCTCAGTCCCGGGTTCGGAAGCACGCGCTGCGGTTTCTTCCGCTCGGGCTGAGGCACCAATGCTATCCAGTTCTGAGGAACTTGATGTTGTTAGTGTTGAGGGAGATGTGGAGGATTCGCCACCCCACACTCCTGAGAGTGATGAGCTTATGGAGGTGTTAACAAGAGCTGTTGAAAAACTTAATATTGAATGGCCAGTGACTAGACAGGAGTCTGTTTCTAAATCAAAGTTGGATGAGAGATTTTTGCCGTCACGTGTGCAGCCTCCACGCCGGTGCCTGCCGTTTTTCCATGATCTCCACACCGAGGTGTCGAAATCATGGAGAAAACCGGTGTCATATAGAGTGTTTAGTCCCCAGACTTCAACATACGCTAATATTATGGGAGCCAAGGCTCATGGTTATGGTGCGTTGCCTCGTGTGGAAGAGACGCTTGCGAGCCATCTCTCCCCCGAAGCAGCATCATCTTTTAAGGCACCGGCATTACCCACCAAGCCTTTAAGAAACACTTCGGCTTTGGTGGGTAAAGCATATTCGGCAGCAGGTCAGGCTGCGTCATGTCTGCATACTATGTCAATCTTGCAGGCATACCAGGCTGATCTGCTAAGGGACATGAGTGAGAGTGAGGAGGTCAGTACTGACGTAGTTCGCGAACTGCGTCAGGCTGCTGATTTATCCCTGCGTGCCACCAGAGAATCGGCCAAATTAATGGGTCGTTCTATGGCAGCTCTGGTGGCCGCAGAAAGACATTTGTGGTTAAATCAGACTAATATTAAAGAGAGAGAAAAAGCTTTTCTTTTAGATGCTCCTCTTTCTCCCATGGGGTTGTTTGGTGATGCTGTGAATTCAGTTATCGATAAATTCCAAGAAGAAAAGAAACAAACTGCAGCTTTTAAAAAGTTTCTTCCCCTTAAAGTTCATGTCCCTGGGGCTGCTGGGCGGGAGCAGCCCCGGCCGTCTTCGAGCTCATCACATAGAGCGCAGCAGAGGCAGAGTGTCGCGTCTCGTGCTCCCCCTGCTGGACAGTGGGCTCAGCCGCGACACTCTCAGCCGAAGCCTTCTCCCAGTAGAACTGATCTGAGGACAGTTATATTGGCTAAGAAGGCTTCGGCTAAGAAGAAGTCCTGACGCCAAGCCGTTCAGGATGCTGAGGGTGGTCCCCACCGAGGCGGAAAGGTGTTCACCTCTTTTTACGGTGCCCATTCCTCCTCGGTGCCCTCAGGGGCTCGTTCTGCCAACCCCGCCTTTATGCCGGGGCACAGACGATCCCAGCGAGCGCTTTCCCGAGGGACGCTCGCTCCCTCTGAGGAGGGTCTCAGAGCGGTCAGACCAGTTGTTCCCTGCCGGTGCGCCGTTACAGGGCGCTGCGTCTGCTGCTCAAGTTACACCAGAGGCCAGTCTCGAGAGGCTGGTACCCTTAGTAGAATTTCTGGCAGAGTGGAAAAGCCTTCCAAAAATATCTCATTGGGTCCTGCAGACAGTAGAAAAGGGTTATGCTATCCAGTTCAGGTGTCGTCCACCAAAATTCAGAGGGGTTCTGCACACAGTGGTGGGCCCCGAGCAGGCTCTGGTATTGGAACAAGAGGTGAAAACGCTCCTTCAAAAAGAGGCTATAGAACGGGTTCCTCCTCCCAGTTTGGAGTCAGGTTATTACAGCCGATATTTCATCGTTCCAAAGAAGGATGGGGGGTTGCGTCCAATTTTAGACCTGCGCATATTGAATCGCTCGGTAGGGAAGCTAAAATTCAAGATGCTCACTATCAAGCAGATCGTGTCTCAAATCAGGTCCGAGGACTGGTTTGTCACGATAGATCTGAAGGACGCATACTTCCATGTGTCCATCCTTCCACAACACAGGAAGTTCCTGAGGTTCGCCTTCGGGGGCGAGGCGTACCAGTACAGGGTTCTTCCGTTTGGCCTAGCTTTATCTCCCCGCACTTTCACGAAATGCATGGATGCAGCACTAGTGCCTCTGAGGCTTCAGGGCATTCGTATTCTCAATTACATCGACGATTGGTTGATTTTAGCTCAGACCGAGCAGATGGCGGTTCGGCATCGAGATGTCGTCCTCGCTCATATCAGAAAGTTGGGGTTGAGGCTGAACGCAAAGAAAAGTGTATTATCTCCTTCCCAGAAGACCACTTTTCTGGGTGTCGTTTGGGATTCGGTATCGATGCGGGCGCGACTCTCTCCGACCCGCATCGCTTCGATTCTCTCAGCTGTGAAACAAGTGAAGCTAGGCCAGCTACTCACTGTCAAGCAGTTTCAGAGACTGTTGGGTCTGATGGCAGCAGCGTCCAACGTTATACCTTGCGGCCTGTTGTACATGAGACCGCTACAGTGGTGGCTCAGGACCAAGGGATTCTCCCCGAGGGGAAATCCGCTCCGCACGTTCAAAGTCACGCGGCGCTGCCTTCGTGCTCTGGTCATGTGGAGAGAAACTTGGTTCCTATCCAAAGGTCCTGTGCTGGGGGCTCTTTGTCGTCGCATAACGCTAACGACGGATGCTTCCCTCACAGGGTGGGGGGCGGTCATGAGTGGTCGCCCAGCCCAAGGTCTGTGGCAGGATCATCATCTTTCGTGGCACATAAATTGTCTAGAGATGTTGGCTGTGTTTCAGGCTCTGAAACACTTCCTAACAGACCTGAGAGGCCATCATGTGTTAGTTCAATCAGACAACACGTCGGTGGTCTCTTATATAAATCATCAGGGGGGCCTGCGGTCTCGCCGGCTTTACAAGTTGGCCCGTCAGATCCTCCTGTGGTCCCAAGGGAAGCTACTATCTCTGAGAGCAATGTATCTCCCTGGGTATTTGAATGTGGTAGCAGACTCCCTGTCGAGGCAGGGGCCGAGGCCAGGGGAATGGAGACTCCACCCCGAGGTGGTGGAGCTCCTTTGGTTGAGTTTCGGTCGCGCCGAGGTGGACCTATTCGCTTCCAAGGAGACCACTCATTGTCATCGGTGGTTCTCCATCACTCTTCCAGCCCCCCTGGGGTTGGATGCTATGGTGCAGCCGTGGCCGAGGTCACGTCTGTACGCCTTTCCCCCGATTGCTCTGTTACCAGGAGTTCTGGAGAGGGTCCGCCGGGACGGGGTCAGTCTACTACTAGTAGCCCCGTTCTGGCCGGCCCGAGTAGGGTTTGCGGACCTGATTTCTCTCCTGGACGGTTCTCCTTTGGAGCTCCCGGTCAGGAGGGATCTACTCTCCCAGGCGGGGGGCACGATACTTCACCCCCGCCCAGAATTGTGGAAACTGTGGGCTTGGCCTCTGAGGGGGCCCAGCTCATAGACTCCGGTCTCTCAACCGAGGTTGTTGAGACCATTCTTAACTCCAGAGCTCCATCCACGAGGAAGCTTTATGCCTTGAAGTGGAAACTTTTCACTTCTTGGTGTGGAGAACACCTGCAGGACCCAGTTAACTGCCCAGTGGGTGCAGTGCTGGAATTCCTGCAGGAGCGCTTCTCCACAGGGTTATCCCCCTCCACACTAAAGGTGTATGTGGCGGCACTAGCTGCTTACCACGTCCCTTTCAGTGGAGTTTCTCTTGGGAGACACCCGCTTATAACTCGTTTCCTCCGTGGCACTTTGAGGCTGAGGCCAGCAGTTCGTACGAGGGTGCCGACTTGGGATCTGGCCATTGTATTAGAAGGTCTTTCCCTAGCTCCTTTTGAACCTATCGAAGAAGTTCCCGAGAAGTTTCTCACTTTTAAGACTATCTTTTTGCTTGCTATCTCTTCACTAAAAAGAATCGGAGATTTGCAGGCTCTGTCGGTTTCACCCTCGTGCCTGGAATTTGCACCTGGCATGGTTAAAGCTTTTCTGCATCCTAGACCAGGTTACGTTCCTAAGGTTCCTACTAATATTGTTAGACCTACGGTTCTGCAGGCTTTCTGTCCTCCTCCATTTATGTCATCGGACCAGGAGAAACTTAATTCACTCTGCCCTGTTAGGGCATTAGACGCTTATGTCCACAGAGCTGCCCTGTGGAGGAAATCAGAACAACTTTTTGTATGTTTCGGGCCACCCAGGAAAGGGTGTCCGGCGTCTAAACAGAGAATGAGCAAGTGGGTGGTTGAGGCTATCTCACTTGCTTATGAGTCGGCTGGCCAGCCTTCACCTTTGGTTGTCCGAGCTCACTCTACCAGGAGTATGGCTGCTTCTAAAGCTCTTTTGTCGGGGGTTTCCCTGAGTGATGTTTGTGATGCGGCTGGATGGTCTTCACCGCATACTTTTATTAAGTTCTATGACCTAGACTTAAGCTCTACCCCTGGGGCACAGGTGCTCTCGTCCTCTGTGCGCTAGTCTCACATGACGGTCATTTGGTCCTATGGCGACGTGGGTATTCGCGTTCCCGCAGCGTTTGACGCAGCTCGAAGTTCCCTTGAAAGGGAACGTCTCGGTTACGTATGTAACCCTAGTTCCCTGATAGGGAACGAGACGCTGCGTCGCTCCGCCATACTCCCGGCACTCCCGTTAGCGCTTCCTTCAAGCCTATCAGAAGCTAATGCGCTTGTGTTTTTGGGGTGCTTTATAGTTTCCTGGTCGATGACGTCACCCGCCTATGACGTTTCATCTCTCCATTGGGCTGATTCCATACGTGCTTCATGACGCACAACGCAGGGGCGTTCCCGCAGCGTTTGACGCAGCGTCTCGTTCCCTATCAGGGAACTAGGGTTACATACGTAACCGAGACGTTTCACTCTTACTTCAGAGGCGCACGCTAAGGGAGCGTCCCCAAAGTGTCGATTCTTGACGCAGTGTTGAGTTCCCTCGAAAGGGAACTAGCTAGAATGTTTGACATAACGTCAGTTAAGACTTTTAAATTATCTCTGTACATAACAAAAAGGCACTTGTGTGGAGATTTTCCATCTACAGATTTTTCCCAGACCTTCTTTTCTCAGTAAAGTGGGGTGCACAGTCTTGCTGAAAAACACAAACCCTATTTAGCAGCCCGATGTCCATATGAACAAAGGAACAGATGACCCCAAACATTAGAGCGACTGTGTAAAAAAATACATTTTAATAACGCAAATGATATACAAAAATGTTTACGTTTACTTCTCATCTATACGTTTATGCGGTAACACTTTACAATACGGGTGCACTAATATGCATTAATTCATGTTGAGGCCCCAAAGGTAAGATGTCCAGATTTTTCTGTAGTACTTTTGCAGCAACAGTGTGTGTGAGAGAGAGAGAGAGAGAGAGAGAGAGAGAGAGAGAGAGAGAGAGAGAGAGAGAGAGAGAGAGAGTGTGTGCGAGAGAGAGAGAGAGAGAGAGAGAGAGAGAGAGAGAGAGAGAGAGAGAGAGAGAGCAAGGTTTAAGAGCGAGATTAATGCTAATAGTTATATATTTGAAATGCTTCCTATTAATTTCATAGTATACACTGATACAATATTTAAATGCTAATATCTGAGAGAGAGAGAGAAAGAGAGAGAGAGAGAGAGAGAGAGAGAGAGAGAGAGAGAGAGAGAGAGAGAGAGTGTGTGTGTGTGTGTGTGTGTGTTTGAGAGAGAGAGCAAGGTTCAAGAGCGAGATTAAGGCTAATAGTTATATATTTGAAATGCTTCCAAGTAATTTCATAGTATACAATATTTAAATGCTAATATCTGAATTGTATTTATTTAGATTTGCATCCTATGACCTACTGATGAGATTCTGGGCCTTAATAGAGCCCTCACTGCCATCTATGATCAGTGTGACACAAGCACAGAGACAAGTTCCACTGTAGTAAGTAGTTATTTACATACAGGTCAACTTAACAAAGATCAGGGCTAATAGAATTAAATTGAAACATCATGTAAATTGTATTTCTTTTGAACAGACTCGTTCCCTGCAGCCCATTGATGAGATGTTCTTGTTTCTCAACTACCTTGCACTGGGTTCAAAACAGCATGACCTTGCTGACCGGTATGGAGACCACCAGTCCACGGTCAGTCGGATCATCACAACGTGGAGCAACTTTCTGTACACTGTGCTAGGGTCTTTGAGGATCTGGATACCAGAGGAGAAGATAAGGGGACATCTGCCAGCTGAGTTTAATGACTATGCAGACACTACAGTCATCCTGGACTGCACGGAGCTGAGGTGCCAGTGCCCTTCATCACCTCTTCTCCAAAGTGAAATGTTCTCAGCATACAAGTCCCACTGCACTCTCAAAGGGCTGCTTGGAGTGGCTCCTCATGGGGCGTTCACATTTATCTCTCCACTGTACACTGGTTCCATCAGTGACAAACAGATCATGCGAGAGTCTGAAATTCTCTCCCTTTTGAGACCTGGGATGGCCATCATGGTCGACCGATGTTTCCTTGTTGATGACCTTGTGCCTTGCAAGTTTTATAGGCCAGCATTTCTCTCTGGAAGATCCCAGATGTCTGCCTCTGAGGTCAGGGAGACCCAAGCAATTGCACGCCTAAGGGTGCATGTTGAGCGCCTCATACGGCATGTTAAAGGTGTTCTAAGTGATGTCGAGTGACATCACTTCTTGTTGACGTTTAAAGTATTGTCAAACTAAACGAAGGCTAGATAGACCTTCCCTCCTCCTCATCCGCGCTCTAACCCCCCAAACCGCACCCCCAAACCCTTCTTATCGGTTATTGGCTGGAACAGTTTGTTATGTTTCGTGGTGCGGGTAAGCCCAGTTTGTTTTTGTTGCCGTTTGTGGAGCCTGGGGTGTCTGCAGAGACCGTGTTTTTTTGTACGGGGGACAGGCAGCTAGCGGATAGTGAGGAGATGTTTGTTGTATGTGACAAAAAAAATTTTGGCTTAAAAAAACGCGTGACATCGCTTTGAGCACCTTTAAGGAACACAAGTTCTTTGACACAGAGATTCCACTTCGGCTTTTTGGCAACATTAATCAGCTGTATACTGTTGCATGTCTTCTGACAAACTATGAAAACGGGCCTCTTGTAAAGGCTTGGGCAAAGAAGCCAGAGTAGCACTTGTCTGTAAATAGCTATGTATTTTTTTGTAATGTTAAAAGTTTTTTCAGCCACTTTGGTAATTGTTCATTTTTAAAAATCTATACAAATGACCAGATGATGGTGGTTGGTCACTTTTAGAAATGTATAAAATTGACTAGAGCGTGTCTAAAGAAATCAATCTAATCTAAATCGATACCAGTACTGTTTTTTTGTTACATTTTACAACTGGTCAGAGGCTGTATCTATTGTTCCCTTTCAGGAACGTCGAGCTGCGTGAAACGCTGCGGGAACGCCTCTTGCGTTTTGCGTCATGAAGCACGTATGGAATCAGCCCAATGGCGAGACGGAACGTCACGAGTGACGTCATCGACCAGGAAACTATAAAGCACACCCCTGAACACAATGGCGACAGCTTCTGTTGTCTTCAGCAAGCGCTCTGTGTATGAATCTGTCCCTGTGTTTTTGTCTGTTCTTAGTGATTGCTAGGCAGGAATTTTTCACTTAAAAAAACTATATATATATTCACATATATCAGTACGAAAAAAAAAAAAAAAGAAAAAAAAAAAAACGAGCGAGCAGCAATACAGATAGTGTGTCCCCCCCTGTACTCGTTTTCTCACGGGTGGGGATACACACGATCTGTGTGTTGTTTGTTTGGGAGTGCAGCATGCCCAGTCAGCTCTCGAGGTGGCTGATTGTGAGCATTGCGAGCGTTTTCCATTAAGAACGCTCCGCTCCCGCCGATCACTCTTCGAGGAGAGTGGTTCGGTTCGCGCTCCCCACGGCTCGGGTCCCGCTTCTGTCGGGGCAGAGCGGCGGCGCCTGTCATGGGGAATCGCAAATGGATCTGTCAGCGGGGTTTGGAGACGGGCTCTGCCTTATCTCAGCCTTTACCTGCCAGTTCCAGTGCCTCAGTTCCGGGTGTGGAAGCACGCATTGCGGTTTCTTCCCCCCAGGCTGAGGCACCAATACTGCAGCTATCCAGTTGTTGCTGGATGTTGTCAGTATTAAGACAGGGGATGTTGAGGAGTCGTCACCTCATTCCCCTGAACACGAGGAGCTATGGGGGTTCTCACTCGTGCTGTGTCAAAACTAAGCATTGAGGGGCCAGCTGTTAGGCAGGAATATGTTTATAAAAGCAAGCTTGACGAACGATTTTTGCCTTCCCGCGTTCAGCCTCCACGGCGGTGCCTTCCGTTTCTTCCCGATCTCCACACCGAGGTGTCGAGGTCGTGGAAGAGACCCGGCTCTTATCGTGTGTTTAGCCCCCAGACTTCCACATATTCTAATATATCGGGGGCTAAGTTATATGGTTATGGGGCGATGCTCAAGGCGGAGGAGACTCTAGCTAGCCATCTTTCTGCTGAGTCTTCCTCGTCTCTTAAGGCACCAGCTTTACCCACCAAGCCTCACAGAAATACTTCGGCTCTGTTGGGTAAGGCTTATTCGGCGGCTGGTCAGGCTTCGGCGTGTCTGCACACGATGTCAATATTGCAGGCATACCAAGCCGATCTTTTAAAAGATATGAGTGAGAGTGAGGAGGTCAGCACTGACGTGGTTCGAGAACTGCGTCAGGCTGCAGATTTATCTCTGCGTGCCACCAGGGAATCGGCTAAACTAATGGGCCGTTCTATGGCAGCCCTGGTGGCCGCAGAGAGACACTTGTGGCTTAATCTGTCTGATATGAAGGATAAAGAAAAAATTTCTTTTGGATGCTCCACTTTCTCCATCTGGTTTATTCGGTGACGCGGTAAACACGGTCATAGATAAATTTCAAGAAGAAAATAAACAAGCTGCAGCTTTTCAAAAATGTCTCCACTTAAAGTTCATGTCCCAGGGTCTGCTGGGCGAGGGCAGACCAAGCCGTCAACTAGCTCCTCACATAGGGCGCAACAAAGGCAGAGTGTCGCGTCTCGTGGCCCCCCTTCTAAACAGTGGGAACAGACGCGACAGTCTCAGGCGAAGCCTTCTAGTGGTAAGACTGATCTGAGGACAGTCATTATGGCTAGGAAGGCTTCGTCTAAGAAGTCCTGACGCCACTGGTGTCAGGATGCTGAGGGTGGTCCCCACCGTGAGAGGGAGGTGTTCACCGCTTCAGACGGTGCCCGTTCTCTCACGGTGCCCTCAGGGGTCCCTTCTGCCAACCCCGCCTTCGTGTCGGGGTGCAGACGGGCCCAGCGAGCGCTTTCCCGAGGGAATGCTTGCCCCCTCAGAGGAGGGGTTTAGAGCAGTCAGACCAGTTGTCCCCTGCCGGTGCGCCGTTACAGGGTGCTGTGTCTGCTGCTCAAAATATTCCAGAGGCCAGCCTCGAGAGGCTGGTACCCTTAGTAGATTTTCTGGCAGAGTGGAAAAGTCTTCCAAAAATATCTCAGTGGGTTCTGCATTCGATAGAAAGGGGTTATGCCATTCAGTTCAGATCTCCTCCTCCTCGATTCAATGGGGTCCTGCCCACCGTGGTGGGCCCCGAGCAGGCTCTGGTAATGGAACAAGAGGTGAAAACGCTCCTTCAAAAGGAGGCTATACAACGGGTTCCTCCCAGCGAGGAGTCAGGTTATTACAGCCGATATTTCATCGTTCCAAAGAAGGATGGGGGGTTGCGTCCAATTTTAGATCTGCGCCTATTAAATCGTGCTGTAGCCAAGCTCAAATTCAAGATGCTTACGCTAAAGCAAATCGTGTCACAAATCAGGTCCGAGGACTGGTTTGTCACGATAGATCTGAAGGACGCATACTTCCACATCTCCATCCTTCTGCAACACAGGAAGTTCCTGAGGTTCGCTTTCGGGGGCGAAGCGTACCAATATCGTGTTCTTCCGTTTGGCCTAGCTTTATCTCCCCGCACGTTCACGAAGTGCATGGACGCAGCGCTAGTCCCGCTGCGGCTCCAGGGCGTTCGTATACTGAACTACATAGACGATTGGTTGATTCTCGCTCAATCGCAGCACCAAGCGGCTCGGCATCGAGATGTCGTCCTCGCACACATCAAAAAATTGGGGTTGAGGCTGAATGCCAAAAAGAGTGTTCTATCTTCATCACAGATAACATCTTTTCTGGGGGTACTGTGGGATTCTTAGGCAATGCGGGCTCGCCTGTCGCCTGCCCGCATCGCTTCGATTCTCTCAGCTGTAAAAAGAGTAAAGCTAGGCCAGTTGCTCACTGTAAAGCAGTTCCAGAGACTGCTGGGTCTGATGGCAGCAGCGTCCAGTGTTATACCCTGCGGCCTGCTGTACATGAGACCATTACAGTGGTGGCTCAGGACCAAAGGGGTTCTCCCCGAGGGGAAACCCCCTCCGCGTTATCAAAGTTACATGGAGTTGTCTCCGTGCTCTGGTCATGTGGAGGGATCCTTGGTTTCTGTCCCAGGGACCTGTGTTGGGAGCTCTTTGTCGTCGTGTAACGCTAACGACAGATGCTTCCCTCACAGGCTGGGGGGCGATCATGAGTGGTCGCCCAGCCCAGGGTCTGTGGCAGGACCATCATCGATTTTGGCATATAAATTATCTAGAGATGTTGGCAGTGTTTCAGGCTCTGAAGCACTTCCTGCCAGACCTGAGAGGTCATCATGTTCTTGTCCGGTCCGACAACACATCGGTGGTCTCTTACATAAACCATCAGGGGGTCTGCGCTCTCGCCCGTTATACAATCTGGCTCGCCGGATCCTTCTATGGTCCCAGGGGAAGCTTCTCTCATTGAGGGCGATTTATCTCCCGGGGTATTTAAATCAGGGAGCGGACATCCTGTCGAGGCAGGGGCTGAGGCCCGGGGAATGGAGACTCCACCCCGAGGTGGTGGAGCTCCTTTGGATGCAGTATGGTCGTGCCGAGGTAGACCTATTTGATTCCAGGGAGACATCACACTGTCTACTGTGGTTTTCTCTCAGTCATCCAGCCCCGCTGGGGTTGGACGCTATGGTGCAGGCGTGGCCGAGGTCACGCCTGTACGCCTTTCCCCCGATTGCTCTGCTCCCAGGAGTTCTGGAGAGGGTTCGCCGGGACGGGGTCAGTCTATTATTGGTAGCCCCGTTTTGGCCGGCCCGAGTATGGTTCACGGACCTAGTGTCTCTTCTAGATGGCTCTCCTCTGGAGATTCCGATCAGGAGGGAACTTCTCTCTCAGGCAAGCGGGTTGATACTTCACCCCCGCCCAGAGTTGTGGAAGCTATGGGCTTGGCCTCTGAGGGGGCCCAGCTCGTAGGGGCTGGTCTCTCACTGAGGTTGTTGAAACCATCCTTCATTCCAGAGCTCCTTCCACGAGGAGGTTATATGCCTTGAAGTGGAGGCTCTTCACTTCTTGGTGTGGAGAACACCTGTTGGACCCAGTTAACTGCCCAGTGGGTGCAGTGCTGGAGTTCCTGCAGGAGCGTTTCTCCTCAGGGCTATCCCCCTCCACACTAAAGGTGTATGTGGCGGCACTTGCTGCTTACCATGTCACTTTCAGTGGAGTCTCTCTGGGGAGACACCCATTTATAACTCGCTTTCTTCGTGGTACTTTGAGGCTGAGGCCTGTAGTCCGCACGAGGGTGCCAGCATGGGACTTAGCTATCGCCCTAGAAGGTCTTTCCCTAGCTCTCTTTGAGCCTATTAAAGAAGTTGCTGATAAGTTTATTACTTTGAAGACTATTTTTCTCCTTGCCATTTCTTCTCTTAAGAGAATCGGAGATATTCAGGCTCTCTCGGTTGCTCCTTCGTGTTTGGAGTTTTCACCTGGGATGGTGAAGGCTTTTCTCCACCCCAGGCCAGGTTATGTCCCTGAGGTTCCTACCAATGTGGCCAGACCTATAGTTCTGCAGGCCTTCTGTCCTCCTCCTTTTACATCATCTGATCAGGAAAAACTTAATCTGCTCTGCCCTGTTCGGGCTTTAGATGCTTACGTCCACAGAGCTGCCCTGTGGAGAAAATCAGAACAGCTGTTCGTTTGTTTTGGACCACCTAAGAAGGGGTCCCCAGTGTCTAAGCAGAGGATGAGCAAGTGGGTGGTTGAGGCCATCTCACTTGCCTATGAGTCGGTTGGTCAGCCTTCACCTTTGGCTGTCCGAGCTCACTCTACCAGGAGTATGGCGGCTTCCAAAGCCTTATTGTCAGGAGTCTCCCTCCAGGACGTTTGTGATGCGGCAGGCTGGTCCTCACCGCATACTTTCGTCAGGTTTTATGACCTAGACCTCAGCTCCACCCCTGGGGCGCAGGTGCTTTCGGCTGAATTTAATCTTTGATTCACACAGTCGGTCACTTGCTCTTATGGCGACGTGGGTATTAGCGTTCCCGCAGCGTTTCACGCAGCTCGACTTTCCTGAAAGGGAACGTCCCGGGTTACGTATGTAACCCTAGTTCCCTGAAGGAACGAGACGCTGCGTGTCGTTGCCATACTCCCGGCATTCCCTTGATCGACTTGCTTCAGACTTTTTCCAAAAGCTATCGCCATTGTGTTCAGGGGTGTGCTATATAGTTTCCTGGTCGATGACGTCACTCGTGACGTTCCGACTCGCCATTGGGCTGATTCCATACGTGCTTCATGACGCACAACGCAAGAGGCGTTCCCGCAGCGTTTCACGCAGCGTCTCGTTCCTTCAGGGAACTAGGGTTACATACGTAACCCGGGACGTTTGTTTACCTATACAAATGGTCATAGGTATTTTTTTTACATTTTTGTTACTACTTTCTTTAAATGTACCTTTGTAAATTACTTTTTATTATACATTTTATAGTACCTCATGTTATGTATGCACTGCTGTATATTGTACATACTTTGAATAAAGAACTACTGAATTATTTGCATTGTATATGTTCTTTAGCTCACCAGTGCTTTTAAGCCATCTGTAATAAAATAACACTTTCATGTACACCGAATTATATTTAATGAATAATAACCTTTGTTTATGGCTCCCAAATTACAAATAACAGTTATAAAATACTATTTTTAGGTAATAAAATAATATAGGCTAAAAATATATATTAATAGAAAGAACATGCAATTTAATAAATAATAGATTACATATATGTACATCTCATTACATTAGTATACAAATACACAAGAAGCATAGTAATAAAATTAAGAAAACAAAAATGTGTACAAATATTTTGAAATGGATTGAACTGATAAGAGCTGCTAGATTAGAACTGCCAGTAAGAGAAATAGAGAAGAGAAATTAACAGCATTCTGTAAAATAAGTGTGACAGGCCATCAAAATCTAATTACAAAGGGAAGCATAGAGGTAACCATAAAAAAAGAAATAGTCAATTTTTTCTTTAATTGTTTTGGTGATTTCATTGTCTCTGGGAATCCTCTGAATAAACATGTCTTCCTGTGTGTAGACAACAAAGTCACACCAGTCCAAACCAGAAATCAACATCTCGCCCTGGAACTGGCAAAAGTACGAATGAGATTTCCTTAATGTGTGTGTGCCCTCACTGATCTTAATATATGGGCAATCAACATAGCTTGCTACATTGGGGCATTTAATCTCAACAAGGCCAAACACTGCCTGCCCCTTTGGATCATACACGATGCCATCAGGTGATGACCCCATCCAGGGTGCGTCAGGGTGGATAAGGAAACCACAGGGATAGTGGTTAACCTCCCTTACTCTGCAGTACTCCTCTACAGCTGCTGGTTCCATGTCAAGCCCCCTCCTCATGTTTGCAGTCTGATGGCTAGGTCTCTTTTGGCAAGATTTTCGGCAGAGCTCTGTGCCCTGGTGTGACAGTCCTCTCTGAATTTTGAGGAGGTGATGCGGGGCTGCCTTAGCTGGTGCCACTCGATGCAGGAACTCTGCTCTATTGTGCTGTTGGCAATTTTGTGTGCTGTCTCTAATGGTGTTGCCAGGGACATCATGTGGTGCTGCTGATGTTCAGTGCAGACAAAAGAGCAGGTAGAGGGTTCCAGCCTGTAACCCTGAAGTGGCAGCTGTGGGGGAGAACGAGCATCTGTGTGTGGACAGGTTTTTGGAACTCGCTTTGCTGGCATGTGATAAGACAACACACTTCCTTCTTGCACTTTTCCAAATGCAGAGTCAACCAGAGGAACATTAATGTCCATAGCCATAGTTGTTATCAGTGGAGCCGCATCACTTGGAAGATCATGGTAGACTTCATCCACCCTGAGTGTGGAAAGTTCAGGCAGAGCTGAACTGACACCCTTATACAAGTTGCTCCTATGGAAAAGACACAATCATTTTGTTTTTTTAAATGAGCCATAAAGTAAGTTACATATAAGTTGAACGAACAAACAAAATAAAAAAATAAAATAAAAAAGGCTTTATTTTTTTGAAAAGCCATTAGAGATGGTTAGGACTTTCTTGCTTGAACAACTGTCAGTATAAATACAAACAATGGATATTAACATACAATGTGTCTCATGTGATCAGATGACTACTTTATTTGAGGTCTCACTGATTATAACAGAAAATTTCTTTAATGATAATAACAACAATACTAACCTGATGCCTTCCACCAGTTTTCGTTCCTTGGGTCTGGCTGAAAGAATCACCATGTCATTAACCAGACCAGGTTTAACACCCTGCATTTAAACAAAAAAAGGTTATCAATAAACAGAAATATCCATAAATAGAATCAAAGTACCCTGTTAGAAACATTAGTTCCCTTTCGTTGTCACTCCGAGTTACGTCGGATGACGACGAATGGGGTTTCGCTTAGAAAGCCTATCAACTTCGAGTATTACAAAACGAGCCAATGGCAAAGAAATGCCATGGGTCTGCGGAATTTGCATGGCGTAACTCCGCCCCACCTCGTGGGTATAAAAGGAGGAAGCCGGCAGCAAGCAGATATGTTTTCGCTTCGGAGCCAAGTGTATTCTTCTCTCCACAAGCCATCTCTGAATTGTGAGCTTTACAAACGAGTACCTCGAGTGTTGGTGTGACGGCGATCTACGGCGAGAGCGTGCTTCCTGCTGATCTGTTGCAGTGGTCTGCCAGTCGGTGCGTTTCTCCCCGGGTGCTTCAACACTTGAGTTTTCTCTCACTAAAAGAGCTTACACGTGGCACGTCTTTTTAAAGATGTCTCGCCCGTGTACTTCTGGTTGCGGCAGATTGGTATCGGACTCTGATGGGCACGAGCGTTGCATAGTATGTTTGGGCATTGATCATGCTAGAGCAGCGCTCGTGGATGACTCATGTTCTCTCTGTGGGAACATGACCATCGCGTCATTACGGTCGAGACTCGGTGAACTCGCAAGAGTGAGAGTCCCCTCATCCACCCCCCGTCCTGCGGCTGGTGGCCAGGGTGATCTGAGGGTTACGGTCTGGAACAAGGCGCCGACTATGTGTCCGCGACCCCAGCCCCCCTCTTCAATGACGGTGCCCGCTAGTGAACTGCTGATTCCCGCGGGTCTACCCTCTGGTGGCCCGCGTGCTTCAGTTGAAGCTACAGAGGAAGATGCCATGTCTGTTGCAGCATCACTTGGCGGGTTTGACTCTTCTGGAAGTGAGGGCTCGTCACAGCTGCCACCTTCCGGTGTGCATACGGCTGTGCTCGAGTCTGATCCGGAGATGACGGCCATGCTTTCCCGGGCAGCCGCGAGCATCGGACTTGAGTGGAGGCCTCCACCCTGTCCTGAGCGCTCGCGGCTGGACGATTGGTTTTTGGGTAAGGCCGCCGACCCTCGTCCTCGGCAAACCCCAATACCTTTCTTCCCGGATGTGCATGATGAGATCTCGAAGTCCTGGAAGACCCCCCTGTCTTCTCGGGACCGCTCGCTGGTCTCATCCGCCTTTCCTCCCCTCGATGAGGCAGCTGCCCGTGGGTACACTGGGCTTCCCCCGGTTGAACGCTCTGTTGCCATGCAACTATGTCCTCAGAGTGCTTCTTCTCGGGGCGAGCCTAAGCACCCATCCAAAGCCTGTAGATTTTCGTCGACCCTGGTGGCGAAGTCTTACAGAGCGGCGGGACAGGCGGCTGCTTCACTGCATGCTATGGCCACTCTGCAGGTCTACCAGGCCCAGATGCTCAGAGACATGCACGAGGGTAGGACAAACCCAGGGCTCTTTGATGAGCTGCGCGCCGCGACCGACCTTGCTCTCCGGGCGACGAAGGTTACCGCGCGCTTCCTGGGTTTGGTGATGTCCACAGCTGTGGTCCAGGAGCGACATCTGTGGCTGAACCTGGCTGACATGCGGGACGCTGAGCGGACCCGTCTGCTTAACGCCCCCTTGTCCCAGGCCGGCCTCTTCGGCGGTGCAGTTGAAGACTTTGCCCAACAGTTTTCAACTGCCCAGAAACAGACCGAGGCCATCAAACACATTCTGCCCCGCCGGCCCGCTGCTGCCTCCACCTTGCCGGCCGGGCAGACGCCTCGACCTGTTTCCCGCCGAGGGCGCCCTCCTGCGGCTCCCGCCCCTCCCGCCCGGACCACGCAGCAGCCTCCACCCAGGGCCGTTCGCGGAGGAAGCCGTAAGAAGGCGCCACAGCCCTCTCCTGCCCCGCCCCCTGCTAAACGCCGGGCCAAGCGGCGCTCCTGAGACGGGCTGCTCAGGGATGATGATTGTTTCTCAGGAGGTGGTAGCAGGACCACTCCTTCCCCCGGTGGAGGGCCGGGGGAGAATCTTTTGTTCTCCACTCCCCGCTGCTCACCAACGGGTGGGCAGCACCCTAATGTGGTTAAAGACAGAAACAATCCCCTCTTCCCTGAGCTCACAGAGTTCTCGGGCGACACAGAGCGCCGCCCACAAGCCGTGCTCTCCTCGCCCCCCTCTGTCCCAGAGGCGGTTGACACGGCGTGCCGTCCACGGACCGCTTCGCCCCTGTCCCCCTCTGTCGCCAGACCCCTGGCAGAGCAGGCCCCTGCGGGACGACCAGCCTGGTCCTCCCCTGGCCCCCTCTGCCAGGGTGCGGTTGCTAACTGTGCCCCCTCTCCGGGCCGCTATGCCGTCCACATCTGGGCCAGTTACTCCGCTTCGCTGCCCCTCCGGGGGGACGCCTGTGGCTCGCATGATCCCGTTGGTTCAGTTCCTGGGAGCCTGGCTAGAGCTTCCCCGTCTGTCCCACTGGATCGCGCGTACCGTCAGGCTCGGCTATGCGATTCAGTTCGCACGGTCTCCTCCCCGCTTCAGGGGAGTCCGCTCCACTTTGGTCGGTGGCAATGCCCCTATCATGAGAGCAGAGATTGCCACCCTGCTGGCGAAGGGTGCAATCGAGACTGTCCCTCCAGCCGAGATGAGGTCCGGCTTCTACAGCCCCTACTTCATTGTCCCCAAGAAAACCGGTGGGTTACGGCCAATCCTGGACTTGCGCGTGCTGAACCGCTCCCTTCACCGGATGCCGTTCAAGATGCTCACCGCCAAACGCGTTTTCGAATGCATACGGCCCCAGGATTGGTTTGCAGCGATCGACCTGAAGGACGCCTACTTTCATGTCTCCATTCTTCCTCGACACAGACCGTTCCTCCGGTTTGCTTTCGAGGGGCAGGCATACCAGTACGCGGTTCTCCCTTTCGGGCTAGCCCTGTCTCCTCGCATCTTCACGAAGGTCGTCGAGGCGGCCCTTGTTCCCCTTCGAGAGCAAGGGGTTCGCATCCTGAGTTATATCGACGACTGGCTGATCCTAGCTCACTCTCGAGATCAGGTTTGCGAACACAGGGACCTAGTGCTCCGGCACCTAGCCCGTGCCCCTAGCCCTAGCCCCGTGCAGAGGATCTCTTTTCTCGGTATGGACATCGACTCGGTCGCCATGTCCGCGCAGCTTACGAGCGAGCGCGCGCAGTCACTGCTGACTTGCCTAAGACAATTCGAGGGCAAGAGTGCGGTTCCACTGAAACTTTTTCAGAGGCTCCTGGGGCATATGGCATCTGCTGCCGCGGTCACGCCGCTCGGATTGCTTCATATGAGACCGCTTCAGCTTTGGCTTCGCGACCGAGTCCCGAGGTGGGCATGGCAACACGGCACGTTCCGAGTACCAGTTACTCCGACCTGCCGTCAGTTCTTCACCCCGTGGACGAACCTCGATTTTCTCAGGGCCGGTGTCCCCCTGGCTCGAGCTTCCCGGCATGTTGTTGTCTCAACAGATGCCTCCACCACGGGCTGGGGCGCCATGTGCAATGGACATGCTGCTGCGGGCTCCTGGACAGGACCCCCGCGGCTATGGCATGTCAATTGCCTCGAGTTGTTGGCAGTACGCCTTGCCCTGCACCGCTTCCGAGCGTTGCTCAGGGGTCAACACGTACTAGTCCGCTCAGACAATACCGCCACTGTAGCGTACATCAACCATCAGGGTGGTCTACGCTCCCGCCGTATGTCACAACTCGCTCGCCACCTCCTCCTGTGGAGTCAGAAGCATCTGAGGTCGCTTCGAGCCATCTTCATTCCCGGAGCGCTGAACTGTGCAGCCGACGAGCTCTCACGGCTTCAGCCCCTCCCTGGAAAATGGCGACTCCATCCCCAGTCGGTTCAGCTGATTTGGGACCAGTTCGGGGACGCACAGATAGATCTGTTTGCCTCTCACGACTCGACCCACTGCGCCCAGTTCTATTCCCTGACCGAGGGCACGCTCGGCACGGATGCTCTGGCGCACAGCTGGCCGCAGGGCCGCAAATATGCGTTTCCCCCAGTGAGCCTTCTTGCGCACACTTTGCGCAAGGTCAGGGAGGACGAGGAGCAGGTCATTCTGGTTGCCCCTTACTGGCCCAACCGGACCTGGTTCCCCGAACTAGTACTCCTCGCGACAGCACCTCCCTGGCCGATCCCTCTGAGGAAGAACCTTCTTTCTCAGGGACGGGGCACCCTATGGCACCCTCGTCCCGATCTTTGGAACCTCCACGTGTGGCTCCTGGATGGGACGAGGCAGGTTTGAGTACCCTACCACCAGCGGTGGTGGCTACCATCACTTCCGCTAGAGCGTCGTCCACGAGACACGTCTATGCGTTGAAGTGGAACCTCTTCGTCAACTGGTGCTCTTCTCACCGAGAAGACCCCCGGAGATGCTCGATCAGTGTTTTGCTTTCCTTCCTTCAACAGGGGCTGGAGCGAAGGCTGTCTCCCTCCACCCTGAAGGTCTATGTTGCCGCCATTGCCGCACATCATGACCTCATCGAAGGTAAGTCGGTGGGGAAGCACGACCTGATCATCAGGTTCCTGAGAGGAGCGAGGAGACTGAATCCTCCTCGTCCTCCTCTCGTTCCCTCTTGGGACCTCTCAGTGGTTCTAACTGCCCTGAAGAGTGCTCCCTTTGAGCCCCTGCAATCAGTCGAGCTTAAGTTCCTGTCTATGAAGACAGCGCTCCTGGTTGCACTGGCCTCCATCAAGAGGGTTGGGGACCTGCACGCATTCTCCGTTGACGAAGCGTGCCTGGAATTTGGGCCGGCTTACTCTCACGTGATCCTGAGACCCCGGCCTGGATATGTGCCCAAGGTTCCTACCACTCCCTTCCGGGACCAGGTGGTGAACCTGCAAGCGCTGCCCTCGGAGGAGGCAGACCCAGCCTTGGCACTGCTCTGTCCAGTACGCGCTCTCCGCGCCTATGTAGACAGAACGCAGTGTTTCAGGACCTCAGACCAGCTCTTTGTCTGTTATGGTGGGAAGCTGAAGGGAAAGGCTCTCTCCAAGCAAAGGTTGTCTCACTGGATAGTGGACACCATTGCTTTGGCTTACCAGCAGCAAGGTCGACCGTGCCCCCTTGGTGTGACTGCCCACTCCACCCGGAGTGTGGCGTCCTCTTGGGCTCTAGCGCATGGCGCCTCGCTAACAGACATCTGCAGAGCTGCAGGCTGGGCGACACCTAACACATTCGCCAGATTCTATAATCTCCGAGTGGAGCCTGTGTCCTCTCGTGTACTCGCTTCAACCAGCTAGTACCGGACCCGCTCAGGTGTCTTCGCTTGCTCGCCATTCCACTCCACGGACTGGATACGTGCGATATTTTCCTCAGGTGAGCTTCTCCGAAAGCCCTGAGCTCCTCCAGCACTCCTGACGTCGGCGCCAGTGTCTATTGCCTGTGCGTCGGCTAGGTGCCTCCCGTGTGCATGGTCCCTCCTCTGAGCGACCCCCACATGTGTATTTCCACTGTAAGCCTCTCTGAGCGTGTGTCTTTCCCTTGGCAAGCCACCTTGCCACCCCTGGGGTTGAAATATTCCACCTACGGCTGGACACCCCAGTGTTTTCCATATGCTTCCTTCGGGTCATATGTGTATTCTCTAAGTCCCCCCCCTCCGGGCTGGCATTAATTGCATACTTCCCCTAAGCTTGGGATATGCTTCCCAGTGTACCTTGGTATTCCTGTGTTATATGGAGTCCTTTGTCCAGGCTGACAGGGATCTCGATTTACGCAGGGCACTGGAAGACAGCTGAGAAGGTGGCGTGATTAGACTGGTAACCCCATTCGTCGTCATCCGACGTAACTCGGAGTGACAACGAAAGGGAACGTCTACGGTTACGTATGTAACCCTCGTTCCCTGAGTAGGGAACGGAGACGTTACGTCTGCCTGCCACTTTCCGCTGTACCGCGGGGATCGCCTGAGCTCAGTCTTGGCTCCTCAGCGAAGAAACATATCTGCTTGCTGCCGGCTTCCTCCTTTTATACCCACGAGGTGGGGCGGAGTTACGCCATGCAAATTCCGCAGACCCATGGCATTTCTTTGCCATTGGCTCGTTTTGTAATACTCGAAGTTGATAGGCTTTCTAAGCGAAACCCCATTCGTCGTCATCCGACGTAACGTCTCCGTTCCCTACTCAGGGAACGAGGGTTACATACGTAACCGTAGACGTTACCATGGTTCTTGGCTTATGTCATTTCTGTTCAGTCTCTGTGCAGCTGTGTGTTGGGGGAACAGAGGTGATTCTTAGCTGGCAATAATATTCAGTCTGGTACAACAGTGCTGCCACATGATTACACAAAGCTGTACCTGTCACACAAGTACACTGGCAGCTTTGTAGCTGCACAGGACGGGCATCCCTAAGCACAACCTGAAAATACACAAATCTGTTACAAAAGAATAAAACGTCTTGGTTACGTATGTAACCCTAGTTCCCTGATAGGGAACGAGACGCTGCGTCAAACACTGTGGGAACGCCCCTGCGTTGTGCGTCATGAAGCACGTATGGAATCAGCCCAATGGAGAGATGGAACGTCATAGGCGGGTGACGTCATCGACCAGGAAACTATAAAGCACCCCATAAACACAAGCGCAACCGCTTCTGATTGGCCCTGAAGGAAGCGCTAGCGGGAATGCCGGGAGTATGGTGGAATGACGCAGCGTCTCGTTCCCTATCAGGGAACTAGGGTTACATACGTAACCATGACGTTCCCTTTCAAGGGAACTCGAGCTGCGTCAAACGCTGTGGGAACGCTAATACCACGTCGACATAGGACCAAGTGACCGCCATGTGAGAACTAGCGCACAGACGAGAGCACCTGTGCCCCAGGGGTAGAACTTAAGTCTAGGTCGTAGAACTTAATGAAAGTATGCGGTGAAGACCATCCAGCCGCATTACAAACGTCACTGAGGGAAACTCCTGACAGTAAGGCTTTAGAAGCCGCCATACTCCTGGTAGAGTGGGCTCGTACAGCCAAAGGTGAAGGCTGACCAGCCGACTCATAGGCAAGTGAGATAGCCTCGACCACCCACTTGCTCATTCTCTGTTTAGACGCGGGACACCCCTTCTTGGGTGCCCAAAGCACACAAATAGTTGTTCTGACTTCCTCCACAGGGCAGTTCTGTGGACGTAGGCGTCTAACGCCTTAACAGGGCAGAGTAAATTAAGTTTCTCCTGGTCAGACGACAGAAATGGAGGAGGTCAAAAGGCCTGCAGAACTGTAGGTCTAACAACATTAGTAGGGACCTTGGGAACGTAACCTGGTCTAGGATGCAGAAAAGCCTTAACCATACCAGGCGAAAATTCCAGGCACGAGGGTGAAACCGACAGAGCCTGCAAATCTCCGTTTCTCTTTAGTGAGGAGATAGCAAGAAGAAAGATAGTCTTAAACGTGAGAAACTTCTCAGGAACTTCTTCGATAGGTTCAAGAGGAGCTAGGGAAAGACCTTCTATTACGATGGCCAAAGTTTGGTGGACCTGCGACCTCGTTCAGTGGTCGAAAGGTCGAAAAACGCACTACAGGGGTCAAAAAGGTCAAACCAACGGAGCGCTCCCGTAAGGAGACGGAAAGTCGTAGGACCCCGAAACTCGGCGAGTACCGTCGTCTAGTGCCCCTGAGTCGGGCCCCCTAGTTTGAGGGCCCTGGCCGCTTGCAAGGCGTTCAAAGTCCGAACGAGTGTAGGGCTGAAAGCGGGCCTGTTTCTAAGTGTCTGCAATTGACCTCAATGGCAGACAGAGAGATGGATGAAAAATGATAAAAAAATACTTATTCAGGCACTAGGCCCGGGCCCTTTCGGTACGTCGATCAGGGGGCCCCGACGCAACAGAGTGAGCGATTTCGGGGCCCTGGGGCCATTCTGTAAAAATCCCACTCGCCCATTAAATGAATGTATTTTCCATAGTGGTTTCGCGGACGCCGCTCAGAAAGGTCCGATCGACTAGGGGGCACCATTTTCCGTCTCGCCACGGCCCCCTGGTGCGGGCGGAAAAGTTTGGTGGCCCTAGGACCTCGTTCAGGGGTCGAAATGTCAAAAAGAATGAAAAACATGTCACAGGGTCAAAAAGGTCAAACCGACGAAGCGCGTGTCCGTAAGGAGACGGAAGGTCGTAGGGCCCCGAAACTCGGCGAGTACAGTCGTCTGGTGCCCCTGAGTCGGACCCCTGAGTTTGAGGGCCCTGGCCGCTTTCTAAGCGTTTCCTGACCCTCGTTGGTGATGAGACCATCAATTGTGGATGGTGACTGAAAAATGTGGATGGTGACTGGAGATTTTTTGTTTTTTTTGTCGATTAAACCACTTCTACTGAACTCGGTGGGCTCCCCTGAGTCTGTAGAACCAAGTGTCATCCCAAAATTCCAAGTTCGAATGGACATTTGGACACTATAGTGGGTAATCGGACAAATAGTGAGTTTTTGGAAGGATACGGATATGTATTTGGAAAGATACGAATATCTCGAGTTCGGGGTCCACTGTGGTTTGCTTTCAGGGGCGAAGCATACCAGTATCGGGTTCTTCCTTTCGGCCTAGGTTATCACCCCGCACCTTTTACAATATGCGTGGATGCAGCTCTGGCTCCTCTTGAGATTCCAGGGCATTCGCATATTAGATTATATCGACGATTGGTTGATTTTAGCTCAGTCCGAGCTTTTGGCAGTTCAACATCGAGATGTCGTTCTGTCCCACATAAGGGGGTTGGGGTTGCGGCTCAACACCAAAAAGAGTGTACTCCTCCCAACTCAGAGGATCACTTTTCTAGGTGTATTATGGGATTCAACAACAATACAAGCACATCTGTCTCCTGCACGTATTTCTGCGATTCTCACAGCCGTAAAGAATGTAAAACTAGGTCAGTCACTCACTGCAAAACAGTCTCTGAGACTGTTGGGGCTCATGGTAGTTGCGTCCAACGTAGTTACTTTTGGCCTTCTGTACATGAGACCCCTGCAGTGGTGGCTCGGGACCAAGTGGTTTTCTCCGAGCGGAAATCCGTTTTCGCATGATCAAGGTCACGCGGCTATGCCTTCGTGCCTCGGTCATGTGGAAGAAACGTCTCGGTTACGTATGTAACCCTCGTTCCCTGAGTAGGGAACGGAGACGTTACGTCGGATGACGACGAATGGGGTTTCGCTTAGAACGCCTATCGACTTCGAGTATTACAAAACGAGCCAATGGCAAAGAAATGCCATGGGTCTGCGGAATTTGCAAAGCGTATCTGCGCCTTACCTCGTGGGTATAAAAGGAGGACGCCGGCAACAGGCAGATATGTTTCTTCGCTGAGGAGCCAAGACTGAGCTCAGGCGATCCCCGCGGTACAGCGGAGAGTGGCAGGAAGACGTAACGTCTCCGTTCCCTACTCAGGGAACGAGGGTTACATACGTAACCGAGACGTTCCCTTTCGTTGTCACTCCGAGTTACGTCGGATGACGACGAATGGGGTTACCAGTCTAATCACGCCACCTCAGCTGTCTTCCAGTGCCCTGCGGACGAAGGACTCCTATTTAGCCCAGGAATACCAAGGTACACTGGGGAGCATATCCCAAAGTTTAGGGGAAATATGCAATTACTGCCAACCCAGAGGGGGGGACTTAGAGAATACACATATGACCCGAAGGAGACATATGGAGAACACTGGGGTGTCCAGCCGCAGGTGGAATATTTCAACCCCAGGGGTGGCAAGGTGGCTTGCCAAGGGAAAGACACATGCTCAAGAGGCTTACAGTGGAAATACACATGTGGGGGTCGCTGAGAGGAGGGACCATGCACACAGGAGGCACCTAGCCGACGCGCAGGCAATAGACACTGGCGCCGATGTCAGGAGTGCTGGAGGAGCTCAGGGCTTTCGGGGAAGCTCACCTGAGGAGAATATCGCACGTATCCAGTCCGTGGAGTGGAATGGCGAGCAAGCGAAGACACCTGAGCGGGTCCGGTACTAGCTGGTTGAAGCGAGTACACGGGAGGACACTGGCTCCACTCGGAGATTATAGAATCTGGCGAATGTGTTAGGTGTCGCCCAGCCTGCAGCTCTGCAGATGTCTGTTAGCGAGGCGCCATGCGCTAGAGCCCAAGAGGATGCCACACTCCGGGTGGAGTGGGCAGTCACACCAAGGGGGCACGGTCGACCTTGCTGCTGGTAAGCCTAAGCAATGGCGTCCACTATCCAGTGAGACAACCTTTGCTTTGAGAGAGCCTTTCCCTTCAGCTTCCCACCATAACAGACAAAGAGCTGGTCTGAGGTCCTGAAACACTACGTCCTGTCTACATAGGCGCGGAGAGCGCGTACTGGACAGAGCAGTGCAAGGCTGGGTCTGCCTCCTCCAGGGGCAGCGCTTGCAGGTTCACCACCTGGTCCCGGAAGGGAGTGGTAGGAACCTTGGGCACGTATCCAGGCCGGGGTCTCAGGATCACGTGAGAGTAAGCCGGCCCGAACTCCAGGCACGCTTCGTCAACGGAGAATGCGTGCAGGTCCCCTACCCTCTTGATGGAGGCCAGTGCAACCAGGAGCGCTTTCTTCATAGACAGGAATTTAAGCTCAACTGATTGCAGGGGCTCAAATGGAGCACTCTTCAGGGCAGTTAGAACCACTGAGAGGTCCGAAGAGGGAACGAGAGGAGGGCGAGGCGGATTTAGTCTCCTCGCTCCTCTCAGGAACCTGATAACCAGGTCGTGCTTCCCCACCGACTTACCTTCGATGATGTCATGGTGTGCGGCAATAGCGGCAACGTAGACCTTCAGGGTGGAGGGAGACAGCCTTCGCTCCAGCCCCTGTTGAAGGAAGGAAAGCACAACGCTGATCGAGCATCTCCGGGGGTCTTCTCGGTGAGAAGAGCACCAGCTGACGAAGAGGTTCCACTTCAACGCATAGACGTGTCACATGGACGACGCCCTAGCGGAAGTGATGGTAGCCACCACCGCTGGTGTTAGGGTACTCAAACCTGCCTCGTCCCATCGAGGAGCCACACGTGGAGGTTCCAGAGATCGGGACGAGGGTGCCATAGGTGGCCCCGTCCCTGAGGAAGAAGGTTCTTCCTCAGAGGGATCGGCCAGGGAGGTGCTGTCGCGAGGAGTACTAGTTCGGAGAACCAGGTCCGGGCGGGCCAGTACGGCGCGACCAGAATGACCTGCTCCTCGTCCTCCCTGACCTTGCGCAAGGTCTGCGCAAGAAGGCTAACTGGGGGAAACGCATACTTGCGGCCCTGCGGCCAGCTGTGCGCCAGAGCATCCGTGCCGAGCGTGCCCTCGGTCAGGGAATAAAACTGGGCGCAATGGGTCGAGTCGTGGGAGGCAAACAGATCTATCTGTGCGTCCCCGAACTGGTCCCAAATCAGCTGGACCGACTGGGGATGGAGTCGCCATTCTCCAGGGAGTGGCTGAAGCCGTGAGAGCTCGTAGGCTGCACAGTTCAGGGCTCCGGGGATATAAATGGCATGAAGCGACCTCAGATGCTTCTGACTCCATATGGGGAGGTGGCGAGCGAGTTGCGACAAACGGCGGGAGCGTAGACCACCTTGATGGTTGATGTACGCTACAGTGGCGGTATTGTCTGAGTGGACTAGTACGTGTTGGTTCTTGAGCACGGCCCGGAAGCGGCGCAAAGCAAGATGTACGGCCAGCAACTCGAGGCAATTGACATGCCAGAGGCGGCGGGGTCCTGTCCAGGAGCCCGCGGCAGCACGTCCATTGCACATGGCACCCCAGCCCGTGGAGGAGGCATCTGTCGTTACAACAACATGCCGCGAAGCTCGTTCCAGGGGCACTCCGGCCCGTAGAAAACTGAGGTTCGACCACGGGGTGAAGGTATGACGGCAGGTCAGAGTAACTGTTACTCGGAGGGTGCCGTGTTGCCATGCCCACCTCGGGACTAGGTCGCGAAGCCAAAGCTGAAGCGGTCTCATATGAAGCAATCCGAGCGGCGTTGCCGCGGCTGCAGAAGCCATGTGCCCCAGGAGCCTCTGAAAAAGTTTCAGTGGAACCGCACTCTTACCCTCGAACTGTCTCAGGCAAGTCAGCAGTGACTGCGCGCGCGCTAGCTCGTAAGCTGCGCGGACATGGCGACCGAGTCGATATCCATACCGAGAAAAGAGATCCTCTGCACGGGGCAAAGTTTGCTCTTCTCCCAGTTGACCCGAAGGCCCAGACGAGCTAGGTGCCGAAGCACTAGGTCCCTGTGTTCGCAACCTGAACTCGAGAGTGTGCTATGATCAGCCAGTCGTCGATATAACTCAGGATGCGAACCCCGTGTTCCCGAAGGGGAACAAGGGCAGCCTCGACGACCTTCGTGAAGATGCGAGGAGACAGGGCTAGCCCGAAAGGGAAAACCGCGTACTGGATGCCTGCCCCTGAAAGAAAACCGAAGGAACGGTCTGTGTCAAGGAGAATAGAGACATGAAGTAGGCGTCCTTCAGGTCGATCACTGCAAACCAATCCTGGGCCGTATGCATTCGAAAATGCGTTTGAGCATCTTGAACTGCATCCTGTGAAGGGAGCGGTTCAGCACGCGCAAGTCCAGGATTGGCCGTAACCCACCGGTTTTCTTGGGGACAATGAAGTAGGGGCTGTAGAAGCCGGACCTCATCTCGGCTGGAGGGACAGTCTCGATTGCACCCTTCGCCAGCAGGGTGGCAATCTCTGCTCTCCTGATGGGGACATAGCCACCGACAAAAGTGGAGCGGACTCCCCAAGCGGGGAGGAGACCGTGCGAACTGAATCGCATAGCCGAGCTTGATGGTCCGCGCGACCCAGCAGGACAGACGGGGAAGCTCTAACCAGGCTCCCAGGAACTGAACCAGCGGGATCATGCGAACCACAGGCGTCCCCCCGGAGGGGCAGCGAAGCGGAGTAACTGGCCCAGACGTGGACGGCATAGCGGCCCGATGTGGGGGCACAGTTAGCAACCGCGCAGAGGGGCCAGGGGAGGACCAGGCTGGTCGTCCCGCGGGGGCCTGCTCTGCCAGGGGTCTGGCGACAGAGGGGGACAGGGGCGAAGCGGTCCGTGGACGGCACGCCATGTCAACCACCTCTGGGACAGAGGGGGACGAGGAGAGCACGGCTTGTGGCCGGCGCTCTGTGACGTCCGAGAACTCTGTGCTCAGAGACAGGAGAGTCAGCTCTTTGGAGAATAAGGATTCTTCCCCGGCCCTCCCCCGGGGAAAGGAGTGGTCCTGCTACCAACTCCTGGAAAGAACTGAGTCCCATCTCTGAGGAGCCCAACTCAAGAGCGCCGCTTAACCCGGCGTGTAGCGGGGTGCGGGGCTGGAGAGGGCTGTGGCGTCCGACCGCTGGCGGGGCCGTCGGGACAGAATCAACCTCAGTCTGCTCATGGGCGGCTGAGAGCTGTTGGGCAAGCCCTCAACCGCACCGCCGAAGAGGCCGACCTGGGATATGGGAATGTCGGACAGACGGGTCCGCGCGACATCCAGCACATCAGACAGGTTCAGCCACAGAATGGTGAGCATCACCTGACCCAGGGAGCGTACGGTCACTTTCGTCACTCAGAGAGCAAGGTCAGTGGCGGCGCGCAGCTCAGTGAAGAGCCCTGGGTCAGTCCCGCCCTCGTGCAGGTCCATGAGCATCTGGGTCAGGTGGACCAGCAGAATGACCATGGCATGCAGTGAGGCGGCTGCCAGTCCCGTGGCGCTATAGGATCTCGCCACAAGCGTAGACGAAAAACTACAGGCCACGGGCAGGTGCTTAGGATTGCGCCGAGAAGAAGCACTCTGAGGACACATAGCATCGCAACAGAGCGTTCAGCTGGGGGGACCCCAGTGTACCCATGGGCAGCGGCCCCATCGAGGGGAGGAAAGGCGGATGAGATCAGCGAGCGGTCCCGAGAAGACAAGGGGGTCTTCTTGGACTTCGAGATCTCATCATGCACGTCCAGGAAGAGAGGTATTGGGGTTTGCCGTGGACGAGGGTCGGCGGCCTTACCCAAAACCCATCATCCCAGGAAAGCATGGTCGTCATCTCCGGATCAGACTCAGGCACAGCCGTATACACACCGGAAGGTGGCAGCTGTGACGAGCCCTCACTTCCAGAAGACTCAAACCCACCTAGTGATGCTGCAACAGACATGGCATCTTCCTCTGTAGCTTCAACTGAAACACGCGGGCCATCAGAGGGTAGACTCGCGGGAATCAGCAGTTCACTAGCGGGCACCGTCATTGAAGAGGGGGGCTGGCGTCACAGACACATAGTCGGCGCCTTGATCCAGACCGTAACCCTCAGGTCACCCGCCAGCCGAAGATCGGGGGGTGGATGAGGGGACTCTCACTCTTGCGAGTTCACCGAGTCTCGACCTATATATGACGCGATGATCACGTTCCCAGCGAGAACATGAGTCACCCACGAGCGCTGTTCAAGCATGATCAAAGCCCAAACACACTAGACAGCGCTCGTGCCCATCAGAGTCCGATACCAGTCCACTGCAACCAGAAATGCACGGGCGAGCCGTCTTTAAAAAGACGTGCCGCGTGCGAGCTCTTTTATGAGAGGAGAAAAAAACTCTGCGATGTTGAAGCACACAGGGAGACACACACACTTGCTCGCTGCAGATCGCCGTCACACCAACACCGGAGAGTGAAGCTCGTCTCGTAGAGCGAAGTCAGAGATGACTGTGGAGCGAAGAAATACTCTTGGCTCCGAAGCGAAAACATATCTGCCTGTTGATATACCCTATACCCACGAGGTAAGGCGGAGATACGCTATGCAAATTCCGCAGACCCATGGCATTTCTTTGCCATTGGCTCGTTTTGTAATACTCGAAGTCGATAGGCGTTCTAAGCGAAACCCCATTCGTCGTCATCCGACTTAACTCGGAGTGACAACGAAAGGGAACCTTAGTTCCTCGCCCTGTGCCCAGTGCTGGGGGCTTCTTGTCGACGCGTCACGCTATCGACGGATGCTTCCCTCACAGGATGGGGGGTGATCATGAGTGGCCGCTCGGTGAAAGGTCTTTGGCTGGGGCTCATGGCAGTTGCTTCCAACATAGTTACTTTTGGCCTTCTGTACATGAGACCCCTGCTGTGGTGGCTCAGGACCAAGGGGTTTTCTCGGAGGGGAAATCCGTTTTCGCATGATCAAGGTCACGCAGCTATGCCTTCGTGCCTCGGTCATGTGGAAGAACCTTGGTTCCTCGCCCAGGCCCAGTGTTGGGGGCTTCTTGTTGACGCATAATGCTATCGATGGATGCTTCCCTCACAAGTCGGGGGCAATCATGAGTGGTTGCTCGGCGAAGGGTCCGGACAACACACTGATGGTCTCGTATATCAGAGCAGATATCCTGTTGAGGCAGCGTCTGTGGCCCGGGGAATGGAGACTTCACCCCGAGGTGGTGGAGCTTCTTAGGGAGAACTTCAGTCAAACTACAAGTCGACCTTTCGCATCGCTTGTACAATGCATTGCCCTGGTGGTTCTCCCTCACGCATCCAGCTCCGCTTGGACTGGATGTGATGTAATAGGTGTGGTTGCCTCAACACCTATACGCTTTTCCCAATATCTTTGCTCCTGGGAGCTCTGGAGTTGTGGATACTGTGGGCTCAGCCTCTGAGGGGGCCCAGCTCATAGATTCAGGTCTCTCGACCGAGGTCGTGGAGACCATACTCCGGTCTAGAGCTTCCTCCACGAGAAGACTAAATATGCTGTTCTCTGCCTGGTGCAGAGGACGCCTTCTAAATCTTGTTTCTGCCCTGTGGGTACAGTACTTGATTTCTGTATGAATGTTGCTTTACTGGGTTATCTCTGAGGAGAGATCCTTAATTTCATCTTCTCCGTGGTACATGAGGCTGAGGCCTGCACGTACTTGGATTTGCACCTGCTATGGTGATAGTATTTCTTCACCCCAGGTCGAGTTGTATTTCTAGGTCCCTACTAAATGTGCGGGTCATTTGTGCAGCAGGCCTTCTGTCCTCCACCTTTAATACCCCAGATCAGGAAAAACTTACGCCCTGTCCGGGCTTTGGATGCGTATGTCCACAGAGCTGCTCAGTGGCGTATATCAGAACAATTATTTGTCTGCTTCGGGTCACCTAAGTTAGGTTGCCCAGCATCTAAACAGATGATGAGCAAGTGGGTAGTTGAGGCTATCTCACTTGCATTGAAGCGGCCGGACAGCCTTCACCTATGGCTGTTCAGGCCCATTCTACAGGAGTATGGCTGCCTCTAGGCTTTAATTTCGGGTGTTCCCCTTCAGGACATTTGTAATGCGGCAGGCTGGTCCTCACCACATACATTGTCAGATTTTATGACTTACACCTCTCCACTCCTGGGGCTAGGTTGCTTGCTTCTTAGTGTGCGCAAGGACTTCACACAGAACGGGCATTTGTCTTTATGGCGTAGTGGGTATGGGGTTCCCACCGCGTCTCAACGCAGCTCGAGTTCCCTTGAAAGGGAACGTCTCAGGTTACGTATGTAACCCTGGTTCCCTGAGAGGGAACGAGACGCTGCATTTTCCTGCCATACTTCCTGCATGCCCTGATCGACTTGCTTCAGGCTTTTTCAGAAGCTGTCGCGGTCTGTTTTCAGGTGTGCTTTATAGCTTCCTGGTCTATGACGTCACCCGCCTATGACGTCTAGCTCTTCTATTGGACTGATTATACACGTGCTTCACGACGCAATCACGCAGAGCGTTCCCACCGCGTCTCAACGCAGCGTCTCATTCCCTCTCAGGGAACCAGGGTTACATACGTAACCTGAGACGTTTTGCAAGAAGAGTCTGAGGTTTTGTGAATGTAGCTTGAAAATTGGGTTTTGTGTTCACAGTTTAGAGAAAAGGAGAGCAGCTTTCAAGAAATGTGTCTTAGCAATCGAGAAAAACTGTATATTGCGGGGACCAAATGTCCCCACAAGGATAATAAAACCTGAGGTCACCTACATTGTTTGCACCAGCTAGCAGTCCCCACGAGGGAAATGGGTTAATAAATATCTTAAACTTTGAAAATGTAAAATTGCATAAAGTTTTCTGTGATGGGTAGGATTAGTATAAGGGGATATAATAAACAGACGTATGTCTGTGTGTGTGTGTGTGTGTGTGTGTGTGAGAGAGAGAGAGAGAGAGAGAGAGAGAGAGAGTGAGAGAGGTCAGTTATGTTCATTCCTCTATTACCAGGCCATCATTTATGTATAAATGTATCCTGAATTTATTGTTTTTTTTTTTCTTTTCCTTTTTTGACAAATGAATTTTTTGACATTTTTTTTTCGCTTTTCCCATTCATTTTCAATGTGGGGTTATTTTGACTTGACTTGGTTTTTTTGTGTGTATATAGATAGATGATGTAGAAAAAGACAAAAAAAATTATGCAACTCTTACTGAGATGAAGGGAACCATGTTTTTTAACTAAGGAAATGTCGATTGTCGATTGAAATGTCGAGCCCAAACACAATATGAGCTTGAGTGTTTATGCAAAAGACACGAGCGCAAAAGGTTAAACTTGTCAGTTTAGTTCACGTTTGCATAAAAAAAACTGGAAAAACAGCAGTGGAATGCAAAAACACGTTCTGTGGAAACTGCCTCAATGCTCTCAGTGCACCATCACAGGCAGTTACGTATATTTTTGCACTGGAACAGTGGATTACAGTTTTGAAACAGAGTTCATTTGAACTGTCTGTAGTGAAACACTATAACGTCTCGAACACTCTGTGTGTGAGGAGGAGCTGTCTAAGCCTCGCTTTCACCTCAGATACAGAAAGCAGACAAGATGACAAGGCAGTGTGATCAGCTAAAATGTTTTATGTAAAGATAATAGGTAATATATCGCGTCACCAAAAATGATCAAGGCCATGTCCCTATTATCGTGCGATAAGTTAATATACTGTAGTAATTATTGTGACAGACCTATACTTTTCAGGCAAGAGATTTACAAATGTGTCCAGAATTTACAGGTATACTTTCCCATCTTCAGATCTAATAATACGCTGTATGATTAAAGCCTGATTAGGTTACTTAAACTCATAATAAAATAAAAGTAAGTACAATTTTACTTCTTGTGTATAAAATTAATGTCAAATTTACACTATGGCATTTCAAACACAAGACAAGACAACTACTGAAAAAAGTTTATAAATGCATTTGTATTGAATTGAAATCAACTCATTTTATTAATTATGAGTTGATTAAATTTAATAGTTAAATTTGATCATTTAAATTATTAGACATTTTAGTAATATAGCCTATACCTTTTTACACACAAGCACAATTCAAACTCTATTATTAACACATTTAATAACAAATCTTTAAAAATTTGAATTCATTCATTCAATTTAAAAGAATGATTAAAAAAAATTACTATAAAAACAACTGTATATGAACAGTGATTTTGCCAATTGGTCAACAATGTGACCTATAACAATAACCTTGTCAGTTTCCATGAATGGCATACTTTAGGTCCAGTTTAAATTAAAGGAGGCCTACAATTTTAATAACAAAAGTTAATTTGTTTACTAGATCTAGATTAATTGATTACAGTATCACCAATTGAAAGAAAGTCTGCACAGAAATTCTGGTTAGACATGCTGGGCTCCATAGCTCCATAGCTGTGTGTTAGATAGGTTAAATACAGTACAGACACTACTGGGAAAACAGACAAAATGAAATGCTTAATAACTGTCCATATCATCACTCAAACTAACCCTTAGTCATTTTATCCCGTTTCTATCCCATTTGTCTTGATCCTCATGTATTACAAATTTTAACCACTGGTAGAAATAATCTTTAGTGTTGAAACTGGAGAAGTCTTTCACGTAAATTAAAGATTATATCTGACATAACACTACTTGAACATGGCAAAAAATATCTCACTTAACTTCTATCCTTTGCAAAGCGACTTTTCCTCATAAGACCACATCACAGTTCTTTAGCGTTTGCAGATTAAACCCAACTCAATCTTTAAAAAAGTCTCTGAAGACACTACACATTTACATTGTGATTAACGCTATTAACCATTATTCTTCATGTCTAAACAAGATTTGTGCTTGCATCAGTTTTCCACTCTGAGTTTATAAATTCTTAGAAATAAGTTGTTTAGATGATCTTAGTCATTTAAAGGCCTTTAAAGTCCCTGTAAAGTCAAAATGAAGTATGTGTTCTGAGTTTGTCATCTCACAGAAAAATGTGTTATTAGCCACCCAGCCAAATTTGAATGATAAAAAAGCCGGCAAGTACATAAAATAAGCTATCAAAATCTTGAAAAAATGAGCAGTAGTCTCTGCTCTCAAACGCTGGGGGCGTGTCCGCTGGCTGCGCTGTAACCACGCCCACTCGCGGTAAAGCTGCCGTTGCCACACTCAACTGTCACCCGCTACAGCCAGAATGGATGCTCCCAGGGTTCGTACAGACTCTGTCAAATGATATTCCAGGACTTTCAAGGACTTTTCAAGCACTACTTTGTTGGATTTCAAGGACTTCTATCAGCACAACATCAAACAATATCTTTATTATTATTTTTATTTTTTTCATTTTATTTTTTTACTCAAATTAAATATATATGGTATCTTATGTTTCACTTCATAGAGGTCAATCCATTGACCAGCGCTGTCAGGCATGGGAAATCCCCTTAACCATTGAAAGGATATTGAAACTGATTTTTTCCCCATTATGATTGACCTGAAGAATGAAACTTGTATTATATACTTATCATATACTTAATATCATGCTCATAGCCATGAGAAAAAAAAAAAACTCTATATCTCAGATGGGCTGCAGTGTTGATTTAGCGTGAAACAATTGTATTTTTTCAATAACAAAAAAATCACAATATTTTGAATTAGCGTTGCACGATACCACTTTTTGCAGAACAAGATACCGATACTGTAACCGATCCCTGAATTTTCACTGCATTTGTAATTTTTACATGTATTAGTAGATAAACCAAAAGAATATAAATCATATTAGTTGGCTTAATTTGTTCATCAAATATATATTTCTTTCAATTATTTTCATGGTTAATTTAGCCTGCTAAAATGCCTTGTATGAGCTTCTGTTACTGTACATTCTATTGCTCTATCATATTTTATCTTTCATTGAATAGCACAGCACATATTTAGAGCAGCTCCAGCAGGGCTCAGTGCTGAAGATTGGGTCAGTGGTACAAATGTTTAGACACCAGTAAAATATCAATTATTTAATCCAATTTCGATACTACAACAAAAACTGCCAGCCTAACTAATGTGAATTTTAAACATTATTAAAGGTAATCAGTCAGCAACAAGATAAGAATGAATAATCAACTTACAAATGAAATAAGCAGAGTTTTTAGAGTTTTTCGGGTAGATCTAACGGGTACAGAAATTTGAATAAAGTAATCAAATGTGAAAAAATTGCATATTCATAACTGGATAAATTAAATATAGATGGATATTTTTGTAAAGTTGAAAAGGGTAGACTATTTAGTCAAGAGCAGTGAGTAATTTATTTGTCCATTGTTTGATTAACATTAAAACAGCAGTGGGTTTCTTAAACTGCTGCCCCTTTAAAGCCCAATTTATACTTCTGCGTCGAATCAGACCGAACGCACGGACCCCATTTGAACACTGTCTACATTCATTTGAGATATAACTGACTTTGTTTACTATAGGATACTCCCCAAGATGGGTGTTTTTACAAAATTTTATGTGAATTCGTCCGCACAAGCGCAAGACGTGAAAGACAATTTAATTCAGTATTCGCGCGTGGAGACGCTGGTTTGCGGGACGCGCTTTGGATGTTTGCGATCATGGAACTGCTTATCTGCAAACGTCCAGTAATAATGTAGGGAATCACTCGTTATACATAAATCAGGTAACAGTTCATGTTTTACTTTACTTACATATACGATTTAGTTTTCATCCAAATAACACGTGCTGAATGAATGATCAGCAATCAAGAGCATTTGATTCACTCCGAGATACACTCTGCATGTGTGCCGCTGCGCGCTCAAATCCACTGCGCGGTTTTCTCTGATCAGCTCGCGCACCACAGCGGTTACTATACACACGCTGCCTGGTAGGCCTATCGGTTGTTGGTATCGGAGCATTTTTACGAGTACATGAGCTCGGTATCGGTGCATCCCTATTTTTAATAATTCAAGCACCTTTCAAGTACCTCTTCAAAAATATGTCTGTTTTCAAGGGTTTTCCAGGACTTAAATTTCAAAAAGATAAATTCAAGTACTTTAAGCACTTTAAACACCTTGTACGAACCCTGTGCTCCTAGCAGCTTATTAGGTTAATTATAACTTTATTTATTAATTATAACTAAGCACACAAGGCAACTTACACTCATTGGTGGGCACGCACTGCCGATGATGGCCCCAGTTGTCGACACGACGGGAGGATGAAGGCCGAGGCGGGAGATAGTCGGTTCGGCCCCATTCACCAGTAACAGCGGATCAGTGTATCCCAGTTGTCTTCGACGAAAGTTTATAAAACTATCCCGTGTAAAATGATCACTACAGAGGCGGGTTTTGGTGGTGATCCTCACCTCATCTGAACAAAATTAATCCAGCTCTTCTTGATGCGATCGTTTTTAGGAAATTTAAATAAGGACACCGATCTGTTTTTTACATGATCGCATCCAGGTAGTACGCATTTCCGTGACGAAGACATAGCTAACTAGCAAACTGTATGCTGTAGTAACAAATAATAGTACTGACAGTAAATCGCGATTGAGCGCCAAACTGATGCGAATGTGCTCTATTTATATTGTTAGTGGAGCGGCCAGCCTCAGTGGCTCTAGTGCGTCATCAAGTAGGGGCATGTCCAGGAGCTCAGGGGCTCCAGTGCGTCATCGAGCCCCGTTTTAGACCCGCCCAAAAAATCCGGAACATAGCAATGGTGAAAAACTGTTTAACGGTCTAACTCCACAATTCAGTACTTCACAGTTCACAGTCTTTGTTAATATGTTTTAGCAATACATTTCTAACATGTATAATGTGTTTAGAATTTTTTTTTTTATTGCCTTTACAGGGACTTTAAGAGAACAAATGGGGATTGATATGGTGTCATTTCAAGACCATATAAGCTACACAAAGATTGATATCTTTCACAATGAAGATCACAGTACTTCATCTGGAAACAGATTATCTTAAGTTGACCCTGAAATGTAATTATTTACTCAACCTCATATTGTTCTAAACATGTACGCATTTCGAACACAAATTATATTTTAAAGAATGCTGAGATATTTCTCAAAATTTTTAAATTCCGCATTAGAAAACGTTATACAGTTTTGGAACAATATGGTGGTGAATAAATTATGACAATTTTATTTAAGCGTGAACTGTACCCTTTGTGTTTTGCATAGGTTTTACAGTAATGCAACAGCAGGAGATCATTTCTCTTCCATGAATAGGTTAAAGTATTCTGAAGAAGGTTTGAATATTTTCAGAGTCAAAATGTATTTCGCTGATATTCGAAACCATTTATAAAACATTGCATAAATAAGTGGATTCATGCATGAATTCATGCATAAAATCCAATACATTATATTAATTACAAAGGAGTCACCTGTGTCTTGACCAACAGTAAGAGCAGCTATATAATATGGTATCCAACAAAGAAGATAAACCATTACAACAATACCTAAGGTTCTTGCAGCCTTTTTTTCTGACTTGGCCTTTTTGTCTGTGAGTGAATTTATATGCTTTGCTTGATGTTTTGCTACGACACAGATTTTCAGATATAAAGTAATGATTAAACAACAAGGTGTCACTAAAGTAACTAAGACATCTGTTATGATATATCCCAACTTAATAACAAGTACACATTCTCCAATACACATATAATTTTTCTCTGGATAGAGTAGAGAATCGTACAAAAGAAAAAAAGAATATACGCAGGAAAATACCCAGTTTGCAACAATAGAAAAAACTGCTCTGTTAATATTTACCCTTGATGAATATCGCAAAGGGTCATTCACAGCAATGTAACGATCCACAGATATAATAATCAAATTACCAAGAGATGCTGTTACAACCACATAGAAAATAAAAGGAAATATCGAGCAAAATATTTCTCCAAAGAACCAGCACGGCTCAATCAATTTGATACCCTGTACTGGCATAAGAATCAATCCCACAATCAGATCAGCCACTGCCAGAGAAAAGATCAGCACATTGGTTGGAGTGTGAAGCTGCTTGAAGTGAGAGATGGATATGATCACCAGCAAGTTCAGAAAAACAGTGAACACTGATATTGTAGAAATGAATATGTATACAATAATGTACTCAAATCCAGGTTTTACATTTTTGGTACAAGATAAATTGTTGTTCGGAAAGCAGTATTGGATTGTTTCATTTTCTGTGTTTGTTGCGCCCCAGTTAGACATAATGAGGATAGCTCAATTTTGAGTAGACTCTGTGCTTCACAAGAGAACTATTCCAAAACTGAACAAGGATGCTTGTCAGTTTGTCCTCCTTGAGCTCATTACTGACATGACTGTTATATACTCGCAGAAAGCGCAGACACCACCCATTCAACATGATTATTTGGTTATTCACCTTTCAACCCACCTACTATTTAAATATTCTTAGATGGGATTAATCTGATTCATACAGATTTTAAATAAATTAATCCAATAATCTTTTCATAAAAGAGAATATCTCAGAGCTAATTTTAAAGTTACATTTTACGCATTAAAGTACCTGCACAGACACACTTGCTGTAGGTTTGACAAACTACTATTAGATCTAATCTTTCAACTGCAATACATTCTACTTAAACTTACTACTTAAGCTATTCATGTTAATACACATTAAATTAAAAGCTTGAAGCTTTAGACATGTAATACTTTAGACATGTCCCTGGAGATTGTAATAAAATGAATCTTCTAAGAAAACAGATATATAAAATTTGCTCAAAAATTTGTAAATTATAGTCATACTTTATTCATATTAAAATAATATATTATCAGGACCACAAATATTCCCACATTGCATTATTATACATTATGTTCAACATTATATATATATATATATATATATATATATATACACTCAACTAAAGGATTATTAGGAACACCATACTAATACTGTGTTTGACCCCCTTTCGCCTTCAGAACTGCTTTAATTCTACGTGGCATTGATTCAACAAGGTGCTGAAAGCATTCTTTAGAAATGTTGGCCCATATTGATAGGATAGCATCTTGCAGTTGATGGTGATTTGTGGGATGCACATCCAGGGCACGAAGCTCCCTTTCCACCACATCCTAAAGATGCTCTATTGGGTTGAGATCTGGTGACTGTGGGGGCCATTTTAGTACAGTGAACTCATTTTCATGTACAAGAAACCAATTTGAAATGATTCGAGCTTTGTGACATGGTGCATTATCCTGCTGGAAGTAGCCATCAGAGGATGGGCACATGGTGGCCATAAAGGGATGGACATGGTCAGAAACAAAGCTCAGGTAGGCCATGGCATTTAAACGATGCCCAATTGGCACTAAGGGGCCTAAAGTGTGCCAAGAAAACATCCCCCACACCATTACACCACCCCCACCAGCCTGCACAGTGAAACAACAAGGCATGATGGATCCATGTTCTCATTCTGTTTACACCAAATTCTGACTCTACCATCTGAATGTCTCAACAGAAATCGAGACTCATCAGACCAGGCAACATTTTTCCAGTCTTCAACTGTCCAATTTTGGTGAGCTCTTGCAAATTGTAGCCTCTTTTCCCTATTTGTAGTGGTGATGAGTGGTACCCGGTGGGGTCTTCTGCTGTTGTAGCCCATCCGCCTCAAGGTTGTGCGTGTTGTGGCTTCACAAATGCTTTGCTGCATACCTCGGTTGTAACGAGTGGTTATTTCAGTCAAAGTTGCTCTTCTACCAGCTTGAATCAGTCGGCCCATTCTCCTCCGACCTCTAGCATCAACAAGGCATTTTCGCCCACAGGACTGCCGCATACTGGATGTTTTTCCCTTTTCACACCATTCTTTGTAAACCCAAGAAATGGTTGTGCGTGAAAATCCCAGTAACTGAGCAGATTGTGAAATACTCACACCGGCCCATCTGGCACCAACAACCATGCCACGCTCAAAATTGCTTAAATCACCTTTCTTTCCCATTCTGACATTCAGTTTGGAGTTCAGGAGATTGTCTTGACCAGGACCACACCCCTAAATGCATTGAAGCAACTGCCATGTGATTGGTTGATTAGATAATTGCATTAGTGAGAAATTGAACAGGTGTTCCTCATAATCCTTTAGGTGAGTGTATATATATAGTAGTTTAATGTAGTAATGTCACTGAAACTCTGCAAACGTACATTTTTGACCATCCGTGTTTACTACAAGTATGCATGTCGTTGTAAATCTGTAAATCATTAAATAATGCCATCGTGGATTTGAATTAGACCACTCAATTGATTAGTTTTATGATGCATTTATGACATTTTATGACATCTTTTAAGTTCTAGAATGGAACTTATGAAACCTTCTAGACAGGTTTAATAAATATCTTCATTTGTGTTTGGAGGTTGATCTAAAATAGGTTTGAAACGACATAACAGGGAGTACATGATGACAGAATTTAAATTTTGGGGTAAATGATACCTTATAAATTTATGTTGTCTGATAAAATAAGATAACAAAAGTAACTACATTGTTTTACATATTGTGTAGTGAAAAATTACTCGGGAAATAATTTGTCACATCCCCCACTTCTAGTAGGCATGACTTTGAATCATTGCCGATCAATGAATCAGTATTGCAGATCAATGAATCAGCCTGATGAATTCTTCACTGAATGAACTCACCAATCCAAAGCAGCCACTGAATCAACATATGACAAATTGCATATCAATGTATCATTCATAATAGAGCTATTAGGCTGCTCTTACTTGCTGTGCCAGAAAGAAAGCAAAATATATATTCTCTCTTTATGCATCACAATCCAGTCTTTGTTCCTGGTTATTCTCATTTTTATAACCATCATTGTGCATTAGAAAACAGACAAATCAATAGTATCATCTGAATCTACACCACCATTACCCTGACATGGTTGGGCAAACACAACAGAGACAGACAGTGAAGATTCAACAGTGTGGTAGAGGGAAAGCATCTGTTATGATGAAGGTTACGTATGCTTTGTATGCATCTTGCTGCCTCAGAAAAATACAACAATATTGTCTCCTATGCAACAAACAGTTGACGAAGCAGACACTAAGATGAACTGAGATAGCAGCAACATGTGTTAATTGACCATCTAAGAGACAGACCACTAGTGTTACCCTCTAAATAAATAAAGGGGGGTATAAAGTATAAAGCTCCCATTTACTAGTTGTTGCGGAAACCTTGTGTGTTTATGCACACAGCAACATACACAAAGTCTTGTTTTCTACCAAATATTCAAAAGTGTAAGCCATACATTTAAGTGACACTTTTGTTTGTGTTGTACAAAGTTTAATAAAGTTAAGTGTTTTTGTGCAATAATGAGAAACCCACTCCCAATGGGAAAGGGTCTCAGCAACAATCTCTATGATAGCTCTGGTTGCATCAGCTCAAGTCTGTTTACCTGTTAGCCTGTTTGACTAACACCTTTGATTATTATGCTTTAACAGCATGTTTAATGAGACTACAGATGACAAATGTCAGAGACAAGTGCAAACAGACTCCCAAGAGAGTTACATATTTTGTGTTGATTGGTCACAAATGTTCACACAATTATTGCATCATAAGTCAAGAACAGAGACACCAGAGACTACGCTGAACTAAATTTTACACTTAAATTAGCATTGAAGGAGGAGACATCATTGCAGATACAACAATTTGAGATAGGTGCTAAAAGCCTCTCTAGAGCATAACACTGTCAGATAAATAACGTGGTCAAAAAAAAGTGTTAATAGGTCACAAAAGAGAGTCATCATGTCATAAGTGTGGAGAACACTGAAGCTTGTTGAACTTTGACTCTTTCCTTTAAACACGTACCTTCATGATGGAGTAATTGGACAGTATTACTCAAATTACATTTTTGTCCTTATCTTCTTAGGGATGATGACTCTGTTGATTACCTATATCTAGCTACTTTTCTACTTAGGGCTCTCAAACACACACAGCATTCACATAGGGTTCAAACACCTACTGATCAATCATTTACAAAGATTTGTCTTACACTTTTCTAGTTATAGATTTAGAATGACATAAGTGTATGTAAATTTAACAGAATTTTTAGGTCCAAATCTTTATGATGAAATATTTTACAGCTGAAATGACTCAATATTTTAGAGCATACCTAGAAGCATTTATATTTACTATGAACCATTTTAATATTTTATTAATTTCCATGAATTTTCCAATTATTTAAAAGACTAAATATTGATTTTAAAAATCATTTCAAAAATATTAAAAAGAGTCAAATATATATGATTTAATATTTTTACAGCTGAGCATATGAAGAAGCATGCATGTCATAACTATAAAAATTCATTACTTTTACAGTCCTGGAAACCAGAATATTAGACAATAGGCCTTCATCCAGGTAACTGTGGGAACCCTAGCATTAAAGTTGAATGGTGTCACTTTTCTGACGGTAATATATACAAATATATATACAATATATATTAGCCATTCATGGGTAAACACTGTGGCTGCATGGTGCTCTCAAAACACTGCTTTTCGTCATGTCAACTTCTAAATCAACCAATGGCGTGAGTCTGACAGTAGCCGTGTTTTGCAACAATTTAGGAACAATCATTATTTTTCCAATATCATTTTAGTCGCCAGTTGCACAGAAATTACACACTTCACCATATAGTACTTAAAGTGATAGTTCGCCCAAAATTGAAAATTCATAAGATAAGATAAGAAAACTTTATTGTCTGTCACACGTGACAGAAATTTGTCTTTGACAAGACCGGCTCAGATAACAGAAAAACACATACAAGAACATGGGTAGACTCAAGACAATTTAGCCACATTAGCTGTACAGACATGTGCAAAATATAAAAAATGTGATGTGTTCTATCTATGGTTGTTCAGTATAGTAATGGCCGTGGGAATGAAAGATTTTTTGTATATGCTTTTCCTTGCAAGTGGGACTCTGTAGCGTCGACCTGCTGGCATTAACTGAAAGGATTGGTTAAGGGGGTGGGTGGGATCCTGTGTGATTGTAGTGGCTTTCCTCAGTACTAACCGGGTATGAAGTTCTGTTAAGGGAGTTTGAGGGGAGCCTATTATCTTACTGGCTTGATTTATTATACGTGCAAGTTTGATTTTGTGCTTGACGGTGAGGGCATTATACCAGGCTGAGATATTGAAAGTGAGTATGGATTCAACGAGTGACTGCTAGACCCTAGTTAAAATGGTCTTGCTCACACTAAAATCTCTAAGTTTCTGCAGCAAGTGTAAGCGCTGCTGGGCTTTCTTATACACCGTGTCTGCATGCTGTGAAAAAGACAGAGATGTGTCCATCTCTGTCCCAAGGTATTTAAAAACATTGACTTGTTCAACTAGCTGACCATTGATGCTGAGGGGTTGAAACCTTTGCTGTGTACTTTTGGTTTCCCTGCTCTAACAGCACAACTCCTTGGTTTTATCGATGTTAAGCTCCAGGGAAATTTCTTGGAACGTTGTGACCAGATTATTAACTGTCTGATGGTAATCAGACAGTGCCTTAGCATCAGACAAGTGGGCTACCAAGGCCATATCATCAGCATACTTAAACAGAAACATTCCATCCCAGTTACAGGATATATTGTTTGTGTAAACAGAAAAAAAAGCAGGAGATAAACACATCCTTGGGGGAGGCCAGTGTTTAAAAGCTGTTTCCTAGAACTAAATCCGTTCACACGCACCTGTTGTGGTCTGTCCTGTAGAAAATTCTTAATCCATAAAATCAGTTTTGGGTGGACCTGAAGCTCGACTAGATGTTGCAGAAGTGTGTATATGTGTACAGTATTAAAAGCAGAGGAGAAGTCCATAAATAGAATCCATGTGTGGGTGTGTGATGAGTCCAGCTGTCTGGTCACAGTGTCAAAGAGAGTTAGGGTTGCGTATTCCACTCCAAGTTTGGCTTTATAAGCGAACTGGAATGGGTCCAGTCTTCCTGTCACAGAGCTGGAGAGGTGGTTACCTACCACTCTTTCCATACATTTGCAAAGTAGCGATGTCAGGGCAACTGGTCTGAAATCCTTGGGGTCTTTGGCATGTGTCTTTTTAGGAATTGGGATGATGGTTGATTCTTTCCACTGGTGAGGAACACAGCTTGAATCCAGGAGGCTCTGATAGAGCTTGGTGAAAACCCCACTTAGCTGGGTGGAGCAATCTTTAAGCATTCTACCTCTGAGCCTGTCAGGCCCAGGGGTTTTGTGTGTGTTCACTCGCCTTAGGACAGAACTCGCCTTAGGACAGAATAAGAATTTATTTCTTCTGTGGAGAACAAAATTAGATATGTTTAAAAATTAACTTTAATCATATAGACAAAAACATGGGATAGTTTTTAAAATGTATTTTTTTGTTCTTTTTTTTGCAGGGTGAACTATCCTTTTGACTTTTTAAATTGTCCTTACTTAATTCTTTGGTTTACACAGTGGTATAGATCCCTCTCTAAGTGCTGTTCTTCGAAACCATGGTCATGTATGGTGAAGCTCATTAAGGCCTGTTGCTTGAGCCCTAAAAGAGGAAAGAAGAATAATTAAGCAAGGGGTTTGTGGCGAGCAGGACGAGGCTAAGGACAGTGAGAGATACGAAACCGGAGCGTCGCGCAGGTGGCACTGATCAGTAATCACGCCACCAGCCTCGTGCCGCTCTCTCACGGCCCTCGACCTCGTCCTGCCCGCCACATAGTTCCTTAACAAAAGCCTTGTTGCATATCCACCTTTTACCTGAAGTGCCTACTGCGTTTTGAACAATGGGAAGCACTTTCCCCAACGTCAAATCATTTCAAATTATATGGTTGCTCTACAATCAATCCTTTTCTGTCAGATTGATTGAACTAACTGTGAATTTTCCTTCATGCTTTATTTTCAGACGTCAGAAGAATAACGTAACACTTGGTATTTTACTGTGACATGGAATCACAAGATTGTTCTCCTTAAATCCTGCCAAAGTTTGAAACGTCTTTCAAGCTGAAAGCTACGGTGGCCGAGAGAGCTCAACGTGCTGCAACCTAAAGAAGACGCATGCAAATAGAAAAACACGCATGCAAATAGAAAAAAACGCATGCAGATAGAAAAAAAACGCATGCAAATGAAAAAACACCCGCAAATTAAGAAAACATCTTCATCAGGTTCACAACACACGTGCTCCAAATACTCAGAACACAACCAAATACAGAAACGCGCTGCAAAAGCTCACAACACAACCAAATACAGAAACGCGCTGCAAGTAACACAGACCACAACGGAAATGTTTCCGGGGAACCAAATAAGTGACGGACCCTGCTGGGACGTGCTTATTGCTCGTGAGCATCCTTATGCTCTACTCCCTTCAAAGGGCAGACGGCAGAGCTCTTCAAGTGGGACTTTGAAGTGAGCTTGGCACTAGTGTGCCATTTATGTAGCCGTTTGGAACGCACTTGATGAAGGGAGCAACGAAAAACAACGCAATTTCCAACGTAAATATTTTCACCTGGGATGTTCCCATGACAACGCAGCACGTTGTCCATCAGCTGAATAGCTGTTCTGACGACAGAAATATAATGCTGTTAACATTACGGTTGCAAATAGTATAATAAAAAAGTAATAAAAAGTAATAAGTAATAAAAAAAGTATAATATTATAATATTATTTATATATACAATATTATTTTTATATTATAGTTTATTTATAAAAAATATAGGCTTTCACTTCTTGTCAATAAACGTACTTTGCTGTAAGCACGTCTATGAGCACGTCCCAGCCGGGTTCGTCACTTATTTGGTTCCCCGGAAACATTTCCGTTGTGGTCTGTGTTACTTGCAGCACGTTTCTCTATTTGGTTGTGTTGTGAACTTCTGCAGCGCGTTTTTGTATTTGCTTGTGTTGTGAGCTTTTGCATTGCGTTTCTGTATTTGGTTGTGTTGTGAGTATTTGGAGCACGTGTGTTGTGAAACTGATGAAGATTTTTTTTTCTATTTGCATGCATTTTTTTCTATTTGCATGCATCTTCTTTAGGTTGCAGCAAGTTGAGCTCTCTCGGCCACCGTAAAAAGCCGCACCTGCACCCGCCATGTTCAGCACTGAATGTATGACAGGATCCTCCCCGCTGTAACAACGTGCAAGGTAAACAAGAGGATGCCATCTTCTTCTTCTTCTTCTTTTGTGTTTTTTGGCGGTTGATAAACCAGCTTGAGGTGCATTTCCGCCACCTACTGTGATGGAGGGTGAAGCCTCGATGAAGGAAAGGAACAATTAAATTAGAGGGGAAAAACACTATATCCCTGTAATCAAATCTGTATCTCTTAAATATTTTCGAAGAATATCATAGACCTTTAACCGAAAGGCAGCGGGGCCTGCGGGCCCAGCTCGCCCTCCCCCTCCTCCTCTGAGAGCTCTTCGGCCTCTGCCACAGTGCCAGGGCCCACACCCTCCTACAGCGGCTCGAGGTGATCCAAAAACAACTGATACATTTACATTTATCTGACGCTTTTAACCAAAGCGACTTACAATTGCTATATAAGTCAGAGGTCGCACGCCTCTGGAGCAACTAGGGGTTAAGTGTGTTGCTCAGGGACACATTGGTGTCTCACAGTGGATTCGAACCCGGGTCTCTCACTCCAAAGGCATGTGTCTTATCCACTGCGCCATCACCACCCACATGATACCAGCTCTCAGTGATATGTGTCGGGTCCCCGCTATGATAACAATAACTTTCTCAAATGTTTACAGAACAAACGGGAACCCAGTCTGCCTGTATCTTTCTCTATTGCTGTTCGATTACATGATAGAAAGTAACTAAGGTCTTCAAAAGCTGTACAGCAAACCCATCTAATCTGGTGCCTATTACACGACAAACTAAGATTGCTGTGGGGACAAAAAGTAAGACTGTTAAGTTAGCACTCTTAAACATCCGCTCACTTAAAAATAAATCACTTCTAGTCAACGACTTAATAACCACTTATAACCTGGATTTTATGTTGCTAAATGAAACTTTTCTAGAAGACAGCTGCAGTGCAACAGTCCTCAATGAAACATCCCCACCTAACTTTACTTTTATGAGTGTCTGCAGAGCTGTTAGAAGAGGTGGGGGTTTAGCTGCTCTTTTTAAAGATGTCTATCAATGTAAGCAAATATAATTTGGGAATTACCTGTCTTTCGAATATCTGGGTATTGTGTTAAAAGGTGTTCCACGCATTTTACTTATCATTGTTTACAGGCCTCCAAAATACTCTCCAGCCTTTGCTGAGTAATTTACAGAATTGTTATCAACAATTTCCTCAGAGTTTGACTGTTTTGTCATTGCTGGAGATTTTAACATTCACATAGATAATGCAGAAACCAATATGGCTAAAGAAATCAAAACTGTATTAAAAACTTTTGATCTGACTCAGCATGTACATGGACCCACACATAATCGTGGATACACTCTAGATTTACTTATCAGTAAGGGTCTAAACATTTCATCAATTGTTATTGAGGATGTAGCACTGTCTGATCATTTCTGTATTTTCTTTGATATATTGATCTCTCCTACCATTGAAGCTAGATCTGTGTCTGTCAAGAAGAGATGCTTAAATGAGAACACTAGTGTACTATTTATGAAGGCTATATCTTTAACACCAAGCATATCTGCTAACTCTGTTGATTTTCTCCTTGATTATTTTAACTCAAAAGTTAAGAGTGTAATTGATGATATTACTCCTGTGAAAGTCAGGAACAAGAATGGCAGACAAAAAGCACCTTGGAGAAACTCAACAGCAGTGCAAAATTTGAAAAGACAATGCAGAAAAGCAGAGCGGATGTGGCGGAAGACAAAACTTGTAGTCCATTATAACATCTACAAAGACAGCATCCATGCTTTCAATAAGGAACTAGGCAAAGCTAGACAGACTTTCTTCTAGAATATTATAAACAGCAATATAAACAACATGCGCACTCTTTTTGCTACTGTAGAGAGACTGACAAACCCCCCAAGCCAGATTCCCAGTGAAATGCTCTCAGAGAGCAAGTGCAGTGAGTTTGCTTCTTTCTTCTCTGAGAAAATCAATAATATCAGAAAGGTGATCAGCTCATCCTTGAGTTGCGCTGGGGTCAGACAGATCAGAAAACAGCCTGAGAAAGTAGTCACCATGTCTGATTTCAAAGAAATTGATGGCAAAATTTTGGAAGAAACCGTATAGCACCTTAAAACATCAACCTGCGCCCTTGATGCACTCCCCACATCTTTTTTTCAAAAATGTGTTACACAGCTTAGAAGCAGATCTCCTAGAAGTGGCAAATGCCTCCCTTCTCTCTGGGAGTTTTCCAAACTCCCTGAAAACTGCAGTTGTCAAGCCCCTCCTGAAAAAGAGCAATCTGGATAAGACCATATTAAACAACTATAGACCGATTTCAAATCTTCCTTTCATAGGCAAGATCATTGAAAAAGTTGTCTTCAATCAGCTGAACAAATTCTTTAGCTCAAATGGATACTTTGACAATTTTCAATCTGGTTTCCGACCGCATCACAGCACAGAGACAAGCGCTCATACAGAAAATAAACGATATTCGCTTAAATACTGATACAAGAAAATTATCAGTGCTGGTACTACTTGACCTCAGTACTGCATTTGACACTGTCGATCACAACATACTTCTTGACAGGCTGGAAAACTGGGTGGGGCTTTCTGGGATAGTCCTAAAATGGTTCTGTCACGGAGCAGAGGAGTCCAGAAGTGATTGCAGGTAAATCTTTTAATGAAAAATAAGACAACGCCTCACTGGCTGAATAAACAGAAAAAGTCAATGAAAAATAAGACAACGCCTCACAGGCTGAATAAACAGAAACAGTCTCTTTCACTGAGGAAACTGTGCAGCGCACGGCTGCTTGTTCAGAAGAGGATAGATGACCTCAGCCGGACCACCTGAAGGTTCGTGAGTACGGTAGACGGGACAGCGGGCTTGAAGAGGGACCCTCTGCTACACTCCTCGGAGATGGCTGGGTACGGCACAGAAGTGGTAAAACACAGCAGTAGATAATTGACGTTCTTACAATCAGGACTTGACAGGACAGGACAGGACAAGAGATACAGCTTCTGAGATGTTGCATATACAGCGATCTAGCGTGCATGAAGGTCAAACAATAATCCGACAAAACAGACAAGAAAGAGAGAGCTAGAAGTAGCGTGGAGATAAGGGGAAGATAGAGAACAGGTGTGTAGGTGAGATGATCATGAGACAGCTGATGGTAATGAGGGGAAGAGATGATGGGTGAGTGCGTGAGAAAGGAGAGAGAGAGAGGAGATGTAGTATTACCAGCAGAGGGATACAAAGGAAAGAAAACAGAAGAAAAGAACCAGGATCATGACAGTACCCTCTCCTCAAGGTGCGCCACCCGGCGCACAAGAGGAAGACTGACGGGAGCGAAAAAAGTCGTCAATGAGCGAGCGGTCCAGGACGTCCCGGGAGGGGATCCAACATCTCTCCTCAGGACCATAACCCTCCCAATCAACGAGGAATTGATGACCCCTCCCCCTGGGGCGGACGTTGAGTAGTTTGCGAACCCGGTAGATGGGTGAACCCTCGACACGGACTGGAGACAGGACGGGACGAAGTGGAGCGCGAACAACGGGCTTCAAATTAGACACGTGAAAATAGGGATGGACACGACGGAGATTGGCTGGCAATCTAAGTCTAACCGAGACTGGACTAAGGACCTTAACGACGCGGAATGGCCCAATGAACTTGGGAGCGGGCTTGCGTGATGGATACTGAAGAGGGAGTCTCGAAGTCGAAAGCCAAACCCTCTGACCACACGCATAACGGGGGCTCTTGACGCGATGTTTATTGGCGGCCCGAAGCGTAATGGCGCGCGATTTACAAAGTGCAGACCTGACCGTTCTCCAAGTTTGTTTACAGCGCTGGATGAATGCTTGTACGGAGGGCACCTTAGATTTAAGGTCGGAGGAGGGAAAAGCGGAGGTCGGAGCGGAGTTATAGGCATATTCAGCCCAAGAAAGCTGTTCTGCCCAAGACGCAGGATTACGAAATGCGAGACAGCGCAACAGACGACCAATGGTTTGGTTAGCGCGTTCAGCCTGACCGTTCGTCTTGGGGTGGTACCCAGAGGAGAGGCTGACTGAGGCTCCAACAAGGCGACAAAACTCCTTCCAAAAGAGGGAAGAGAATTGTGGTCCCCTATCCGAAACTACATTCTCGGGAAGACCATGGATCCTAAAAACGTTATCAACGACTATCTGAGCGGTTTCTCTGGCGGACGGAAGCTTCGTCAGCGGAATGAAATGGGCGGCTTTAGAAAAACGATCAATAACCGTGAGAATAACCTGGTTACCCCTGGAGGGAGGAAGCCCCGTGATAAAATCAAGAGCAATCTGTGCCCACGGGCGAGAGGGAACGGGGAGGAGTCTTAGATATCCCGCTGGGGGTTTATTACTGCTCTTGGTTTGGGCGCAAATGGAACAGGAGGCTATGTAGCGACGAATGTCTCGTTCGCGGGAGGGCCACCAAAATCTCTGTCGAACGACGGCGATGGTACCTCTGACCCCAGGGTGAGCAAATAATTTAGAAGAGTGACCCCACTGAAGTACGGCGCGACGGGCAGAAGGAAGAACAAATAAAAGACCCTTAGGACAGAGTCGTGGCGTCTGAGTACGTGACAGTGCGCGCTTAACCAGACGTTCGATTCCCCAGTTGACCGCGCCTACTATCGCCCCCTTGGGGAGAATTCCCTCCTCCGTAGGCATGATCTCTGGAGAAGGAAACTGGCGAGAGAGAGCGTCGGCCTTTTGATTCTTGGAACCCGGGCGAAAAGAGATAGTAAAATCAAAGCGCGTAAAGTAAAGAGACCAGCGAGCCTGACGGGCGTTGAGTCTCTTGGCTGAACGGATGTACTCGAGATTCTTATGGTCAGTCCAAACCACGAACGGAACCGCAGAACCCTCCAGCCAGTGACGCCACTCCCCTAACGCAAGGCGAATGGCCAGAAGCTCTCGATTTCCAACATCATAATTCCGCTCGGCAGGGGTAAGACGATGAGAGAAAAAGGCGCAGGGGTGAATCCGCTCATCAACAGCGGAGCATTGAGAGAGGATGGCCCCCACACCCACCTCCGAAGCGTCGACCTCGACGATAAACTGTCTCTCTAAATCCGGGGTAATCAGAATAGGCGCGGAAGAAAAGAGATATTTGAGACGCTCAAAAGCCGCCTGGGCGGCATCAGTCCAGGAGAACTGAGTCTTGACCGAGGTGAGCGCGGAAAGGGGGGCCGCAATCTGACTAAAACCCTGAATAAAGCGTCGATAGAAATTCGCAAACCCCAAAAAACGCTGAAGGGCGACACGAGACTCAGGTAGTGGCCAGTCGGTAACCGCACAAACTTTGACAGGGTCCATACTAATCCCCTGGGCGGAGATAACGGAGCCGAGAAATGTAACAGATGGGGCGTGAAAGGTGCATTTCTCGGCTTTGACAAAAAGACGGTTCTCTAAGAGGCGCTGAAGCACCTGTCTAACGTGCTGCACATGAACTTGGAGACTAGGGGAGCAAGATCTCAAAGGCTGAAGGATACCGATTCTTAATAGTTATGTCGTTCAGCCCTCTGTAATCTATGCAGGGGCGCAGCGAACCATCCATTTTCTTAACAAAAAAAAACCCTGCCCCCGCCGGCGAAGTGGACGGAACGATAGTACCCCCATCTAATGATTCGGAAAGATACTTCTCAAGAGCCTTACGCTCTGGTGCCGAAAGAGAGTAGAGCCTCCCGCGGGGGGCGTGGTACCCGGGAGAAGCTCTATACTACAATCGTAAGGACGGTTGGGAGGGAGAGATGCGGCCCGGGAACGACTGAAAACCGCTCGCAAATCGAAGTACTCCTCGGGAACCCCGGACAAATCCCCTGGTTCTTCCTGAAAAACAGAAACAGAGGACACGGGAGAAACAGCAGACACAAGACAATTAACATGACAGGAGAGACCCCAGGAGAGTATAGAATTCTTAGTCCAATGGATGGCCTAAAACTAAAGGGGTACTAGGGGAATTGAAAATCAAAAAAGAAATAGTCTCTGTGTGGTTGCCAGATACGGTGAGACTCACCGGTGCTGTGGAACGGCTAACCTGGGCGAGTTATTTAATTATTCTGATTTATTTTGATTATTTCTGTATTTTATCTTTTATTCTAAACTGTTTTAATTATTCTGATTTCTTTTGATTATTTTAATTTATTCTATGTAAAACACTTTGAATTACCATTGTGTATGAAATGTGCTATATAAATAAACTTGCCTTGCCTTGTTTTTTAACTGTTTCTTTGCATTCTGAAATACATCTGAACTGTAATGACATTGATTTCCAAATCTCTTACGAAACTGTTCCCTTTCGTAGTCACTCCGAGTTACGTCGGATGACGACGAATGGGGGGGTTTCGCTTAGAACACCTATCGACTTCGAGTATTACAAAACGAGCCAATGGCGATGAAATGCCATGGGTCTGCGGTATTTGCATAGCGTATCTCCGCCCCACCGCGTGGGCATAAAAGGAGGACGCCGGCAACATGCTAACGTGTTTTCGCTTCGGAGCCAAGAGTATTTCTTCACTCCACAATCATCTCTGACTTCGCTCTACAAGACGAGCTTCTCTCTCCGGTGTTGGTGTGACGGCGATCTGCAGCGAGCTCACAGTGCCTGCTGGAACAAGGCGCAGACTCTGCGTCCACGCCCCAGCCCCCCCTCTTTAATGACGGTGCCCGCTAGCGAACTGATGATTCCACGAGTCTACCCTCGGGTGGCCCGTGTGTTTTCATTTGAAGCTACAGAGGATGATGCTGTGTCTGTAGCAGCATCACTAGGTGGGCTTGATTCTTCTGGAAATGACGACTCGTCACAGCTGCCACCCTCTGGTGTGCATACGGCTTTGCCTGAGTCTGATCCGGAGATGACGGGCATGCTTTCCCGGGACGATTGGTTTTGGGTAAGGCCGCCGACGCGTCCACGGCAAACCCCAATATCTTTCCTCCCGGACGTGCATGATGTGATCACGATTCCTCTCGTTGGTCTCATCCGCCTTTCCTCCCCTCAGGGGCCGCTGCCCATGGGTACACTGGGGTTCCCCCGGAAAAATAACGGACATGTTCCGGGCATCATTGAGCAAAGATTCTACAGGTGAAATAAGCTCAAGCACCTAATATCACAGCTAGGCACAGATGGGAATTAGCACCAGCTACCAGCCAGCCAAAAGCTTGTGAAATTTGAAAGTATCTCGTGGTGAATATGAGACAAAGTAATGGTTTACTATTGAGTGGCTCTTGAATTTGTCCTTCAGTGGTTGCAGATGTTCCTAGTTTTAAAACGAGTAACTTCCCTTGGCTGCTGCTATGTTAAGTGTATAAGGATTATGACGCTAACACTAGCAGTGTCAGGATTCAGGCTCGGAGACAGAGGTAAGTGATAAACATAAATGTATCTTTATTTAACTCAAAGGTAAGTATGCAGGGTTTCGGGAGTTCAACGGTGATCTCGAAGAAGATATATGTGGCAGGAATGCATCCAGGTGAGTGAATCCTCTTCTTAAGGAATAACGTGGCGGGTAACACAGATCAATAACTTGAGTTTCTCTCTTTTCAGATCGTTCGTGGATAGGCGTGATTCAGGAAGGATTCCAGGTGAGTAGATCCTTTGAAGTGCACTTGACAATGAGCTCACCAGTTCAGTGATACTTTCCCTTTCTCTTGCAGCTCATCCAGTGGGAAACGGGACTCGTGGCGGATTCCAGGAAACGGAGAACATGAGTCATGGAGCGGATCCTGGGAACATCAGAACAAGGACAACAAGGTTAGTTTCTTTCAGGTAAGTATACTTTACGTCCGTTGCTGAAGGATGGCTCAGAGTGAGACAAGTGGTGACTGGTAAGGGTCGTTCCTGTTGGAGGCTTGACCATGACTGGGAGTGAATCGGGTGCTTTTGTGCTGTCTGGGAAGTGAGTGCTGAGTGGAAACAGGTGCAGGTGATCAGTAATCTGGGGACAGTGATCTTTGCGTGGTGACATGTGAGGTTTCTGATTGGCTCCTGACAGTACCCCCCCCCTCCAGAGTCCGCGCCAGCGGACCTTGGACCTCGACGTCGTGGGGGTCTGCCTCTGGGTCGTGGTGCAGGTTTCTCGGGATGTTGAGCATGGAATTCTAGGAGCAGACTGGGATCAAGAACATCATTACGAGGTACCCAACTTCTCTCTTCTGGCCCATATCCCTCCCAATCAATGAGGTATTCTAACTGACCTCCCCGACGTCGAGAGTCCAAGATCTCCTTGATGAGGTAGATGGGCTCGGGTTCAACGGGTGGTATCGGGGGGTTTTCTTCGGGTTCGACCTCGTTGACTGACTGGGGAATCTGTGGATGATGGGGTTTCAGAAGCGAGACGTGAAACGTGGGATGGATACGGTATTCTGGGGGCAACCGGAGCTGGTAAGTGACTGGGTTGACTTGCTTGACAATTGGAAAGGGTCCGATGTACTTGGGATTTAATTTCTTACATGACTGGCGCAGTTTGATATCTCTAGTGGAAAGCCAGACTAGTTGCTCAGGTTGGTATTCTGGCGTGGATCTTCGGCGGGTGTCAGCGAACTGCTGTTGTCTATTCACAGCTTGTCGGATGTGCTGATGAGTTTGGTTTCAGACCTGTTCGCTCTCCTCAAACCATTTGTTAACCGCGGGCACTTCTGAAGGTTCACCGGACCATGGGAATAACGGAGGTTGGTAACCAAGGATTACATTGGAATGGAGTCAATTGAGTGGATGCTTGTCGGAGGGAATTCTGTGCATATTCTGCCCAGATGAGGTACCTACTCCAGATGTTCTGGTTGGAGTGGCAGAATGTGCGCAAGAACCGACCTAGATCCTGGATCTTTCTCTCGGTTTGTCCATTGGTTTGTGGATGATACCCGGAAGACAGACTCACTGTCACATTCATGAGAGTGAAAAATGATCGCCAGACTCGGGAAATGAACTGTGGCCCTCGATCGGAGACAATGTCCTCTGGCAGACCGAAATTTCGAAAGACATGTTCCATGAGAAGCTCAGCAGTATCAAAGGCGGTTGGAAGTCCCTTTAATGGAATGAACTTGCATGCCTTCGCGAACCGATCGATGGCTACTAGGATGCAAGTATTTCCGTCAGAAATCGGAAGGTCAGTAACAAAGTCCACTCCGATGTGGGACCAAGGTCTATTTGGAATAGGCAAGGGGACCAGTTTCCCCACTGGCAGATTTCTTGGGACCTTGGAGATGGCACATGGGATGCAACCTTGAATGAACTGAGTGATATCTTGGCGCATGTGAGCCCACCAATACTTCTCCTGAAGTGTGGCTAAGGTCTTGGTTATACCTGGGTGTCCAGTGGCCACTGAAGAATGAGCTGAGGAAATCAAGGCGTTGCGAAATTCTTCAGGGACATGAATCTTCCCGGGAGGACATCCGGGAACTCTGGGTTGCTGATGAGCCAATTCTTGAAGCTGTTCGTTTATTTCCCACTGGATAGGATTTACGAATAACCTCTCGGGTAGAATGGTCTCAGGTTGATCAACAGGGCTCTCAGGGGCATGGATACGGGAAAGAGCGTCTGCACGGGTATTCTTGGATTCTTGCTCTGGAATGGACAAGGAGTAAATCCGACCCTTGGGGAGACGTGCATCAGGGATCAGGTCTATAGCACAATCCCATGGTCGATGAGGGGGTAACTTGGAAGCATTGACAGGATTGAAGACGTCAGAGAACTTAGAATAACAGGCTGGGATATTAGTTGACAAGTTTTCCGTAGGACTCTATATGGACGTGGAGTTAACTTTGCGCACTTGGGTCCCTTGGGTTACTGGATGAACGGGATACTGGACCTTGACATCCCCATTGCAGGATTTTCCCAGACGTCCAATCAATGGTGGGTTGGTGATGGACGAGCCTTGGCCGACCAAGGATGAGATCTGTTTGGCTGTTTAGCAACACAAATGGTTCAAACCACTCTTGGTGCGTCTCTCCCACACACAATTGAATAGGACCAATCTGGGTAGTAACGTTCGTCTTGTTAATTAACTCACCCGTTACAGCGTAGAGGGCGTAAGACTTGGGAGTGTTGATCTCTCGCAGACTGAGCCTCTTACAGAGTTCTCCAGAAATGAAGTTTCCCGCAGACCCTGAGTCGATGATAGCTGTAACGGAGATGTGTTTTTCTTGAATCTTTAATATCACAGGAATCGTGAGTGGTGCTGAGACAATGGGTTGATTAAAGACTGAGCTTACCATCATTTTCCCCGGTCGAATTGGGCAGTTAAGTCTGAAGTGACCCTTGGTACCACAGTACATACATAACTTCATCTCTCTTCGACGAACACGTTCAGCCTGAGAAATTTTTGAAGTGTCGACTTGCATCTCTTCAACTTGATTTTCTGGATTGAGATTCTGAAAAGACACAGGATGGTGATGAGACTGATCAGCGTAACAACTCAAAGATCGTTGATGGACTCGCTTGGCTTGCTGAATGAATTTCTCAATTCCTAAGCTGTCATCATAGATCGCCAGTTGGAGGCGCAAAGCTGGGTTTAAACCTCGACGGAAAACAGAAATCAGAGCTCTCTCATTCCATCCACTATTTGATGCAAGTGTGCGAAATTCCACAGAATACTCAGTCAATGACTTCTTTCCTTGACGTAATTGTAGGAGCTGTTCTCCAAATGAGGAATCATCCGCGGGTCGTCCGAAAACTTCCTTAAAATGTTTGACAAACTCTTGAACTGACGCAACCACTGTGGATTCCTGCATCCATAACGCCTCTGCCCACCTCAAAGCTGCTCCAGAGAGTTGCTGAATGATAAATGCCACTTTCGATCTCTCATTGGGATAGAGCTGAACTTGCTGTTCCAGAGCTAGCGAACACTGGAGTAAAAATCCGTTGCAGTCCTCCGCCCGGCCAGAGAAGGGCGCTGGGCGCGACGGGGGAGTTGCAAAGCAGGTAATCGAAGAAGCGGCGCTCCCGGAAGTTCTCACTGGAGTAAACATGGGTTCTGTCGGAGGATCGGTGGTAGGTGTGGAGCTGGTAGCAACAGCGGGCTGTCCGGAATCCATCTCTCACCTCTTTCTGTTGTTAGGTCAAGCCTTCTGTCAGGATTCAGGCTCGGAGACAGAGGTAAGTGATAAACATAAATGTATCTTTATTTAACTCAAAGGTAAGTATGCAGGGTTTCGGGAGTTCAACGGTGATCTCGAAGAGGATATATGTGGCAGGAATGCATCCAGGTGAGTGAATCCTCTTCTTAAGGAATAACGTGGCGGGTAACACAGATCAATAACTTGAGTTTCTCTCTTTTCAGATCGTTCGTGGATAGGCGTGATTCAGGAAGGATTCCAGGTGAGTAGATCCTTTGAAGTGCACTTGACAATGAGCTCACCAGTTCAGTGATACTTTCCCTTTCTCTTGCAGCTCATCCAGTGGGAAACGGGACTCGTGGCGGATTCCAGGAAACGGAGAACATGAGTCATGGAGCGGATCCTGGGAACATCAGAACAAGGACAACAAGGTTAGTTTCTTTCAGGTAAGTATACTTTACGTCCGTTGCTGAAGGATGGCTCAGAGTGAGACAAGTGGTGACTGGTAAGGGTCGTTCCTGTTGGAGGCTTGACCATGACTGGGAGTGAATCGGGTGCTTTTGTGCTGGCTGGGAAGTGAGTGCTGAGTGGAAACAGGTGCAGGTGATCAGTAATCTGGGGACAGTGATCTTTGCGTGGTGACATGTGAGGGATCTGATTGGCTCCTGACAAGCAGAAGCGAATGCATGTTTGAGCAAGGTGACCGTGAAAATGGACCCTTTTCAACAGGGTTATGATGACGCGTTTTAACGATCATCAGCAGTGTAAATCCTGCAAAGTTTTTTATATTTTCATTTTTAAAAATATGTATTTACATAACACTATACTTTATATTATATTAACTTTGTATCAAATTACAAAAAACTAGTTAACTTCATGCTGCTGTGAGGCTGTTTCTAATACAGCGGCTGTGGGAGTGATGACAAATTGACATATTTCTCTCTTCTGACTGCCGTTGTCAATCTCTCATTTACATTACATTTACATTTATTCATTTAGCAGATGCTTTTATCCAAAGTGACTTAAAAATGAGAACAATATGAGCATGTGGAATTCTATAACAACAGCTTATGTCCTGTCCCTGTTCTTTTTACCTCCCACAGTATTAGAACTCAGTCAGACTAAGCCCAGTGATGAAACTGGTGACGAGTCAGGGCTAGGAGAAACCACAGCTACAGTCACAGGTGTGCACATTGCACAATGTTATTTATGAGTGCAACAGGGTAGAATGTAGTTCCCTATCAGGGAACTCGAGCTCCGTGACAACGCTTTGGGAAAGCCCCTGCGTGAGTGCGTCGTGAAGCACGTATGAAATCAGTCCAATGGCGAGACGGAACGTCATAGGCGGGTGACGTCATCGACCAGGAAACTATATAAGCACCCCAAAACACAAGCGCGTCAGCTTCTGAGTCTTCAGCAAGCGCTCTGTGTGTGAATAAATCAGTGTGTGAATATAACAAGTGTTTTTGTCTGTCCTTAGAAATTGCTAAGCAGGAGTTTTTCACATATAAAAAAACTATAAAGAGACGATATATATATATATATATAATATGGTGAGCGAACAGCAGTTCAGAAAGTGTGTTCATCCCTGCCCACATTATATCACGGGTGAATGAAAACGCTCCGCTCCCGCCGTGCCCTCTTCGAGGAGAGTGGTTCGGTGCGCGCTCCCCGCGGTTCGGGTCCCGCTGCTGCCGAGGCACAGGGGAGGCTTCAATCGTGGGGATCGCAAATGGATCTATCAGCGGGGATTGAGACGGGCTCTGCCTTATCTCAGCCTTTACCTGGTAGATCCAGTGCCTCAGATCCGGGTGTGGAAGCACGCGCTGTGGTTTCTTCCCCCAGGCTGAGGCACCATCACTTCAATTATCCAGTTCTGAGGATCTGGATGTTGAAAGTATTGATACAGCAGAGACAGGGGGCTCGTCACTTCAGTCTCCTGCTAGTGAGGAGCTTATGGAGGTGCTCACTCATGCTGTAGAAAAATTAAGCATCGAGTGGCTAGCTGATAGACAGGAATCTCGTTCAAAAAGTAAACTAGATGAAAGATTTCTGCCGTCTCGTGCTGCACCTCCACGCCGGTGTCTTCCATTCTTTCCTGACCTCCACACCGAGGTGTCGAGGTCATGGAAAAGACCAGTGTCATCTAGAATATTTAGCCAGCAAACATCTGTTTATTCAAATATTTCTGGGGCTAAGAATTATGGTTATGGGGCGATGCCTAAGGCTGAAGAAACGCTAGCGAGCCATCTATCTCCAGATACGGCATCGTCATTTAAGACACCGGCATTGCCCACAAAGCCATTAAGAAATACCTCGGCTTTGGTGGGCAAAGCTTACTCGGCGGCAGGTCAAGCAGCAGCGTGCTTACATACTATGTCGATATTACAAGCATATCAAGCAGACCTATTAAAAGATATGAGTGAGGGGGATGAAATTCAGGCAGCAGATCTATCTCTCCGTGCCACCAAGGAGACGGCCAAATCAGTGGGCCGTTCTATGGCAGCCATGGTGGCAACGGAGAGACACTTATGGTTGAATTTATCCAACATGAAAGAAAAGGAAAAATCTTTTCTCCTGGACGCCCCGCTTTCCACTGCTGGCCTCTTCGGTGACTCAGTGAATTCAGTCATCGAGAAGTTTCAGGAAGAGAAAAAGCAGGCGGCAGCGCTCCAGAAATTCCTCCCCCTCCGTGTTCATGTCTCCTGGGCTGCTGGGCAGGAGCAGCCCCGGCCGTCGAGTAGCTCCTCACACCGAGCGCAAAAGAAAAGGAGTGTCGCTCTCTTGCTCCTCCCCAGCAAGACTGGGCCAAAGCGCGGCGCTCTCAGACGAGGTCTTCCAGGGGCAAGGCCGATCTGAGGACGGTTATTGTCGCCAGGAAGGCTTCGTCGAAGAAGAAGCCCTGACGCCAGAAACGTCAGGGTACTGAGGGTGGTCCCCACCAAGAGAGAAAGGTGTTCGCTGCAGTACACAGCGCCCGTTCTCTCTCGGTGCCCTCAGGGGCCCGTTCTGCCAACCCCGCCTGCGTGCCAGGGCGTAGACGGTCCCAGCGAGCGCTTTCCCGAGGGACGCTCGCCCGCTCTGAGGAGCGGTTTAGAGTGGTCAGACCAGTTGTTCCCTGCTGGTGCGCCGTTACAGGGCACTGTGTCTGCCACTCAAAATATTCCAGAGGCCAGTCTCGAGAGACTGGAACCCTTAGTAGAATTTTTGGCAGAGTGGAAAAGCCAAATGTATCTCATTGGGTCCTGAAGACTATCAAGAAGGGGTACGCGATTCAGTTCAGATCACGCCCGCCTCGCTTCAGAGGGGTTCTGCCCACAGTGGTGGGCCCCGAGATGGCTCTGGTTATGGAACATATTTCATCGTTCCAAAGAAGGATTTTAGATCTGCGCCAGTTAAATCGCTCAGTGGGAAGCTCAAATTCAAAATGCTTTCTCTCAAGCAGATCGTGTCACAGATCAGGTCCGAGGACTGGTTTGTCACGATAAATCTAAAGGACGCGTACTTCCACCTTTCCATCCTTCCACAACACAGGAAGTTCCTGAGGTTCGCTTTCGGGGGCGAAGCGTACCAGTATCGGGTTCTTCCGTTCGGCCTAGCACTGTCTCCCCGAACTTTCACGAAATGTGTGGATGCAGCTCTGGCTCAGCTGCGACTCCAGGGCATCCGCATTTTAAACTATATCGACGATTGGTTGATTCTGGCTCAATCGGAGCATCAGGCGATTCGGCATCGAGATGTCGTTCTCGCCCATATCAAAAAGTTGGGGTTGAGGCTCAACGCCAAGAAGAGTGTGCTTTCTCCAGTACAGAGGACCACTTTTCTGGGCGTGGTTTGGGATTCAACGACGATGCAGGCACGTCTGTCTCCTGCTCGTATAGCTTCGATTCTCTTAGCCGTCAAACAGGCAAAGCTAGGCCAGTCATTCACTGTAAAAGAATATCAGAGGATTCTGGGTCTGATGGCAGCAGCGTCCAACGTTATACCTGGCGGCCTGCTGTACATGAGACCACTGCAGTGGTGGCTCAGGACCAAGGGGTTCTCCCCGAGGGGAAACCCGCTCCGCAAGATCAGGGTCACGCGACGGTGTCTCCGTGCTCTGGCTATGTGGAAAGAACCTTGGTTCCTGTCCCTAGGTCCTGTGTTGGGGGCTCCGTGTCGTCGTGTAACACTAACGAAGGACGCCTCTCTCACAGGCTGGGGGGCGATCATGAGTGGTCGCTCGGCCCAGGGTCTGTGGCAGGACCATCATCTTCATTGGCACATAAATTGTCTAGAAATGATGGCGGTGTTTCAGGCTCTGAAACACTTCCTCCTAGACCTGAGAGGTCACCATGTTCTTGTCCGGTCAGACAACACATCGGTGGTCTCTTATATAAACCATCAGGGGGGTCTGCGTTTGCGCCCGTTATACAAGCTGGCTCGCCAGATCCTTCTATGGTCCCAGGGGAAGCTTCTTTCACTGAGGGTGATTTATATCCCGGGGTATTTGAATCAGAGGGCAGACATCCTGTCGAGGAAGGGGCTGAGGCCCGGGGAGTGGAGAATCCAGGTGGTGGAGGTGGTGGAGGTGGTGGAGCTCCTATGGAAAAATTTCTGTCGTGCCGAGGTAGACCTATTTGCATCCAGGGAAACATCACACTGCCAACTGTGTTTTTCCCTAAGTCCTCCAGCCCCTCTGGGGTTGGACGCGATGGTACAGGAGTGGCCGAGGTCACGCCTGTACGCATTTCCCCCGATTGCTCTGCTCCCAGGAGTTCTGGAGAGGGTTCGCCGGGACGGGGGCAGTCTACTGTTGGTAGCCCCGTACTGGCCGGCCCGAGTTTGGTTTGCGGACCTAATTTCTCTCCACGACGGCTCTCCTCTGGAGATTCCGATGAGGAGGGACCTTCTCTCTCAGGCGAGCGGGTCGATACTTCACCCCCGTCCAGATCTATGGAGGTTGTGGGCTTGGCCTCTGAGGGGGCCCAGCTCATAGAATCTGGTCTCTCGACTGAGGTCGTGGAGACCATCCTCCACTCCAGAGCTCCGGCCACTAGGAAATTATATGCCTTGAGGTGGAAAATGTTCACCTCTTGGTGTGGAGAACACCAGCTGGACCCAGTTAACTGCCCGGTGGGTGCAGTGCTGGAATTCCTTCAGGAGCGTTTCTGCACAGGGTTATCCCACTCCACACTGAAGGTGTATGTGGCGGCCTTATCTGCTTACCATGTCCCTTTGGGTGGTGCTTCTCTCGGGAGACACCCACTTGTAACCCGTTTCCTTCGTGGCATTCTGAGGCTGAGGCCAGCAGTTCGCACGAGGGTGCCGACCTGGGACCTGGCGGTTGTTCTAGAAGGTCTCTCTCTAGCACCGTTCGAGCCCATTGAAGAAGTTTCGGAGAAATTCCTCACTCTTAAAACTATCTTTCTTCTGGCTATATCTTCATTAAAAAGAATAGGAGATATCCAAGCTCTGTCGGTCTCTCCCTCGTGCTTGGAATTTGCACCAGGCATGGTGAAGGCTTTCCTCCTCCCTAGGCCAGGATACGTTCCCAAGGTACCAACCAATGTGGTCAGGCCTATTGTACTGCAGGCTTTCTGTCCTCCTCCATTTCTGACGTCGGACCAAGAGAAACTAAATCTGCTTTGCCCTGTTAGGCCCCTAGATGCGTACGTCCACAGAGCTGCCCTGTGGAGAAAGAGTGAACAGCTATTCGTTTGCTTTGGACCCCCTAAGAAGGGCTGTCCAGTATCTAAGCAGAGGTTGAGCAAGTGGGTGGTCGAGGACATCTTACTTGCCTATGAGTCTGCCGGTCAGCCTTCTCCTTTGGCTGTCCGGGCTCATTCAACCAGGAGTATGGCTGCCTCTAAGGCTATCCTAGTAGTAAATAGCCTATGCCACCTGTCAAAATGATTGACTGACAGGTGGGCGTAGCTATCCTTTGATCTTCCCCTGCCCCTTCCGGTTACTCCCCTTCCTGCCCCCCCCCCCCCTTCCGGCCCCGCCCCTTCCTGTTACCTTTGACCTAGTTCCGCCCCTTCCTGTTAACTTTGACCTAGTTTCCTTCCCTTCCGGTTACACTTTCTGTCAAAATGATGGATGGTTACCTTTGACCTAGTTCCGCCCCTTGCGGTTACAGCTTCTGTCAAAATGATGGATGGTGACAGTTAGTTTGATCGTTTGAAGTTCATTTGATCAAGAAAAGGGAGGTATTGGGCTTTGATGTTAACATAAGCTTTGATGTTACAGTTACAAAGTGATGTGACAGTTAGTTTGATCAAGCAAAAAGTGTGACAGTTAGTTTGAGGCGTATTGGCTTTGATGGTGACAGTTAGTTTCATTGTTTGAAGTTGGTGTTTTGTCACCGCCCCTGCATTCCTGAGCTTTATCAAGGGCAGCTGTGAAAGTGATAAGAAAAAATGTTGGAAGTTTATCTGTTCTGTAAAAGAATATAAAATAAAACCTCACACAAAAAAGTGTAAAATAAATGTAGAACTATTCACTGAAGCAAGCATTTCAGTTTAAATAAAATGTTGGAAGTTTATCTGATCTTTAAAAGAATATAAAATAAAACCTCACACAAAAAGTTTAAATAAAATGAAGTCACAAAAATATTGCAAACAATCCAATGTATGAATAATATCACACTGTCTCAAAAACATAGAGAGCGAGCGTCTATGTATGTGTGTCTTTGTCAAGGCAGTAAAAGGATGCGCCGAGTGCACTTATCTGTCTGTTTAGATGAAATAAAATAATCTTACATGTTTTTACAGAACTGAAGAAAAATCACACGCTAGAGCCGGATCTCTCTGAAATGTATCTCCAATTATAATCTTTTTGGCCCATAACCAGTTAGGGATGCGTCTGTTCGACATGAAAAACATGCTTCGTCTGTATGAGACTGTGATTTTGGGTCAGGGACGGAGTCGCGAGATAAGACGCTATGGCGACATCTTGTGGACACGGAACACTGTTTTTTCTCCATATCCAAATATAAATACAGATATCCTCAGGCCAAAAAATCATCAGAAACTTCTTTTCCTGACTCAGCTCAATCATCTCTTCTTGGTCATCAAAATGCAAAACTGTGAGTATTTATTTTCTCTTTATTTTATCTGTTATGATAATATGATTTTGTTCCACCATCTGCACTATGCAAAATTGGTATTAGTTTAATATGATTGTTTATACATTATTGTTTTAAACATGGATGCATTGTTCTATTGAAGTCTCAACTGCTTTATGTTTATCTACTGTAACTCAAATCTCCATTATGCTATTTGTTTAATGTTTATCTGTTGATGTTGGTATTTTTTTATCATAAAACTATGATTTAAAAAAAAAACTGTTATACTGTTTTAAACTTTCATTGGACTATGGGGTTTTATCTGTTATAATAATATGATTTTTAATGTGGTGGTTTTCATTCCTATGGTGTATTAATCATGCAATTTGCTACTGCCTTTATTTAATTATTTTTAATTTTTAAAAACTGTTTATTAGTTTTAAACACACATGCATTATGATATTGATATCGCTATATTAATATGGGTTTTCGACCGTATAAGCTTCAGAAAACATAAATTATAATGCTGTGCTTTTTTCACCATTGAGTGACTTTTATTATGAAAAGACTAGGCTTTTCTAACAGGAAGTGTCCGGTGTCTGCTTAGCTAGCAGCTATGCTGTGATTCTGTTTTTTGCTATGTATCATTTCTGTTTGCATTAAATCGATGTTTTGCCATCGCGTTGTTTTGTTATCTATTTACTATGACAGCGCCGCGCTCCCAGTTATTGGGCATGCCATAGCTTAGCACCGCTCCTGTTAGTAATGCATGGTTTAGCTTAGCAGCTCGTGCTACGTTGCTAACTGCTCTTAAATATGTTTGACATCATGTATCATAACTAGTTTTGATACGTATCTGTTTCACAAGGCAGATCGATCTGTTTTTGATATATTGGCATGTTATTTTTAGACCTAAAAAGCTTGTTTTAGTCACTGTCTTAAACACACCATGTTATTGATACGGAAACTAAGCAACTCTCCGGCGCCACCTGGTTACCCGGAGTTAAAACTACATCCTGTTGTGGCGAAATTGCCCCCTCTAGTGCACCGTTGTGATATAACATCCTGTTATGGCGAAATTGCGCCACCTGGTTACCCGGAGTTAAAACTACATCCTGTTATGGCGAAATTGCCCCCTCTAGTGCACCGTTGTGATATAACATCCTGTTATGGTGAAATTGCGCCACCTGGTTACCCGGCGTTAAAACTGCATCCTGTTTTGGTGAAATTGTGCCCCCTAGTGCACCAGGGTGATATAACATTATGTTATTCTGAAATTGTGCCTTCTTACGTTCCGGGGTGATATAACATACTGAAAAATAATGATTATTATTATTTGATTTTTTAATCATTTATTTATTTATTTATTTATTTTTTTTTAAAGCATCTGTCTGTAGGTATGTCATCAAACAAGCATATAAAACTACTTACAAGTGTTTCCATTCATAACAGGATTTTTCCCCCTAGGTCCGAATTCCGAGAGCGGCGCTTTCGATGACATCGAAAGGACATGTGAGGACTGATCTTTTTCTATTCTTTTATAAATTATTAAATAAATTTTAATAATATTTTAAAATAAATAAAAATTTAATTCTCTCTTTTCTTTTTAAATTCGCAGCAGCTACTCAGGTGATTGATGCAGACAACGCATCGGATGGTAAAACAAGACCCATCGTCGATGTACATTTTTTCTAACGCCTATGAGAAATCTAATTTATTTATTTATTTATTTATTTTAGATTTCATATATTTTATTACGCAACCCGGCTTCCCCCTGACGGATCACACTCAAGAAGAGAATGAAGACCTCACCAGTGTTGAAGTAGCAGATGCAGCTGACCCCACTCCGGCCCGTGCTGAGGATCAAATAGCCCTTACCGACTCAGTTTTAGACCAGCGCCCCGGACCAAGCGGAGAGTCTTTGAGAAAGAAGACTAGAAAAACGGATCGTTCTACCTCACCGATCAGTCCTGAGAGAAAAACAACCCGTTTTGTCCCGGCGATCAGTCCTGAAATCAGTCCTGACAGGAAAACTTATTGTCCGACTCCACCGAACAGTCCTGAGCCGAGTCTTGACAATGTATTTCTTTATGGTAAGAATATTTACATTATTTTGTATTTAAACTCAAATTGAGTCATACCATTAAGATTTTTGAGTTATATTTCTACACAGCTGGGTCCGGTAGAAGCCCTGACAACGTGACTGGTTGGAATGCACCTCAGCGCATCGCTTGGGATCAGAGTTATTGGGCAAGCGAGCACGCTGAGGTGACAACCACAAACGCTGGTCAATCGCCATATCCTTTTCTCTCACCGCCGGACGAAGAGCCAGCTGCACATCACCCGACTGATGAACCACTCAGCGATAGTTCTCTGACCCGTAGACTCATTGATGCAATAGACACATTAGTGGAAGAGTTTCGTGACTCACAGGTTGATAGAAACAACAAATACATCGAACTACGCGATGCACAAGATGATATACTCACCAGATTGAATGCACTGCACAGTGAGAGACCAAACGAAACGCGTATCAGATTAGACGCATTGCGCAGTGAGCTTCGGGCCTCTCAGCTCGAGACACATAGCCGATTTGACACACAGGATCGCTTTATTCAAAATCTGGCCGATGAAATATTCAGACGTAACCAAAGTATGCATGCAGCCCTCTGTGAGGATTTTGATAGAATCGTTCGCATGTACACCGAATACCACCGTGAGCATATGCTTTTGATCCGTAATCTCATTCTCACCATCCTATATGAAACAGCGGAGTAATCCTTGTACCCCATTAAACTTTTACAGTTGTAGTCATTTTCTTTAGCTATCATCTAGTATACTCTATGATTTTGTAATATTTCATTTGTACTCTATGATTTTATGCATGCTTTGATTTTTCCATATACTCTGTTTTTCATGTATGCTTTGATTTTTTATACTATACGATTTTGTAATATTTCATCTATGGTTTTTACATATACCCTGTGATTTTTATATTTCATGTTTTGGTCTGAAATCTTAAAATGGATGGTTCAAAATGCTTTTGTGCAGGGGCTTGTCAACCAGGCCAATGTCCCGCAGAACTGTCACCGGACGAGATTGAAATGTTAAGTATGCTGCCTGACGAGCTTTTAACGTACACAGATTCTTTAGACCAGTATTTGTTTAATCTAGAATCTTTACAACACTCGGCTAATTTGGATCTTTTTGAATTAGCCGTAAATCCAAATATGAATTTGTTCGATCATGTGCTAAGCGTAGACAATGATCCTGTTGTACAATACGGCGGGGATTTAAATAACCCACCCTCCACATCTAGCACCGCTGATCCACCCACAGATCCTGACCACGACAACACAGAGCCTCCCGCTAATGATAATTCACAACCATCCACATCCGCAACAGGTAATGTTGATACTTCACGCGACGATCGATTAAGTCCTCCTGACATTGATGCACTGATCCGTCAAGGTGGGTACGTTAACGGATATCACGTTATACCACGACCTCGTTTCAATAGTGTCTCGTTGAGAAGATCCATGAATCTGCGAGTGATTAACTCTCCAGATTTAGCCGTTTATCACACCTACTTGCACGACACGCTGTGCGAGATTGTTACCTTCGCTAGAGATATTGGTGGTAATGCCCCCATCATTAATATGACCGTGTCGGCTCCCAGTCTACAAACACCCATCAGCGCCGTTTTAACACCGGGCAATAATTACGACGCCGATTTGCTTTATGATCAAATTGAAAAAGTCCTCCAGAGCGAAGACGGGTTATTATCGGACACTTCCGTAGAAGTAGACGCGTCCATCATCTTGAACAGACAAGGTGGGGGGCGTCGTGAACTTAAAGATCTTGCCGTTGATGAGGTGATCAAAAGAAAAAAGACGAGTTTATTTTGCCCCGTAAATATATCAAATAAGTTGTGTTTCTCCATTTGTCTCGCCCGTTTTCTTAACCCTCAACACCCCGAGAGCGAGTTAGAAAAACTGGCTGCTGCTATCCAAAACAACGCGGGCTTCTCAATCCAAGATCCAATCGCTTTTAGCGACATAGCCTCGTTTGAACGTGCGCTAGACATTAAAATTGTGGTGTTTCACAGATCTAATGCCTCGGTCTTAGAAACGTACAAAAATAACGATGAGCCTCACCCCAAAACGGTGTTCCTCTATCTGGACCACGACCATTACTACATGATTTTGAATTTGCCCGCATTCATCGGTTCACCATACGTGTGTGAATTTTGCTATGAAAGTTACACACGTCACAGAGACCATCGCTGTAAGCATGTTTGCAACGTATGTTTCGATGCAGAATGTTACAGATTCCCTTAACGAACCGTCCACTGTTCTGACTGTTTGCGGTACTGTAAATCGAGCTATTGCTTCGAAATGCATAAAAAAATTCAGCTCCCGGTCATGAAAATCCGGCCTGTGATGTAATAAAATACATCAGACGTTACACAGTTAAACCGGGTACCAAGAAAAACCAACACATATGCGCCCCGGACAAATGCGTCCATTGTCGCGAAATTTTACCGGATAAGGGGTCACACCAATGCTTCATTCAGCCCCTAGCACCTAAGGAATTTTGCGAGAAATACATCTTCTACGATTTTGAAACGCGTTATGAAAATGGTAAGCACGTGGCAAATTTTGTTTGCGCAATCACGTTCCAGGGAAAGAAATTTGTCGCTCGCGGTACGCAATGTATTGCTAAGCTAATCAACCGCTTCAGACAACCTCGATATGAAGGCTACTGCTTCATAGCCCATTACGCCTCCAGATTTGACACTTTTCTAATCCTGGAGTATTTCTGCCAGGCTGGGTTGCCGATTGAGTTCATATTACAGGGTTGTAAATTAATGCAAATCGAAGTCCTTTGGGAATGCCAATGGAACAACTTGAAAAAGACCGACCCCTCTGTGATAGAATTTATGAGCAATTACTCTGTCCCAGAGAGACTGAAACCCAGAGACGCTCTCTTCGGAGGTCGAACTACCGCTTATAAACTCTATCACAAGGTGACCGATGGTGAGAAAATAAAGTACCTCGATTTCACCAGTCTCTACCCCTTTTGCCAGGCTACGAAAACCTATCCAATTGAACATCCACAAATCATTTTCAAAGATTTTGAACCCATTGAAAATTATTACGGACTTATCAAAGCGACTGTGCTCCCTCCCCGCAAATTACTGCACCCGGTTCTCCCTTACAATTGCGGTGGAAAACTCATGTTCCCGTTATGTAGAACCTGCGCTCATGAGGAAAACCAGACCACGAGCTGCAGTCACACGGATCAGGAAAGATCTCTCTTGGGGACCTGGGTTAGCATCGAGCTTTTAAAAGCCGTCGAGAAGGGTTATGTGGTGGTCAAGATAGACGAGGTTTGGCATTTTCCACAACGGTCAGACACGTTGTTTGCCGGTTACGTAAAAACGTTTTTGCGTTTGAAACAACAAGCGTCCGGGTACCCATCGAAGGTCGTCACGGACGCCGAGACAGAGACTTACATTAGCGAGTATTTTGAAAAAGAGGGGATTCAACTCGACCCTGAAAAGATCAAGTACATCGCCGCCCAGAGGGCAATCATGAAGCTAATTCAGAATTCGCTTTGGGGAAGATTCTCGTTAAGACAGAACCTGCCACAAACGATCCTGGTGAACGACCCCGAAGATTTCCACAGAATCGTTTTTGGCAATACCGACACGCTGACGTATTTCACATTCGTCTCAGACGACGTAGCTCTCGTCCAGCATAAACCCGCCAAAGACGATGTATGCAAGGCACGTGACGTTAACGTGTTTATAGGGGCGTTTACAACGGCGCATGCCAGACTGGAATTGTACGAATTGATGGACAGACTCGGCGACCGACTTTTGTTCTCCGACACGGATTCAGTCGTCTTCGTGTCTAGGGACGGAGACTGGGAGCCCCCTCTAGGGGACCATTTGGGAGAGCTGACGAGTGAGCTAGACGACGGCGATTTCATTATAGAATTTTGCTCTAGCGGCCCAAAGTCTTACGGGTATTGGACGGCCAAAGGTAAAGTGTCCATGAAAGCTAAGGGGGTCAAGTTGAATGCGAAGAATTCCCGAGCTATCTGCCTGGAATCCCTGATTGGTCTGGTTGACGGGTATGTGCTGTCGGACGACAGTACCAGATACATCCTGGCTCACACGGAAAACATAGTGAGGAATAAAAAGTCTCTCACATTGCACAACAAATCACTTGTAAAAAAGTTCAAGGTGGTGTATAATAAACGTAGGCTTTTGCCCGATTTCACCACACTTCCTTATGGCTACTGATCAGATGATGATGCACAGGGGGTCATTGGATGTTTCCAATTTTGATTTCAGACTTCAACATCCATTTATTTGTGTTATAAGTGGACCGTCCAATTGTGGAAAGTCTTATTTTGTGAAACTCTTGTTGGAAAAAGGTTTGAATATAATCTCCAAGAAAATTGAAAACATTGTTTCGCTGTATGATTGCTGGCAACCTTTGTACGATGATGTACTGAAATTTTATAACATTAAATTTGTACAAGGAATACCTGAGAGTCTGAATGATGATGATTTACTAACCGTTCATAAAGCAAATCTTCTCATCGTGGATGATTTGATGCAGCAAGCTAGCACCAGCCTGGAACTCCAGCGCGTTTTTACGCAGTACGTCCATCACAGAAACGTCAGTGCCATCTACATAGTGCAAAATTTATTTGTGCAGGGCAAGTCCAGCCAAACCATCAGTTTAAACGCCAATTATATGATTCTGTTCAAAAATCCTCGGGACGTCAATCAAGTGGCGCTGCTAGGACGTTAAATGTACCCGGGGAACACAAAATACTTTATGGAGTGTTATCAGGATGCGGTCAACCAACCTTTCCGCTACCTAATGATGGACTATAAAGCTAAAACTCCGGAGCAGTACCGTCTCAGAACAGGATTGCTTTCCGACCGTCAAGTGGTTTATATTCCGAAAAAAAGACGAACGTGATAAATCGTCATGTCCGCCAAACTTTGTAAACATCTGCCGGTGTTGAAACTGCTACATAAAGCATCTCCTAAACAACAACGTCTTATTTTACAATCGGCCTCCGACGTATTCATTTTATCGTTGTGTGAATTGGCGCTTAACATTCTCTACGGTACGATCCCGGTCACTCGACAACAGTACCAAAAACTGAAAAGGAGAAAAACGGAAATCAAATTTGTGGCTAATAAAAAAATTGGTCTAGCGGCCAAGAAACGAGTCTTCAATCAGAAGGGTGGGTTTCTTCTACCCCTCCTAAATATAGCTCTGCCATTTCTGTCGAACTTGATAGCCAACCGTTAGGATGGAGTACGGCGAGAAGATGTATTTAGTTCCGCACCATCAACTGAATAAGATCAAGAGTGAAAATGTTCGCGAGAGCATTCAACAGAGTGTGGAAAATGATTTGGATGATGCCATAAGAAACATTTTACAACGCGTCGATTTGAATCCGTACGAAAAAGCCAAGCTTTACTCAAATACCCTGACCAGGTTTTTGACCATCGTTAGACAAGGAGATCGTGGGAACAGTGTTTTAACGCTTTCGTTACCCAATACCGAGCCTAAAGATGAACAACCAGCTGCTGCTGCTGCCCCCGTCGTTGAAGACATTGATGATGGTGGTGGTGGTGTGAAAGTGGTGGATGAAGTTCTGAAGAATGTGCATTCGAGAAGTGTGAAAAACAGGAAATACATATTAGACAAGATGTCTAAAGCTAAAGGACTCTGCGCCTGGGACGAATCAGGTGAGTTTGTGTTTAGGGGTAAGCCCATACAGGGCTCACACATGCTCGATTTGTTAAAAAATGTGACGGCCCCGCAAAAGATTTTTTCTTACCTTGTTAGGTCTTACCCTAACCTAACCCTAACCCTAACCCTAACCTCTAGGATGGATGGAGTTTCTTCAGGCTTTTGCCGAATTAAACATCCCTTTTTCTACAGTGTCGAATCAGCAGGTCAGACGTACGATTAACTCTCTAAAGAGCAAACCCGACACACCTCGTGTTAGACCTACTAAAAAAGCACAAAGATATTCACGACCCGAGTCGGAAGACGCAGTGTTTAAGTCACCGGCTATTAATCGAAGAGCATGGCTGCAATTTTAACGAATTGTATCTTATGATTAAATAAAAGACGACAAAAAATATAAATGGTTTTAAGCTTTTTTATTTATAGGTCAAACATGTCTGCACACAGTGAACGCAGGATAACATTTTATCATTACAAACATACAGGCTTAATCTCTTCACAAAGGGGGAGACCATTTTATCATTTTTGATATAATCATTGGTGTATAGTTTCATCACATAGTTATAGTCGTAACCTCTGGCTAAATGATATAGAAAAAACAGACAGTGCTGTCCGCAGGTATCCGATGAATAATCATGGACTGTCAGACTGTCCAGCTGTCAGAATATAATACGTCAACGTCGTTGGCAGATAGAAAGTTATTAATGCTGATCGGGAAGCGTGGGCTGTCGGGTGGATTGCCGAAACTGTCGAAAAAACAATCCAGCCCCTCTTGGGGTAAATAAACGGCGATCCAATGCTGGCCGGGGAGCCTGGCGGGGTCAGTGTTAATGATACCCATCGACGGTAAGATCCTCATGGGTTTTTTGGGTAGTTGATCGCTCTGTAGAACGCCGAGAAAATGAGTCCTGCATGTGATTTTATCCATGATGGCGGTGAGTTGTAGGGTGTTCATCTCTCAATAGTAGTCGATCAGTACCTGTCTGCGGTTAGACACTTCAAGGATGCTGTCGAAAACGGAGTAAATTATCAAATTAATGGTATTCGGCAATGGCTGTCTGAAACGCGCTTCGACTCTGATATTCCCGGACTTGACGAGGGATACCTGCTGACCGCACTCTTCATCCGGGGTCAGGTTAAATGCGTAAAGTGTGTATCCGTTCAGGAAATCATTCCTGCCGATACAGAGCGGCTGGTCTTTAAGGTGTCTCCCTGTCGTCATAGCCAACTGATAAAATTCGCGTACTGCCAAACCGACTTCGAAATTAGGTTGTAGAGGCTTCGAGGGGTATTGTTGCCCATCTACGTAGACGGCTAGGAATTCCAGATCGTAATGTTTGAACGCAAATGGATTTTTAGTGTAGGAGCCGGTGAATGCGTCGTTGTCGACCATAGCTATGACGATAGACTTTGGCAACCTTCGAAAAAATAGTTCCCTTTCGTTGTCACTCCGAGTTACGTCGGATGACGACGAATGGGGTTTCGCTTAGAAAGCCTATCAACTTCGAGTATTACAAAACGAGCCAATGGCAAGGAAATGCCATGGGTCTGCGGAATTTGCATGGCGTAACTCCGCCCCACCTCGTGGGTATAAAAGGAGGAAGCCGGCAGCAAGCAGATATGTTTTTCGCTTCGGAGCCAAGTGTATTCTTCTCTCCACAAGCCATCTCTGAATTGTCAGCTTTACAAACGAGTACCTCGAGTGTTGGTGTGACGGCGATCTACGGCGAGAGCGTGCTTCCTGCTGATCTGTTGCAGTGGTCTGCCAGTCGGTGCGTTTCTCCCCGGGTGCTTCAACACTTGAGTTTTCTCTCACTAAAAGAGCTTACACGTGGCACGTCTTTTTAAAGATGTCTCGCCCGTGTACTTCTGGTTGCGGCAGATTGGTATCGGACTCTGATGGGCACGAGCGTTGCATAGTATGTTTGGGCATTGATCATGCTAGAGCAGCGCTCGTGGATGACTCATGTTCTCTCTGTGGGAACATGACCATCGCGTCATTACGGTCGAGACTCCGTGAACTCGCAAGAGTGAGAGTCCCCTAATCCACCCCCCGTCCTGCCGCTGGTGGCCAGGGTGACCTGAGGGTTACGGTCTGGAACAAGGCGCCGACTATGTGTCCGCGACCCCAGCCCCCCTCTTCAATGACGGTGCCCGCTAGTGAACTGCTGATTCCCGCGGGTCTACCCTCTGGTGGCCCGCGTGCTTCAGTTGAAGCTACAGAGGAAGATGCCATGTCTGTTGCAACATCACTAGGCGGGTTTGACTCTTCTGGAAGTGAGGGCTCGTCACAGCTGCCACCTTCCGGTGTGCATACGGCTGTGTTCGAGTCTGATCCGGAGATGACGGCCATGCTTTCCCGGGCAGCCGCGAGCATCGGACTTGAGTGGAGGCCTCCACCCTGTCCTGAGCGCTCGCGGCTGGACGATTGGTTTTTGGGTAAGGCCGCCGACCCTCGTCCTTGGCAAACCCCAATACCTTTCTTCCCGGATGTGCATGATGAGATCTCGAAGTCCTGGAAGACCCCCCTGTCTTCTCGGGACCGCTCGCTGGTCTCATCCGCCTTTCCTCCCCTCGATGAGGCAGCTGCCCGTGGGTACACTGGGCTTCCCCCGGTTGAACGCTCTGTTGCCATGCAACTATGTCCTCAGAGTGCTTCTTCTCGGGGCGAGCCTAAGCACCCATCCAAAGCCTGTAGATTTTCGTCGACCCTGGTGGCGAAGTCTTACAGAGCGGCGGGACAGGCGGCTGCTTCACTGCATGCTATGGCCACTCTGCAGGTCTACCAGGCCCAGATGCTCAGAGACATGCACGAGGGTAGGACAAACCCAGGGCTCTTTGATGAGCTGCGCGCCGCGACCGGCCTTGCTCTCCGGGCGACGAAGGTTACCGCGCGCTCCCTGGGTTTGGTGATGTCCACAGCTGTGGTCCAGGAGCGACATCTGTGGCTGAACCTGGCTGACATGCGGGACGCTGAGCGGACCCGTCTGCTTAACGCCCCCTTGTCCCAGGCCGGCCTCTTCGGCGGTGCAGTTGAAGACTTTGCCCAACAGTTTTCAACTGCCCAGAAACAGACCGAGGCCATCAGGCACATTCTGCCCCGCCGGCCCGCTGCTGCCTCCACCTTGCCGGCCGGGCAGACGCCTCGACCTGTTTCCCGCCGAGGGCGCCCTCCTGCGGCTCCCGCCCCTCCCGCCCGGACCACGCAGCAGCCTCCACCCAGGGCCGGTCGCGGAGGAAGCCGTAAGAAGGCGCCACAGCCCTCTCCTGCCCCGCCCCCCGCTAAACGCCGGGCCAAGCGGCGCTCCTGAGACGGGCTGCTCAGGGATGATGGTTGTTTCGCAGGAGGTGGTAGCAGGACCACTCCTTCCCCCGGTGGAGGGCCGGGGGAGAATCTTTTGTTCTCCACTCCCCGCTGCTCACCCACGGGTGGGCAGCACCCTAATGTGGTTAAAGTCAGAAACAATCCCCTCTTCCCTGAGCTCACAGAGTTCTCGGGCGACACAGAGCGCCGCCCACAAGCCGTGCTCTCCTCGCCCCCCTCTGTCCCAGAGGCGGTTGACACGGCGTGCCGTCCACAGACCGCTTCGCCCCTGTCCCCCTCTGTCGCCAGACCCCTGGCAGAGCAGGCCCCTGCGGGACGACCAGCCTGGTCCTCCCCTGGCCCCCTCTGCCAGGGCGCGGTTGCTAACTGTGCCCCCTCTCCGGGCCGCTATGCCGTCCACATCGGGGCCAGTTACTCCGCTTCGCTGCCCCTCCGGGGGGACGCCTGTGGCTCGCATGATCCCGTTGGTTCAGTTCCTGGGAGCCTGGCTAGAGCTTCCCCGTCTGTCCCACTGGATCGCGCGTACCGTCAGGCTCGGCTATGCGATTCAGTTCGCACGGTCTCCTCCCCGCTTCAGGGGAGTCCGCTCCACTTTGGTCGGTGGCAATGCCCCTATCATGAGAGCAGAGATTGCCACCCTGCTGGCGAAGGGTGCAATCGAGACTGTCCCTCCAGCCGAGATGAGGTCCGGCTTCTACAGCCCCTACTTCATTGTCCCCAAGAAAACCGGTGGGTTACGGCCAATCCTGGACTTGCGCGTGCTGAACCGCTCCCTTCACAGGATGCTGTTCAAGATGCTCACCGCCAAACGCGTTTTCGAATGCATACGGCCCCAGGATTGGTTTGCAGCGATCGACCTGAAGGACGCCTACTTTCATGTCTCCATTCTTCCTCGACACAGACCGTTCCTCCGGTTTGCTTTCGAGGGGCAGGCATACCAGTACGCAATTCTCCCTTTCGGGCTAGCCCTGTCTCCTCGCATCTTCACGAAGGTCGTCGAGGCGGCCCTTGTTCCCCTTCGAGAACAAGGGGTTCGCATCCTGAGTTATATCGATGACTGGCTGATCCTAGCTCACTCTCGAGATCAGGTTTGCGAACACAGGGACCTAGTGCTTCGGCACCTAGCCCGTCTGGGCCTTCGGGTCAACTGGGAGAAGAGCAAACTTTGCCCCGTGCAGAGGATCTCTTTTCTCGGTATGGACATCGACTCGGTCGCCATGTCCGCGCAGCTTACGAGCGAGCGCGCGCAGTCACTGCTGACTTGCCTAAGACAATTCGAGGGCAAGAGTGCGGTTCCACTGAAACTTTTTCAGAGGCTCCTGGGGCATATGGCATCTGCAGCCGCGGTCACGCCGCTCGGATTGCTTCATATGAGACTGCTTCAGCTTTGGCTTCGCGACCGAGTCCCGAGGTGGGCATGGCAACACGGCACGTTCCGAGTACCAGTTACTCCGACCTGCTGTCAGTTCTTCACCCCGTGGGCGAACCTCGGTTTTCTCAGGGCCGGTGTCCCCCTGGCATGAGCTTCCCGGCATGTTGTTGTCTCAACAGATGCCTCCACCACGGGCTGGGGCGCCATGTGCAATGGACATGCTGCCGCGGGCTCCTGGACAGGACCCCAGCGGCTGTGGCATGTCAATTGCCTCGAGTTGTTGGCAGTACGCCTTGCCCTGCACCGCTTCCGGGCGTTGCTCAGGGGTCAACACGTACTAGTCCGTTCAGACAATACTGCCACTGTAGCGTACATCAACCATCAAGGTGGTCTACGCTCCCGCCGTATGTCACAACTCGCTCGCCACCTCCTCCTATGGAGTCAGAAGCATCTGAGGTCGCTTCGAGCCATCTTCATTCCCGGAGCGCTGAACTGTGCAGCCGACGAGCTCTCACGGCTTCAGCCCCTCCCTGGAGAATGGCGACTCCATCCCCAGTCGGTTCAGCTGATTTGGGACCAGTTCGGGGACGCGCAGATAGATCTGTTTGCCTCTCACGACTCGACCCATTGCGCCCAGTTCTATTCCCTGACCGAGGGCACGCTCAGCACGGATGCTCTGGCGCACAGCTGGCCGCAGGGCCGCAAGTATGCGTTTCCCCCAGTGAGCCTTCTTGCGCACACTTTGCGCAAGGTCAGGGAGGACGAGGAGCAGGTCATTCTGGTTGCCCCTTACTGGCCCAACCGGACCTGGTTCCCCGAACTAGTACTCCTCGCGACAGCACCTCCCTGGCCGATCCCTCTGAGGAAGAACCTTCTTTCTCAGGGACGGGGCACCCTATGGCACCCTCGTCCCGATCTTTGGAACCTCCACGTGTGGCTCCTGGATGGGACGAGGCAGGTTTGAGTACTCTACCACCAGCGGTGGTGGCTACCATCACTTCCGCTAGAGCGTCGTCCACGAGACACGTCTATGCGTTGAAGTGGAACCTCTTCGTCAACTGGTGCTCTTCTCACCGAGAAGACCCCCGGAGATGCTCGATCAGTGTTGTGCTTTCCTTTCTTCAACAGGGGCTGGAGCGAAGGCTGTCTCCCTCCACCCTGAAGGTCTATGTTGCCGCCATTGCCGCACATCATGACCTCATCGAAGGTAAGTTGGTGGGGAAGCACGACCTGGTCATCAGGTTCCTGAGAGGAGCGAGGAGACTAAATCCTCCTCGTCCTCCTCTCGTTCCCTCTTGGGACCTCTCAGTGGTTCTAACTGCCCTGAAGAGTGCTCCCTTTGAGCCCCTGCAATCAGTCGAGCTTAAGTTCCTGTCTATGAAGACAGCGCTCCTGGTTGCACTGGCCTCCATCAAGAGGGTTGACGTTGACGAAGCGTGCCTGGAATTTGGGCCGGCTTCCTCTCACGTGATCCTGAGACCCCGGCCTGGATACGTGCCCAAGGTTCCTACCACTCCCTTTCGGTACCAGGTGGTGAACCTGCAAGCGCTGCCCTCGGAGGAGGCAGACCCAGCCTTGGCACTGCTCTGTCCAGTACGCGCTCTCCGCGCCTATGTAGACAGAACGCAGTGTTTCAGGACCTCAGACCAGCTCTTTGTCTGTTATGGTGGGAAGCTGAAGGGAAAGGCTCTCTCCAAGCAAAGGTTGTCTCACTGGATAGTGGACACCATTGCTTTGGCTTACCAGCAGCAAGGTCGACCGTGCCCCCTTGGTGTGACTGCCCACTCCACCCGGAGTGTGGCGTCCTCTTGGGCTCTAGCGCATGGCGCCTCGCTAACAGACATCTGGAGAGCTGCAGGCTGGGCGACACCTAACACATTCGCCAGATTCTATAATCTCCGAGTGGAGCCTGTGTCCTCTCGTGTACTCGCTTCAACCAGCTAGTACCGGACCCGCTCAGGTGTCTTCGCTTGCTCGCCATTCCACTCCACGGACTGGATACGTGCGATATTTTCCTCAGGTGAGCTTCTCCGAAAGCCCTGAGCTCCTCCAGCACTCCTGACGTCGGCGCCAGTGTCTATTGCCTGCGCGTCGGCTAGGTGCCTCCCGTGTGCATGGTCCCTCCTCTGAGCGACCCCCACATGTGTATTTCCACTGTAAGCCTCTCTGAGCGTGTGTCTTTCCCTTGGCAAGCCACCTTGCCACCCCTGGGGTTGAAATATTCCACCTGCGGCTGGACACCCCAGTGTTTTCCATATGTTTCCTTCGGGTCATATGTGTATTCTCTAAGTCCCCCCCCCTCCGGGCTGGCATTAATTGCATACTTCCCCTAAGCTTGGGATATGCTTCCCAGTGTACCTTGGTATTCCTGTGATAAATGGAGTCCTTTGTCCAGGCTGACAGGGATCTCGATTTACGCAGGGCACTGGAAGACAGCTGAGAAGGTGGCGTGATTAGACTGGTAACCCCATTCGTCGTCATCCGACGTAACTCGGAGTGACAACGAAAGGGAACGTCTACGGTTACGTATGTAACCCTCGTTCCCTGAGTAGGGAACGGAGACGTTACGTCTGCCTGCCACTTTCCGCTGTACCGCGGGGATCGCCTGAGCTCAGTCTTGGCTCCTCAGCGAAGAAACATATCTGCTTGCTGCCGGCTTCCTCCTTTTATACCCACGAGGTGGGGCGGAGTTACGCCATGCAAATTCCGCAGACCCATGGCATTTCCTTGCCATTGGCTCGTTTTGTAATACTCGAAGTTGATAGGCTTTCTAAGCGAAACCCCATTCGTCGTCATCCGACGTAACGTCTCCGTTCCCTACTCAGGGAACGAGGGTTACATACGTAACCGTAGACGATTTTCTTGATTCTGGTTACGACCAGCAGGGTCGTTCATATCCATCTAACCCGCCGAGTCTTTATGAAACAGCCCGGCGGCGAAAGTAGATTCCAGCGTATCTTTACCGTAGTTGATCAGACTTTCCAGAATGCAGCGATATGGGTAAGTACTCGAACTTTGAGATATTAGGCGATCGCCCAGCGTCACATCGACTTGGGAAAACATTGTTGCCGCCGGATAATTAATCAGCCCGACCTTAGCAGGGTCCACGATTTCTTTACCATTCGGCCTCGTGATTTTCGCCCGTAGATAGAGCATCGTGTTATTGAGATCAATGTAATCATCACCGTTGCCGGCGATAAAAAACTCAATCGGAGCTGAGTCGGAAATGGCTGATAATGGGGTTATTTCTAAATAACTGCTTTTCTCAATCATGGTCTGCGTCAGCGGGACCGTAAATAAGTTGACCGACGCGTTTCGACTAACAGACTTCTTACGCTGTCTACGTACGAGTGAGCGCTTGTTTGATCCGCTCGTTGTTTTCTTCTTCTTCGCTACCCATTGACCCCGCCTCCTCACACCCATTGGTCTAGTCATTCTCTTACGGGCTATGACCATCAGACCGGATCCGTCTTGAGCTTTAGCATTATGCGAACGCGTCAATACATTTGAGACGACGTCGGATACTATATTTTTAGCGGCTGACCTTAGGTGGGGTTTTGCGATGCTAAACTCTCTTTTTAACAGGGGTACTGCGATCCTGAACAGACCTCTGAAAAGACCCCCTAACCCCGCACCGTACATAACCCCTCCCCCGGCATAGCCTGGTAAACCCCCGCCCGCCTGATTTTGGTAGTAGCTGACATAGTCCGCGGTGTCTCCGGGTCTATAATAAACCATTTTTTGGTTTAAAGTGTAGTTTTACGATATCTTTCCCGTAAGAAAATGGTACTTCGTGGTTTTGATCGTCCTTCAACTCTATGGTGATGTCGGTGATGTGATCCTTGCTGATCGATGCGTAGTGGGGGGTGTCGTATCTAGCAATGACCGTGTCGTTGCCTTTTCCCGATATATGTACGCATCTCAAAAGGGGTACGTGAGAATCGCTGACCGCTTGAAATTTGGTAATGTCTGTGTAAATGTATAATGTGTAGAACCCGGCGTTGATGTCGGATTGATGAGGAGCGTACGTGATGACGTTCGTGGAAAAATCAGGTTCTTTATGATAGTTTAAACCTCCGAGAGGTTTTAGTGTCATTCCTAAAATAGTGGCGAGTCTCCCTTTGAAGCTGAGTGAAACGTGGAGTTTCGCGACCAGAAACACTTTGTTTTTTAATTCATCATGATGCAATACGGCCGTTGGTGTGAGAAGTTGATTTATAGCACGGAGGATCGCGCGAATGTTTGCGTAGTACCCGCCGCTTATGTATAATTTCGTAATTATAGAAAAACGAATATCAGCCTCTTTGGAGGGATTGATATCCGGGGGTTCCGGGGCCGTATGGAGGATGAAATGACCATCTTCGTCACTAAAGCTATACCAGCTTTTAGGATATTCGATTTCAGCGAGCCCCACCTCCCATTGTCCTTCCAAGTTTATAGCTTTTGCTAGCCTGGTTGTATAGCTGGATATGCGATTTTGAGGATAAACCGCAGACGATGCGTTGCATGGTAACGTGATGTAGAACCCGTGGTCGTCCATGACGGTCCGCCTCTCGTATGATCTCATCCGTTAACGTCGCCGCGTTTTAAGGGGATTGCAAAAAGAGTTTTTTTATCTATATAACTGTTAAATTTTGAAAGCGATCCTAGCCATTTCCCTAAAACAAGCGTAGATTTCCCTTGTTTTTTCTGACCTAAAATCTTTTCCACCTCAAAAGATTTGTATTTACTCACATTTATTTTCTGCAGCTCTTTTTCATAAAAAACCCCGTCAATGACTTCACCGTCATAATCCGTCAGTCTGTAGACGGGAGGTTGGCGCGGAATACGCGAGGATACGGTGAAAAATTCTTCCGTGTAGTTCTGCTCGTAACCTTTGGCGAATGGACCTCTCACTTTAGAAATCCTAACGACGTCTCCGACTTTGAAATTAAATGCGGGTTTCTCGGTCTTCTTTACATCGCCATACAAGTTTTGAAACACTTGACCCTCATTGTCTTTGCTGACGTCGACGGGTCTCATTTTGATACTTCGGTGATAACTGGTGTTGTACTCCTGCATAATGTTGTGTAAAACATCTATGTAGCGTCGGGAATTTGTGGCTGTTAAAAATCTCAACATACGACTTATTAAGGTTCTATTAAAACGCTCCACGACGTTGGCTTTCAAATCGGTAGCGGTAGCGAAATGATTAATGTCGTGCTTTTTCATGACATCAGATCATCCGTCTGTAATTTCTGCGGCACACGCCCCTCTTCGAGTATATACTCGAACGCTCTAGTAACCTCGGCTCCGCTCTTATTCTTCAGCACACGAGACCAGGCATACTTTGAGAATACATCTACTCAAGTTAAGAGAAATTTATTACCATCATTCTGATCAGAAAATTGGGTCATGTCGACTAGATCGGCCTGGAACTGCGAATCGACCCCGTACACCACCACTCTATTTCGTTTGTATTTTATAGGTGCTGTTTTGTGTAATGTGTAAGCGTCCTCGCCAGCCAGCCATTCTGAAACCTGTTTATCGCTTAGATGGACCCCGGTATCTTTAAAGACGGCGTCTTTTAATCGTTTTTTACCCCCTAAAGAGCCGGGGTTGGAGGGTGTATAATAAGCCTTTTTCGTGAGCTCAGACATGCTACCGTTTCAACAGTTGCAAAAGAATGACACGTACAAGCTGTTTTAATCAATCTTTTATTAAAAAAAAATGTTGTAGGATATGATACAAGTAAAATGGTTATAATAGAAGGTAGTAAACATGCATATTATAAATCAGACACTAAGTAAAATGGTTATAATAGAAGATAGTAAGCATGCATATTATAAATCAGACACTAAGTAAAATGGTTATTATAGAAGATAGTAAGCATGCATATAATAAATCAGACACTAAGTACATTGAATATAACGGTATTAATAGAACAGACAAAAATCTAAGTAAATTGAATATAATGATGTTAGTACAAAATGACTATAATGATCTTAGTACAAAAAACTAAGTAAAATGACTACATAGTAAAGAATGGATATAATGAGGTTACATAAAATGTCTAAGTAAAATGACTACATAGTAAAGAATGGATATAATGAGGTTACATAATTTTATGCTGAATCCAACCAAAAGAGAAAGTCACGGCAGGCCATCATGTTACGATCGAGGATGTAATCAACATACATTACAACAATTTTGTCGACGTTTTTAATCACGTCCACAATTTTGACCACGTCATCATCATCATCAGAGTCATATTGTTTTGAATTCTTGACCAGTTCGGTACACACATCCGCCACATACGTACAAGTACATAACACATCGTTGACCCGAAGCGGGTGTTGTGATTCACACATCATATCTAGAACCTGTTTTATCATATCACTGGGCGGATCGTTACCGTTAACACATTTGTCCGTCAAATCATCTCATGAATTAGACAGTCCTCTTATATGAACCATATCTTTCTTTAGATTTGCCTCACGCACAGTGTCATAACACGGAGTATCGGGGTGGGATGCGTCCATAATAATCTTGCTCATTAGATCGGTCATCTAGATTCTGTAATGGTCTTTAAACATGAATTCCATACAGCACTTTAGGCTACAGGCTGCACCCATGTTGGACTCGGCCTGGTCACTCGCCATACATGATTGGAAGACCTTGCCAGAGATCAACGACGTCGTTGATGATTTCCTTGCAGGGCTTGTCCAGAAGTCTCACCCTGATTTCTTCTAGCTTAGCGGTGATGAATGGTTCGTCTTTTAATTCGTGTAGAATACTCCCGACTGTTCCTTGAATTCGGTGGGGTTGAGATTTTAACCCACACCGGTTCAGGAGGACACTGATGATGGAATGAAAATAGGGTTTAAACAGCTTGCCTGAAAGTTCGTCAAAGTGTGTGTCGAAGTAATAGTTGGGAGGGTCAAACAGACAGGAATGTTGCAGCTGGCTGGGATGATCAATCTCACAGCCCTCGCAGTCGGCCTTCAGCTTGTCAGCGATGAGATGCTGCAACAAAACCACGGTCGCGGCTTTTATGATTTTGAATCCAATGTTGCTGAAACATGCGTCTGTAGCGTCGAAACCGGGTTTAGCAAGAGACACGATGCGGATGATTTTAGGTGTGTCGCGCGATTCCAAGTCTTTGCGGGGATTGATGAGGTAAGTCGGGTTTTCGCTCAATGGTTGTGGTGGTGATGAAGGTTTGCTGCAACCGCAGTCGCACTCGATGCACGGATCCCAGTCTAAGCGGCGTTTGATAGTTTTAGTCAGAGGCCAGTCGTTTTCGAGGTCTGATGGTTCACTCGGAGCCTAATCATTTTCAAAGCACGGTGCTAAGGCTATGCAACGTCTGGTAGTTTTGGCCGGGGCCCAGTCTTTGTGGTGGTGGTGGTCCGATGGTCCGCAGTCGTCGGTCAGAATATGAGGGGTTGCGTTGTCGTCGGGTGGGTCGAGAATGCTGCCGAAAGAGATGCCGCAGCTGCACACATGCGCCGGTTCTGAAGCGCCTTCTTCAGCCATGGTTTATAAATGATGGTTGGAAGGACCCGATCGCTGGAATTTATGAGCGCTGTAGTAGAGGTGGGCGTAGACCATGGTTTAAAAAACGACACATGGGAGGGTCTGAAAGACGTGCGTTCGCATGGCTGTAGCGAATGGGAACGGACGGCTTGGTAAATGAACTGCTGCGCATGCATCTCTCAGGTTGGAACAGCTGCACTTTGATTTTGTTGTACCCCTCATGCATGTCGGCCCATTTGAACATTTTGTTGATGGCTGAAAAAACATTACTCATTATATCCAGATCGCACCACTTGAACAAAAATTGCATTTCATACAGATTGTGATGCTCATTAGGCAGGATAACTCCAGACCGAGTGCTTCTGAGCTTTGTCTTGTCTTTACAGCAGAATATGTAAACAGAATCATTAGGCTCCTTATTAGTATGGTCACCTACCACACGGTAGCGGACATTCGGAGTTACTCCATCCCACTCTGCAGTGTACAAAGGTCTTCGCCGGCTTCATTCAGATCCTTCCAGACAAATTTGTAAAATAGAGATCAGGAAATACAACACACGGATCTTCCCCAGGCTGGAACTCTCCTGGACCGTCAACGGTGTAGAGCATAACAACTCGTGATGGTTTGTGAAATTTGTACCCAAATACACAGTTACTAGACATCATGAATTCACCTTCGGTCCATTCCGAAATTTCATGGAGAAAATTGGTCAAACGGATGTGACCGAAAGGCTTTCTCGGAGCCATAGGCAGACTTTCCAAAATCTTGCTGCTCAACCCCGCCTCCGGGGTTTTGGGGGAGGATAAACTGTCCATGCTTGTGTAGCTCATGTTTCTCTTTCTAGTTTTTGTAGAACACGGCTGACCCATTTATACATGCTGCTGCTCAGGAATGCAGGGGCGGTGACAAAACACCAACTTCAAACAATGAAACTAACTGTCACCATCAAAGCCAATACATCTCAAACTAACTGTCACACTTTTTGCTTGATCAAACTAACTGTCACATCACTTTGTAACTGTAACATCAAAGCTTATGTTAACATCAAAGCCCAATACCTCCCTTTTCTTGATCAAATGAACTTCAAACGATCAAACTAACTGTCACCATCCATCATTTTGACAGAAGCTGTAACCGCAAGGGGCGGAACTAGGTCAAAGGTAACCATCCATCATTTTGACAGAAAGTGTAACCGGAAGGGGCGGAAACTAGGTCAAAGGTAACAGGAAGGGGTGGAACTAGGTTAAAGGTAACAGGAAGGGGCGGAACTAGGTCAAAGGTAACAGGAAGGGGCGGGCCCGGAAGGGGCGGGACAATGGGCGGGACATGAAGGGGAGTAACCGGAAGGGGCGGGGAAGATCAAAGGATAGCCACGCCCACCTGTCAATCAATAATTTTGACAGGTGGTATAAGCTATTTATTACTTATCCTGTCAGGAGTATCAATCCAGGATGTTTGTGATGCGGAAGGCTGGTCCTCACCGCACACATTATTGAAGTTTTATCATCTCGACTTCAGCTCCACTCAAGGGGCGCAGGTACTTTCGTTCGAATGTGCGCTCTGACTTCACACGACGGACACTTGCTCGTATGGCGACGTTGGTATTAGCGTTCCCAAAGCGTTGTCACCCAGCTCAAGTTCCCTGATAGGGAACGTCTCTGGTTACGTATGTAACCCTAGTTCCCTGAAGGGAACGAGACGCTGCATGTCTATGCCATACTCCCAGCATGCCCGTGAGCACTTGCTTCAGTCTTATCAGAAGCTGACGCGCTTGTGTTTTGGGGTGCTTATTTAGTTTCCTGATCGATGACGTCACCCGCCTATGATGTTCCGTCTCGCCATTGTACTGATTTCATACGTGCTTTATGACGCACTCACGCAGGGGCGTTCCCAAAGCGTTGTCACACAGCGTCTCGTTCCCTTCAGGGAACTAGGGTTACATATGTAACCAGAGACGTTCATGAGCAAAAAATAATATTGCAGAAGTGCACTTTTTGCAATATTATTTTTTGCTTGTGAAAAGTGAAATTAATGAATGTAGCATATGGAGAGATATGGGTAAAGGTGTGCTATAGTAGAAAAAATCTGAATCTGATGAAAGCGTGGAGACTGAAACACCTGAGATGGATACAGAAAGTGTAGAGACTGAAATGGAGAGAAGAATATGGAAGGAAACTATCATGAAAATATCATAAAGTGAATGAGGAAAGCTTTGATTACTTTGCCTGCCCCCACTCCAAAGACCTCAGAATATTTTTGCAGTTCCACCCCCAACAAACTCCAAAAAGAGCCCTATCAAATAGTTTTTACACAAAAGATGAACTTTTGTGTAAAATCGTAAGTGGCTGACATATTGTGAAGCAAGTCATACACTTTATTGCACTGCTTGCCTCGCTTTTTCAAAGCCCACTGTATCAGAAGCATGTAGCATGTACATCAGAGGATTGAGGAGCATGAAAAAAGTAAAGTGCATAGGGACTGTGCAGAGGCTTATTTCCTGATGGCAAGAAAAGGAGACATTGCGAGCAGAGTAAGTGGAAACCAGCTGTCATTACATCGACAACAAGTGGAAATTAAACGGCAGGTGATGGAGCGTGTTGGCGTGTTGTTAATGCCGTGAAAGTGTACAGAAAGCGTGGTCTCAGCTACAGGGGATCAAAATCAGAATCTGCCTACACCCTTGAAGATAACACTATTGACCATGGCAACTTCTTAGAATTCATATTTTTCCTAAGTAGATATGACTTCTGCATGCAACAGCATGTCACAGAGTGCATTAAAAAAAGTAGGTAACAACATGAGGCTGGGGGGAAAGGCAGAGGGGTCACTTGTCACTCTGCTCTCAAAAGACACAGTGAACAAAATCATCACAATTATCAGCCAGTTAATTAAAGAAACAGTTGCCAATGAAGTCAGAGCAGCAGGAATAACATCCAATGATCAGTGCTCTGTCATCCTCAGATATGTGACAGATGCAATTCACGAGATATTGGTTACTGTGGTTGACTGCGATTCCTCTACTGGTCAGTATTTTGTGGAACTGCTGAAAAGAATTATGCAAAATCTCAATCTAGATATAACATGTTGTGTATGCAGTGCAACAGATGGTGCAGGCAACATGTAGGGCCAATACAAAGGTTATTCTGCCTTTCTCAGTGAGCAGGCCCCTAACCAAATTCATGTGTGGTGCTATGCACACATTCTGAACTTAGTGTTGCTGGACACAACAGGCATTATACTACAGAGTGCATAACTGTTCGGATTACTAAATGATGTTGCTGTCTTCCTACATGAGTCGTATAAATGGATGAAGAAGTGGCACGAGGTAACTGCAGAATTCGGGAAGCGTGAGGGATTGAGTGGGATTTTAGTGGGGCCCAAAAAGCTGCGAGCCAATTTGTGGATTGGGCAAATCATTTCTCAGAATTCGCTTACTGCACTTTTAAAGTTTTATATGTAAATAAACTAATAGTACTACTTTTGATATAAAAATTACACTCCTGTCATTTCACTTGCACATAACAATGTTATTTTATTCTACTTATGGAGAAATTAAGAAGGAAAACTGTCTCAGAGTACATTCAAAACACTGACACCCAACTGCAAGAGTTGATCTCAACCTGTGGGTCAAGGTGTCATGCATTTAACAATAACGGCCACAATGTTTCTCAGGTTGAGAGACTATTAGAGATGATTTTAGAGATGAAGAGGAAAAATGGAAATACAGACATTTTAGAACACTACTCATATTCTAAAGAATCACAGTAAAAAAGACAGCAGAATCCAGTAGACACTGGCAAATGATTCATGAGATAGTTGTATAACACTGGTTCATTGTCACCAGTGGGCCGACCGATGGAGGCGGAGCAGGTGATTGAGGACGGGCTCTGGCTGGGCAGTCTCGACGTAAACAGTCTCTGGCTCTGGGCTGGACAGGAGCCGCGGGTGAAGGCTCTGGGCTGGACGGGACCAGCGGTGAAGGCTCTGGGCTGGACGGGACCAGCGGTGAAGGCTCTGGGCTGGAAGGGACCAGCGGTGGAAGCTCTGGGCTGGACAGGATCAGCGGTGAATGCTCTGGGCTGGACGGGACCAGCGGTGAAGGCTCTGGGCTGGACGGTATCAGCGGTGGAAGCTCTGGGCTGGACGGGATCACCGGTGGAAGCTCTGGGCTAGGCTGTGTCCCGGATCGAGGCTCGACACTCTCCAGACACTGGATGACGGTCGCCCTCCAATCCAGACCGGTGGTGTTTGGGAGGTCTAAAGGCTGGTTAAATGTGGCCCGATCCAGAAAACAAATGTGCACAGGCACTCGTCGTCGAGGTTACTGTTGGCAGCAAGGTGGCAAAAGCCTAAGGCAAACGCTAGGAGATTTTGGCTCTCCTGGGCCAGGACGATTATTTTAACCCTGTAGTCCATATTAGGGCGGTCTGTAGTTCTGTCACGGTTTGGTGCGGGTTGAAGAAGAAGAAGAGAAGAAAAAGGCTCAAATGCAAAACGTTTACTACAAAATACAATCCAACAGGTACAGGCAGGTAGACAGGCAGGCTGGAACAACTCACACACAAGAATTAAGGATTGACTAAACTGAACGAACTAAATACAGACACTGATGAACATAAACCAGGTGACACAGATGAAGGTGATTAACAAGACAGGTGATGAAGACGAAATAATGAAGGTAGGCATGCCAATGAAAACAAACAGAAGATCTAAACAGACACAAACAGACACAGACATCTATATACTCATGTTTAAAAAATGCTCCAAAGTTTTTCTTTTTACAATGACGACAAGAGAATGCAAACTACTGTGGCATTGGTTATCTCAGTCTATATTTAACATTCCATCTGAAAAACATTTTTCATATGTTTCATAAGTTACTTCCAAACTGTAATACATTATACATTACTTGTTTGCATACTGTTATTTAAAAGTAATTAATTACCTTACAATATTACTGTCTCAGAATTGCAATGCGTTACATTATCCAGTATTACTTTAGAGTTACTTTCACCAAAATAGATATACAGTAGTAGAACTTAACTTTCTAAGGCTGTAACGAAATGCGATATCAAATACTAAGATCCACGAACCTGCAGAATCGCGACACACCCCTTCCAACTCCAAGAGTTATCCTTCCCGTCCAGATCCAATGCTACAACATCTTTAAATTACTGTTAGTATTATTTTAATTTTAAAGTTAACATTGTAATATACGTAGACCTAAACCACAAAACTAGTTGAGGATACATTATTCAAAATTGGGGAATTCCAGCGTATGGACGTGACATTTGTAGTCAAAACTTGAAAAATAAATTCTCAGAAAATGCATTTAATAGCATACCAATATATTGAAACTTCTGTTTATCCATAGGCTACCCCTTAAAGGAGTCCAGACATTAGAAAAATATCAGTCTACACTTGCGTTTTATATTTAATATGAGGGAAATACACACGCATTCATGCATGACAAAACAAATATTTAGGAGGAAAAATATTGTTTTGTAATTCTGTGAATTACACTGCGCAAAACCAAAAGTAATACTACCCACTGGATGAAGAAGGGTTGGCTCTCCACAGAACATAAAATATTCATTTTATTTTATTTTTCGTTTTCGCATTTATGAGGAAAAAACAATGTAAGGACGTGATAGTTCTCCAGACGTGACCGCTCTGAAGCGGAACTAAAATAGGCTAGGCTACTGTTTTAAAACTTTCACAGAGACCTTAAACAGAAAACACAAAGCCTTTCTTTAAAGTGAATTTCGATTTGTACTAATTGTATCTTAATTTTAATCAATGTTTCATCAACCAATTGCCTGGATTTAATAAATAAGAAGTAAATATAGCAGACAATAGACACAGAGGCGCCTGCGCGAGCGCGTCTCATAAATTAACCGAAACTCAGCGTATAAGGTAGGCCTACTTCACAGACCTGAACAATATATTTCAATCTATATTGAAATGTCTACTTGTAAACAGAACAATTCAAAACAACTCTGCTTCGCCTATATCTGTATGAAATGTGCATTTCTCTCTGGCGCATTCACTAGGCCTACTGTGAAGATCGCGAGGCAGCAACGTCAACTTCATCTTTATTAATAAACAATTACAATGTCTCCTTGCTATATTTGACATATTCATAATCATTCATTGCTTTTGCTGGTTCTTTGTGACAGCTTTTAGGTGCTTTATCGGCAGCGCTGCCGCCACCCTTACATCATGTTACGTGAACGCGTCACCACCGCATCAAAAACATGATTGCGTATTGAAAACATGAAAAATTCCACCTAAACATGGCCTAACTGTTTAGAAAGAAAACACAGAACAAATAGAGTAGCCTAATGCGCATACGTCCATCTCGCGAATGTAAAGTCGTCTTCATGCCATCTTCACCCATTAGCCGCTTTTCCACTGGCCAGCGCGAGCACAAAGGCCGAAATCATGCCTCACGGCACTCCTGAATAAATCGCTATACAAATATATCAAACTTGGACACCACACGCGGCTATTGACTGACCACGAAAAGGCATACTGAGCTCGTGCGTCATCTTCGTGCCAGTTATTCAGCAAATAAAGTGTAGGCCTATGTATTTCATAGAAAATTGTGTCTATATAGTACTAGGCTATATAAATTGCAAAGGTTTAATTGGAATCTTTATTTCAAACGACCCGACCGACAGCGACCCGAATATCGTTAAAAATATTTTCGGATGACTCGTAACCGCGGGTAACCGCGGGTAAATAACAATGCTCAGTGTACATATGTGTCCACACTATGAATGTAAAAAAAAACACTGAAGCAGTGTCAAAGTTAATGAGATAATTAAAGTCCCCTGGGGTCAATAATTGTATCCCCTTTATCCCCCAAAATTACATGTTTAAAAGTTTTTTCCTGTGATTTTTTTTTTAAATAGCTTGAATGTAACTCTACACCCTTGCTTCATTTAGTATATGCAGAACCATGAAAATCCACTCACTCACAACAGATCAAAGATCCACGAGGTCAACTTTACTGTAGTAAACGCTGCCCAATGGCAAGTGGAAAAACTAATTCAGCTTTAATTCAGCCATATATGTTTTAACCAGAAAATGATTCAGAATAAGAAGAGGAAGTGCACATTATACAGGCTCGTATACAAGTCGATGTGCTTGACAACAATGTACTGAAAACAGACGACAATGTTGTCAAAATGAATCTGTGAAATTGACTAAAAAGGCTATATTATCCATGCCAGTCTAATAAGTCACTTTGTCAAGAAACACCCCGCAAACTCTTGTGTGTGGGGTTCCGCAGGGCTCTATACTGGGACCAATTTTATTTCCCCTTTATACGCTCCCTCTAGGTTCTATTTTTGAGAAATTTGGGATTCAGTATCATCCACTGAAACATGGGCATGAATGTTGGACTGAGGTTAAGTGCTGGCAGGACGATATAACTTTCTCCAATTAAATTGAGGATAAGACTGAGATGATTTTATTTGGAAATAAGGGGTGTCTACATGATGTTTATGACTACCTGTTCCAAATCAATGCTGTTGTTAAGAATAGTTTTTTTCCATCTTAGATCAATATTTAAATCGAAGTCTATCCTCTCTTTTGGAGATATGGAGAAGGTTGTTCATGCCTTTGTGTCATCCCGTTTAGACTACTGTAATATGGGTGTGAGTCAGGCCTCTCTCTCTCGTTTGCAGCTTGTTCAGAACTTTTAACGGGTACTAAGAAGAGAGAGCATATTACTCTTTTGCAAAGATGTATAAAGTACTAGAGTCCCAGACTTGAGTAAAAGTACAAGTGCTCTATCAAAAAAGTGACTTGAGTAGAAGCTGAAGTGCTCTTTAAGCACCATACTTAAGTGGAAGTACTAAGGTATTCAACATTTTTGTGAATATAGCTTACAGGCCTAAACCGGTGGTACCAACCGCGTCAGAGAGCCAATGTTCTTTGAGTACTATTGAACAAGCCAATGGAATTGGCGTGCGTGATTCGCATCCCTGCGACGCGGGTATAAATACGGAAGTGGATGCACGCACTAGTTACCTTTCGCTTCGGAGCCGATCTTTGATGTCTCTGAGAGTGCTGTTGTTTACAAAGAGCGAATGTGTCGGTGATCTTCAGGAAGACTCTCCCAGTGCTTCTGTTCTACAGCGCGAGTGCAGCAGTGATCGCGAGCTTTGAGCTCTCAACTGCTGTTTTAACAGAAACAAATTCTAAATGTTTGTGTATGTTGACGGCTGGTTAGAGGGCGGAAAAGTAAGTGCTTCACTGTTTCAGTTCACTGTTAAGTGTTGCCGCGGTCATTCTCCTGTGTGCTCCGGCACTGGTGAAGGTCCTATTTTCTGAAAGACACGGGTGCGTTTGCGTTTTTTTGAAGATGTCATTCCACCTGTGCGTTTCTGGATGCGGTCGTTCCCTTTTCCTCTCTGACGGTCACAACTGTTGCACCACGTGTTTGAGCTATGTATTTATATGTATATAAATATGTATATTACTGGTGGGCCGTTATCGGCGTTAACGTGCTGTGTTAACGTGAGACTTATCGGGCGATAAAAAAAATGGGAAAAACAATGTTACGTGACAGTTCCCAGTTACGGACGTGAGCGTTCTGAAAGCGACACTGAAAAACTGCTTTAAAACTTTCACAGAGACATCAAACAGAAAGCCTTTCATTAAGATGAATTTCGTTTTGTATTAATTGTATCTTAATTTTAATCAATGTTTCATCAACCAATTGCCTGGATTTAAAATATAAGAAGTAAATATAGCAGACAATAGATAATCACGACACAGAGGCGCCGGCACGTGAACTAGAGCTCGTCTTGTGAGTCATAAATGAACCGAAACAAAGCGTATAAGGCCTACTTCCCTCACGAGTACAGTGGGTGACGTGAGGTGCGAATGTATAATGTAGAGAATAGTTACGAAAATGGAGAGAAAATATAAATTAGGCGCATTAAAAAGAAAAGAACGAGATAGTCTTTGTGTTTTATTTAACATAAGCTTACTTGACTCAACAAGTGACACATTATTACATATGCATTCATCAGATATTTTACAGGTTTTTTTACGGTTTTAATTTTAAAATGACTTGGTAGCAGAGGGCCGTACTGTACTGAGAGTCTAGCTCCGCCCCTGCCTATCTTACAAACTACCTGCGAGGGTTATTTATTTGGGTAGCACACATATTCTGAATGCTTTCGGCATAATTCAAATGAGCCATTTTAATCTATATGAATCTAGATTTAAAAAATGAATCTATGCCCACCACTAATATATATATATATATATATATATATATATATATATATATATATATATATATATATATATATATTTATATGTTCGGCATGCTGAGGCTGCTTTTGTGGACAGCTCATGTTCTCATTGCGGGTATATGACTGTTGCGGTGTTGAGATCGTGTCACGTTTGATCAATTCACTTTCTCTCTCTCGTCTTGTGTGCCGTGTGTGTGTGTGTGTTTAGTGTGGGCGTGGTCACTGATCACTTCTGATCAGCAGTGCCAGCTGGTTTCACTTTGTATGTGGCTTTATATGTTCAGTAACTGGTGTCTCATGTTGTCAGATCATTGTTCGTCTCCGGTGTGTTCCTGTTCTTCGTGTCGTTGCTGAGTGGATTCCTGTTCGTCGTGCTGTCGTTCCCGGTTGGATTGTTATCGTTACGTGTTCTGGATTACCTTCACTGGACTTCCACACGCGGTCACGGATACTCACCACGGGATCACCGAGCACCTTCACCGAGGACATCACCAGCACTGCACCACCTGCTCACCTGGGTCCCTGCGCCACTGTTCCATCTGTGTTGTGCCGTCTCGACCCCAGTGTGTCTGTTCTGACCGTTCTGCTATCTGTAATTCAATAAAGCGTTTATTGCATTTGCATCCGGTGTCGTTCCAGTATGTCACAGAATGATCTGACCTCAACGGATGCAGCAAGCACATCAGGCTGGGACAACTTCGCTGCTAACAGCATCCCCAGGATGGACCAACAAGAGGAGGGCATCACGAACATGGGTCGAGCGGTTCAAGCACTTGTGGCGCAGGTGTCCGAGCTCACCCAACAACTACAACTTCTCAGGGTTGCGCCGCCCACACCGCCCGTTCAACCCACACCTCCAGAAGGATGGAATCGTCGTGAGCCACGTTTACCCACACCTGAGGGTTATTCAGGTGAGCCTGAGTTCTGCAGAGCATTTTTAACCAGATGCTCTATGCACTTTTCGTTACAGCCGCAGACATTCGCCCAAGAACAATCCAAGGTGGCATTTGTGTTAACCCTATTGTCTGGCAAGGCTGCACTTTGGGGAACGGCGGTGTGGGAGAACCAAGACCCATGCTGCGCCTCGTTCCTGGCACTCTCGGAGGAAATGAAGAGAGTCTTCGATCGGGCTGTGGCGGGTAGGGAGGCGGCCAGACTACTCGCCGATCTGCGCCAGGGAGACCGCTCGGTGTCGGAATATTCCATCCAATTCCGCACCCTGGCCGCAGAGTGCCAATGGAACGAGGAGGCGCAGTGGGACCGTTTCCTGCATGGGCTGGCTGACCGTGTCCAAGATGAGATCTACATGTTGGACTTACCCGCGAGACTGAACGGACTCATTGAGTTGGCTCTTTAGGCCGACGCTCGGCTGAGCAGGAGGAGTCGGGTCGTCCAGAATCGTCATTTCTTCAGCACAGAGAGTGCACGCACCGTCAGCGAGGACACGGTCAGCCCCGTCACCGATCACGAGCCCATGCAGGTGGGCAGAGCTCGGCTTTCCCGGGAGGAGAGAGAAAGGCGGAGATCCCAAAGACTTTGTTTATACTGTGGTAAACCGGGGCATTTCGTCAACTCATGCCCGGTAAAAGAGCAAGCCCGATAGTATCAGTGAGGCTACTATCGGGTGGGATCTCCGCCGAGAAGACCTCATCATCTACTCTCCTTCCGGTAAGGCTCAGGTGGGCAACTCACTTTCACGACACCAAGGCTTTACTGGACTCTGGGGCAGAAGGTAATTTTCTGGACATTAGACTCGCTAAACAACTTCTCATCCCCTTTTCTCCCCTCAACCGCAAGATCTCCGTCAACGCCCTTACTGGTCAAGAACTTCCTAACATTTCGCACGTTTCTGAACCCATCACACTCACTACATCTGGCAACCACACTGAAACTATAACATTTTTCCTCATTGATTCACCCATTGCACCAGTAGTACTCGGACATCCCTGAATTGGATGTCAATTGGACACTTCACAACCCCAGAATTGATTGGGGTCAGAATTCTGTGTCTGCGTGGAGTAATAAGTGTCATGAGTCTTGTCTCGTATCTGCGTGTTCGTCTGTACCTGTTTCTGTGAGTGGAAGACCGCGTTTAATACCCCTAGGGGGCACTTTGAATATTTGGTCATGCCGTTCGGGCTGTCCAACTCCCCAGCGGTCTTCCAGGCACTCGTCAATGACGTGCTGAGAGATATGGTTGACCAGTTTATATATGTTTACCTGGATGACATATTGATTTTTTCATCTTCTCTCCAGGAGCATGTTCAGCGGGTCAGACGAGTGCTCCAGAGGTTGCTAGAGAATGGGCTTTTTGTCAAGGCGGAGAAATGCGTTTTCCATGCACAGTCGGTTCCCTTCTTAGGTCACATCGTCTCGTCTGAGGGAATGCGTATGGATCCTGACAAGGTTAAGGCTGTGATAGATTGGCCAAGTCCAGATTCCCGTAAGGCCCTACTGAGGTTTCTGGGGTTTGCCAATTTTTATCGGCGTTTTATTCGCAACTACAGCCAACTAGCCGCGCCTCTGACTGCCTTGACCTCCCCCAGAACGACGTTCAGGTGGTCCGATGCAGCCAAGGCCGTATTCGTCAAACTCAAGAGCCGCTTCGTTTCAGCTCCCATTCTTGTCGCCCCTGATCCATCACGTCAGTTCGTGGTGGAGGTCGACGCGTCAGAGGTGGGGGTAGGAGCAGTTCTTTCTCAACGCTCTTCCTCAGACGACAAGATGCATCCTTGCGCGTTTTTATCCCATCGTTTATCTCCTGCCGAACGCAACTATGACATAGGTAACAGAGAGTTGTTGGCAGTCAAGTTAGCGCTGGAGGAGTGGCGTCACTGGTTAGAAGGGTCAGGGGTACCTTTTATTGTTTGGACTGATCACAAGAATCTAGAATACATTAGAACTGCTAAAAGACTCAACTCTAGCCAGGCTCGCTGGGCACTGTTTTTCGGACGTTTTGACTTTTCTCTCTCGTACCGCCCGGGTTCCAAAAACATCAAACCCGACTCATTATCTCGTATTTTTGATCAGACCGAACGCCCGTCTACTCCCGAGCGTATATTACCAGAGACTATTGTTGTCTCCGCTCTCAGGTGGGAGATCGAATCGAGGGTCATGTCGGCCTTAGAAGGGGTAACGCCTCCGCCCGAGTGCCCACCGAACCGTTTATTCGTACCAGAGGAGAATCGGTCCGAAGTTATTCAGTGGGGACATTCTTCCAGCATAGCGTGTCATCCAGGAGTTAACCGCACCAGTTTTTTGGTAAGACAACGATTCTGGTGGCCCATGATGGCTCGTGACATCCGCAATTTTGTATTGGCTTGCTCGGTTTGCGCCACTGGTAAGACTTCCAATCGACCTCCAGATGGGTTACTCCAACCGTTGTCAGTCCCTTCGAGACCCTGGTCCCACATCGCTCTAGATTTTGTTACCGCCCTCCCGCCCTCCAAAAACAGTCGTTTTGACTGTCGTGGACCGGTTCTCGAAGGCGGCTCATTTCATTCCCTTGCCCAAATTACCCTCAGCCAAGGAGACAGCGGTAACAGTCATAGATCACGTCTTTCGACTTCATGGCCTCCCGATAGACGTGGTCTCTGACAGGGGTCCCCAGTTTGTGTCCAAATTTTGGCAATAATTCTGTAGATTACTGGGGGCGACTGTCAGTCTATCTTCGGGGTTTCATCCCCAGAGCAATGGACAAACCGAGAGAGCCAACCAAGACTTGGAGAGAGTGTTGCGATGTTTGGTGTCCAAGAATCCTTCCTCCTGGAGCCAACAACTCTCGATAGTGGAGTACGCCCACAATTCGTTGCCAGTGTCATCCACGGGCCTCTCGCCATTTGAATGTAGTTTAGGTTACCAGCCACCAGTTTTTACCAGTATGGAGTCCGAGGTCGCGGTCCCCTCCGCTCATGCGTATGTCCAGAGGTGTCACCACACCTAGAATAGAGCCCGTGAGACTCTCCTCCAGGCGGGGAAGCGCACCAAGGCCAATGCCGATCGCCACAGGTCAAAGCCCCCCGTATACGTCGTAGGTCAAAAAGTGTGGCTTTCAACTAAGAATATTCCTCTCCGATCCGTGTCTAATAAACTTGCCCCCAAATTCATTGGTCCGTTCCCTGTCACCAAGATCATTAGTCCGGTGACAGTCCGCCTCAAACTTCCTCCGGCGTACAGGAGAATTCATCCCGCCTTCCATGTTTCCAAAATAAAACCTGTGTTTTACGCACGTATTAATCCGCCAGTCCCGGTTCCCCCACCGCCGCGTCTCGTAGACGGGGAACCAACGTATTCGGTAAATCGTATTCTGGACTCGAGAAGGAGGGGACGCGGATTTCAATACCTGGTGGACTGGGAAGGTTACGGTCCGGAGGAGAGAAGTTGGGTACCTGCTAGAGACATCCTGGATCACTCTCTGATCGATGATTACAAACGACAGGTAAGGAGTCCTGGAGACGCCAGGAGGGGAGGGGGTACTGTCACGTTTGATCAATTCACTTTCTCTCTCTCGTCTTGTGTGCCGTGTGTGTGTGTGTGTTTAGTGTGGGCGTGGTCACTGATCACTTCTGATCAGCAGCACCAGCTGGTTTCACTTTGTATGTGGCTTTATATGTTCAGTAACTGGTGTCTCATGTTGTCAGATCATTGTTCGTCTCCGGTGTGTTCCTGTTCTTCGTGTCGTTGCTTAGTGGATTCCTGTTCGTCGTGCTGTCGTTCCCGGTTGGATTGTTATCGTTACGTGTTCTGGATTACCTTCACTGGACTTCCACACGCGGTCACGGATACTCACCACGGGATCACCGAGCACCTTCACCGAGGACATCACCAGCACTGCACCACCTGCTCACCTGGGTCCCTGCGCCACTGTTCCATCTGTGTTGTGCCGTCTCGACCCCAGTGTGTCTGTTCTGACCGTTCTGCTATCTGTAATTCAATAAAGCGTTTATTGCATTTGCATCCGGTGTCGTTCCAGTATGTCACAGATCGAGACTTGCCTCTGTCCGCGAAGCGCGAGTCCCCATTACCATGCCCCACCCCCGGGTGCCGTGTGGGATGGGTGATCGGAGGATAGTGATGGATGTCTCGCCCGGTAACCATTCCCTGTGAGCTCCTCGCTCCTCCATCACACCGCAGCCGATGGAATTCCTGTTGAGCATGCTGGTCTCTCTGTAATGGATCAGCTGTTTCAATGGGGGTTCCCCCTGAGGATAAGATGTTGATAGCAGCATCGGAGGGTGAGCTGGCCTCTGGAAATGACGACTTGGCTGTGTTATCTCCCTCTGGAAGTGTAACATTGCCCAAGCCAGATCCAGAAATGTCAGCTATGCTGAAACGGGCCGCCGAGGCTGCCGGGCTCGAGTGGAATCTCCACCGTGTCACGTTCAGTCTCGGTTGGTGGATTAGTATCTCGTGGCGGGCCGTGCTGGATCTCAGCTCGCCGCCCCAGTGCTTTTCTTTTCCGAAATGCATGGAGAGCTGATTAGGTGGTGAACGGCACCTTTCTCTGCCAGAAACTGCCTGAATAGCTTTTCCACCTCACTACCCTTGATGGAGGAACGGTGAAGGGTTGCGAGGTGTCCCTCCATTGGAGCGGTCTGTCATGACATGTGTCTGGTGGCCGCTGCCTTTTGGGGGGATCCTCGTTCCCCCCAAAGGCCTGTGAATTCTTGTCCGTTCCGACGGGCAGAGTTTACAAAGCCTCTGGGCAAGCCACTTCCTTTCAGCGTGCCATGAAAAAAAAATACCCATGGCATGCACAAGGGTAGCCCAGACCGTGCGCTCATAGGTGAGCCCCGCACCGTATCCGACCTCGCCCTCCGGGGAATGAGTGTCGTGGTGTGTGCGATCGGTTTGGCAATGTCCACCTTAGTGGTCCAGGAATGCCATTGTTGGCTCAGCCTGGTTGATATGGCGGTTGCGGACAAGGTTCGGCTCCTGGTCTCCCTAATTTCCCAGTTTGGGCTGGTCGGCAATGCGGCGGAGAACTGCTTACCAACAGTTATCTGCCGCCTGAGCGCAGACGGAGGTAATCCGCACATCCTGCCCCGGCCTTCCTGAGCAGGCCACCCAGGGATGGATGAGATGCTCTTAGAGTTGGCACGATCACTCCCTCACCCGGGGGGAGTCTTTGTTTGTGTGCGTCTGTTCCAGCCGGTATGAAGGCCAGTTGTAAACTTGTTCTTCGTGCTAATAGGTGGTGGGTCAATGCCATCTTGGCCCAAGATTGGGCTGCAGCTCCGACCTGAAAGACATGTGATTCAGATCTCTACCTTCCACGCCGCAGGCCATCCTGTGTGTTGCGTTTGAGGGTTGAAGTATCAGTACAGTGTCAAGTCGACAGGTAGAGTGGAGACTCCATCCCCTGGGGCCCAGCTGAGTCATGACAACTCCGGGGGCCGCTCAGTTGCCTCTCCAGTTTCGTCTCCCTGCCAGTTATTTCTGTCTGAGCGGACAACCCTTGGACAGACACCTGCTCTCAGCTGCCCCGGGGGCCCGCAGAAATGCGTTTCCCCAGTGAGCCTCCTAAAAGTGACTGCGACTCATGGTCGCTTGGCGCCTGCTCAAGTCAGTGAATTCATCACACTTCATGTTGAGCACAAATGCTCCTGAAAATCAGTGAAGTTCCTCGTACTCAGGTGTTGAGCAGCAATGCTCTTGTAGCTCACTGAATTCATCGCACTCAGGTGTTGAGCAGCTGTGCTCCTGAAGCTCAATGAATTTTCACACTCAGTGTTGAGCAGAAATGCTCCTGTAGTTCAGTGAAGTTCTTCGCACTCAAGTGTTGAGCAGAAATGCTCATGAAAGCTTTAGCTTAAGTTCTGTCAGGAAGACTCAATCAGCACGTCATGCATTACCTCATTCCTATCCAATCAGGTGTTAACAGTCACAGTATAAAAGATTGGTACTTACACTTGTCTGAGTTCGCAGATGCTGATGCTGCCATTCATTTCGACACCTGTCGTTGCAGCATGGGTCGTGTCGTTGGTTTGATCTCACCGGCTCTGGCGAGACACGCGTGCAGGAAACCAGCGCATGGGCTTAAATCTCATGATCTCCTTACATGGTTTTCAAGTTCAACTTTCAAGGCTTTTACGCTGGTTTCCAAGTTTTAGTAGGCGCTTGCAGCAGCCATTGTTAACTTACCCCCTTTACTTTGACAAACCTCATTTAGGTAAGTATATTAACTTGGCTACTCAGCTGCTCACTTCATCAGCGGTAAAGTTCAAATTGGTGACGCAGCAGTTTTCTTAAACTGCTGATTCAGAGATTGCAACAGATTCACGTAACTGTCACAGCTCAGTGGTAATTTACTTTTTAGCGTCATTGACTCCACGCTCATAGGGTGTAACGTCTGTCAGAGTTTGATGTCTGCCCAGATGAAAAATAGGAAAGACAGTGCTGGTAGTTCCACAAGTCTTTTATAGTTGCTTTCTTTCAGTTAAGCACACTCTTCACATACATGCCGAAAGAGCGGATGTTAACGGGGAAAAGAAAACACTCCGTAAAACGCTACTAATCAAAGTGGAATAAACAGATTATAATAAAACAGCAGTCAGAGATAGAGCGGTCATCTTCCTCTTAGCGCGAGCATTCACCTTCTCACTCTGCGTGCGCGCTCACATTAGAACAGCACGCATATCATAACGTACGCCATAGAAGAAGTCATCTTAAAGGCATATAAACATTAATATTATGAACACTATTTAACACTAGGTGGCCGTTACAAGGGCAGTTTGCTAAACACATCTACTGCGTTGCCGAACAGAATTAAACAAGTTTAAGAGCAAATTAAATATTAAATGGGATCTATATATTGTCAGCTCGCGCTCCTCATCTGCTCACTCAACATTGTGAGAGCGCCTTAGTTCCATCTTAAAGGAGTAGTAGCCTATACCTATCAACTTGTTTACGCCATTCTTAAATTCGTTATCGCTTCAGCATTTATGGAGACGTTTTTGCAGATCACTTTCCAATCACAAAGATCTCTACTCACACCTAGATGATTGCAGACTTCCTAAAAATAAATAAATAAATCGTAAAATGTGAAAAACATGTAAATGACCATATCTTAAAAGAAAGAAGCTGAGCTTAAGAGCAAGTTGGTCATTGGACGTTAATCATGCTTAGAAGGTGGTAGCATACGTAGGGCTTAATGGGCATGTAGCAGGAGTATATAATTCAAAGGAAAGAAATTCTATATCAAGTGCTGATAATTCTCTATAACAATTTTACATTATATATATATATATATATATATATATATATATATATATATATATATATATATATATATATATATATATATATAGTATCATATCATCAATATATTTTAAATACTTAAGTTTTAAGTTCTCCAATAACAAAAACACGGTATAATCGGCATAACTCAAATTTTTCTGGTGACGAATCCAATGACTTTTGTTATAGAAATATCTACGTTATATGTATTTGGTATTAAATGTACAGAGAAGGCAGACTAAGGATGCTCAGGTCAAAGGTCATGTACTTAGCCAAAACAAGCTTAACACAGTAGAATTAACAGGAGTTATAAGTTAGATTATAACATCTAAACCAATCACCAGAACAAATCACAGTCAAGGAGACACAAGTGACATATTGACTCATCTGTACAATTTAAATGTTAATTTATTTCTATTCAAGGGACTCCTCGGTTGCCATGGCCAGAGATTCTCAGCCGAAAAAAAAAAAAAATCTTTCTTCCTACAAGAGCAACTCGAGAGTATGTCAGGTATATGCTGCGCAGCTGAGAAATGGATACTACGCTCAAAAGTCAACATTAGAATATCAGTGTGATTGAGGTAGTATCTTATCGCTATGCCCTCACCTTACTTCAGGTAAGTATCGTACTAAGATTAATAAGATTAAGATTTAGCGGTTAGAAGATTTACCAAGCCTGCTCAGGCTTCGTTCATCCGCGCTTCACAAAAATTTACCCTATAGCGGCTGTTAACATCCTTTCGGGTTCGAAGAGATTGCAAAACATATACGTTGTATGTCCTAACAAGCTTGGTCTAACAAAGTCTCTAATTGGATGATTAAGGTCGTTCACATTCTGGCCCCGCAATTCATCAGCTACGGGCATTCGTGCTTTAGTCTTCAGGCTTCAGACAACCTTTGCCCTTTAGCAACCATATTCATCACCCTGCCCTCTAACAGAGTTCAAATTACTCTCTCTGCTCAATCCAGCTAGACCGTATATCACCGAAGGCGTGGCTCCCTACTCCTAAGAAACGTATTCTGCCTTTATTTGCTTATAATGTTCGCTCTTCTTTTCAGATTCTTCTATTTCCATTCTGATCACGGCCGGTTGTTCCTTCGTCATCAACAAATACGAAACCAATGCGTGATTGGTCTCCGGTGCCCCTAGGGCGTGTGAAAGGTTGGCTCGGAATCCCCCACTTATGTTTTCGTATAACATGCTGGAATTGTAATTCGAGGGTAAGTAAAGCGCATAGTTTTTGTCTGTCCCTTTGGATGCAGTTGGGCTGCTGCTCCCGACACGGGGCGGAATTCAACAGCTTGATCGCAGTTTCGATTACCTCTCACAGAAAAATTTCAAAACTATTAGCTTCATGTTCAAACCGAAGTCAGATGGAGAGACTCAAGAGGCGTCAACATGTAGCAACATTCCGAATGGTTAGCAGCATTCCGAATGGTTAGCAACATTCCGCATGGTTAGCAACATTCCGCATGGTTAGCAACATTCCGAATGGTTAGCAACATTCCGAATGGTTAGTTGACAAATGCAGCTTATGCGTAGCTATTTTCTAGTCACTAGCTATTTTTAGCTATTCCGTCTCGATATTCTATAAATCATGCTCCATGGGCAGGGTTCATGTAAAATTAGGGTTGTGATGCACTAACCTAGGAGGAATGTTGCGTGGTTCCTCTCAGCGCTGTTGTAGTCCTTAAAAGGAATTTCTAAATGAAATTCTCCCATTGCTTGAACTTTGAGTGTCGTAACTTTGCATATGTTGGTTATGCTTAAATGGCAACATTACACACTTAAGAAAGTTAGGAAAGCAAATCCATCCAACCAACCTTTTATTACCTCCCGTCCGCAACAGTCTCTTTTCCTATTGTTATATTCAGATTGTAACGGGGTTCGTTACAGTGTTCATGACTCATGCATCCAGGGGATTCACTCCGACCTTACCCATGGCCTTTTCTGATTCGGTTTCTCGCCTAATTTCTTTACTCTTCTTAAGAACTCTAAGAATGACTCTCAAGGCTCAGGTATCACATTAACATTTTCTAAAATGGTGATTCTCATCTACGAAAAAAAAAAAAAAAAAAATTCTATTTATCCTAACTACTGGAGCACCTCTCTCTAAAGCCTGGTTTAGGACTCATTTAGTTCTGCCCACAAAGCTGCTGTTTACCCCCCTCCCTTTATACCGGTCATTCGTTCCGGATCGGGGCAGCCACCACAGCAGCCGAACGAGGTGTGTCTACATCAGCCATCAAAATAATGGGAAGATGGTCTTCCTCAGCTTTCGAATCCTACATAAGAACTGATTCAAAAATTATCATCGAAGCCCAGCAAGCTCTCCATTAATAATCCAGGTAAATCCTCTCGCAACTACTGGTGGTGGTGGTACTACGTTATCCACTTGAGCGCAGTTCAATTTGCATTATCTGATAACGCCCCTCTGTACTCGTCTGCGTTTGTGTTTTGTCCCGCGGTGTCTCCGCCCGTCTTCTGTCTTTATGTGATCCTCCTCGGCCACTAGTTTAGCTGTGGTCCGTGCAGGCTATCATAGCTTTGTCCTTACGGTCCATCGCGGCCTGGTCTGTCTGGTCTAGTGGCCTTGTTTCGTGAATATTGTCTTTTATGTGGCATTAGCGGCCGGTGTGGCTCCTAAGCGGTCTCGTCTCTGTGGTCTCCCATGGCCGTGTGGCCTATCGTGGCCTTGTCCTCTAAGGTCCATCGTGGCCTAGTGACCTCTAGGGGTCCTGGTTTTATGTGGCTCTATGGCCGTGTCTACGATTAGCTCGTTATGTGTGGCATATTGAAGCCTGTCCTATATGTGGCCATCCGTGGTCTGTGGTCCATCGCGACCTTCCGTGTGGCTTAGCAGCTCTGTCTTATAGGTTTGTCTTCATGTGGCATTAGCGGCCGGTGTGGCTCCTAAGCGGTCTCGTCTCTGTGGTCTCCCATGGCCGTGTGGCCTACCGTGGCCTTGTCCTCTAAGGTCCATCGTGGCCTAGTAACCTCTAGGGGTCCTGGTTTTATGTGGCTCTATGGCCGTGTCTACGATTAGCTCGTTATGTGTGGCATATTAAAGCCTGTCCTATATGTGGCCATCCGTGGTCCGTGGTCCATTGCGACCTTCTGTGTGGCTTAGCAGCTCTGTCTTTTATGTTTGTCTTCATGTGGCATTAGCGGCCGATGTGGCTCCTAAGCGGTCTCGTCTCTGTGGTCTCCCATGGCCGTGTGGCCTACCGTGGCCTTGTCCCCCAAGGTCCATCGCGGCCTAGTGACCTCTAGAGGTCTTGGTTTTGTGTATTCTAATGGCTGTGTCTATGATTAACTCATTATGTGTGGGCTATTGAAGCCCGTCGTACATGTGGCTACCAGGGCCCGCGGTCAAGCTGACCTCGTGTTTATGTGGTCTATCATGGCCTGTGGTCAAGCTGACCTTGTGTTTATGTGGTCTATCATGGCCTGTGGTCAAGCTGACCTTGTGTTTATGTGGTCTATCATGGCCTGTGGTCAAGCTGACCTTGTGTTTATGTGGTCTATCATGGCCCGTGGTCAAGCTGACCTCGCATTTATGTGGTCTATCATGGCCTGTGGTCAAGCTGACCTTGTGTTTATGTGGTCTATCATGGCCTGTGGTCAAGCTGACCTTGTGTTTATGTGGTCTATCACGGCCCGTGGTCAAGCTGACCTTGTGTTTATGTGGTCTATCATGGCCTTTGGTCAAGCTGACCTCGTGTTTATGTGGTCTATCATGGCCTGTGGTCAAGCTGACCTCGTGTTTATGTGGTCTATCATGGCCTGCAGTCAAGCTGACCTCGCGTTTATGTGGTCTATCATGGCCTGTGGTCAAGCTGACCTCGTGTTTATGTGGTCTATCATGGCCTGTGGTCAAGCTGACCCCGTGTTTATGTGGTCTTGCGTGATGGTCCATTGGGCCCGGTTCTATATAAATATATAAATAAATAATTTATTCATCATCTTATCTGTATTCTTCTTTCTCGTTTCAGGAACCGCAGGATCCACGACTGGTGGGTATATTTATTTACAGTTCTTTGGGGGTGGGCTCCGTCCTCGTGGAATTATTCTTCCACTTCTCTTTGGGGGTCGGCTGCGCCCCCGCCTTCATCTCAGGCGGGACATGCAGATTCGGCTAACCTCGCTTTGCTCGCTAAGGACGGGGCCTACGCCAAAGAACTTATAAATTTATGCTTGCTGAGCTGTCAATAAATGTATACAGCTTTTCAATTAATCTCCCGAGTCTTTCTGGTAGAAATGAAAGCTTTAGCTTAAGTTCTGTCAGGAAGACTCAATCAGCACGTCATGCATTACCTCATTCCTATCCAATCAGGTGTTAACAGTCACAGTATAAAAGATTGGTACTTACACTTGTCTGAGTTCGCAGATGCTGACGCTGCCATTCACCTCCATCCTCCCCAACCACCACCAAGATGGTACCTTCCCCTCCATCCTTCCCATCACCACCACCAGGATGGTCCCTTCCTTACCTCCAGGGGGTCGGCTGCGCCCCCGCCTTCATCTCAGGCGGGACATGCAGATTCGGCTAACCTCGCTTTGCTCGCTAAGGACGGGGCCTACGCCAAAGAACTTATAAATTTATGCTTGCTGAGCTGTCAATAAATGTATACAGCTTTTCAATTAATCTCCCGAGTCTTTCTGGTAGAACTGTAACTCAGTGAACTTATCACACTCAAGTGCTGAGCAGAAATGCACCTGAAGCTCAGTGATCTTCACTTGTTGTGTTGAGCAGTGCTCATGTCTTTTTGGCGCCCGTCGCTTGCACCTACAGTGCCAAGTCAGGAGGGAGCAGGTCTTCATAGTTGCCCCTTATTGGCCCAACCAGACCTGGTTCCCATCAACAGCCTTCCTGACTTCCTGACTTATTTAACAGCCACCACTGTAGCACCTGTTTTAAAACTACTTGCTTGACTTGTTTGAAGAAAAAAAACTTCCAAAAAAGAAATGGCTGAATCGTGGTCAGTGGACGAGAAGCACAGACGTTCCTCTTGTTGGTTGCCGAGGAGCGGATAAACTATAACGATCAGTCATAATCCCACCCACTTTGAAGCGGTACTAACTGCAGTGGAAAAGCAACCGAGCTAAAGCGAACCGAGCCGTGCAGCACAGTGGAAAAGCGCCATACGATGAGTGTAAAGTGCTCGGCCTGGGCGTTGAAGATATGCTTTGCTAAACAGATTCTAGAGTTGGGGGCTGGACGACACCTAGTTGAACCGTGTTGAAGATTTTATTATTTAGAAAACAAGTAATTTTGCTATATATTTGGACACAATTATTTCTTCTGTCTGTGACTTTGGATTTCCTCTGTGTATGTGAAAGACCTTGAATGGAATGTTGTTTGCTGCAGAAAATTCTATTCTGAGAAGTCACATGGTAAAAGACCTTTACCCAAATCTATCTATAGGGTGTGTTACCTTCTTTGGAAGAAGAAGTATGTATATAACTCTGAACCAAAATGTACTCGGGCGCGCACTGGAAGGCCAGAGGGCCAGAGAGCGTTAGAGCGCCGTTCTATGGAACGGGACGGCGTTCGAAAATAAAGTCTAATTATTTCTGGCATCAAAGATCTCTGCGAAGTTATTTTTCAGAAAGATTGAAAACCACAACATTTGGCGCCCGAACAGGGACTTGGGTTTTGAGGCAAAAGGAACCACGAAAGGCGACTCTGGTGACCGACACAGACAACAGTGGCCACTGTACTTTGAGGTGAGCAATTTTTGCTTTTGAAAAAGTATTTGTTGTCACCAGTGAGCCAGAGTGGTAAGACCCTTTAAAAATGCTTCTCCAAGTTTAAAGAACTAAAAAATTGAAAAGAGGATCTTTGATTCTAGAAATAATTGTCTATTGTTGTTGACGATATCAAGTAATGTGTAATAGCGCGGCGGAGCTCCCGTTAGTGTTTGCCTGTGTTTATATAATCTGATGCAGATTGTGTGAATATTGGTAGGATGCTGATGTGCCGCTAAAGGTTTTGTCGTATGTACGTAAGAATTTATGTTTACTGTTAAAGGATAACAATTATTGTTTTTTCTTGTCAAGAGGGCCTTGAGGATGACAAGTGTACTGATAGAGGTTATCAGTTTTTTATAGATTTAAGTATACTGATAAAGGGTATCAGGTTTCTGTGTTTCCTATTAAGAGGGCCTTGACGGATAATGGGATTAGCATGTACACAGATGAAGTTAAGTATACTGGTAAAGGTTACTAGAACTCTGTGTTACTTATTAAGAGGGCCTTGAGGATAATAAGTTAATTGCATGTGCACAGATTAAGTTTGGTTTATTGTTACCGCCTTGTTATAGGTTAACAAGGGACTGGGTAAGATTTATGTGGATTTCGCCAAGAGGGCCTGGAAGGATGGCGAATATTGCACAGATAAGTTTAGCTTTTGGTTACCGCCTTGTTATAGGTTAACAAGGGACTGTACGGAAAAGCTATGTAGTATATGACTCTGTTGTGTCGGAGGAATTGAATCGCAGAGGTCTGTGATAGTTTAAAGTTATTCAGTGAAGTATTGTTTGTAAAAACAGTGAGAAACACTGTGAGTAGAATATAGCTCTGTGTATTTGAATGTAGGATCCTGTCCTGTGTGTCTGCTTGACTGTGACTGTGGTTAAAAATAGGGGACAAGGAATGTGTGAATGTGCTTGAGGGACAAGTACTGTATAAATGAGTATTAAAAGTAAAGGAAATAGTAAAAGAAAACAATTGTTTCAAGATATTAGTCTTGCAGATTATTGTAGTATAAATAAGTTAAAGTATAAAATATATATTAATAAATGGACTGATATATATTAATGGATAAATAAATAAAAATGCACATGCTTAATATATTATATCTTATATCTGAAGACGTATAAAATTTGTATCTCATTATCCCTGAAGACAAAGTGAGAGAAAAATGATTCTATTGTAGATAATTAAGTTTGTGCTAATGAAAAAATAACTTGTGCAGTGTGCTAAAAGTGAACAAGATTGGGTGACCAAGTTTCAACAGTCATAAATAATTTACAGCAATCTTAGAATTGTAGTAAATGTGAATTGTTGGAAATGGGTGAGGAAAAGTTGATTCACCATGTTAGATTATTTTGAGCACAGCATGCAAATATAGGAGAAAGATTGAAGGCTGATTTTATGATAGGGAAAATTATTTAATTGTATTATACTCAGAAAATCAAAGTTAGATTATTGCTGATATTGCAATGAAGAAATAGCTTGCTTTTTTCCTGCAACGAAGAACTGCTTTACTAAAAACAGAATGGGAGAACTGCTGTTGTCAACCAGTGATTATTATATAGTATAAAAGAACTAGGAAAAAGATGGTTAAAAAGTGGAATTTAGATAAAGAGCTAATAGCTCAGGAACAAATATTTATAAAGACTAATTTGATCTATGCAGCTCTCTGAGTGTTCAAGTTTCAGATGGCTTCAGTGTCGAATGGAAGAGGTGAAAGGTCAAAGACACGACTGCAGAGAGAAGAAGAAGAGAGGGTGAGGGGCGTTCAGCTCCCCTTCTGAAGATGACCACTCTCTGGAAAACTTAGCATGGAGAAAGACTGTTTAATGCTGGAAAAGGTGAAACTTTCACTATTTCACTGGAGACTTTTTCCTGAGGACAAGAGGAAAATCCTGAGATGCAAAGCTGAGGCAAAATCTATCAAAAGCCCAAACTCAGCAGAGGCAGAGAAACAACAGAGCCAATATACAGTCTACCACACCAAGCCTTGAGTGACAGCTAGGCTGACGACACATGCAGAGCGACAGCTAAGAAGCTTCAACAGACTGATAATCTAAAAACAGAAGAACTGACTGAAACCCTTCCCTTACGGGCAACACAGGTGTGGCAACTTCAATGATCACTCTAGAGACTGCTTCAAATTTAGTTATTATATTAACTTTATTCATTCTGATTATTCACTGGTCTCATAAGCAATTCTTTATATTCTCTGCTAAACTAACCATCTTTGCTTTTCCAGTAGGTTCAAGTCCAGCCATATAAAAAAGAAAGAGAATACACTGAAAGAGAGAAGTGGGTGCTCAACTCACCAAATAGTTCAAACTGAGGCTGGATTTGGTATAGTGAGGGCTATTATATTAAACAATTATAGGGCTAAAAGGATGAAAAATTATTCTGTAGCAAAGAAAAAGATAGACGCAAAATGTCAAAGAATTATTATTATTGTTTACAAAACAATGATACTGGTCACTCCATTTTGTTTTGATAATTTTTTATAGATAGATTGGAGAAAAAATTACTCCAAAAGTCCAAAATTATGAAATCGCAAAAAATGCCATCAAAACTGGGATAATGAGATGGAAATGTTGTTGGCCATGGATCCAAGATTATGCAGAGATCTCCAATTTCTTAAAGCAGCTCATGAGCAAAAAACAAAAAAGAATAGGAAAAATCAGAAAAACAAATGACAAAATGCATTTGAAAAATTACAATTGGCAAGCTTATTATTCTAAAAAACTTAGTCTATTAGAATTTGTAAAAAGAAAAAAAGGATTATAACAACGGTGTTATACTAAACCTTATGATCATTGACACTTCTCAGTAATGTTTCACATAGCTGTGTTGACCTGATCAGACCTTGGCTAAAATTATAGGATGCCACATTTAGAGCACAACCTGCAAGAGTGTATGCTGGCCAGTGTGTGTGAGAGAGACACTGAGTGTGAATGAGTGAGAGATGGTGTCTGAAGAGACACTAAGGCAAATCAATTATTTTGCCAATACAGCTGTATTTAAAATGTAACATGTGGGCCCACAGGGCAAATACTGCCCAACATAATAATGACCATGGATGGATTTGGTTAACTTTCCTGGTCTGGAACTGAAGTAACAACATGAAAAAAACAAAGAATGAAAAGAGAAAAATAAATAGAGAAAAAACAGTGCCACATTTGCGCAGCGCATAACATATCTGACTTTCTTTTCAGCATAACACGTCTGCCTTTCTTTTCAGCATATCGTGATGGAGCTGATCTTTGTCAAAAGTATGAAATATTCTCTTGTAACTTTTGTATTGTAACAAAGTGGGTTGAGTATTGTCCAAGATGCCTAATAAATAGTGGGTTGATAGTGGAACTCAAGACAAAGAGATAACTGAGTTGAATTGACTAATTATAAGAGTACATTGAAATTTATTGTGAGAAAAATGCAAAAAGTTGCAAATAATGATGAAAAGTCAAATTTATGAAAAACAAATAGGAATATATGGATTAAAGTCCTGCTGTTAATGAAAGCAGAAAGGACACCACTCAGCCCACATGACCTTTCTACAGGTAACATCGAGAAGGACAATGGGACAGATGAGCAGATGATTGAAATCACATGATGTTTTCACTAACAAAAATAATTAAGCTTTAATTTACAGATAGCAGCAGCTCAATTCCAGGAAGGATTCTGGAACAAGTCTAACAAAAAGAATCAGTAACTGTGCTTTGTAATTTCAGAGGAAGTGATCAACAGTGTGACATTTGAGCCCATGTCTCTCAACTTAAAATAAACCAACTGACTTCAGCAACCCCCCACAACTGAAGTGAGGGATCAAGGACATGCTGACAATGAGAGAAAGAGTCCATTGCAACGAACGACTCACTGGAGACACCCTGGTGAAAGATGTAATGATTGATGACAAGGTTAACAGAATGATCAAATCATGAATGGAAGAAAAGACAAACTTGACCAGAAACACAGTAATGAGAGGAACTGTGCAAAGAAGAGAGAATCAACAGAGATGAGTACAAGCTCAAACAATAGTCAACATCAACCAACTTTCCTATGATTGGATGTTCAGCCCTTGAATAGATTCAGTAGCAACTTAATAATAACCCCACAATAACAAAAAATTATTGAGGAGAAAAATATATTACGCAACATAGAAAACAATGATAATGACTAATTAAGAAAAGAAACTAAAATAATGTTAACAATTAATATAGCATAATGGGAATTAAGACAATTCATGAAGGAAAATTTTAGAACTAAAAATAACTTTTAAATAAATTTTAAGGGGTACTCAGATGTAACTTGTCAATACAAGGGTATACTTAATTAATTTAAGGCTACAGTTGAAATTAAAGCAAGTATTAACACTGGGTATTAACAAATATTCAATGTCAAAATTGAATTTATAAGATTTGATTCAATATGCAATTGACTAATATTAAGTAGTACTTATAGAAAGTTTATAGACTTACAAGAAGTTATTGAAATTCAGTAACAAACAAGCCCTTATGAACAATCTAAACGGCACCAGAGGGGGGTCAAAAATAGATATTTGCCATTCACATGAAGGACAGATTGTCGAACCAATGAATACTTTTGAATATTCTCAGTCCAGATGCGCAATGGTTTTAAACCAGTGCGCAAAGGGGGGAGTAAGATAAGGAAATTAAAAATTAAAATGAAGATAAAATTAAAGGCATTTTAAATTAAAAGGCATTTTTGCAAAGTTTTGTGAAATTTGTGGCAAAAACAAAGTTAAGAAAAGAACAGCGACAAAAATAGGCCATATATCAGTATACCATGTGGACATGATATAGATGAGTAAAAGCAATGAAATCAACAGAGGAGGGACAGGAACAGAAATTAAATCTCTAACAGAAGTAATCCTTAGATTGGAAGTCTATCAGAAATAACGTCAGATTATATGTCAACTAAACAGAAGTATTAAAGATTAAAAACAAGTTGCATACGAACACAAGGAAGTTTTAATAATGATTAAGTTATAATGCTAATGGTTTAAAAGGTTGATAGAAAAACTTTTGGATTGGTAGATATAAAGAAAAAGAAATGTACATATAAGGAATATGTAAGATAGTGCAAAAAGTTATTTGCTAGAGTTATTTTTCTAATTGTCTAATGAGTTTATTGAATGACTTTTATGAGATAAATGTAACATTGCTCTGAAGCTTTCTTAGTTAGAGTGATTACATGACACATAATTAGTTTATTCATGATAGTTTATTTAGAAATTAGTAGAAAAGAAGAAAATGTATTCAGTTTAGTTCCTCCTTGAACTGAGGAGCTACAATGAGAATAGGAAGCAATATGCGAGATTAAAAAGGTCAAAATGGAATTTATTGTTTAAATTTGGTAATAAAATAGACAGTAAGCGAAATGTATTGCAATTTATTAGATAGGTGTAAAGTGTTCTGTTCACTAAAATTGACTGACTAAAAGATGGATTCTTCGAATTTAAGAATTGATATTCTCTCATAAGAAGTGATAAAAATGAGAGAGTTATGTTTACCTAGCCATATTCTGAATTAATAGTCATATGGATCAAGTAGAACAAAAATGCATAATAAATCAATTAGACTACTATAATAAACAGATATTTATTATAATGCTTTGTCTGCATTAGGAGAAAAACAATTATGTGAAAAAAGTAAACTGACTTATGTTTGGTGATCAGTGTTGCACTTTTACTAAATAATATTGTGCAGGGAGGAAAATTTAGCGATTGAGTCAAGAAAAACTTAAGAGCAAAAGTTAAGGAAAACTTAATGAAAAGTTTGGAAAATTATGATTTTCTCAATTAGAGATGTTTTTGGAAATGCAGTATTAAAAGTGGGTTATTATTCTGTTGTATACTTTGTATATTAAGATCATTAATTGGAAAACCACGGTTAAACGAATGAAAATGCGGAAAAAAGATAATGAAAACTAATTTGAGAGGGCAACCAAATTGATATCTACAAACCCTGGATGTTGATTCCAGTAAATGAGAATTGAGGACAAAGAAGATGATTGATGACCCAGACCCTAGAGGATATCTACACCGCAAGAAAACTTTCAATAGTATAAGAGACTTTTATGTTTGACATACTCTACATAACTGTGTCAATAACAGGCAATGCTGAACCAAATGTATACACACACTTATAACACTGTCTTATTCTTTGGTTTAATTTTGATTAGGGAGAATTCGAGTTTTTTACTTTTTCCATTAAACAAAAAAGAAAGAACAACTAAAAGAAATAAAATGTATGGAGGAAGATGTTTGGCTCGAGTGCTCCTCCGGAGTGTGGTGGCTTAATCCAGTAATTGGAAAGGAGAATGAGTGACTCAGTTGGGTCACTAGGTAGCATAACTGAGGGAGCTGGATTTTGAAATTACACTCTGGAAAAAGCTAGTGAAAGTGAGGCTTAGATAAGCCTCAGAGGAGGGAATGTTGAAGATTTTATTATTTAGAAAACAAGTAATTTTGCTATATATTTGGACACAATTATTTCTTCTGTCTGTGACTTTGGATTTCCTCTGTGTATGTGAAAGACCTTGAATGGAATGTTGTTTGCTGCAGAAAATTCTATTCTGAGAAGTCACATGGTAAAAGACCTTTACCCAAATCTATCTATAGGGTGTGTTACCTTCTTTGGAAGAAGAAGTATGTATATAACTCTGAACCAAAATGTACTCGGGCGCGCACTGGAAGGCCAGAGGGCCAGAGAGCGTTAGAGCGCCGTTCTATGGAACGGGACGGCGTTCGAAAATAAAGTCTAATTATTTCTGGCATCAAAGATCTCTGCAAAGTTATTTTTCAGAAAGATTGAAAACCACAACAACCGCTGCTTCCCATGGGCTCCCTTTCACCGTGAGCCCGGTTCAAGTGTCGGCTTGCTGCGCCATTCCCCTCCTATGGGCTGGATACGTGCGCCTTTCTACTCCAGTTGAGTTCCCTTAAACCAAACCCTGTTGATTTCCCCCACACCCCTCCTACATCAGATGTGCGGAACGTCTTGTGTTAGGCCTACCACTCGTAAGCAGTGTGGAACCTGTGTTAGGCTGGGTCCATATGTTGCGGTTCCCACGGTGATCCCATGTGTATTCTTCCATGATACGGCTCCCTACGGCGAGCCTGTGTCTTCCCTCGGCAGAGTCTCTCTGCCGTCACTGTCCGGTGAGTCTACCCCTGTCTTAGGCTGGAGCCACCCCGGTGACATTCCATATGTCGTACTGCCTGGTATTCCGCCCAGATCATATGTGTATTCTCCACGTTACCTCCCTCTGGGTAGGATGTGGCTTCCGCAGCCGCCCCTCCTTCCAATGTACAGGGAACGCTTTCCCAGTGGTCCTGTAGGAACAGCAGTGACTTCCCTGGCCTAAGCACTGTCCTTCCCCACCTTACAATTGTGGGGGAATCAGGAGGCTTTTGTCTAGGCACTGGAAGGTGGCAGCTTTAGTGGCGTTTTCAAAGGTTATCCCCATTCAGTCGTCGCGACTGAACGGGAACGTCCTGGTTGCGTATGCAACCCACCGTTCCCTGAAGGAGGGAACGGAGGACGTAGTCCCCTTGCCGCTACCGCTGGACCACCGCTGACTCCGGGTTACGCTCGGCTCCTCAGTGAAAAAGCAACTAGTGCGTGCATCCACTTCCTTATTTATAGCCGTGCCACGGGGGCAGAGTGTGTTATGTGAATAACGCACGCCAATTCCATTGGCTCGTTCAATAGTACTCGAAGAACATTGGCTCTCTGACGCGATCCCCATTTAGTCGATGTCGACTACGTCCTCCTTTCCCTCCTTCAGGGAACGTGGGTTGCATACGCAACCAGGACTTTCCTCACCTTAGTTGATGTCAGGTTTCGGATACTGGTTTTAAAATAAAAATTTAAATTCCTCATCAATTTCTTTGTAAGCATATCAATATGACTTTAAACCATTCAAGCGCGAGACAGGAAATGTGGAAATGTACATTCTTAATAATACTATTATGAATTTAAATTTGTTTTATTTTATTTATTAAATTGTTGTTTAGTCCTCTATCTGCCTGCCTTATTATACATTGTTCCTCTATTTGAGTTCTAGCCTACATAAAAAACAGCATGTAAGGTATTTTTATTTTATTTAATTGACATAGCAGATTAATGAACAGGAAATACAGACAATAATCACTTACTTTACATGCAAGCACACAGTACCCCAATAAAGCACAGATGAAAGAATTGGAATACAGCTGACAAACTTTTCACTCTCAAATATTGTAACAGAGCCTGCTCCCGGAGATAGGTTTGAGCAGTGTGAGGACGACAGCGCCAGTCAAGTATTCCTCATTTATATAGCGCTTTTAACAATGTAGATTGTTTCAAAGCAGCTTTACAGAGGTAAACATATAATTTAAGGTAACAGAGATTGGTTTAGTTTTATAGGGGTTCTTGAAAAAAAATGTTTCCAGCTAAAGTTAGTTTTGATTGATTCACTTCCGTCTAAATGATAGTTTGTTATTAAATTAGGGGTCGCTAAGACGACACCGTTCTCTCTAAACAGACTTTAAACGCGAACCTGTGATAGACGCTGATGGCGTTCACATGCGCGTTAAGAATTGATTCTATAGTTATGTGCGTTTGAATATATGTTTGCAGGTTTGTATTTCCTTACAAACCATGCCTAAACAAACTACTTGTCTTGTCTATAAATTTTGATGCAGAATTTTATTTTATCTTATCACTTCGGGTAGGTACGCGAACCAAAACAAATCCACAACGAACAAAGACACTAAAATTAGCGTAGATGCCATTCTTCTTATGATGTAACGAGTACATCAGGATTTAAGGGAAGTGTTCCCAGTTCCGGCTGACCTAATCTAAGCAGCCTAACTCTCTGGGGTCGAGAAACGCGCCGGCGCGTTTTGCTGTTTTTTTTCCACATAGCAGCAACATAGACTTAAAATACTCCGTCATTTTTGGTCATATAAATAAAATCAATACATGATTATAAACTATAGAGGGTCTTCTTTTTTTTGTGTATACTCACGTTAACATCAAAACCGTGTGCTTTTGTAAAATTAAGAAAAAAAACAGGGTGTGCTTTCTGCCTCTCTGTCTCCGTAAAAAATTGTTCTGGTGCACGTCTCTAAACTTAAACAAAGCTCAGCGAATACTATTCACACAAGCACGAGCAATATATCTTTATAATCATTTAAGTTTGTACTTTTAAAATATCTAATTCAAAACAAAAATAAATATTCTCTGTTTATGTAATCTATTAAAAAAGAGAGAGGTGTCAACCGATCTCATTATCGTTCTCTCAGCTCATTATTCTGCTTATGTGACACGCCCACGGAGAGCGCGCGGAATTCAAACGCAAATGATCTGAAGCAACACATGCAAAGTGTCAACGCCCCTCATAAACGCGATAACACAACAAATGTAATCATCAGATTAATGTAGCCTACTATTTCTTCTTGCGAGGCTGTGTGAGGAATAATCCTGGGACATTTACCTCAGAACATGTGCTGGTTTTTTTCATTTCGAGGAGCAACGGATCCATCTGATAAGTAAGTTTTTTTTATTATTATTGTTCTAATCGCGATATCATAGTGTATGTAAACCGCAAAAAGACTGTTTAAATATGAATCGCGTGTGTGAATGAATGAACTGAACAGTTTTTACCAAACCCTATTGCTATACTGAGATGAGTGAAAATCGACTGAAATATGTTGAAATAACGTTAAAATGTCTTTGTATTAGCAACATATTAAACTGCAAATTAATATTTATATGCCCTAATATAGGCTATCATAAAAACAACAAACGATATGCCTATGTTACAGATGAAATATGAAAGACAACATTTCGTTGACTAGTTTTTGGATAGATTATTAACTGTTTACTGTAGCCTAAACTATAGACTACTGCCACATTGAATAAGCTTTTGTTCACCAATTTCTGCTCAAATGTTAAATATATTAGGCTATGTTTGTTTTGTCAAAAATAAAGTCATCAACTAGGATGCTATTATAGTGTTTGTTCCAATGTAGGCTTTATTCAAACTAATGAATCCTTACATTTGAAATATGTATGATAAAATGTATACTTTAGTTTTTACAAAGAAATATTACACTTGAAATATTGTTATTTTAATTGTTGCTGTAATTGTAACCTTTTTAATAAAATAGCAAATAATATATTTACAAGGTAGTGTCAGGAGCCAATCAGATCCCTCACATGTCACCACGCAAAGATCACTGTCCCCAGATTACTGATCACCTGCACCTGTTTCCACTCAGCACTCACTTCCCAGCCAGCACAAAAGCACCCGATTCACTCCCAGTCATTGTCAAGCCTCCAACAGGAACGACCCTTACCAGTCACCACTTGTCTCACTCAGAGCCATCCTTCAGCAACGGACGTAAAGTATACTTACCTGAAAGAAACTAACCTTGTTGTCCTTGTTCTGATGTTCCCAGGATCCGCTCCATGACTCATGTTCTCCGTTTCCTGGAATCCGCCACGAGTCCCGTTTCCCACTGGATGAGCTGCAAGAGAAAGGGAAAGTATCACTGAACTGGTGAGCTCATTGTCACGTGCACTTCAAAGGATCTACTCACCTGGAATCCTTCCTGAATCACGCCTATCCACGAACGATCTGAAAAGAGAGAAAAACTCAAGTTATTGATCTGTGTTACCCGCCACGTTATTCCTTAAGAAGAGGATTCACTCACCTGGATGCATTCCTGCCACATATATCCTCTTCGAGATCACCGTGGAACTCCCGAAACCCTGCATACTTACCTTTGAGTTAAATAAAGATACATTTATGTTTATCACTTACCTCTGTCTCCGAGCCTGAATCCTGACAGGTAGATGTAAACAAAATCTTAAAAGGTCAATATAAGCCTTCTCTTCAAATTATTTGTATTGTGTTTTATTAGTAACAAATTTGGGTAGAGGATACATATCCAAAACTTTCTGAAAATACAGTATGAGAATTAACTACACAATTACTAGAAATGTTCACCTTGGATATTATACAATTTGCAAGCAAAAATACAAGTGGAAAAATACTATTTTTTTATAGATGTTTCCAACTGTGAACCAATTTTGTAGTATATATACACATTTCTTTTCTTGTGTCCTTGTATTCTTTCTTGTGGCTCAGTGACACACCTGTGAAAAGCTCATTATGCAGGCTCATTAAGCAGGTATTTTGTCTTCACAGGTGTGAATCAGACCATTATACATGAGTCACGCCCATTTCGCATATTGCCTTTCCAAACAAAAAGTGTTTTACTAAATTCAAATCAATGTATTGTTTTATGTGAATGATTTGGAAGGATGATTTTCAGATCATTTTAAAGCAAAAATCCTAGGCGAGAACATCCATTAGTCAAAAGTCTTGTGGACACATATTTAGTATGTGTTTTGTGGCCTTATTTCAGAGACTTTAAGTTTTAGTTTTTTCAAAAACCATGCATAAACAATATTCTCTCAAAAATACAAACATGTACATACATCTTGCTAACATATAATTGTCATGATAGACTGAAGGAAGCAAGTGCAGTATAACTCTTTATTTAATGTAGAACAAATATGAATCCAACACAGGCAAACAGGTAAGTGACGCAGGAACTCCGATGGTCAGGATGATGGGTGAAGAAGCAGAGATGCGGTGATGAGTGTCCAATAGTGCGATAATGTCCAAAAAATCCACAGAACGAAAACCGGAACAAGGAAGGCAAGAGACTGGAACGCGACAGGAACACAGACACACCGGGAAACCACATACAACGATCTGACAGGGAAGATGAGAAAATGGTGAGTATAAATACACATGATCTGACAAGCTGCAGCTGGTGAAGGGATAATGAGTGGATGGGTGATGAGCGCTGATGAGCGGAACGCCCATCTAATCAGCGCGCTGACATATAACAACAGAAACACGAGACAAGAAGAAAACGTAGGATTTACCAACCGTGACAGTACCCCCTTCCCTAGGAACGCCTCCTGGCCTTCCCAGACTCCCTTACCTGCCGATTGTAATCATCGATAAGGGAGTTATCCAGGATGTCTCTAGCCGGTACCCAACTTCTCTCCTCCGGACCGTAACCTTCCCAGTCCACCAAGTACTGGAATCCGCGTCCCCTCCGTCTAGAGTCCAGAACACGATTGACCGAATAAGTAGGCTCCCCGTCTACGAGACGCGGCGGGGGGGGAACCGTGACTGGCGGATTAATGCGAGCAAAAAATACGGGCTTAATTTTGGAAACATGAAATACGGGATGAATCCTCCTGTACACTGGAGGAAGATTGAGACGAACTGTCACTGGACTAATGATTTTAGTGACAGAGAACGGGCCAATGAATTTCGGTGCGAGCTTATTCGAAACGGAGCGGAGAGGAATGTCCTTGGTAGAAAGCCACACTTTGGAACCGACGACGTATACGGGAGGCCTCCGCCGGTGGCGATCGGCTTTGGCCTTGGTGCGTGCCCCCACTTGGAGTAGAGTCTCACGGGCTCTAGTCCAAGTGCGGTGACACCTCTGGACGAAGGCGTGGGCGGAGGGGACCGCGACTTCGGATTCCAGACTAGGAAAAATTGGTGGCTGGTAACCTACACTACACTCAAATGGTGATAGGCCCGTGGATGACACTGGCAACGTGTTGTGGGCGTACTCCACCATAGACAATTGCTGACTCCAGGAGGAAGGATTCTTGGACACTAAACATCGCAACGTTCTCTCCAAATCTTGGTTGGCTCGCTCAGTTTGACCATTGCTCTGGGGATGGAACCCAGAGGACAGACTGACAGTCGCCCCCAGAAGTCTACAAAACTCTCGCCAAAATTTGGACACAAATTGGGGTCCTCTGTCAGAAACCACGTCTATCGGGAGGCCATGAAGCCGAAAGACGTGGTCAACGACAACCAACGCTGTCTCCTTGGCTGAAGGTAATTTGGGCAAGGGAATGAAATGGGCCGCCTTCGAGAACCGGTCCACCACGGTCAAAACTACCGTGTGACCCTGGGAGGGTGGGAGGGCGGTGATAAAATCTAGCGCGATATGGGACCAGGGTCTCGAAGGCACCGGCAGCGGTTGGAGTAACCCATCTGGAGGTTGATTGGAAGTCTTACCCGTGGCACAAACTGAGCAAGCCATTACAAAACTGCGAATGTCACGAGCCATGAGAGGCCACCAGAATCGTTGCTTAACCAAAAACATAGTACGATTGACTCCTGGATGACAAGCCACATTGGAACAATGACCCCACTGAATGACGCGGTTCGGTGGGCAACGAGTTGGAGGTGTTACCCCTTCTAAGGCCTTCTTGACCTTCGATTCGACCTCCCATGTGAGTGTAGAGATGAATAGATTCTCTGGTAAAATGCACTCCGGAGTAGACGGGCGATCGGAACGGTCATAAATGCGTGATAAAGAATCCGGTTTGATGTTTTTGGAACCCGGGCGGTACGAAAGAGTAAAGTCAAATTGTCCGAAAAAAAGAGCCCACCGAGCCTGCCTGGAATTAAGTCTTTTAGCAGTACGAATGTATTCCAGATTCTTGTGGTCGGTCCAGACGATAAAAGGTACCCCTGACCCTTCTAACCAGTGGCGCCACTCCTCCAAAGCTAACTTGACTGCCAACAACTCTCTGTTGCCAATGTCATAATTGCTTTCGGCAGGGGATAAACGATGTGAAAAAAACGCACAAGGGTGCATCTTGTCGTCTGAAGGAGAGCGCTGGGATAACACTGCACCTACCCCCACCTCTGACGCATCGACCTCCACCACGAACTGACGTGATGGATCAGGGGTTATCAGGATAGGGGCTGAAACGAAGCAACCCTTCAGTGTGGCAAACGCAGCTTCTGCTGCGTCTGACCACCTGAACGTCGTTCTGGGGGAGGTCAAGGCGGTCAGAGGCGCGGCTAGTCGGCTGAAATTGCGAATAAAACGCCGGTAAAAATTGGCGAACCCCAGAAACCTCAGTAGGGCCTTACGGGAATCTGGACTTGGCCAATTCACCACAGCCGTAACCTTGTCAGGATCCATGCGCATTCCCTCAACCGAGATGATGTGACCTAGAAAAGGAACAGACTGTGCATGAAAAACGCATTTCTCCGCCTTGACAAAAAGCCCATTCTCTAACAACCTCTGAAGCACTTGTCGAACGTGTTGCACGTGTTCCTGGAGAGACGAAGAAAAAATCAATATATCATCCAGGTAGACATATATGAACTGATCGATCATGTCTCGCAACACGTCATTGACAAGTGCTTGGAAGACCGCTGGGGAGTTGGAAAGGCCGAACGGCATAACCAAATATTCAAAGTGCCCCCTAGGGGTGTTAAAAGCGGTCTTCCATTCATCCCCCTCCCTGATGCGGACCAAATGATAAGCATTCCTTAAATCCAGTTTTGTGAAGATAGATGCTCCTTGCAACCTCTCGAAAGCTGAAGACATCAACGGCAAAGGATAAGTATTCTTTACCGTGATGTTGTTCAACCCCCGGTAATCAATACAAGGTCGCAATGATCCATCTTTCTTCCCCACAAAAAAGAACCCCGCCCCCGCTGGAGAAGAGGAAGGACGGATGAATCCCGTTGCTAGAGAATCAGAAATGTATTTCTCCATGACCTCTCTCTCTGGGACAGAGAGTGAATATAACTTGCCCTTAGGCGGAGACGTACCTGGCAGTAAGTCTATAGCACAGTCATAGGGACGATGCGGAGGAAGAGAATCAGCCCGAGACTTACTGAACACCTCCTTCAGATCCCGATACTCCGTGGGCACGTTTGATAAATCCACAGTCTCCTCCTGTAACACATGAACAGGAACAGACGGACAGGCAGACACAAGACAAGACTTATGACAAGAACTGCTCCATGATGCCACCGATTTGATCTGCCAGTCTATTTTGGGGTTGTGACGGGTGAGCCATGGGTGACCAAGAACGATGGGTGCTAGTGGAGTGTCCAGACTGTAAAAGGAAATAGTCTCAGAATGATTGCCGGATGTGATGAGTGTGATGTCTTCGGTGATCAGTGAAATCGTGGGGAGTCTTTGTCCATTGAGGGCGTGAACGTTGATCTGGTGTGAAAGGGGTTTGAGGGGAATTTGATATCTAAGTGCAAATCAGTGATCCATGAAATTACCTTCCGCCCCTGAGTCCAGTAGTGCCCGACAGTCGTGGAGGTGAGTTGACCATCGGAGTCTTACCGGGAGGAAGGTAGATGTAGATGAGGGCTTCTCGGCAGAGATCCCACCCGACAGTAGCCTCATACTTACTGTCGGGCTGGGCCTTTTAACGGACAATTGTACGCGAAATGTCCAGCTCCACCGCAGTAAAGGCAAAGGCCCAGGGATCTCCGCCTCTCCTTCTCCTCCCGGGAAAGCCGGGCTCGACCCACCTGCATGGGCTCGTGCTCGTAGACGGGGCTGACCGCGCCCCCGCCTCCCGAACGCATTCCCTCGGCACCTCCAGAGGGACGGTCCGGTTGGAAACGTCTGATGCCTCGTGATAGACGTGTGTCAACTCTTAGTGCCAGCGCGATCAGATCATTAAGTCCGGTAGGCAGGTCCATGGCGTAAATCTCTCTTTGGACGCGGTCAGCCAGCCCATGCAGGAACATGTCCCACTGCGCCTCCTCGTTCCATTGGCTCTCAGCCGCCAGGGTGCGAAATTCAATAGAAAATTCTGATACGGATCTTTCTCCTTGTCGTAATTCGGCCAGCACCCTGGCAGCTTCTCTTCCCGTCGCGGCCCGGTCGAATACCCGCCGCATCTCGTCGGAGAGCCGCTGGAACGAGGAACAGCAGTCGTCTTGGTTAGCCCACACCGCCGTTCCCCATAGCGCCGCTTTCACCGTCAGAAGCGTCAGAACGAATGCGACCTTGGTCTGTTCCTCTTGAAAGGTTCTAGGTTGCAGAGAAAAGTGCATATCACATCTGGTTAAGAACGCACGACAGTAATTGGGTTCACCTGCATATGGCTCAGGGACTGGTAGACAAGGCTCTGACGGGGATGGGTCCGCTGGTGGTGGTGGGGGAATTGGCGGTGCGGGTGGCGCAGCGGGCATGCGAAGCTGTTGAATCTGTTGGGTGAGCCCGGACACCTGCGCCACTAAAGCCTGAACAGCACGAGCCGTATCGTTGAGATTCTTTTCTTGGATATCCATTCTTTGACTGCTGTTACTCAGAAACGCCTCTAACGATGTGGATGAGTCTCCTGCTGCTCCCATGCTTTGTTGGTCAGATCGTTCTGTCATGATAGACTGAAGGAAGCAAGTGCAGTATAACTCTTTATTTAATGTAGAACAAATATGAATCCAACACAGGCAAACAGGTAAGTGACGCAGGAACTCCGATGGTCAGATGATGGGTGAAGAAGCAGAGATGCGGTGATGAGTGTCCAATAGTGCGATAATGTCCAAAAAATCCACAGAACGAAAACCGGAACAAGGAAGGCAAGAGACTGGAACGCGACAGGAACACAGGCACACCGGGAAACCACATACAACGATCTGAAAGGGAAGATGAGAAAATGGTGAGTATAAATACACATGATCTGACAAGCTGCAGCTGGTGAAGGGATAATGAGTGGATGGGTGATGAGCGCTGATGAGCGGGACGCCCATCTAATCAGCGCGCTGACATATAACAACAGAAACACGAGACACGAAGAAAACGTAGGATTTACCAACCGTGACAATTATGGTAGCCCTGTTTGTTCTATATACAGTGAATTTACACCTTTGCCATTAACATGTTTATAAATAACTGAAAAAAGCACAAATGTTAGAGCATGTCAGAACACCTCCAGGACCCCAAAAACACATTGGACCCCAGAGGGCTAATATTGAACTAGAAAAAAAGTTTGATGAGACAAACTTTAAGTTGACTTGAGAAAGCCGGACCAGAGAGTTTGAAGAAGTTTAAAATAGTTTGAAGTTTGATAGATGGATTAGTTAGAAAGAAAGAATAGTTAGAAAGAAAACGATACGTTAGAAAGAAAAGAAAGATTAGTTAGATAGATAGAAAGATTGGTTTCAATAAAAGAAAGATTAGTTAGAAAGAAAGATTAGTTAGAAAGAAAGATAGATTAGTTAGAAAGAAAGAAAGATTAGTTAGAAAGAAAGAAAGATTAGTTAGAAAGAAAGAAAGATGGATTAGTTAGAAAGAAAGATGGATTAGTTAGAAAGAAAGAAAGATTAGTTAGAAATAAAGATAGCTAGATTAGTTAGAAAGAAATAAAGATTATTTAGAAAGAAATAAAGATTAGTTAGAAAGAAAGATTGATTTGTTAGAAAAAAAGAAAGATTAGTTAGAAAAAAAGAAAGAAAGAAAGATAGATAGATTAGTTAGAAAGAAAGATAGATTAGTTAGAAAGAAAGAAAGATAGATTATATAGAAAGAAAGAAAGATTGATTTGTTAGAAAAAAAGAAAGATTAGTTAGAAAGAAAGAAAGAAAGAAAGAAAGATAGATAGATTAGTTAGAAAGAAAGATAGATTAGTTAGAAAGAAAGATAGATTAGTTAGAAAGAAAGAAAGAAAGATAGATTGGTTAGAAAGAAAGAAAGATTAGTTCGAAAGAAAGATAGATAGATTAGTTAGAAAGAAAGATAGATAGATTAGTTAGAAAGAAAGATAGATAGATTAGTTAGAAACAAAGAAAAATAGATAGATTAGTTAGAAAGAAAGAAAGATAGATTAGTTAGAAAGAAAGAAAGATAGATTAGTTAGAAAGAAAGATAGATTAGTTAGAAAGAAAGAACGATTAGTTAGAAAGAAAGATTAGTTAGAAACAAAGCAAGATAGATAGATTAGTTAGAAAGAAAGAAATATTAGTTAGAAAGAAAGATGGATTTGTTAGAAAGAAAGATGGATTAGTTAGAAAGAAAGAAAGATGGATTAGTTAGAAAGAAAGAAAGATAGATTAGTTAGAAAGAAAGATAGATTAGTTAGAAAGAAAGAAAGATTAGTTAGAAACAAAGAAAGATATATAGATTAGTTAGAAAGAAAGAACGATTAGTTAGAAATGTTAATATTGAACTAGAAAAAAGTTTGATGAGACAAACTTTAAGTTGACTTGAGAAAGCCGGACCAGAGAGTTTGAAGAAGTTTAAAATAGTTTGAAGTTTGATAGATGGATTAGTTAGAAAGAAAGAATAGTTAGAAAGAAAACGATACGTTAGAAAGAAAAGAAAGATTAGTTAGAAAGAAAGATTAGTTAGAAAGAAAGAAAGATTAGTTAGAAAGAAAGAAAGATTAGTTAGAAAGAAAGAAAGAAAGATGGATTAGTTAGAAAGAAAGATGGATTAGTTAGAAAGAAAGAAAGATTAGTTAGAAATAAAGATAGATAGATTAGTTAGAAAGAAAGAAAGATTAGTTAGAAAGAAATAAAGATTAGTTAGAAAGAAAGATTGATTTGTTAGAAAAAAAGAAAGATTAGTTAGAAAAAAAGAAAGAAAGAAAGATAGATAGATTAGTTAGAAAGAAAGATAGATTAGTTAGAAAGAAAGAAAGATAGATTATATAGAAAGAAAGAAAGATTGATTTGTTAGAAAAAAAGAAAGATTAGTTAGAAAGAAAGAAAGAAAGAAAGATAGATAGATTAGTTAGAAAGAAAGATAGATTAGTTAGAAAGATAGATTAGTTAGAAAGAAAGAAAGAAAGATAGATTGGTTAGAAAGAAAGAAAGATTAGTTCGAAAGAAAGATAGATAGATTAGTTAGAAAGAAAGATAGATAGATTAGTTAGAAAGAAAGATAGATAGATTAGTTAGAAACAAAGAAAAATAGATAGATTAGTTAGAAAGAAAGAAAGATAGATTAGTTAGAAAGAAAGAAAGATAGATTAGTTAGAAAGAAAGATAGATTAGTTAGAAAGAAAGAAAGATTAGTTAGAAACAAAGAAAGATTAGTTAGAAACAAAGCAAGATAGATAGATTAGTTAGAAAGAAAGAAATATTAGTTAGAAAGAAAGATGGATTTGTTAGAAAGAAAGATGGATTAGTTAGAAAGAAAGAAAGATAGATTAGTTAGAAAGAAAGAAAGATAGATTAGTTAGAAAGAAAGATAGATTAGTTAGAAAGAAAGAAAGATTAGTTAGAAACAAAGAAAGATATATAGATTAGTTAGAAAGAAAGAAAGATTAGTTAGAAAGAAAGAAAGATTAGTTAGAAAGAAAGATGGATTAGTTAGAAAGAAAGAAAGAAAGAAAGATGGAATAGTTAGAAAGAAAGAAAGATTAGTTAGAAACAAAGAAAGATAGATAGATTAGTTAGAAAGAAAGAAAGATTAGTTAGAAAGAAATAAAGATTAGTTAGAAAGAAATATTGATTTGTTAGAAAAAAAGAAAGATTATTTAGAAAGAAAGAAAGAAAGATAGATAGATTAGTTAGAAAGAAAGATAGATTAGTTAGAAAGAAAGAAAGATAGATTAGTTAGAAAGAAAGATAGATAGATTAGATAGAAAGAAAGATAGATTAGTTAGAAAGAAAGAAAGATAGATTAGTTAGAAAGAAAGATAGATAGATTAGATAGAAAGAAAGATAGATAGATAGATTAGTTAGAACGAAAGAAAGATAGATAGATTAGTTAGAAAGAAAGATAGATAGATTAGTTAGAAAGAAAGAAAGATAGATAGATTATTAAGAAAGAAAGAAAGAAAGAAATATAAGTAAGAAAGAAAGATGGATTTGTTAGAAAAAAAGAAAGATTAGTTAGAAAAAAAAGATAGATGGATTAGTTAGAAAGAAAGAAAGATGGATTAGTTAGAAAGAAAGATGGATTAGTTAGAAAGAAAGAAAGAAAGATTTGTTAGAAAGAAAGATAGATAGATTAGTTAGAAAGAAAGAAAGAAAGATATATTAGTTAGAAAGAAAGATAGATTAGTTAGAAAGAAAGATAGATTAGTTAGAAAGAAAGAAAGATAGATAGATTGGTTAGAAAGAAAGATAGATAGATTAGTTAGAAAGAAAGATAGATAGATTAGTTAGAAAGAAAGATAGATTAGTTAGAAAGAAAGAAAGATCAGTTAGAAACAAAGAAAGATAGATAGATTAGTTAGAAAGAAATAAAGATTAGTTAGAAAGAAAGAAAGATAGGTAAGTTAGAAAGAAAGAAAGATTAGTTAGAAAGAAATAAAGATTAGTTAGAAAGAAAGATGGATTTGTTAGAAAAAAAGAAAAATTAGTTAGAAAGAAAGACAGATGGATTAGTTAGAAAGAAAGATGGATTAGTTAGAAAGAAAGAAAGAAAGAAAGAAAGAAAGAAAGATTAGTTAGAAAAAAGAAAGATTGGTTAGAAAGAAAGAAAGAAAGATTAGTTAGAAAGAAAGGAAGATAAAGAAAGATAGATTAGTTAGAAAGAAAGATAGATAGATTAGTTAGAAAGAAAGATAGATTAAGTAGACAGAAAGAAAGAAAGAAAGAAAGAAAGAAAGATTAGTTAGAAAGAAAGAAAGAGATTGGTAAGAAAGATAGTTTAGTTAGAAAGAAAGAAAGATATATTAGTTAGAAAGAAAGATAGATTAGTTAGAAAGAAAGATAGACTAGTTAGAAAGAAAGAAAGATAGATAGATTGGTTAGAAAGAAAGAAAGATTAGTTAGAAAGAAAGATAGATAGATTAGTTAGAAAGAAAGATAGATAGATTAGTTAGAAAGAAAGATAGATAGATTAGTTAGAAACAAAGAAAGATAGATAGATTAGTTAGAAAGAAAGATAGATAGATTAGTTAGAAACAAAGAAAGATAGATAGATTAGTTAGAAAGAAAGATAGATTAGTTAGAAAGAAATAAAGATTAGTTAGAAAGAAAGATGGATTTGTTAGAAAAAAAGAAATATTAGTTAGAAAGAAAGATAGATAGATTAGTTAGAAAGAAAGATGGATTAGTTAGAAAGATGGATAGATTAGTTAGAAAGAAAGAAAGATAGATTGATTAGAAATAAAGAAAGATTAGTTAGAAAGAAAGATAGAAAGATTAGTTAGAAAGAAAGAAAGAAAGAGAAAGAAATATAGCTTAGTTAGAAAGGAAGATAGATTAAGTAGAAAGAAAGAAAGAAAGAAAGAAAGAAAGAAAGAAAGAAAGAAAGAAAGAAAGAAAGAAAGAAAGAAAGAAAGAAAAATTAGTTAGAAAAAAAGAAAGATTATTAGATAGATAGATAGATAGATAGATAGATAGATAGATAGATAGATAGATAGATAAGTTCATTAGTACATATTCAATTCAATTCAATTCAAATTGATTTGTATAGCGCTTTTCACAATACACATTGTCTCAAAGCAGCTTTACAGAAAGTGCATTTCGGAAATGTACATAGAAAAATACAGTTAGTTAATCATGTATTAATTTATGGCATAACATATCGCCGGCTTTGAGTCGTCTCTTCACAGGCGTCGAGTCGTCTCTTCACAGGCGTTGGGGCATCTGAAGTCTCCGTGAGAGGCTGGATACAAACTGGAGCTGACGAACGCTATTTACCTCGGGACTAGCGTCCCGAGATAACAGCAGAAAGGCAGATGGGAAATAATTAGCATAGCTGATGTTCATAATGTTGTTGCATTCGAACTGATTCAGCAGTAGTATTAAAGGTTAAGCATTAAGTGAATGCTTGGTTAAAGAGATGCGTCTTTAATCTAGTTTTAAACTGGGACAGCGAGTCTCGAACAATATCAGGAAGGCTATTCCAGAGTTTAGGAGCTAAATGTGAGAATGCCCTCCCTCCTTTAGTGGACTTAGATATCCTAGGAATGACCAGAAGCCTCGAATTTAGTGATCTTAAAGAGCGCGATGGATTGTAGCTAGTAGTACCTCCGTTTTATCTGAATTTAATAGCAGGAAATTACACGTCATCCAGCATTTTATATCATTTAGACACTCTGTCAATTTAGATAAGTTAGTGTTTTCATCTGGTTGTGACGAGATATATAATTGAGTGTCATCAGCATAACAGTGGAAATTAATTCCATGTTTTCTTATAATATTACCAAGTGGCAGCATGTATATTGAGAATAGCAGAGGGCCTAACACCGATCCTTGCGGCACTCCATATTTCCATTACACGAGAGTAGATGTTAAAACTTCATGCTGATTTCTACTCGGCTTTCGCCAAGATAATCACCAACTAAGACGTAGCTTTACAGTAACCTATGCTTCTCCATCCATTCACGCTTCTTTCCATCTGGTGACGTGAATCTTCTGTCTGGTGTTAATATAGTGTATTGCGCGTCAGCACACACAACGGCTGCAACCACAGTGCGGTCCCCCCATAACAACCCTCTGGATTGAGCGGAGTAGGGAACATCTCTAGGGTCTTCAAGTGGGCACCTTCCTTCCTCAGTGTTTCGTCGACTAGCCCACGACACCTCAAGAGGGCTCGACAGTGATTCTGGCGTCCCAGAGTCACCCCCCTCCGTCCCCCACTCAACTCAGCCCAGCTTACTGACCTCTACTTCCCTCTTGCTGCTGAGACCTAACCACAATCTCACAATCTCTCCGCAACCCAACCATACGCGCCAACCCGTTTGACTAAGGCTGTCGAGCCCCACTGGTGCGTTAATATGCAGTTTCAGTGGCAACGGTTCCGTATGGCATACCACCTACCACAAAAAACAATATCTGCCCAACCACCCGTCATTCACGCAATATACACAGGAACGTAATGACTGTAAATACTATACAACCTATACAAATAAACCAACAGTTACTGCTGAGACCTAACCACAATCTCACAATCTCTCCGCAACCCAACCATACGCGCCAACCCGTTTGACTAAGGCTGTCGAGCCCCACTGGTGCGTTAATATGCAGTTTCAGTGGCAACGGTTCCGTATGGCATACCACCTACCGCAAAACACAATATCTGCCCAACCACCCGTCATTCACGCAATATACACAGGAACGTAATGACTGTAAATACTATACAACCTATACAAATAAACCAACAGACCTTTCAAGTTTTCAAGAATTCTACGAAACCGTAGCATGGCGGCCTGTACACAGCCAGCTAGAATCTTTCCGTCTCAACCACAGCCAGTTGCTGCTCCTTTCTGCTGCTTCAGATAAGTTCTTTACTGTACGACGCAACTCTTGGCCACTGAATCCGACGTCTCTGAGGAACCGGGTTGTAGAGTGTGCCACAAAACCACGACAACCCACTTCCACTGGATAAACCTGGACTCTCCATCCTCGCTGTTCTGCTTCAGTGGCCAGATGAGCATACCGCAGTTTCTTCCTCTCATATGCCTCATCTACCGCATCCTCCCATGGCACTGTTAACTCTATCAGTTGAACAATGCGTGCTGATCCAGACCACAAAACAATATCTGGTCGTAGGTTAGTGGTGGCAATCTCAGGTGGAAAAATAAGCCGTTGATCAAGATCAACCAGCATCTTCCAGTCCCTAGCAGCTTCCAGTTGTCCTGGGCGAGAATTGGTGTTAGCACCTTTTCTTGGTGGTTGCTCGCCTGGGCTGAGGAATATTGTCTTCTGCGTGTAATGTTTTGCTAGAACAGGCGGCAATTTATTGGTCATACTACGCTTGCCTTCCAATGCTAAAGCCAAACATCGCAATACTTGGTCATGGCGCCAAGTAAACAGACCCTGGCTAAGAGCCACCTTACATCCTGTCAAAATGTGCCTTAATGTGGCAGGTGATGAACACAAAGGACAAGATGGATCCCCTCCTACCCAGAGGTTTAGGTTCTGCGGTGATGGGAGAACATCATATGTTGACCTAATAAGGAAACCTCTCGGTTACATATGTAACCCTCGTTCCCTGAGTAGGGAACGGAGACGTTACGTCGGATGACGACGAATGGGGGTTTCGCCTAGAAAGCCAATCATCTTCGTGTATTATAAAACGAGCCAATGGAGATGAAATGCCATGGGTCTGCGGAATTTGCATAGCGTAACTCCGCCCCACCTCGTGGGTATAAAAGGAGGACGCTCGGCAACATGCAGATATGTCTTCGCTGAGGAGCCGAGACTGAACTCAGGCGTCTACCCAGCGGTACAGCGGAAGTGGCAGGGAGACGTAACGTCTCCGTTCCCTACTCAGGGAACGAGGGTTACATATGTAACCGAGACGTTCCCTTTCGTAGTCACTCCGAGTTACGTCGGATGACGACGAATGGGGGTCCCCGTGAAATCACGCCAGCTTCACAGCTGCCTTCCAGTGCCCTGAGAAAGTCTGATCCCCCTGTCGTGATACTGGCACAGACGAAGGAGTCCTACTTAACACAGGAATACCAAGGTACACTGGGAAGCATATCTCAGAGGAGATATGCCGCAGCATGCCTACCCGTAGGGAGGACTTAAGATACACATATGGCCGGAGGGCTACATATGGAGGAACACTGGAGTGACCAGCCCGAGGGGTGGCAACTTTCAACTCCAGGAGGGCAAGGTGGCTTGCCAAGGGAAAGACACATGCTCAAGGAGGCTTACAGTGGAAATACACATGTGGGGGTTACTCAGGGAGGAACCATGCACACGGAGGCACCTAGCCGACGCCCAGGCAATAGACACTGGCGCCAGCGTCAACAGTGCTGGAGGAACTCAGGGCTTCAAAGAGGAAGGCTCACCTGAGGAATAATCGCACGTATCCAGTCCGTGGAGTGGAATGGCGAGCAAGCAAAGACACCTGAGCGGGTCCAGTACTAGCTAACTGAAGCGAGTACACGAGAGGACACAGGCTCCACTCGGAGATTATAGAATCTGGCGAATGTGTTGGGTGTCGCCCAGCATGCAGCTCTACAAATGTCTGCCAGCGAGGCGCCATGCGCTAGAGCCCAAGAGGAAGCCACACTCCGGGTGGAGTGGGCTGTCACACCAAGGGGGCACGGTCGGCCTTGCTGTTGGTAAGCCAAAGCAATGGCGTCCACTATCCAGTGAGACAACCTCTGCTTTGAGAGAGCCTTTCCCTTCAGTCTCCCACCATAACAGACAAAGAGCTGGTCTGAGGTCCTGAAACACTGCGTTCTGTCTACGTAAGCGCGGAGAGCGCGTACTGGACAGAGCAGTGCCAAGGCTGGGTCTGCCTCCTCCCGGGGCAGCGCTTGCAGGTTCACCACCTGGTCCCGGAAGGGAGTGGTGGGAACCTTGGGCACATATCCAGGCCGGGGTCTCAGGATCACGTGAGAGTGACCGGGCCCGAATTCCAGGCACGCTTCGTCAACGGAGAATGCGTGCAGGTCCCCTACCCTCTTGATGGAGGCCAATGCAACCAGGAGCGCTGTCTTCATAGACAGGAACTTAAGCTCAACTGATTGCAGAGGCTCAAAGGGAGCCCTCTGCAGGGCATTTAAGACCACTGAGAGGTCCCAAGAGGGAACGAGAGGAGGGCGAGGAGGATTCAGTCTCCTCGCTCCTCTCAGGAACCTGACGATCAGGTCGTGCTTCCCCAGAGACTTACCTTGAACTGCTTCGTGATATGCGGCGATAGCGGCCACATACACCTTCAGGGTGGAGGGAGACAGCCTTCGCTCCAACCCATCTTGCAGGAAGGAAAGCACGACAGAGATCGAGCATCTCCTGGGGTCTTCTCGACGAGAAGAGCACCAGTTGACGAAGAGGTTCCACTTCAACGCATAGACATGTCTCGTGGACGATGCTCTAGCTGAAGTGATGGTAGCCGCCACCGCTGGTGGCAGGGTACTCAAACCTGCCTCGTCCCGTCCAGGAGCCACACGTGGAGCCTCCAGAGATCGGGTCGAGGGTGCCAAAGGGTGCCCCGTCTCTGAGAAAGGAGATCCTTCCTCAGAGGAATTGGCCAAGGAGGTGCTGTCGCGAGGAGTACCAGTTCGGAGAACCAGGTCCGGGTGGGACAATGCGGCGCAACCAGAATGAGCTGCTCCTCGTCCTACTTGATCTTGCACAAGGTCTGTGCGAGAAGGCTCACTGGGGGAAACGCATATTTGCGTAGGCCCCGCGGCCAGCTGTGCGCCAGAGCATCCGTGCCGAGAGAGCCCTCGGACAGGGAATAGAACAGGGCGCAATGGGTCGAGTCGTGAGAGGCAAACAGATCTATCTGTGCGTCCCCGAACTGGTCCCAAATCAGCTGAACCGACTGGGGATGAAGTCTCCATTCGCCGGAGATGGGCCGAAACCGTGACAGCTCGTCGGCTGCAAAGTTCAAATCTCCCGGAATGTAGATAGCACGGAGGGACCTCAGGTGCTTCTGACTCCATAAGAGGAGGTGGCGTGCGAGTTGCGTCATACGGCGGGAGCGTAGACCACCCTGACGGTTGATGTACGCTACAGTCGCGGTATTGTCTGAACGGACTAGTACGTGTTGACCCCTGAGCAACGTGAGGAAACGGTGCAGGGCAAGGTGTACTGCCAGCAACTCGAGGCAATTGACGTGCAAAAGGCGCTGGGGTCCTGTCCAGGAGCCCGCAGCAGCATGTCCGTTGCACATGGCGCCCCAACCAGTGGAAGAGGCATCTGTGGAGACAACAACATGCCTGGAAACTCGTTCTAGGGGAACTCCGGCCCGTAGAAAGCTGAGGTTCCTCCACGGAGTGAAGGACTGATGGCAGGTCGGAGTCACTGGGACTCGGAACGTGCCGTGATGCCATGCCCACCTCGGGACTCGATCGCGAATCCACAGCTGAAGCGGTCTCATATGAAGCAATCCGAGCGGCGTTGCCGCGGCTGCGGATGCCATATGCCCCAGGAGCCTCTGAAACAATTTCAGTGGGACCGCACTCTTGCCATCGAACTGTCGAAGACAAGTCAGCAGCGAGTGTGCGCGCTCGCTCGTAAGCTGCGCGGACATGGCGACCGAGTCGATCTCCATACCGAGAAAAGAGATCCTCTGCACGGGGCAGAGTTTGCTCTTCTCCCAGTTGACCCGAAGGCCCAGACGGGCTAGGTGCCGAAGCACAAGATCCCTGTGTTCGCAAACCTGGTCTCGAGAGTGAGCTAGGATCAGCCAGTCGTCGAGATAGTTCAGGATGCGAACCCCGTGTTCCCGAAGGGGAACAAGGGCAGCCTCGACGATCTTTGTGAAGACGCGAGGAGACAGGGCTAGCCCGAAGGGGAGAACCGCGTACTGGTATGCCTGCCCCTCGAAAGCAAATCGTAGGAACGGTCTGTGTCGAGGTAAGATGGAGACATGAAAGTAGGCGTCCTTCAGGTCTATCGCTGCAAACCAATCCCGTGGCCGCACACATTCGAAAATGCGTTTGGCCGTGAGCATCTTGAACGGCAGCCTGTGAAGGGAGCGGTTCAAGACGCGCAGATCCAGGATCGGCCGTAACCCACCGGACTTCTTGGGGACAATGAAGTACGGAATGTAAAACCCTGACTTCATCTCGGCTGGACTGACAGTCTCGATTGCACCCTTCGCCAGCAGGGTGGCAACCTCCGCTCTCATGATAGGGGCATTGCCACCGACCATAGTGAAGCGAACTCCCCTGAAGCGGGGAGGAGACCGTGCGAACTGAATCGCATAGCCGAGCCTGATAGTTTGGGCGACCCAGCGAGAAAGGCTGGGAAGCTCCAACCAAGCTGTCAGATACTGAACCAGCGGGGTCATACGAACCACAGGCGTCCCCCCGGAGGGGCAGCGAAGCGGAGTGACCAGCCCAGGCGAGGGTGGCAAAGCGGCCCGGTGCGGGGGCGCGGTCATGCTCCGCGTCCTGACAGAGGAGACCAGGGAAGGACCAGCGTTCCACGGGGGTCTGCTCTGCCAGGGGTCTGGCGATAGATGGGGACGAGAGTGGTGAGGTCCGGAGACGGCACACACTGTCGTCCGCACCCTCCGGGACAGAGGGGGACGGGAGTGGCGAGGCCCGGAGGCGGCACACACTGCGGTCCGAGAACTCTGTGACAGAGAGGGATGAGAGCGGCGAGGCCCGGGGGCGTCACGCACTGTCAACCGGCTCTGTGTGCTCAGTGATGGGTGTATTGGTTCTTTCTTTGACCATAATAGGGTACTGCCCACCCGTGGGTGGGCAGCGGGAGAACAAAAGATTCTCCCCCGGCCCTCCGCCGGGGGAAGGAGGGGGCCTGCAACCACCTCCTGGGAAAAAACCGACACCATCACTGAGCAGCCCGTCTCAGGAGCGCCGCTTAGCCTGGCGTTTAGCAGGGCTGGAGAGGGCTGGAGAGGGGCTGTGAGAGGGGGAGAGGGGCAGGGCTGGAGAGGGCTGTGGCGCCTTCCTGCGGCCTCCTCCACGACGCGGCCCGGGTGAAGGCTGCTGCTGGGGCCGTGCGGAGGCTGCTGCTGGGGCCGTGCGGGAGGGGAGGGAGCCACAGGAGGGCGCCCTCGGCGGCGAGCAGTCTGAGGTGTCTGTACCGACGGCTGGGTGGAGGCAGCAGCAGGCCGTCGGGGCAGAATATGTTTAATCGCCTCAGACTGCTTCTGTGCGGTTGAGAACTGCTGGGCAAAGTCCTCAACCGCTCCGCCGAAGAGGCCGGCCTGGGATATGGGGGCGTCGAGCAGACGGGTACGCTCGGCGTCCCGCATATCAGCCAGGTTCAGCCATAGGTGACGCTCCTGGACCACAGAGGTGGCCATCACCTGACCCAGGGAGCGTGAGGCCACTTTCCTCGCTCGGAGAGCGAGGTCAGTGGCGGCACGCAGCTCATTGAAGAGCCCTGGGTCAGTCCCCGCCTCGTGCATATCTCTGAGCAGCTGGGCCTGGTAGACCTGCAAGGTGCTCATCGCATGCAGAGCGGCAGCCGCCTGTCCTGCAGCTCTGTGAGACCTCGCCACTAGGGTGGACGAGAATCTACAGGCCTTGGACGGGTGCTTAGGATTACCACGAGATGAAGCACTCTGAGGACATAGTTGCATGGCAACAGAGCGTTCAACCGGGGGAATCCCAGTGTACCCATGGGCGGCTGCCCCATCGAGGGGAGGAAAAGCGGAGAAAGCTGACGAACGTACACGGGAGGTAAAGGGAGCCTTCCATGATTTCGTCAACTCCTCATGCACCTCCGGGAAGAATGGCATTGGGGTTGGCTGTGGCCGTGAGGCGGCAGCCGCACCCAAAAACCAATCATCCAACCGCGAGCGCTCAGGGCAGGGCGGAGGGTTCCACTCAAGCCCGATGCTCGCGGCGGCCCGGGAGAGCATGGCCGTCATCTCGGGATCTGATACGGGCAACACTGGAGCTCCAGAAGGAGGCAACGCAGCCGCATCGTCACTTCCCGATGACTCTTGCCCGCCTTGTGATGCCGCGATCGACATCGAGTCTTCCTCTGGAGCGCCGAATGAAACACGCGGGGCATCGAAGGATGAACCCGGTAGAATCACCGCAGCACTCGCGGGTTGCAACACTGTAGAGGGGGGCGTGGTCCGAGGACGCATCGTCGATTGTCCCACACCGTAACCCTCAAGTCACCCTGTCCACCAGCCGAAGTACAGCCTCTCGTGGAGGATGTAGATCGGGGTGTGGATGAGGGGACTCTCTCTCGAATGAGATCATTGAGTCTAGACCTCAGTGTTGCGATGGCCATGTTCCCACAGAAGGAACATGAGTCATCCACAAGCGCTGCTTTAGCGTGCTCTAAGCCCAAACATGCAAAGCAGCGATTGTGCCCATCAAAGGAAGACAGGAAACGACCGCACCCAGAAGAACACGGGCGAGACATCTTTAAAAAGACGTGCCACGTGCAGCTCTTTTAGAGAAAAAACTCAGCGATGCTGAGGCGACCAGGGAGAAACACACGGACTGGCAGATCACTGCTCAGATCGCAGGCAATGTGAACTCGCTGGGTACCGCCGTCACACCAACACCAGAGAGTTCGCTCGTCACAGAAGATGAAGTCAGGATTGGCTTGTGGAGTGAAGAGAAGCTCTTGGCTCCGAAGCGAAAACATATCTGCATGTTGCCGAGCGTCCTCCTTTTATACCCACGAGGTGGGGCGGAGTTACGCTATGCAAATTCCGCAGACCCATGGCATTTCATCGCCATTGGCTCGTTTTATAATACACGAAGATGATTGGCTTTCTAGGCGAAACCCCCATTCGTCGTCATCCGACGTAACTCGGAGTGACTACGAAAGGGAACTGATCCTACTCTCTTCCATTGACCAAAGGTCTTGCCAGCCCATTTTGCGTTGTTCCACACTCTCCCATCTCATCCACTCTCCCTGCTTGGCCTGGGAAATGGCCTTTATACATCTCATCCTCTCCTCCTGCTTTCGCACCTCGTTGACTACCAGCTTCCTCCTTTGGGCTGGGCCTGCCTTGTGCCATTTAGGAGGAGCTAAACTGAGCCCAAAACCCCCTCTTCCATGCTGTACCTGTCCCACGATATCCCCAATTTGAAGGTCAGCCTTTGCCTCTACTACAGATTTCTTTGCTGACCACTTTCTACCAGTTTTTACCACAGGGGCTGCCTCCCTTACACATTTGTCGCGTGACTCTGCTAAAGTCATTTCCAGTCTGACCTTGGCACACTTAAACTCCTCGGTTAAAGCAGAGACTGGCAGCTGCAATACTCCTTTACTATAAAGTCCCACTCTGCTGAGGCAGCGTGGAACTCCCAACCATTTCCTGATGTATGAACTTATTAACGCTTCCAGCTTAACCACTGTTGTCAAAGAAACCTCATACACAGTCAGTGGCCACAGCAACCTTGGCAGTAGACCAAACTGAAAGCACCAGAGTTTCAGTTTGCCTGGTAGAGCACAGCTGTTTATGCTCTTCAACCCTTCCACTGCTTGTCGTCTAACTTCTCCCACTCGAACTGTGTCCTTTAGATCCCCATCGTACCATCTCCCTAGACTCTTCACTGGCTTCTGAGAAACTGTTGGTATTGCCTCACCATTAATGAAGAATGTTTTATCTACTACCTTGCCTTTAATTATGGAGATGCTCCTTGATTTAGAGGGCTTAAATTGCATTCGTGCCCATTCAATATTATCTGTTAACTTCCCCAATAACCGATTAGTGCAGGCTACCGTTGTAGTCATGGTTGTCATGTCATCCATGTATGCTCTGATTGGTGGTAGTCGCATCCCAGAAGCCAAGCGCTCTCCTCCTACTACCCATTTTGATGCCCTAATGATTACTTCCATTGCCATGGTAAAAGCCAGTGGAGAAATGGTGCATCCTGCCATTATTCCAACCTCTAAGCATTGCCATGTAGTGCTGAATTCTGGAGTTGAGAAACTAAATTGCAAATCTCCAAAATAGGCTTTCACTAAATTTGTTATCGACATCGGTACCCTGAAAAAATCAAATGGTGCCCAAAGAAGCTCATGTGGCACTGAACCATATGCATTAGCCAAATCCAGGAATGTCACGTGGAGCTCCTTCCTCTCCTTTTTTGCTGATTGAATTCGTTGCCAGATAACACTGATGTGTTCTAAGCATCCTGAGAATCCTGGAATGCCCGCTTTTTGAACTGAAGTGTCAATGAAGCCATTCTTTAATAGGTAGGTTGACAATCTCTGAGCAATAATGCTGAAGAAAATCTTGCCTTCGACGTTTAATAGTGAAATAGGGCGAAACTGACTGATGCTTGTAGCATCTTTTTCTTTGCGTATAAAGACTCCCCCTGCTCTGCGCCATGCTCTAGGTACAACCTGCTTTTCCCAAGCCACTTTTATCAATTTCCACAGAATTCGTAGAACTCCTGAAGCACTCTTGTACACTCTGTACGGAACTCCATTAGGCCCTGGAGATGATGAAGCCCTTGCCTTTCTCACAACCTGCTCTATCTCTTTCCACTTAGGTGCACAGACCTCCATTTGGTATTCTGGTGGATTGACAGGTGGGATGTCTGACAGAATAGACATAGGCTTATGCCTTTTTGCATCTGTATGTGTTTCCTCCAAATATCTCTCTAGCTCAACCCTAGATGCTTTTAAAGTGCCATTCTTCTCACTGGTGAATAACTTCTTTGCGAATTTGAATGGATCTTTATAGAAATTAGCCCTCGCACGCTCCTTCTTTTTGTAGCGTTTCCGTAGGCGCTCAGCTCTGCGTAATGTTGCAAGCTTATCTTTTATGGCCCTTTGTAAGAGATTGAGTCCCTCCTTCTGACTTTGTTCCGCTCTTTTCCATTGCTTCCTTAGCTGTCTCCTTTCTCTAACTAACCCTTCAATTTTCTGCTGCCGTCTAGACAATCCAGGAGTAGTTTGTACTTTTTCCTTCCTTTTTTCCACACCAAACCTCTCACTTCCATATGCGTAAATGATGTCCCCAAATTTATCCAGCTTCTTTTCAACTGTACCAGTTAATCTTTCTAATGCAAAGCATAGATCTGTGTTTACCGTGTCCCATGCAGTTTTCTCACAAGCTCTTGGCCATCTAACTCCAGGCCTATGCCCGTTGAGGTTCTTTTCTCTCTTATGCTGGTTAGTCTGACCGGGTTCACAAGAATCAATGTGTTCATCACTAACTGTGCAAACCCTCCTCTCCTCTATGACAGGGGTGCTGATATCCTGCGAACTGTGGTTTGCTTCCTGTCGCTGGATTTCATTCGACTGACTTGACTGACTTCGTAAGAAGTACTGATCAATGCGAGAACCTTGTCCCTTCTCCCTCAAGCATTTCATTTTCCCTTGATGAATCTTCAAACCCCTGACCGTTGTCGCCTTGCTCCAGCCACAGACACAAGCTTGGAGTTCAATGGCTTTGCTAACCACAGAACCTGAACTAGTCTTTTGTGAAGTACTCTCTATACTCATATCCGTTTCCATTCCAAAGTCGTTAACCATGTTGTCCACCATTGAGTCATCTTCCGCCCCTGCTCTCGCAGACTCTAGGGGTATTTTCCTCTTTAATTTTTCAGAAGCCTTGGGCGGGTGTCTCCAGCATCCTGTAAACACAGAGCTGGATACTGCCGACAAGGGTAGCTAACCCTTACCAGCCCCATTGGGGTCTCTTTCCTCCTGTCAGCTGTCTCTCCAGGCTGTCACAAGGTCTTTCCCTTGTTGCCAGCAGCACTATTCACCGCAGTCACTGGACGTATCCAGATCTTCAAAAATGATTAGGTAGAAAGATAGATAGATTAGTTAGAAAGATGAAAGATAGATTAGTTAGAAAGAAAAAAAGATGGATTAGTTAGAAATAAAGAAAGATGATTAGTTAGAAAGAAAGAAAGATTAGTTAGAAAGAAAGAACGATAGATTCGTTAGAAAGAAAGAAATATAGATAGATTAGTTAGAAAGAAAGATAGATTAGTTAGAAAGAAAGATAGAAAGAAAGAACGACAGATTAGTTAGAAAGAAAGAAATATAGATAGATTAGTTAGAAAGAAAGATAGATTAGTTAGAAAGAAAGAAAGATAGATAGATTAGTTAGAAAGAAAGAAAGATTAGTTAGAAAGAAAGATGGATTTGTTAGAAAAAAGAAAGATTAGTTAGAAAGAAAGATAGATAGATTAGTTAGAAAGACAGAAAGATGGATTAGTTAGAAAGATGGATTAGTTAGAAAGAAAGAAAGAAAGATTAGTTAGAAAGAAAGAAAGAAAGAAAGAAAGAAAGAAAGAAAGAAAGATAGATATATAGATTAGTTAGAAAGAAAGATAGATTAGTTAGAAAGAAAGAAAGATAGATTAGTTAGAAAGAAAGAAAGATTAGTTAGAAACAAAGAAAGATAGATAGATTAGTTAGAAAGAAAGAAAGATTAGTTAGAAAGAAATAAATATTAGTTAGAAAGAAAGAAAGATTACCTAGAAATAAATAAATATTAGTTAGAAAGAAAGATGGATTTGTTAGAAAAAGGAAAGATTAGTTAGAAAGAAAGAAAGATGGATTAGTTAGAAAGAAATATGGATTAGCTAGAAAGAAAGAAAGAAAGAAACATGGATTAGTTAGAAAGAAAGAAAAATTAGTTAGAAGGAAAGAAAGAGAAAGAAAGAAAGGTAGCTTAAGAAAGATTAGTTAGAAAGAAAGGAAGATAGATAAGTTAGAAAGAAAAAAGAGAAAGAAAGAAAGATTAGTTAGAAAGAAAGATTGATAGATTAGTTAGAAAGAAAGATAGATTAAGTAGAAAGAAAGAAAGAAAGAAAGATTTGTTAGAAAGAAAGATAGATAGATTAGTTAGAAAGAAAGAAAGAAAGATATATTAGTTAGAAAGAAAGATAGATTAGTTAGAAAGAAAGATTGATTAGTTAGAAAGAAAGAAAGATAGATAGATTGGTTAGAAAGAAAGATAGATAGATTAGTTAGAAAGAAAGATAGATAGATTAGTTAGAAAGAAAGATAGATTAGTTAGAAAGAAAGAAAGATCAGTTAGAAACAAAGAAAGATAGATAGATTAGTTAGAAAGAAATAAAGATTAGTTAGAAAGAAAGAAAGATAGGTAAGTTAGAAAGAAAGAAAGATTAGTTAGAAAGAAATAAAGATTAGTTAGAAAGAAAGATGGATTTGTTAGAAAAAAAGAAAAATTAGTTAGAAAGAAAGACAGATGGATTAGTTAGAAAGAAAGATGGATTAGTTAGAAAGAAAGAAAGAAAGAAAGAAAGAAAGAAAGAAAGAAAGAAAGAAAGATTAGTTAGAAAAAAGAAAGATTGGTTAGAAAGAAAGAAAGAAAGATTAGTTAGAAAGAAAGGAAGATAAAGAAAGATAGATTAGTTAGAAAGAAAGATAGATAGATTAGTTAGAAAGAAAGATAGATTAAGTAGACAGAAAGAAAGAAAGAAAGAAAGAAAGAAAGAAAGAAAGATTAGTTAGAAAGAAAGAAAGAGATTGGTAAGAAAGATAGTTTAGTTAGAAAGAAAGAAAGATATATTAGTTAGAAAGAAAGATAGATTAGTTAGAAAGAAAGATAGACTAGTTAGAAAGAAAGAAAGATAGATAGATTGGTTAGAAAGAAAGAAAGATTAGTTAGAAAGAAAGATAGATAGATTAGTTAGAAAGAAAGATAGATAGATTAGTTAGAAAGAAAGATAGATAGATTAGTTAGAAACAAAGAAAGATAGATAGATTAGTTAGAAAGAAAGATAGATAGATTAGTTAGAAACAAAGAAAGATAGATAGATTAGTTAGAAAGAAAGATAGATTAGTTAGAAAGAAATAAAGATTAGTTAGAAAGAAAGATGGATTTGTTAGAAAAAAAGAAATATTAGTTAGAAAGAAAGATAGATAGATTAGTTAGAAAGAAAGATGGATTAGTTAGAAAGATGGATAGATTAGTTAGAAAGAAAGAAAGATAGATTGATTAGAAATAAAGAAAGATTAGTTAGAAAGAAAGATAGAAAGATTAGTTAGAAAGAAAGAAAGAAAGAGAAAGAAATATAGCTTAGTTAGAAAGGAAGATAGATTAAGTAGAAAGAAAGAAAGAAAGAAAGAAAGAAAGAAAGAAAGAAAGAAAGAAAGAAAGAAAGAAAGAAAGAAAGAAAGAAAGAAAGAAAAATTAGTTAGAAAAAAAGAAAGATTATTAGATAGATAGATAGATAGATAGATAGATAGATAGATAGATAGATAGATAGATAGATAGATAGATAGATAGATAGATAGATAGATAGATAGATAAGTTCATTAGTACATATTCAATTCAATTCAATTCAAATTGATTTGTATAGCGCTTTTCACAATACACATTGTCTCAAAGCAGCTTTACAGAAAGTGCATTTCGGAAATGTACATAGAAAAATACAGTTAGTTAATCATGTATTAATTTATGGCATAACATATCGCCGGCTTTGAGTCGTCTCTTCACAGGCGTCGAGTCGTCTCTTCACAGGCGTTGGGGCATCTGAAGTCTCCGTGAGAGGCTGGATACAAACTGGAGCTGACGAACGCTATTTACCTCGGGACTAGCGTCCCGAGATAACAGCAGAAAGGCAGATGGGAAATAATTAGCATAGCTGATGTTCATAATGTTGTTGCATTCGAACTGATTCAGCAGTAGTATTAAAGGTTAAGCATTAAGTGAATGCTTGGTTAAAGAGATGCGTCTTTAATCTAGTTTTAAACTGGGACAGCGAGTCTCGAACAATATCAGGAAGGCTATTCCAGAGTTTAGGAGCTAAATGTGAGAATGCCCTCCCTCCTTTAGTGGACTTAGATATCCTAGGAATGACCAGAAGCCTCGAATTTAGTGATCTTAAAGAGCGCGATGGATTGTAGCTAGTAGTACCTCCGTTTTATCTGAATTTAATAGCAGGAAATTACACGTCATCCAGCATTTTATATCATTTAGACACTCTGTCAATTTAGATAAGTTAGTGTTTTCATCTGGTTGTGACGAGATATATAATTGAGTGTCATCAGCATAACAGTGGAAATTAATTCCATGTTTTCTTATAATATTACCAAGTGGCAGCATGTATATTGAGAATAGCAGAGGGCCTAACACCGATCCTTGCGGCACTCCATATTTCCATTACACGAGAGTAGATGTTAAAACTTCATGCTGATTTCTACTCGGCTTTCGCCAAGATAATCACCAACTAAGACGTAGCTTTACAGTAACCTATGCTTCTCCATCCATTCACGCTTCTTTCCATCTGGTGACGTGAATCTTCTGTCTGGTGTTAATATAGTGTATTGCGCGTCAGCACACACAACGGCTGCAACCACAGTGCGGTCCCCCCATAACAACCCTCTGGATTGAGCGGAGTAGGGAACATCTCTAGGGTCTTCAAGTGGGCACCTTCCTTCCTCAGTGTTTCGTCGACTAGCCCACGACACCTCAAGAGGGCTCGACAGTGATTCTGGCGTCCCAGAGTCACCCCCCTCCGTCCCCCACTCAACTCAGCCCAGCTTACTGACCTCTACTTCCCTCTTGCTGCTGAGACCTAACCACAATCTCACAATCTCTCCGCAACCCAACCATACGCGCCAACCCGTTTGACTAAGGCTGTCGAGCCCCACTGGTGCGTTAATATGCAGTTTCAGTGGCAACGGTTCCGTATGGCATACCACCTACCACAAAAAACAATATCTGCCCAACCACCCGTCATTCACGCAATATACACAGGAACGTAATGACTGTAAATACTATACAACCTATACAAATAAACCAACAGTTACTGCTGAGACCTAACCACAATCTCACAATCTCTCCGCAACCCAACCATACGCGCCAACCCGTTTGACTAAGGCTGTCGAGCCCCACTGGTGCGTTAATATGCAGTTTCAGTGGCAACGGTTCCGTATGGCATACCACCTACCGCAAAACACAATATCTGCCCAACCACCCGTCATTCACGCAATATACACAGGAACGTAATGACTGTAAATACTATACAACCTATACAAATAAACCAACAGACCTTTCAAGTTTTCAAGAATTCTACGAAACCGTAGCATGGCGGCCTGTACACAGCCAGCTAGAATCTTTCCGTCTCAACCACAGCCAGTTGCTGCTCCTTTCTGCTGCTTCAGATAAGTTCTTTACTGTACGACGCAACTCTTGGCCACTGAATCCGACGTCTCTGAGGAACCGGGTTGTAGAGTGTGCCACAAAACCACGACAACCCACTTCCACTGGATAAACCTGGACTCTCCATCCTCGCTGTTCTGCTTCAGTGGCCAGATGAGCATACCGCAGTTTCTTCCTCTCATATGCCTCATCTACCGCATCCTCCCATGGCACTGTTAACTCTATCAGTTGAACAATGCGTGCTGATCCAGACCACAAAACAATATCTGGTCGTAGGTTAGTGGTGGCAATCTCAGGTGGAAAAATAAGCCGTTGATCAAGATCAACCAGCATCTTCCAGTCCCTAGCAGCTTCCAGTTGTCCTGGGCGAGAATTGGTGTTAGCACCTTTTCTTGGTGGTTGCTCGCCTGGGCTGAGGAATATTGTCTTCTGCGTGTAATGTTTTGCTAGAACAGGCGGCAATTTATTGGTCATACTACGCTTGCCTTCCAATGCTAAAGCCAAACATCGCAATACTTGGTCATGGCGCCAAGTAAACAGACCCTGGCTAAGAGCCACCTTACATCCTGTCAAAATGTGCCTTAATGTGGCAGGTGATGAACACAAAGGACAAGATGGATCCCCTCCTACCCAGAGGTTTAGGTTCTGCGGTGATGGGAGAACATCATATGTTGACCTAATAAGGAAACCTCTCGGTTACATATGTAACCCTCGTTCCCTGAGTAGGGAACGGAGACGTTACGTCGGATGACGACGAATGGGGGTTTCGCCTAGAAAGCCAATCATCTTCGTGTATTATAAAACGAGCCAATGGAGATGAAATGCCATGGGTCTGCGGAATTTGCATAGCGTAACTCCGCCCCACCTCGTGGGTATAAAAGGAGGACGCTCGGCAACATGCAGATATGTCTTCGCTGAGGAGCCGAGACTGAACTCAGGCGTCTACCCAGCGGTACAGCGGAAGTGGCAGGGAGACGTAACGTCTCCGTTCCCTACTCAGGGAACGAGGGTTACATATGTAACCGAGACGTTCCCTTTCGTAGTCACTCCGAGTTACGTCGGATGACGACGAATGGGGGTCCCCGTGAAATCACGCCAGCTTCACAGCTGCCTTCCAGTGCCCTGAGAAAGTCTGATCCCCCTGTCGTGATACTGGCACAGACGAAGGAGTCCTACTTAACACAGGAATACCAAGGTACACTGGGAAGCATATCTCAGAGGAGATATGCCGCAGCATGCCTACCCGTAGGGAGGACTTAAGATACACATATGGCCGGAGGGCTACATATGGAGGAACACTGGAGTGACCAGCCCGAGGGGTGGCAACTTTCAACTCCAGGAGGGCAAGGTGGCTTGCCAAGGGAAAGACACATGCTCAAGGAGGCTTACAGTGGAAATACACATGTGGGGGTTACTCAGGGAGGAACCATGCACACGGAGGCACCTAGCCGACGCCCAGGCAATAGACACTGGCGCCAGCGTCAACAGTGCTGGAGGAACTCAGGGCTTCAAAGAGGAAGGCTCACCTGAGGAATAATCGCACGTATCCAGTCCGTGGAGTGGAATGGCGAGCAAGCAAAGACACCTGAGCGGGTCCAGTACTAGCTAACTGAAGCGAGTACACGAGAGGACACAGGCTCCACTCGGAGATTATAGAATCTGGCGAATGTGTTGGGTGTCGCCCAGCCTGCAGCTCTACAAATGTCTGCCAGCGAGGCGCCATGCGCTAGAGCCCAAGAGGAAGCCACACTCCGGGTGGAGTGGGCTGTCACACCAAGGGGGCACGGTCGGCCTTGCTGTTGGTAAGCCAAAGCAATGGCGTCCACTATCCAGTGAGACAACCTCTGCTTTGAGAGAGCCTTTCCCTTCAGTCTCCCACCATAACAGACAAAGAGCTGGTCTGAGGTCCTGAAACACTGCGTTCTGTCTACGTAAGCGCGGAGAGCGCGTACTGGACAGAGCAGTGCCAAGGCTGGGTCTGCCTCCTCCCGGGGCAGCGCTTGCAGGTTCACCACCTGGTCCCGGAAGGGAGTGGTGGGAACCTTGGGCACATATCCAGGCCGGGGTCTCAGGATCACGTGAGAGTGTCCGGGCCCGAATTCCAGGCACGCTTCGTCAACGGAGAATGCGTGCAGGTCCCCTACCCTCTTGATGGAGGCCAATGCAACCAGGAGCGCTGTCTTCATAGACAGGAACTTAAGCTCAACTGATTGCAGAGGCTCAAAGGGAGCCCTCTGCAGGGCATTTAAGACCACTGAGAGGTCCCAAGAGGGAACGAGAGGAGGGCGAGGAGGATTCAGTCTCCTCGCTCCTCTCAGGAACCTGACGATCAGGTCGTGCTTCCCCAGAGACTTACCTTGAACTGCTTCGTGATATGCGGCGATAGCGGCCACATACACCTTCAGGGTGGAGGGAGACAGCCTTCGCTCCAACCCATCTTGCAGGAAGGAAAGCACGACAGAGATCGAGCATCTCCTGGGGTCTTCTCGACGAGAAGAGCACCAGTTGACGAAGAGGTTCCACTTCAACGCATAGACATGTCTCGTGGACGATGCTCTAGCTGAAGTGATGGTAGCCGCCACCGCTGGTGGCAGGGTACTCAAACCTGCCTCGTCCCGTCCAGGAGCCACACGTGGAGCCTCCAGAGATCGGGTCGAGGGTGCCAAAGGGTGCCCCGTCTCTGAGAAAGGAGATCCTTCCTCAGAGGAATTGGCCAAGGAGGTGCTGTCGCGAGGAGTACCAGTTCGGAGAACCAGGTCCGGGTGGGACAATGCGGCGCAACCAGAATGAGCTGCTCCTCGTCCTACTTGATCTTGCACAAGGTCTGTGCGAGAAGGCTCACTGGGGGAAACGCATATTTGCGTAGGCCCCGCGGCCAGCTGTGCGCCAGAGCATCCGTGCCGAGAGAGCCCTCGGACAGGGAATAGAACAGGGCGCAATGGGTCGAGTCGTGAGAGGCAAACAGATCTATCTGTGCGTCCCCGAACTGGTCCCAAATCAGCTGAACCGACTGGGGATGAAGTCTCCATTCGCCGGAGATGGGCCGAAACCGTGACAGCTCGTCGGCTGCAAAGTTCAAATCTCCCGGAATGTAGATAGCACGGAGGGACCTCAGGTGCTTCTGACTCCATAAGAGGAGGTGGCGTGCGAGTTGCGTCATACGGCGGGAGCGTAGACCACCCTGACGGTTGATGTACGCTACAGTCGCGGTATTGTCTGAACGGACTAGTACGTGTTGACCCCTGAGCAACGTGAGGAAACGGTGCAGGGCAAGGTGTACTGCCAGCAACTCGAGGCAATTGACGTGCAAAAGGCGCTGGGGTCCTGTCCAGGAGCCCGCAGCAGCATGTCCGTTGCACATGGCGCCCCAACCAGTGGAAGAGGCATCTGTGGAGACAACAACATGCCTGGAAACTCGTTCTAGGGGAACTCCGGCCCGTAGAAAGCTGAGGTTCCTCCACGGAGTGAAGGACTGATGGCAGGTCGGAGTCACTGGGACTCGGAACGTGCCGTGATGCCATGCCCACCTCGGGACTCGATCGCGAATCCACAGCTGAAGCGGTCTCATATGAAGCAATCCGAGCGGCGTTGCCGCGGCTGCGGATGCCATATGCCCCAGGAGCCTCTGAAACAATTTCAGTGGGACCGCACTCTTGCCATCGAACTGTCGAAGACAAGTCAGCAGCGAGTGTGCGCGCTCGCTCGTAAGCTGCGCGGACATGGCGACCGAGTCGATCTCCATACCGAGAAAAGAGATCCTCTGCACGGGGCAGAGTTTGCTCTTCTCCCAGTTGACCCGAAGGCCCAGACGGGCTAGGTGCCGAAGCACAAGATCCCTGTGTTCGCAAACCTGGTCTCGAGAGTGAGCTAGGATCAGCCAGTCGTCGAGATAGTTCAGGATGCGAACCCCGTGTTCCCGAAGGGGAACAAGGGCAGCCTCGACGATCTTTGTGAAGACGCGAGGAGACAGGGCTAGCCCGAAGGGGAGAACCGCGTACTGGTATGCCTGCCCCTCGAAAGCAAATCGTAGGAACGGTCTGTGTCGAGGTAAGATGGAGACATGAAAGTAGGCGTCCTTCAGGTCTATCGCTGCAAACCAATCCCGTGGCCGCACACATTCGAAAATGCGTTTGGCCGTGAGCATCTTGAACGGCAGCCTGTGAAGGGAGCGGTTCAAGACGCGCAGATCCAGGATCGGCCGTAACCCACCGGACTTCTTGGGGACAATGAAGTACGGAATGTAAAACCCTGACTTCATCTCGGCTGGACTGACAGTCTCGATTGCACCCTTCGCCAGCAGGGTGGCAACCTCCGCTCTCATGATAGGGGCATTGCCACCGACCATAGTGAAGCGAACTCCCCTGAAGCGGGGAGGAGACCGTGCGAACTGAATCGCATAGCCGAGCCTGATAGTTTGGGCGACCCAGCGAGAAAGGCTGGGAAGCTCCAACCAAGCTGTCAGATACTGAACCAGCGGGGTCATACGAACCACAGGCGTCCCCCCGGAGGGGCAGCGAAGCGGAGTGACCAGCCCAGGCGAGGGTGGCAAAGCGGCCCGGTGCGGGGGCGCGGTCATGCTCCGCGTCCTGACAGAGGAGACCAGGGAAGGACCAGCGTTCCACGGGGGTCTGCTCTGCCAGGGGTCTGGCGATAGATGGGGACGAGAGTGGTGAGGTCCGGAGACGGCACACACTGTCGTCCGCACCCTCCGGGACAGAGGGGGACGGGAGTGGCGAGGCCCGGAGGCGGCACACACTGCGGTCCGAGAACTCTGTGACAGAGAGGGATGAGAGCGGCGAGGCCCGGGGGCGTCACGCACTGTCAACCGGCTCTGTGTGCTCAGTGATGGGTGTATTGGTTCTTTCTTTGACCATAATAGGGTACTGCCCACCCGTGGACTCAGAACAAAAGATTCTCCCCCGGCCCTCCGCCGGGGGAAGGAGGGGGCCTGCAACCACCTCCTGGGAAAAAACCGACACCATCACTGAGCAGCCCGTCTCAGGAGCGCCGCTTAGCCTGGCGTTTAGCAGGGCTGGAGAGGGCTGGAGAGGGGCTGTGAGAGGGGGAGAGGGGCAGGGCTGGAGAGGGCTGTGGCGCCTTCCTGCGGCCTCCTCCACGACGCGGCCCGGGTGAAGGCTGCTGCTGGGGCCGTGCGGAGGCTGCTGCTGGGGCCGTGCGGGAGGGGAGGGAGCCACAGGAGGGCGCCCTCGGCGGCGAGCAGTCTGAGGTGTCTGTACCGACGGCTGGGTGGAGGCAGCAGCAGGCCGTCGGGGCAGAATATGTTTAATCGCCTCAGACTGCTTCTGTGCGGTTGAGAACTGCTGGGCAAAGTCCTCAACCGCTCCGCCGAAGAGGCCGGCCTGGGATATGGGGGCGTCGAGCAGACGGGTACGCTCGGCGTCCCGCATATCAGCCAGGTTCAGCCATAGGTGACGCTCCTGGACCACAGAGGTGGCCATCACCTGACCCAGGGAGCGTGAGGCCACTTTCCTCGCTCGGAGAGCGAGGTCAGTGGCGGCACGCAGCTCATTGAAGAGCCCTGGGTCAGTCCCCGCCTCGTGCATATCTCTGAGCAGCTGGGCCTGGTAGACCTGCAAGGTGCTCATCGCATGCAGAGCGGCAGCCGCCTGTCCTGCAGCTCTGTGAGACCTCGCCACTAGGGTGGACGAGAATCTACAGGCCTTGGACGGGTGCTTAGGATTACCACGAGATGAAGCACTCTGAGGACATAGTTGCATGGCAACAGAGCGTTCAACCGGGGGAATCCCAGTGTACCCATGGGCGGCTGCCCCATCGAGGGGAGGAAAAGCGGAGAAAGCTGACGAACGTACACGGGAGGTAAAGGGAGCCTTCCATGATTTCGTCAACTCCTCATGCACCTCCGGGAAGAATGGCATTGGGGTTGGCTGTGGCCGTGAGGCGGCAGCCGCACCCAAAAACCAATCATCCAACCGCGAGCGCTCAGGGCAGGGCGGAGGGTTCCACTCAAGCCCGATGCTCGCGGCGGCCCGGGAGAGCATGGCCGTCATCTCGGGATCTGATACGGGCAACACTGGAGCTCCAGAAGGAGGCAACGCAGCCGCATCGTCACTTCCCGATGACTCTTGCCCGCCTTGTGATGCCGCGATCGACATCGAGTCTTCCTCTGGAGCGCCGAATGAAACACGCGGGGCATCGAAGGATGAACCCGGTAGAATCACCGCAGCACTCGCGGGTTGCAACACTGTAGAGGGGGGCGTGGTCCGAGGACGCATCGTCGATTGTCCCACACCGTAACCCTCAAGTCACCCTGTCCACCAGCCGAAGTACAGCCTCTCGTGGAGGATGTAGATCGGGGTGTGGATGAGGGGACTCTCTCTCGAATGAGATCATTGAGTCTAGACCTCAGTGTTGCGATGGCCATGTTCCCACAGAAGGAACATGAGTCATCCACAAGCGCTGCTTTAGCGTGCTCTAAGCCCAAACATGCAAAGCAGCGATTGTGCCCATCAAAGGAAGACAGGAAACGACCGCACCCAGAAGAACACGGGCGAGACATCTTTAAAAAGACGTGCCACGTGCAGCTCTTTTAGAGAAAAAACTCAGCGATGCTGAGGCGACCAGGGAGAAACACACGGACTGGCAGATCACTGCTCAGATCGCAGGCAATGTGAACTCGCTGGGTACCGCCGTCACACCAACACCAGAGAGTTCGCTCGTCACAGAAGATGAAGTCAGGATTGGCTTGTGGAGTGAAGAGAAGCTCTTGGCTCCGAAGCGAAAACATATCTGCATGTTGCCGAGCGTCCTCCTTTTATACCCACGAGGTGGGGCGGAGTTACGCTATGCAAATTCCGCAGACCCATGGCATTTCATCGCCATTGGCTCGTTTTATAATACACGAAGATGATTGGCTTTCTAGGCGAAACCCCCATTCGTCGTCATCCGACGTAACTCGGAGTGACTACGAAAGGGAACTGATCCTACTCTCTTCCATTGACCAAAGGTCTTGCCAGCCCATTTTGCGTTGTTCCACACTCTCCCATCTCATCCACTCTCCCTGCTTGGCCTGGGAAATGGCCTTTATACATCTCATCCTCTCCTCCTGCTTTCGCACCTCGTTGACTACCAGCTTCCTCCTTTGGGCTGGGCCTGCCTTGTGCCATTTAGGAGGAGCTAAACTGAGCCCAAAACCCCCTCTTCCATGCTGTACCTGTCCCACGATATCCCCAATTTGAAGGTCAGCCTTTGCCTCTACTACAGATTTCTTTGCTGACCACTTTCTACCAGTTTTTACCACAGGGGCTGCCTCCCTTACACATTTGTCGCGTGACTCTGCTAAAGTCATTTCCAGTCTGACCTTGGCACACTTAAACTCCTCGGTTAAAGCAGAGACTGGCAGCTGCAATACTCCTTTACTATAAAGTCCCACTCTGCTGAGGCAGCGTGGAACTCCCAACCATTTCCTGATGTATGAACTTATTAACGCTTCCAGCTTAACCACTGTTGTCAAAGAAACCTCATACACAGTCAGTGGCCACAGCAACCTTGGCAGTAGACCAAACTGAAAGCACCAGAGTTTCAGTTTGCCTGGTAGAGCACAGCTGTTTATGCTCTTCAACCCTTCCACTGCTTGTCGTCTAACTTCTCCCACTCGAACTGTGTCCTTTAGATCCCCATCGTACCATCTCCCTAGACTCTTCACTGGCTTCTGAGAAACTGTTGGTATTGCCTCACCATTAATGAAGAATGTTTTATCTACTACCTTGCCTTTAATTATGGAGATGCTCCTTGATTTAGAGGGCTTAAATTGCATTCGTGCCCATTCAATATTATCTGTTAACTTCCCCAATAACCGATTAGTGCAGGCTACCGTTGTAGTCATGGTGGTCATGTCATCCATGTATGCTCTGATTGGTGGTAGTCGCATCCCAGAAGCCAAGCGCTCTCCTCCTACTACCCATTTTGATGCCCTAATGATTACTTCCATTGCCATGGTAAAAGCCAGTGGAGAAATGGTGCATCCTGCCATTATTCCAACCTCTAAGCATTGCCATGTAGTGCTGAATTCTGGAGTTGAGAAACTAAATTGCAAATCTCCAAAATAGGCTTTCACTAAATTTGTTATCGACATCGGTACCCTGAAAAAATCAAATGGTGCCCAAAGAAGCTCATGTGGCACTGAACCATATGCATTAGCCAAATCCAGGAATGTCACGTGGAGCTCCTTCCTCTCCTTTTTTGCTGATTGAATTCGTTGCCAGATAACACTGATGTGTTCTAAGCATCCTGAGAATCCTGGAATGCCCGCTTTTTGAACTGAAGTGTCAATGAAGCCATTCTTTAATAGGTAGGTTGACAATCTCTGAGCAATAATGCTGAAGAAAATCTTGCCTTCGACGTTTAATAGTGAAATAGGGCGAAACTGACTGATGCTTGTAGCATCTTTTTCTTTGCGTATAAAGACTCCCCCTGCTCTGCGCCATGCTCTAGGTACAACCTGCTTTTCCCAAGCCACTTTTATCAATTTCCACAGAATTCGTAGAACTCCTGAAGCACTCTTGTACACTCTGTACGGAACTCCATTAGGCCCTGGAGATGATGAAGCCCTTGCCTTTCTCACAACCTGCTCTATCTCTTTCCACTTAGGTGCACAGACCTCCATTTGGTATTCTGGTGGATTGACAGGTGGGATGTCTGACAGAATAGACATAGGCTTATGCCTTTTTGCATCTGTATGTGTTTCCTCCAAATATCTCTCTAGCTCAACCCTAGATGCTTTTAAAGTGCCATTCTTCTCACTGGTGAATAACTTCTTTGCGAATTTGAATGGATCTTTATAGAAATTAGCCCTCGCACGCTCCTTCTTTTTGTAGCGTTTCCGTAGGCGCTCAGCTCTGCGTAATGTTGCAAGCTTATCTTTTATGGCCCTTTGTAAGAGATTGAGTCCCTCCTTCTGACTTTGTTCCGCTCTTTTCCATTGCTTCCTTAGCTGTCTCCTTTCTCTAACTAACCCTTCAATTTTCTGCTGCCGTCTAGACAATCCAGGAGTAGTTTGTACTTTTTCCTTCCTTTTTTCCACACCAAACCTCTCACTTCCATATGCGTAAATGATGTCCCCAAATTTATCCAGCTTCTTTTCAACTGTACCAGTTAATCTTTCTAATGCAAAGCATAGATCTGTGTTTACCGTGTCCCATGCAGTTTTCTCACAAGCTCTTGGCCATCTAACTCCAGGCCTATGCCCGTTGAGGTTCTTTTCTCTCTTATGCTGGTTAGTCTGACCGGGTTCACAAGAATCAATGTGTTCATCACTAACTGTGCAAACCCTCCTCTCCTCTATGACAGGGGTGCTGATATCCTGCGAACTGTGGTTTGCTTCCTGTCGCTGGATTTCATTCGACTGACTTGACTGACTTCGTAAGAAGTACTGATCAATGCGAGAACCTTGTCCCTTCTCCCTCAAGCATTTCATTTTCCCTTGATGAATCTTCAAACCCCTGACCGTTGTCGCCTTGCTCCAGCCACAGACACAAGCTTGGAGTTCAATGGCTTTGCTAACCACAGAACCTGAACTAGTCTTTTGTGAAGTACTCTCTATACTCATATCCGTTTCCATTCCAAAGTCGTTAACCATGTTGTCCACCATTGAGTCATCTTCCGCCCCTGCTCTCGCAGACTCTAGGGGTATTTTCCTCTTTAATTTTTCAGAAGCCTTGGGCGGGTGTCTCCAGCATCCTGTAAACACAGAGCTGGATACTGCCGACAAGGGTAGCTAACCCTTACCAGCCCCATTGGGGTCTCTTTCCTCCTGTCAGCTGTCTCTCCAGGCTGTCACAAGGTCTTTCCCTTGTTGCCAGCAGCAATATTCACCGCAGTCACTGGACGTATCCAGATCTTCAAAAATGATTAGGTAGAAAGATAGATAGATTAGTTAGAAAGAAAAAAAGATGGATTAGTTAGAAATAAAGAAAGATGATTAGTTAGAAAGAAAGAAAGATTAGTTAGAAAGAAAGAACGATAGATTCGTTAGAAAGAAAGAAATATAGATAGATTAGTTAGAAAGAAAGATAGATTAGTTAGAAAGAAAGATAGAAAGAAAGAACGACAGATTAGTTAGAAAGAAAGAAATATAGATAGATTAGTTAGAAAGAAAGATAGATTAGTTAGAAAGAAAGAAAGATAGATAAATTAGTTAGAAAGAAAGAAAGATTAGTTAGAAAGAAAGATGGATTTGTTAGAAAAAAGAAAGATTAGTTAGAAAGAAAGATAGATAGATTAGTTAGAAAGACAGAAAGATGGATTAGTTAGAAAGATGGATTAGTTAGAAAGAAAGAAAGATTAGTTAGAAAGAAAGAAAGAAAGAAAGAAAGAAAGAAAGAAAGAAAGAAAGAAAGAAAGAAAGAAAGAAAGAAAGATAGATATATAGATTAGTTAGAAAGAAAGATAGATTAGTTAGAAAGAAAGAAAGATAGATTAGTTAGAAAGAAAGAAAGATTAGTTAGAAACAAAGAAAGATAGATAGATTAGTTAGAAAGAAAGAAAGATTAGTTAGAAAGAAATAAATATTAGTTAGAAAGAAAGAAAGATTACCTAGAAATAAATAAATATTAGTTAGAAAGAAAGATGGATTTGTTAGAAAAAGGAAAGATTAGTCAGAAAGAAAGAAAGATGGATTAGTTAGAAAGAAATATGGATTAGCTAGAAAGAAAGAAAGAAAGAAACATGGATTAGTTAGAAAGAAAGAAAAATTAGTTAGAAGGAAAGAAAGAGAAAGAAAGAAAGGTAGCTTAAGAAAGATTAGTTAGAAAGAAAGGAAGATAGATAAGTTAGAAAGAAAAAAGAGAAAGAAAGAAAGATTAGTTAGAAAGAAAGATTGATAGATTAGTTAGAAAGAAAGATAGATTAAGTAGAAAGAAAGAAAGAAAGAAAGATTAGTCAGAAAGAAAGAAAGAAAGATAGATTAGTTAGAAAGAAAGATAGATTAGTTAGAAAGAAAGAAAGATAGATTGGTTAGAAAGAAAGATTAGTTAGAAAGAAAGATAGATAGATTAGTTAGAAAGAAAGATAGATAGATTAGTTAAAAGAAAGAAAGATTAGTTAGAAAGAAATAAAGATTAGTTAGAAAGAAAGATGGATTTGTTAGAAAAAAGAAAGATTAGTTAGAAAGAAAGATAGATTAGTTAGAAAGAAAGATTAGTTAGAAAGAAAGAAAGAAAGAAAGAAAGAGAAAGAAAGATAGATAGATTAGTTAGAAAGAAAGATGGATTAGTTAGAAAGAAAGAAAGAATGATGGATTAGTTAGAAAGAAAGATTAGTTACAAAGAAAGGAAGATAGGTAAGTTAGAAAGAAAGAAAAAGAAAGATAGATAGATTAGTTCGAAAGAAAGATAGATAGATTAAGTAGAAAGAAAGAAAGAAAGATTAGTTAGAAAGAAAGAGATTAGTAAGAAAGATAGATTAGTTAGAAAGAAAGAAAGATAGATTGGTTAGAAAGAAAGAAAGATTATTTAAAAAAAAGATAGATAGATTAGTTAGAAAGAAAGATAGATGGATAGATAGATAGATTAGTTAAAAAGAAAGAAAGATTAGTTAGAAAGAAATAAAGATTATGTAGGTGGTTGCAAAGTATTTTGGTTGGTTGCTAGGGTTTTCTTGGTGGTTGCTAGGCAGTTGCTAGGGTGTTCTGGGTGGATGCTATGGTGTTGCTAGGGGTTTCTAGGCTATTTTGGGTGGTTGCTATGGTGTTGCTAGGTTGTTTTAAGGTATTTTGTGTGGTTGCTAGGGTGTTCTGGGTGGTTGCTAGGCAGTTGCTAGGGTGTTCTGGGTAGTTTCTATGGTTTTGCTAGGGTGTTCTAGGCTATTTTGGGTGGTTGCTATGGTGTTGCTAGGTTGTTTTAAGGTATTTTGTGTGGTTGCTAGGGTGTTCTGGATGGTTGCTAGGCAGTTGCTAGGGTGTTCTATGCTATTTTGGGTGGTTGCTATGTGTTACTAGGGTGTTCTAAGGTATTTTGGTTGGTTACTAGGGGTTTCTGGGTGGCTGTTAGGTGGTTGCTAGGGTGTTCGCTATGGTGTTGCTAGGGTGCTCTAAGGTATTTTGTGTGGTTGCTATGGTGTTGCTAGGGTGTTTTAAGGTATTTTGGGTGGTTGCTAGGGTGTTATGGGTGGTTGCTAGGCAGTTGCTAGGGTATTTTGGGTGGTTACTATCGTGTTGTTAGGGTGTTCTAGGCTATTTTTGGTGGTTGCTATAGTGTTGCTAGGGTGTTTTAAGGTATTTTGGGTGGTTGCAGGGTGTTCTGGGTGGTTGCTATGGTGTTGCTAGGGTGTTATGGGTTGTTGCTAGGCAGTTGCTTGGGTGTTCTTGGTGGTTGCTAGGGGGTTCTAGGGTATTTTGTGTGGTTGCTATGGTGTTGCTGCTTCACTGCTGCTCGCCCTGCGATCGACTGCTTTTGTCAGCCTCGTTGCCTGATGTGAGTTTGTTTGTTTTCCCGTCTATCGTGCGTCACTGTTACAACTCGGACTGTTGGCCATTATACGGCTGGAACCGCAAATACGGTTTGAACATTGATTGTTGGTCGTAGAGCGAGACACTGCTTCACTGCTGCTCGCCCTGCGATCGACTGCTTTTGTCAGCCTCGTTGCCTGCTGTGAGTTTGTTTGTTTTCCCGTCTATCGTGCGTCACTGTTACAACTCGAACTGTTGGCCATTATAAGGCTGGAACCGCAAATACAGTTTGAACATTGATTGTTGGTCGTAGAGCGAGACACTGCTTCACTGCTGCTCGCCCTGCGATCGATTGCTTTTGTCAGCCTCGTTGCCTGCTGTGAGTTTGTTTGTTTTCCCGTCTATCGTGCGTCTACATTACACCCATACCACTAAAAAGACGGTTTTTACCCAAGACTGGAGTCATAAATTAGTATAAATATTAATAGCATCACTGGTTGCATCATTGCTAACTTACTGTCCATCTGTTAAAATGGCGAATATATCAGGTGTATGTTATCTACCTTTTGGTGCAGATGAGAACAAATCTGAATTGCTCGCGGTGCAGTCTGAATTAGAAGCTGTTGAAAAGCAGATCCGTGACCTTCTAGAGAGACAAGCTGAGCTGAGAGACCGGCGTTTAGCTCTTGAAACATCACTCGCTGATGCACACGGATCAGTGATTAACGTTAGTAACCCGCTGACGCTGACCTCGTCTACTCCGTGCGTTTCTCAGCATTGGTCCCGAGCGTCCAGGTCACGATCAGCCATGGTTTCATTCACTCCGGCTCCAACACACCACCACGAAGCCTGGGTGGTTCCGCGGAAGCCGCGAGCCAGGACAAGAATCTTTTCGCCCCTCCCGGTTTTCGAGATCTCCACTCAGAACCGATTCTCCCCTCTTCGTGAAACGGAACGCGATGCTGTGATCATCGGCGATTCCACCGTCCGACACGTCCACGCTACGTTAGGTAAAAGTAAGGTGCACAGTCACTGCTTTCCTGGTGCTCGTGTTCTCGATATCACTGCGCGGGTAACTGAGATCTTGAACGGTGACGAGCGCGTCGGAGCTGTTGTGCTGCACGTGGGAGCTAACGACATTAGGCTGCGACAGACGGAGGTTCTGAAGAAAGACTTCAGGAGCCTTATCGATACGGTATGCAGCACATCACCTGAAACATCGATTATTGTGTCTGGACCGCTTCCTATGTACCGACGAGGGCATGAAAAGTTCAGTAGATTATTCGCGCTAAATGAATGGTTATTGTCATGGTGCAATGAGCAGAAACTGATTTTTGTAAATAATTGGAATCTGTTTTGGGAGCGACCAAGGCTCTTCCGCGCTGATGGCTTACACCCAAGTAGAATCGGGGCAGATCTTCTGTCGGATAACATCTCCAAGATGTTAAATACGGTTTGACTAGTAACCAAAAATCCAAATCACAGTCTCTACTGCACCAATTTAATTGATATTAATACTAGTGTAGAACATTGCATAGAAACTGTGTCTATTCCTCGTTTACTAAGATCAAATAATAAATCTACTGCGGGATCTAGAAAAAATCTAATTGTTATTAAAACAAAAAATCTCGCTAGTAGTGAACAAAAACAATTTCTAAAGCTAGGTCTCCTAAACATTAGATCGCTCACACCCAAGGCGGTTATTGTAAATGGAATGGTCACAGATAATAATTTCGATGTTCTGTGCCTTACTGAAACCTGGCTTAAACCAAATGATTATTTCGGTCTAAATGAGTCTACTCCGCCAGGATACTGTTATAAGCATGAGCCCCGTCTGATCTGTCGTGGCGGTGGTGCTGCAACAATTTACAGAGATACCCTTAATGTTACTCAGAAAACTCGTCATAGGTTTAATTCGTTTGAAGTGCTTGTGCTAAATGTTACGCTCTTAGATGTAAGAAAAAAATCCCTATTATCTCTAGCATTGGCTACCGTATATAGACCTCCAGGGCCTTACGCCAATTTCCTAAAAGAGTTTGCTGACTTTCTATCAGATCTTTTGGTCAACGTCGATAAAGCATTAATTGTTGGAGATTTTAACATACACATAGATAATTTAAATGATGCGTTAGGGGTTGCGTTTACAGATTTATTAAACTCCTTCGGGGTCAAGCAAAATGTCACCGGACCAACTCATCGTCTTAATCATACACTCGATTTAATTATATCATATGGAACCGATCCAACCGATATAGATATTGTACCGCAAAGTGATGATGTCACTGACCACTACTTGGTAACTTGCATATTATGCACTGCTATAATATGTCATGCTGCGCCACGTTATCGACCAGGTAGAACAATTCGTCCATCCACCATAGATCATTTCTCAAATAGCTTATCTGATCTGTCCCAGCTGCTGCCTGAACCCATACAAACAGATGAACTAGACGAACTAACTAGCACTATGAGCTCCATTCTCTCTAGAACATTGGATATTGTTGCACCCATTAGATTAAAAAAGGTCAGAGAAAAAAGTATAGCACCATGGTACAATAATACTACGTATGTTTTAAAGTGAGAAACCCGTAATTTAGAGCGTAAATGGAAAAAAACTAATTTAGAGGTCTTCAGAATCGCATGGAAAGACAGTATGTCACGTTATAAAAAGGCCCTTAAAACGGCCAGGGCGGAAAAAGTTTCAGTCTGGATTCAGGCCACATCATAGCACTGAAACTGCGCTTGTTAGAATCACAAATGATTTACTTTTAGCTTCGGACCAAGGCTGTATCTCAGTACTAGTTTTACTTGATCTTAGTGCTGCGTTCGATACTATAGATCACACAATACTCTTAGATCGACTACAAAATTACACTGGTGTTCAAGGACAAGCATTAAGCTGGTTCAGGTCATACTTATCTGACCGCTACCATTTCGTCTACTTAAATGGAGAAAAATCGATTATAACTTCGGCAAACTATGGAGTGCCGCAGGGATCTGTGTTAGGCCCTTTATTATTCTCAATATATATGCTGCCACTTGGTAATATTCTAAGGAAACATGGAATTAGTTTCCATTGTTATGCTGATGACACTCAAATATATATTTCATCACGGCCAGATGAATACGCTAAATTATCCAAATTGACAGATTGTGTTAATGATATAAAAGATTGGATGACGCGTAATTTTCTTTTATTAAATCCAGACAAGTGTCACCGGGCCGGAACGGGCCCCTTGTTAACGTACCACCTCGAGGAGTTTATCCAGAGACACCACAGACGGACAACAGGGTAAGTAACAAAAGTTCAATTTTATTGAATTAAAATCCTATGTACTAAAACACTTGGTGGAAGAATTCCAGCTATGCTTTCCTCTATCCAGCAAAGGTGGGGAGGACTTGGCGCAACAGTCGCAACCCAACGGGTAACGGAGCCGGGACGTCGACTCGATCGTTCTTCTGCGGTCAATACTGGTAAGTAGCCACAACAGAGTTCACAACGGTCCTTCTCCGAATGAGCACGGCAGACAATGCAACAGGCTGTGGCAAGCGACTTTCGTACAGCGGCTTCTCTTCGGAGCAGACAGCAGCAGACAACAGATAACGGAACAGACGTTGGTAAGAGATCTTCACCCAGCGACTCTTCAGAACAGACAGCAACAGACTGTGGTAAGAACGTTTATACAGCAGCTTAACTCCAGAGCAGGCAGTGGAGACTGTGGTAAGACACTTTCACCCAGCGGCTTAACTTCAGAGCAGGCAGTGGAGCAGTCAGCGGACGATGGGACAGGTGTTAGTAAGAGGTCTTCACCCAGCGGCTCTTCTTCAAAGCAGACGGCCACAAACTGTGGTAAGAAACGTTCATACAACCGCTTAACTTCAGGGCAGACAGTGGAGCAGTTAGCGGATAGTGGAACAGACGTTGGTAAGAGATCTTCTCCCGGCGACTCTTCAGAACAGACAGCAACAGACTGTGGTGAGAACGTTTATACAACCGCTTAACTTCAGAGCAGGCAATGGAGACTGTGGTAAGACACTTTCACATAGCAGCTTAACTTCAGAGCAGGCATTGGAGACTGTGGTAAGACACTTTCACACAGCAGCTTAACTTCAGAGCAGGCAGTGGAGACTGTGGTAGGACACTTTCACACAGCAGCTTAACTTCAGAGCAGGCAGTGGAGACTGTGGTAGGACACTTTCACACAGCAGCTTAACTTCAAAGCAAGCAGTGGAGACTGTAGTAAGACGCTTTCACACAGCAGCTTAACTTCAGAGCAGGCAGTGGAGACGTCAGCGGACGATGGGACAGATGTTATTAAGGGATCTTCACCCAGCGGCTCCTCTTCAAAGCAGACAGCAGCAAACTGTGGTAAGAAACGCTCATACAACCGCTTAACTTCAGAGCAGACAGTGGAGCAGTTAGCGGATAATGGAACAGACGTTGGTAAGAGATCTTCGCCCAGCGACTCTTCAGAACAGACAGCAACAGACCGTGGTAAGAACGTTTATACAGCAGCTTAACTTCAGAGCAGGCAGTAGAGACTGTGATTAGTCACCTTCACACAACAGCTTAACTTCAAAGCAGGCAGTGGAGCAGTCAGCGGACGATGGGACAGATGTTATTAAGAGATCTTCACCCAGCGGCTCCTCTTCAAAGCAGACAGCAACAAACTGTGGTAAGAAACGCTCATACAACCGCTTAACTTCAGAGCAGACAGTGGAGCAGTTAGCGGATAATGGAACAGACGTTGGTAAGAGATCTTCGCCCAGCGACTCTTCAGAACAGACAGCAACAGACCGTGGTAAGAACGTTTATACAGCAGCTTAACTTCAGAGCAGGCAGTAGAGACTGTGGTTAGACACCTTCACACAACAGCTTAACTTCAAAGCAGGCAGTGGAGCAGTCAGCGGACGATGGGACAGATGTTATTAAGAGATCTTCACCCAGCGGCTCCTCTTCAAAGCAGACAGCAACAAACTGTGGTAAGAAACGTTCATACAACCGCTTAACTTCAGGGCAGACAGTGGAGCAGTTAGCGGATAATGGAACAGACGTTGGTAAGAGATCTTCACAATAGTTCCTACACAACACACGCTGTATCAACAATGGTTAGATGGGTTTCTCCAGCTCAAACCTCACAAACCTGCCCACTGGGGCTAACGGGTGGAAGCAGAATTATACACCCACACTTGTGCATGCAGTAAGTCACTTCAAAGAATCACACGTGTTCACTTCACACTAAGCACTGCAGTTCACATCAACTCACAGTGAATAAGGCTCCCACTCGCGGCCCCGGCCGGCGTCCTCTCCCATTGATGGATCTAATACACAGCACAGTTAGGATTACAACTGCACAGCCATTACGGTCAATATCTTGACTAATTTAGAGCCACTGTCCACTGGTTGATACACCCAAACGAAGATTGAAGATACAGGGACTTCACAAAAGAATATCTGAGAGACACTTAACTGCTGCTTGGGCCGTGTGGATGCTCAGCCACTCGTTAATCCTTGTCACTCTCACGTTATGAATCCATTATTCCAATTCCCCGGAATGCCGAACATTAAGGACTGCCTTCCCGCTCTGTTACTCTCTCCCGCTCTGTTACCCTTCCTTCACGCCAGATTGGCCTTTTTATAATCCCTGTAATAGATACGTGTCCCAATCGCTGTCCGCTTTCCTCCTCCCGCACAGCTGACGCTTGTCTCGTCATTTAGAAGTTACGCCCGGACGCAATACATGGGGAAAACCCCGGAACCGGCTTGGTGTCTCACTAAATCCGCTCCCACTAGGAAACATTTCCGGGAATAATAGTTCCTTTTGGTTCGTCGCCCGGTGACATCCTCCCACACTATTTCGGTCTAGTCCCTAGACCGGGGAAGCCGAAACCCAATCTCCGTACCTCTCGGGGGGTTGACCTCGCGTCTCTCGTTGGGAGCGTCTAGGGGGCGAGACAGGGTCCACTCTTCTCACATCCATATCTGGGCCCCTTGGGACCACAGCCCACCCCACCAGGGGTAGTCTCGGAGGCACAGAGACTGCCGGAATACCTGCCGTGGGCTTCGGATAATTTGGGCAAGGGCGCAGTAGGTTCCGATGCAACACCCGCTCCGGACCAGACTTCCCTTCGGGCCGAACGGTGTATACCGGTTGGTGAGGTCTTTGTTGTCGCTCCACCACATACGGCTGGGCCTCCCAACGATCTCCAAGCTTCCCTTTTCCTTGGCGCCGATTGTCCCGTATAAGTACCCGCTCTCCCGGTAACAAGGGAGCCTCTCGAGCCGTCCGGTCGTACAGCCTCTTATTTTTAGTGGCCGCCCTACTGATTCGGTCAGTGACTCGTTGGTAGGCCACATGGAGCTGCTGGTGATGCCGATTCACCCAACCCGTAAGACTCGGACGCTCTGCCACCATAGCCGTCCCCCAGAGCAGATCCATGGGCAGGCGCACATGTCTCCCGAACATCAGATAGGTGGGGGCATAGCCGGTGGTACTATGCACACTATTATTGTACGCCTGCGTCAGGGCAGGGAGGTTATCCATCCAATGGCTCTGATGGTCTGTGTCCAGGGTTCCTAATAGGCTCAGAAGGGTCTGATTAAACCGTTCGCACCCTCCGTTGCCTTGAGGGTGGTACGGAGTGGTGTGGGTCTTCTTACACCCATAGAGCCGGCACAGTTCCTCCACCACCTTGGACTCGAAATTTGGCCCCTGATCAGAATGTAGGGTTTCCGGACATCCAAACGGTTGAAACACCGACCTCCAGAGGGCATTCACAGTAGTGATCGCTGTCTGGTCTAGAGTTGGAATCGCCCAGGCATACTTTGTGAATAGATCCGTCACCACCAAGATATTCTGGAAACGATCAGTGGGTCGGCTCAGCGTCAGATAATCCATAGCCACAATGTGTAAGGGGGCCTTAGGGCACAATGGAACCAGAGGGGCCCTCACCTCTCTCCGGGCCTTGAAGAGCATGCAGCGAGGGCATCCCTGAATGAACAAGTTCACTGACGCCTCCATCCCAGACCAATAGAAGCATCTCCGCAGCAGGGACACCGTCCTCTCCTGCCCCTGGTGTCCCAACTGGGCATGATAAGCTTTTAACAGCGGAAGAATCTGACCTTGCGGTACTACCACCTGGAGCACAGCTTCGTGGGTTACCGGGTCCTGGACAGAGCGACAAACCACTCCATCTTTTAAGCAGAGACGCTCCCGTTGTCCAAGAAGCTTCTTCACTACCCGTGTATGAGTCCGTCTCTCTGCTGCTCCAAGAGGCATCCCCCGTTCCAGACAAGACCGTACCACCACCAGATCGCCATCCTCCTTTTGCCGTTCTGTCCATCGCTGTGGGTCCCAGCCCCAACTAGCAGGGGTTTCCTCCGGATGAACTCCGGACGCCTCTACCACTCCTACCATCAGTTCCTCCTCATGCTCAGCCAACCGCCTCGGCGGGGGGCCACCGGTATCAGAAACCGGGAGTCTGGATAGAACGTCAGCATTAGTATGCTCTCGGCCCGGTCGATACTGCAGCTGGTAGTCATAATTGGCCAGCTGAGCTACCCACCGCTGTTCGACTGCCCCCAGCTTGGCCGTACGCAAGTGTACCAACGGGTTGTTATCCGTGACCACGAGTACCTGGGCTCCCCACAGGTAATCTTTAAACTTCTCACACATGGCCCACTTCATGGCCAGCAGCTCGATCTTAAAGGAACTGTAATTGGAATCGTTCCGCTCCGCGGGATGGAGGCTCCTGCTCGCATAAGCTATAACCCTTTCCATTCCCTGTTGCCGCTGGGCCAGCACTGCTCCAAGCCCGGTGTTACTGGCATCAGTATAGAGGATAAAGGGTTGGGCGAAATCCGCATAGGCCAGAATGGGGGCCTGTAATAATTCCCGTTTCAGCTGTTGAAAGGCCGTTTCACATGCGGAATCCCAAGCAACAGGGGGAGATCCTCGACCACGAGAGCGTCCCGAGCCCGCGAGAAGTTGGTTCAATGGCTTGGCAGTCTTGGAGAAGTCCTTTATGAAGCGCCGATAATACCCCACGAAACCCAAAAAAGATCTTACTTGCCGCACTGTCTTGGGTGGTTCCCAACCCTGGACGACCGCCACTTTGTCCGGGTCCACAGAAACTCCAGCAGCACTCACACAGTGTCCCAGGTATTTCACCTCCTTTCGGAACAATTGGCACTTGTCTGGTTGTAATTTTAGACCATATTTCTCCATCGCTTGAAACGCCTGTTCCAGGTGTCGTAGGTGTGAGTTAAAATCCGGGGAATAAACGATCACATCGTCCAAATACACCAGTGTGGAATCCATCAACTGGCTGCTCAGACACCGCTGCATCAACCGCTGGAATGTAGCCGGGGCATTACAAAGTCCAAACGGCATCCGGTCCCATTCAAAGAGCCCAAAGGGGGTAGCGAACGCAGTCTTCTCCCGATCCCCCTCCTCTACCCGCACCTGCCAGTACCCGCTGGCGAGATCTAAGGTGGAATACCATGCGGCCTGTGTCAAACTGGTGAGGGAGTCCTCTATCCTCGGCAAGGGGAAGGCGTCTTTCTTGGTAACTTGGTTCAGCTTCCGATAATCCACACAGAATCTCCACGCTCCTGTTTTCTTCCGCACCAGGACGATCGGGGCGGCCCACGGGCTGCTACTCTCGCGGATAACCCCCTTCTCCAGCATCCCTCGTAGCAAGGTACGGATCTCTGAATACAGAGTTGGTGGCACTGGACGGTACCGCTCCCGGCTGGGTGCGGCGTCGCCTGTACAGATCGGATGTTTCACAATGTCCGTGCATCCATAATCCTCATCGTGAGCTGAGAATATGTGCTGCCACTTTGCCAAGAAGTCCTGGAGCTGTTGCGCCTGGCCTTCTTCCAGACCCTCTCCTCGCAGCGACTCCCCCAGGAGATGGGCCGGCATTCCCCCCTCAATAGGGCCAGTCGGTGGATCCACTCGCCCAAGGGCTACCTCGACCACCGTGGAGCTTACTTGACAAAAGCGTGCTTCTCCGCTCTCCCGCACTTGGTAAGGGCTCACCGAGGTGACTCGGACCAACCGCTGATGGCGGTAGAGGTTAACGGGGTATGGGTTCACGTTCCGCACCCTTACGGAAACACGGCCTCGACGGGCCACCGCAAGTCCTCGAGCCACTTCAACACTTTGACAGTCCCAATGTGGCTCTACTAGGACCCAATCCTCTGGCCCATATGACCGAGCGGGTAACCGGGCCCAGACAACAGCTTCACTCCTGGCTGGGACAGACAGGGCATATCGACAGGCCACTCGGCCAGTATCTTCCCGGTCCCCCTGGGAACTGGCCATTTGGATCCTACGGCAATCAGCCACGATCCGCTCCCATTCCCTCCTCTCTGCCATCGAAGTGGTTCGAGCTGGCCTAACACTAAATACTTCCTCCCAACAATCCGTGAGGACATTCATGCCCAAAAGGGCTCGACACCCCCCAAGGCAGTGGTCTCGTACAACCACAACCCCTTTCTGGGGTACGGTGACTCCATGAATCTTGAAATCGGTTACCAAGTATCCAACATAGGGGATATCCAGGCCATTCGCCCATCTAAGAGTGAGCCACGGAGCTTCCATTTCCTGCAGTTGACGGACATCAAAAAGTTCTTGGGACAGACTTTCAGAAAACAAGGTGACTTGGGAGCCAGTATCTATCAGGCACGGGAACTCAACACCATGCACCTGGACCTCCACAGTCGGGCAGTGCCCCACCAAACTGTCTCTAGGAACAAATAACGAAGGGTCCGTCAAGGGGGCCCCGACCACTTGACCCACAGTGGCCGGTGACTCTAAAAACCCCCCTGCGAACTGCGGCGAGGGCCGCACTGTCGGCTAATGTGCCCAGGCTCTCCGCAGCTGTTACATATAGGCCGCCCCTGTTCGTCCCACTGGAACCTCAGACCAGTAGACCGGGCGAGACGTCGCCCCGGCTCTCGACTCCCGTCCGAGTAGGAACGTTCCCGGGGTAAGGTCGGGGGATGGGGCCGGCCCCGGCGCAACTCCTCCAAGAGGGTCCTAGATAACTCCGTCATCTGTTCTCGGACGTCGTTCATAAGCTCCGTCCGTAAGGTCTGCTTCCAATCGGAGACTTCCGAAGGTGCAGGGGCACAAATCCCACTAGTGGCCATACACACAGAAGGGTCAACCGCCTCAGCATGGTCCAGTTCCAGGGCCAAGGCCTCTCGTCGCAGACCCTCGAACGTCAGTGCAGGGTCCCGGCGAAGCTGTAGGCGTAAACTCTGCCGAATGGGCCCCTCACGGAGTCCCAGGAGGAACTGGTCCCGCAGCAAAGTTTCCTCTTCCCCCAGGCCGTGATCACGTCGCCCCTTCAACCTAGCAAACTGCTCCCGTAGTCGCAAGGCGAAGGCCCGCAGAGTCTGTCTGGGTCCTTGTTTACAATTAAAGAACTGGGCTCTCAGAACAGCCACCGGGGTGGCGTCACCATACTGTCCGACCAGGAAGTCGAAGATTGCTTGGGCGGTGCTACGTGTGGCCTCGGGTGCGGCTTGTACTTCCCTTTTGGCCTCGCCTTCAAGTGAATTCAACACAAATTGGGTCTTCTGCGAGGCACTCAGCCCCTGTAGTCCCGCCAGGTACTCTACCTGAGCCTTCCACTCCGTCAAACTCAATTCTGATCCTGGTCCTCCATACTTCTGGGCCCAAGGGGCTCCAACAAAGACAGGCGTAACAGGAGGCCGGACTGCCGGCAAGTCTTCGTCCGCCATCATGGGTCTCTGGCCGCTCAACTCAAGGTGGAACCCTGCCGACTACGCCAAGTTGTCACCGGGCCGGAACGGGCCCCTTTTTAACGTACCACCTCGAGGAGTTTATCCAGAGACACCACAGACGGACAACAGGGTAAGTAACAAAAGTTCAATTTTATTGAATTAAAATCCTATGTACTAAAACACTTGGTGGAAGAATTCCAGCTATGCTTTCCTCTATCCAGCAAAGGTGGGGAGGACTTGGCGCAACAGTCGCAACCCAACGGGTAACGGAGCCGGGACGTCGACTCGATCGTTCTTCTGCGGTCAATACTGGTAAGTAGCCACAACAGAGTTCACAACGGTCCTTCTCCGAATGAGCACGGCAGACAATGCAACAGGCTGTGGCAAGCGACTTTCGTACAGCGGCTTCTCTTCGGAGCAGACAGCAGCAGACAACAGATAACGGAACAGACGTTGGTAAGAGATCTTCACCCAGCGACTCTTCAGAACAGACAGCAACAGACTGTGGTAAGAACGTTTATACAGCAGCTTAACTCCAGAGCAGGCAGTGGAGACTGTGGTAAGACACTTTCACCCAGCGGCTTAACTTCAGAGCAGGCAGTGGAGCAGTCAGCGGACGATGGGACAGGTGTTAGTAAGAGGTCTTCACCCAGCGGCTCTTCTTCAAAGCAGACGGCCACAAACTGTGGTAAGAAACGTTCATACAACCGCTTAACTTCAGGGCAGACAGTGGAGCAGTTAGCGGATAGTGGAACAGACGTTGGTAAGAGATCTTCTCCCGGCGACTCTTCAGAACAGACAGCAACAGACTGTGGTGAGAACGTTTATACAACCGCTTAACTTCAGAGCAGGCAATGGAGACTGTGGTAAGACACTTTCACATAGCAGCTTAACTTCAGAGCAGGCATTGGAGACTGTGGTAAGACACTTTCACACAGCAGCTTAACTTCAGAGCAGGCAGTGGAGACTGTGGTAGGACACTTTCACACAGCAGCTTAACTTCAGAGCAGGCAGTGGAGACTGTGGTAGGACACTTTCACACAGCAGCTTAACTTCAAAGCAAGCAGTGGAGACTGTAGTAAGACGCTTTCACACAGCAGCTTAACTTCAGAGCAGGCAGTGGAGACGTCAGCGGACGATGGGACAGATGTTATTAAGGGATCTTCACCCAGCGGCTCCTCTTCAAAGCAGACAGCAACAAACTGTGGTAAGAAACGCTCATACAACCGCTTAACTTCAGAGCAGACAGTGGAGCAGTTAGCGGATAATGGAACAGACGTTGGTAAGAGATCTTCGCCCAGCGACTCTTCAGAACAGACAGCAACAGACCGTGGTAAGAACGTTTATACAGCAGCTTAACTTCAGAGCAGGCAGTAGAGACTGTGATTAGTCACCTTCACACAACAGCTTAACTTCAAAGCAGGCAGTGGAGCAGTCAGCGGACGATGGGACAGATGTTATTAAGAGATCTTCACCCAGCGGCTCCTCTTCAAAGCAGACAGCAACAAACTGTGGTAAGAAACGCTCATACAACCGCTTAACTTCAGAGCAGACAGTGGAGCAGTTAGCGGATAATGGAACAGACGTTGGTAAGAGATCTTCGCCCAGCGACTCTTCAGAACAGACAGCAACAGACCGTGGTAAGAACGTTTATACAGCAGCTTAACTTCAGAGCAGGCAGTAGAGACTGTGGTTAGACACCTTCACACAACAGCTTAACTTCAAAGCAGGCAGTGGAGCAGTCAGCGGACGATGGGACAGATGTTATTAAGAGATCTTCACCCAGCGGCTCCTCTTCAAAGCAGACAGCAACAAACTGTGGTAAGAAACGTTCATACAACCGCTTAACTTCAGGGCAGACAGTGGAGCAGTTAGCGGATAATGGAACAGACGTTGGTAAGAGATCTTCACAATAGTTCCTACACAACACACGCTGTATCAACAATGGTTAGATGGGTTTCTCCAGCTCAAACCTCACAAACCTGCCCACTGGGGCTAACGGGTGGAAGCAGAATTATACACCCACACTTGTGCATGCAGTAAGTCACTTCAAAGAATCACACGTGTTCACTTCACACTAAGCACTGCAGTTCACATCAACTCACAGTGAATAAGGCTCCCACTCGCGGCCCCGGCCGGCGTCCTCTCCCATTGATGGATCTAATACACAGCACAGTTAGGATTACAACTGCACAGCCATTACGGTCAATATCTTGACTAATTTAGAGCCACTGTCCACTGGTTGATACACCCAAACGAAGATTGAAGATACAGGGACTTCACAAAAGAATATCTGAGAGACACTTAACTGCTGCTTGGGCCGTGTGGATGCTCAGCCACTCGTTAATCCTTGTCACTCTCACGTTATGAATCCATTATTCCAATTCCCCGGAATGCCGAACATTAAGGACTGCCTTCCCGCTCTGTTACTCTCTCCCGCTCTGTTACCCTTCCTTCACGCCAGATTGGCCTTTTTATAATCCCTGTAATAGATACGTGTCCCAATCGCTGTCCGCTTTCCTCCTCCCGCACAGCTGACGCTTGTCTCGTCATTTAGAAGTTACGCCCGGACGCAATACATGGGGAAAACCCCGGAACCGGCTTGGTGTCTCACTAAATCCGCTCCCACTAGGAAACATTTCCGGGAATAATAGTTCCTTTTGGTTCGTCGCCCGGTGACACAAGACAGAGGTAATACTTATCGGTTCTAAAAACCGTCCACAAAACCCTTCACAGCACGACTTTAACATAGTAGGATGCCCTGTTACTTTATCCGCTATAGTAAAAGACCTGGGTGTTATACTAGACCGCAACCTGTCTTTTGAAAAGCATTTTTCATATGTTACAAAAACAGCCTTTTTCCACCTTAGAAACATTGCTAAGCTACGTAATATGCTATCAGTCTCTGATGCAGAAAAGTTAGTTCATGCATTCATGACCTCGAGACTAGATTACTGTAATGCTTTATTAGCTGGTTGTCCTGCATCTTCAATAAACAAGCTACAGTTAGTCCAAAATGCAGCCGCTAGAGTTCTTACTAGATCAAGAAAATATTATCATATAACACCGATTTTATCTTCACTTCATTGGTTACCTATAAAGTTCCGTATTAAATACAAGGTATTGCTTTTGACTTATAAAGCTCTAAATGGTTTAGCTCCAGTCTATTTAACGGATCTTCTATCGCCTTACAATCCATCGCGCTCTTTAAGATCACTAGATTCGAGGCTTCTGGTCATTCCTAGGATATCCAGATCCACCAAAGGAGACAGAGCATTTTCACATTTAGCTCCGAAGCTCTGGAATAGCCCTCCTGATATTGTTCGTAGCTCAGACTCTCTCTCCCAGTTTAAAACTAGACTGAAGACGCATCTATTTAGCTAGGCATTCATATAAATTTTTTATCTTACAGTTACTGTAAATTCGGCCTCTAGTTCATAAACGCCAGAGGAGAGCTGGCCCCCGACTGCGCCTGGGTTCTCCCAAGGTTTTTTTTTTTCTCCATTGGGTCATCTGATGGGGTGTTAGGACACCATTAGGTCACTGGATGGAGTTTTTTCGGTTCCTTGCCACTGTTGCCTTTGGCTTGCTCAGTTGGGGATATTCAAATGAATTAACCAATCATACCATTGATCAGCTCTACCAAACTAGGATGTCTTTTTTTCCAGTAATAAACAAACATTGTTAAGTTGTTTTGATTGATACTGTGAAGCAGCTTTGATACAATCTGTATTGTGTAAAGCGCTATATAAATATATTTGACTTGACTTGACTTGACGTGTTGCTAGGGTGATTTAAGGTATTTTGGGTGGTTGCTAGGGTGTTCTGGTGGTTGCTAGGGTGTTGCTATGGTGTTCTAGGGTATTGTGGGTGGTTGCTAGGGTGTTCTGGGTGGTTGCTAGGGTGTTCTAGGGTGTTTTAAGGTATTTTGGGTTGGTACTAGGGTGTTCTGGGTGGTTGCTAGGCAGTTGCTAGGGTGTTCTGGGATTGCTAGGGTGTTGCTAGGGTGTTCTGAGGTATTTTGGGTGGTTGCTATGGTGTTGCTAGGCTGTTCTAGGATATTTTGGGTTGTTGCTATAGTGTTGCTAGGGTGTTTTAGGGCATTTTAGGTGGTTGCTAGGCTGTTGCTAGGGCGTTCTGGTTGGTTGCTATGGTGTTGCTAGGGTGTCCTAAGGTATTGTGGGTGGTTGCTATGGTGTTGCAAGGGTGTTCTAAGGTATTTTGGGTGGTTGCTAGGGTGTTGCTAGGGTGTTTTAATGTATTTTGGGTGGTTACTAGGGTGTTATGGGTGGTTGCTAGGCAGTTGCTAGGGTGTGCTGAATTATTAATTTCAAGTCTAACAGTCTGATGCCAGTCTAACAGTCTGATGCCGGAAGTGAGCGTGGCAAGGCATCACGCTACTTCTGTGTTTTAGAACGTTTCAAAGTTTAAAACAACATTATTATAAATATTTTTTAAACGATTTAAAGATATATTTTAGATGTGTGTGTGTATATATATATACACACACACACAGGTGAAACTAGAATAGAATATTGGAAATTAGGGTCCCACTTTATATTAAGTGGCTTTAAGTACTATGTACTTACATTGAAATTAATAATTTGATACAATGGACTTATTGTGTACATATATGTTTTTACATTGTACTTATATTTTGAAAATACCTGCATGTAATTACAGCTGTAATTAATTTATGTATTTACATTTGTTATTACACAGTTGACCATTCCCTTACACCTCAACCCACCCTTAAACCGACCCATAACACCACACCTGACACTAACCTTACCAGTATCACATCTCAATAGCAGCAAAAGTGTTTTACAATACAACCTGAACACAATAAGTACATTGTACTTATTTTTCGATGTAAGTACATAGTACTTAAAGCCACTTAATATAGAGTGGGACCGAAATTAGAATATTGTGTAAAAGTTCATGTATTTCAGTAATTCAAATTAAAAGGTGAAACTAATAGTATATAGAACTATATACATATGCATGATTATACTTTTCAGAGAGCCCACATTTCTGTATTTAAAATCCTTTTTTCTATTGATTTCATGTAATATTTTAATTCTCTGAGATTTAAATTTGGAGACTTCATAATCTGTAAGCCATAATCATCAAAATTTTAACTTTGCACGATTTTCTAATTTTTCAAGTTTCACACACACACACACACACACATATATATATTATATATATATATATATATATATATATATATATATATATATATATATATATATATATATCAACTATTATAAAAGATAAGAATTATGTGTCCTATTAACCAAAGACAATATACTACCTTTACTGCTCTCCTTGTGCGTTTCCATATGTGTGAACACAATTCAGCAGCAAGCCAAACTCCCTTCAAATAAAGACTGGAGTCAAGGTGTAGTTTTTCAAAACTCCTGATGTTTACTCCAATATGCTTCAAAGGAGAGTGAAACTATCAAAAACAATACACAAATAAAGTGCTTTTAGTAAACAGAATACAAAATATATACACAATATAAAGGCTAACAGAGCATAGTTACCAGTTGAGCAATTGGTGAATAAAACAACACTTAATTATTACCAATAAAGCATAGGAAATAAATAAAATATCCTCAGTTTACACATTTTACAATGATTACTTACTGACAATGCTTTCGAAGGCATAAACATTAAAGAAAAACTGGAGCAGCAGTCACATGGAGCTTAATGCTTGAGAGAGCTAAGCAAACTGAAACTAAAATGGCTGCTCCCTTGCTTAGTCAGGTAATTTTTCAAAATTAGAGTCCCAAGTAAAAAACCTAAAACGATTAATCCCCTTAACGTAACACTCCCCGCCTGACATCTATAAAGATGTCATGTATAACCATCTGTTTAAAGGAGTTTTCTTATTTTCTAAGCAGGAGAATGACTTCAGATATAGGCCTGAAGAAAGTTTTGCTGGACCCTTCTTTAGTCACTTTAAGTTCAACTTTTCGAACCTTTCCATCTTGACCAGGGAAAAAACTTGTGACGAGTGCCATAGGCCATTCATTTCGGGCTACTTGATTGTCCTTAAGTAGTACTATGTCACCCCCCTGGATGTTTGGGTATGGATCCTGCCATTTGTGACGAACTTGCAGTGTTTGCAGATATTCCTGTTTCCAGCGACACCAGAATTGGTTGGCTAGGCTCTGTACTTGCCGCCATTGGCGTTTGTAGATGTCCTTTTCGGAGAAGTTTCCTGCTGGAGGTGGAGAACCTGCTTTTTGTGTTAAGAGCATTGCAGGGGTAAGTATCAAGGGTGAGTCTGCATCCATAGAAACAGGTACTAGAGGTCTACTGTTAATAATGGCTGTCACTTCTGCCATAAGTGTACAAAGCACTTCATCAGAGAGGTTAGAGTGTCCTTCCCGCATCAGCATTGAGTCAAGAATTCTACGAGCCAGACCAATCATTCGCTCCCATACACCTCCCATATGTGAGGAGTGTGGTGGGTTGAAAACCCATGTGCATCCTTCGTTATTGATGTATCTTTGCACCTTGGTTTCCTTAATCACTTTGTGGAATTCAAGCTCGTTGCAAGCGCCAATGAAATTAGTTCCACAGTCAGAGTCCAGTTGTTTTGCAGGGCCACGGATCGCGAAAAACCTGCGAAGTGCATTGATACAACTCGAAGAGTCCATAGACATAATGACTTCAATGTGAACTGCACGGGTGCTCATGCAGGTGAAAAGCACCGCCCAGCGTTTACTGTGAGCTTGACCTCCTCTTGTGCGGCGAGCTACCACTGTCCAAGGGCCAAAGACATCTAAGCCAGTGTAAGTAAACGGTGGTGACACACTTAGTCGTTCTGGTGGCAAGTCTGACATTTTCTGCACTTCTAGTTTACCACGAAGTTTACGACAGGTTACACATGCATGAAGAATACTGCTTATGCATCTCTTGCCTCCAATAAGCCATAATCCAGCAGCACGAACGGCCCCCTCTGTGAATACGCGGCCTTGGTGCTCCACGCGTTCATGGTAGTGCCTTATGAGTAATGCAGAAACGTGATGCTTGCCAGGTAATATGACTGGGTTTTTTTCTGGGTAGCTTAAATCTGCCAGTTTTAATCTGCCTCCGACTCTGAGTAGGCCGTCCTCATCTAAGAAAGGATTCAGTTTTGAGAGTGGAACTTTGCTGCTTATGTTTCCTCCCTTAGAGAGTGTTTCAATCTCCTTACTGAATGATTCCTTTTGCACAGAGCGGATTATCACATTCTTGGCTTTTAGCAGCTCACCTACATTGTGTGCTTTTGAACAAAGATGCCAACCGCTGCATGTATCAGATTCATTGGTGGATTTAGAAGAGCAAGCTACATGGATGAGCGATGCAATGGCTCTCTGTAAGGATTTCCAAGAGGAGAATCTCTGAAACCTGTCAGAGGTGAGTTGTTTATCCTTAATTTCTGAGTGGCAAGCTGTCACCATTGGCCTGATTTCTGTATCTGAATCTGGGTCCACAAGTGCAAAGTTATCTGTCATAATGAAGTCATCTTCATGTGACTTATGCAGGAATGCCGGACCTGTAAACCAGTTAGATTTCACGAGTTGAGATGCATGGATGGATCTAGAAGCAATGTCAGCGGGATTGTGCTCTGTGGGTATGTATCGCCACTGCTTTGGTTCTGAAAATTGTCTGATTCTCTGTACCCTGTTGTGGACATAGACGTAGAAACGTTTAGTTTCGTTATAGATGTAGCCAAGTACAATTTTGCTATCACAGTAGAAGGTAATAGCATCTGGTTTGAAGTCAATCTCTCGAACAATGAGTTCTGCTACCTCCACTGCTAAGACTGCTGCACAAAGCTCTAATCGGGGTATAGTAGGCTGGTCTTTTGGCGTCAGTTTTGCTTTTCCTAAGATGAAGCCAATGCTGATCTGTCCATCTCCATCTACTGCCCTGAGATATGCTACAGCTCCTATGGCTTTTGTTGACGCATCAGAGAAAACACAGATTTCTTTGTGCTTTGCCTTTGAATGGGAGTTGGGTGCGTAAGGACGAGGAATGTGGAGGTGTTGCAAGTCTTTCAATGAATGTCTCCATGATTCCCACTCACCGCGTTTCTCTTGTGGCAAAAGTTCATCCCAGTCCGTTCCTTCAATGGATAGCTCTCTGAGTAAAAACCTCCCCTGTATAGTGACAGGAGCCACAAGACCGAGAGGATCAAAGAGACTATTGATTACCGATAGGACACCACGGCGTGTGAATGGTTTGTCGTTGACTGATACTTTGAATGTAAATGTGTCAGTCGCAGTTTCCCAATTCAGACCAAGGCTGCGTTGTGTAGGCATAATTGTTCCACTGAGATCGAGGTCTTTGATGTCCTTTGCGTGATCTTTAGTTGGGAATGCTTTGAGTACTTGTAGACTGTTGGATACAATCTTGTGCAACCGCAGGTTTGATTCGGAGAGGGATGATTGTGTTCTCTTTAGTAGGTCTATTGCTTCCTCTTCAGTTGGCAAGGAAATTAGTGCGTCATCCACATAGAATCCACGTTCCACAAAGTGTCTGGTGTCTTGACCATGTTGCGGCACACCCTTCTCTGCTGCTCGTCTTAGGCAGTAAATTGCTACTGCCGGGGATGGGCTGTTGCCAAACACGTGGACTTTCATCTTGTATTCAACAATGTCCTTGTTAAGGTCATTATCACGGTACCATAGGAAGCGTAGGTAATCTCTATGATCTTCTCTCACAACAAAACAGTGAAACATTTGTTGTATGTCTGCCATCACTGCTACAGACTCTTTCCTGAAGCGCATCAGGACACCAATGAGGCTGTTATTAAGATCTGGTCCAGTGAGGAGCACATTATTGAGAGAGATACCTTCATGCCGTGCGCTGGAGTCAAATACTACCCTGATCTGATCGGGTTTTTTGGGATGATAGACTCCGAATAGAGGTAAGTACCAGCATTCATTTGCCTTTGGTAGTGGAGCTGCAAGTTCTGCATGGTCACTGTCGAATAGTTTTTGCATGAAAGTTACAAACTGTTCTTTCATATCTGGCTTCCCTTCTAGGGTACGTCGCAAGGAAGAGAGGCGGCTTAAAGCTTGATCTCTGTTGTTCGAAAGAACTGGCCGTGGAGACCTAAAGGGAAGAGGTGCCACCCAACTGTTGGAATTATCCTGGAAAACATCTTTCTCCATAATCTTTAGAAAGACTTCGTCCTCGATGGAGAGTGCAGGCTTGTTGTCGTTCTCTGATCTTTTAAATGGAGTCTGACCAAGCTTGTCTGTGTTCATGTTCCAGTGGGTTTCGAAGTCATGAGCTGTATGCAGAGCTGTTAAGTTGCTGGTGATGTTTTCTTTAATGTGTACGTGACTTGTACAAGGAATAAACAGTGAGGGTCTTCCATTTTCTAAGATGTTCGTCTTGAAACTTGAAACACTGGGCTTGTGCACATCTCCTAGGCATACTTCACCAACCAGCACCCATCCTAGGTCGAGTTTTTGGCCAAAGGGTGTGTTGTGTGGGCCGTTAATTTGTTTCCTCACTTTATGAACTCTAAGTATGTCTCGTCCAAGCAACAGTAGGATGTGGGCTTCAGGGTCCAGAGCTGGGATTTCAGATGCAATATGCTTGAGGTGAGGTTGATGGAGAGCAGCTTCAGGTGTTGGAATTTCATCACGGTTGTTGGATATTTCGTCACATTCAATTAATACTGGAAGTGCAAGACTAATTCCACCCTTTGCTGCTTCAATCCGATAACCATTTGCTTTTCTTCCTGAACACTCAATCAACCCAGCACATGTCTTTAGGCTGTAAGGAGATGCTTTACTATTGATGTTGAATATGTCGAAAAATCTTGACCTGGCCAAAGATCTGTTGCTCTGATCGTCGAGCATAGCATACATCTTTACTGCATTTTCAGGATGCCCTTCAGGAAACACATTGACAAGACATATTTTGGAGCAAGATTTTGTGGAAAGGCCGTGACAAACTTCAGTGCAAAGGGAGCTCACCTCTTGTGTTACTGGAGTTTCTCTTACATCCTCCCCGCCATGCAGTAATGGAGGACTTTGGATTTTGGGCGCCCATGAGGGTGGACCAGGATGCAAAGCTGAGTTGTGACTGTCACTGTTGCACTCATCACACTTTAGAATGACTTTGCAATCGCGAGCAAAGTGTGATGATGATGAGCAGCACCTGAAGCAGATCCCTTGCTCTTTTAGGTATGCTATTCGCTCATCGATTGTTTTCAATCTGAAGCCTCGACATTTCCTTAAAGGGTGGGGTTTGTTGTGGATGGGACAGTATTTGGCTGGATCATCTTTAGAAGGCTTTCTGTCTTGGGACGCACTATGAGAGATTTCGGTTTTGTTTACCAACACTGGCGTCTTGAAGTTAGTGTGTTTTACAATGGGTCCTTCATACTGTGGGCGGCAACTACTGGAAAAGGCAAAGCTGGGATCATTACGTGTTTTAGCATGATTGCAAATGAATTGAGTAAAGAACGAGAAAGGAGGGTAAGTGACACCAAATTCTTCTTTAAACTTTGAGCCTTGAGAAATCCATTTCTCTTGTAAGGTGTATGGCAGTTTTTCAACAATGGGCCTGATGCCGCGAGCAGTGTCTAAGTAGGCTAAACCTGGTAGATAGCCGTCTTCCTTGGCTGAGAGCAGCTCCATTAAAAGATCTCCGAGCTCTCTTAGTTTGAGGTTGTCCTTACCTGAAATCCTGGGGAAACTGTCTAACTTCTTAAACAGCGCACTTTCGATTACTTCAGGTGAGCTGTAACATTCATCAAGCCTGTTCCAGACCATTTTCAAGGCTGTGTCTGGGTTTGCTATGTGAACTGCCCTGAGACGTCTCACATATTCTGAAGATTCTTTACCAAGCCACTTTGACAACAAGTCTAGCTCCTCACTGGCTGTAAGACCCAAGTCTTTGATTGTGTTGAAAAAAGAGGACCTCCAGGCTCTGTAACTTTCAGGGCGATCATCAAAGCGTGTTAAACCACTGCTCACCAGCTCACGGCGTGCAAGATATTTCACTAGGTCCATCATGCCTGAAGTTTCAGAGTGTTGTGGCAAAGATCCTGATACACCACTGCACTTAGGCTGTTGCTGCCATTTATTGCTGACTGATATTTCTTTTGACTCCTCTTTCACGTTTCTTTGGAGTTTTACTTTTTGCAGTTTTGGCACTCTTGGAGATGAAGATGAAGAACATGCATCAAGTACGACATACTGGCTATCATTCACATGCACTATATTTGGTTCAGTTTGAGAGATTAACTGGTTCTGATCCATTACTTGGTCTGGTTCAGATTTGCAATCGTGAGACTGATCAATTGCTAAGTCGGCCTGCTCACTAAGATATGTAGCTTGGTCCCTGACATAATCACAAACACGTTTTTCTGTGCTTTGTGCAGATGAAGAGTGACTTTTCCTTTCATACGGCTCCTCATCCTCAAACTCTGCTGCTGCTTCTAAAATATCTGCTTCTGCACTAGCAGCTGCAGCCTCTTTTTCCAGATGCAGGGCTTCCAAGTTAGCTTGTAATCTGGCTGTGTCCACCTTAATCGCAATTTCTCTCTCTGCAAAAGTAACTCGTGCTCGTGCAGCCTCTGCCTTAGCTCTAGCACGTGCTGCAGCAACACCAACTGAAGATCTTGAGGATCTTGAAGTTCTTATGGAAATAAGATTTGTCAGATGTGCTGTTACTTTTAATTTGTATCTTTCGTGATGTGGTCTCTTTTGGATACCTTTCAGCCATGATGCTCGCTACTTGCTGCTGTATGGGTCTGCCAAGATGTTCAGCCAGCTGAGTTTATGTCATTTCACTTTACTGCTCTCCTTGTGCGTTTCCATATGTGTGAACACAATTCAGCAGCAAGCCAAACTCCCTTCAAATAAAGACTGGAGTCAGGGTGTAGTTTTTCAAAACTCCTGATGTTTACTCCAATATGCTTCAAAGGAGAGTGAAACTATCAAAAACAATACACAAATAAAGTGCTTTTAGTAAACAGAATACAAAATATATACACAATATAAAGGCTAACAGAGCATAGTTACCAGTTGAGCAATTGGTGAATAAAACAACACTTAATTATTACCAATACAGCATAGGAAATAAATAAAATATCCTCAGTTTACACATTTTACAATGATTACTTACTGACAATGCTTTCGAAGGCATAAACATTAAAGAAAAACTGGAGCAGCAGTCACATGGAGCTTAATGCTTGAGAGAGCTAAGCAAACTGAAACTAAAATGGCTGCTCCCTTGCTTAGTCAGGTAATTTTTCAAAATTAGAGTCCCAAGTAAAAAACCTAAAACGATTAATCCCCTTAACGTAACACTACCATTAAAAAATGATTTTCAATTCAATCAAATGTTCAAGCTTTGTTTTCATTTTGTTATTATTTTTTTTTTGTTTAAAGCTTTGTTCAATTTATATTCTTAATCATTTGACAAAACAAATGGATTGTTACGAATTGGAAGACTCAGTAAGATCCATATGCAGCTTTATTTGAATGGTCAACAGGCAGGGTAAATCAGGGGCAGACAGAACAACGGAGATAACCTTAGAGCAGAAGTGGATGACAGGCAAGGGTCGAGGCCGGCTGCAGGAATCACAATTCAATACCTTGATACCAAGATGGCGCCGCACATGGCTGCCTCGGTGTGGAGCTCTGCAGCTATTGTGTTGTTTTTGTTCGTTTGTCCTGTGTTTAGTCATTATTTTCCTATCAGTTTCACCAAAGACGAACTACTGGACATAAGGAAACACACAGCAGAAAACTATACAGTTTTTGATTATTCAGACGTTTTGCTGGACATTCTCGTCGGAGGTGCAGCGTTGTTGTTCAAACGCGCGGTCAGACGCAAACGCGGGAAGCGTGCCGGTGCGCTGGTTAAACTCCGCGAGCGCGGCCTCCGCACTGCACTCCCCAGTATTCATCTTGCGAACCTCCGATCCCTTCCTAACAAAATGGACGAACTACTTCTGCTCACAAGGATTAACAAGGATTTTTCTAACTCTGCTGCTCTGTGCTTCACTGAAACCTGGCTGAAAAGTGAAGCCATACCGGACAACGCAATACATCTGCCGGGCTTCCAGCTGTTCCGACTGGATCGCATCGCGGAGCTAACGGGGAAAACGAGAGGTGGTGGATTGTGTTTCTACATTAACGAAAATTGGTGTTCAGATATAACAACACTGAACAAGATATGCTCTCCTAACTTAGAGACCCATTTCATTAATTGCAAACCTTTCTACTCGCCACGGGAGTTTTCCTCTTTCATTCTCGTGAATGTTTACATCCCTCCAGACGCGTGCGTGAGCGCGGCGCTACAACAGCTGGCTGAACAAATATCTGAAATGGAACAAAGGCACCCGGACTCTCTTCTAATAATTATTGGGGATTTTAACAAAGCAAATCTTTCCCGTGAACTACCAAAATACAGACAGCACGTTACATGTCCCACCAGAGACAGTAATATACTGGACCACTGTTACACCACAATAAGGAATGCGTATCACTCCGTTTCACGAGCAGCTTAGGGCTCTCTGATCACTGTTTGGTTCATCTTATTCCGACCTACAGGCAGAAACTGAAATCAGCTAAACCTGTGTTATGGACTGTTAAAAGATGGACCAATGAAGCAGAGCAGGATCTACAGGCCTACTTTGATTGCACTGATTGGACTGTTTTTGAAGCTGCTACCAACGATCTGGATGAGCTCACAGATACTGTAACATCATATATAAGATTCTGTGAGGATACATGCATTCCTATCAGGACATTCTTGTCATTGACTAATGATAAACCATGGTTTACTGGGAAACTCAAACACCTTCGTCATGCCAAAGATGATGCTTACAGAAGTGGGGATAAAATCTTGTATAACCAGGCCAGAAACAGACTGACAAAGGAGATCAGAGTTGCTAAAAGAAGCTACTCTGAAAAAACAGTTTTCATCCAACGACCCATTATCAGTCTGGAATGGCCTGAGGAACATCACCAACTACAAGTCACCATCCCCCCGATCTGTGGACAATCAACACCTGGCTGACGATTTAAATTCATTTTATTACAGGTTTGAAAAGCCCTCATTCACACCACACACCGGCTCTAACCTGCACTTCACACATTCACCATCACCTCCTGCACCTCCTGCCATCCAACCTGAGCTTAAGGTCTGTGTGGAGGACGTGAGCCGAGTCTTCAAAAAACAGAAGACTAGGAAAGCCTCAGGCCCAGACGGCATCTCATCTGCTTGTTTAAAAGCCTGTGCTGACCAACTGGCCCCGTTCTTCACGCAGATCTTCAATAGATCATTGGAGCAGTGTTTAGTTCCCTGCTGCTTCAAACGCTCCACTATCATTCCGGTCCCCAAAAACCCCAAAATCACTGGACTTAATGACTACAGACCTGTCGCTCTCACGTCTGTGGTCATGAAGTCGTTTGAAAGACTGGTGTTGGCCCACCTGAAGGACATCACTGGACCCCTGCTGCATCCCTTTCAGTTTGCTTACAGAGCAAACAGGTCTGTGGATGATGCAGTGATGCAACATGGGACTGCATTATATCCTGCAACATCTCGACAGACCTGGGACTTATGCAAGGATCCTCTTTGTGGACTTCAGTTCAGCCTTCAATACCATCATGCCTGATCTTCTCACAGCCAAACTGACCCAGCTCTCCATACCATCCTCGATCTGTCAGTGGATCACTAGCTTCCTGACGGACCGGCAGTAGCGAGTGAGACTGGGGAAACACACATCCAGGACTCTCACCACCAGCACTGGCGCCCCTCAAGGGTGCGTTCTCTCCCCACTGCTCTTCTCCCTGTACACTAATGACTGCACTTCTAAAGACCGCTCTGTCAAGCTCCTGAAATTTGCCGACGACTTCACTGTCATCGGTCTCATCCGAAACGGCGACGAGTCTGCTTACAGACTGGAGGTTGAACAGCTGGCTGTCTGGTGCAGTTACAACAACCTTGAGCTGAACACGCTCAAAACAGTGGAGATGAACGTGGACTTCAGGAGGAACAGCTCAGCACTCCCCATACTCACCATCATGAACAGCACTGTGGAAGCAGTGGAGTCATTCAGGTTCCTGGGCACTACCATCTCTCAGGATCTGAAGTGGGACAATCACATTGACTCCATTGTAAAAAAAGCCCAGCAGAGACTGTACTTCCTTCGCCAGCTGAGGAAGTTCAACTTGCCACAGAATCAGAATCAGAATCAGAAAGAGCTTTATTGCCAAGTGTGCTTGCACACACAAGGAATTTGTTTTGGTACTGAGGCTTCCAGTGGACATATACAAATACAACATGAAACAGGAGCTGCTGATTCAGTTCTACTCAGCCGTCATCGAGTCTGTCTTATGCACATCCATCACTGTCTGGTTTGGTTCAGCTACCAAATCAGACATCAGGAGACTACAATGGACAGTCCGGACTGCGGAGAGGATCATTGGTGCCCCCTGCCATCCCTCCAGGACCTGTACTCTTCCAGAGTGAGGAATAGAGCAGGTAAAATCCTCACAGACTCCACTCACCCTGGTCACCACCTGTTTGAACGGTTACCGTCAAGACGGAGACTTAGATCACTGGCCACAAGAACATCTCGGCACAGGAACAGTTTCTTCCCACAGGCCATTTCCCTTCGAAACAGTTAACACACCTCCCAAGGCATATGCCTCTAAGTGCAATACTCCCACTGTTTAGTGCAATATCCTACAACTCAGGTGATACTTATATTTAGATTTATTTATTATAATATTCAAAACACTGTAAATATGTTCATAATCTGTAAATCTGGAAATGTCTATTCTGACTAAACCTAACTGTGATACTTTTTATTCTCATATATTTATATTTTTATTCGCTATTCTTATAATTAGTAGTATTATGTTTCATGTTTCTTGTTGTATTGTATAGTCCACTGGAAGCCTCAGCACTAAAACAAATTCCTTGTGTGTGCAAGCACACTTGGCAATAAAGCTCTTTCTGATTCTGAATAAACAATCCGAGTCGGGGATAGGCAGCAGAAGAATCAGAAGTCGGTAGAAACAATCCAAGGTCAGTAACAGTTCAGCAAACACAGGGAAAACGCTCAGAAATTGTAAGCCGGGGCAATGCAATACTTCGCAATGAACTTGAGAGTGAACGGGGTTTATATGGGTGAGTGTGGATGAGATGCAGGTGAGTGTGCAATCAGTCCCAGGTATGAAGCATTATGGGAATAGTAGTTTTGTGAAGTGATCAGTCTGATGTGGAGTGCCCTCTGGTGACTCTCAGGGGCACTCCAGCTGGTGATCGTTACATGGATAAAGTATTATTTTAACTTTTAAAAAACTATTGACGTTTGTTAATACTCATCCATTACACAACTAACATTTTTTTTTCCATGGAGGAAACAACATAATTCTATGGTGGACTGAAACAAAAATTATTAATTAAATAAATAAAAAAATTCCTCTGAAATGGCAAAAGCATCACACACTAGATGTACCTTCTCTAAATAAATAATAGTAATTCAATAAAAATACAAAATCAAACTAAATTATATAAATTATAAAAAATAAAACCAAAGAAAATTAATCTTCGAAAAAAAAAACCGAGTGTAATGACGAAAGGCGCCTCAGGAATCGTCAGGATTAACTCAATGTGTATGGAATTTTGATTTATTTAGTTTATTTGTCACTTGAAAATTATTGGTAAATGTGTGCCTGCATAACTTTAATGAGATTTATTTTCTTTGGTTTGATTTTATTTTATATAATTAATTATTTATTTTATTTATTTCGAATTTTTATTTAATTACTAAACATTTGATTTGATTGAAAAGCATTTTTTTAAATAAAATGTGTTCCTTTCCGAGGGAACTCACGATGTGTCGATTGCGTCGATGCTCGCGATGATAGGCTTTGGGAACGCTTCCAGTGTGAATGCGTCTGAAGCATCTATGTCAACTAGTCCAATGGAAGGAATGAGCGTCACGGGCGGGTGACGTCATGACCAGGAAAGGATAAGAGCGTGTGTGTGTGTGTGTGTGTGTGTGTGTGTGTATATATATATATATATATATATACACATGTATTTATTTTTCATATGCTGTGGAAAGAGATGTCGAATCCACTTCCCCCATGATTGTGTCACTGATTGTGTCACACACCTCCTCGGAGGTAGAGCACTGAAGCATTGATCTCTCTCCCAGGGCGGAAGAGACCGCAGCGCGGGCCTCCGATACCGGCGAGAGAGCAATTGATCCCTCGGGAAAGGGAGGAGATGAGATCCGCGGACCCGTCTCCAACCCCGTAAAGAGATCCATTTGCGATCCACAGGAATGCATTCTCTGCGGTGCCTCGGCAGACACACATATATATATATATATATATATATATATATATATATATATATATATATATATATATAAACACTGTGGCGAAACAATTGCACAAACTCTGTGTTCTCCCTGCTCGCGTTATTTAACGAGTGGGGACATGCATGATGTGTTTGGGAGTGGAGCATGCGGGGCTGATTGCCGGCATTGTGAGAAGCTTTCACTTCGCATGCTCTGCTCCCGCCTGTCACTTTTCGAGGAAATGGGCCTGGCTCGCGATTCTCAGGGTGCAGGACCCGTGTCTGCCGAGGCACCGCGGAGAATGCATTCCTGTGGATCGCAAATGGATCTCTTTACGGGGTTGGAGACGGGTCCTCGGATCTTATCTCCTCCCTTTCCCGAGGGATCAATTGCTCTCTCGCCGGTATCGGAGGCCCGCGCTGCGGTCTCTTCCGCCCTGGGAGAGAGATCAATGCTTCAGTGCTCTACCTCCGAGGAGGTGGATGTGCTGGGCATTGAAAGTGACACAATCATGGGGGAAGTGGATTCGACATCTCTTTCCCCAGCATATGAAAAAAAAAAAAAAAAAAAAAAAAAAAAAAAATATATATATATATATATATATATATACACACACACACACACACACACACACATATAAATATATAAAATATATAAAAAAGCTGGTGGAGGTGAATACTAGGCTTTAGATAAATTATATATTTAATGGCCAGCAGAAATAAGGGAGCTCGTCCTAAAAATAAATTAAACGAGTTTCCTTCCCTCTATTTTTTCACATCCATCACGGGACCTTACATTTTTTCCCGATCTGCACAGCGAGCTGTCTCGCTATCATGGAAAAAGCCCCAAGTTTATATTCAGATATTAGGGGGTTAAGAGAGTATGGCTATGGGGCAATACCCTGGGTAGAGCAGACGCTTGCGAGCTATCTGTCTCCTGGTTAAGTATCGTCCCTGAAGGCCTCGGCTTCTCTCACTAAACTATTAAATAAAACTATTTTTAATATAGTGGGAAAAGCATATATGGCAGTGGGTCAGCAGGAGTCTGCTTGCACACTATAGCACTGCTACAAGTATATCAGGCTGACCTGCTGGGGTATTTGGACAGAAGTGAGGGAGTTTGGCCCGATGGGGTTCGAGAACTTCGTCGGGCCACAGATTTTACAGTCAGAGGCGTTAAAAAAAATCTCTCTCTCGCTATGTCCAACCCCCTGGGGCTGCTGGGCGTGAGCAGCTCCAGCCGTCTAGTTTCTCATACGCAACACAGCAGCCAAAGCCTACAAAGCAGAAGCCGGATCCGAGGACCGTTCTTCACGCTGAGAAGGCTTCGGCTCAAAAGAAAAAGTCTTGGCGCCTCCGGCGTCAGACCGGTGAGGGCAGCCCCAAGCGGGGTTGAACGGTGTACACCTCACTATACGGTGCCCGTTCCATCTCGGTTCCATCTCAGAATGGTCTCAGGGGACCATTCTGCCAACCCCGCCACCATTGGTGCTTCTGGCGCAGCGTCAACTCGACATTGCGTCAGACTCGCGCCCTCTGAGGGGGGTTCGAAAACAGTCAGTTTGTGTAGTTCCTGCCAGTATGCTTCAGGTCCCCGAACTGGCTGTCTCAACTACACCAGAGACCAACCTCGAGAGGCTGGTTCCCTTTGTAAACCTTTTCGGCAGCGCGGAAGCTACTGCCAAATATATCTCTATGGGTCCTGCAGTTAGTAGTAAGAGGCAGATTCCAATTTGGTTCTCGTCCTCCAGGCTACAACGGGGTGTTGCTCACGTTAATGCATCCCAAGCAGGCTCTGGTAATGGAGCAAGAGGTAAAGGCCCTGTTATCAAAGAAAGCTATAGAGCAGGTGTACTCACCCGACATTGCGTCGGGTCTTTACAGTCGTTATCTCATTGTTCCAAAAAAGGATGGAGACCTGCGTCACATACTAGATCTTCGTCTGTTTGAGTGTTTGTTGCTGGAACTCAAGTCCAGGATGCTGACACTCAAACAGATTGTGACTCAAATCAGTTCCGAGGACTGGTTTGTCCCAATATATCTGAAAGACAAATACTTCCATATCTCCATCCTCCCTCAGCACAGGAGGTTCCTGAGGTTTTCTTTCAGGGGCAAAGAACACCAGTATCAGGCACTTCCTTTCGGTCCAGCTCTATCACCCCGCACATTCACGAAGCGTGTAGATGCGGCTCTGGTCCCACCAGGCTGCAGTGCATACGCATTCTGAATTGCATAGACGACTGGCTGATTCTAGCGGAATCAGAACAGTTAACGGTTCGGCATTGAGATGTCGTCCTCGCTTATATGCGAAGGTTGGGGTTGAGGCTCAATGCCATGAAGAGTGTGCTTTCTCCAATACAGAGGACCACTTTTCTTGGAGTGGTTTGGGACTCAGTCACGATGCGAGCCGTTCTGTCGCCCGCTCGTGTAGCTGTTATCCTTACTGCCACAAAAGAGCTAAAGCTAGGCCAGTCACACACTGTGAAACAGTTCGAGAGACTGTTAGGCCTCAGGGCAGCAGCGTCCATTGTGATTCCCCTTGGCCTGCTGTACGTGAGACCTTTGCAGTGGTGGCTCAGGACCAGAGGGTTCTCCCTGAGGGGAAACCCACTCTGTATGATTGTTGTGGCAAAATTTAACAAACAATCATCACTGCGTAAGAGACACTCAGAGTCAAATTAATAAAAAAAAGAAGTATTTATTCTTGCAAGAATAGGTTCAGTCTAGTACACAAAAGTTACGCTGTGCAAGAGAGTGAACCTATTCTTGCAAGAATAAATACTTCCTTTTTTTATTATTTTAACTCTGAGTGTCTCTCACGCAATGATGATGGTTTGTTAATTTTTGCCACAACAATTCGGTGTCAGAACAGTGGGATTCCTTGGAAGTGCCTTCTGGACCTGAGAGCGAACGGTGACTAATCATCCTGGACTGAGCAGTTACAGCTCTACCTCGTAAGCTTTAGAGAGAGGGGCCGACCGCTATCAGGGCCAGGAGAAACTCCACAAAAATTGAATGAAAGCGAACCCGTGGCAATCCAAATTCACTGGTAAGAAACAGACACATTTATTTTCTTTTGGGGGAAAAATAAAAGAGTGTAAAAAAGAGAAAAAAGGGGTAAAACGAACCATAGTGACCGAGACAGTTTTTCTGTGGTGTGAGGACAAGGAACGTCCGATGACGCGGGGTCTCGCTATTGTCTGGAATAAATCGAGACCTATATTTAGGTCAAGATATTTCATGCAGATGGGCAAATAGGTTAACTAACTCCTGCACTCGCAACTCTCACCGATCGGTTACATCCAGCCACAGCCCATGTCCAACACAGCTAATCGCTCTTCACTTTTTTTATCATCTTTACATTCTCTCCTCCCTCTTTTCATCCTCTTTACTTTCCCTCCTCCCTCTTTTCATCCTCCTTACCTCATCCTCTTTACCTTATGACAGAAACATCAAAAACTTTAACATGACATTCCATCCAACTTCATTGTAACTGAACAAAGAAAAATGAAAATGAACTACCTTACTATCTCTTACAATCCTTGACTATTTTGGGGGATTTCCGCCTGGATTTACCTACCCAAATTGAAAAGCCTCCCATTTCCACATATTTTTTTTCAAAATAGACAATTTTGGTGTCATTTTTCAGGAAACCCTTTGCAGTTTCATAAAACAGTGCTAAAAGTGATAAACTTTTAAGTATATGTTGTCTGAGCTGAAATAAACCCCCCAAAAAATAGGCGCTTTTGATTTTTTTATTTTAAATTCATTTTTGAAAGTGTATAGCTCAGGCCCTGTGAGCACTTAGCAACATGCAGACAAGTATGGCTGTTTCCTCTAGATGCTAACAAACACTGGAACAAAAGAATCATTTCTCTATTATAATAATTGAAAAAGATATTTATATTATTCTGAAGGGAGGACTATTACATTTTTTTATGTAATTTTCATCCACCCAAATGTAAACTCTGCTCATACCCATATCCAGTGGTATATATGCAATATTCCAGTGTAATTTTACAGAAAACCCTTTGAAATTATATAAAACACTGCTGAATGTGATAAATATTATAGTATATGTTGTCTGTGCTATAATAAACAAAAAGAAAAAATAGGTGCTTTATGATTAGGATCATTTTATTCTTTCAGAAGATACAAGAATAATCTTTTTAGGTGTTCAAGCACGAAGTGCTGAAAACCTATTGTAATTGCTATTTGAAAAAAAAAAAAAAACTAAAACGCATCGTGCAGCCCAAACCGTAAGGCCTAGAGACTTGAAACGCGGCCAGATGGTAGGCCACACTTTTGGGGAGGACCTATCAGAGAATGACCCCAATTGGCGCATAGGTGGCGCTACAGCAACCAAAAGTACTAAATTGCTCATAACTCCTAGGCCGTTGGTCCTAGCTTTTTACACCAAGACGGACAATATGTATATCTCCGATTTCGATTTAAGCAAAAAAAAAAAAAGTTATGTCGGATTTTGTCCAAAACCTACTTTTGCGAACTAGTCCCTGGTTTTTCGCCCGATCGGAACCAAACCAGTCTAGGCCTATTCTCTGGACTCTCGAGATCAATAATTATCAAAAAAAAGTTGAAATTTTGCAATTGGGTGGCTGTAACAGGGTCATTTAGAAAAGGGGCGTGGCAAAATACAGTCAAAAGCCTATAAATCATAAATAAAAAATCTGAACTTCACAAAAATTGATGAGCATATGTGTCATAACATGGTGAAGAAGCATGCAAAGTTTCATGGAGATCGGACAATAGGTGGCGCTATAACTGTCAAAAAGGTCTCATTATTATTAGGTGTTCAAGCACGAAGTGCTGAAAACCTATTGTAATTGCTATTTGAAAAAAAAAAAAAAAACTAAAACGCATCGTGCAGCCCAAACCGTAAGGCCTAGAGACTTGAAACTTGGCCAGATGGTAGGCCACACTTTTGGGGAGGACCTATCAGAGTATGACCCCAATTGGCCCATAGGTGGCGCTACAGCAACCAAAAGTACTAAATTGCTCATAACTCCTAGGCCGTTGGTCCTAGCCTCAAGCTTTTTGCACCACTATGATCCTTGGCTTAAGACGGACAATATGTATGTCTCCGATTTCGATTTAAGCAACAAAAAAAAAGTTATGTCGGATTTTGTCCAAAACCTACTTTTGCAAACTAGTCCCTGGTTTTTCGCCCGATCAGAACCAAACCAGTCTAGGCCTATTCTCTGGACTCTCTAGATCAATAATTATCAAAAAAAAGTTGAATTTTTGCAATTGGGTGGCTGTAACAGGGTCATTTAGAAAAGGGGCGTGGCAAAATACAGTCAAAAGCCTATAAATCATAAATAAAAAATCTGAACTTCTCAAAAATTGATGAGCATATGTGTCATAACATGGTGAAGAAGCATGCAAAGTTTCATGGAGATCGGACAATAGGTGGCGCTATAACTGTCAAAAAGGTCTCATTATTATTAGGTGTTCAAGCGCGAAGTGCTGAAAACCTATTGTAATTGCTATTTGAAAAAAAAAAAAAAAACTAAAACGCATCGTGCAGCCCAAACCGTAAGGCCTAGAGACTTGAAACTCGGCAAGATGGTAGGCCACACTTTTGGGGAGGACCTATCAGAGTATGACCCCAATTGGCCCATAGGTGGCGCTACAGCAACCAAAAGTACTAAATTGCTCATAACTCCTAGGCACTTGGTCCTAGCCTCAAGCTTTTTACACCACTGTGATCCTTGGCTTAAGACGGACAATATGTATATCTCCGATTTCGATTTAAGCACAAAAAAAAAGTTGTGTCGGATTTTGTCCAAAACCTACTTTTGCGAACTAGTCCCTGGTTTTTCGCCCGATCAGAACCAAACCAGTCTAGGCCTATTCTCTGGACTCTCTAGATCAATAATTATCAAAAAAAAGTTGAAATTTTGCAATTGGGTGGCTGTAACAGGGTCATTTAGAAAAGGGTCGTGGCAAAATACAGTCAAAAGCCCATAAATCATAAATAAAAAATCTGAACTTCACAAAAATTGATGAGCATATGTGTCATAACATGGTGAAGAAGCATGCAAAGTTTCATGGAGATCGGACAATAGGTGGCGCTATAACTGTCAAAAAGGTCTCATTATTATTAGGTGTTCAAGCACGAAGTGCTGAAAACCTATTGTAATTGCTATTTGAAAAAAAAAAAAAAACTAAAACGCATCGTGCCGCCCAAACCGTAAGGCCTAGAGACTTGAAACGCGGCCAGATGGTAGGCCACACTTTTGGGGAGGACCTATCAGAGTATGACCCCAATTGGCCCATAGGTGGCGCTACAGCAACCAAAAGTACTAAATTGCTCATAACTCCTAGGCCGTTGGTCCTAGCCTCAAGCTTTTTACACCACTGTGATCATTGGCTTAAGACGGACAATATGTATATCTCCGATTTCGATTTAAGCACAAAAAAAAAGTTGTGTCGGATTTTGTCCAAAACCTACTTTTGCGAACTAGTCCCTGGTTTTTCGCCCGATCGGAACCAAACCAGTCTAGGCCTATTCTCTGGACTCTCTAGATCAATAATTATCAAAAAAAGTTGAAATTTTGCAATTGGGTGGCTGTAACAGGGTCATTTAGAAAAGGGGCGTGGCAAAATACAGTCAAAAGCCAATAAATCATAAATAAAAAATCTGAACTTCACAAAAATTGATGAGCATATGTGTCATAACATGGTGAAGAAGCATGCAAAGTTTCATGGAGATCGGACAATAGGTGGCGCTATAACTGTCAAAAAGGTCTCATTATTATTAGGTGTTCAAGCACGAAGTGCTGAAAACCTATTGTAATTGCTATTTGAAAAAAAAAAAAAAAAAACGCATCGTGCAGCCCAAACCGTAAGGCCTAGAGACTTGAAACTTGGCCAGATGGTAGGCCACACTTTTGGGGAGGACCTATCAGAGTATGACCCCAATTGGCCCATAGGTGGCGCTACAGGAACCAAAAGTACTAAATTGCTCATAACTCCTAGGCCGTTGGTCCTAGCTTTTTACAGCACTGTGATCCTTGGCTTAAGACGGACAATATGTATATCTCCGATTTCGATTTAAGCAACAAAAAAAAAAGTTATGTCGGATTTTGTCCAAAACCTACTTTTGCGAACTAGTCCCTGGTTTTTCGCCCGATCGGAACCAAACCAGTCTAGGCCTATTCTCTGGACTCTCTAGATCAATAATTATCAAAAAAAGTTGAAATTTTGCAATTGGGTGGCTGTAACAGGGTCATTTAGAAAAGGGGCGTGGCAAAATACAGTCAAAAGCCTATAAATCATAAATAAAAAATCTGAACTTCACAAAAATTGATGAGCATATGTGTCATAACATGGTGAAGAAGCATGCAAAGTTTCATGGAGATCGGACCATAGGTGGCGCTATAACTGTCAAAAAGGTCTCATTATTATTAGGTGTTCAAGCACGAAGTGCTGAAAACCTATTGTAATTGCTATTTGAAAAAAAAAAAAACCTACTTTTGCGAACTAGTCCCTGGTTTTTCGCCCGATCGGAACCAAACCAGTCTAGGCCTATTCTCTGGACTCTCTAGATCAATAATTATCAAAAAAAGTTGAACTTTGCCCTTTGCTTCGCTATAACAGGGTCATTTATAAAAGGGGTGTGTCAAAACACACTCAAAAGCCTATAAATCCTAAATTAAAACTCAGAACTTCACAAAAATTGATGAGATTATGTGTCATACCATGGTAAAGAAGCATGCAAAGTTTCATGGAGATCGGACAATAGGTGGCGCTATAACAGTTGAAAAGGTTGACAACCATGTATTTCCTATGGTAAATTGCCTGTATTGGCTGTAAATGGTGTGTTCCATCTATGATCATATAATATTTATATCATAATGTTCCAAATCAGTTCAGTACAATTCTCTGGACTCTCTAGATAAATAATTATCAGAAAAGTTATAACTTCTTCATTTGGATGGCTATAATAGGGTCACTTCAATATGAAGCCTTTACCAAGAAAGCCTGTATCTCTTCAATGAATGCTCAGATCTTCTTAAAAACAAGTCAGAACATGTGACTCTAAATAAGATAAGAAATAATGCATCTATAACAGTTAAAAAGGTTAAAGTTATAACATAATGGCATATTAAGCCAATAAGTGGTATTCTACTGCCCCCTGCTGTTTAAAATAGTCATTTTGTCAAGCTACTAACTACTAATATTCTATAATTCTTATTTAGAGTTTATAAAATCACTATTTTAACATTTACACTCACATTTTGTCAAAATTCATCTATTGAAGTATTACTACTGACCATTGTGTCATGGACAAATGTTAATCCTGAATGAGACACAGTTCAGCTCACTTTATCTACAACAGAATGTGTGTGTGTAGTCCCATGTTTCTGAATAAATCCTGAATAATCTGATTAATAGCTTGCAAAGACATATATTTTAATGGTCTATAAGCATTTCATATATTTTCATAATGACTTGTGTGTGTGTCTAGATATGAGTCACAAAAGCACCTGTGAAAACACTTTATTAATAAGTATAATGGCCAGCAGAGGGCAGTAGAAGACCACTTATTGGCTCACTCTCATTTTGACAGACTTGATTTTCACCAGTATATCATGGTAAATCATGCTAGCAATGTGATGAATCATAGTAAATCATGCTACAATCCTGATAAATCATTCTAGAATGTGGTATATCATGGTCAATCATCCTATAACATGGTAAATCAAGGTAAACTAAGATAAATCATGCTATCAACATATTAAATCATACTAGAATGTGTTCAGTTGTGGTAAATCATGCTAGAACAGGGTAAATCATGGTGAATCATACTAGAACTTGGTATACCATGGTAAACTATGGTAAATCATGCTAGATTCATGGTAAATCATGAAAATCACACTGAAATGGGGTATATCATGGTAAATCATGCAAAAATTGCCTGTATTGGCTGTAAATGGTATTTTCCATCTATTATGTCAGTGTTTAAATGTATGCTAAATAAAACTTAATGTCTTTTGGTGCTTTTGTGCTTTACGGCCTTAAAGGCCTTAACTGCTTGAACACCGCCAAATGCTGCTTGCAGCTTTAATTTTTTTTTATTATTGCCTAAAATCTGTGGTCTATTACAATCTAGAACAGGATACTCATCCCCCAGATTTATATCATTCATTATATGGGCATCAGTTTTGTCACCTGTGTTGTTCATCACCTCAACATCACCGGCCAGCCTCCTGGAGATCAGATGCCAACTGTGCCATGCAAACGTCTCGGTTACGTATGTAACCCTCGTTCCCTGAGTAGGGAACGGAGACGTTACGTCGGATGACGACGAATGGGGTTTCGCTTAGAACACCTATCAACTTCGAGTATTACAAAACGAGCCAATGGCAAAGAAATGCCATGGGTCTGCGGAATTTGCATGGCGTAACTCCGCCCCACCTCGTGGGTATAAAAGGAGGACGCCGGCAACAGGCAGATATGTTTCTTCGCTGAGGAGCCAAGACTGAGCTCAGGCGATCCCCAAGGTGGCTTGCCAAGGGAAAGACACATACTCGGGAGGCTTACAGTGGAAATACACATGTGGGGGTCGCTCAGGGGAGGGACCATGCACACGGGAGGCACCTAGCCGACGCACTGGCAATAGACACTGGCGCCAACGTCAGGAGTGCTGGAGGAACTCAGGGCTTTTCGGGGAAGCTCAGCTGAGGAGAATATCGCACGTATCCAGTCCGTGGAGTGGAATGGCGAGCAAGCGAAGACACCTGAGCGGGTCCAGTACTAGCTGGTTGAAGCGAGTACATGAGAGGACACTGGCTCCACTCGGAGATTGTAGAATCTGGCGAATGTGTTAGGTGTCGCCCAGCCTGCAGCTCTGCAGATGTCTGTTAGCGAGGCGCCATGCGCTAGAGCCCAAGAGGATGCCACACTCCGGGTGGAGTGGGCGGTCACCCCAAGGGGGAACGGTCGACCTTGCTGCTGGTATGCCAAGGCAATGGCGTCCACTATCCAGTGAGACAACCTTTGCTTGGAGAGAGCCTTTCCCTTCAGCTTCCCATCATAACAGACAAAGAGCTGGTCTGAGGTCCTGAAACACTGCGTCCTGTCTACATAGGCGTGGAGGGCGCGTACTGGACAGAGCAGTGCCAAGGCTGGGTCTGCCTCCTCCGGGGGCAGCGCTTGCAGGTTCACCACCTGGTCCCGGAAGGGAGTGGTAGGAACCTTGGGCACATATCCAGGCCGGGGTCTCAGGATCACGTGAGAGTAAGCCGGCCCAAATTCCAGGCACGCTTCGTCAACGGAGAATGCATGCAAGTCCCCCACCCTCTTGATGGAGGCCAATGCAACCAGGAGCGCTGTCTTCATAGACAGGAACTTAAGCTCCACTGATTGCAAAGGCTCAAAGGGAGCACTCCGCAGGGCAGTTAGAACCACTGAGAGGTCCCAAGAGGGAACGAGAGGAGGACGAGGAGGATTCAGTCAAAGGAGGTCCTTCCTCAGGGGAATCGGCCAGGGAGGTGCTGTCGCGAGGAGTACTAGTTCGGAGAACCAGGTCCGGGCGGGCCAGTATGGCGCGACCAGAATGACCTGCTCCTCGTCCTCCCTGACCTTGCGCAGGGTCTGCGCAAGAAGGCTCACTGGGGGAAACGCATATTTGCGGCCCCGCGGCCAGCTGTGCGCCAGTGCATCCGTGCCGAGCGTGCCCTCGGTCAGGGAATAATACAGGGCGCAATGGGTCGAGTCGTGAGAGGCAAACAGATCTATCTGTGCGTCCCCGAACTGGTCCCAAATCAGCTGAACCGACTGGGGATGGAGTCGCCAATCTCCCGGGAGGGGCTGAAGCCGTGAGAGCTCGTCGGCTGCACAGTTCAGGGCTCCGGGGATATAAATGGCATGAAGCGACCTCAGATGCTTCTGACTCCATATGAGGAGGTGGCGGGCGAGTTGCGACATACGGCGGGAGCGTAGACCACCTTGATGGTTGATGTACGCTACAGTGGCAGTATAGTCTGAACGGACTAGTACGTGTTGGTTCTTGAGCACGGCCCGGAAGCGGCGCAAAGCAAGACGTACGGCCAGCAACTCGAGGCAATTGACGTGCCAGAGGCGTCGGGGTCCTGTCCAGGAGCCCGCGGCAGCACGTCCATTGCACATGGCACCCCAGCCCGTGGAGGAGGCATCTGTCGTTACAACAACATGCCGCAAAGCTCGTTCCAGGGGCACTCCGGCCCGTAGAAAACTGAGGTTCGACCACGGGGTGAAGGTCTGACGGCAGGTCGGAGTAACTGGTACTCGGAGGGTGCCGTGTTGCCATGCCCACCTCGGGACTCGGTCGCGGAGCCAAAGCTGAAGCGGTCTCATATGAAGCAATCTGAGCGGCAACCGCGGCTGCAGATGCCATATGCCCCAGGAGCCTCTGAAGAAACTTCAGTGGAACCGCACTCTTGCGCTTGATAGTCTCAGGCAAGTCAGCAATGGCTGAGTGGAGAAGGCGACCAAGTCCATACCGAGAAAAGAGCTCCTCTGCACGGGGCAAAGTCTACTCCTTCCCCGGTTGACCCGAAGGCCCAGACGAGCTAGGTGCCGGAGCACTGGGTCCCTGTATTCGCAAACCTGGTCTCAGGAGTGAGCTTAAGACAGCCAGTCACCGAGATAGTTCAGGATGCGAACCCCGTGTTCCCATGGAGGAACAAAGGCAGCCTCAACAACCTTGTAAAGGCGCGAAGAGACAGGGCTAGCCCGAATGGGAAAACAGCGTACTGATATGCGCGCGCCCTGACAGCAAACCGTAGGTATGTTCTGAGTCGAGGGAGAACGGAGACATAAAAGTAGGCGTCCTTCAGGTCGATCGCTGCAAAACAATCCTGTGGCCGCACACATCCAGAAATGCGTTTGGCCAGGAGCATCTTGAACGGCAGCCTGTGAAGGGAGCGGTTCGGACCAGGATTGGCCATAACCCACCAGACTTCTCCGGGACAAAGAGGTAGGGGCTGTAGACCCGGACCTCCTTTCGGCTGGAGGGACAGTCTCAATCGCACCCTTCGCCAGTAGGGTAGCAACCTCCGCTCTCATGATAGGGCATAGCTATCAACCAAAGTGGAGCGGACTCCCCTGAAGTGGGGAGGAGACCGTGCGAACTGAATCGCATAGCCGAGCCGATGGTTCGCGCGACCCAGCGGAACAGATAGGGAAGCTCTAGGCAGGCTCCCAACTGTGCCAGCGGCGTCGAGAACCACAGACGTCCCCCCGGTGGTGCAGCGAAGCGGAATGTGGCATGACGTGGACGGCATAGCGGCCCGGAGTGGGGGCAAGGTCAAAACCGCACCCTGACAGAGGAGGCCAGGGAAGGACCAGCGTTCCACGGGGGCCTGCTCTGTCAAGGGTCTGGCAACAGAGGGGGACAGGGGCGAAGCGGTCGTGGACGGCACGCCGTGTCAACCACCTCCGGGACAGAGGGGGACGAGCAGGGCACGGCATGTGGGCGGCGCTCTGTGACGTCCGAACTCTCTGTGCTCAGAGACGGGAGAGTCAGTTCTTTGGAGAATAAGGATTCTTCCCCGGCCCTCACCCGGGGAAAGGAGTGGTCCTGCTACCAGCTCCTGGAAAGAACTGAGTCCCATCTCTGAGGAGCCCATCCCAAGAGCGCCGCTTAACCCGGCGTGTAGCGGGGGGCGGGGCTGGAGAGGACTGTTTTGGCGTCCGACCGCGGCCTCCAGAGCCGGCCCGGCTGAGCGGGCGGGGTTGGAGCCGCGGGGGGCGCCCACGGCGGTGGGCAGACCGAGGGACCTGAGCGGACGGCGGGGCCGTCGGGACAGAGTCAACCTCAGTCTGCTCCATCCCCGAGGAGCCCGTCTCAGGAGCGCCGCTTAACCCGGCGTGTAGCGGGGGGCGGGGCTGGAGAGGGGCTGTGGCGTCCGCCCGCGGCCCCCAGAGCCGGCCCGGGTGAACGGGCGGGGTGGGAGCCGTGGGAGGGCGCCTTCGGCGGTGGGCAGACCGAGGGACCTGGGCGGACGGCGGGGCCGTCGGGACGGAATCAACGTCAGTCTGCTCATGAGCGGCTGAGAGCTGTTGGTCAAGCCCTCAACCGCACCGCCGGAGAGGCCGACCTGGGATATGGGAATGTCGGACAGACATACCGCGCGACATCCAGCACATCAGACAGGTTCAGCCACAGAATGGTGAGCATCACCTGACCCAGGGAGCGTATGGCCACTTTCGTCGCTCGGAGAGCAAGGTCAGTGACGGCGCGCAGCTCAGTGAAGAGCCCTGGGTCAGTCCCGCCCTCGTGCAGGTCCATGAGCATCTGGGTCAGGTGGACCAGCAGAATGACCATGGCATGCAGAGAGGCGGCTGCCAGTCCCGTGGCACTATAGGATCTCGCCACAAGCGTAGACGAAAAACTACAGGCCACGGGCGGGTGCTTAGGATTGCGCCAAGAAGAAGCACTCTGAGGACACATAGCATCGCAACAGAGCGTTCAGCCGGGGGAACCCCAGTGTACCCAAGGGCAGCGGCCCCATCGAGGGGAGGAAAGGCGGATGAGATCAGCGAGCGGTCCTGAGAAGACAAGGGGGTCTTCTAGGACTTCGAGATCTCATCATGCACGTCCGGGAAGAGAGGTATTGGGGTTTGCCACGGACGAGGGTCGGCGGCCTTACCCAAAACCAATCGTCCCAGGAAAGCATGGCCGTCATCTCCGGATCAGACTCAGGCACAGCCGTATGCACACCGGAAGGTGGCAGCTGTGACGAGCCCTCACTTCCAGAAGACTCAAGCCCACCTAGTGATGCTGCAACAGACATGGCATCTTCCTCTGTAGCTTCAACTGAAACACGCGGGCCACCAGAGGGTAGACTCGCGGGAATCAGCAGTTCACTAGCGGGCACCGTCATTGAAGAGGGGGGCTGGGGTCACGGACACATAGTCGGCGCCTTGTTCCAGACCGTAACCCTCAGGTCACCCTGGCCACCCGCCGAAGATCGGGGGGTGGATGAGGGGACTCTCACTCTTGCGAGTTCACCGAGTCTCGACCTATTTATGACGCGATGATCACGTTCCCTTGCGAGAACATGAGTCACCCACGAGCGCTGTTCAAGCATGATCAAACACACTAGACAGCGCTCGTGCCCATCAGAGTCCGATACCAGTCCGCTGCAACCAGAAATGCACGGGCGAGCCGTCTTTAAAAAGACGTGCCGCGTGCGAGCTCTTTTATGAGAGGAGAGAAAAAACTCCGCGATGTTGAAGCGCACAGGGAGACACACACACACTGGCAGATTACTGCACAGATCAGCAGGCACTGTGAGCTCGCTGCAGATCGCCGTCACACCAACACCGGAGAGAGAAGCTCGTCTCGTAGAGCGAAGTCAGAGATGACTGTGGAGTGAAGAAATGCTCTTGGCTCCGAAGCGAAAACATATCTGCCTGTTGCCGGCGTCCTCCTTTTATACCCACGAGGTGGGGCGGAGTTACGCCATGCAAATTCCACAGACCCATGGCATTTCTTTGCCATTGGCTCGTTTTGTAATACTCGAAGTTGATAGGTGTTCTAAGCGAAACCCCATTCGTCGTCATCCGACGTAACTCGGAGTGACAACGAAAGGGAACTGTGCCATCTTCAATCTTCAACAGAACCTGAAACAAAGATATCACTGTTTATACATAGTTTCTGCACTGTAATAATATCCATTTCACAATATCAAAATGTAGATTTACTGAAATGGCCATTTTATTCAACTTATGCAAAGTTGGAAACTATTGCGCAATCATACTTTTGTTTCAATATCCAAAGCGTTTGACAATTATTTTCAAATAATAGTTTATCAGATTGGTTGCTGTGCTTTCACATTTCAAACTAACAATAACTTTATCAAAAAATGTATATAAACATTGTAAATGCTGAAAAAAAAGTTATACAGTACGTACCCAAACGCAGTACGTCTTGCATGGCCACTCCAAATTTCTCCAAATTTAGAAACCAGTTGCACTTCCAAAGATCAATTTTATCAATGCTTTTATATTTCTATATGCAATTATAGAAATCAAAACAGTTCAAAAACTATAAAAACACACGCAAACTTGCAGATATATCAGTACACAAAGTTCTCGCCGTAACCTGGAAGTGATCAGGTCTCTCCAAGGCGAGCAGCGCGTCAGCATCAAGAGGGTAATCCATCAGCCGGAAGTTGAAGCCTCGCGAGAGCCGCCATTGTAGCAGAACTTCACCTGCTGTTAGCATTCCATTGACTCCCATTCATTTTGGCGTCACTTTGACAGCGAATAACTTTACATCTGAGGCGTCCAAAGACTTCATTTGTCCATTATATATTTCTAAATAAACACGACAATGTATAAAAGGCTCCATTACTTTGTATCTTACGTTATGGCCCCGTAGAAGCCGTTTTTGTTAAAAACAGGCTAACGATTGCGTCATAACCACGCGACTTTTTGTCGCACAATAGAGACATTACCGTATAGACAGGAGGAGAAGCTCGCAGGCAATCGGGGGGACGTCCCGTCAAGGGAGAAGCCCATAGATAATGAGTCCATAAAAGCAACGGGACAAAATATTTCAACAACTTTTTGGGGGAATTGGAAATAATTCGGTTTGTGGCAAGTGAATACATATGAAGTGATTAACGTTGGCAATTTTCACGCACAGCTACTAGAAGATTTACGTCTGTCAGACAGGTTGTTCACGTCATCAAGCTTAGTTTGAGTCGGTTTGAGTCTGCGCGTCAGGAACGGAAGTGCTAAAAAATCGCTAAAAATGGGCTTCAACTGTCTCAACTGAGTTCCAATGAGATGGCTCTGTCCACTTCTTATACTGTCTATGGTCAGCATGCGCGTCAGTGGGATTCCCGTCATTCAGACAGTTCCGGCTCCGGCGAAAGGTCCGTCTCCTTTCTGACGCGAGTTCCGGTTAGATATATATAGTATTTGGAAGTGCCTTTGCAGTTGCACAAGTAGGCTCGCGCGCGTCAACAGATGACTTGAAGATCCTGTGTCTTGCGCGCTCAGAGCGCGGCTGTACTTAGTTCGTTCGAAAAGGGTTTTCTCACCAACGAAAGCTCACAGAAACGTGAAAATGATCTCATTTTAAAGATAACATCCTAACCTAAAAGGTGATATAGATTATGTGGCTGTTTGCGGCTGACTGAAGCCGACATCGGAGCAGGAATGTGATACTTTTATCTGTCATCTCTGTTTGAATTTATTTCACTGCGTGATTCTTTTGAGGATATTTCGATCTATGATTGTCTCACAATGTAATAACCTACATCGACAAATTCCTTAGAATGAGAGCTTTCTTGTGATATATTATTTGACTGTTTTGTGAAACATATGAAAAATAAATATTTGTAAAAATATTTCTTCGCAATCATGAAGCGGAATTTTTTGCCTGGGACCAATGCATATGTAAGCTAATATTTCATTTTATATGTATCATAAAAACGAAAGTGATGGTATTCTTTGTAAAGTTTAAATTCTAAGCTTTCAAATGATACCATGAATGATACCATGCCTTATAGGGAAGCCTATAAAAAGAACGTACGAACATCATAACGAAGTTTTTTTATCCCGGATACGGGATGGTGGACTTTATGGTGTTACTATCCTCTACTTCTTCATTAGCCTTGTTATACTTAACATTTTCGCTTTATATTCTGTTTCATTCCATCCTCAAACAATGTCTACACTTTATCCTCATTTCTTTTAATTTAGCTCTATTTCTTACAAAAGAGAATAGTGTGCAAAGTGTCAAAGTGTTTGTGCCTCCCTACAAACCACCCTTTCTTTTAAGAGTCGTGATCCTATCCAGCACATAATTTTTCACACCCGTCCATGTTCGCTGCTTCAAAGCTTCTGGCTCTGCGTGAATGCATCTTTCACAGTCTGGCTTACCAGGAACTTTGCATGTCTTGATCAACTTCATCATGTGTCTCTCTACTGCTATTACCTCACTGTCCTCCCATTTCTTTTTTGGAGCGTTTGAAGAACCTAGGAAATAGTTAAAAACTAAATTCTCATTACAATCGGTGAGTAAAGACCAAATCCAGACTGTACCCTAATGTGTAGATATTGCTGCATGGAGCTAATTCATGTTTATTTGATTATTGTTGTTGTGAAACAGAACGATCAGATTGAACAGGTTGATCAGTCTCTGCTCGTGCTGTTGTCTGAGATTGGTCACTGTAATCCTCCTCATCACTTGATATGGAATCACTTGGGCCTCAAGTTGCTCTAAATAATTAATTGACAAACAAATTAACACTTTTTTGCTTATACTTACCATCTGTGACATGATTATATACATTGTTTTGCAAATATGTACAGCACAGATACACACAGACAGTCCAAGTATACTCATACCATTTGGGTCAATTTCAATGTCAAGTTTCTTTCCTTTGTAGTCAGACAGTGTTCCTTTCTCCATGGCCATTGGGCTTTACTCATTTTTGTGTGTGGACATTGTGCGAGAGAGACCGAGTCTGTCTCACGGACACTGTCGAGCACTGTTGAGCCCACTGAAAAAAAGATTTTTGGGCAAATAATGTAATACATAAAATAAAAAAATCTATCAAATAATGATGTAAAAAAAATAGAATTAATTATTTCAAATTACAAATTACTGTTGCTATTTGACAACACAATTTGAGAAAAACAATGATATAGTAGGCTATCACTGACTCGGTTGTTTTGATTGATTTGTAGAATTAAGTTCTATCATATAACTGTCACAGTCTTCGTCTGCACCTGTCTGTCTTAGTCTTCACTACACTACCCAGAATCCCTCTTGTTTCCACACCTGAACTCACTCCCTCAATTACCAGCCTGTTCATCGTTATCTTCATCTGTGTCACCTGTCTTCACCTTGTTATGTTTGATTAGTATCTGTATTTAGTATCCTTCTGTTCAGTTAGTCTTGGTCGGTTCTTGTTATGTTATAGTGTTTTGTGAGTGTACACTCTGCCTGCCTGCCTGTACCTGTTTGTTGTTGCTTTTGAGTAAATCTTTGAATTGGAGCTTTTTGCCTCAGCCTGTCTTCATCTTCACCACAACCGGGACAGAAGAACCGACCTAGAAGGTAATGGAGGAGGACGCAATGGATATGTTTCTGTTCAACCAGAATGGAAGTACTGTATCAGGATGATTACAGGGAGGAGGAGTTTTTAAAGCAACGGTTTTGGGGAGGACTTGATGATCCACTTACCCAGATACTGCTGCTCAAAGACTTAGACCGACCTTTTCTTGAGTTTTTGGACCGAGCTCTTTGGGTTTGTGATTCCTCCCTTACTGTAGCACCAGCCGATCCAGAGTCCAGCCTTGAGCCTTCACCGCTGGTCCCGTCCAGCCCAGTCAAGTCTTCACCGCTGGTTCCACCCAGCTCAAAGCCCTCTTCACCGCTGGTTCCGCCCAGCTCAAAGCCCCCTTCACCGCTGGTTCCGCCCAGCTCAAAGCCCCCTTCACCGCTGGATCCGCCCAGCTCAAAGCCCCCTTCACCGCTGGTTCCGCCCAGCTCAAAGCCCCCTTCACCGCTGGTTCCGCCCAGCTCAAAGCCCCCTTCACCGCTGGTTCCGCCCAGCCCAAAGCCGAGCCTTCGCCGCTGGTGCCGCCCAGCCCAAAGCCGAGCCTTCGCCGCTGGTGCCGCCCAGCCCAAAGCCGAGCCTTCGCCGCTGGTGCCGCCCAGCCCAAAGCCGAGCCTTCGCCGCTGGTGCCGCCCAGCCCAAAGCCGAGCCTTCGCCGCTGGTGCCGCCCAGCCCAAAGCCGAGCCTTCGCCGCTGGTGCCGCCCAGCCCAAAGCCGAGCCTTCGCCGCTGGTGCCGCCCAGCTCAAAGCCGAGCCTTCGCCGCTGGTGCCGCCCAGCTCAAAGCCGAGCCTTCGCCGCTGGTGCCGCCCATCTCAAAGCCGAGCCTTCGCCGCTGGTGCCGCCCATCTCAAAGCCGAGCCTTCGCCGCTGGTGCCGCCCATCTCAAAGCCGAGCCTTCGCCGCTGGTGCCGCCCATCTCAAAGCCGAGCCTTCGCCGCTGGTGCCGCCCATCTCAAAGCCGAGCCTTCGCCGCTGGTGCCGCCCATCTCAAAGCCGAGCCTTCGCCGCTGGTGCCGACCCAGCTCAAAGCCGAGCCTTCGCCGCTGGTGCCGACCCAGCTCAAAGCCGAGCCTTCGCCGCTGGTGCCGACCCAGCTCAAAGCCGAGCCTTCGCCGCTGGTGCCGACCCAGCTCAAAGCCGAGCCTTCGCCGCTGGTGCCGACCCAGCTCAAAGCCGAGCCTTCGCCGCTGGTGCCGACCCAGCTCAAAGCCGAGCCTTCGCCGCTGGTGCCGACCCAGCTCAAAGCCGAGCCTTCGCCGCTGGTGCCGACCCAGCTCAAAGCCGAGCCTTCGCCGCTGGTGCCGACCCAGCTCAAAGCCAAGCCTTCGCCGCTGGTGCCGACCCAGCTCAAAGCCGAGCCTTCGCCGCTGGTGCCGACCCAGCTCAAAGCTGAGCCTTCGCCGCTGGTGCCGACCCAGCTCAAAGCCAAGCCTTCGCCGCTGGTGCCCGTCAGCCACACAGAGACTGTTCACGTCCAGCCACAGCTTCACGTCAGCCACAACTTCACGTCAGCCACAACCAGCCAGAGACGGAGGACGCAGTGCTCCTTGTGGGATCCATGGCTGTTTTGTGTGTGGGCAGCACACACATTCGTCACACCCCATGAACCTAGCTCAAAGCCCTCTTCACCGCTGGTTCCGTCCAGCTCAAAGCCATCTTCACCGCTGGTTCCGTCCAGCTCAAAGCCATCTTCACCGCTGGTTCCGTCCAGCTCAAAGCCATCTTCACCGCTGGTTCCGTCCAGCTCAAAGCCATCTTCACCGCTGGTTCCGTCCAGCTCAAAGCCATCTTCACCGCTGGTTCCGTCCAGCTCAAAGCCATCTTCACCGCTGGTGCACGTCAGCCACGCCGAGACTGTTCACGTCCCATCTGCCCAGCCAGAGCCTGTCCCTGACTCTATTCTGGAGTCGGGGTCGAAATCTTTCACGCTCCCCAATAATTTTTCGCCGGAGGGTCCAATAGCTCCGCCGTGGTCACGCCCACAGCCTGCTCCGTCCTGGACGCCCGAGGGTCTAACATCTCCACCCTGGACGCCCGAGGGTTTGTCTGCTCCGCCCTGGCCACACCCACGTCCTGCTCCGCCCTGGCCACGCCCACATCCTGATACGCCGTGGTCACGCCCACAGCCTGCTCCGCCCTGGACACCCGAGGGTCCTACAGCTCCTCCCTGGATGCCCGAGGGTTCGTCTGCTCCGCCCTGGCCACGTCATGCTCCGCCCTGGCCACGTCCTGCTCCGCCCTGGCCACGCCCATGTCCTGCTCCGCCCTGGAGGCTTCCTGCTCCAGATCGGCCTCCCCCTCATCAGCCTCCAGGGCGCCCACCCCCCCACCCCATTGATGTTCTACGGCGCGAGGTCGCGCCTTGTTGAAGGGGGGCGTTCTGTCACAGTCTTCGTCTGCACCTGTCTGTCTTAGTCTTCACTACACTACCCAGAATCACTCTTGTTTCCACACCTGAACTCACTCCCTCAATTACCAGCCTGTTCATCGTTATCTTCATCTGTGTCACCTGTCTTCACCTTGTTATGTTTGAGTAGTATCTGTATTTAGTATCCTTCTGTTCAGTTAGTTTTGGTCGGTTCTTGTAATGTTATAGTGTATTGTGAGTGTACCCTCTGCCTGCCTGTACCTGTTTGTTGTTGCTTTTGAGTAAATCTTTGAATTGGAGGTTTTTGCCTCAGCCTGTAGGTCAGCATCTTTGCTCAGCATCTAGCAAAAAATGCCTAGATGAGCAACAAAGATCACTTGAACAGACATCTTATTATCTACTAATTGTATTTATTAATCAAAACAATAAATTGATATCTGCAAATACACAGCAGGTCTGATATTCAAGCTGGTATATATGTCACCAGTTCTGCACGAGTCTGTGTTGTTGTTGTTGTTCATTAGTGTCCCACAACTACTTCAGAATTGATTTGAGTTAAAATGCGAGGGGGTGTGGATTATTTCAAGGCTCTAAATTAAACTTTAACCTGTACTTTAACAGCATATTGTTGTAAACCTTTTTCTTAAGTGAAGGAGATTTAAAAAGCGAAAAACCAGGAGACGTTGGGATATCTTTCAATGCAGAAGTTACTCTTTATTGAAGACTTTGCTGTTGCGATGCTGTAGTCATCAAGTCTAAAATCTTACCCAAGTTTGACTAAAATAAAATACAGACTTCTTTATACATTTAGAGGGGGAGGAGTTTACATTGAGGGCCGCGGAACTCTGAAACAAAGCATGTAAATAAGCTGAGACATGAAAACAGAACGGGGCAGGACTTCTCGCACTGAGATAAGAACTCCAAGACAAACGGTCTCAGTAATAAAATAGCAGGTGTTCAAACTTGCTCACCATGACCCTGCAACCGGTAAAACAATGAGAACAGGAAAAGCCTAGCCTTCTCGTATTGAGAGGGGACAGTCAGGAATATCTCGCTGGGAACCCCTACCGTTTGCAGAGATTTCCTGGTCTCATCATTTATAAACTTTCTCAATAAATACTATTGTATTGGAAATCTAAATTAAACATTGAAATAAAATTTGTAATCCTACATTTCCCCCTTTGAGAGTTCTAAATAACTTTCACAAAATACAAATTTAGACACTTAAAAGTTAATTCTTGTAACTTGTGATTGTTACAGGCACATGCTTCTGTGTTGCTGTTTCTGCAATTGCATGCTGACACAGAAACAAACATGCAATTTTAGGGTCCAAGAAGTTCTTAAGGGTAATAGTCTTTTCTGTTTGGAACTGTCATTTCTTTGTGTAGTAGAAGAAACAACAGCAGAATTGCTATTTCCTTTATTCATATCCACAGTTTACCTAACAAGTTTCCGAACCATGAAGTATTATCTTCAGTCATCTGGAGTAATTTTGCTGAAAGATCAAGAATGTCTTGTTGGATTTTGTTCAAGTTCTCTGTTGGATCCATTAAAACCCGGTGCATCACTCAAGTCCGATGATGGTGCAGGCTCCTCCTTGCGTTGCTAGAATGTAATCCAAGGCCACTATGTTCTGTAAGATCATTATCTTGTGCGAAGCAAGAGTGTCTGTGATGTTACTGGTACGACAATCTTGATCATGTTGATGGATGACTGAAGGCTTCGTATGTGAGTCTCTGCGTTGTGTTTTTTTTTTCTTTTTCTTTCGTGATAGTTGGTTCGGCAGTGGGTCTAGTCGTTTTCTTGAGGTTTTCTTGTGGCTTCATACGCAGATGACGAGGTCGGTGCGTATGGGTCCTGGACAGCCATCATCAAGTGGTATCTGCACAGAGTAAGAAAGAAAACAAAAGACAGGAGAGCAGTATTTGTTCAAACACTAGGATTGTGAACTTTTTTCTGAGTCTGCTAGACAGCGGAGCAGTATTTGTTCAAACACTAAGGTTGTAAACTTTTCTGAGTCTGCTGTTGTTGTTCCCTCTTTCCCTATTTCTTAATTCCTTTGACACCTAAGGAACAGTGAGGTAAGGATGGACTAGGATAGGGAAGGCCTATGAGGGAATCTTCACCCCAGGGTTAACCGCCGAAGCCTGTTGCGTTCGGTTCTTCCCGGGGCTCCTCACTGGTTCCGTGTCCTAACCTATCCCTGTAGGTGGGGGAACAACGTTACAGTGTGAAACATTAGTCCAGGTTTTTTTTTCCCTGACACAAAACTGCAGCTGCTGTAATCAACATCACTTAATGTGGTTCATGCCACATAGGCTCTAATGGCTTGTTTCTGAATTACTTTCAATTACTTGAGCTGAACCGTTAACAAACAACTCAAATTCTGAATTCTCTATGGGAGTTTATTTTACTTCCCTCGAAGGTGTGTATGTAAGCGTAACACAATCATGAGTCATTTCTCCTTCATCCCCTAACAAATCCTCAGTCATTGCAGACATCATACATGAGGATGGGTTCTTGCCTGGTGCATGCTGTAAAACAATGTTCGGGGCTGTGGGGGTAGTTAACCAATTTCCCCAATGGGAGGAGGTGACAGAAGTTTCTTTTGTTTCATTCATCAGTGTGGACACTGCATGAAGGCATTTTACAGTCTGGCCTAACACCATTACTGATGAAGGGCCTGTGCTGTAGCATAACATTTAAGGCTGTGAGTCTACTTAACTTAGTGTTCCCCAAAGGAAGGGTGAGACCGTCACTTTCCTTTTGTTCTATTAAACAAAAATAAGTATTTAATCTTTGTTGTAAGTTACTGGGGAAATTAAGCACTCACAGCCCAAATGGTTAACACGTCAACATGCTGCCCCAGTTTAATGATGAGGGGAGGGGCTGCTTCAGAGTGCTTGTTAAAAGTTCTTTTTGTTTTTCCTACACTCTTTTCCCCAATGTCCATGTTTACCACAGTAATAACAACTGCTGCCCTCTCTCTTAGGACAATTGCGTTAATGTTGATTCTCTGCGTTGACCTTAACCTGTTAACCGTTGCCAGAGCGTCGGCGCACTGAAGCGTTTTTTTTTTAATTAGTTCAAATTAATAAAAGTAAATTTATTAATCAGATTTAATGTTATACCTTGACAAACTATACATCATTAAAAAGATATAAGACTCAAGATTCAGTATTTGACCACTATTGTATTCTGAGAAACTTATAGTGACAGTTATGTCTTAATTTGTGTCAGGAGTTATGAAATGAAAAAATGAGTCGATACCTTTAATATGAATTATGAGCGTCAGCTGGTCCATTCATAAAAAACACTCCGTGCTGTCGTCATGACAGTGATTCACAAAACAACGTCCCTCAGGGCTTTAGCTCAAAAATGTGCAGACTTGGAGAAATATTGATATATTCTCATTGATTCACATCATATTTCTATAGACAGGAATAATATTTATTGAATTTATACCCAAATGCGTCGATGTAATCATTATGATCGCTTCTTACTGAGATGTGCTGTGTTTTCAATTCATACCAATAGCCTGAGGGCGCTATATGCACACTAATAGTCCATATATGGATCACGAAGAAGACCCATCGTCATGTGACAATCCAGACGTCACCTCGATACAGAAAGTAGCTGACAGAGATCGCTGTAACATGCAGATAAAGATGTTTTGAAGACAATAAACATGATTGCAATGATATTTGAGTTACCTGTGTTCTTCAAGCCATGTCAGGTATTTCATAATAATAGATTATATTTATAATGTAATGCTAATCTATATAGATTTCATCATCGTGTAGAACACTATAAATAATAAATTTTCTGTCGGATTTTTTTTTATCTGAAGCCAAATTAGATCACATAAGATTATTTAAAACACTCGACTTGCGTTATAAAGTAAGTTTGGAGCACAAACATGGTTTTAATCTCATAAATGGTCGTGTATTGATGGTGTGCTAAGCTAACATGCTAGCTAGCCCAGGTGCACCTGCCACCAGCAGTTATTGATTTATGATTTTTTTCTAAATAGGAATGCTTACTGAAATGTTTCAGTATATTTGATACCAGTTTCAAATATTTAGTGAGAACTTTGATAAAATTAATTAGGGTTTGAAACCCTATGAATAGCCTGTGAATAGCCAGTCGTTAGTAGCTAATACAGACAAAAGAAATGCATATTTAGAGCCATAACCAGTCTGGAGAGGTGTAAATGTGTGCAGGGGAGACTGACTCTGAATGGGGCTCGTTTACACCACAAAATAATAGAGACAATAGACTGAATAGATGACTCAGAAGATGACTAAACATCAGTTTGCATTTTAGAGTCTAATCAAAATAAAGTAATTTGACATGATCTTGAAAAAACATTTAACTAAATACAGAGTTTTAGACTTATCATTTTCAGATTTTAAATATAAAATGGTCACACATATGGCTTTAGCTGCAGTGCATTTCTAGATTGCTCCAGGGCCAACTTCAATTTTATTTTTATGAAGATGTTTCATAAAAATAAATTTCTAATAACTTTACAAAACTTTGAAGCTATTTAAACATTTTTTTTCATTATGACAATAATTAATTCTACATTTACAATAAACTACTAGGTGTCAGCTTTCAGATGAGATCATACTTGTGCTTTTAGTGCAAAGGGTTCATGAACTGTATCTGTTTAAGTTTGGGTATGCCATTTCTGGGGATTTTTCAAAAGTGGCCTTGAGGGTTAACAGGTTAAAGGATGCTGCTGCAATTTTTACTCTTGCCTTGACATCAGAGTCTCTTTCCCATGTAGCTGACCTGTCCAAGTTGTTTTGCAGGGTTTTAGCGGACCATGTGAATTCTAAGAAAGGCAATGATTTTCTATGCTCTGACAACAGACCATCAAACCATGTACGAACTAGGGGACCATTATCTTCTAGCACCTTCTCTGAAGTGTCAGCTATACCACTGTATGCTGCTGCTGACTGACAAAATCTTTGAGTGCATGTCACAGGTCGGGAGGGTCGACTCGGTCTACACCCTTCCCTTAGAACATCAGTACCACTGAGGAGCAGACCAGAAACCAAGCAGACAAAGGGAATAACAAGTTAAGCGGCTTTATTGATTTAAAACAATTTGTAAATCCTAATTTAAAACTTCTTCTTCTTTCTCAGAATCCAACGAGCTGCGGGGGAATGCCACTCCTCAACAACGACGCATACCTTGAATGCGGAAGGGCATTAACTGGACAACAGGTGAGTACTCTCAGTACAGTTGACTCTTCTCAGTCTCTCAGGTGCAGAAGGCTTGCGGCTGTGGGGGAGGCGCCAACTGGACAGCAGGAGGCGCCGACTGGACAGCAGGTAAGTACTCTAAGTACGGCTGACTCTCTTCCCCGTATATCAGTTGCAGAAGGAATTACGGTTGCGAAGAGGGCGTCGACTGGACAGCAAGTGAGTACTCCAAGTACAGTTGGTTCTTCCCAATACGTCAGGTGCAGAAGACTTACGGCGGTGAGGGAGGCGTCGACGGGACAGCAGGTGGGTATTCCATGTACAGTGCTCTAGACAGCGGAGGCAGAAAGACGGAAGAATTTAGCGACTACAATCCCTAGTCACAACAGCTGTCTTCTCCTTCAGGCGTCTGGACTCCTTTTTCTATGTCACTTCTCCTCATATATAATATTTTTGTGTGTATATCACATATAATACAGCCAGTAGAAGGTTGGTACTTATCTTCTCCCCGGTAAGAGGACTCGATAATATTTTATAGATGACTTCGTCCTCTGCCTCTCTGTTCTCCGCCACCCAGTTCTTCGTAGCGGATCCCTTTCCACGGATAAATCTCACCAGCCGATTTGTCCAACAGAAGTCTCTAAGCCCGCCTGAGCAAGAAGAAGAATTAGGACGCCACAGCAATCCCACGCCGCACACCACGGTCTCTCAAAGCTTTGCTTTTATCTTTTCCTAAAGGCGGCGTGTCCCAATCATCACACAGTCGCTTAATGCGCCGCACCTGCTGTCACTTTGCCATCAGCGGCTGCTGTTACTATGGTAGCGAAGCATCCGAGGCTGGCTTGGTGTTTGGTTGAAACCGCTCCGGGTGAAAACATCCCTCTGCGGACTGTTTAGTTCCGGCTCTAGTTCGTCACCTTGTGACATGTACTGACTAACATTCTCATCTTTCTTCTGTACACAACTAGTGATCTTTGACCAGTCCACGCTTTCAGAACTCCCTCTCTCAGTTTATCTTTTCTGGCATGTTGTAGTTCAGAAGTAACAGCAGACCCAAAACTGCTGAATTCAGATTCAGTTAGAATTTGTGACATCAGCTGTGTGACTTCTACCAACGACATGTCGTAAAGACGCATTTTACTGATCAATGCCCTTCTAAATTCAGAAAAATCTGTGCGTACTGAAGGTAAGCTTTGGGATAGTCTTTCTATGTCTCTAGGTCCGAGTGCTTTGGCAACAGTTTGGTTTTGGACAACAGAAGAGTTGGGAGGAACACTTTCAGTTCCCTCAATTCCCTGAGATCTTCTTGCGACACATACCTTTACTGAATCTACAGGCTTATCAGTTACTGATGGGATGTCTACATCTGTTTCAAAGAATGCTTGTAAGTCAGGATAAGTTTCATCTGACTGTTGGTCTTCTGAGTCACATTTGGTTGAGGCCTTGTTATGGCCCACCTTAGTGTGCAATTGTTTGTTCTGTTCTTTTAATTTAGCTATGCACCTAGATTGTTCTTGTGCAATGGATAAGCTACATTCCATGTGACAGAAAATAATGCCTTTTATGTTTCTCTTCCTGATACATGCACCCAACACCTTCTTGCATTCTTCAATAGACCATACATTTTGTGGGTGAATACCAAATTTCTTTCTCAAATCCAATCTGACTGACTCAGTCACTATGGAGTCCATCTGCTCCCCTAACAATGACCTGAACTTACTGTCTGTCCATAAAGGAGTACCAAGACCACCTTTTTCTGTTGTGGGGATTAATCTAGCATTCCTTCTAAACATTGTTGTGAGTTTTCTTTGTTGCCAACACAAACAGACACTAAAACTTCTCTGATCCACAGAGGGTACACTCGTTAACACAGATTACTGTTGTTAATGCTAACCTTCTCTGCCTAAAGCAAAGGATACACAAATTACTAGCAATTTATGCTAAAATCTACCCTGCCTGAAAAAAAACATTTGCCACTTCCCTGGCAAAGCAGAGGATAAAACAATATTAACATGTACGTTAATCTTCCCTGCCTGAAAACAGAGGGTACAATATATTAGCACTTGATGCTAATCTTCCCTAATTTTATAGAGGATAAAACACTTCCCTGGCAAAGCAGAGGGTAAACAGTATTAACATGTACGTTAATCTTCCCTGCCTGAAAAACAGAGGATACATTTCATCTCTAAAAGCAACTTTAGAGGATAACTTTAGTTAACAAACCCTACAGCTGTTTGTTAACTTCTTCTCTGATGGCGCAGAGGAATAACAGATTTTTTTTAGTGGTTTTTCAATGGTTCTTTGAATGGAGTGAAACTCACCAAATTTTTGTTGTATAGAAAGATTCCGCCTGGAAATCTTGGTTCAGCTTGAAGTTTTCAATTTGGAGGAAGCTGAAAAAATTCAGTCTGGCAATCTTTGTTTAGCTGGATGTTTCAAAATTCAGTCTGGAGACTTAGTCAGCTTTGTTGAAATCTTTGAGCTTTGAAGTTTCAAAAGTTCATTCTTTGTTGAGTTTCAGTTCTTCTTCCTACTTCAGTGTAGAAAAACTCAGAAGCGAAAACCAGGAGACTTATTTAAGCAGGATTCTTTATTTGCTGTATTCTGCTTTGTCCAAAATCTTACCCAAGTCAAGTCAAGTCTAACTAAGGGGACTTTACATTGTAGTTTATATACATTTTAAGGGGGAGGGATTACATTGTGATGAACAAACATGTAAATGAGCTGAGACATGAGAACAGAATGGTGCAGGACTTCTCGCACTGAGATAAGAACTCAATGACAAACGGTCTCACTAATAAAATAGCAGGTGTTCAAACTTGCTCAGCATGACTCTTCACCCGCTAAAACAATGAGAACAGGAAAAGCCTAGCCTTCTCGTATTGAGACGGGACAGTCAAGAATATCCCGCTGGGAACCCCTACCGTTTGCAGAGATTTCCTGGTCTCATCATTTATAAACTTTCTCAATATAAAATACTATTGTATTGCAAATCTAAATTAAACATTTAAATAAAATTTGTAATCCTACAATATCTTCTTTTTATTTCTTTAATAAATTAATGGTATTTTACATTAAAGGGGGGTGAGGCTGCTAGACCTTGTAAAAGTCAAGTTTGTAAATAAAGACTAAATGGCAGCGTCTGATATATTTGTAAAGCGATTTATTTTTTACAGGAGTGCCCGTAAGGAATGATTTCGGCCTCTGTGCCTGCGCTGGCCAGTGGAAAAGTGGCTAATGGGTGAAGATGGCATGAAGAAGACATTGGGAAGTACATTCGCAAGATGGACGTATGCGCATTAGGCTACTCTATTTGTTCTGTGTTTTCTTTCTAAACAGTTAGGCAATGTTTAGGTGGTATGTTTCATGTTTTCATCACGCAATCATGTTTTTGATAAGGTGGTGACGTGTTCACGTAACATGATTTAAGGGTGGCGGCGGCGCTGCCGATAAAGCACCTAAAAGCTGTCAGAAAGAACCGGCAAAAGCAATGATTATGAATATGTCAAATATAGCAAGGAGACATTTTAATTGTTTATTAATAAAGATGAAGTTGACGTTGCTGACTCGCGATCTTCGCAGTAGTGAATGTGCCAGAGAGAAATGCAAATTTCCTACAGATAAGCAGAGAGCAGTCCGTTTTCTTTCGTTTTGAATTGTTCTGTTTACAAGTAGACATTTCAATGTAGATATATTTTGCAGGTCTGTGAAGTAGGCTAGTTATGAGACGCGCTCCAGTTCACGCGCAGGCGCCTCCGTGTCGTGATTAGCCTATCTATTGTCTATATATTTACTTCTTATTTATTAAATCCAGGCAATTGGTTGATGAAACATTGATTAAAATTAAGATACAAATCGAAATTCACTCTAAATAAAGGCTTTGTGTCTTCTGTTTGAGGTCTCTGTGAAAGTTTTAAAACAGTCTTTTAGAGCAGTCGCGTCCGTAACGGAGAACTGTCACGTCCTTACATTGTTTTTTTCTCATAAATGCGAACACGAGAAATAAAATAAAATGAATATTTTATGTTCTGTGGAGAGACAACCTTCTTCATCCGGTGGGTAGTATTACTTTTGATTTGTGCAGTGTAATTCACAGAATTACAAAAAATATTTTGCCTCCTAAAAGTTAAATATTTTTTTGTCACGCATGAATGCGTGTGTATTTCCCTCATATTAATATTAAAACGCATGTGTAGACTGATATTTTTCTAATGTGTGGACTCCTTTAAGAGGGTAGTCTATGGATAAACAGACGTTTCAATATATTGGTATTAAATGCATTTTCTGAGAATTTATATTTCAAGTTTTGACGGCAAATGTCAAGTGCATAACGCTGGAATTCCCCAATTTTAAATAATCTCAACTAGTTGTGTGGTGTAGGTCTACGTATTTTATAATGTTAATGTGGCGAAGCGATAGTTTGACAAGAAAGATTTAACCTTTACACCAGGAGAGAGAATTGCCTATACTGGCAACCAACCCCCAGAGGGCAGACCTAAAATCTACACCTCTAAGATACCCACTATGCCAACCCAGAGGCAAATTTACTGAGGAATCACCTCATATAAGAATCAATAAAGCACACAGGTTCAATTACGGCTGAGTCAGGACTCGAAACAGAGGTGAAATACAAAAAAAGACAATTTTATTGGAAATCATTAAACAACATGTATATCAAAGTATAAACAGATAATACACGCACACACACACACACTTCTGCCTCCACTCCAGGGCTGGTGACGCTCACCTATTCTCTGAAAAAAAAACGCAGCAAACACACGTGCACTCACACTTCAACCCCAAATGTGGAGTACTGCACGCGGAAGAGACCACCACCAAGCAGAGAAGGGCTCGTCCACACACACACGAATCCTGGTCACCCCAACTTCTGGAGAGGGAGCAGAACTACAATTTAGACATACAAACATATACACACACGTTTACTTATAAAATTTGGTACTCAGTAAATTGAAAACAAAACAAAAATACATGTATACCATGCAATGGTAAACAGTTCACAGAACGCTTGACTAGCCAAAAGAAAAGAAAATATGAATTCACATAAAAAACTAAGCCAAGGAACAACTAGTATAAACAAGCTCACAGACCCTTGGTTATCACAATAATAATAATGAATAATAAGTTCACAAAAACTGATCTACCACAAGAGAAAATTGGTTCCCTTTCAAGGGAACTCGAGCTGCGTTGAGACGCGTTGGGAACGCTCTGCGAGATTGCGTCGTGAAGCACGTGTATAATCAGTTCAATGGAAGAGCGAGACGTCATAGGCGGGGGACAGCTTCTGTGACTTTAGCAAGCGATCTGTGTATTCTGTCCTTGTCATATGTATTGTTGTCTGTCAAGTTGCAATATATATACAGGTCCTTCTCAAAAAATTAGCATATTGTGATAAAGTTCTTTATTTTCCATAATGTAATGATAAAAATTAAACTTTCATATATTTTAGATTCATTGCACACCAACTGAAATATTTCAGGTCTTTTATTGTTTTAATACTGATGATTTTGGCATACAGCTCATGAAAACCCAAAATTCCTATCTCAAAAAATTACCATATTTCATCCGACCAATAAAATAAGTGTTTTTAATACAAAAAAAGTCAACCTTCAAATAATTATGTACAGTTATGCACTCAATACTTGGTCGGGAATCCTTTTGCAGAAATGACTGCTTCAATATGGCGTGGCATGGAGGCAATCAGCCTGTGGCACTGCTGAGGTGTTATAGAGGCCCAGGATGCTTCGATAGCGGCCTTAAGCTCATCCAGAGTTTTGGTTCTTGCGTCTCTCAACTTTCTCTTCACAATATCCCACAGATTATCTATGGGGTTCAGGTCAGGAGAGTTGGCAGGCCAATTGAGCACAGTAATACCATGGTCAGTAAACCATTTACCAGTGGTTTTGGCAAGGTGCCAGGTCGTGCTGAAAAATGAAATCTTCATCTCCTTAAAGCTTTTCAGCAGATGGAAGCATGAAGTGCTCCAAAATCTCCTGATAGCTAGCTGCATTGACCCTGCCCTTGATAAAACACAGTGGACCATCACTGACTGTGGGTACTTGACACTGGACTTCAGGCATTTTGGCATTTCCTTCTCCCCAGTCTTCCTCCAGACTCTGGCACCTTGATTTCCGAATGACATGCAAAATTTGCTTTCATCCGAAAAAAGTACTTTGGACCACTGAGCAACAGTCCAGTGCTGCTTCTCTGTAGCCCAGGTCAGGCGCTTCTGCCGCTGTTTCTGGTTCAAAAGTGGCTTGACCTGGGGAATGCGGCACCTGTAGTCCATTTCCTGCACACGCCTGTGCACGGTGGCACTGGATGTTTCTACTCCAGACTCAGTCCACTGCTTCCGCAGGTCCCCCAAGGTCTGGAATCTGTCCTTCTCCACAATCTTCCTCAGGGTTCGGTCACCTCTTCTCGTTGTGCAGCGTTTTTTGCCACACTTTTTCCTTCCCACAGACTTCCCACTGAGGTGCCTTGATACAGCACTCTGGGAACAGCATATTTGTTCAGAAATTTCTTTCTGTGTCTTACCCTCTTGCTTGAGGGTGTCAATGATGGCCTTCTAGACAGCGGTCAAGCGGTCGGCAGTCTTACCCATGATTGCGGTTTTGAGTAATGAAACAGGCTGGGAGTTTTTAAAAGCCTCAGGAATCTTTTGCAGGTGTTTAGAGTTAATTAGTTGATTCAGATGATTAGGTGATATGCTAATTTTTTGAGATAGGAATTTTGGGTTTTCATGAGCTGTATGCCAAAATCATCAGTATTAAAACAATAAAAGACCTGAAATATTTCAGTTGGTGTGCAATGAATCTAAAATATATGGAAGTTTAATTTTTATCATTACATTATGGAAAACAATGAACTTTATCACAATATGCTAATTTTTTGAGAAGGACCTGTATATATTATGGCAAAAGAGAGCAAGCAGCTTTGTGTTGTTCCCTGCCCACGTTATACCACGGGTGGGGACACACACATCAGCTTTTTGTTACTATTTGGGAGTGGAGCATGCTACAGTCAGTTCTCGAGTGGGCTGACTGTGAGAATTGCGAGAAGCTGTCCGTGAGGACGCTCCGCTCCCGCCGGGCGTTATGTGTGGAGGACGGTTCGGTTCAAGCTCCCCGCGCGGGTCCTGCGGTTGCCGAGGCACGGCTCGACTCGCATTTTGGGATGGATCTGACAGCGGGGGTTGAGACGGGCTCCGCCCATCTCAGCTTTCACCTGTCAGATCCAGTGCTGGCGATTTCCAGTTCCGAGGAATTGGTATCGTTAGTGTTTTGTTTAGAAAAAGAGAACGAAACAAATAAAGATATTAAGAAAAAGGCAGATGTTTGAGTTTTCAATAAATAAATAAATAAGTCAGCTCATAACTCTGTTGAATAAAGATGGAGGTTTATCTAGTGCTGTTGCTAGTTAAATATTTACTGGCCAGCTGAACATTATGAGAGTGAAAATAAAAAGAGTTTATTAGATGAAATATATCTAAAAACAGAAAAACTCTGTATCTCAGCCTCCTTGTCGGGGAATGCTGCTTTTCCCTATCTCCACACTGAGGTGTCAAGATCGTGGAATAAGCCGGTTTCTATTTTATGTGTTTAATACCCAAACGTCTAACTATAGTAATGCTTTGGGTATTAAGTATCATGGTATGACAGTGCCTCGGGTTAAAGAGACGCTGGCGAGCTTTCTCTCTCCCGAGTCGGCGTCATCGTTTTTAACCCCGACGTTACCCACCAGCCATCTTAAATAAATACATTTTATTAGGCAGCGCTGGTGGGTAAAGTATAAGGACATGGATGAATGTGAGGATGTCAGCACTGACGCTATTCGAGAATTGTGTCGTGCAAAAACAGATAAACTATACTGGGTATTGACGGATTCAAGAAATCTTTTCTTCTCTGCGTCCTCTGGGGGGGGCGACTTTCTGAGGAGGGTCGCAGCACGGCCAGTTCGGTTGTTTTCCTGCTGGTGGCCACGGAGTGATATATTTTATATATATATATATATATATATATATATATATATATATATACGTTTTTCTGATTTAAAAATAAAGAAAAATAATATAAATTATGTCTGTTCTTCTGGCCGCTCCGCTTTCAAAAAAACTAAGAAATAAACCATTCAGCGACGTTCCAGAGGTTTCTTCCTCACCAAACTAATGTTTCCCGAGACTGCTGGGCGAGAGCAGTCTCGGTCTACTAAGCTCCTCGCAGCACAGAGTGCAAAACGAGCATCACCATTTGGGCTCCTCCACAATCGAGGGGGACCTGGGTGGCGGTAGCCGTCTAGCTAGTTAGAGATATGCAAGATCTGAGAACTGTCTTATCTCTAAAATAGCTTGGACAAAGAGGAAGCCCTGACTCCGAGGCTATCAGGCTTCTAAGGTTGGTCCCCTCCGAGGAGGGATGGTTTTGAGAAATCGTTTCTCCTCGGCGCCCTCTGGGGTGCGACTCTTTGAGGAGGGTCGCAGTGCTGCCAGTTCGGTTTTCCTGCCGGTTCGCCGTTCAGGGCACCAAGGTGTCAGTGTCCCCAAACGATCCTCCGAGGGGGGTCGTAGAGCAGTCAGTTCGGTTTCCCTTTTCAGGGTGCCGAGGTGCCTGCTTTTTCCAATGATCCTCCGAGGAGGGTCGTAGGAACTAAGCTATTTAGAGGTCGGCAAGATCTGAGGATTATCATCATCTCTTATAAAGCTTAGACATGAAGTCCTGTCGCAAAAAGACGAGGCTATCAGGCTTCTGAGGGCTCCTCCGGGGGAGGGACGGTTTTGAGAAATCGTTTCTCCTCGGCGCCCTCTGGGGTGCGACTCTCTGAGGAGGGTCGCAGCGCTGCCAGTTCGGTTGTTCCCTGCCGGTTCGCCGTTCAGGGCACCGAGGTGTCAGCGTCCCCATACGATCCTCCGAGGAGGGTCGTAGAACGGTCAGTTTGGTTGTTCCTTGCTGGTTCGCCGCTTCAGGGCACCGTAGTGACTGTTCAACCAAATCCAGAGGCCAGTCTTGAGAGACTGGTTCCCCTAGTAGAATTTCTGGCAACGTGGAAACTACTGCCACATATTTCTCAGTGGGTCCTGCACACTATAGGAAAGGGTTCAGAATTTTGGTTCTTGTCTGCCCAGATTTCTAGGGGTCCTCACCACTGTGGTGGACCCCGAGCAGGCTTTGGTTATGGAGCAGGAAGTACTGACACTTCTGCAAAAGGAGCTGTAGAAGGGGTTCCTCCTCCCAGCAGACAGTCAGGGTTTTACAGCCATTACTTCATTGTTGAGGATGAGTTATATCATTGTTATATCGACGATTGGTTGATTTTAGCTCAGTCCGAGTTTTTGGCAGTTCAACATCGAGATGTCGTTCTGTCCCACTTAAGGAGGTTGGGGTTGCGGCTCAACACCAAAAAGTGTACTTCTCCCAGCTCAGAGGACCACTTTTCTAGGTGTAATATGGGTTTCGACAACATGCAAGCACGTCTGTCTCCTGCACGTATTTCTGCGTTTCTCAGCCGTAAAGAATGCAAACTAGGTCAGACATTCACTGCAGAACAGTCTCTGAGACTGTTGGGGCTCATGGTAGTTGCGTCCAACGTAGTTACTTTTGGCCTTCTGTACATGAGCCCCCTGCAGTGGTGGCTCGGGACAAAGGGGTTTTCTCCGAGGGGAAATCCGTTTTCGCATGATCAAGGTCACGCGGCTATGCCTTCGTGCCTCGGGCATGTGGAAGAAACCTTGGTTCCTCGTCCAGGGCCCAGTGCTGGGGGCTTCTTGTCGACGCGTCATGCTATCGACGGATGCTTCCCTCACAGGATGGGGGGCGGTCGTGTGCGCAAGGACTTCACACAGAACGGGCATTTCTCATTATGGCGTAGTGGGTATAGGGTTCCCACCGCGTCTCAACGCAGCTCGGGTTCCCTTGAAGTCAAGTCAAGTCAAGTCATCCTCATTTATATAGCGCTTTTAACAATGTAGATTGTTTCAAAGCAGCTTTACAGAGATAAACATATAATTTAAGGTAACAGAGATTGGTTTGGTTTTATAGTGGCTCTTGAAAAATGTTTTTTCTAGCTAAAGTTAGTTTTGATTGATTCACTTCCGTCTAAATGATCATTTGTTATTAAATTAGGGGCCGCTAAGACGACACCGTTCTCTCTAAACAGACTTTAAACGTGAACCTGTAATAGACGCTGATGGCGTTCACATGCGCATTAAGAATTGATTCTATAGTTATGTGCGTTTGAATATATGTGCGCAGGTTTGTAATTCCTTACAAACCATGCCTAAACAAACTACTTGTCTATAAATTTTGATGCAGAATTTTTATTTTATCTTATCACTTTGGCTAGGTACTCGAACCGAAAAATTCCACAACGCTTTATCTGTAGAGTGGTATAGGGATCCTCCATAGGGAGAGGCTAGTTGGCACTTCAGCACTGCATTGTCATCGGGTCCAGGCGAAAGTCCTTCGTCAGTCGCCATATCGACACTAAAATTAGCGTAGATGCCATTCTTCTTATGATGTAACGAGTACATCAGGATATGAGGGAAGTGTTCCCAGTTCCGGCTGACCTAATCTAAGCAGCCTAATATTGAATTATAGAAGGCTATAGAGTGTTATGTGAATGCTAGGTCAAAGAGATGTGTTTTTAGTCTAGCTTTGAACTGACAGACTGTGTCTGCTTCCCGGACAATGTTAGGAAGATTGTTCCAAAGTTTTGGTGCTAAATAGGAAAAGGATCTACCGCCAGCAGTCGATTTAGATATTCCAGGTATTATCAACTGGCCAGAACTTTGAGATCGCAATTGACGTGAAGGACTATAATGCGTTAAGAGCTCGCTCAAGTACTGGGGAGCTAAACCATTTAGTGCTTTGTAAGTAATCAGCAATATTTTAAAATTTATACGATGTTTAACAGGGAGCCAATGCAGTGTTGACAGAACCGGGCTAATATGGTCGTACTTCCTGGTTCTGGTAAGAACTCTAGCGGCTGCGTTTTGAACTAGCTGTAGTTTGTTTATTAAGCGTGCAGGGCAACCACCCAGTAGAGCATTATAATAATCTAGCCTTGATGTCATGAACGCATGAACTAGTTGTTCCGCATTTGTCAATGAGAGCATATGACGTAATTTAGATATATTTTTAAGATGGAAAAATGCAGTTTTACAGACACTAGACACGTGACTTTCAAATGAAAGATTGGTATCAAAGAGCTCACCCAGGTTCCTAACTGACGACGAAGACTTAACAGAGCAGCCATCAAGTGTTAGACGGTATTCTAGGTTATTACGTGTGGAAGTTTTTTGTCCAATAATTAGAATCTCTGTTTTTTCAGAATTTAGTAGTAGGAAATTACTAGTCATCATATCAACTATGCATTCCGATAATTTTGTGAATTGGTGAGTTTCGTTAGGTCTGGAAGAAATATAGAGCTGAGTATCATCAGCATAACAGTGAAAGCTAATTCCATGTTTCCTAACAATATCTCCTAAAGGTAGCATGTACAGAGTGAACAGCAGTGGTCCTAGTACTGAGCCTTGTGGTACGCCAGACTGAACTTGTGATCAATAAGACATCTCTTCATTTACTGCTACAAACTGATAGCGGTCAGATAGATATGATTTAAACCATGCTAATGCAATTCCACTAATGCCAACATAGTTTTCTAGTCTATTTAAGAGAATGTTGTGGTCAATGGTGTCAAATTCAGCACTAAGATCAAGTAACACTAATAGAGAGATACAACCACGATCGGATGATAAGAGCAAATCATTTGTGACTCTAATGAGAGGTGTCTCAGTGCTATGGTGCGGTCTAAATCCTGACTGGAGATCCTCGCAGATACCATTTCTTTTAAGAAAGGAACACAGTTGTGAGGATACTGCCTTTTCTAGTATCTTTGACAGAAAAGGTAGATTTGAGATCGGCCTGTAATTGACTAATTCTGTAGGATCAAGTTGCGTTTTTTTAACAAGCGGTTTAATCATAGCCAGCTTAAAGGTTTTTGGTACGTATCCTAGAGACAAAGATGAATTAATGATGTTAAGAAGAGGATCTATGACTTCTGGAAGCATCTCTTTCAGTAGTTTAGTCGGTATAGGGTCTAACATACATGTTGTCGATTTAGATGAATTAACGAGTTTGAAAAATTCTTCTTCTCCTATAGCAACAAATGAATCAAATTTTACCTCGGGGAGACTATAATGCACTCCCTGATGTGATGCTGTAGTAGACGGTTGCATAGTTATAATTTTGTCCCTAATATTATCAATCTTATAAGTGAAGAAGTTCATAAAGTCATTACTGCTGTGTTTCTTGGAAACTTCTGGGATTGAAGCTTTCTTTTTCGTTAGTGTAGCCACTTTTTCAAATAAATACCTTGGATTATGTTTATTTTCTTTTAATAGGGTTGAAAAATAAGCAGATCTAGCAGCTTTTAAAGCCTTTCTGTAAGCAATCGAGCTCTCCTTAGATGAAATCCGAAATACCTCTAGTTTTGTTTTCTCCCAGTTGTGCTCCATTTTTCTGGCTGCTCTCTTAAGGGCCCGGGTGTGCTCGTTGTACCACGGTGTTGGACTATTTTCTTTAATCTTCTTTAAGCGCAACGGAGCAACTGTGTCTATAGTGCTGGAAAGGAGAGAGTTAAAAGTTTATTTTGCAATATCAAGTTCTTCTAAGCTATCTGGGATGCTGAGACGATGAGCTGATTAGGAAGATTATTGATAAAGCGATATTTAGTGGCAGAAGTGATAGGTCTAACATACTTGTAACACGGAGTTGGCTTTGCAGCCTTGGCTAAATGTGATTTACATGAGACTAGGTAATGATCTGAGATGTCGTCGCTCTGCTGCAGAATTTCAACAGCATCAACATTGATTCCATGTGATAATATTAGATCTAGAGTATGATTACGACAATGAGTAGGTCCTGACACGTGTTGTCTAACTCCAATAGAGTTAAGAATGTCTTTAAATGCCAATCCCATTGCATCTTTTCCATTATCTACATGTATATTAAAATCACCAACAATTAGGACTTTATCTGCAGTCAATACTAATTCTGATAGAAAGTCAGCAAATTCTTTGATAAAATCTTTATGGTGCCCTGGTGGCCTGTAGACAGTTGCCAGCAGAATTCTCAAACTTGATTTATCGTTTCCATTATATATTTTTACATTAAGCACCAACACTTCAAAAGAAATATATTTTAAACTAGATTTTTTAGTGGTTTTGAAAATATTACTATAAATTACAGCAACACCTCCCCCTTTGCCTTTCAGGCGAGGTTCATGTTTATAACAGTAATCATGAGGGATGGACTAATTTAAAGTAATGTAATCGTCTGGTTTTAGCCAGGTTTCTGTCATACACAGCACATCTAGGTTATAATCTGAAATCATATCATTAACTATGAGTGCTTTTGAAGTAAGGGATCGAATATTCAGCAACCCAAGCTTTATCGTTTGCTCATCTGTATTATATCTATTTTTTATTTGTTGAATATCAATTACATTTTTAACCTTAGATCGGTTTGGACGTTTTTTGGATTTCCAAATTCGGGGAACAGACACAGTCTCTATATGATGATATCTAGGTGAAAGAGCCTCTATGTGATGGGATTTATCTGACCTTGGTGACGCGAAAGGGAATGTCTCAGGTTACGTATGTAACCCTGGTTCCCTGAGAGGGAACGAGACGCTGTGTTCTCCTGCCATACTTCCTGCAAGCCCTGATCGGTCTGTTTTCTGGTGTCAAGGTCAAGGTCAAGGTTTAATTATTTATAAACCACATTTACAAGCAGTAACTACTGCCCCAAAGTGCTGTACAAGTAAAAGAATAACAAAATAAAACACAATAAATAATCGAAAACATTTAGAAACAACTATTTTAAAAATATTGTGACGGGAAGAAGTATCACGCGACAAGGAGAGTTCAGATTAGTTGTTTATTTACAAGTGGAATAAGTGGAGCGTGCAAGTTGAAGAGTGCAGAGTGAAGAGCGGCTTTCTTGAGGTGAGGCGGTATTCTCTATTCGAGGTTTCCTTGGTGCGGTGAATCGCTGCTGTGCTCGTAACTGGTCTAACTCGGTCACACGCTGGTTTCTGGAAAAGAACAAGAGACGACACATTAGTTCTCAGCTTTCAAGAAGCCTGTTCCTTCCTCCGTTGTTCAGCCTCATGTCGCTTATATGGCCGTGTGGGAATTGATGACAGTTGTGACCGAGCGAGCCATGATGAGCGAGCACAGGTGTTTCGCGTATTTCTCCAGGGCAACGCTGATGAGTGCATAGGACGATCGTCACACTCCCCCCTCCTAAGCGTTGTCCTGGTCCTGGTGGAAACATGCAGAAGCAACAAGGGGGAAACTGGGGGTGGGTGGGGAGTGACCCCTGACAGACCTGAAAAGGCTGACCAAATCCGTGAGACCAAGTCCGTCTGCATTGGCGTTGGAAGATCCGGCTCGATGGCGGATGATAAAGCAGAAGTCCTAGAGCGCAAGGAACCACCGCGTCACTCTGGCGTTGGTATCCTTGGCCTTGGCCATCCACTGAAGGGGTGCGTGGTCTGTGAGGAGGGTGAACTTACGGCCGAGTAGGTAGTACCGCAGCTCCAGGACTGCCCACTTTATTGCCAAAGCCTCTTTCTCAACCGTGGCTTAATTCTTCTCGGCTTTTGTCAGTTTCCTGCTAATAAAAAGAACAGGATGTTCCTCATTCTCCGTGACTTGGGACAGGACAGCTCCCAACCCTGTCTCGGACGCATCCGTCTGCAACAGAAAGGGGCAGCCGAAATTGGGGGCGTGCAGGACCGGTTCCTCTGTCAGGGCATCTTTGATTCGCTGAAATGCCTCTTCTGCCTCGGAACTCCAGGCGACGCGCTCAGGCTGCCACTTTTTGGTTAGGTCTGTCAGGGGCTAACGAGAAGTTGGGGATGAAGCAGCGATAATATCCTGCTAAGCCCAGGAAAGCCCGCACCTGGGTCTTCGTTCCGGGCCTTTGGGCGGCGCGGACGGCCTCCACCTTTTTCTCCTGTGGCTTAATGAGGCCCCGTCCAGCCTGGAAGCCCAGGTACTTTGCCTCGAAGAGGGCCAGGTGACATTTGCGAGGGTTGGCGGTGAGTCCAACCCTTCGAAGATCCGTAAGCACCCTCCGCAGATGGTCTAGGTGGTCCTCCCAACGCTCCGAATGAATGACTACATCATCGATGTATGCTTCTGCGTACTGCTGGTGTGGCCGAAGGATGATGTCCATCAGCCACTGGAACGTGGCCCTTGCCCCGTGAAGCCCAAAGGGAAGGGTCCGATTTTGCCAGTGGCCAGTTGGAGTTGAGAAGGCGGTTTTCGGTTTGGCGTTTTCGGAGAGGGGTACCTGCCAATAACCCTTCGTCAGGTCCAGGGTGGAAATATACCGGGCCATTCCCAGGCGGTCTAGGAGTTCATCCACCCGGGGCATTGGGTATCCGTCGAACTCCAAGACTTCATTGAGGCGGCGGAAATCGTTGCAGAAGCGGAGGGTGCCATCTGGTTTCGGGACCAGGACGATTGGGCTGGACCAAGGGCTGCAAGATGGTTCGATCACCCCCAACTTCAACATCTGCTGGATTTCCTCCTCGATAGCCTGCCGACGGGCATCTGGAATACAGTAGGGCCGTTGTTTTACAATGACCCGCGGCGGGGTTATAATGTCGTGTTGTACCAGACTGGTTTGCCCGGGGACTGTAGAGAACACATCCGAAAACTGACCAATCAGGTGTCCCAGTTCAGCCTTTTGTTCCCCCGACAGATTGGGGTTGGTATCCACCAATACGGACTCGATGGTGGCAAGAGCTAAGGTCTGTTCTCTGGTCCCCACCCACCTCTTCAGCAAGTTTACGTGGTATAGCTGCTCAGGGCTCCGTCTCCCAGGTCGCCGTACTCTGTATGTTACAGGTCCCACTTTCTCTACAACTGTATACGGCCCCTGCCAAGTGGCCAGGAACTTACAGGCTGCGGTGGGGACTAACAGCATAACTCAATCTCCTGTTTGGAACTCTCGGGGCTGAGCTGTACGGTTATAGTGGCGCTGTTGAGCCTGCTGGGCTTTTACCAGATGTTCACGGACTAGGGACAAGACGCGGTCGACCCGTTGTCTCATCTTGGCGACGTGCTCGACTAGGGACCGGTGCGGGGTGGGCTGCTGGTGTTCCCATGCCTCTTTCGCCACGTCGAGCAGCCCTCGAGGTTGTCGTCCGAAGAGGAGCTCGAAGGGGGTAAAGCCTGTGGACGCCTGGGGCACTTCCCTTATACTAAACAGAACGTAGGGCAACATCTGGTCCCAGTCCCGTTTATCTTCGGCTGCCACCCGTCGCAGCATTTGTTTGAGGGTCTGATTGAAACGCTCGACGAGTCCGTTCGTCTGAGGATGGTACACGGTCGTCCGCAACTGCTTCACTTGGAGTAAGCGGCAGAGATCGGCCATTAGCCGGGACATGAACGGTGTTCCCTGATCGGTCAAGATCTCCACCGGTATACCAACTCGGCTAAACAGTAGGAAGAGCTCGTTGGCGATATTCTTTGCAGTGGTTTTCCGGAGGGGAATTGCTTCGGGGCAGCGGGTGGCGTAGTCGACCACGACGAGGATGTGTTCGTGTCCCCGGGCTGACTTTGGTAACGGCCCTACCAGATCCATCCCGATGCGCTCGAAGGGCACTTCAATAATGGGCAGCGGTATGAGTGGTGTGGGGGGTGGTGGTTTAGGTGACGTCTTCTGGCAGACCGGACAGGCTTGACAGAACTGCTTCACTTCGGCCTCCAGGCCGGACCAGTGGAACCGGTCTCGTATGCGTTGGATGGTATTAGCTGCGCCGAGGTGTCCTGCCAATGGGTGGGAGTGTGCCAATTGCAGGATCGTCTCTATCTTCGAGCGCGGCACCACTAACAGTTTTTTTTCCTCCCCCCTCCGCTGAGCGACACAATAGAGTAGGCCGTTTTGTATGGCAAAGTGGGGGCAAGGATGGGGTTTTGGCCGGGTGTCTTCTCCATTCATCACACAGACCTGTGTCCAGCAGTGTTTCAAGCGCTCGTCCTCCCGCTGAGCGCGGCCAAAAGAGCCGCCCCCCGAGACCTGTTGGTAAACATCATAGAAGAGATTAGAGGAAAGGGAAGGGGACTCACCATCACTGTCGGAGGCCAAGAGAACGGGGCGTCGGCGGGGATTCCTTGCTGGTCGCCGCCCACGGCGACCCCTACTGGGTTGGACAGGTCATGTGGCGTCGCTGAGCAGGGTTTTAAAGCCCGGCCAGTCTCGGCCCAGCAGCACAGATACAGGCAGATCTTTAATGAGCCCAACTTCTATGGGCCAGGACCCCGAAGCTGCGGAGATAGTGACGCGCCGAGCAGGTACCTGTCGTGTGTCTCCGTGCACGCGGGTGATAGGCAATCGCGTCTTGGTCTCGCTGCGTGGAGGAAGAATATCCGCCCTGACGAGGCTGACGGCGCTGCCCGAGTCGAGGACCGCTTTGAATGGCCGGCCGTTGATCTTGATCTCGGTCTCTGGGGCTCCCCTGGGGAGCTGGTGGTGCACTGCACACCCTGCCAACCAAGCCCGAATTTTGGGGGAAGAGGGCGCGGTTGACATGGACTCATCTTGTGGCTAATGGGCCACCGTTCTGCTTATTGGTCGTGAAGCGCCCTCCGGTGGGCACTGTTCTGGAGCCCTCCTCCGGAGAAAAGGTGGTACTCGCTCCCCAGCCTCACGACGGGGGGCCGCCTCCGCAAGTTCAATCGCCTCCACTAGCCTTGATGAAGTTGTAGGGTTTCGCATAGCAACAGCCTGGCGGTAGGAGTGGGGTAAGGCCCGAAGGAGGCAGTCAATGACCACGCGTTCCACTACCCGGGCAGGGGTGGGCTCTCCATCCATCAGCCAATGTTGCGCTATACGAGACAGTTCGGCTGCTTGAGTACTTGCGGGGGTGTCGGGGCTGATACGACCAGTCATGGGAGCACTGGGCTGCGCACACTGGAGATAACCCCACTCTAGCAAAAATTTCCCTTTTTACATCCTCATACCTTTCTGCAGTTGCTGTGGGGAGGCTGAAGAAGGCGCGCTGGGCTTCACCAGTGAGAAGAGGGGCGAGTGCGCGAGCCCAGTCATCCGGATCCCACCCTTCCGTTACAGCAGTATTCTCGAACATCTGCAAATATGCCTCGACGTCATCATGGACGGTCATTTTGGGGAGGAGCTGGGCGGCCTGAACCCGTGGGTCGGGTAACGGAACGCGCTGTCTGGCGGCAGTGTGAAAAGCAGCGATTTCCTGGTCAGCCTGGTTCTGGCGTGTGGCCAAATGCTCCGCAAACTGTTGCTGGCGCACGCTGACCTCCGTTAATTGTCGGAGAAGCTCTTCCATGTTGAGTAGAAAGGGTACCGTTCGTCAGGAAGGGAATACTGTGAGTCTCCGGAGATTGCTTGTCGACGGGAACTTCCTTTCAACCCCGCATTCTCCACCACTGTGACGGGCAGAAGTATCACGCGACAAGGAGAGCTCAGATTAGTTGTTATTTACAAGTGGAATAAGTGCAGCGTGCAAGTTGAAGAGTGCAGAGTGAAGAGCGGCTTTCTTGAGGTGAGGCGGTATTCTCTATTCGAGATTTCCTTGGTGCGGTGAATCGGTGCTGTGCTCGTAACTGGTTTAGCTCGGTCACACGCTGGTTTCTTGAAAAGAACAAGAGACGACATTAGTTCTCAGCTTTCAAGAAGCCTGTTCCTTCCTCCGTTGTTCAGCCTCATGTCGCTTATATGGCCGTGTGGGAATTGATGACAGGTGTGACCGAGCGAGCCATGATGAGCGAGCACAGGTGTTTCGCGTATTTCTCCAGGGCAACGCTGATGAGTGCATAGGACGATCGTCACAATATTTAAAAACAAAAAACAATTAATAAAATGTCACAGCTCAGCTGATATTAAACGCCAATGCAAAAAGGTAAGTCTTTAACAATGATTTAAGACACTCGACAGAGGACGCTTCTCTGATTCTGAGAGGAAGTGAGTTCCAGAGTGTAGGACCTGCCACTTCAAAAGCTCTGTCCCCTCTGGTCTTTCGTCTAGATCTGGACAGTCTAAGGACAGCTGACCAGTCGACCTTAGTGGTCTAACTGGAGTGTGCAAAATAAGCATGTCTGATAGATATGAAGGTGCTAAACCATTTAGAGATTTAAAAACGAACAATAAAATTTTAAACTGGATTCTGAAAGCAACCGGCAGCCAATGAAGAGATGCCAATACAGGGGTGATGTGGTCAGAGCGCTTTTTCCCTGTCAATAAACGTGCAGCAGCGTTTTGCACTATTTGTAATCGGCGGACTGAGCCATGATCAAGACCATAATATAACGAGTTACAATAGTCCAGACGATTTGTGATCAAAGCATGCACAACTTTCTCTAGTTGGCTATGTGGCAGGTACGGCTTCACCATCCTGAGAAGTCTGAGTTGAAAGAAGCTTACTTTTACCACTGAGCTAATTTGTCTTTCGAGTTTAAAAGAGCTATCAATTATACACCAAGACTTTTAACGCATGAGCAGCAGTTTGAGAGTGTTGGGCCAAGAACACTGTTAAAACTTGAGATATCGGTCTTTCCAAAAATTACAACTTCGGTTTTTTTATCATTTAAATTTAGAAAATGTAGTGACATCCAGTCTTTTATTTCATGTAAACAATTTCTCAGTACTTCGATGGAATTAGTATTAGTGTTTAAAGGTAAGTAAATTTGGACATCATCTGCGAAGCAATGTAAAGAAATGTTGTATTTGTGAAAGATTGATCCCAAAGGCAGCATATAAAGCGAGAATAAAACAGGACCCAAAATTGATCCCTGAGGCACCCCACTAGTAATCGGGGTTTTCTTTGAGTGAAAGGGCCCGAGGTTAACAGAAAAAGATCTATCTAACAGATAAGACTGAAACCACTCCAGAACAGTGCCTGTGATGCCAGCACAGGACTCGAGCCTAGACAAGAGAATTTTATGATCGACCGTATCAAACGCTGCAGTTAAATCTAGAAGCACTAGCACAGCAGTACTACCAGAATCAGAAATTAAAAGAAGATCATTAAAAACTTTTAAAAGAGCAGTTTCTGTACTGTGACAAGATTTAAAACCAGATTGGAACTTTTCACTGATATTGTTCGAATTTAGGTGTGATTGAAGTTGGGCATATACCACCTTTTCTAAGACTTTTGATAGAAAAGGCAGCTTAGAGACTGGCCTGTAGTTAAACAAATCAGAAGGGTCCAAATTATGTTTTTTCAAGAGAGGATGTACAATAGCCTCTTTAAAAGCTCTCGGAACATACCCAGTAGAAAGAAAGATATTTATCAAGTTTAAAATAAAAGGTCCAACCGTGTCAAACGAATCCTTGAGCAGCTTGGCAGGCAGGCTGTCCAATGAGCAGACCGAAGGTTTTAGACATTGAACCAACTTTGACAGATCAGAAAAAGATATTGGAATGAAATCATCAAAGACATCTGCGCATAAAGGTATAATACTTGTATCAGGCACAACACAATGGGTTATTGCCCGGATACTAAGTACTTTGTCAGTGAAAAATTTACTAAATCTATCACACAAAAGGGCACTAGGAATAATACCAGTGTGTTCAGGAGGATTAATTATCCTATTTAAAACATTAAAAAGGACATAAGGTTTGTGACAGTTAGTTTGGACAAGGTTTGACATATACTGAGTCTTTGCAGCTTTAACAGCGTTCTGGTAGATGGAGAGGCAGTCTCTTAAAATTACCAAAGTTCCATGCAGATTATCTTTTTTCGATTTTCTCTCGGTGCGTCGACATTCCCTTCTGAGAGCACGAGTAGAGTCGTTGTGCCATGGTTCTCTGTTTAGTTTAGAACTATTGTGCATAAATGGTGCTATTTCGTCAAGAATTACAGTGCACGTAGAGTAAAATAAAGTAACCATCTCATCAATGTCCAAATTTAAAAAAGACTCATCCAACGGCATTAAAGGAGAAATGTCAAACGCTGCAGCAAAAAGTGGGGCCGTAGATTGATTAATCGCGCGCCGTTGACGCATAGGGAGGCATGTTGTTTTTTGAGAGGACGGCAAAGAAATGGAAAACAAAATGGGCATATGGTCAGAAATGCCTACATCCGAAATGTCCTTTATGGAGAGATTTAGGCCATGGGACAAGACCAAGTCCAAAGAATAACCTTTGTTATGGGTCGGACAATTCACAGATTGAGTAAGATTAAAAGATTCTAAAATATTTAAAAAGTCCTTGACCAAGGGCTTAGAAACACAACAGACATGAATATTAAAATCACCAACAATTAGAAAGTGATTATAATTAACAGCAGTATCCGCCACAAACGTCGAAAAGTCTTTAATGAAATCCTTATTAAATTTAGGAGGGCGATAAACAAGTGCACATAACACTGATAGGTTGAGGGTCATCTCGAAAAGTTGCAGTTCCAAGCTGTGGAATTGTTCGCATGGGACTTTTTTACAGTTTAAACTGGTTTTAAAAATTGTCGCTAATCCTCCACCTTTTCCTGTGGATCGAGGAGAGTTAAAAAACGAACATGCCGGCGGCAGAAGCTCTGAGAAGGGGAAGCACTCACCGGGTTGGACCCACGTCTCTGACAGAAACATAAAATCAAGCCCCCTGGACAGAAAGAAGTCATTTAACATAAACGTCTTGTTAGTCAGGGATCTAATGTTGATCAGTGCCAACTGAAGAACAGTATCCCCCGTACGCTGAGGTTTGGCTCGATTCAGTGATCGGAGATTCGATTGGTCCACACCACGCTCGGTCACTCGAAGATAACTAAGACGCCGAGGAACATATTCCTCCGCCGGTGCAGACTGCCGGTTCACAGCGACACCAGCTCCGAGTTGGATCAGGCGAAGCCACCGCACCCTGAGGTCCAAGAGGAAGCACGATGGCAAATCGAATTGTAGTCCCGAACCGTTTCTCCATGCCGACCGCTGGTAAGCTCTCACTCTCACAGCCACACCACCACGCTTTCTCCGTCTTCTGGAGCGTTTCCTCTGCATGGCAACATTAGGTGTACGTTGTAGGTCTACCGGCAGAAAAAATGGAGGAAAAGGTGTATCCGAAGACTGTTTCCCATAGTTAACACTCTTTACAAATAGAGCATGTTGGTCTCGAACAGAAAGAAGTGTCTGGCGATCATATACAATCAGGGCTGAGACATTTTGATAACTTAAGCAAACAATAAAAACAAACAATAGCCTGAACTGGACAAGGAGATGCTGCATTTTACATAACATTTACATTTATTCATTTAGCTGACGCTTTTATCCAAAGCGACTTACAATTGCTATATATTTCAGAGGTCACACGCCTCTGGAGCAACTAGGGGTTAAGTGTCTTGCTCAGGGACACATTGGTGTCTCACAGGAGATTCGAACCCGGGTCTCTCACACCAAAGGCATGTGTCTTATCCACTGCGCCATCACCACCCCACTACGCCGTGCACACTGCTGGCGCCATCTTCCCGCCTTGGTGTGCTTTATAGCTTCCTGGTCTATGACGTCACCCGCCTATGACGTCTCGTTCTTCCATTGGACTGATTATATACGTGCTTCACGACGCAATCTCGCAGAGCGTTCCCACCGCGTCTTAACGCAGCGTCTCGTTCCCTTTCAGGGAACCAGGGTTACATTCGTAACCTGAGACGTTTTGTAAAGCAATTAATTCACAAAAAAGAATTAAAACAACCTACCGGTTTGACCTCCTTGCGGTACACAGGGGATTTAAACTCGAATACAATAAAAACGAATACAACAGGCGTTGCAACAATATGCCACAGGATTCCTCAGTCCACACTAAGGAGAGATGAGCCAAATAAGTTGATTTGCCTTCCACGATATATATATATATATATATATATATATATATATATATATATATATATATATCTTGTACATAACCCCTCCCCATACAGTGGGGATCGCTTGAAGGCTTTCTTGAGTACCGATGCATATCAATATGCTGTTGCTGGATGGGTTACAAATGTAAAAGTGCGGCACCTGGCCACCAAGGTTTTATATTTAATCATGGGAAATGTAGGTATTATAAAAAAAAAATTTCAAATGTATGATTTTGGTGGTAGTTTGCTCTGACTAGGTAGCGAGTTGTTAGCCAGCTAAGTGACTAACAGCTGGTAGCTTGCCAGCTGTTAGCAACGGCTCACGGCTGGCTGTCATTAATCTGGATTAGACCTGTCGCGATTGTCAATAAATCAATTAATCGCAAGATAAAAAAAATGAGCTCTTTTTTTTCCGGCCGCGATAATTTCCATTTGCATGCTTGTTTGTTTTCCTCGTCTCTCTCTCTCTCTCTCTACCAAAGAGTCTGGATGACAACTCGGTTAAAGACATAACCGATATATACCTGAATAGTCTCCAAAACAGACATTTAAACATTTATTTGTCCATTTAGACACAAAACAGAGATCAATTCACTACTCGCGCACTGTATAGGGGTCTATGCTGCACGTTGGGTCGTGTGTATGCGCACAGTTGAGACATGCAGCGCATGCCAACTCGTGTCCCACCCGCTGGGTAGATCAGCACGTTACAGTACAAATGTGCGCATCTACTACAAACGCAGGACATCAGTATCGTGACAGGCCTAATCTAGATAATGTTATTTAATGTCAGATTGTGTTTATACTCATTGAAAGAACATGAAGGGAAGGGAAACGAGGCAATTGTGACAGTTTGTTCTTCACTTAACAGGTCCATCATTCACAGGCTCTTAATACTAAGCCAACATGGCCATGGGTAGTGGTGCAGGAGGCAGGGACTGTTGTCACGGCACACTGCACTTGTATGGCAGGGCTGGGAGAGGTGTGCTCCCATGCCGCAGCACTAATATTCTCACTCCTAGCTGCTGTTGAGCGCAGAGAGGGACAGACATGCACAGATAAAGCATGTGCATGGGAAGAGCCAAGGCAAAAACCTGTTAAACATGATGAACTATCAAACATCTTTCAAAATAAGGAGAAAGATAAAAAACATGACAAGCACCATCACTTGAAAGCATCCACTGATAAGCTCAAGCTGTTTTTTGAACAGCTCCACCACAGTGAAAACCAGGAGGCCATCCCTAAGAAAAGTGCCATTTTGTCAGTAGTTGAAGGCCATTCTATCAGATACATGCCCAAGACTGTACAGTTGGACATGCCACCACCTCTTCCTACTCTGTACTCAAGCACCAGGCTTGCATTTGATTTGCCCGCACTGCTGGAGGAGGATGCTAGGATTTTTGAGGAGCTGCATCTCACTCCTGAGCAGGTAAGATATGAAAAATACTTCTTTAACAGTGGTTCTCAAACTTTTCTTGTCATTCCCCACCATAAAGGGTGGTAATTGTCAAGCTCCACTTGTACCACATCATGCTTTTTGTAATAATTACCATTACAACCATTTTGATGATTGGCTTATTTTTGGAGTGTTTGTTAGTTGAGGAGAAGACAAGAGAGCAGAGAAAATCCAGGGTATGGTTTGATCAGAGAGCAGGGAGAGTTACTGCATCAGCATTTCATGAGGCAGCCAGGACAAATAATTCTTCATCGCTGATAAAGAGAGTTTGCTATCCCCAGTCTTCTCGCTTTTCAACAGCAGCAACCAGGTATATGGTTTAGAAAGTAAGACATATTAACCATGTCTTTTTCTTGCAATTCCATCATGAATACACTCATGAATACATAATGAATTATATTTTATGCAACAGTGCCATAGTATATTTGGGACAATGAAGGCTAGTTGGTTTTACATAAAGTTTGAAATATCATTGCTGACAGACTTACATGTTTTCGTCAGATGGGGTCTGCAAAATGAAGACACTACCAGGGAGTAGTACCTGAAGGCCATGCAAGATCTCCATGTGAACTTCAGCATTACAGCATCAGGGCTCATTATCAACCCAGACCTACCATGGCTAGGAGCATCACCAGATGGTGTGGTGACCTGTGATTGCCATGGAAGTGGTGTGCTTGAAATAAAATGTCTTTTAATGCTACTGGACGTGCTCTCAAGAAATGTGTCAGCGACCCACATTTCTGCCTTACTGTGACTGCGGAAGGTATGACCCTCAAAGCAAGATCATAGTTACATGTACCAACTGCAAGCCCAAATGCGTATCGCTGAGGTAATGTACGGAGATTTTGTTGTGTGGACACCACAATAAGCTTTTATGCAACGAGTCCAATTTGATCAATACTTTTTTGATGAGGCTTACACTAGGGTGGAAGAATTCATTAGAACAGGGGTATTACCTGAGCTGTTGGGTAAATGGTTTACTGTGCCACACCTCTCCTCAAGTGCTAACCTTGAGAAGGCACCTGAGGGATATTACTGTGGAAACCCTGTTGATGACACAGACATCCTCTCTCCGAGCAATGCAAACGAAAGCGCTTCCACAAGTCATGTCTGTGTCACGGTGTGTGTAGGCAGGAAGCACTAGGAGACGGGGAATAACTGCTAACAGGAATTTAATATACAAAAACTCAGGAACTACAACACTTACAACCATATAAACGCAATAACCGACCAGGAGTGAGGGAGAACACTGGGTTTACATACACAGAACAGATAGGGGAACAAGACACAGCTGGGGCAAATTAACTAGACACAGGTGACTAAACTGAGGACAAACGAGGAGCGGGAAAACTAAATAGGACTAAACCAAAACACTGAAGAAAAGGGGGAAACAAAGAGTCAAACTGTGACAGAACGCCCCCTCCCAAAAAGGCGCGACCTCGCGCCATATAACATCAATGGGGTGGGGGGGTGGGCGCCCTGGAGGCTGAGGAGGGCGTGGTCTGGAGGAGGAAGCCTCCAGGGCGGAGCAGGACTTGCAGGCGGCCAGGGCGGAGCAGGACGTGCAGGCGGCCAGGGCGGAGCAAGAAGTGCAGGCGGCCAGGGCGTGCCGGTGAAGACCCTACGGGCGGCCGTGGCGGTGAAGGCCCCTCGGGTGACCGTGGCGGTGAGGGCCCTTCGGGCGGCCGTGGCGGTGAGGACTCTTCGGGCGGCCGTGGTGGTGAGGACCCCTCTGGCGGCCATGGTGGTGAGGACCCTTCGGGTGGCCATGGCGGTGAGGACCCTTCGGGTGGCCATGGGCCCTTGGGGGCCCACGGCGAGGGTCCTTGGCCCCCCCCAAAAAAAATTAATGGGGAGAGTGACTGGGTCAGGAAAATGTTCAGGACTGGACGGAACCAGCGGTGAAAGGGTCTCTGGGCTGGACGGAACCAGCGGTGAAAGGGTCTCTGGGCTGGATGGAACCAGCGGTGAAAGGGTCTCTGGGCTGGACGGAAACAGCGGTGAAAGGGTCTCTGGGCTGGACGGAACCAGCGGTGAAAGGGTCTCTGGGCTGGACGGAACCAGCGGTGAAAGCGTCTCTGGGCTGGACGGAACCAGCGGTGAAAGGGTCTCTGGGCTGGACGGAAACAGCGGTGAAAGGGTCTCTGGGCTGGACGGAACCAGCGGTGAAAGGGTCTCTGGGCTGGACGGAACCAGCGGTGAAAGGGTCTCTGGGCTGGACGGAACCAGCGGTGAAAGGGTCTCTGGGCTGGACGGAAACAGCGGTGAAAGGGTCTCTGGGCTGGACGGAAACAGCGGTGAAAGGGTCTCTGGGCTGGACGGAAACAGCGGTGAAAGGTTCTCTGGGCTGGACGGAACCAGCGATGAAAGGGTCTCTGGGCTGGACGGAACCAACAGTGAAAGGGTCTCTGGGCTGGACGGAGCCAGCGGTAATGGGTTCGCGGGACTGGACGGAGCCAGCGGTGAAAGGGTCTCTGGGCTGGACGGAACCAGCGGTGAAAGGGTCTCTGGGCTGGACGGAACCAGCGGTGAAAGGGTCTCTGGGCTGGACGGAACCAGCGGTGAAAGGGTCTCTGGGCTGGACGGAACCAGCGGTGAAAGGGTCTCTGGGCTGGACGGAAACAGCGGTGAAAGGGTCTCTGGGCTGGACGGAAACAGCGGTGAAAGGGTCTCTGGGCTGGACGGAACCAGCGGTGAAAGGGTCTCTGGGCTGGACGGAACCAGCGGTGAAAGGGTCTCTGGGCTGGACGGAACCAGCGGTGAAAGGGTCTCTGGGCTGGACGGAAACAGCGGTGAAAGGGTCTCTGGGCTGGACGGAAACAGCGGTGAAAGGGTCTCTGGGCTGGACGGAAACAGCGGTGAAAGGGTCTCTGGGCTGGACGGAACCAGCGGTGAAAGGGTCTCTGGGCTGGACGGAGCCAGCGGTAATGGGTTCGCGGGACTGGACGGAGCCAGCGGTGAAAAAGTCTCTAGGCTGGACGGCGCCAGCGGTGAAAAAGTCTCTAGGCTGGACGGCGTCAGCGGCGAGGGCTCTGGGTTGCACGGCGTCAGCTGGAAAGAAGGCTCTGTGCTGGACGGGACCAGCGGGGAAGGCTCTGTGCTGGACGGGACCAGCGGTGAAGGCTCTGAGCTGGACGGGACCAGCGGTGAAGGCTCTGTGCTGGACGGGACCAGCGGTGAAGGCTCTGAGCTGGACGGGACCAGCGGTGAAGGCTCTGTGCTGGACGGGACCAGCGGTGAAGGCTCTGTGCTGGACGGGACCAGCGGTGAAGGCTCTGTGCTGGACGGGACCAGCGGTGAAGGCTCTGTGCTGGACGGGACCAGCGGTGAAGGCTCTGTGCTGGACGGGACCAGCGGTGAAGGCTCTGTGCTGGACGGGACCAGCGGTGAAGGCTCTGTGCTGGACGGGACCAGCGGTGAAGGCTCTGTGCTGGACGGGACCAGCGGTGAAGGCTCTGTGCTGGACGGGACCAGCGGTGAAGGCTCTGTGCTGGACGGGACCAGCGGTGAAGGCTCTGTGCTGGACGGGACCAGCGGTGAAGGCTCAGTGGTGGACGCGACCAGCGGTGAAGGCTCTGTGCTGGACGGGACCAGCGGTGAAGGCTCTGTGCTGGACGGGACCAGCGGTGAAGGCTCTGTGCTGGACGGGACCAGCGGGGAAGGCTCTGTGCTGGACGGGACCAGCGGGGAAGGCTCTGTGCTGGACGGGACCAGCGGTGAAGGCTCTGTGCTGGACGGGACCAGCGGATGAAGGCTCTGTGCTGGACGGGACCAGCGGTGAAGGCTCTGTGCTGGACGGGACCAGCGGTGAAGGCTCTGTGCTGGACGGGACCAGCGGTGAAGGCTCTGTGCTGGACGGGACCAGCGGTGAAGGCTCTGTGCTGGACGGGACCAGCGGTGAAGGCTCTGTGCTGGACGGGACCAGCGGTGAAGGCCCTGTGCTGGACGGGACCAGCGGTGAAGGCTCTGTGCTGGACGGGACCAGCAGTGAAGACTCGGGGCTGGTTGGGACCAGCAGCGAAGACTTAGGGCCGGGCTGGATCAGCGATGATGGCTCGGGGCTGGTCGGGACCAGCAGTGAAGACTTGGGGCGGACTGGGACCAGCAGTGAAGACTTGGGGCTGACTGGGACCAGCAGTGAAGACTTGGGGCTGACTGGGACCAGCAGTGAAGACTTGGGGCTGACTGGGACCAGCAGTGAAGACTTGGGGCTGACTGGGACCAGCAGTGAAGACTTGGGGCTGACTGGGACCAGCAGTGAAGACTTGGGGCTGGGTTGGATCAGCGATGATGACTCGGGGCTGGCTGGGATCAGCGGCGGAAGCTCTGTGTCCCAGTCAATAAGCGAATCCTCCTCTTCAAGCACTACCAAGATCCCCACTGGTACGGTGGGTATGGCGCGATGCATAAGCTCGGGACTGGACGGGACCAGCGGCGCAGGTTCGGAGCTGGATGGGACCCGCGATGAATGCTCGGCCATCTTGGGTGAAGCGGGGGACACGGAGCTCTTGGAGAGGTATGTAGAGGATTGCGGATCGATGTGAACTGGGCCTACATCGCCTACATACTTCCGGATAGGGACTGAATGATGATTTTGACTATCTTCTGCATAGTCAATGAGGAAATCAGAGCCATGTAATTCAAGGACATAATTAATAAAGTCCGGGACAGACTTATAACAATCATCAACGGAGATGAAACGGAATAAATTATCATCATCCAGTCCAATCCGGAAGCAGGCATTAATTGTGGAATTACCCCAGTTCACTAGATGGGAAACATCCAGGAACTCCTCAACATACCTCTCCAAAGAACGGCCATTCTGCTGAATGGTGAGGAGCTTGTCTTCAGCCATCACGTTCATCCTTTGGGTCGGTTATTCTGTCACGGTGTGTGTAGGCAGGAAGCACTAGGTAAGGATGGCTGGCGCGAAACAGACGTTCCGAAGCTTTGCGAGATCCCGAAGCAAAGATGATTCGAAACACTGATCCGAAGCGTGATTCAAAACACCCACGTCACGTGACAACGGCTAAATGAAGCGTCTAAGTGTTTCATCAGGTGGAGTGCTCCTCCGAATCAGGGTTTCATTGATTGGTCGGTTCGGGAACAAATCACACAATCACACAGTATAAAAGTTTTGTCAACGCATTTTCATATCGTGGGTTTTTGTGAGAGGAGTTTGGTTTTGAGATAGCGGATTTTTGGTGATATAGTGACATTTATAGTGCGATTTGTTTAGTTATATTTAGGATTTAATTTACATTTACACATTGACTTAGAGACACACAGAGTACATATAGTGACACATTAATAGATGCATTGATAGAAATATATATATATATATATATATATATATATATAGATTAATAGATAGATACATATATTACAGATACATATAGATTATTAGATAGATAGGCTACATATAAAATAGATAGATAGATAGATAGATAGATAGATAGATAGATAGATAGATAGATAGATAGATAGATAGATAGATAGATAGATAGATAGATAGATAGATAGATAGATAGATAGATAGATAGATAGAAATGGAGGCTCCACAGAAGAGATGGCGTAAATCTGTGGTGTGGGAGCATTTCCATTTGGAAACCCCAAATAAAGTGAGATGTGTGTATTGTGATCGGCAGCTAGCCTACTGCAACAATACATCATCCATGATGCGCCATTTGAGGAGCATTCATCCTGCCATTCTGCAGGGTGCAGAGGATGGTAGTGTTCCCCCTGTACCAAGGCCTGCTACTGACACTGCTGGGCCATCTAAGCAAGGTATGCATTGTTTGAAATATAGGCTAATTATAAGTGAAATATAATAACTAAGTGTTGGGCCATTGTTTAGAAAGGCCATGGACTAAGACATGCCTAACATCCCAATCACAAGTGCCAATCACTTTCAAAACAAATGTTGTCAATATAATATTATACTTTGTGAATATACATTTTATATGTCTACATATGAGTACCCAATCTACAGCCAAGACATCATTTTGTTTTTTTGTAATTGTTGTATTTCTATAATGCACTTTATCTTTCTCTGCACACTGATTATAAATATTCATAACATAACTTTGTTTAGGAAGGTTTCCAAATGAACCAGTAGACTACTTTCACGGTAGGCTACTATTTTTCCAATATATTTGTCTGAAAGTATGTTTTATCTTCTCTTTTAAAAGGCAGACAGAGGGAATTGGATGAGGCTCTTCTGAACATGGTGGTGAAGGATCTGCTGCCCTTCACCATCGTGGAGGATGAGGGTTTCAGGGCCTTTGTGAACAAGCTTGATCCAAGCTATGTCCTCCCATCCCGGAAGGTGCTTAAAACAATGGTCAGCGAAAGGTACAACACAACCAAGGAGAAGACAATGGAGGACCTACAAAAGGCGGAATTTGTTAGCCTTACGGCTGACATGTTGTCTTCCATTAATATGGATGGATATCTTGGTGTAACATGCCATTACATAACACCAGAGGCAACAATGGCAACTGTTTTACTGGGTGTAAGGAGGTTTTACCAAACCCACACAGCCCAGCATCTCATGGAGGCTAAAGCCTTGCTAATGGCTGAGTGGGGAATAACCTCCAAAGTTCACTGCATGGTGACTGACAATGCATCCAACATGATCCTAAGTGCCCAGCTACTCAACCTTCGCCAGAAAGCCAGAAAGATAGTGGGGTTGTTCAGATCCAGCTGCAAAGCAAAGGACAAGCTTGTGGAGATGCAGAGCTTGATGGGCAGACCAAGTCTGAAAATGATACAGGAGGTTGAAACGAGATGGAACAGCACATTCGACATGCTACAACGCTTGTATGAGCAACGTGAGCCAGTGGGTGCTGCACTTGCCAATTTAAACAGTGATACTGCTCCCCTGACACTTTGCTTTTCTATAAATATTTCGAAATAATCAATGATGGAGGTGCAGTTCTTAAAGTTATTTCGGAAACACATTGGGAGACTATTTTGAATTTGTTCTTTTGGTGGCCATAAGATTAGATCTGATAATCTGAAATACATTAAATCGAATGTCCTATTGAACACTGTGACGACAGTTGACTTAGATATTCCAAAAAAGTAAGCAAAAAAGTAAAGCGGCACATTAAGCCTCAGTCTCATTAATGTTAGGATTGTAGGATTACAAATTTTATTTTAAATGTATAATTGAGCTTCCAATACAATAGCATAGAAACTGAGAAAGTTTATTAGTGTGAATTTTGTATCTAAGGTAAATGATGTCACAAACCTGCCTGTTCCTGTCTGTCCAGCTCTCTATTGTAAGTTAAATTGGTCAGAGCACTGAGACTATCACCTTTTGTCTTTATGCACTGCCTGGCCATTAAGATAATGTGAAGGTATCGGTGAAGAGTCTGGCTGATTGGATTAGGATATTTACATTACACTGTTATGCTGATTGGATTAGGATTGGTAACACTCTCAGTCTAGGGCACATCCTTAACCCAGATGCCTCATTTGCATGCTTTTGTTTCCACCTTTATGTAACTCCTCCTCTTGAAATGTATATAAACTACAATGTAAAGTTCCCTTAGTTAGACTTGATTGAGATGACTACAGCGACGAAATAAAGAACTTATACTTCAACAATCTCCTGGTCTGCAACTCTATCTTTTCTACACTTGAGAAGAAAAAGTTCACAACAGGATCAAACATTGGAATGGGGTGATTGATGGTCCAACTTTAAGAAATTCTGATAGAAAATTAAAATAAAATAAAAATTAAACAATTAATTTGGCCAAGGACGGAAGATCTGTGAGTTCCAGCACCATGGTGTCATTATCCCTGAATGCCTCCTCATTCAAGGACCGCTCCTCTGCCCTGGCCCTTAACTCACGGACCTCGTCTCTGAGCCATGCACACTCACTTCCCAGTGCTGACATCGTAGCCTGGCAGGATAGATTCACGCATGGTTCTACGATGCCAGGGCCTATGTCTTTTGTGTAATTGTGGTCAGTGGAAGTAGTGACCTCATGGTCTACGTCACCCACATTGGTGGTTGAAGGGTCAGCAAGACTGCTGCAGGTCTCGCATATCTTGCGCTTCATCAGCTGAGTCTGCTAAAACTTTTTGAAGGCATAATGTTGCTTATCCCTCTCCCTCGCTGAGGTGTGTGCAAAAAGACTGGGCACAAAATCGGGGCTCAAAGGATTGTCCTGTTTTGCTCCTAGAAAGTCAGAGCATAGTAAAATAAAAGATTACATGTGTGAGATATTATATAATTAATTGTCAGAACAATGAATGTTTCATTTTTAAGAAACATTAATTTCGTAGTTTCTGCATGTGCTAATGGGGGATATTGTTTCAAGTCTTGAAATGGGTTTGTGTTTCCTAACTTGATGGCATGTATCTTCAGCACAGTTTGCAGTGCAGGCTGCAATGCAATATTAATATTACATGTTTTGTCTCGAAATGCATATTTGTTGAGTTAACGTTGAGTTAGTAGTATTATCTTGAGTTATATAATCAGATTTACTATGTTAAATTTATGTTCATTAACACAAGTATCTGTTAAAAAAAAGTAACAACCTTATTTTTATTTGGTTAAATGTAATATTCTGAATGTTTGATTTTTATTAAAATTAACCATTGGTCATCCAGTATCACGCATTTAGATCATTATAACCACAGATAAAACCAGCCATAGCCTAAATCACCTCACTATCATGGCAAAATGTAACTTTATGGTTTCTATGGTATTTATATGAATAACAGTAGCCTAAATACATTATTAAATACTGTAATTATATTCCATTAGTCCTTTAATACATTGTCTACATTAATAATATAATACAATTCAATATGTATATCCCACATTTCATGGTGCAGTTAATATACTAGGCTAGCGTTACAGTAAATCCATGGTAAATGATGGGAATTTGTAGACGGAAAAGCCTTCTGACTGTATCGTTGCGCACAGTGTTTCTCCTGTTTGTCAGTGCTGTTTCATCTGCCTTTAAACTGATTTAAATCACTGAGACATTTGTGTTCTTCGCTGAATACATGCACTTCTTACTAGATGAATGATAAATGATCTGCTCTGGTGAGGTCGCGCTGCGCTGCTGTTTGGACTTTGAGCCGAGCGGATAAATGGTCCGTGTGGCGCGCGGTTCAAATGAGTTTCGTTCCGCTTTTGGCGCAAAAACATTACCAATTCATGGCTACCTAAGTGTTTTCTTGGTTCTTCAAACGTAATGTTATAGCTCTTGCTGTTAGCCCTCACTGCTACTAGCTAGCTACCTAGCTAGCTAAGTTGAGGCGAAGGCTTACCTGACACGAAGTGTTCATTGCATAGTAAGGTGTGAAACGTGGGTGTCCAATGATCTCTTAGAAAGACAGCTAACCACTTCTTTCTTCTATTCTTTTCTTTTGGTATAGCATAAAATACCAGTCCGGGGTTCCTCTTTCGGCTGTTGTTGCAGCTAACTGCACAACATATTGCAGGCATTACTGAGACCGTCGGTCGACAAGATGGCGGCGCAAAGCTACAGTGACGTCATATGAACCGAACGAATACATGCTGTTGGCCGACAGCGTTAATGTTTTACCGTTCTTGATGCTTAACTGTTTATTAGCGAGTTTATTGACTGTTCTTCATTTATTTAAAGTCAAACGTTTTGTTTAATTAGCAATGGCAAATTATAACATAAATTTGCTACATTTCTGTAGAGCTGCTGCACAGACAACAAAACTGATAAAGGAAGATTGTCAGACGATCGCGTCAGAAAATGAAAAGGAAAATTAAGAAGTTTGTCTTTAGTCTGCTAAATTATTGTGTAAAAAAACACTAAAATTGCTTAAGTTTGAAAACCCATCGAACATTTCAAGAATGTACAAAAGAAAATAGTCCAAAGCAACATAAATTAAAAACATGCGTTTTTCTTTGTCTCTCTCTCGTGCTGGATCTCTTTTTAGCAAGTTTATTTAGTCTCCCTTGCTGCGTGCGCCAGGTCTCTCTCGAAATTAAACATTTCAGGGTAAAAACACATCATACAGCTGATAATACTGTATATGTCACTGCGTGTCATCCACACAAATAGAGAAAAAAATACAGTAACCAATTATTTAGCCTTTGTTGCTTCAAAGACACAGCATGCCTTGTCGAATTCACCTTATATAAAACGAGGTTGATCGCGAATTAAAGAGGTCTGTATCTGCTGATTACTACCATTCGTTTCTTGGCATGAACCCGTCGTCAACAGTTCATGTTTAGATAATGCCAGATTGTTGACAATCATACACACTGCTCAAACATTCTAAAACTCTACCAAACCAGTTGAAAAAACTGGATCGAACACTTCAATTTAAATTTTGTGTGAAAAAAAAACTTTAAATATGCTACAATAAATAAACTAGAATATTTATAATTTAATAAGATATGGGGCCTACATTTGGACACATCGAGAGATGTATCCTTAAAATAATTTTGCCTTTGCCTGCTCATCAGGCTGGCTATCCGACACTCTCACGGCCACTCGGCGTGGTGTGCCAAAACACTTAATTATAAACTTCAATATTTCATTCAAAATAATCTCAAAACGCTTTGTGACATTTTGAAAAGCCGTGCATGCATTAAGGCCACTGGAACTAATGAACAACTGAAAGGCTGGTTTTGGTTTTATTGTTTGTCGTTTAAACGTGCCCGTTGCATAGGCTATCTTTATTTTATATATTTATGGTCTATTGGTGAAGTAGCCTATAGCATTGATTACTGTGAAGAGAGGGGTGTGGGGATTAGAATAATTCATCAGAAGCAGGGATGTTTAGACCAGAAGGAAATCCCCGTCCCCCCTGGCTAATCGCACTTAAAACCTTAAAAACTCTATAGGCTATGAATCAAGGGCGCTATCTATCTATCTATATATATCTATCAATATATATATATATCTATCAATATATATATATATATATATATATATATACAAATTAGGTCTAGGCCTAATAGCATATCATTGTGCAAATTTACTTAATTTATACCTAGTTAGGTCAGACTCAGAAGTCATGAGGGCCAGAATACAACCAGCATCATCATCAATAATGAAGAGGTGAACATAAAGATTGCGTCATTCACGTGCATATTAAATAGCCACATAATTGGTTTGTTTTGGTCTTGTACATCCATAAATGTTCCAGCAGATGATGGATAGTTTAGTCAACAGTTGATGATATTAATCATTGCTATATAAAACTAAATAAGCTATGTATTAATATTAATAATAAAAAAATAAAAAATTCTCACCATCGTCATTGGCGTGTTCCACCTCTTTAGGCGACGGCTTACAAAAGAAATCTGTCAGCGTTCGTTTCATCTTCTTATGGAGAAGATCACGCGCATTGTTCAGGTTCGATAATACAGAACGAGCAATGCGCTGCGTTTTTTATGTTGCTAGGCAACCACCGAAACAGCTGTCCTGTCAGTCAAGTAAACGTCAAATCAGCCTTTTAAATTTCGCATAGCAGTCAGCCCCCAAATATATTTTTAGGTCGCACTGACTCGCACAGATTATATTTCAGGAGCATATGCCACCAAAATGGCTTTGATTTCAAACATTAATGTTAATTTCGAGCCTTGATGTTTCTTGTAATGTTAGCCATAGTTCCCTTTCAGTCGATAACGTCGGACGTAGTCGACGCGACTGAAATGGGATCACGCTAGGGAGCCTATCATCTTCGAGTACTATTGAACGAGCCAATGTAATTGGCGTGCGTGATTCGCATCACACACTCCGCCCCCGCGGCGCGGGTATAAATACGGAAGTGGATGCACGCACTAGTCGCCTTTCGCTTCGGAGCCGATCGTTTGATGTCTCTGAGAGTGCTGTTGTCTACAACGAGCGAGTGTGTCGGTGTTCTTCAGGAAGACTCTCCCAGTGCTGGTGTTCTACAGCGCGAGTGCAGCGGTGATCGCGAGCTTTGAGCTCTCAACTGCTGTTTTAACAGCAACAAATTTCTAAATGTTTGTGTGTGTTGATGACTGGTTAGAGGGCGGAAAAGTGAGTGCTTCACTGTTTCAGTTCTCTGTTCAGTGTTGCCGCGGTCATTTCCCTGTGTGCTCCGGCACTGGTGACGGTCCTATTTTCTGAAAGAGCAACACGGGTGCGTTTGCGTCTTTTTCAAGATGTCATTCCGCCCGTGCGTTTCTGGGTGCGGTCGTTCCCTGTCTCTCTCTGATGGTCACAACTGTTGTGTCACGTGTTTGGCTTACAGCACGCTGAGACAGCTTTTGTGGACAGCTCATGTTTTCACTGTGGGAACATGACTGTCGCAGTGTTGAGGGCGAGACTCGCCTTCGTTCGCGGAGAGCGAGTCCCCATTACCATGCCCCACCCTCGGGTGCTGTGTGGGATGGGTGACCGGAGGATAGTGTTGGATGTCCCGCCCGGTAACCATTCCCTGTGGGCTCCTCACTCCTCCCTTCCACTGCAACCACTGGAGCCTCCGGTGTTTTCTGCTGGTCCATCTGTAATGGGTGGGCCAGCGGTTTCACTCGGGGCTCCCCTGGAGGACAGGACGCCGATTGCAGCATCAGAGGGTGAGCTGACTTCTGGAGATGATGACTCGGCTGCATTGTCTCCCTCCGGGAGTTCAATGTTGCCCGAGCCGGATCCAGAATTATCAGCTATGCTGAAACGGGCCGCCGAGGCTGCCGGGCTCGAGTGGAACCTCCACCGTGTCCCGTTCAGTCTCGGTTGGAATCTGGAGTTTGGTATCTTGGGGCGGGCCGCGCTGGTTCTCAGCTCGCCGCCCCAGTGCCTTTCTTTCCCGAAATGCATGGAGAGCTTATCAGGTGGTGAACAGCATCTTTCTCTGCCAGAAACTGCCTGAATAGCTTTTCCCCCTCATTACCCTTGATGGAGGAACGGTGAAGGGTTGCGAGGTGTCCCTCCATTGGAGCGGTCTGTCGACACAGGTGCACCTGTGTCCGGCGGCCGCTGCCTTTTGGGGGGATCCTCGTCTCCCCCCTAAGGCCTGTGAGTTTCGTCCGTTCCGACGGGCAGAGCTTACAAAGCCTGTGGGCAAGCCCCTTCCTCTTGCGTGCCATGGCGTTGCTGCAGGCTAGGGCACCCATGGCATGCACGAGGGTAATCCAGACCGTGCGCTCATAGGTGAGCACCGCACTGCATCCGACCTCACCCTCCGGGGTACGGGTGTCGTAGCGTGCGTGATCGGTCTGGCGATGTCCACCTTGGTGGTCCAGTAGCGCCTTCGTTGGCTCAGCCTGGTTGGTATGGCGGATGCGGACAAGGTTCGGTTCCTGGTCTCCCCAATTTCCCAGGTTGGGCTGGTCGGCGACGCGGTGGAGAACTGCATCAAACAGTTCTCTGCCGCTCAAGCGCAGACGGAGGTCATCCGGCACATCCTGCCCCGGTGGCCAGCTGCTGCCTCCACCCGCCGCCGGTGGCAGCTCCTCCGCCTGCTCGTCGCCGTGGGCGTTCTCCGGCCGCCGCTCCTGCTGGCCCTCCGCAGCAGCCTCCACCCAGGCCTCAGCAGGGAGCCGGCCGCAGTAGAGACGCCCAGCCCGCTCCAGGCGCTGCCAAGCCAGGTGGCAAGCGACAGCGAAAGCATTCCGGAGCGGGCCGCCCAGGAATGGATGAGATGCTCTTGGAGTGGCACGATCACTCCCTCCCCCCGGGTGAGGGCCGGGTGGAGCCTTTGTTTGTGTGTGTGTCTGTTCCGCCGCTGGCTCCCTAAAAAAAAAAAAAAAAAAAAGCGGAGCAAGCGGTACCCACACTTCAAAGAGAGAGCAATTTCATCTGTTCCTGGGTCCCAAGAGGGCCAGTCTGGCGGGTGTGACCCTGTATAGCCTTACACCCCTCAGCTCCCCCTTGGTCGCCAGCAGGCAGCTTGGTGCGTTCGAGGACCCGGTCATCCGCCTTCTCACGCGCCCCCTGCCGCTTGTGGAGACAGGTAAGTGTTGCACAGCACACTAACACCACTCTCTCTACTTTGCTGCCCCACCTCAGGCTCGGCTACCCCGCTCAAGTCAGTGATAGTCATCACATTAGGTGTTGAGCAGACGTGCTCCTGAAAATTCAGTGATATTCATCACACCGAGTGTTGAGCAGTGCTCCTGACTTGTGCGTGCTTATCTTATCCTGCTGGCGAAGGATTTGATATAGCCGCTCCTCCAGCCGGTACGAAGGCCAGTTGTAAACTCGTTCTTCGTGCTACTAGGTGGTGGGTCGTGACCATCTTGGCCCAAGATTGGTCTGCAGCTTTGACCTGAAAGACATGTGCTTCAGATCTCTACCTCCCGCACCGCAGGCCATCCTGTGTGTTGCGTCCAAGGGTGGAGTATCAGTACAGTGTCCTTCCCCTCGAGTGCTCCAGAGCCCGTTGGGTCTTCAGGTCAACTGGAAGAGAGTAATCTCGCCCACGGGCTGAGTATCTCTTTTCTAGTTTTGGAGAGGTACTCGGTCCAACATGTCTCTCCAATGAGAATGTGTTCAGCTGGTGTTGAAGTGAGAAAGGGTCCCACTGAAAGAACTTTCAGAGGCTCCTGGGGTATATGGTAGTCGCAGCCTTTGGCTCCCTCCATATGTGACCGCTTCAGCGCTAGCTTCACGATCGAGTCCCGAGGTGACCGTGGCAGAGCAGCTCACCCTGTGTGACTATAGTTCATCCCGGTCTGCTGCCAAACCCTCTTCAACAGAGCGGCCATGTACAAAGGGCGTGTTTTAACGGGGGCCTGGGCGACCCCCGACTACACGGGCATTCGTGCCTCGAGTTGTTAGACATTGCGACCGTTGCGCAAGCTTCCCTTGCATGTCACAAACTCACCCGTCACCTCCTCCTTGGAGTCAGACGCTTCTGAGGGCGCCTTATTCCACTCCTCCTGCTTACTCAATCGTGCCGCCATCGAGCCTCACGACAGTTATAGCCAGGGCAAGTGGAGACTCCATCCCCTGGGTCCGGCTGGGTCATGACCATTCCGGGGCCGCTCAGTTGCCCCCCCGGTTTTATTTTTCCGCCAGTGTTTGGGTAAACCGAGCGGACTACCCTTGGACAAACACTGGGACTCAGCGGCCCCAGGGGCCCGCAGAAATGCGTTTAACCCCAGTGAGCCTTCTAAAAGTGACTGCGACTCATGGTCGCCTTGCGCCTGCAAGTCAGTGAAATCATCACTCTTCATGTTGAGCAGATTTGCTCCTGAAACTCAGTGAAGTTCATCGCACTCTGGTGTTGAGCAGCAATGCTCCTGTAGCTCAGTGAGTCCATCACAGGTAGCTCAGTGAATTCATCACACGCAGTGCTGAGCAGAAATGCTCCTGGTGCTCAGTGAAGTTCCTCGCACTCAAGTGTTGAGCAGAAATGCTCCTGAAGCTCAGTGAGTTTATCACACTCAGGTGTTGAGCAGTAATGCTCCTGAAGCTCAGTGAACTTGTCACACTCAAGTGCTGAGCAGAAATGCTCCTGTCGCTCAGTGAGGTTCTTCGTACTCAAGTGTTGAGCAGAAATGCTCCTGAAGCTCGGTGAGTTTATCACACTCAGGTGTTGAGCAGGAATGCTCCTGAAGCTCAGTGAACTTGTCACACCCAAGTGCTGAGCAGAAAATGCTCCTGAAGCCCAGTGATCTTCACATGTTGTGTTGAGCAATGCTCCTGTCTTTTGCGCCCGTCACTTGCACCTACGTGCCATGTCAGGAGAGGAACAGGTCTTCATAGTTGCCCCTCATTGGCCCAACTAGACCTGGTTCCCTTCAACAGCCTTCCTGACTTCCCCTGGATTCGGGGACGGGGCACGATGGCACACGCGTTCTTCCCCCGGAGATTCCGGGCGGTCTTACATCCGAACGCGGAGGTTCAGGTGGCTATCACAAGAACATGTGTTAGTTACCATCACTTCTGCGAGCACCCCCTAGAATTGGGTAGCGTGCTTACGCCTTTAGAAGTGGAACCTAGTCGTTGAGTGCGTCTTCTCCCCTGAGGAGATCCTGAAAGCTTTCGATCACTTCGGTGCTCTCTTTCCTGCAAAATGGGTTGCAGTAGGCTGTTTTCCTAAATCACCCTCAAAATGATGTTGCCTCGGTGTTTAAACGACGCTCATCGTGTTGCAGAAGTATGCAGAAGCACGTTCTGATCGTCAGGTTCCTGAGGAGCAAGGTCTTGTAAATCCTTGTGTCCCTCTTTATCCTCTTGGGCCTTGTCCCTGGTGCGACTGCACTGCAGAGACCGCCCCTGAGCCACTGCAGGTAGTGAGTTAAAAATTCTGTTATATCAGTTCTCCTGCTCGCGTGGTCTCTACTAGAGGGTAGGGACTTGCTCGCTTTCGGTCAACGTATTGTGCCTGGAGTCTGGGCCGGCTAACTCTCACAAGCTGAGATCCCGGCTCGGATTGTGCCCAAGGTTCCTACCTCTCCCGTAATAGGAGCAGGTGGTGAGCCTGCAAGCGCTGCCCTGGAGGAGGCAGATCCAGCCCTGGCTTCTCTGTCCGATTCGCTTGGACGTGTACAGAATGCAAGTCATAGACCTCAGACCAGCTCTTCAAATATCTGTGGAATTCAGCAGAGAGGGAAGGCTGTTTCCATGCAAAGTTGCACTTAGTGCTTGCCTTCATTTCGGCAAAGATCCGAGATGCAACATGTCCACTTAGGTGTTGAGCTCCTCTATGATGAGTGTAAAGTGCTCCGCCTGGGCGTTGACGATATACTTTGCTAAACAGATTCTAGAGTTGGGGGCTGGACGACACCTAGTTGAACCGCTGCTTCCCGTGGGCTCCCTTCTCATGAAGCCAGTTTCACCGTGAGCCCGGTTCAAGTGTCGGCTTGCTGCGCCATTCCCCTCCTATGGACTGGATACGTGCGCCTTTCTACTCCAGTTGAGTTCCCTTAAAATTGAACCCTGTTGAGTTCCTCCACACCCCTCTGACGTCGGACGTGCGGAACGTCTGGTGTTAGGCCTACCACTCGTAAGCAGTGTGGAACCTGTGTTAGGCTGGGTCCATATGTTGCGGTCCCTTCGGTGACCCCATATGTGTATTCTTCCACGATACGGCTCCCTGCGGTGAGCCCGTGTCTTCCCTCGGCAGAGTCTCTCTGCCGTCACTGTCCGGTGTGTCTCCCCCCGTCTTAGGCTGGAGCCACCCCAGTGACATTCCATATGTTAGACTGCCCGGTTTCCGCCCAGTTCATATGTGTATTCTCCACATTTCCTCCCTCGGGTTGGATGTGGCTTCCGCAGCGTCCCTTCCTTCCACGTACGGGGAACGCTTTCCCAGTGGTCCTGTAGGAACAGCAGTGACTTCCCTGGCCTAAGCCCTGTCCTTCCCCGCCTTAAGTTTGCGGGGGCATCAGGAGGCTTTGGTTTAGGCACTGGAAGGTGGCAGCGTTAGTGGCGTGTTCAATGGTTGATCCCATTTCAGTCGCGTCGACTACGTCCGACGTTATCGACTGAAAGGGAACGTCCTGGTTGCGTATGCAACCCACCGTTCCCTGAAGGAGGGAACGGAGGACGTAGTCCCCTTGCCACTACCGCTGGACCACCGCTGACCCCGGGTTACTCTCGGCTCCTCAGCGAAAAGCAACTAGTGCGTGCATCCACTTCCGTATTTATACCCGCGCCGCGGGGGCGGAGTGTGTGATGCGAATCACGCACGCCAATTACATTGGCTCGTTCAATAGTACTCGAAGATGATAGGCTCCCTAGCGTGATCCCATTTCAGTCGCGTCGACTACGTCCTCCGTTCCCTCCTTCAGGGAACGGTGGGTTGCATACGCAACCAGGACGTTATTTATTTCTTGATGTTGGTGTCTGCGTTTTTTAAAGCCATCTCCCGCGGACGCAGTGACGTTTTTAAGCACGAACCCGAATTGCCGTTGCTAGGAGGGCGCCAGCGCCTCTGCCTCTCAGCGCCTCTGCCTCGCGAGTGGATGATAGCCCTGAAGACGCCTAGCACCCGAATCGTCCCGCGAGCTGTTCGTTTAATAGTCGACTCGGAAGAAAGCGAACATTTTGACAAAAATAAAAAGCGAGGCGGAAGAAATTTTGCCATTGCGCACCGCCACAATAAAATAAACATAGAGGAAACACTGCATTGTAGAATAACTCCCCAAATTCCCTGAAATATTACCGAAAACATGATGAGCTAACTTAGCTGCAGGCGTTTCAGCTAGCTCCATTCCGGCAGTCTGCGGTGGATCTTGTCTTCGACTGGATGAAGATTCAGCAGCTTTGAAATATCCAGTCAATTTAGGATTTTTTTTTTCAATATGTCTTGGTCCCGTTGTTCTCTTAACTTTAGTAATTTACGTTTTTGTGCTCCACTTTCATGCTTTCTTTCAGCCATTCTGCCACTATGCCGTCCAGCAATAGCAGTGACATGAATGAAAATGATTGACATGATTTGACCAGCAGCAGCTGATAGGATAACCAATTCACGTCCAAGGAGAGCGATCGCGGATAGGTCTGTCCTATGCACCGAAACCTTTTTACAATGCAACGAAATATTTAAAGAGCATCAAGCTATTAAAATCTATATTATGTATAGTCACAAATAATTTAACAGTATATTAGTCAGTATTTTTTATTAGGTTAAACAGTGATTAGATAACATTTTTAATTTAACGTTCACAATTGGTCTGGGCGTCTGGCCCATCCAAACTGGAATCCCGGCGCCGTGCCGTGCCTGGTTCGCGCTATGCATATATTATTATGCATTGTGTATTATTTATTAGAGTAAAAAAAAAAAAAATGTCTGGCCAATCCGAGGCCCCCTGAACACGTGGGGCCCCTAGGCTGCAGCCTATGTAAGCCTGTGCATTAATCCGCGCCTGGGTTTGGTCATATGTTGTGTGCAAAGCTCACTCTGAACTAGCGCTTGGCGCGCTTGATGGTCACGTGATCAGCGCATGGACAAATGCAGCACATGCAGCAGTGTAATGGCGGCCTGAATAGCTGTTCATGCTTTGAAATGTTTTATTTTGACAAACTAATGGTGAAACAAATGTCACAAATGCTTTAAGAGTTGGAACAGACTTAAAATCTGCACTTATCAAATAATCAATGTAATAACTTGCTAGATTTGACTGTTGACCCATGAGAAAGTAGGAAAAAATGGGTTGTTGTATGTTCAAACAGGTTAAATGAGAAAAGGACAAACAATGAAAAGAGATTATAGGAGTTTATTTTTGTGGTTTAAGAAACTGGTGAATGTTGGAGATTGATTTGTTGTCAATAAAGATATCATACAGAGGAGCTGGCAGAGAACAGACGTGATTCCCGACTCTTTTCTTTCTTTCCTGTATTTTCAGTAATCTGACTGCTGGGTCTCCGGAGGTGGGACCTGCAACATAAGCAAAAAACTAAATGGTGTAACAGAGTTTTAGAACTAGACAAATCTCTCTGCATTCATAGCCTAAATATAAAATGTAACTATAGTAGGCCTAGTCCATGTTTGATCGGGCATTGAACCCGTGTCATTTTAACGTTTGAATCGTAAGTTCTACCACTCGGCCATGTCTGAACTCACTGAGAAATGCCCAAACGTTTATTTCTCCAGTGTGTGTTCGCTCACATGAGCGAGAAAAAGTTTTGTCGTTAGCCTATTGTGAGTGTAGGCCTACTTCACGATAAAAAAAGTAGACCTTAACAGTTTTAAAAGATGATTTTATTTTAGCTGTTGTGAGAAAAATAAATTCAAGTAAACGCGATGCCGCGTCTGTTGAACTCTAATTCAATGCCAGAAAAAAACCCGATTTTAGAATAGGCCTACGCACTCGGCGTGGTGTGTCAAAATACTTAATTATAAACTTCAATATTTCATTCAAAACCACCTCAAAACACTTTGTGACATTTTAAAAAGCCATGAATCAATGTATTAAGGCCACTGGAACCAGGATCGTAACTGAAACGCGCTGCATGTTATCTCTCAATACAGGAGCAGAAGCGCTGGTTCAGTTTTATTGTTTGTTGTTTAAACGTGCGTGTTGCATATTTAATATATATATATATATATATATATATATATATATATATATATATATATATATATATTATATAGTCTATTTAGGCTAATTATAGCATTGATTACTGTGGAGGGGGGAAATCCCCCACCGGCAAATCGAAACCTTGCTTAGCTTAGGTTACACTGTAAAAAATTCACCCGTATATTTACAGTAAAGTACAGGCAGCTGTGGTTCCAGCCCTTTACCGTAATTTTACGGTTTCAACGATGCTGTAATTTCACAGTCAAAAATTGTCACTCAATGGAAAAAAATAGACAAAATAGATTATGGTACAGTACATTGTTTGCCATTTATTTAAAACAGGTAACAGGTTTTAACAATACATTAACAGTATTTAAGGGAAAAAAGTCACATAAAATACATTTTAAAATTCAATGAGAGGAACCAGTAGGCAAAAACAAAAACCTTACAAAGAGGTAAAAAAACCCCCGAACAAACAAAAAACTAAAACCAGCCAACATGTTACATTCATTGTTAATCACACATGTACAATTTTAGTTAATTATTATTAAGCAGTTTAAATGAATAAATATATAAAGGTAATATAAATTCGCTTTAGCATCAATAGATGAAGCTATAAAATGACTACATGTGAGCTTAAATGTTCAATTCTCTCTATACCTTTATTAACTGTATAAAATAACTTCACAACTTTTACTTGCACTGATATACAGTAGCGAGACTTTTTCTTTTAGTTGTCCTCTTTCATAGATAGCTATTTTCTAATTGCTGTGTAAATTTGTTTAAATTCTTAATATTTTAATACTTTTATTTAATAAGTGAATTGCGTTGCTTCTCTCGCGAGAAATTAATCTCAGTTTCACTCTTTCTCAACATGTGATTGGCCGTTCGCTACTGATGTCACACTTAAACTCCTAAACTCAGGATCAAAGCCTGAGTTGACAGAGAAAGTTGATGATCAGTATCATGGTACCAACAAAGCCTGGTTGGATTGGTTTGGTTTTGTCAACTCTAAACTAATCCTGTAACCCTGAGTTTAACTACCATGGTACAGGCCCCTGGCCTGAGAGCAAGTCCGGATCTGAGAGGAAATAATCACGAGAACCAATGGGTGAAAAAACGTAGGAAGAGGCAAAAAACAGCCAACACATCCCACATCAGCTTTTGACACATCTGGCCTGAGAGGAAATCCAGGTCTGAGTTAATGTACTTCACTAATCTTAGTTAACTAATTCTTTTGACACTTTAAAAACAACACAACGACCCCAGTGGATGAATTAATGTCTTCTGAATCTGAAGCCAACTATAGAAGTGTGTAATAAAAATATTAATATTCTTAACTCATTTTATTTTCGTGTAAAAAAAAAAAAATGTAAATACTAAATGAACTATAAATCATTACTTCTGATCTACTGTCATAAGATTGTACACCAGGGAAATGGTAACGTGACGTAAGTCAATTGTGAAGCTAATGCTAAGTGTCAGTGACCCTTGCTTCTGTTACATTTCGAATAACAAATGCACAAATTATAATGCATCATTGTGCACAAAGTTTGCAAGTATACATGGCGTGAAACTCACCAAAGATTAGGGCAAGCTGTCTCAGTAAAACATTTACATCAAGTGAATGATTCCTAGGACAAAAAGAAGAAAATAATTATTTCGAAATCTTTAACAAGCAAAGAAATTCGACGTCAGAGCACGGAGAACATTGAATAGTGAAATGCCTCAGCTGTTTAGAACTGTCTGTCTGACGTGTTTCGCGCCGTCAAGAATATCCGTCTCTGCCTCGTCTTTCAAAAACAACCTCTTTGACTTAATACTATGTAAAGATAGGCCTACATGTGAATCTCACAAAAACACAGGTACTTGCACCACTAAATCGAAAAAAAAAATACATATCTATTTTGCTTTGGGAATTTTAACAGCTTTACCCCAGATAGCACAAGTCTATTTGATCTGATGTTTACATCTGGAAGACGTATTTTTAAGAGTGTTTGCTCATCTGCAATACGTCTATAGGAGGTTTCCTGTCAGATATCAAATAGCCGTTTAGAAGATGTCAGTTTAACATGCATTCTAAAGCATTACATCTTAAAGACATCTTCTAAACGTCTATTTGACATCTGACAGGAAACGTCCTATAGACGTATTGCAGATGAGCAAACACTCTTAAAAATACGTCTTCCAGATGTAAACATCACATCAAATAGACTTGTGCTATCTGGGACATTATTTGCACGGAAACTAAACAAATTGAACACTACATTTTAATTACTACAATGGATCTGGATATTTCGAGTAGTTTTGTAATTATTCTCCATCTTATGTGCATGATATTATTCGAATTGATGCATCTGGTAAGATTCACATTGTGTAAAGTTACTGAATCACAAATTCATGTAAATCGCGTTAAGGGTTAGGCTAGCCTACTACAAAAGAAAGCCCAACTAATTTCTAAATGGTAACTTAACTTTAACCAAGCGAAGAAGTCGCAGTAATAATCGCATAGATGTAATCGGAGCTCAGAGAGCATTCATTAGCAGGCGAAAGCCCTCAACCGTTGAGAGCTCTGTCTGCAAAACGCGATTCGCGCTCAGTCAAAAATCACTTAAGCACAGTCAAAAATACCTCGTGAAAAAGACGATTTTACAGGTTGGAAGTAACATAATAGAATAACAGCAAAGAAACAAACTTTCCTTGAACAGTGTCCTTCTTTAAGACAGCCTAGAGGAGTGTTGCGACAATTCTGCTTTCTGTTCGAAAATAGACCGCGTTGAAGATGCCCCGCCCCCACGTGCTATTTTTTACAGTCCAAGACTGTTTTTTCCAGGAACAAACTGGTTTACACATAAATGCTGTAAATTTACCGCAAGTAATTAATTTATGGAACATAGACTGTAAATTTACAGGATTAAACTGTTTATTGAAATAACAGTATTTTACTGTTGGAAATTGGCTGTATTTTTACAGCAATTTTTAACAGTGTATGTTTTTAAAAATTCTTTCTGCATGGAACCCCATGAAGTTGTATTTTCTATTTTTTTTTAACTGAACTTTTGAAGACATAAATTCAGTCAATCTGTTGGATGAGATTTGTTCCTTAGTGTAAAATGGAAATGCATGGTAATTTTATAAATACCATGTTTATTCAGGATTTGAAACAGTGTCATCAAAATGATTGAAACCTAAGTCCTACCACTCGACCACAACTTTTCTCACTGAGAAATGCCCAGAAGTTCGGTTGTTCAGCAGTCAGTGTGCGCGCACGCGAGATAAGCGCTCTTCAATCTTCTCATTCCTCAATAGTTTAGCGTCATTAATTGCACCCAATTTATTTTCACTGACTGCGAGATAGGCCTATTTTAACTTTTGAGTCATAAAATGTTCTGCTCTAAAAGTTTGCTATATTCTATTTAAAAGGCTACTTTTACATAATTACGTTTTGCTACTGCTAAATGTCCCTTTGCGCCACCTGGTGATCATTTCGCGAACGACTTTGAAATGCGACTGGTTTATTTTTGCCGCGGTGGATTTGTGGCGGTAATAGGCATTCTGGTTGTCCACCTATTGTAGAAAGGAATCCCACACAGCAGATAAACTGTCACAATGATTCCTAATGTCAGAGCAGCTTTACTCTCAGATTTCCTCTTCACTGAACCTTCCATTTGGGGCCTGGCCGGGCTCAGCCCGAAGGAGTGACGTGGGGCCGGCCTCCTGTGGGCTCACTACCTGCAGGAGGGACCGTAAGGGGCCGGTGCAAAGTGGATCAGGCGGCAGTCGAAGGCGAGGGCCTTGACAACCCGATCCCTGGACACGGAAACTAGCTTTAGGGACTTGGAACGTCACCTTGCTGGTGGGGAAGGAGCCTGAGATTGTGCGTGAGGTTGAGAGGTACCAACTAGAGATATTCAGGATCACCTCCACGCACGGCTTGGGGTCTGGAACCACACTCCTTCAGAGAGGATGGACTCTTTACCACACTGGAGTTGCCTATGGTAAGAGGCGTGGTGTGGATTTGCTTATAGCCCCCCAGCTCAGCCGCCATGTGTTGGAGTTCACCCCGGTGAACCAGAGGGTCGCTTCCCTGCGCCATTCGGGTAGAGAATAGGTCTCTCACTGTCATTTTTGCCTACAGGCCGAACAGCAGTGCAGAGTACCCGGCCCTCTTGGAGTCTCTGGTAGGGGTGATGGAAAGTGCTCCGACTGGGGACTCTGCCGTTGTACTGGTGGACTTCAACACCCACGTGGGCAGCGACAGTGACACCTGGAGGGTCGTGATTGGGAGGAACGGCCCCCCTGATCTGAACCTGAGCAGTGTTCTGTTATTGGACTTCTGTGCTAGTTACAGCTTGTCCATGACGAACACCATGTTCAAGCATAAACATAACCATGTTCAGTGCAGTGGCACCAGGACACCCTAGGCCGGAGGTCGATGATCGATTTTGTGGTCGTTTCATCCGACCTCCGGCCGTATGTCTTGGACACTTGGGTGAACAGAAAGGGCGGAGCTGTCAATTTATCACCACCTGTGATTTGGATCCGATGTTGGGGGAGGAAGCTGGACACACTCGGCAGACCCAAACGTACTGTGAGGGTCTGTTAGGAACGTTTGGCCGAGTCCCCTGTCAGAGAGATCTTCAACTTTCACCTCCGGCGGAGCTCGATCGGATCCCGAGGGAGTCTGAAGTTATTGAGTCGGAGTGGACCATGTTCTCCACCAGAAGTAAGGTGCTGGCTGGCTGTGACTCCTGAGGCAGCTGACAGGTATTGGCAGGCCTAGCAGACTGCAGCCCGGCAGGTTGTGGAGGCAAAAAATCGGGCCTGGGAGGAGTTCGGTGAGATCATGGAGAAGGACTACCGGTCGGCCTCGAAGAGATTCTGGCAAACCGTCCGGTGCCTCAGGAGATGGAAGCAGTGCCCTACCAACACTGTTTACAGTGGAGGTGGGCAGCTGTTGACCTCAACCGAGGATGTTGGCTGACGGTGGAAGGAATACTTCGAGGATCTCGTCCGTCACCCAAGCTGAAGTCACCGAGGTAATCAAGAAGCTCCTCTGTGGCAAGGCACCGGGGGTGTATGAGATCCGCCCTGAGTACCTCAAGTCTCTGGATGTTGTTGGGCTGTCTTGGCTGATACGCCTCTGCAACATTGCGTGGCGGTTGCGGACAGTACCTTTGGGCTGGCAGACCGGGATGGTGGTTCCTCTTTTTAAGAAGGTGGACCGAAGGGTGTGTTCCAACTACAGGGGGATCACACTTCTCAGCCTCACCGGGAAAGTATATGCCATGGTACTGGAGAGGAGAATTCGGCCGATAGTAGAACCTCTGATTCGGGAAGAACAGTGTGATTTTTGTCCAGGTTTTTGGCACACTGGACCAGCTCTATACCCTCTCTAGGGTGCTGGAGGGTTTATGGGAGTTTGCCCAACCAATCCACATGTTCTTTGTTGATTTGGAGAATGCGTTCGACTGTGTCCCTCGCGGCATCCTGTGGAGGGTACTCTGGGAGTGTGGGGTCCGGGGCCCTTTGCTAAGGGCTGTCTGGTCCTTGTACGACCGGAGCAGGAGCTTGGTTCGCATTGCTGGCAGTAAGTCAGACTCGTTCCCGGTGCATGTTGGACTCCGGCAGGGCTGCCCTTTGTCACCGGTTCTGTTCATAATTTTTATGGGCAGAATTTCTAGGCGCAGCCAGGGACTGGAGGGTGTCCGGTTTGGGGACCACACGATTTTGTCTCTGCTTTTTGTGGATAGTGTTGTCATGCTGGCCCCATCAGACCAGGACATTCAACATGCACTGGGACAGTTTGCAGCCGTGTGAAGCGGCCGGGATGAGAATCAGCACCTCCAAATCCGAGGCAATGGTTCTCAGTCGGAAAAGGGTGGCTTGCCCACTTCAGGTTGGTGGAGAGTTCTGGCCTCAAGTGGAGGAGTTAAACTATTTTGGGGTCTTGTTCACGAGTTAGAGGATGACACGGGAGTGGATTTTTACTCCTGTCCCGTCCCACTCCCATAGAAAGAAATCTTGTCCCGTCCCACTCCCAGACCAAAGTTTAAAAAATAATCCCATCCCATCCCGCTCCTGGTAAATTGACTCCCAATCCCATCCCGCTCCTGTTTAAACTGACTCCCGCTCCTGTACCGCTTCCATATACGGCAATTTTCGCTTGATGAACGAAGCGATGCTTGCCTGATTCTTTCCCGAATTTGCCTTGCAAGTGTGCTTTTTCAGACCGCTCGTCCCTGAATCACTTGCGTACTTGACTAAGACTAAGCATGTCTTACAAGCAGCGTACATTGTGCTATCACCGTCACATTCTACTCTCATAAACTTAATTAATATTTCAGACTTTCCGACCAGTTCTGTGAACTTAATAGACATGTCATTACTTCTGACTTTGCGCTGTAAATCATTTTTTGCCACATCGACTTCTCCGCGGCTGTTAGCTCCCTCCATCACTGCTCTTTGAATTTCGGCGGTAAGCCGTGACAAAAAGCACTGATGGCTTCTGGGACGGCTGGGTCGTGTAGTTATTTTTTAATTGCGTTACATTGTAGGCGTATTAAAAGGAAACTACAAAATGATGCATTTACTTTTTTCTTTTTTTGTCGTCTTTGCTATTGGTTGATTCCCGCTCCCGTCTGCTCCCGTTAACCATTTATCCTGTACCGTCCAAATCCCGTGATTGATAGCAAAGATGACTCCCATCCTGCAGGAATCCCACGGGAATCCCGTGACCCGTGGGATTCCCGAAAAAATGTCAGCCTCTATCACGAGTGAGGGAAGCATGGAACAGGAGATTGACAGACGGATCGGTGCAGCTTCTGCAGTAATAAGATAGATGTACCGGTCTGTCGTGGTGAAGAAGGAGCTGAGCTGTAAGGCGAAGCTCTCGATTTACCGGTCATTCTACATTCCTACTCTCACCTATGGTCATCTTGGATATACATCCAAGATGGCGCCGCGGATGGCTGCCTCGGTGTGGAGCTCTCCAGCTATTGTGTTGTTTTTGTTCGTTTGTTCTGCGTTTAGTCATTCTTTTCCTATCAGTTTCACCAAAGACGAACTACTGGACATTAGGAAACACACACCAGAAACCTTTTCTACAGTTTTTGATTATTCGGACGTTTTGCTGGACATTCTCGTCGGAGGGGCAGCGTTGTTGTTCAAACGCGCGTTCAGACGCAAACGCGGGAAGCGAGCCGGCGCGCTGGTTAAACTCCGCGAGCGCGGCCTGCGCACTGCACTCCCCAGCATTCATCTCGCGAATCTCCGATCCCTTCCTAACAAAACGGATGAACTTCTTCTCCTCACCCACACTAACAAGGATTTTTTAAACTCTGCTGCTTTGTGCTTCACTGAAACCTGGCTGAGTGAAGCCATACCGGACAACGCAATACATCTGCCGGGCTTCCAGCTGTTCCGAGCGGATCGCATCGCGGAGCTAACGGGGAAAACGAGAGGTGGTGGATTGTGTTTCTACATTAACGAAAGTTGGTGTTCAGATGTAACAACACTGAAGAAGATGTGCTCTCCTAATTTAGAGGCACATTTCATAAACTGTAAACCCTTCTACTCGCCTCGGGAATTTTCCTCTTTCATTCTCGTGAATGTTTACATCCCTCCAGACGCGTGCGTGAGCGCGGCGCTACAACAGCTGGCTGAACAAATATCTGAAACGGAACAAAGGTACCCAGACTCTCTTTTAATCATTCTTGGGGATTTTAACAAAGCAAATCTTTCCCGTGAACTACCAAAATACAGACAGCACGTTACATGTCCCACCAGAGACAGTAATATACTGGACCACTGTTACACCACAATAAGAAATGCATATCACTCCGTCCCACGGGCAGCTTTGGGGCTCTCTGATCACTGTTTGGTTCATCTCATACCGACCTACAGGCAGAAACTGAAATCAGCTAAACCTGGAATAAGGACTGTAAAAAGATGGACTAATGAAGCAGAGCAGAATCTACAGGCCTGCTTTGATTGCACTGATTGGACTGTTTTTGAAGCTGCTACCAATGATCTGGATGAGCTCACAGATACTGTAACATCATATATAAGTTTCTGTGAGGATACATGCATTCCTACCAGGACATTCTTATCATTCACTAATGATAAACCATGGTTTACTGGGAAACTCAAACACCTTCGTCATGCCAAAGAGGATGCTTACAGAAGTGGGGATAAAATCTTGTATAACCAGGCCAGAAACAGATTGACAAAGGAGATCAGAGTTGCTAAAAGGAACTACTCTGATAAACTGAAAAACCAGTTTTCATCCAACGACCCATCATCAGTCTGGAATGGCCTGAGGAACATTACCAACTACAAGTCACCATCCCCTCGATCTGTGGACAATCAACACCTGGCTGACGATTTAAATTCATTTTACTGCCGGTTTGAAAAGCCCTCATTCACACCACACACCCGGTCTGATCTGCACTTCACACATTCAGCATCACCTCCTGTTCTCCAATTATCACTCCCCCCTCCTGCCATCCAACCTGAGCTTAAGGTCTGTGTGGAGGACGTGAGCCGAGTCTTCAAAAAACAGAAGACTAGGAAAGCCTCAGGCCCAGACGGCATCTCATCTGCTTGTTTAAAAGCCTGCGCTGACCAACTGGCCCCGGTTTTCACGCAGATCTTCAACAGATCATTGGAGCAGTGTGAAGTTCCCTGCTGCTTCAAACGCTCCACTATCATTCCTGTCCCCAAAAAACCCAAAATCACTGGACTTAATGACTACAGACCTGTCGCTCTCACGTCTGTGGTCATGAAGTCGTTTGAAAGACTGGTGCTGGCCCACCTGAAGGACATCACCGGACCCCTTTTGGATCCCTTTCAGTTTGCTTACAGAGCAAACAGGTCTGTGGATGATGCAGTCAACATGGGACTGCATTATATCCTGCAACATCTCGACAGACCAGGGACTTATGCAAGGATCCTCTTTGTGGACTTCAGTTCGGCCTTCAATACCATCATGCCTGGTCTTCTCACTGCCAAACTGACCCAGCTCTCCATACCATCCTCGATCTGTCAGTGGATCACCAGCTTCCTGACGGACCGGCAGCAGCGAGTGAGACTGGGGAAACACACATCCAAGACACTCACAATCAGCACTGGTGCTCCCCAAGGGTGCGTTCTCTCCCCACTGCTCTTCTCCCTGTACACTAATGACTGCACTTCTAAAGACCCCACTGTCAAGCTCCTGAAATTTGCAGACGACACCACTGTCATCGGTCTCATCCGAAACGGTGACGAGTCTGCTTACAGACTGGAGGTTGAACAGCTGGCTGCCTGGTGCAGTTATAACAACCTTGAGCTGAACACGCTCAAAACAGTGGAGATGATCGTGGACTTCAGGAGGAACAGCTCAGCACTCCCCCCACTCACCATCATGAACAGCACTGTGGAAGCAGTGGAGTCATTCAGGTTCCTGGGCACTATCATCTCTCAGGACCTGAAGTGGGACAATCACATTGACTCCACTGTGAAAAAGGCCCAGCAGAGACTGTACTTCCTTCGCCAGCTGAGGAAGTTCAACCTGCCACAGGATCTGCTGATTCAGTTCTACTCAGCCGTCATTGAGTCTGTCTTGTGCGCTTCCATCACTGTCTGGTTTGGTTCAGCTACCAAATCAGACATCAGGAGACTACAACGGACAGTCCGGACTGCGGAGAGGATTATTGGTGCCCCCCTGCCAAACCTCCAGGACCTGTACTCTTCCAGAGTGAGGAAGAGAGCAGGTAAAATCATCACAGACTCCACTCACCCTGGACACCACCTGTTTGAACTGTTACCGTCAAGACGGAGACTCAGATCACTGGCCACAAGAACATCTCGGCACAGGAACAGTTTCTTCCCACAGGCCATTTCCCTCCTGAACAGTTAACACTCCTCCCAAGGCATATGCCTGTAAGTGCAATACTCCCACTGTTTAGTGCAATATCCCACAACTCAGGTGATACTTATATGTAGATTTATTTATTTATAATATTCAAAACACTGTAAATAGGTTCATAATCTGTAAATCTGAAAATGTCTATTCTGACTAAACCCAACTGTGATAGTTTTATTCTCATATATTTATATTTTTATTTTTTATTCTTATAATTTGTAGTATTATGTTTCATGTTGTATTTGTATATGTCCACTGGAAGCCTCAGTACCAAAACAAATTCCTTGTGTGTGCAAGCACACTTGGCAATAAAGCTCTTTCTGATTCTGATTCTGATTCTGATGAGCTGTGGGTCATGACAGAAAGGACAAGATCCCGGATACAGGCGGCCTAAATGAGCTTTGCATCAATTTATTGACGAACTGACTATAAGTGAACATGCACCCCAGGACACTGTGTGAATGATTTACTGTATTGTGTACCAATATGTCTTTGATACTAGAGTATGTATTTTATTATACAACCAACGGTCAACGTAACCCCACCTGTATCATGTCTCCTATTTAATTAATCCTCATTTAATGACACACACTTTAGTGTACATCACCTTCTCTTAGAATGCAGTGTGTGTTTGTTGTATCTATCTGAGTATAAATGGACACAAAGCCTAACCCATATGTATACCACACTTGAGATAGCGTCATAAGTCCTCCCTACAGAGGAATCTTCCGCTTAGAAATTCCCCATGTCTTATTGGTTGAGCCATCCCTGAAAGGTGTAACCTTCGGGCTTTAAATGGCCTCTACACCAGCCCTTCCATCTCTTTGGCCTTTTTTTGTACTTTCGGGTAGCTGTCCTGCAGGGCCGCACCAGGCCCCAGACCCCAGGGCAGCATGCCTTGACTTACAACCAGCCATGTGCTCATTCAGGAGAGAGAGGACTCTCTCAACCACAACAGAATCAAGGACAACCTCAGGAGTTTAGCACAACGCCTTCATTCAATGCAGAAGAAGTCTATCGCAACTACCACCATCAACTCTACCGGCTTCCTCCCTTCTTCTGTTTGCTCTGCTTGTCTTCTCCGGCCCAGGAGATACGAAATGTCTTCACACTAAATGTTTCACCGCAAAGGCCATGCAAGTATACATTTAAAGAGTGGCTCTGAAAATGAGCTGATGGTTCTTTTCATAGCTAAATTGATCTTTTTTATAGTTCCATTTCCTGCTTCCGGTTTCATTATGTTACTCACCATTTTATCTATGTATGTATGTATGTACGTGTTTTTAGTTTAGTTAAGTTTGTGATTTAGTTAGTAAAACTTGTGCACAATACGTATTTGGTTCTGATTCTCTGCTTGCAACAAAGTTTATTTTACGATCTTGATCTTGTTACATGCTCTAAGCGCTGTATATGCTAAGAAATAATTATTTTTCTGTGGCCATGAAATATACCCTTTTCTTAGAATAAATGAATAATCAAAATAGTTCGTTAGACGAACTGATTAATTGATTGTAATATTAATTAAGCTATATCAAGTTCATTTAGTTTACATGGGCAAGAACAATCATGTTCACAGGCCCCTACTGTTTGTGACCTCTGATGCACCTACAGCAGACAAGCATCACAAGTCTGCTGCAGTATGTGTATTTTGTTTGTGACTGCTTACAGCAGATGTGACAAAGTCAGTATTATTTAATTTTATACTGACACCTATTGGTATGGATATAGCATTGTGTAAAAAAAATGTCATGTCTCATTTCTCTCTTATAAACAGCAGTTTTACTGCCAAAGTTGAGATTATTAAAATAAAATAATGATGTCATTGGGCACCATCAGAGTGGGCGGTAGAGGGTTTGTCTTTTTGATCGATACACTGTATAAAGGAAAGGGCAGTAGGGAGAGCAGCAGGAAGAGTCTCACTCATGGCCTATGAGACAGAAGATCTTGAGACTCAATACTGCTTTCCTGCTATCAACTCATCAGGGAAAACAGTCCAGACATGAATACAATATCATGTACGTGTTTTTTGCATTGCTGTCAGCATGGACTGTGTTTCTGAACCTGCTGGTGATCATTTCCATCTCTCACTTCAAGCAGCTTCACACTCCAACTAACCTGATTATTCTCTTTCTGGCTGTGGCCGACCTGCTTGTCGGACTTATTGTTATGCACGTGGATGCCATCAAGCTTATTGAGACATGTTGGTACTTTGGAGACACTTTCTGTGGACTGTTCACTATAACCCTCGGTCTAGTTATCTCAGCATCTCTTAGTAATTTAGTTTTAATTGCTGTTGATCGTTATTTGGCTGTGTGTCACCCTTTACAGTACCCACAGAAAATAAACACAGTTAAAACTTTAATAAGCATCTGTCTGAGCTGGATTTTCTGCTTGAGTATCAATATGGCCTTTGTAATTAGTAGCAGATACTTTGACATTTCACAAAGAGCAAACTTCTGCTATGGAGAATGCTATTTTATAATTAATTTTTCGTGGAAGGTCACTGATCTGTTAATTTCTTTCATTTTTCCTTGTGTAGCAGTTGGGGCGTAGTTAGTGAGAATTGCGCCTTGATTGAAATCAGGTGGGGACTGTTTGGCGCTACACCTTTAAATCCAGCAAGCTGGCGGTTTTCCGGATTAGTGCTGTTACAGACTGTTGCTTCCTTGGGCTCTTGGCTGGGTGTACAAGTTGACGTGAGTTCATGCTGAAATGTATGGTGGGCTCTTTGGTATTTAAAACCTTGTTGGCATATCTGATTTGATTCAAGCTATTACATTGGTTCATAGCTGCATCTGGTGTTTGTGCGATTACGCAGTTCTGTGGCTGCTGCTAGTTCCCTGTCTTCGCGAGCCCTCATCGGCTGCGAACTGTGTTGGCATGTTTCAACGAGGACGTAAGTCTCCTGTTTTTATTGATTAGCAGTGTTTGGTCTTTCTGCTTGTAAGGTACTGGCTGTAATGAACTTTTATTTGATTAATGTTTTGTTTATTAGTTCCGGGTTTAGAGCGATCACCACAAGTTTGCCGAGAGCGTTTGTTGTGCTGAGAACGTAAGTTTATTGGCTCCCTTTCTCCCTCACGTTTGTACATCTTTGTTATGGAACGTTTGTGTATATGTATGTAGTTCTGTTGATTTGCTATGTTTTGTATTATAGTTGGTCTGGGAATGTACGAGTAAAAATCAGACGGAGTAAAGCGATCGCTACGGTATTATAAATACCCAAGCTTTTGGCTTGACGCTGTGGTTTGTTCATACAGGTTAGTAATATAGGCTACTTTAGCCTCTTGCCCTGCTCCGATTGCTTGTTTAAATTGAAGATTGTTTACAGCTTAAGTAATTCCCAGCCCAGTGATGTACAGGTTACAAATTAGGCACAGTTCTGATGCCAACCTGTATAACATTGTAATTGTTCTTAGCAGGAGGAGCTGCATATGCTATCCTGTCCACTGTTTTTCCTGTGCTTTTGTTTTTTAGGATTCAGCTGTGCGTGTGTGTTTGAGTGTGTGTGTGTGGGAGAAAGGTCTAACTCTAACTCAATTTTGTTGTGTGGCCACTGGTTTACTGAATGTGAACTCTTTTTTTGGGTCATATTTGTGCATTTGATTTTTGTGACGTGCCTTATTTATTCTGTGTTTGAGTCTGTTGCATTTTGAGTTATTTATCCCAACACCTTGATCCTGGACTTTGTTGTCCCCGGCCCTGACTCTATGACCCAGAGGCCTGAATGTCTGTTTCTGTCTATTGAGAGAACAAAATAAATTTTCTATTTTTATAATACTCCAGTCCCTCTCTTTCCTTTATTTCCCTTTATTGGGATAGCCTGCTGATAAACATTTAAAATTCTGATGGTCGCTTAGCCGCGAGCGTCTGGTTGTGATAAGGGCCCCAAAAGGTTACACTTGCACCATGATCATAACTTTATATTTGATGATATTTTATATTGTTCATCAGCAAGTGAAAGTTATAAACTCTCTGATGAAGGGTGTTAAATGTGTAATGGGAGGTTCAGTGAGGAGGGAATCTGAGCGTAAAGCTGCTCTGACATTAGGAATCATTGTGACAGTTTATCTTATTTGTTGGATTCCATACTATGTCTTGTCTTTAACAAAGACTACAATAATCTCTTCTGCCACAATGACATTTCTATTATGGACTTTGTATGGTAACTCAGGACTGAATCCTCTTATCTATACTTTATTTTACCGCTGGTTTAAAATATCAGTTAAACATATCTTAACTCTTAGAATATTTCAGCCAGCATCCTCTCTTGTAGACATTTTTACAAATAATTCATAATTGTTGATGGGTTTTCCATTTTATTTCTTTTTTTCTTCTTTACTGATAATGCACAATCTGTTATAACATAAACAAAACCATGACTAGTCCTGTGTTTGTTTCTTGTCGAGGCTTTATTGTTTAAACATTACCAAATAACTAATACTTTATTTCAAGAAAAATACTGAAAATGGGACCATATCCACCTTTGATCACGATGTTCCCTCTTAGGTGACTTTTATAGAACTCTCACCCTCATGTCACTTGTATATGACTTTCTTTTAAGGAACATTATCAGGGTATATGGTTTGTTTGCATAATGTTTATTTTGTTAGATCAATAAATACATTGTGCTCAAGTCATTTCAAGTTTGAATTGTTACTGACTCAGTCTCTTCCTCAATAAGCTTTGATAATGCGGAGTATTTGGGATTCAGAGATGTTACTGTTTTCATAATTAGGTGTATGATCAAACCCAATAGTATCCAGTTGCAGATCTGCAGTTTCAGCCCGATTCTGTCAACACTGCATTTGCTCCCTATTAAACATCGTATACATTTTAAAATATTGCTGATTAATTACAAATAAGCTCCCCTGTACTTGAGCGAGCTCTTAACGCATTATAGTCCTTCATGTCTATTGTGATCTCAAAATTCTGGCCAGATGATAATACCTAGAATATCAAAATCGACTGCTGGAAGTAGATCCTTTTCCTATTTAGCACCAAAACTTTGGAACATTCCTTACATTGTCCGGGAAGCAGACACAGTCTGTCTAGACTAAAAACACATCTCTTTGGCTTAGCATACACAACACATTATAGACTTCTATAATTCAATGTTAGGCTGCATAGTTTAGATCAGCCAGAACCGGGAACGCTTCCCATAAATCCTGATGTACTCTGTACATCATAAGAAGGATGGCGTCTACGCTAATATTTGTGTCTCTGTTTATCCAGAGGTTTACCGCAGTCCGCCGGATCCAGGCCGTATCCAGATCTGATGAAGGATCCGTGCCTGGACTAGACCCTGAAGCCGCCGCCATTTAGAATTTCAGCCGCCACCAGCCAATAATTTCGTAAGCCAAATTGAGCTGCCATCTGATAAAGTTTGGCTGAGACGGCTAGAATTATTTGCATCAAATAATAATTCTATCACATAGAGAAATACACACACGAAATATATAAACAATACACGAGATCAATTTTCCCACTGGATTCATAACAGCACAGTCTTGTGCTCGTTGCTACGATACACAGACTCACAGTGAATTGACGACCAATTAAAATTGCTCGTTTTTCGTACAGAAGAAGCGATGCATTTTTCTCTCGCACTGAGGTGAAATGGCGGAAAGAAGCAAGCAAGGTAATTTTGATCTCCCTTCTCACATACTTTCCTAATTCCTACTTACTTTTGTTAAAACTTAGGCCTACCCAGACTTTTGTTAAAATTTGAGGGCACGGTTGCACAAACACCTGAATCAAAGATTGATGTTATAAACCAAATATTCTGGAACGGAGAGATTTGTAGCACTGAACGTGATATTACTGCAGTAACAAACCACCGTTTCCACATTGCTAATTCACGACGCATGCTTCAGTGTACATTGAAGTGAAATGTGCAAAACTTTGTCCAAAATAATACTGATAACAGTGTGTGTTTATATTAAGGCGAGACACGGCAGGCAAAAACATTTTGTTTTTTTTACTGGTCAATTTTGAGATTTTTGGATATTTGTCCTTAATAACATGTCTTCTTTCAGACTTGTGGTGAAAAAAGTCCGAAATACACATTTAGGAAATATTGAGATCTAGTAAATCAGTATAACATAGACATCTGTAGACATGAAGTGGCAGCTTCAGCCATTTGCAGCTATGAAAAGTTTGGCGGCCGCAGCAGCCATTTAGGTTTTGGCTTAGCCGGCTAGCCAGCCAATAACTTCATCAGCCAGGCATTATTCTCAAAACAAATGGCTTCGGGCTCTAGCCTGGACACAACAACAACACAGTCCTGAAGTGTCAACTAGTCTCTCCCTTGTGAAGGCCTCCTTCCCTTTACCTCTGTAGTGATAAAACGTTCACGTGGCTACGCGGAAGCGATAAAAAAAAAATTCTCAGAGCCACCAGGCACTGTTTTATGCAAATGAGCGGTCGGATCGAATTAACGAATTTTCTGTTAGAACGGTGTCATGTTAGCGGCCCCTAAGTTAATAACTAATGATCGTTGCGACGGAAGTGAATCAATCAAAACTAACTTTAGCTGGTCAATAACTTTATTCTAGATCTTCTGTAAATACAAAAAAAATCTCTGTTACTTTAATTTCCTATTATCACTATAAAGTTGCTTTGAAAGGGTCCATATTGTTAAAAGTGCTATATAAATGAAAGTGACCGACTTGTCTTGATTTTGGCCCATTCTTCCACACAAACAGTCTTCAAATCTTGAAGGTTCTGTGGGCCTCTTCGATGAATATTGATCTTCAGTTCCTTCCAAAGATTTTCAAAGGGATTTAAGTCAGGTGATTGGCTGGGCGATTCAAGCAGCTTTATTTTCTTCTTTGAAACCAATTGAGAGTTTCCTTGGCTGTGTGTTTGGGATCATTGTCTTGCTGAAATGTCCACCTTCGTTTCATCTTCATCATCCTGGTAAATGGCAGCAGATTTTTGTCTAGAATGTGTTCAATACTTATTTCACTCGATGTATATTAGGATTACTTAGGTGAGACTCGAATGGTGCACAAGAGAGAAATTCAAATGTTAATTTGCCCTCTCTTCCAGTTTTTTCAGTCTTACAAAACCAAAACTTAGTTATATTTACAAAATAAAATTAAGTTGGTCAGTAAAAACATTGGAAATATTTTGTAAACTAGAGTACATTTTTTGTACATTTGTCAGTTAAATAAAGGTTCAAGAAAAGTAACAAATCACAGATTCTTGATTTTATTGCATTTTACAAAAGATCTCAGCCTTTCTGGAATTGGGGTTGTATATTGGTTAAGCCTAGCCTGGCATACCAGACCCACATCAATATAATAGGTCTGGGAACTCTCCATTGGCATGCCTTAATCCGAGGGGCAGGATAAATGGTTGTCTTTCAAATTCCCTCTACACACAATAGGATAGCGCTAAAACCAACCAGAGCAACGAAGAAGGTGGCGGAGTCAGAGTCAGAGCAAAGCCGTTCTTTGTTCTTGTTTAAAAGAAAAGTTTAACTTCAAATCCTCCAGAGTCATGGCCAAAGCCGTATCGAAAGACCGCTGTTCGCCAGCAGCAGCAGCCATTCTTTGTTTTCAAGTAGCAGTGAACCGTCGCAACTCTGTCTTCATTATGTTAACTCCGCCCGCCGACTCTATACACATTCTGATTGGCCTGACCAGTTTTTGTTTTTTTCCAACTCGAAAGTCAACGGAGAGTTGCTAGACCACACTGGCTGCAAAATAATTTTTGCTGCCACTAGGGTGCGTCTAGATTTCTAGACTAGGTTAAGCCTTTAATAAAGGAAAAATGTATTAAGCATACTCCTGATTTTCAGTTTCCTTTCGTGACCAGGTGTTCATCAAAGGCCGTTGTGTAAACCTTTTGGACATGAATGTGAGACCTAATTAGAGCTGGGATAGAGGAAAAGGAGATTTCTCACGTTTAATTATTATTATTTTTTTTAGTTAAAATTACCCATTAAAACCTGGATCAAATTCTATAATTCCATAATAAAACTAATTATTTAATATGGATGTGAAATTTGGGGACCAGTACAAAATTTTAAAAATTGGGATAAAACACCAGTAGAAAAATTACAATTGGAAATTGCCAAAAATATTTTAGGGGTTCACCGAAACACATCCACTGCCGCCTGCAGGGCTGAGCTAGGCTTGTACCCGCTGAACATCGAGATCCAGAAGAGATGTGTTCAGTTCTGGCATCACCTCCATCAGTCTGATCTAGAGTCAGTCCAATATAAAGCCCTCCTCGCCAATGAAACCTCAGCAGAACCTCATCCTCTAAACACACTCGCTCTTCACCTCCTCCATCAGACTACACCCCCCACTGACCACAGCTACAGCCCCAAAACTATTGTTAAAGAAATACACACACATCTAAAAGACACTCATGATCAATCACTAAAAGCAAGTTTTGACCTCCAAAATAAACTCCAATGTTACTCGACCCTCAATAGAACCACTAAATTGGCCAGTTATCTATTTATTAAACATTTTAAAGAAAGACAAATCCTCTCCAAATACAGATTAAGTGACCACGATCTAGAGATAGAGAGAGGAAGACATAGACAAACATGGAGAGAGAGAGAGAGCAGAGGATCTGTAGACACTGTGATCTACAGCACATAGAGGATGAGGAACACTTTCTGCTCATATGTACTAAATACGACCGATATAAGAGAAAGTTTTCTGCCCAAATTTGAAACCTTGATTCCGTCATTCTTTGAACGGTGTGACACTGAAAAAATGTCCTTCTTACTTGAAGATGATAGTACAGCTGCACTAGCGGCTAAATATGTGCTAGCTATTCATAACGCCAGAGACAGCTAATTCTCTGGAGTGACCCACTGTTTTTCTGTATTTATTCATCTAATAAGACAGATCATTTTTATTTATCTATCTATTTACAATGTTACATGTTTTATTTGTTTGTTTATATAATATGTTGATGCTTTGGCAACATTGTGTTACACAGTCATGCAGAGAGAGAGAGAGAGAGAGAGAGAGAGAGAGAGAGAGAGAGAGAGAGAGAGAGAGAGAGAGAGAGAGAGAGAGAGAGAGAGAGAGAGAGAGAGAGAGAGAGAGAGAGAGAGAGAGAGAGAGAGAGAGAGAGAGAGAGAGAGAGAGAGAGAGAGAGAGAGAGAGAGAGAGAGAGAGAGAGAGAGAGAGAGAGAGAGAGAGAGAGAGAGAGAGAGAGAGAGAGAGAGAGAGAGAGAGAGAGAGAGAGAGAGAGAGAGAGAGAGAGAGAGAGAGAGAGAGAGAGAGAGAGAGAGAGAGAGAGAGAGAGAGAGAGAATAACAGTGCATGTGTACTGAAATTTTTTTTTTTTTTTTATATATAAATAAAAGCTTGGCATATAGTAATATGAGCATGGTAGATACTGAATGAGTACATATTTATGTTACAACATCTGGTGAATTAAAACCACCCGCTGGTATATTTGGGTGGCCATATAAGTACACTAACAAGTACAAATTAATTTATTTGTAGATTATATAACTTCAGCTTGGAAACCAGACAAAACAGAAAAGCTAAAAAGCTGTATTTGAGAAAATAGCATACTAATGCAATAGCCACAGATGCATAATGAAACTAACTTTACACAGCGGTCACATAATTTCTGATTCTTGTGTAATTAGCCAAGTGAATCATTCATTAAAGGTGCAAAACAGACAAACAAACACACAACAGACTGATACAACAGTTTCTGCTGTTTACTAGGCTAGGGTCAGGGATCCTGCCACATTCTGTGAACTTCAAAAGCCAATTGGATAATCAAAGGAATTGATTGGAAACAATTTTCTTCACATTAATGTTATACCTTGTTTGGCTAATAAAAAATTGCCAGCAATAGGTGATGTTTAGTAGTTTCAATATGGCATTAATTATTTGCATCGCTTTTTATGAAACAAGATAATGTAAATATTACATCAACTTACTTGAAAAGTTACATTAAGATATTACATATTTTTATTGTTAGGCTCCACTGTTAATTCTTTTGTGTAGCTCCACTCTTTCAATTAATTTGAAGTTCCTCGGTTTCACATGTGTTAACCCTCCGAGGCCTGTTATAAAGCATTTTATAAATTCACTTTGTGAGGAACCGCTATAATTGTCAGGTTGTGTGCAGGTAGCTGAAGACGAGGACACAGGAATAGCAGTATAGTTGATTTATTTACAATCTTCAACTTACAGGAATAAACAGGAACAAAAGCACAAAACTCCAGGATACCAGAAAACAACCATACAGGGACGACGACAAACAAACACTGAGGGAAAACACAAGGCTTAAATGAACAGGGACTAATAGGATAATTAACAGAACACAGGTGAAGGGAATTACTAATTAAACAGACCGGGAAACACTAACAGGACTAAACCAAAAATCACAAAGACAGGGGTGAACAAGATCACAAAACTGAACTAATAACAGGACTAAACCAAAATCACAGAGACAGGGGGAAACCAGATCACAAAACAGAACTCAAACAAATTGAAACATGACAATAATACATTTGAGACTTACACATAGTTATATATATGTGACTGTCCTCTTTTTGTCATTGTGTTTTTGATTTATGCTAAAAACTGATGAAATCACTGATGAAAGTGAAGGATAAAGTACATAGCATATCTGCTTTTATCATTTATTTCAGTGGACTGAAGATTTGTACTTCTTTGCTCAAACAATGGAACATTGGAACATTGTAATTTTTTTTACCATGTAAAAAGTTTGGTTAATTGTTAAATTATAACTATTAAATCAATCCATCAATAATCTAATAATAATAATCTACCTTTATGACTGTATAACAATAATTCAGTTTATCTGAAATTGCTTTAAGAGTGAAAGTTTAACCAATTTAATTACAATAATTATGCATTAATGTTTATATTATGTAAAAATATCAACCACAGAGGATGCAGGCTGAAATATTTTCAGAGTTAGGATGTGTTTAACTGTCTTTTTAAACCAGGGATAAAATAAAGCATAGACCAGAGGATTCAGACCTGAGTTTGTGTACAAGACCCATGTCAAAATATTTATGGTTGTGGAAGAGATTACTGATATAGAACATATATAGTACGGAATATAGCACAGCAGATAAACTGTCACAATGATTCCTAATGTCAGAGCAGCTTTACTCTCAGATTTTCTCCTCACTGAACCTTCCATTACACATTTACCACCCTTCATCAGAGAGTTTATAACTGTTACTTGCTGATGTACAACATAAAAAATCCTCAAATATAAAGTTATGATCAGGATACAAGGAAATATAAAAGACATGAACAGATCAGTAATTCCCCAGTCAAACCCCATCATAACAGAACACTCTCCATAGCACATGTCTAATCTGTTTGAAGTGTCAAAATATCCACTATTAATGACAAAGGCAGTTATATAAGCTGAAGAGCAAATCCAGGTCAGACAGATACTTATTAAAGTTTTAGTTGTGGTAATTTTCTGTGGGTATAGTAAAGGGTGACACACAGCCACATAACGATCAACAGCAACTAAAAACAAATTACTGAGAGATGCTGAAAGAGGCACATCAATAAATATTGAATAGAGTCCGCATAAAGTGTCTCCAAAGTACCAACACGCCTTAATCAGTCTGGTGGCCTCTATGGGCATGACAAGTCCCATAAGCAGGTCGGCCACAGCCAGAGAGAGAATAATCAGGTTTGTTGTAGTGTGAAGCTTCTTGAAGTGAGAGATGGAGATGATCACCAGCAGGTTCAGAAACACAGTCCATGCTGACAGCAATGATACAAACACATACATGATATTGTATTCATGTCTGGAATGTTTTCCCTTGATACATGATGAGTTGATGGCTGGGAAGCAGTATTGAGTCTCATGATCCTCTGTCTCATAGGCCATGAGTGAGTCTCCTCTAGTTAGGAGTTTGTTGTGCTCTCCTTACTGTCCTTTCCTTTATACAGTGTCTGGATCAGACCGACCAACCCATGATCTACCGCCCACTCTGATGATGCATAATGTTACATTATTTATTTATTGTATGCATTATAGTGTAACCCTGATGTATGTATTTGTAATTTCTCTATATTTACTGAGGGTGAAAGGATGCTAAAATGTTTATTTTATTTTTTTGTAATTCGAAATGTTTAATGTTTAATATGTATTGTTTTTTTTCATTTTTATATTAGAGTTTGGTACATGCGAAAAACGTGTCTAACATCATTTTAGGTTGTGAATTGATGTGCATTGGTCGATCAAGAGACTGACAAGTTGGTGAGCCAATGAGATGGGGAGAGGGGAAAAATTTTGAGAGGGGAAAGGAGAGAAAGTTCGAGAGGGGAGACGAGAGAAAGTTCGAGGGAGAAAAGACATGATTGGAGTGATGCTTTGAGTGTTGGAAAAACGAGAAGCTTTCCTGTAATGAGAAGTACTGGGTGGGGGGGAGGGTGGGGGGGAGGGGGGGGGGTGGCGGGTGTAAACATTAGAGTGCACTAATGATTCTGTGATTGTTTTTTTCCCCTTTCCGTTTTGAGTGTATTTTTGCATATTTGAAAAGCTTAAAGGGTTAGTAAAGCTTATAATAGTTATACAGTGTTATAAGTTAATTTGATACTAGGCCTATAATTTAAAGTTAAACAGAAATTAGAGAAAATGTATGCCTATATGGTTAACTTTAGTGAGTTAAATACATTCAGAAAGTGACTTGAAATTGAAAATCCTTGTGTGATACTGTGAAAAAGGTGTTTAGCTACTGTTAAAAAGTAATGCAATCACAGAGGGTTGTTTTGACATATTTTATTTGTTTTGTTTTCATTTACATTGTCAAATTCATATTCTTGATCTATTTCATTTCATTTAAATACAAAGTTTCAATTTCATTGACATTTAATACAATTCTAATTGGTTAAACGTTTATTCGTGAGGGTGTGTTTTTGCAGTTTAAAAGTAATATAGAAGCAACATATGCGCTATAAGTAAATAGACTGCTCGCATAAAGTGATTCCTTGGAGGTTAATCGATAGTAGAAGACAGGGTTAAAAGATAATTATAAATAAAATAACTCAGGTCCCTATCAGAAAACTCTGGCCTAGTGTAAATGGTTGGTGGATAGGGGTTACATAATGGAGACACCGCTGGGATCTCCTGTCTTCCAAACCGAAGGTAAAAGTAAAATGTTGGAAAACGATCTTTCAAGAGAACTTTGCAGCTGGTCCGCAAATGAGAAAATTGATCCCCAACATTCTATTTTGCTTGTTGGTGTGCCAGCTGACACCGATATTGCATTTATCGAAGAAACGGTGCAAACGGTCAAAGTCTTTGGTCGAGTACGGGCTCGTTCAACCAAAGAAGGCACAGTTCCTGAGAAACTTTTGGTGTTGTGTCAGGTACCGTCTGAAGTGTTAACATCCTCTGGGGAGACCTGGGAAGTAGTTGTTTTAAAAGATGAGGATTTTAATGTGAATGCTTTTTCCGACAGATTAACTCAGTTTCTAAATAGGGAGGGCAAAAGCATTACTGACCTTCAAAGCCTGATAAACCCCATGGCTTCAAATGTTACATCACCTGAGACGATCATTCGTGCCATTGGGGATTTATTGGAGAAAACTAAGCCTACTAGCGATGGTCAAGCCTACCGTCGCTTACGCATATTTTCTGGTCTTGAGCCTACTCTAGTAGGTGAAGAGAATAGTGAGAATTGGCTTGAGCAAGCTAGATTGATGATTTCTGAGTCAGACTGCTCCGCCAAGGAGAAGCGTAAACGTATTGTGGAAAGTCTTAAAGGGCCAGCCTTAGAGGTGGTAAAGGCGGTAAGAGCCAACAACACAGATGCTACAGCACTTGAGTATATTGAGGCTTTGGAGAGTGCTTTTAGTACCTCAGAGTCGGGTGAGGACTTATATTTTGCTTTCCGTTTGCTTCGGCAAGAGCCTGGAGAGGCCTTGTCTAATTTTCTTCGTAGACAAGAAAGATCGCTAACGTTAGTGATCAAACGGGGAGGGTTAACTCCTCAGAGAGCTGGGGCCTCATTTATAAACGTTGCGCACGCACAAAAGAAGGTGTACGCCGCTCTCTACGCAATAATTGGTATTTATAAAAAGCAAACTTGACGGTAAAATGTGCGGTCCTTCACGCAAGCTCTGACCCAGGCGTACGCACAAAAACGGGTGAAATGAGAAATGGCGACACCGTCGGCAGATGGAAGAAACACGTGAAAGTGTCTGAAACTGTAGACCGTTGTGTAAAATAAATGGCAATACTGCCTCTCATAAATAACACGAAGACTTCACAAAGCAAGTCTTACAATTAACAGCCTACACGAACACCCGTTTGATCGATCTGCAACAGAAATGCAAATTAACACATATTTGCAAAAAGAAAAGTGAAATATGTTCTGCAATAATATTGGCATGTTATACAATTCATCCTCATAAATAAGATGATAAACAGAACGAAATAATGTACAAAACTGATATTCTCGCCGATGTGTCCGTCTGGCGGAGCAGATATAGATGCAATTAGATAGTCAGTCAGATAGATAGATAGGCTAATTAGATAGATAGATAGATAGATAGATAGATAGATAGATAGATAGATAGATAGATAGATAGATAGATGGATAGATAGATAGATGTATTATTTGTCCACTGGGGAAAGTGGTTTTCATAGTAAAAATGTATTTTTTAAATGTCGGTGTGCCCTTTCCCCCACCCGTGGCAGACACACTCTGGCGATGGAGCGCTAGATGCTTTTTTGCCTCGACTTTGATGTCCGACCATTTCTTTTTTATTTCGGCCACAGTCTGAGGTTGTGAGGCTACAGCATTTACAGCGTCTGCAACCTTTTGCCACTCAAGTGCCTTTTTGGCATTAGTAATGCCCACACTGTGCCCTCCAAGCAACATTTTTCTCCTCTTTTCCACCTCGCCAACGATAACTTCTACTTCACATTGAGTGAAGTTACGTTTTTTTGATTTTCTCTCTGTGTTTGCCATGATTTCGCAATCGATGAATACTTGTGGGCGTTTCACGGACTATTTATGGGCAACTATGGGTGTGACATGAAGCCGCAGAAGCTGCGCTACATTTATAATTGATTGTGATTTATTAAGGGAAAAATGCGTAGGATGGTTTTATAAATCCGAATATTTCTGTGCGTATGCACGTCCTATGTTTCATCCGTACGCCACTTCTGACGCAAATCCTACGCAAAGTTTTATAAATGAGGCCCCAGATCGTGCCCGTGTAGAACAGTTGTTAAGGGGTGCGATTGAATCAGATTTGATGCTATTGAAATTGCGGCTGCATGAACGGAAAGAAAATCTCCCCACGTTTCTTAAACTTCTCAATGAGATTCAAGAAGAAGAAGAAAACAAAGCTGCTAGACGTAAGCTTGGTGTCAGTGTGAAAGATAAGACAGCAAAAGATAGAGTAAAAGGCTCCCTGTCAAATCGAGACAACTTGAAAGTAGATGCTAAAGAGTTAAGACTCCAACTGGGCAGCACAAGTCTGTGGCGGCCCTCAGAGAGGGATGATGTTAAGAGTAAAACTGAGGTAAGGCCCTCAGACAACCCCCTAAATGCAGAGGTCCTAGCCCTAAAAGCTCAAGTAGAACAACTCCAGAAAGAATTGTCTGTGCTTAGTGTAGGGGTGAGTAGTCCGAATACTCCAGAGTTCCTTGCAAGCCGTGGTCCCGTTGCTCCAATAAGATCAACAGGGAAAAGCAGTGACGGCTTTTTCTGTTACAATTGTGGAGGAGATGGCCACATGGCCAGCAAATGTGAACATGCGGCAAATTCTGCTGTAGTTATTCAGAAACGGCTTCAATTACTTCGCAAATCTAAAGAGAAAAAACTTGCTTCAGGACAGAGAGATACTGATGTAGGGAAGAGTGATTGTTTCTCCAAGAAAAGCCTAATTGAGGTCCCTGAGCCTAGTCTTGTACCAGCTGGTTTAGTAGGGCCATCATCCACAGTCGAGGTCAAGGTTAATGGACAGCCTTGTTTAGCTTTGTTAGATAGTGGGTCACAGGTGACCATTGTCTTTGAGAAGTGGTACTTACGTCATCTACCTCAAGTACCCTTAAATCACTTGGATGGTTTAGCTATCTGGGGTTTGAGTTCATCCAGCTATCCTTACCGAGGGTATATTGTGGTGGACATGGAATTCCCACAGGCTGTGATGGGCTCATCTGAGGTAATTTCAGTACTTGCATTGGTGTGTCTGGATCCAGTCGGGCCTGACCAAACGCCAGTGATTGTGGGGACCAATGCCAGCTTTTTCCAAAGATTAGTTGACATTTGTACTGGGAGTTCAGGGCCCAATACCTCTCATGTTATGAGGATACAGTCTCAGTGGATAACAGATAGGTTAGTCCCTTCAAGTAAAATTGCTGCTCCTGAAGAAAAGCCGGTGGGTGAGGTGAAGTGGGCGGGTGAAAGTCCTCTTACACTCCCTCCCCAGACTGAGACATGTGTGGTGGGTCACATGGACTGTCAGTCTCCTCTGGAGAAAGATATTTACCTTGTAGAGGGTCCTGAAGATGATGTTCCTCCTGCTGGAGTGTTAGTTCCTCCGTTGGTGGTTCCCTTTTCGGCTACGGAGGCAAACCAACTCAGAGTCTTGGTGCGCAATGACACTTTTAAGGAAAACCTTATACCAAAAGGGACAGTGCTAGCCAGAGTTTATGCCACAGACACAGTGAGAGACGCACGTGAGGTAACAAAGGACCATCAAATACTTGATCCAGAATTGTTTGATTTTGGTAACTCCCCTGTGCCTCAGACATGGAAAGATTGACTCAGACATAAATTATCAGAAAGAGTGAATGTGTTTTCCTTATCTGATATTGATGTGGGGTTAGCGCAAGGAGTCAAACACAATATTCGGCTGAGGGAACACACCCCTTTCCGTGAGTGGTTCCGGTTTATCGCCCCTGCGGATGTTGAAGACGTTCGTCGGCATTTAAAAAATTTGATGACCGCCGGAATTATTAAAGAGTCGCGGAGCCCATATGCATCCCCGATCGTCATTGCTAGGAAGAAGAATGGCGATGTGAGAATGTGTGTGGACTACCGCACTCTAAATAGTCGCACCATAACCGACCAGTATACAACCCCTAGGATAGATGACGCATGGACTGCCTAGCTGGTAGCCAATGGTTTTCTGTCCTGGACCTCCGAAGCGGATATTATCAGATAGAGATGGCAGAGGAGGATAAAGAGAGAACCGCATTCATCTGCCCTTTGAGGTTTTTCCAATTTGAACGCATCACCCAAGGAATAACTGGAGCCCCAGCCACATTCCAACGGCTGATGGAGAGGGCCATTGGGGACATGCACCTCCTCGAAGCCATCGTCTATCTTGATGATATCATCGTCTTTGGACGAACTTTAGAGCAACATGAAGAGCGTCTTCTCAAAGTTCTAGATCGGTTGGAAGAATGCGGTTTAAAAGTCTCTATTGACAAATGTCAATTTTGCCAGCCCGAGGTTAAATATGTTGGTTATATGGTGTCTGCAGAGGGTATTGCGGCCGACCCTGCAAAAATCGAGGCAGTGGTGAAATGGAAGCAACCATATGATCTGAAATCGCTGCGGTCCTTTCTGGGCTTTTGCGGTTATTACAGCCAGGTTCATAAAGGGTTACTCCTCCGTAGTGCGACCACTCACTGACTTAACGAAAGGGTTTCCACCTGCCGGTAAGGGGAAAACAAAGTCTAAGGCTGCTGGTGCTCAGGGGTACTTCAAAGAGTCAGAACCCTTTGGATATCGCTGGACTCCCGAATGTACAGAGGCGTTTAGGGAAATTATTTACCGATTGACCCATGCACCAGTTTTGGCCTTTGCAGATCCGTCCAGGCCATACATCTTGCATGTAGATGCAAGCATGAATGGTCTTGGAGCGGTCCTTAATCAAGAAAACCCGGACGGGTTGCGTCCAGTCGCGTACGCCAGCCGTAAGTTGAGTGAATCAGAACAGCGCTACACCATCCATCAGCTTGAATTCCTTGCCCTTAAATGGGCTGTGGTCGATAAGTTTCATGATTATTTGTATGGGCAACGGTTTACTGTCCGTACCGACAACAATCCTCTCACTTACGTGCTGAGCAGTGCTAAACTGAACGCCACCGGACACCGTTGGTTGGCCGCTCTCGCCACCTATGAGTTTACCATTCAGTATAAGCCAGGTCGCATTAATACGGATGCTGATCTCTTGTCCCGCTATCCGAACGATGACCCAGCTCCCATTAAGTGGACTGAGATCACGCCATCTGGTGTCAAAGCTGTATGCAAACTCGCTCAAGTTGATGTTCCTTCCAGTACTCCTCACAGGTTTGCTGATCAGTTAGGGGTTCATCCTGATGGTCTCCCGGCGGCATTCATTTGTCCTGTACAGTTAGGTGGTGAGTCCTTGGAACTTTTATCCTTGGATGACTTAAAGGAGGCTCAGGATACTGACTGTGTAATTGGAGTTGTGAGGAGGGAACTAGACACCGGTAATGTAATGCCTACTGAGAAAGGAGATAACCCAGCTGTTACCCTACTTCAGCGACAGAGACAAAAATTACGCCTTTTGGATGATGTTTTGTATTGCGTAACGCAGACAGATAAAGCCTAGTTCACATTACATGATTTTAAGCCCGATTTAAGCCCGATTTGCAAATCGTTGAGCTCGCCGACAGGTCAGGGTGTTATCGCGTGCAAATCGCGAGAGATTAGCGGGCGATGAACGCTCGCCAATCTGTTAGTATGAAAGAGCCAACAACGCATCAAAGACGCTCGCAGACGCCTTGCAGACGCGTCGCCGAGCCTAGAAAAATATCTTGCATGCTAGATATCCAGAGCTGTCGCACGACTCAACCTCACTGATGTCATGAGCAACAGCCAATCAGAGCATGGCATGGGTTGAGGTCACCGGGTAAATACACGATTTTTGCCGTCAGCCAAACATAAACATGCAGCTACATCTCCGATATAAACATGCTGTACTCACCTCCAACTCTCTCTGTAGCACAGACAATCCCTGCTGTTCGCGTATGCGGATCCACTCGCCCATACTCTCTTATTTTTTCTTTTTTTGCGTTTTTTTCTCAGAGCAAATCATCGCGCAAACAGTTTGCAGCACTAGTTTCTGTCTGACGTCCATATTCTGTGTTTGTGTTCTTTGGCGCGCGTGCGGGTTCGCCTCATTTCCGGTTCGTTTTATCGCGTGATTTTTCGTGGCAAAACGTGGTTTGTAGACAAGATAGAATCGTTGGGTGACAGAGTTGTTGTCAACTCGTGTAGTGCGTTACCTCCTGTTGCGGATCAATCACGTTGTGTCGTGTAGTGTGAACAGCTCAACAACTTGAACACTCCTGATTTCACAGAGAGCATGTCATGTAGTGTGAACCCCACAGTTCAGCCTGACGTTTTAAAATCATGTAGTGTGAACTAGGCTTAAGGGTGAAGAACGTACACAGTTAGTCCTGCCTGAAGTGTATCGCCTGACAGTTCTAAGGTCTCTTCATGGTGAGGCAGGTCATTTAGGTATTGACAAGACCACAGAATTGATTAAGGACAGGTTTTACTGGCCAAAATTGGGTAGCGACATTGAGTCTTACGTGAAAAACTGTGGTAGATGCATTGCTCGCAAGACTATCCCACAGAAGGCTGCCCCGTTGAATCAGCTTACCAGTAGAGGGCCCCTTGATTTAGTCTGTATAGACTTTTTGTCCCTAGAGCCTGACAGCAAGAGATTTGCAAATGTCTTGGTAATTACCGATCATTATACCCGTTACGCTCAGGCGTATCCCACAAGGGATCAAAAAGCGACAACTGTGGCAAAGGTTCTTTTTGAGGAATTTTTCGTCCACTATGGTCTACCCGCACGGGTACACTCTGACCAGGGGCGAGATTTTGAGTGCCAACTGATTCAAGAGTTTCTCAGTATGCTAGGCATACGACAGTCCAGGACCACGCCCTACCATCCTCAGGGTGACCCTCAGCCGGAGCGTTTCAACAGGACGCTTTTGTCAATGCTGGGCACTCTGGAGTCAGCAAAGAGACAAAGGTGGAGCCAATATGTTAGCTCACTGGTACATGCGTACAATTGTACTTTCAATGAGGCAACGGGTTACTCGCCCTATTTTTTATTATTTGGGCGAGAGGCTAGATTACCCATTGATGTTTGCTTTGGAAAATACTACCCACACGCAGTATGTTCAAAATTTGAAGACTGATCTGCAGGAGGCCTACGAACTTGCCTCTGCTGCAGCATTGAGAAACAATCAGAAAAACAAAACCTACTATGATCGTAGAGTTCGGCACCAGGTCTTAGTTAAAGGAGACAGAGTGTTGGTTAGAAATTTGGGGCTCAAGGGGAAACACAAACTTCAAGATAAGTGGTGTTCCGTTCAGCACCTTGTAGTGGAACAATTGCCCAATTTGCCTGTATATCATGTGAAACCTGAAAATGGATGTGGGCGAGAGAGAACGTTGCACAGAGATCATTTGCTCCCAATCGGAGAGTTTGTTCGATTTGGTAACTCTGTTGAGAAAGAAAGTGTCTCTCGTAAACCGGTGACGAGGGCTGAACAAGCAAGGAGAGAATCTAGAAAAGCATCAAGAACAGAGGCTGCTCAGTTGCCACGTGTCTCTGTAGATTTTTCAGCCAGCTTATCTAGTTCGGAGGTTGAAATGTATTATGGTGGGTCAGAAATTTGCCAAGAGTTACTGGATTCCCTCAGAAAAGAGCCGGAACAGGGTGATAGCAAGCCTGTAGTGTTGGCGGAAGATATTTTATTGGTCAGGGAACAAAGTGATGTTGAAGAACCACCTGTTGTATCTGATGAAATGGTGGGGGACAATGCTGAGTCTGCCATAGCTGAAGCAGTGGAGTCGGGGTCTGAAGGGGGAAACAATCCCGTTTCATATGACTCTGGTAAAGCTGAGGAAAGTAGGCATACTTATAGACTCAGACGTAGGGTAGAACCCGTCATTCGACTCAGTTATGATGTGCCAGGAGTACCTACAAACCGGCCTATTACCTTAGTAAATCGTGGGCTTGTCATTCGGATAAGTTACGAAACACGAGAATGGTAATTCATTTGACACAGGATGTAAATGTGTACCTGTCCCCTCTCAATATAAATGAGCCTACATTTAAGCCTGGTCTTATGAGGGCATGAAGACCATTTGAAGGGGGAGAGTGTAACCCTTATGAATGTATTTGTCATTTCTCTATATTTACTGGGGGTGAAAGGATGATAAAATGTTTATTTTATTTTTTGTAATTCGAAATGTTTAATGTTTAATATGTATTGGTTTTTTTTTCATTTTTAGATTAGAGTTTGGTTGTGGGGTACATGCGAAAAACGTGTCTAACATCATTTTGGGTTGTGAATTGATGTGCATTGGTCGATCAAGAGACTGCCAATGAGATGGGGAGAGGGGAAAAATTTCGAGAGGGGAAAGTAGAGAAAGTTCGAGAGGGGAGACGAGAGAAAGTTCGAGGGAGAAAAGACATGATTGGAGTGATGCTTTGAGTGTTGGAAAAACGAGAATATTTCCTGTAATGAGAAGTACTTCTCGTATTTCTTCACTAAGGAAGTGGATCGTCATGACATCGGACTGTTTCATGTAAGTTTGAAGACGCTGTATGTTTGGCTCGGCCAGAGTTGAACGCTGTGCATGTGATTGTTTTCTGGACTGAAACTGTTGTTGTTGTTATCTGCTTAAACCGAGCAGAGAATCAGGATAAATGTGCAGACTTTCGTTTCCCGGGATGAAAAGGACTGTGAGCATTGTAACTTTGAGAATTCGACGCGCAAACGACCACCGCATCGTTGTGCACGGAGATTGCGACACGGGACTCAGGACCATTTCAATGTGACGAATGTGTTTCAACGCACACTAGCAACCAGATTGAGGTAACCATCTAACCAATCTTTTTGTTTGCTATTTTGAGTGAAGGGGCAAGTTTCGTTTTCTCGGCCACTACGCACTCAAGCTCCGAATCAGGCCTGCAACGGGGGGGGGACGGGGGTGTAAACATTAGAGTGCACTAATGATTCTGTGATTGTTTTTTTTCCCGTTCCGTTTTGAGTGTATTTTTGCATATTTGAAAAGCTTAAAGGGTTAGTAAAGCTTATAATAGTTAGACAGTGTTATTAGTTAATTTGATAGTAGGCCTATAATTTAAAGCTAAACAGAAATTAGAGAAAAGTTATGCCTATATGGTTAACTTTAGTGAGTTAAATACATTCAGAAAGTGACTTGAAATCGAAAATCCTGGTGTGATACTGTGAAAAAGGTGTTTAGCTACTGTTAAAAAGTAATACAATCACAGAGGGTTGTTTTGACATATTTTATTTGTTTTTGTTTTCATTTACATTGTCAAATTCATATTCTTGATCTATTTCATTTAATTTAAATACAAAGTTTCAATTTCATTGACATTTAATACAATTCTTATTGGTTAAACGTTTATTCGTGAGGGTGAAATTATAGGCCTACTATCAAATTAACTTATAACACTGTCAATCTCCGTGCACAATAGGGTGGTCGTTTGCGCGTCAAATTCTCAAAGTTACTTAACAATGCTCACAGTCCTTTTCATCCCAGGAAACGAAAGTCTGCACATTTATCCTGAATCTCCGCTCGGTTTAAGCAGATAACAACAACAGTTTCAGTCCAGAAAACAATCACATGCACAGCGTTCAACTCTGGCCGAGCCAAACATACAGCGTCTGCAAACTTACATGAAACAGTCCGATGTCATGACGATCCACTTCCTTAGCGAAGAAATACGAGCAGTACTTCTCATTACAGGAAAGATTCTCGTTTTTCCAACCCTCAAAGCATCACTCCAATCATGTCTGAGAAGAGGACGTTCTTCTTCTAATACTTCTTGTTCAGTTCTCGCGCATGCGTCGTGGAAATCTCTTGAACTCTCGTCTCAGGCCCACAAGGAAGAAAAGGAGTAGTCGAATAAAGTCGTTATTTATGTTTTTTTTTTCGGAAAAAAAGTATTCTCGTCGCTTGATAAACTTATAGTTGAGCCACTGTAGGCACATGGAATATTTAAACATGTTCTTTAATGACTTTCTGGGCCGTCAAGTTTCATTCCCTCTGGCAGCCTATGTAGCAGTGATCCACCTCTCAGATTTAATCAAAAATATCTTCATTTGTGTTTCGAAGATGAACGAAGGTCTTACGGGGTTGGTACAGCATGGGGGTGAGTAATTAATGACTTAATTTTCATTTTTGGGTGAACTAACCCTTTAATATATTTTTTCAATTTCCATACACTTATGTATTTTTTTTTCCCTTAAGGTACTGCATGCTAATATTCCACAGCACACTGACTTCTGATCCAGAGGTAAAGTATACATTTTCCATTTATTTCCACCACCGTATCATCTTCAATTAAAATTTAATGAGTTTTGGAGTTCCATTTTGAATGAAAAAAATAACAGTAATAAAATAATAATATAAATATAGTATTTCTTACTTTAAAGGTGGGATCAGTAGTTTTTGGAAAAACACTTTTGAAAACTGTGTCCACCCCAACCATCAAAACACACTTGTAACTAATCAGCAGTAAGGGGAGTGTCTACTAATGATGGGGAGGAGAGAGCGCTCAGTGCACACAGCAAAGACATTACCGAACAAATGCAGAAAGAGAGATGGCAGATAAAAAACAAAAGGGGAAAATGTCTGCGGAACTTAAAATGGAAAAAATAAAGGCTTACAATCAGGTAAGAGGTAGGACTTGTGTTAATATCAGAGAAGCTTACCAGCGCTAGAGAGAACTCAAGGAGCGGGAAGGCCTAACATTTAGGGCCCTATGAAATCCGTTTTTATTTTTTCTCAAATTCCGTTTTATTTTTTTTTCAAATTCCATTTTTTTGGATTTATTTTAAGCCCTTTCGGATTTGCTTGTTTTCTTTTCACTTCTAAGCAGTATTGACCGTTAAATTCAGTTACACAAACTCCCAATTCAGCTTTTTTATTTAAACTCTTAATATATTCAGCAAAGTACATTCAAAATTCTCCAAAATTAAGCCAAACCTTCAACAAATCTCTGGCCAAAAATAACAGTAACATGAAGGTAACAGTTACAAGGTAGGATTGATGAATATTAAATCAAAGATTAAATGCAGACATGCTGCAGGGAGACAGAAACATTGAAACAACGATATGTGCCTGACAGAAAGCCAACACAATGACATTAAAACCACTTTTCCTAAAGTAAAAAAATTCTTTATAACTACTTGCATACATAATTTATTCTATCAAGCAGACATATTAACAAACATATTAAAGCTATTAACAAACAGTGAATGCTTTTCTCTTTTTCTTTTGTTGCTTGACACGGACCGCATTAGGTTTATTACCTCACTTTAAGACGTCGGATCATGTCCAATGACATGCGGATCCACTGATGCACATATGATACACTCACAACTGTTTAAGACATAGCCGACATAGTTTACGTGAATACTCTCCAAAACGGACATTTAGACATAATGTTGTGTGTATTTGTCTATTTAGACACGAAAGAGAGCTCAATTCAGTACTTGCGCGCTGTATGGCTGCAAGCTTCGTGTCGGGTGTGTGCGCACAGAAAACCGTACGAAATAGAGCTCTTTTTTGCATCATCACTCTTATTCAGATCGCCTGCTCTACTCATTCTCCCAGACGTTTACATTTTTTTAACGTTTTATGAGACCGCTGGTTAGATCAGCACGTTACAGTATACAAATGGACGCATCTACCACAAACGCAGCCCCCCGTTAGCTCATCAGAAGCCACTTGCTTCGACATTTTTTTCCCTACGCGTGAACGTGAGGTCGTATGGTTACTAGGCAACATGTTTAACAATGCCATTTGGCTACGGTTTAGGTAGAGACCTTTCTACGTTTGTTGTTTTAAACTGAAAAATGAGAAGGAAGTAAAAAAAAATGTTTATTTAATATGTCAACAAAATATATGCAAATTCCGCGTGTATAAGAGAATTTTTCCGTTTTCACGTGTAAATTCCGTGATTCCGTCCGCGTTTTCCGCATCACGGAAATCATAGGGCCCTAAACATTGGATGCCGAGTTTGCTTTATTTCTTCTTGATAGGTGAGTAACATTGTTTAGCTTTGTTTCACAGAACTAATATATGCTGTCAATTGCTTGGATATGCTTGTGTCATCTTTGCTTGTTTTTTTGTGATATTATTATTATTATTATTGCGATTCAGCTATAAAAAAAGACACGTATAAGGCTGGCGCTTATATGTCCTCCACTGTCTGTTTCAAGCGTCGGCTTCCAATGTGTGTCTGAAAAGTAAGATAATATACTCCTAATGTTTGTTTCCTTTGGTTTCTCATTTAGTGATCGATATAACCGCCTAATCTTTTATAGTTGTAATATATTTGTTACTATGACTGTCGCGCTTGTGCTATCGAGTTGATCATAATAACTAAAAACGTAATAACGGAGCTGAACCATTGATGCAAACACACATTACTACTAAAACAACATGGATTCAACATGGATTACCATAATAACACATTGCTTTCACTTATCCTCGGCCGGCAGGTAGAGCAGATTCCGCCATAGTCGTTGTCTGGGGAAGTGTGGGGTGGAGCTATCAAAAAAGGGGCAAGATCCTTTTGGGGTAGGGGCGTGTTTGTTTTGGTGATTTCTAATATCAACATTGGCCAAAAGTGTTTTTCAAAAACTACTGATCCCACCTTTAAGGATAGATGAAAAACGTCTCAGGTTACAACTGTAACCTATGTTCCCTGAGAACAGGGAACGAGACAATACGTCATCGACGCTATGGGGAACGCCTCAGGCGTGACAGGTGTCTGAAATCAAGTATCAACTCACAGCAATCATGTTGACCGGCGACAGCCCGTGCTTCATCAGCTCGAATGATGAGCACGCAACCTGGATGTATAAAAAGGGCGCCTTGAGACCGTGACAACATCCTATCGTCTGAAGGGACTGTTGCAGGCAGGCCCCGAGGTATGGCAGGGAGACGTATTGTCTCGTTCCCTGTTCTCAGGGAACATAGGTTACAGTTGTAACCTGAGACGTTCCCTTTCGAAGGGAACTCAACAATACGTCATCGACGCTATGGGGAACGAAAAACCCACGCCGCCATACTGAGGGGAGTGCATGCCCAATGGCAGTGACAACTGTCAGAACCAGTAATACAAAGGACACTAAAACCACTCACCCTAGGTCACGTTGGGCTGTCAGTGACAGCACTCCCTACCGATCATAGCCCAAGCTAATGAACCGAGAAAACTGCCAGAACATAGTTCACGGGAGGTATATCTGGGCCAGCTCAAAGGCTTAGGACCACAACTTCCTAATAGAAGGGGTCCCTTCTAGGGAGTGTGGCTAGGGGACTCAAGGGACACCCAGCAAGTCACTATTCAGGAGAGCATGCCTCCTGACATGCCACCAGGCTGGCCTGGTGATCTATCCTAAGACGCAGAGTCTGGCCATTGCCTGTCTGTCCGAGACAGAGCCTCTGGAAACTGCCTTGGAAAAGGCATCCAAAACTGAAGGCCTGCAAAGCTGGCAGAAACCATTCAGTTCCGGATCACAGAGACGGGATTCCCCGGAGAGTGTGACTCAACCTCAAGAAATGACGGAAGACGTCCACTCAATCCATGGGCCTACCCAGTGTTCGTTCTGAACACTGAGAAAGTAAGAGGGATCAAAACCAGGAAGGTCTTCTGAAGCCTAAGACCTGATAACCCCCTATGTGGGGAGCTCCAGTACATGAGGGCTCATATCAGGAAGGCCGGTGAGGCCTGAAACCTGACGACCACAGCATGTGGAAGTACATACTCAGGAAGGCCCATGCGGCCTGTAACCCGGCGACCACAGTATGTGGGAGCTCATATTCAGGAAGGCCGGGTGAGGCCTGTAACCTGGTGACCACAGTATGTGGGAGCTTATATCCAGGAAGGCCGGGTGAGGCCTGTAACCTGGCGACCACAGTATGTGGGAGCTCATATTCAGGAAGGCCGGGTGAGGCCTGTAACCTGGCGACCACAGTATGTGGGAGCTCATATTCAGGAAGGCCGGGTGAGGCCTGTAACCTGGCGACCACAGTATGTGGGAGCTCCTATTCAGGAAGGCCGGGTGAGGCCTGTAACCTGGCGACCACAGTATGTGGGAGCTCATATTCAGGAAGGCCGGGTGAGGCCTGTAACCTGGCGACCACAGTATGTGGGAGCTCATATTCAGGAAGGCCGGGTGAGTCCTGTAACCTGGTGACCATAGTATGTGGGAGCTCATATTCAGGAAGGCCGGGTGAGGCCTGTAACCTGGCGACCACAGTAGGTGGGAGCTCATACTCAGGAAGGCCGGTGAGGCCCGAAACCTGGCAACCACAACCTGTGGGAGCTTACTTTCAGGAAGGCCTGGTGAGGCCTGTAACCTGACAACCACACCATGTGGGGCTACTTCCAGAAAGGCCATAAATATGGATTTTTAGAAAGTACATGAAACAAAAGTGCATGAACTTAGCCATTCTGAGTCCAGGAAGGCCTGGATCAAAAGTGGAAGTTAGCTAGAGAAAGGCGTCTGTCGTAGCATACTTTGATGACAGGACTCATCTAGAGTGGGACCCAAGGTGAAAGACCGGGGTCTAGCCACATAGGAAGGGACTGAAGCGTACAGCGCACGACCCTTACCATAAAAAATGGATTTTAGAAAGTACACAAGACGTTTCGTCGTGTGACTTACCATAAGTATGGGTTTATTTAGAAGGTACGGAGCGTACAAAGAAAATAGATGAAATAAATGTGCATGTACTTCATCACTCTAAATTCAGGAGGCCGGTTTTGAGGCCTGAATTTCACTCATTCATAGTGAGTGGGAGCTCACATTCAAGAAGGCCTGATGAGGCCTGACATGTGAAAGCTCACAACTACACCCTAGCAACCACAGTGAGTGGGAGTTCACATTCAGGAAGGCCTGGTGAGGCCTGTAACCTGGCGACCACAATATGTGGGAGCTCATAACCAGGAAGGCCGGGTGAGGCCTGTAACCTGGCGACCACAGCATGTGGGAGCTCACACCCAGGAAGGCCTAAGAGGCCTAAAAACCTGGTGACCACAGTGTGTGGGAACCCACATTCAGGAAGGCCGGATGAGGCCTGTAACCTGACCTGTAGAAGCTCATGGGGGCTCACACTCAGGAAGGCAGGGTGAGGCCTGTAACCTGGCGACCACAGTATGTGGGAGCTTATATCCAGGAAGGCCGGGTGAGGCCTGTAACCTGGCGACCACAGTATGTGGGAGCTCACATTCAGGAAGGCCGGGTGAGGCCTGTAACCTGGCGACCACAGTAGGTGGGAGCTCATATCAGGAAGGCCAGAGAGGCCTATAACCTGGCGACCACAGTAGGTCGTACTCAGGAAGGCCGGTGAGGCCTGTAACCTGGCGACCACAGTATGTGGGAGCTCATATTCAGGAAGGCCGGGTGAGGCCTGTAACCTGGTGACCACAGTATGTGGGAGCCCATATTCAGGAAGGCCAGGTGAGGCCTGTAATCTGGCGACCACATTAGGTGGGAGCTCATCCACAGTGCGTGGGAGCTCATAACCAGGAAGGCCGGAAGAGGCCTGTAACCTGCCGACCACAGTATGTGGGAGCCCATAACCAGGAAGGCCGGCTGGGGCCTGTCACCTGCCACAGAATGTGCCGGGCCACAGTATCTGGGAGCTCACATTCAGGGAGGCCGTGTGAGGCCTGTGACCTGACATGTAGAAGCCCATCACCAGGAAGGCCGGTGAGGCCCGTAACCTGGCAACCACAGTATGTGGGAGCTCACACTCAGAAAGGCCGGGTGAGGCCTGTAACCTGGCGACCACAGTATGTGGGAACTCACATTCAGGGAGGCCGGGAGAGGCCTGCAACCTGACATGTAGAAGCCCATCACCAGGAAGGCCGGTGAGGCCTGTCACCTGGCGACCACAGTGTGTGGGAGCTCGACTCACAACCTTGCTTACCAAACATGTCCCTGGCTCTGCACAGGAGGCGAGTTCTGAAAAAGAAGAGAAAAATGTTATTTGCGCAAAAGAACATTTTCACTCAGCATAAAACCTGCAGCATGCGGAATGAGGCACACCGGGAGTCAGAAACTCAGTAACCCCCTCTTTCTTTTCTTTCTTTTTTTTTTTTTTACTGTTTCACAAGTAAAGGTAAGGCGCTCCTATCAACCAAGCTGAAGCGGGCCATCAGAGAATTCTTGAGCTCATCATGGGCCCCGCCCCAGGCCTGATGTAGGAGGAGCCTGGGAGCGATGGTGGATAGGAAACAAGATCCAGGGAGGTTAACGTTAGGTCTGAGAACGTTTGCTCTGGATCACCTCCCTGAGATCGTGCCTCACGCGGGAGTTACGCCTCCTGCGCGCCCTGCTCCCTCTGCTAGGAGGAGGGGGCGCACGGGAAGCGACACTGGCCTTCTGGGCCTGTCTGTGATCCTCAGACCACGACGGACCAGGCCCTCCCGCCTGCCTGGGCTGGGCCGAGAACCTCCGCGGTGTGCAGCTCTTAAACGCCGCAGAGCGCGCCCTCGCCTCCCTGAACTTATCGACCACCGTGTCGACAGAAGGTCCGAAAAGCTCGAAAGGCGAAACCGGCGAATCGCGGAGAAAGGTCTTTTCTTTCTCCCCGATGTCAGCCTGGTTGAGCCACAGATGCCTCTCCGTGGCCACCATAGCCGCCATCGAACGACCGATGGAGGCAGCAGACTGTTTGGTGGCCCGGAGAGACAAATCCGTGGTGCGGCGCAGCTCTGCGACCGCGTCAGGGGACAGACCGGCCCCCTGATCGAGGTCCCGCAGCAGGTCGGCCTGGTAGGCCTGAAGGACCGCGAGGGTGTGCAGAACCGCTCCTGCCTGACCTGCTGCTGTGTACGCTCTGCCATTCAAGCGTGATGTAGTCTTAAGCGGCTTGGATGGCAGGGACGGAGCTCCTAGTGACGAAGACCGACCAGAGGCGAGATAGTTGGCCAACGTCTCGTCCACTGGTGGCATCGACACATACCCGTGCTCCGCGGCCCCATCCACAGCAGCGAAATTATTCCGCTGATGCAGATGAAGACGCGCAGAGAACGGGCTCTTCCATGCCTTCTCGATCTCAGAGTGGAGATCAGGAAGGAATGGAAGGCTCGTCCGGGCTGGTGGTTTATGGGAAGGGAGGAACCGATCGTCCAAAATACCACGAGCAGGTTCCTCCCGGACGCGCCTCCACTGTAGCTGTAATCTGTTGGTGGCGCGCCCCATAACATCCACCAACTCAGCGTACACTGGGCAGGAGGGCTGAGATGGTTCAGTCTCAACCAGACTGACATCATCAGCAGCCAACTCCTGCCCGGCCCGAAGAGAACCAGTTACAGATCCATCAGAAAGAGAAAGAACCTCTTCAACATCGACCTGTAACTCACCCTCGTCAGCTGGCAGATCATCCGCGAGGTTAACGCCCCTCTCCAGACGATCTGCCAGCTCCATCTGAGAGCCCCACGAGCTCACGCGTCGCTGAGCCTCAGCCCGAGCGGGACCAACACCGCGGGGTTCAGATGCCGCGCCCACTTCCCTCGATAAGTGGGACAGACGAGAACGGAGCGTTTTCAGAGAAAAACGCTCACAGTTTGCGCAGGAAGCTCCCTCGAGAACTTCCCGCGCGTGCTCTTCTCCCAGGCAGAAAACGCACAGATCGTGTGAATCCTCCGGTGTCAAATATCTGGGACACGGGTCGGCACACTTGCGGAAAGTATTTCTCCCCTTCTCTGCACGCTTCGTTTTTGTTGACTACTCCAAAAACAGACAAACAGTCCCTGAAGACGAAAAGGATGTTGTCACGGTCTCAAGGCGCCCTTTTTATACATCCAGGTTGCGTGCTCATCATTCGAGCTGATGAAGCACGGGCTGTTGCCGGTCAACATGATTGCTGTGAGTTGATACTTGATTTCAGACACCTGTCACGCCTGAGGCGTTCCCCATAGTGTCGATGACGTATTGTTGAGTTCCCTTCGAAAGGGAACTTAAAGGAGTCATAACCTGTAATTTTCACTTTTCCACGAGAATCAATGTATGTTATGATTGCCTAACGATTATACATTGGCCGGGAAGCCGATATTCAAAAGTGAAGCGTTTTTTTACCCCAGGGTTCGTAAACCAGCCCACGTGCACGCGCACTCAAATACGAGATTTAATTTCTCCCCCGACTTGACGTCAAGACGGGGCAGGATATACCATATATGGACACCGCAGACATACCGGTATGCTGCAGGAAGCCCGCCCTGCCCCTCTCCCCCTCATATTCAGTCAAGAAAAATGCAGAAATGTAGTACACACGTGAGTTGCTCTGTGGTTGACTGCCAGAATCAACATTCAAATGTGTTTTCTCTACCAAAAACGGACCAAACTACCAGGGACCAGTGGATGAAATTCATTTTTAATGACGCTGTTCCAACAACCCTATCAACTGGCTCAACGTTAGGTGTCTGCGCTAAACATTTTACACAGGAATCCTTTATAAATTTGGGGCAATATCAGGCGAAGTTGGCCTCGAAGCTACGTTTGGAAAAAGGTGCCATTCCAACAATCAGGGACTTGCCTGAAATTGAAATGGTAAGACTGTGTTTTTATTACTCTACTGTGTGTAACAAACAGCAGCTAACTACTAATGCGGCTATTGTATGTAACGTTAGCTTCGAGTTAAACACGGGGAATGGACTCTACGAATGCTAGCCACATCTTTCCACTTTGTTTTACACTACAGTAGGTGTTTTAGCAAATGAGCCACTTCACTGGACATTAGTAATTAGTAATTTAGTAATTATTAATTTAAAATCTGATACGATTGTAGCGGGTTGATTGACTGCAGCAGGTGTAGGTCATACTCTCTGGACCAATCCGGACTGAACTGCATGCTATATGGGCAGAGGGTGGCTCGTGTGATACTTTATGGTTTTGCCATCAGAGGCACATTTTCGTGGTGGGTCCTCGTGTTCGTGGTGCAGTTACGGTTATCAAACAGGTAGTAGAGCGTGGCTAACTTTCTCATTTCCTAGAGGCCTTGTTAGTGTTGCAATGGGAATTACAGTGTGCAATGTCTTTTGCAGTGTTTCTCCTGTCACAAACCGATCTTTCCTGTAACGGAACCGGGTTGTGTGGTGCTGTTGGTAGGTTGAATCTGTTTTTCTCTTTAAAACATCTGCGTGATTAAGTATAAAGTAATGGGCCGTTTGATTGTAGGTTTCGTGTAGCTGTACTAAATGACACTATTACTATATATGCGCAGCTCCCTGACGGGTATGTATGTAAGCCAGTCGACATTGTGTGTATATTTAATCATGTACCGTTACTAAATGTGATTTGTTTATGTACATTAGGACTGTGAAGCGCTTGCTGGCGCCGGTTCCTGCACGAGTCTCTCATTTCCCGCTATGCTGCTGTTCTGTCTCTACAGATTGCTCTGTTTTAACTGATTCCGGTTTACTGACCGACTGTTCATGAGGAAGAGCTAGAGGAGTTCATCCCGGCCTCGGGACTCCTTGATGCACTTTATAGCGCAGGATTCATCGCACAATTGGGCGTTTGGTCATTCTGTATTTCAGTGACTGTGACACAGCCAACGGCTTGGCCTTTTCTGGCCTAGCGGCGTTATGAATGTATGTGTGTATGTGTGTGAAAGGTGTTTGTTGCTTGATTATGATTAAGTGATTTTGATTAGTTTGTTTCTTTGGTTTAAGTGTTTATAAAGAAGATTGTTTTTTTGTTGTTTTCGTTTGATTTGTTTTGGTATATTGTGTGATTTCTGTCTTTATTAACTGAATGTGTTTTCTTTTAGTGCTGAGTGCCAGAAGTGGTGGCGTCGGTGTCCTTGGTGGTGGGGTCTCCTCCTGTGTGCTGTTTCCCTTTTGTCATTGTGTATTTGGAGTGTGGTTACTTTGGTGTGTACGTGTGATTAGGGAATCCTTAACCCCTGAGGTCCCACACATTCTGACCCGGCTTCCTCCAATGGTAAGGCCTCAGCACTCGTTTTCCCTTTTTCTTTTCTTTTTTTGTGTTAGTGTGAAACCTACTTTATATTTGATGTCCATTTTAATGATCTAAATAAAATTATTGTTTTACTGGAACTGCGTCTCTGGCTTCATGCATGAACCGAACTTGTGTGCTTCCTGTAAATTTGGAGAGTTACTCATTGAGCTAGTTTATCTATTTCCCGGGGTGAAACTCCCTGGGTGGCGTAGTTGGTGTTTTCATTAAAATTAAGACTCTGAACAGGTTAAAAAGGGGCTTCACTTCCCCAAGGGCGAGAAGAAGTTTCCCTTTTACCAACGAAAAGTTTCCACCCGCCACACATTGTAATTATGAAGTTTTCCCTCAGTGATAAACAGACAAGAAAATGATACAGCTATTATTTCATATAATTGTATATTATATAACAAAGACAACATATCATTGTATTGATTTTTTTATATAATAGATAAGGATAGATAAATAAAACAAACAGTCAAGTAATAATAAACATAAAGAAAAACATCACGTTACATGTCTGTAGATGAAAAATATTGAATGTCTAAAAAAACACAATGTGAAACAAGGCAATAACAACACATGATAGCAAACGTTGATCTCTATAACCACTGTAAGCTGATAAAAAACGTAGACTACATCTCCGTTAATGTAATCTACATTAAATAAAAGGTAAACTTATGTGGGAGAAAATAGCAACAAACGTTTTAGCTCGTTACTGATGTTAATGTACTGTATGTCTCAGTCAAAATGATTGTCTTTACCATTCAGAGACATGTTGATGTAGACGTCCTTCCATTGACTCTATATCTTCCGTTTCCAGCTCTGGTTCAGAGTCTGGCTCAAACATATATGGTTGAATTCCGTAGGTCGCGGCCAGGTCGGGTTCATTCACAACTTGCGCCATGATGTCATTTTGGAATGATATGCTGAAGTTACCTGCGGTGTCAAGCCCCCTCCTTCCTGCCACCAATCAACGCGCCCCTCATTTGCATTATTAAAATGACCGTCCACGACAGCCAAAATATCGCATCAGATCTCGCGAGACAATAATGCATTCAGAAATAAGGGTCAGAGGAGCTCTGTGTTTATTTTTTTTCCACTTTTCTTTTTTAGAAGGGCCTGAAAGACTATAATAGAGCGTGGGTATCCAAGGTAATACTAGGTTATGACTCCTTTAAACGATGACTTTTCAAGTGACATTATGGCTTGTTATTGAGGAAATGTCCACTGGAGGGATTGGCCCACTCTGGGTACACTTTTTTACCAAGAACCCCAATCTAAGTGTCACAGATTGACTGTGACCCAGGACTTTTATTTTGAAGGGATTGAGCATGGGTATGTGCACACAACAAACTGTTTCCACTATTACACATACACACAAACTAAATGGCAGCAAAATATAACATCCTTATGTAGTTGTACGTTTGTAGCCCTGATTTTTGTGTTGTAACATCCCATCAGTCGTCTCAAGTTGTTAGTTTTATTGTTTTGTCTGTTTAAAGGTAGGGTAGGCAATGTTAGTCTAAAACACTTTTTGCCAAATATGTTGAAACTGTCTTTATATACCAATACATATCTAAAATGTAAGTACTCTGAAAAGTAGTTTATAAAAAAAGAGTGTCTGTAGTCCTCTCAGGGCTGCAATAAACACAGCTCATTATTCCATTCGGACCGAGTGCTCTGATTGACTGGGCGACTGTCACTCTCCCTCGTTGCTATGGCTTCCAGCCCTGCTACTGGAGCTGCCCACATGCGCGCTCATTACGGAAGAGGAGAGGTGCGTACTGACCGCAAGCCACGAAGTCTCACAATTATTGCAGAGAAAGAGCAGTCAAAAAGGTATTTTATTACCTGTAATTCTGACATAATGTCACTCAATCGCACTGCGCTCCTCTCCGCTCCGCACTGGTAAACGTGTCCTCAAGCTGAGCGGTTGGCATCACGCGTTCAAGTGTTTTGGGGGTGTGGCTTTGGAATGAGCTCAGAAGGAAGGGGGTGGGAGTTTCTCTGTTGGATACTTTCAAAATCCAGCAGTTTTCTGCTAGTTTATCAGACTTACCTACCCCGCCTTTAAGGCTGTGATGTGATTTAATGTTTAATATTCAGTGACACATGCTGATCAAATATCATTACACAGAAAATAACATCAAAAACACTTTTTACAATAAGTTTATTTAATTTCATTCAGTTATCAAGTTAACTTTATGTGGAGCGGTGATTTGCTCCATGTGTTACCTGTCAGAAAACAAAAAATGAATAATTCAGTAAATTAAACAAATAATTTAATAGATTTTAGCAACTTGTTGCCTGGTGTGGTTGTTTTAATTCACATCCTTTCTAAAAATATGAAAGTTTTTGGTTTAATATATTTTTAAACTGTCAATGATCTAATTTCATGTTGTTTTACATATTTATTTTGTTGGATATTAATTGGACTTGGTCAGAACTGTTTCAAAAATAGTTATCTGCTTGATGCCTGCTGCCTTTGGGCTAAGTGATGTTGAATTTAAATTACATGTAAAATAAAGACATGTTATGTTACATTGTGATGTAATGGTGTTTTCTGGAAGGGACTAAAGAACAAATAATTTTTATCAGCTGAAAGGCACAATACTTGATGTTTTTCAAGTTGTTCAAAAACATGTTTTTTATTATGCTAGATAGACATTATATGACAGTTGTAGGTTATGTTTAATTTGTTGGTAACATGTCCCACACAAACTTATAATCGTCCCACATTTGGTTTGTTTGATGGTGGTCATCCTCCTTCTCACACAGACCTGATCCGCTGATTCACAATTAGAAGACGGACTGCTCGCCTATATGTTTCTGGATCTATCATAAATGGCAACACTTCTGTCATCTCTCAATATTTCATCTTATTCACTCACATGCTCCTGTCATCATCTTAAAATCTGTAAGTATGCAAGGTATTAACAAGGCCATTAGTAGGCCTAGTTGTAGCCTATTGTTGCTGTTGCACATTTAATAGTTGCTCTGCTTACCATAGATTAATGCATAGACTGTGATTAATGTATGCTGTATACAATGTGTTCTTGGAAATAAATTATTTATTAGTTTCATAAATGTAATCAGTCAGGAATAGTTATTATTATTATTATAAATGGTTGAATGTGGGATATAGTGTCATGAGATTAAAACATGCTACATATATTTTAAGCATGTATTAAACTCACAACCATATTATTTGACTAATCCCAACTTCCTAACTTCCTTTAGGCCTTAAAAAGTCCTACACAAATTAAATTGGGGTATATGCAATTGGTGGTAATGGCGCAATGGATAAGACACATGCCTTTGGTGTGAGAGACCCGGGTTCGAATCCACTGTGAGATACCAATGTGTCCCTGAGCAAGACACTTAACCACTAGTTGCTCCAGAGGCGTGCGACCTCTGACATATATAGCAATTGTAAGTCGCTTTGGATAAAAGCGTCAGATAAATGTAATATATATGCATGCTTTTTGTCTGTTTTGAAAGATGGCACTCAGAGGTTTGTTCATAAATAGTCAGAATCACTGTAAGTCTTACTGGTATTGAGTAATATAACTTTGAACACACTGAAAAGGGACCAAAAAAATCAGCCTACATTTTTTTTTTTTTTTGTAAACAGATGCCTGCAGATAACTACAGATGTGAGCTATTAACTGGAAAACACAATGGGATCACAGCATGAAGCCTTACCAAGCCCAGTTTAAAATTTGATATCAATACCTTAGAAAATGAGTGTTTTACACATGTTTATCTAAGTTTATGTCTAGGTGCTTCCCAAAAAAGGCCACTTGGAGACTCCAAATGACCCTTTGTAACCATAGACACATAAAATGCTGATATTCTTGAATACTTTACTCTACAGTCATAATTTTGGGCTCTAATGAACGGTTACACTTAGAGCTATTATATTCACTGTCAATAATTGCTGACACATAGTAACTGAAGCATAAACACATTATAGTGTTTTTTTTTTCAATTCTTGAAACCAAACTTTCTACAAATAAAGATACAAAACAAGTGCTATGGTATTAAGACACTTTAGTATTAGAACTCTCTCACACACACACACACACACACACACACACACACACACACACACACACACACACACACACACACACACACACACACACACACACACACACACACACACACACACACACACACACACACACACACACTCAAAATAAATATATATATATATATATATATATATATATATATATATATATATACACACACACGTATGTAGGCTATATGTATTTCAAACTATTTACAAATTATATTTTTCAGAATCCAAGAAAATAATAAAGATTAAAAAAAATTGAAAAGATAAAAAAAAAATGTCTTATACCACTTCTGGGTCTTGTGGATGACTTTGTAGTAACTTATTAGGGAATTAGATAGGTCCACTCCACCCATGTACCTGTTTGGACATAAAAACAACATTTTCAGTTGATGGTCTGTGATATAAAAAAAACAAAGAAATAAGTAATTTACAAAACATTAACATTGTTTCTGTATTCACAAGCATATAAACAGAAACACAAATATAAACAAACATTCCTGCACGAGCGCACACAGCAGAAGTTAGTTACTCAACATAACACCAGACACACGACATAAGCTGACAAGTACACCTCAAAACAAACACATACCTCAGTATATACAGTCAAATATGTTGTATAATAAAACTTGCTTGTCGAGAATGACGTTTCCACCATCCCAAAACATATCCTCTGCTACCGAGTCAATGGATGAAACATCGCTCTCTTCCTCAGAAATGTCATCTTCTGACTCATCACTGTCACGGCGAGTACACTGTTCAATAACTTCTTCAAGTAAGAAGTGTGTTTTTATAGTTCTCGTTGCCATTTTACACGTTACCTTGTTTCACTCTTAAACTCTTTCAATTCTGTCTTTTGCGAACGGGCGCATGAATCACTATGCTACATTGCGCACAAACTTCACGCATGACCAGATGAATCGTCCCACTAAAGCTGCATATCATTATTTACAGAAATTCATTGGCTATAAGAAAATACAGTCATTTCCATACTCTATTACAGCTGGATTGATTTACTATCAATCAAAGAGAGGGAGGTATAATAAAAACCCACCAACCCAAATAAAATATACAAACACAGTAAATGGCACATCAAGGATGCCCCATCCTCCTGTCCAGGTATGGCCAAGCAGAGGGCAGTGCCTGGATGTTTGCCAATAGAATCCAACTCAAAAACAGTTACATAATAAATAATAAAATAAAAAACAGAAATTAATATGTAGTGATATTAAAGACAAATAACCCAAAAACTATACAAAAAACTATTAGCAAATAACCAACAAACAGTAGTTACATAAGAAATCCAACACGACAGAACAAGGAAAAAAGACAGCTGAAATCCCAAAACAAAACAAACACAGAATACATACCTAGACACTCGAGTCGACCAACTAAGCTGTACACTCAGCACAGCTGTACGAACCCACAAAAATTGACAATAAATAAATCCAATAAGCAAAACAACAGCAGGATCTCCTGTCACGTCCTCGCACTGGATAGGAGTTATAGATGGGGAAGTTCCATTTTTAGATGAACACCCAAACGCCCGATGTATGGCTACTCACAATGCGCCGCAGCCGAATCCCCAGCCAGCACTCACACACCCGCTACTTTAACTGAGATCGCATACAGCCACCATTCCTCACAATGCCTGTGTCACCAGCCATGCGATAACTCAAACCACAGGAACGGAAGGGAAATGCCAGGGAGGGAAAAGCCCGGAATCAGCAAGGCGCGTAAAGAGACGTCAAAATAAAGGTCCTTAAATACCACAGGTGCTAACACCTCATTGGTCTTCCACCCACCCTCTGATAAACCAATAAACTAACTCCTTTATCGTGCTACCACCTCATTGGTCTTCTACCCCCCCTCTGATTAACCAATAAACTAACTCCTTTATCCTGCCACATTAGCATCTGTGACATGATTATATACATTGTTTTGCAAATATGTACAGCACAGATACACACAGACAGTCCAAGTATACTCATACCATTTGAGTCGATTTCTATGTCATTAAGTTTCTTTCCTTTGTAGTCAGTGTTCCTGAATTTACTCATTTTTGCCAGTTGCAGTGTTCGCTCTGGTAACCGGTATTACTGTCTGTGGATCTGATATCGTGACCAAGGAAATCAGCCAGTTGGTCTGCTTCATTCTCATTAAGGTTAAGGATTTTAGACATGGTTGCAATGTGTTTCCTGAGCCTAGTTGTAGTGCTTCAGGGTTCTTTTTGCCACATTCGCAAGCAGCTTTGTTGATGCACTCTCCTCCTCTGTAGGCAGACATTGCTCCACATCTGGAAAACATAAAGGAATTCTCTGCTGAAACACCACAAAGCTCACGCGTTTCAATGAGCAGCTCCATGACATAAAGCATTGAAGGCTTGAGGAGCTTTGGAACATTTTTGCATCATTTACCATGGATCTCAACTCTTCAATTCAATTCAATTCAAATTTATTTGTATAGCGCTTTTCACAATACACATTGTCTCAAAGCAGCTTTACAGAAATTGCATTTCGGAAATGTACATAGAAAAATACAGTTAGTTAATCAAGTATTAATTTATGGCATAACATATTGCCGGCTTTGAGTCGTCTCTTCACAGGCGTCGAGTCGTCTCTTCACAGGCGTTGGGGCATCTGAAGTCTCCGTGAGAGGCTGGATACAAACTGGAGCTGACGAACGCTATTTACCTCGGGACTAGCATCCCGAGATAACAGCAGAAAGGCAGATGGGAAATAATTAGCATAGCTGATGTTCATAATGTTAATGCACTCGAACTGATTCAGCAGTAGTATCAAAGGTTAAGGATTAAGTGAATGCTTGGTTAAAGAGATGCGTCTTTAATCTAGTTTTAAACTGGGACAGCGAGTCTGAGTCTCGTACAATATCAGGAAGGCTATTCCAGAGTTTAGGAGCTAAATGCGAGAACGCCCTCCCTCCTTTAGTGGACTTAGATATCCTAGGAATGACCAGAAGCCTCGAATTTAGTGATCTTAAAGAGCGCGATGGATTGTATGGCGATAGAAGGTCTGTTAAATACACAGGAGCTAAACCATTTAGGGCTTTATAGGTCAGTAGGAATACTTTGTAATTGATACGTAACTTAATAGGTAACCAGTGTAGAGATGATAAAATAGGTGTTATATGATCATATTTTCTTGATCTAGTAAGAACTCTAGCAGCTGCATTTTGCACTAACTGTAGCTTGTTGATTGAGGATGCAGGACAACCAGCTAATAAAGCATTACAGTAATCTAGTCTCGAGGTCATGAATGCATGAACTAACTTTTCTGCATCAGAAACAGATAGCATGTTGCGTAGCTTAGCAATGTTTCTAAGGTGGAAAAAGGCTGTTCTTGTAATATATGAAATATGATTTTCGAAAGTCAAGTTGCGGTCTAGTATAACACCCAGGTCTTTTACTGTAGTGGATAAAGTAACAGGACATCCTTCTAAATTAAAGTTGTATTGTAAGGGATTTTGTGGGTAGTTTTTTGGACCAATAAGTAGTACCTCCGTTTTATCTGAATTTAATAGCAGGAAATTACACGTCATCCAGCATTTTATATCATTTAGACACTCTGTCAATTTAGATAAGTTAGTGTTTTCATCTGGTCGTGATGAGATATATAATTGAGTGTCATCAGCATAACAGTGGAAATTAATTCCATGTTTTCTTATAATATTACCAAGTGGCAGCATATATATTGAGAATAGCAGAGGGCCTAACACCGATCCTTGCGGCACTCCATAGTCTACTGATGTTATCTTTGATTTTTCCCCATTTAAACAGACAAAATGGTAACGGTCTGATAAGTACGATCTAAACCAGCTTAATGCCTGTCCCTGAACACCAGTGTAGTTTTGTAGTCGATCCAAGAGTATTTTATGATCGATAGTATCGAACGCAGCACTAAGATCGAGTAGAACTAGTATTGAGATACAGCCTTGGTCAGAAGCTAAAAGTAAATCATTTGTAATTTTAACTAGCGCAGTTTCTGTGCTATGATGCGGTCTGAATCCCGACTGGAATTTTTCATAGATATCATTTTCTTGTAAGAAAGAGCACAATTGAGCGGACACAATTTTTTCTAGTATTTTAGACATAAATGGAAGATTTGAGATGGGTCTGTAATTTGCTAAGTTATTTGGATCTAATTGCGGTTTCTTAATGAGAGGTTTTTTGGAACATTTTTGGAACATATTTTTGGAACATGACCTAAAAATAAAGACGAGTTAATAATATTAAGAAGAGGCTCTTCGACTACAGGTAACACTTCTTTCAGTAGTGTAGTGGGTATTGGATCTAATAAACATGTTGTTGGTTTAGATGCAATGATAAGTTTATTTAGCTCTTCCTGTCCCATAGTTGTAAAGCGGTGTAGTTGTTCTAGAGGGGCCATAATTGAGGCTGAATCATAAGACATCATAGAGGATTGTATATTTACAATTGTGTTTCGGATGCTTTCTATTTTCTCATTGAAGTAATTCATAAAATCATTACTACTATATTGTAAGGGAATATTTTGCTCTGGTGATGTTTGTTTATTTGTTAGTCTAGCCACGGTGTTGAATAAAAACCTTGGATTATTTTGGTTATTTTCTATTAGTTTGCGGAGATGCTCAGCCCTGGCTGCTTTTAGAGCCTTTTTATAACGTGACATACTGTCTTTCCACGCGATTCTAAAGACCTCTAAATTAGTTTGTTTCCATTTACGCTCTAAGTTACGAGTTTCTCTCTTGATTGCATGCGTAGCACTGTTGTACCATGGTGCTTTAGTTTTCTCTCTAACCTTTTTTAATCTAATTGGTGCAACAATATCTAGTGTACTAGAGAACATGGTGCTCAAACTGCTAGTCATTTCCTCTAGTTCATCTGTTTGTTTGTGTGCACTGCGCAGCTGAGATAGATCAGGTAAGCTATTTGAGAATCTATCTATAGTGGTTGGAAGGATTGTTCTGCCTGGTCTATAACGTGGCGCAACATGACAAATTTCAGCAGTACGTATTATACAAGTTACCATGTAATGATCAGTGAGATCATCACTTTGCGGTATAATATTTATATCAGTTGGATTGGTTCCATATGATATAATTAAATCTAGTGTATGATTTAGACGATGAGTGGGACCACTGACGTTTTGTGTGACCCCAAAGGAGTTTAATAAATCTGTAAACGCAGTCCCTAACGCATCATTTGTATTATCTACGTGTATGTTAAAGTCTCCAACAATTATTGCTTTATCGACATTGACCAATAGATCTGAGAGAAAGTATGCAAACTCTTTTAGGAAATCAGCATAGGGCCCTGGAGGTCTATATAGGGTAGCCAAGGCTAGAGATAATATGGATTTGTTTCTTGCATCTAAGAGCGTAACATTTAGCACAAGTACTTCAAACGAATTAAACCTGTGACCTGTTTTCTGAGTAACATTAAGAATATCTCTATAGATTGTTGCAACACCGCCGCCACGACCGATCAGACGGGGCTCAACTCAACTCTTGTGAAGTGCAGACACAGTTTCCTCTCAAACTCAGACAGACAGAAGAATCACTGCTTTTAAAAGCTGACAAAAGCATCCACGATACCTCACCTTCTCTCCTTTGGAACAGGATGACCTGGGAAAGCGTGACCTTCGCTAGAGCATAGAGGTGTCAAAAGTATTCACATTCGTTACTCAAGTAGAAGTATAGATACTAGAGTTTAAAAAGACTTCTGTAGAAGTTGAAGTATCAACCTCAAGCCTTTTATTCAAGTAAAAGTGTAAAAGTACTGGTTTCAAAACTACTTAAAGTATAAAAGTAAAAGTAATGTAAGGAAAAAATGGCATTAAGGAGAGAAGCGTAGGCCGCGCCACATGGGCCTATAGTGCAGTACCACCTCCTCAAAAAACATTTTTCTAAAGGCCATGACTATAACGTTATATTAAAATGTTAATGTTGAAAAATTTGGGCTGCACTACCTGTTTCAGCCACATATATGCCCATAGAAAATGAATTTCAGTCCAATTTCCATTTTAGTAAAATGCAAATACATTAAAAAACCATATGTGTGTACTACTGAGCATTAACATGTGTTTCATGAAGAGGAAGATATGATGACTATTTGCCAATAAGTATTGTAATGGTACAAAAAGTCAATCTTCAGAGGCATGTTATCATCAAAATGGTATATGTTTATACTTCTCTTTAAGGGCGTAGGTTTGATTTTGAGATTGGTGGGGACTGGGGATATCCACAGAAGCGGAGGAATCAGAAAATTAATAGGATAATGTATTAGGGTTTTTAGTCTATATTGATCTTAACAATATGTTAATTCATTAATTCTGTAATGTTACAGGTAACTAATAAAGCCGAGGCAGTTTAACAGAGTCTTAACTTTACACCGTTCATAGTGCAATGCAATAGTGCAATACTGTCTTGTTCCTTGCTTTTTGAAGAAGCCAAACACGTCTGCATCTTTAATTAAAAGGATATAGTTCACCCAAAAACAAAAATAATTTAGGCTACTCACTCTCAAGTTGTTTCAAACCAGTTTCTTTCTTCTGCTGAACACAAAAGAAGATATTTTGAAGAATGTCGATAAACAAACAGTTGATTGTAGCCATTGACCTCCATTGTAGGAAAAAAAAATACTATGGAAGTCAATGGCTACCATCAACTGTTTAGTTATCGACATTCTTCAAAATATCTTCTTTTGTCTTCAGCAGAAGAAAGAATCTGGTTTGAAACAACTTGAGAGTGAGTAAAAGATGACAGAATTTTCATTTTTAAATAAGTGAACTTATCCCTTTAACAGAAATGAACTGTTGGCATATATGTTTTGCATCAATACTATCAAGTTTGTCCTGTTAGACAAGACACCCAGTAACACTGTCAAGTGTCACTTGTTAGCATTGCTCTGAGATATGTTTTCAGCGTCCTAAGTGCACTGAAACTTCTTTCAGGCTAGCTGATGAGACTGGGATGACAAGGTTTCAACTTGCAAACACAACATAGTCAAAGTCGTCTATTCGGAATTTAAATGTAAGGTCTAATTCAGCGTCGTCTTTCACGATCATGTAGGCGAAACGCCTAAATGAAACTATATGTTTTAACAATGGAGATCCACTGCCGATCGGTATTTTTTTTATTGGAGACACCAATTTCCCATGCCGGGAAAGAGATTGTGTTAATAGCTGGTCACTAATAAACGGAGGAACATTCGATAATGTCACTTTTTTAGATGGCATTGATAAAGGGAGAACAGGTGTAAACAAACCATCAATCATGATCCCACGCTCAACTAACTCATTTGCTTTGTCTACATTATTTAAAAATATAACATTAGCATTGTTATTTTTTGAGGCTGACAAAATGCACTCACACAACTTCACCTATTGCTAAACAACAATCCTCCACACTCACGGCAGCCGCCACTTTCACTGCATGACGCCGCGTGAGTGTGTTCAAAACTCGCGAATCCGGGACCGCCACGCTTCCTCAAGTGCTGATAGCACACGGCCCGGATTAGCACACAAAAAGGAAAAGTGATAATACTTGTGACTTGAGACAGATATAGTTGAAGGCGATGACCAGGCAGACACAGAGAGTGGCAGTGAATCAGACTGTAGTCTCTCTCTTTCACATAATTGCGCAATTGAGTCGCAATTATGATGTGGAAGATATAAAACTGTTTCTTAAAGCAACAAAAAATAGAAGAGGGGTATGAGTGAACGAATATTTTCCTGCCCATATGGAAAAGATATAGATAAATTTTACTAAATGTTTATATCTTTTATCTGAAACTTGTAAGTAATATATATAACAGTCAAACAAGACACAAAATCCTTAGTAAAATTGTGTAATATGAGATTTAAGATAATTTGGGAACTTATAATTACTATATATGACAGTAAATCCACATACAATATTCTTACTAGATACACGTAACATCAAAGTTATATGAGTTGGGCAATCATTAGTGAAACCAAAATCTTGGTATATTGTATAAAAACCTTACAAGACAATAGACATATGTAAGATGTCACATATATGAGACATTAAAGTACATGGAAAAGCACATGATGAGATTACCAAAAATAATTTATGGCATTTCTAAGATTTTATGACACTAGGATTGTCTCAGGTTTTTAGATCACACTTTCTTCAATCTCAATTAGTGAATTTTTCCAAAAATGATTACATGGGTTATATTTGTTTTTTGATTTTATGAGTAATTCTATCCAATAAACGTCAAAAATAAATTTTTATTTACAGTTAGATTTTCAAGTTCTTGTGTATGCAGCAAATATTCAAAATTGCCATGTAAAAATAAAAAAGACCCAGTCACTCATTTCTTGCCATAGAAAGATTTAATTGTGCACTTAATTAGTATATGACATTATACAAGTTGCATATTTACATTTTAAATTTAAGTGGCAATACATCTTTTTAAATGAGCTAAGTTTATTAAGATGCTACTTTAATAATTGTTTTGAAACCATACCTTGCACTTGTGTCCTTTTGGATGATACAATGAAATACATAAAATGTTGATGACATGCATTGCAAAATGTATTAAAGAAGAATACATTTATATTTTGTAGTAAACTTTTCACACTGCTGTGTGTTTTTTCATTATAATTTTGACAGATTCTCACATTAGATTACAGTAACAGTAGAAGCAATTAGTTACTTTCCATCTCAGCAACCCTGATTGAATAAGAGACCATCTTCACATTTAGTTCATTTACAGTAATATGTCTTAAGTAGCCGACAAACAATTGAGCTGGACTGTGGACACTGAATATACATACATGGTCTAACTACCTGAGCAGTGTTTATGGCTTTGTGAAAGCCTGTGGGAAAGTGGACAGTTGACATGTAGCTCAGTGGAGTTTTGATAAGAGAACCTCTGGCTAACTTCTGCACTGTGTAATTACCATAGTTTCCTATGGCATATAAACACTGATCACCCATGTCAATAAAGTGGGAGGCTCTAAAAATACTCCCATCCTTCAAAAGCACAATAGAGTTGTTTCTTTGTTTTGTTTTGCTGTATGTATGACCATGAACAACCTCTCCATTTACAGCAATTCTCTTGTAGTAATTTGCAACAGAGTTTGGGGAAACCTCTCTCACTGTGTGGAGGGCAGCTTGATCACTAACAGACATTAATCTTACATTTGGTGGACCAAGGGCAGTTACCTCAGTGAACTTCGCAAACTTCTTGACATGATGCTTTTCGGTTCTCATTTCATTACAGAAATCTGTAACTTCTGGAGGTGCATTTGTTAAAAATTGCTTTGCTAAATGGGGAAAAGCTCGGGAAAACAGCACTCGTTTGCATATTTGTTGTGGTACAGCTTGGCTACTTTTTAATTGTTTCAGGAGGTATCCATTGAAATCTTCAAACATAAAGGCTGAGTGCGCCCACAAAGGACCACAATGCACAACACTTTTGCTCAAATGCAGAAGTGAATGAACTTTGGATGTCATGTGCTCTTCCCCATACAGCGACTGCACACCTCCAACAAAGTACACTAATGCCTCAAGGGCATGATTTATCTGTTCTGTATTTATTTCAGATCCCAACAGAATGCTTATGCCCTCTATCAGTAATGCCCAATGACAGTGATACTTCTGTGGAAGTATGCCTTTTAGAACTGGCAAGCTATAGTACAGAAGCCAGTGTTGCCACTCATGGGCTTTCCAGAATTTGCGTTCAGTCAGAGATCTTGGAACTCGAGCAACAATACCTGGAGGTTTTATAGACAAGAGGTGTCTGTCCAAGATAGCTGTTTGTGTGCAAATGTACCATGGCTCAGAATAGCCTTTGGAATCGATCCATAAAGTTGCCATTTGTCTGCACACCCCAAGCAACACACAATGCATATAGTCAGGGACCATCCAATTGATTACATCAAACTTTGGTAAATCTACAATGGCAGATGGGCCCCTTTATGCCCAATATTGTTGTCCCTTCTGTTTCAGCAATTTGTCCTATCTCTACTGTGGTTTTATAATTTCTGTCACTTGGTTTTTCATCTGCACATGTGTAACAAAATTTCGTAGTAGTGGCCTTGCTACTGCATCACACACACAGCACAATGGGTGCACCTTCACGTGTCTCCATGACTGATCACTAGGATGTTGCCACTCAAAACCAGCTTGTGAAAGATTGGCACATTCCTCTACAAATGGTTGGAAGTAGCAGGTCATGTCTGGCTTTTTTGCTCCAAACCATAAAGCACATAAAAGCACCTATCTCCACTCTCAGGGGGTATCTCATTAACAGAACACAGTATAGGCCAAATAATAAATTTAGAGGACTGAAAGACAGGTACACCATCACAATTAAATGTAAGGGAGAGGAAATCCTCTTCACTGTTTGATTTCAAGGTCTGATATAAGGTGCCATCACATATATCACTTATTACATGCCTACTACTGTCATCAGGACGAAAACAGAGATCGTGCATACCTTGATTCTCAAGAACATCCTTCAGTTGATCCTTTAATGGAATACTGATAAAGAAATGTCCTTCCTGCAAACTGTCTTTTACTGTTATGGACGAGGAACATGACACACATGTAAGTGTGTCTTCTTGTGATTGTGAAGTGCCAAGGTACTTAGTACATACTCTGCAGTAACGATGGCATTTTAATTGATCTATAATACCAGCTAATGGTTTCTCCAAAAAATACTTGCTTGCTGGTACTGCATTTGTCCATGAGAGTGGATATCATCACGTATTTCTTGATGGGCATTTTCCTAAAATTACAGAAAAAGAAGCACTATATTAAAACTTATAAGGTTCTGCATTACAATTACGTAAACTTGTTTCGCTCTACTGTACTTAGCACACAAAATTTTATGGAAGCCACAACACATGCAAGGAACAAACAAAAAGAGGAAAGACAGACAGTGTCTGTACACATCTAAAGCCCTCTTTATATGCCTCTGTTTTAAATAATTTAGACCCATTTCCAATCTGCCATTTGTATCTAAAATTTTAGAAAAAATCGTTTCAACTCAGTTAATCTCCTTTTTGAACAATAATTACATTTTTGAAAAATTTCAATCAGGTTTTCGTTCCCTGCATAGTACTGAGACAGCTCTGATCAAGGTCACCAGTGATTTACTGTGTGCAGCTGACTAAGGGAATGTTCTCTATTTTAATTCTTCTTGACCTCAGCTCAGCTTTTGACACTGTGGACCATGATTTTTTTATTAGCCGTCTGAAAAACTATGTTGGTATCAGTGATGTGGCCCTGGATTGGTTCGTCTCCTATTTGTCAAATAGGTCATTTTCCGTGATCCTTGGAGAAGCCTCCTCCTCTCATGCTCCTCTATTTTGTGGGGTCCCCCAGGGGTCAATTTCGGGGCCACTGTTATTCAACATATACATGCTTCCCCAAAAAATCATTCAGACTTATAATATTGATTTCCATTTTTATGCAGATGACACCCAGTTGTATGTCCTGTTAAGGCCTGGTTCTTCCAATGTCTCTGGCATTCTCTCTTGCCTCACTGAAATAAAAGCCTGGATGTCTAACAACTTCCTGCAGTTAAACGACACAAAATCAGAAATAATTGTATTTACCTCCATCGGAATTAGCAGTGGCTACATCATAAAAACCTCACCACTAGCCTGGGTGTCTTCTCAGACAACATTCAGAAAGAAGCTCGCACGCTTGGTGTCATTATTGATTCAGAGCTGTCTTTTGATGCCCAGTTGACAGAAGTAGTGCAGTCCTGTTTTGTCCTGCTGAGACAGCTAACTAAGATTAGAACATGTCTCTCCTCTGCTGACTTATGGGCCTTTCAGACAGACTGCGACGACCGCACTGCTGCGCTGTGAAACCCATTATTTTCAATGGCTTGCGCCGCGCAACAGCGGTTTGTTGTTACAGTAACAGTAGAAGCAATTAGTTACTTTCCACAGCACAGCGCACTGCTCGGCGACATCGCGCACACGCCGCGGTCAAAGTTCAAAATACTTGTACTGAATACTACTGAATTCAAATACTACTGAACTCGGCGGTTTTGCGCTGAGCCCCACAGCCAGCGCAGCGCAAATCGCTTCCTATCTGAAAGGGCCATTAGAGAAGGTCATCCATGCTTTTATTTCCTCAAGACTCGATTACTGCAATGCTCTGTACTCTGGTATCAGTATGGGAAATATGCATAGATTACAGCTCATTCAAAATGCTGCAGCCATACTTTTAACTGGCACTAAGAGGAGTGACCACATCACACCAATCCTCGCCGCCCTTCACTGGTTACCTGTGAGTATTAGAATTAATTTTAAGATTTTACTACTCGTTTTTAAAGCCCTGAATGGACAGGCTCCTGCCTACTCTCTGATTTGATAACTCCCTACAAGCCGGACCGATGCCTGAGATCCTCTGGCAGGGCACTACTAGTGGTTCCAAAGTCTAGTCTTGTCACTAAAGGTGACCGAGCATTTGCTGTATGACATTTTTATAAACATTATATTATTGTTGTTATTGTATTTTCTGATTTTATTGTTGATTTTTCATTAACATTTTTAACTATGGATCATGTTTGTTTCACTGTACAGCACTTTGTAACTTGTTTTTGAAAAGTGCTATACAAATAAAGTCATGATTATTATGATTATTATTATTATTATTATTATTAGTAATACTTCCATGAGCTGCAGAGATAATCTGTGCATTTTGTCATAGCATTGTTTGTCTCGTGATTATTTAATGTCATATCAAATTATGTAATTAACTTCATAAATATGTTTACTGTAGTTTTGTCTCACCTGTTCCAATGTGAAAGGTTCTGCTCTCTGCTCTTCTCTTTGGGCATTTTCATCACTTTCCTAGTGTGGCAGGGTGGGTTTGACCCCGCCCTGTTGTTTGTGGTTGTCACGTGAGTGATGTATGTGACAGCCTATTGGCAGCCGTACCTGGCCTATTTAAGGTGGAGTTCAGGCCACCTGGGTATGCATCATTGTCACGATCGCTTCTGTGTGGGTGCGCGCGCAGCTCTGCGGGAGTTATGTACCTAGCTGTTTGGCTAATGTTGCTGCTCGTGCACATGTACTTTTAAAGTGGGGATGCATTTGTTTTAGCCAGGTTATGGCTGGGATCGGTGCGACCTTGCTTTTGGGTGCAGGCTGCTTTTAGTACAGCTGAGGTGTGTGATCCGATGGAACACCTGTGCATTTGTGGTTTGCCTATGGTGAACGAAGCTGTGAGTCACCTGAATATTTTGTGGGTCTGGCGATCCACTACTGGGTATGTACATCTAACCACTTGAACATTATTAGGTGGGTGATTTTTAAATGTATTCATTAATTTTGTCTGTTTTTAGTGCGTCAATCCGCTCGTGAGCTCGTCTCTGTGGACTGCGGGGCAAATGCGCCCTAGACAATGCTGTTAGACTGCACTGTTTGTTCTGCTGCCATTTTAACCTACGGTGTGACCGTTTCCTGTTTGTTTTATATTTGTAGTTCTATGTTAATGCTGGTGGCTTAGGTGAAGAGCGGCTAGTCTCAGAGTCGTCACTTAAAGTTTGACGTGCCAGTATTTATGTAACGTTACATTAGCCCCACCTTGTGTAATATTGTTGCCAAAAACAGTCTGTTGACTGTTTTTTTTAATTTTTTTTATTTGTTTCTTGTGATTTCATCTGTTTACTCTGTCCAAACAGTAGTTTTCCGTTTGTATTGTTTGATTTGCAAAAGGTGCTTTGTTCTGTTTTTGTTTATAGCAGTTGGCTGCTCCACGGTGTGTCCAGGCTTGAATGGCAATGTAGCGTTAAACTCGTTGGGTTACGCCGCCTGGTTAATTTCTGTGGCCAGTAATTGGCCATTTTTGACCTTCCTTGTATAGGTTGAATTGTTCTTCTATAACGTGATACATGTGTCTGTGGCTAATTGTGAAATACTGTAAATTATTGTGGGGTTTTTTTTGTTTCTTTCAGGAGCTGAAGGCCCCCGGTGTAGGGAAGCTAGCTGTATTTGCCCTTTTTGGTGGTGGTGTTTCCTTCACCGAGTGTTTTGCCGTTGGCACCTGCATTCCTTCACTTAGCAAGTATGAGAGTGAGTGTTTGTGTGAGTAGAATTTGGTGAGTGGTGTGGTCTAAGGATACTCACTGCCCAGCTAGCTGCCCTACTGGTAAGCCTCAGCCTGAAAGTGGTTTTTGTTTTTTTGTTTTTCTTTATTTTTGATCTGGTGCACACCGAAGTGGTGTAAACCCGTGCCCTCTGAGTCAACAGTGTTTTTTGATATTTAAGATAATTATTGTTGAGAAAATAAAGTATTTTGTATTCAGATCCACGTCTCTAGTCCTCTGTGGTAGCGAACCTGTGTGTCTTAGGACATTTTCCCTGTTCACGTAACAGGGTGGCGTAGTCTGCTTTCTAATTTCTTCATTTCGTACATGAAGTGTAACTAACTGTTGACCCCCCTGTGCATCAGGCCCGCCACACTAGGAAGGATACAAATCAACAACTTGTTAGATAGATAGATTACCAGAGTGAGAGAGAGAGAGAGAGAGAGAGAGAGATGCATATAAATAGAGAGACAGAATACTGTAGTTTTGTCTCACCTGTGCCAATGTGAAAGGTTCTCCACTCTGCTCTTCTCCTTGTGCATCTTCATCACTTTCCTAGGAAGGACACAAACCAACAACTCGTTAGATAGATAGATAGATAGAGTGAGAGAGAGAGAGCAAGAGAGAGAATACTGTAGTTTTGTCTCACCTGTGCAAATGTGAAAGGTTCTCCACTCTGCTCTTCTCCTAGGGCATCTTCATCACTTTCCTAGGAAGGACACAAACCAACAACTTGTTTGATAGATAGATTGACCGAGTGATAGAGAGAGAGAGAGAGATACATATAAATAAAGAGAGAGAATACTAGTTTTGTCTCACCTGTGCCAATGTGAAAGGTTCTGCACTCTGCTCTTCCCTTTGGGAATCTTCATCACTTTCCTAGGAAGGATACAAATTAACAACTGATTAGATAGACAGGAGTACACGCGCGAGAGATCACTTCCGGGGCTTTCCGGCGCTTGCGCAGACAGAAGCGCCCGCGCCCTCAGAGTACTTGGACGTGGCTGTGGTTAAAAGAGGTAAAATGATATAAATACTGTTCGTTCCCTTTCAAGGGAACTCGAGCTGCGTTTGAGACGCGGTGGGGAACGCTCTGCGTGATTACGTCATGAAGCACGTGTAAAATCAGTCCAATGGAGGCCCACTACGACATAGGTGACGTCATAGACCAGGAAACTATAAAGCAGCCCTGAAATCAGACCGCGACAGCTTCTGTACCTTCAGCAAGCGTTCTCTGTATATCTGTCCTTGTCTATTTATTGTTGTCTGTCAAGCCCAATATATCTATCCTTATTATGGCGAGCAAGCAAGTTTATAGACGGTGTGTTGTTCCCTGCCCTCGTTATATTACGGGTGGGGACACACATCAGCTTTGTGTTGCTTGTTTGGGAGTGAAGCATGCCCAGTCAGTCCTCGAGGGGGCTGATTGTGATTATTGTATGAGTCTATCTATGAAGACGCTCCGCTCTCGCCTATCGTTCTTTGAGGAGAATGGTTTGGTTCGCGCTCCCCGCGCGGGTCCCGGTGTTGTCTAGACACGGCGGCGACTCGCATTTTGGGGTTCGCAAACGGATCTGACAGCGTGGGTTGGGACGGGCCCCGCCCTATCTCAGCTTTCACCTGCAGATCCAGTGTGCTGCGATTTCCAGTTCCGAGGAATTGGTATCGTTAGTGTTTTGTTAAGAAAAAGTGAACAAAACAAATAAAAATAGTAAGAAAAAGGCAGATGTTTGATTTTTCAATAAATAGGCAGCTCATAACTCTGTTGAATAAAGAGGAGCTTTTTTAAAGGAGGTTTTTCTAATGCTGTTGCTAGTTAAATATTTACTGGACAGCTGAACATTATGAGAGTGACAATAAAAAGAGTTTATTAGATGAAATATATCTAAAAAAAAAAACAGGACAACTCTCTATCTCAACCTCCTCGTCGGGGACTACTGGTTTTTCCCTATCTCCACACTAAGGTGTCGAGATCGTGGAATAAACCGGTTTCTATTTTATGTGTTTAATACCCAAACGTCTAACTAGAGTAATGTTATGGGTATTAAGTATCATTGTATGACAGTGCCTTGGATTATAGAGACGCTTGCGAGCTTTCTCTCTCCCGAGTCGGCGTCATCATTTTTTAACCCCGACGTTACCCACCAGCCATCTTTAATAATAAATAAATTTTATGAGGCAGTACTGGTGGGTAAAGTATTTAAGGACATAGATGAATGTGAGGATGTCAGCATTGACTCTATTCGAGAATATATTTGAGAATATATATATATATATATATATATGTTTATATGAATACGTTTTTCTGATTTAAAAATAAAGAAAGATAAAATTGTCTGTTCTTCTGGACGCTCCGCTTTCAAGAAAACTAAACCTTTCAGCGGCATTCCAGAGGTTTCTTCCTCACCAATCTATGTTCCTCAAACTGGCATAGAGTGCAAAAAAAATAAAAAAATAAAAAAAGGAAACCTGATGCCGAGGCTATCAGGCTTCTAAGGGTGGTCCCCTCCGGGGTAGGGACGGTTTTGAGAAATCGTTTCTCCTCGGCGCCCTCTGGGGTGCGACTCTCTGAGGAGGGTCGCAGCGCTGCCAGTTCGGTTGTTCCCTGCCGGCTCGCCGTTCAGGGCACCGTGGTGTCAGCGTCCCCATACGATCCTCCGAGGAGGGTCGTAGAGCAGTCAGTTTGGTCTCCCTGCCGGTTCGCCGTTTCAGGGTGCCGAGGTGCCTGCTCGGAGGATCGTAGGAACTAAGCTAGTTAGAGGTAGGCAAGATCTAAATAAAAAGAGGACTGTCGTCATCTCTAATAAAGCTTAGACAAGAAGTCCTGCCGAGAGAAAGGAGGGACGGTTTTGAGAAATCGTTTCTCCTCGGCGCCCACTGGGGTGCGACTCTCTGAGGAGGGTCGCAGCGCTGCCAGTTCGGTTGTTCCCTGCCGGTTCGCCGCTTCAGGGCCCCGAGGTGTCAGCGTCCCCGTGCAATCCTCCGAGGCGCTTCAGGGCACCGAAATGATTGTTCAATCAAATCCAGAGGCCAGTCTCGAGAGACTGGTTCCCTTATCTGAATTTCTGGCAGCGTGGAAACTTCTGCCAAATATTTTCTCTATGGGTCCTGCACATAATAGAAGAGGCTTACAGAATTCAGCCCGGTTCTCGTCCGCCCAGATTTCAGGGGGTCCTCCCTACGGTAGTGGGCTCACAGCAGGCTCTGGTTAGGGAGCAGGAAGTACTGACACTTCTTCAAAAAGGAGCTATAAAAAGGGTTTCTCCTCCCAGCAGAGAGTCAGGGTTTTACAGCCGTTATTTCATTGTTCCAAAGAAGGATGGAGGGTTGCGTTCTATTCTAGATCTGCGCCATTTAAACAGCAGAGTTCAGAAACTCAAGTTCAGAATGCTTACACTCAAACAGATTGTATCACAGATTCAGTCCGAGGACTGGTTTGTCTCAGTAGACTTGAAGGACGCGTACTTCCAAGTATCTATTGAAAGGACTGTAAACGGGGGGGGGGGGGGGGGGGTTACAGTTTCTTGACCCAGGACCAGAGATGATGAAAGAAGACCAGGAGTCGTGATGTTCAATCAAAGAGTAAAATTTACTGAAGAATAGTTTGCAGTTAAATTGGTAGAGCCAGCGAGGGTAGATAGAAGGGTACGTTGACATCAATCAAGATAGCTGTCATCCAAGTCACGAAGATCCAGTAATGACCTCGGAGGGCCCATCGCATGAGACCAGCCACCCCGTGTCATGAGACCTGCAAAATACTGATAAAACCTTCCATCCTCAGAGAGAAGAAATAACAATTACTTTACTTCTTGAGAGATATATGTATGAAAGAAGTAAAACAAATCACAGAATCGTACAGAAATTGACCCCTGTCCGTTAATAGGGTCAGCAGAGAAACATGATCATATGATGAGGGTTTTCTTTAAGTTTAACACACTCATTAGTATACATACTGTCACGGGGTGAAGAATCACAAGACAAGGGGAGCTCATGCAAAGTGCCCAAGAGTGGATTTATTTACAACATGAAGAAAAAAACAAAGAAAAACCCGGTGAAGTGTGTTGCCTCTTCCTCGTAGTGCAGCGAGTCTGAGCTGTGCTTCTTGGAGTCTGAGCTGTGCTTCTTGGAGGCTGAGCGGTCAACTGCTGCTTTCTGGAGAAAGATAGAGTACAGGCATTAACGTTCTGTCTCGTGCAGAGATCTCTCTCCCTTTGACAAAGTCCATGTGGCTTATATAGCTGTTTGCTTGATGGGGCACAGCTGGGGCCGATCAGCCTGTGACGAGGGCATGCAGGTGTTCCTCGTCTGTTTCCAGGGCGACGCTGACGAACCCTCTGGGTGCTCGTCACACTCCCCCCCCCAAGCGTCGTCTTAGTCCTGTGGATGATTTGAGACAGTAGGGGAGAAATAGGGGGTGGGTGGGGAGTTACCCCTGACAGACCTGCAAAAGCTGCCCAAATCCGAGAAAGGCCGTCAGCATTGGCGTTTGCAGCTCCCGCCCGATGGCGCACAACAAAGTGGAAGTCTTGGAGTGCGAGGAACCATCGGGTTACCCTGGCATTGGTGTCCTTGGCTCGGACCATCCACTGAAGGGGAGCGTGATCCGTGACCAGTGTGAACTTTCGGCCGAGGAGGTAATACCGCAGCTCCAAGACAGCCCACTTGACAGCCAGGGCCTCCTTCTCCACCGTGGCGTAGTTTTTCTCGGCTGGGGTCAGCTTTCTGCTGATATACAAAACAGGGTGTTCCTCACCTTCCTTGATCTGTGACAGGACGGCTCCCAATCCCGTATCGGATGCATCTGTCTGTAACAGGAAGGGGCAGCTAAAGTCCGGTGCTCGGAGTACCGGTTCCGAGGTGAGGGCCGTCTTAATGTTTCGGAACGCTTCCTCCTTTTCTGCCGTCCAGTGAACCTTCTCCGGCTGTCCCTTTCTAGTCAGATCTGTCAGAGGGGCGGCTAAGGAGGAGAAGTTAGGGATGAAGCAGCGATAATACCCCGCCAACCCCAAGAACGCTCGTACCTGGGTCTTTGTTTCGGGTCTTGGGGCTGAGTGGATTGCCTCTACCTTTTTCTCTTGCGGTCGGATGAGACCCCTACCGACCTGGAAACCCAGGTACTTTGCGTCGAAAAGCGCGAGGTGGCATTTTCGTGGGTTAGCGGTGAGCCCAGCCTTCCGGAGCTCTGACAGCACCCTCCGCAGACGGTCCAGGTGGTCTTCCCAGGTCTCGGAGTGCACCACGACGTCATCGATGTAGGCGGCGGCGTAGGCCTGGTGGGGTCGTAGTAAAATGTCCATCATTCTCTGGAACGTGGCCGGTGCCCCGTGAAGACCAAAGGGTAGGGTCCGGTACTGCCAGTGGCCGCTAGGGGTGGAAAAAGCAGTTTTAGGCTTTGCGTTTTCAGAGAGCGGTACCTGCCAGTAGCCCTTGGTAAGATCCAGTGTTGAGATGTACCGGGCCCTTCCCAACCGGTCCAGTAGCTCATCGACCCTAGGCATGGGGTAACCATCGAATTCAGAAACCTCGTTGAGGCGACGGAAGTCATTGCAAAAGCGGAGGCTGCCGTCAGGCTTCGGGACCATCACGATCGGGCTGGACCATGGGCTGCGTGAAGGTTCTATCACCTCTAACTTCAGCATTTGTTGTACTTCCTCCTCAATAGCCTGCCGACGGGCCTCAGGGACACGGTAGGGCCGCTGCCTGACGATGACTCCCGGAGGTGTGCGGATGTCGTGCTGCAGGACGGTGGTCTGCCCGGGAAGAGAAGAGAATACGTCAGAGAACTGATCAATTAGGTGTTGCAGCTCCCCCTTCTGGGCCGCCGAAAGATGGGGGTTGACGTCTACCACCACGGGGTCAGAGGTGGCGAGGGCGGCGAGCTGGTCTCTAGTCCCAACCCATTTTTTTAGGAGGTTGATGTGGTACAGCTGCTCGGCTCGTCTCCTTCCCGGCTGCCGCACACGGTAGGTAACCGGTCCAATTCTTTCTACCACCGTGTAGGGGCCCTGCCATGTGGCCAGGAATTTGCAGGCAGCGTTGGGGACTAGAACCATCACCTGATCTCCGGGCTGGAACTCTCGTGGTTGGGCGGCCCGGTTGTAGTGGCGCTGTTGGGCCTGCTGCGCTTTCACCATATGCTCCCTTACCAGTGGCATGACTCGATCGATTTTCTCCCTCATCTGTTTCACATGGTCCACCACAGAGCGATGGGCTGCAGGCTGTTGCTCCCAGGCTTCTTTTGCTACGTCCAGGAGGCCGCGGGGTTGTCGACCGAAAAGGAGCTCAAACGGGGTGAAGCCCGTTGAGGCCTGGGGAACTTCACGGATTCCGAAAAGGACATAGGGTATCATGAGGTCCCAGTCGCGTTTGTCCTCCGCGACCACCCGTCTCAGCATCTGCTTTAGGGTCTGGTTAAACCGTTCCACCAAGCCATCAGTCTGGGGATGGTAGACGGTCGTCCTCAACTGTTTCACCCGCAGCAGGCTGCAAAGGCTAGCCATTAGCCGGGACATAAAGGGGGTACCCTGGTCAGTCAGGATCTCTGCTGGGATGCCGACTCGGCTGGAGAGCAGGAAGAGCTCCTGAGCGATGGCTTTGGCAGTGGCCTTTCTGAGGGGGACTGCTTCTGGATACCGGGTGGCGTAGTCGACGATCACCAGGATGTGTTCATGTCCCCGGGCAGACTTAGGCAGTGGCCCCACAATGTCCACCCCGATGCGCTCGAAGGGCACCTCGATTATGGGCAGAGGAATCAACGGAGTGGGAGGTGGAGTCCTGGGTGACGTCACCTGACAGGTCGGGCAAGCCTGGCAGAAGCGCTTTACTTCGGCCTCCAAGCCTGGCCAGTGGAAGCGGTCGCGGATCCGCTGAACGGTGTTAGCGGCCCCCAGATGTCCCGCCATGGGGTGTGAATGTGCGAGTTCTAGCACGGTCTCCGTCCTTGTGCGTGGCACGACTAACAACGCTTTCTCTTCTCCCCTTCGTTGAGCGACACAATAGAGCAGGCCATTCTGGACAATGAAGTGTGGGAAAGGATGGGGGCCAGGCTGAGCTTCTTTGCCCTCGATGACACGGACTTGGGTCCAACAGTGTTTCAGCCTGTCATCCCCCCGTTGTTCCTTGGCAAATGAGCCCCCTCGCGTCACCTGTTGGAACACATCATAAAAAGGGTTAGGATTTTGAGAGGGGGACTCACCGTCTCTTCCGCTGTCCGAGGCCAGGAGGACGGGGCGCTGACGAGGTCCCCGAGTCAGCCTCGGTCTTTGGCGGCTTCTTCTACGGCTGGCAGGCAGCGTCGAGGCAGCCAACAGGCGGTCAAACCCGGGCCAGTCTCTCCCAAGCAGAACGGGAACCGGCAGATCCTTCATCACTCCTACCTCCACCGGCCAGGTCCCCGAGCCAGCTGAGATGGTCACTCTGCGAGCTGGTACTTGTCGGGTATCCCCGTGGACACAGGTTATAGGGAGGAAGGCGGAAGACTCCGATCGGGGGGACAGAATGTTTGAGTGGACCAAGCTTACCGCACTGCCGGAATCCAGGATGGCCCGAACCGGCTTACCGTTGATCCTGACGTCGGCTTCCGGGGCTCCAATTGGTAGATTGTTATGAACAATGCAGCCAGCGAGCCAAGTTCGGGCCGGAGGCGTAGAGGCCGCCGTTGGCATGGGCTCGTCCCGTGGTGAGGGAACCGCTGGCCTGTCTACTTGTCCCTGAGTGCTCTTTAGCGTGCGTTGCTCGAGGGTCAGCCTTCGAGGAAAGGGCGGCGCTCGCTCCCCAGCCTCTCGCTGTAGGGCAGCATCTGCCAGTTCGATGGCTTCGACAAGTTCCAGGGTGGTGGTTGGGTTTCTCATCCCGACCGCCTGTCGGTGTGAACGGGGAAGAGCACGAAGCAGACGGTCGATGACAACGCGTTCCGCCACTTGACTGGCCGTTGGATCCCCCTCCAGCAGCCAGTGCTGCGCGAACCGCGTGAGTTCAGCGGCCTGGGGACGGGCCGGTCGACGGGGCTTATACTCCCAATCATAGAAGTATTGAGCAGCGCATACTGGAGACAAACCCAGGCGGGCCAGAATTTCCCGCTTTACTTCGTCGTAGCGCTGGGCGGTGGCGGCGGGGAGAGAAAAGTATGTGCGCTGCGCTTCACCAGTTAGGAGAGGGGCCAATACCTGTGCCCAATCCTCGCGCTGCCAACCTTCAGTGGTGGCTGTGACCTCAAACATCTGTAGGTACGCTTCAATGTCATCGTGGGGGGTCATCTTTGGTAACAACTTGGCGGCTTGAGTTCGGGGGTCCGGCAGTGGGACGCGTTGAGCGGCATGCATTGCTGCGAATTCCCTCTCGCTCTCTTCCTGGCGGGTGGCGAGATGCTCAACTATTCGTTGCTGGCGGATGCTAACCTCGGTGAGTCGGTTGAGAAGTTCCTCCATGTTGGGGTTGGATCACTCGCCTATGGCAGAACCGGGAGGACAAAAAAAAACAAAAAACAAAAAAAAAAAAAAAAAAAAACAATGAGACGTGCAGGAGCTCGTTTGTCTGTGATTTTTTTTTTTTTTTTTTCTTCACTCTCCTGCCTGCATTCTCCACCAAATGTCACGGGGTGAAGAATCACAAGACAAGGGGAGCTCATGCAAAGTGCCCAAGAGTGGATTTATTTACAACATGAAGAAAAAAACAAAGAAAAACCCGGTGAAGTGTGTTGCCTCTTCCTCGTAGTGCAGCGAGTCTGAGCTGTGCTTCTTGGAGTCTGAGCTGTGCTTCTTGGAGGCTGAGCGGTCAACTGCTGCTTTCTGGAGAAAGATAGAGTACAGGCATTAACGTTCTGTCTCGTGCAGAGATCTCTCTCCCTTTGACAAAGTCCATGTGGCTTATATAGCTGTTTGCTTGATGGGGCACAGCTGGGGCCGATCAGCCTGTGACGAGGGCATGCAGGTGTTCCTCGTCTGTTTCCAGGGCGACGCTGACGAACCCTCTGGGTGCTCGTCACAATACGGACAAAAAGCCTGTATTTAATGTTCTCGCTCAGGGCCACAGAAGATTAGTCACAGACATCAGGAGACATTCATGAAAGATAGGCATTCAACCAACATTCAGGAAAGATGTGCATTCAACAAAAGTATGAATAAGAAACTATATGTGAATCACTTATTGCGTATAGGAATGATTATATAACTTGATTAGTGCTTATTATAGTAATAATGTAATCATAAAAAAGGATATACATATAGTTGAATTGAAGAGGCAAGGGATTCTGACCCCAACCCTTCACTATCCATCCTCATCACAGGAAGTTCCTGAGGTTCGCTTTAAAAACGGGGGCGAAGCATACCAGTATCGGGTTCTTCCATTTGGCCTAGGTTTATCACCCCGCACCTTTACAAAATGCGTGGATGCAGCTCTGGCTCCTTTGAGACTCCAGACAATTTCTGGCAGCGTGGAAACTTCTGCCAAATATTTCTCTATGGTCCCTGCACACAATAGAAAAGGGTTTAACGGAGTTGTGGAAACGGTGGGCTTGGCCTCTGAGGGGGCCCAGCTCATAGAATCCGGTCTCTCGACTGAGGTCGTTGAGACCGTCCTTCAATCCAGAGCTCCTTCCACGAGAAAACTATGTACATTGAAATGGAAATTGTGTTCTCTACATGGCATGGAGAACGTTTTTTAAATCTTGTTAACTGACCGGTTGGTACAGTTCTCAATTTCCTCAAGACCGTTTCTCTGCTGGATTATCTCCCTCCACCTTAAAGGTGTTCGTAGCGGCTATATCTGCATATCACCCCTCTCGGGGCTTCTTTTGGGAGAGATCCTCTTATTATTTGTTTTATCCGTGGTACATTGAGGCTCAGGCCTGCACTGCAATCTAGAGCACCGGCTTGGGATTTGGCCATTGTACTTGACGGTCTGGCCTTGGCTCCCTTCGAGCCCATCGAGGAGGTTTCAGAAAAATTCCTCATTCTAAAGACTATATTTCTCCTTGCTATTTCGTCTATCAAGAGAATGGGTGATTTACATGCTCTGTCGGTTGCTCCTTCATGTCTGGAATTTGCACCTGGTATGGTGAATGCATTCCTCTACCCTAGACCGGGTTATATTCCTAAGGTCCCACTAAATGTTGGGGGCCCAATAGTGCGGCAGGCCTTTTATCCTCCTCCCTTTAATACCCCAGATCAGGAACAGCTTAACCTGTTATGTCCAGTCCGGGCTTTAGATGCCTACGTTCACAGAGCTGCTCTGTGGCGTAAATCTGAGCAATTATTTGTTTGTTTTGGGTCACTCAAGAGAGGATACCCTGCATCTAAACAGGTGATGAGTAAATGGATAGTCAAGGCTATTTCATTGGCTTATGAAGCGGCCGGACGGCCTTCACCTATGGCTGTGCGGGCCCATTCTACTCCGAGTATGGCGGCCTCTATGGCCTTAATTTCGGGAGTTTCCCTTCTTGACGTGTGTAATGCGGCAGGATGGTCCTCTTCGCTTACATTTGTCAGGTTTTATGACCTTGACCTCTCCACTCCTGGGGCGAGGTTGCTTGCTTCTTAGTGTGCGCAGGACTTCACACAGAACGGGCATTTGTCACTACGTCGCGTTCTACACCTACAGCCGCGTCTCAAACGCAGCTCGAGTTCCCTTGAAAGGGAACGTCTCAGGTTACGTATGTAACCCTGGTTCCCTGATAGGGAACGAGACGCTGCGTTTGCCTGCCGTACTTCCTGCATGCCCTGATCGACTTGCTTCAGGTTTTTCAGAAGCTGTCGCGGTCTGATTTCAGGGCTGCTTTATAGTTTCCTGGTCTATGACGTCACCTATGTCGTAGTGGGCTTCCATTGGACTGATTTTACACGTGCTTCATGACGTAATCACGCAGAGCGTTCCCCACCGCGTCTCAAACGCAGCGTCTCGTTCCCTATCAGGGAACCAGGGTTACATACGTAACCTGAGACGTTTTCTCACACAAACCGGATTTTTTTTCTCACAAAAATCAGTGCTAATTATATGACTGACATATAATGCAGGAACGGTTTTATAGACAAGAACGGTTTGACCTAAAAATATCAGAATTGAAAATACTGTGGAAACAAAGACACCTATATCTTGGATGCCCTTGAGGTAAGCTAAAAACATCAACAATTAATTTCAAAGTGAACTATCCCTTTAACAACACAGAAATGCGATACAATCACATCGCACAACAGATATGAGCTGCAAATATATTTTAAATGCAAAGGTAATATAGTTAGTAATAAGTATCATCGTATAAGCTACATAGCTTTTACAATGTAATTATCACTAATACAATCAAGAGGACATGAACCGGATAACACTTACATGTTGTTGCGCAGTATGTTTTTCGATGTCCGTCAAAGTTCTGTTGATTTTCCTAAAGAAACAGTGGACAGTAACGTTACGGTAACTAACGTTAACTGGGAACGAATCACAGCAACCTTAACCAGAAGTTACGAGCTGGATTAGGAAACAGGTGTAATTTAGCACAAACCTTTTCTTCCATCTTGTCAAAGTACGTATAGGAACATTTTCTCTCAACCAAACCTTTTCTTTCGTGTTAGCAGGAAGGTTGTGCTTTCTTTCCGACATAGTTACCAGTATTAATGTCTACTAGGGTTGCTGGTGAAGCTAGCTAATGTCCTTGTCATTTTACGGCTAGAAAGCTACCGGAAACTTCAGCTAGCTAACGTTCCCGTTCCTCGAAAATAATGACTACAGAGCAGTGCGAGGTTGTGGGTAATGCGCATGCGGAGGGCCGCTAGATAGATAGCAATAGAGAGAGAAAAAAAAACCTAAAAGAAAGACTCAATTCTGTTTCAGCACCTACACAATCTTCTGCTAAACCCTTGATTCGTCCAGATATGCTCATGGAAACTCCTCAACCTGAACAGCTACCAGTGGAAGAGCCTCACTGCTCGACTGATCCAGCTTCACAGATCCACAGCTCCGCTGCACAGGACCCGGGAGAGACACACGCTCTTATCCTGACTGACTCGAATGGGAAATATGTCAGTAAGAAACGTCTCGGTTACGTATGTAACCCTCGTTCCCTGAGTAGGGAACGGAGACGTTACGTCGGATGACGACGAATGGGGTTTCGCTTAGAACACCTATCAACTTCGAGTATTACAAAACGAGCCAATGGCAAAGAAATGCCATGGGTCTGCGGAATTTGCATGGCGTAACTCCGCCCCACCTCGTGGGTATAAAAGGAGGACGCCGGCAACAGGCAGATATGTTTCTTCGCTGAGGAGCCAAGACTGAGCTCAGGCGATCCCCGCGGTACAGCGGAAAAGTGGCAGGCAGACGTAACGTCTCCGTTCCCTACTCAGGGAACGAGGGTTACATACGTAACCGAGACGTTCCCTTTCGTTGTCACTCCGAGTTACGTCGGATGACGACGAATGGGGTTACCAGTCTAATCACGCCACCTTCTCAGCTGTCTTCCAGTGCCCTGCGTAAATCTGAGATCCCTGTCGTGAGACTGGCACGGACGAAGGACTCCTATTTAGCACAGGAATACCAAGGTACACTGGGGAGCATATCCCAAGTTCAGGGGAAATATGCAATTACTGCCAACCCAGAGGGGGGGACTTAGAGAATACACATGTGACCCGAAGGAGACATGGAGAACACTGGGGTGTCCAGCTGCAGGTGGAATATTTCAACCCCAGGGGTGGCAAGGTGGCTTGCCAAGGGAAAGACACATGCTCGGGAGGCTTACAGTGGAAATACACATGTGGGGGTCGCTCAGGGGAGGGACCATGCACACGGGAGGCACCTAGCCGACGCACAGGCAATAGACACTGGCGCCAACGTCAGGAGTGCTGGAGGAACTCAGGGCTTTTCGGGGAAGCTCACCTGAGGAGAATATCGCACGTATCCAGTCCGTGGAGTGGAATGGCGAGCAAGCGAAGACACCTGAGCGGGTCCAGTACTCGCTGGTTGAAGCGAGTACATGAGAGGACACTGGCTCCACTCGGAGATTGTAGAATCTGGCGAATGTGTTAGGTGTCGCCCAGCCTGCAGCTCTGCAGATGTCTGTTAGCGAGGCGCCATGCGCTAGAGCCCAAGAGGATGCCACACTCCGGGTGGAGTGGGCGGTCACCCCAAGGGGGCACGGTCGACCTTGCTGCTGGTATGCCAAGGTAATGGCGTCCACTATCCAGTGAGACAACCTTTGCTTGGAGAGAGCCTTTCCCTTCAGCTTCCCACCATAACAGACAAAGAGCTGGTCTGAGGTCCTGAAACACTGCGTCCTGTCTACATAGGCGCGGAGGGCGCGTACTGGACAGAGCAGTGCCAAGGCTGGGTCTGCCTCCTCCGGGGGCAGCGCTTGCAGGTTCACCACCTGGTCCCGGAAGGGAGTGGTAGGAACCTTGGGCACATATCCAGGCCGGGGTCTCAGGATCACGTGAGAGTAAGCCGGCCCAAATTCCAGGCACGCTTCGTCAACGGAGAATGCATGCAAGTCCCCCACCCTCTTGATGGAGGCCAATGCAACCAGGAGCGCTGTCTGCATAGACAGGAACTTAAGCTCCACTGATTGCAAAGGCTCAAAGGGAGCACTCCGCAGGGCAGTTAGAACCACTGAGAGGTCCCAAGAGGGAACGAGAGGAGGACGAGGAGGATTCAGTCTCCTCGCTCCTCTCAGGAACCTGATGATCAGGTCGTGCCTTCCAACAGACTTACCTTCGACTGGGTCATGGTGTGCGGCAATAGCGGCAACATAGACTTTCAGGGTGGAGGGAGACAGCCTTCGCTCCAGCCTATCTTGAAGGAAGGAAAGCACGACACTAATCGAACATCTCCGGGGGTCTTCTTGAAGAGAAGAGCACCAGTTGACGAAGAGGTTCCACTTCAACGCGTAGACGTGTCTCGTGGACGACGCTCTAGCGGAAGTGATGGTAGCCGCCACCGTAGGTGGAAGGGTACTCAAACCTGCTTCGTCCCGTCCAGGAGCCACACGTGGAGGTTCCAAAGATCGGGACGAGGGTGCCATAGGGTGCCCCATCCCTAAGAAAGGAGGTCAACATTGCGACATACGGCGGGAGCGTAGACCACCTTGATGGTTGATGTACGCTACAGTCGCGGTATAGTCTGAACGGACTAGTACGTGTTGGTTCTTGAGCACGGCCCGGAAGCGGCGCAAAGCAAGACGTACGGCCAGCAACTCGAGGCAATTGACGTGCCAGAGGCGTCGGGGTCCTGTCCAGGAGCCCGCGGCAGCACGTCCATTGCACATGGCACCCCAGCCCGTGGAGGAGGCATCTGTCGTTACAACAACATGCCGCGAAGCTCGTTCCAGGGGCACTCCGGCCCGTAGAAAACTGAGGTTCGACCACGGGGTGAAGGTCTGACGGCAGGTCGGAGTAACTGGTACTCGGAGGGTGCCGTGTTGCCATGCCCACCTCGGGACTCGGTCACGGAGCCAAAGCTGAAGCGGTCTCATATGAAGCAATCTGAGCGGCAACCGCGGCTGCAGATGCCATATGCCCCAGGAGCCTCTGAAGAAACTTCAGTGGAACCGCACTCTTGCGCTTGATAGTCTCAGGCAAGTCAGCAATGGCTGAGTGGAGAAGGCGACCAAGTCCATTCCGAGAAAAGAGCTCCTCTGCACGGGGCAAAGTCTACTCCTTCCCCGGTTGACCCGAAGGCCCAGACGAGCTAGGTGCCGGAGCACTGGGTCCCTGTATTCGCAAACCTGGTCTCAGGAGTGAGCTTAAGACAGCCAGTCACCGAGATAGTTCAGGATGCGAACCCCGTGTTCCCATGGAGGAACAAAGGCAGCCTCAACAACCTTGTGAAGGCGCGAAGAGACAGGGCTAGCCCGAATGGGAAAACAGCGTACTGATATGCGCGCGCCCTGACAGCAAACCGTAGGTATGTTCTGAGTCGAGGGAGAACGGACATAAAAGTAGGCGTCCTTCAGGTCGATCGCTGCAAACCAATCCTGTGGCCGCACACATCCAGAAATGCGTTTGGCCAGGAGCATCTTGAACGGCAGCCTGTGAAGGGAGCGGTTCGGACCAGGATTGGCCGTAACCCACCAGACTTCTCCGGGACAAAGAGGTAGGGGCTGTAGACCCGGACCTCCTTTCGGCTGGAGGGACAGTCTCAATCGCACCCTTCGCCAGTAGGGTAGCAACCTCCGCTCTCATGATAGGGCATAGCCATCGACCAAAGTGGAGCGGACTCCCCTGAAGTGGGGAGGAGACCGTGCGAACTGAATCGCATAGCCGAGCCGATGGTTCGCGCGACCCAGCGGAACAGATAGGGAAGCCGAGAAGAAGCACTCTGAGGACACATAGCATCGCAACAGAGCGTTCAGCCGGGGGAACCCCAGTGTACCCAAGGGCAGCGGCCCCATCGAGGGGAGGAAAGGCGGATGAGATCAGCGAGCGGTCCTGAGAAGACAAGGGGGTCTTCTAGGACTTCGAGATCTCATCATGCACGTCCGGGAAGAGAGGTATTGGGGTTTGCCACGGACGAGGGTCGGCGGCCTTACCCAAAACCAATCGTCCCAGGAAAGCATGGCCGTCATCTCCGGATCAAACTCAGGCACAGCCGTATGCACACCGGAAGGTGGCAGCTGTGACGAGCCCTCACTTCCAGAAGACTCAAGCCCACCTAGTGATGCTGCAACAGACATGGCATCTTCCTCTGTAGCTTCAACTGAAACACGCGGGCCACCAGAGGGTAGACTCGCGGGAATCAGCAGTTCACTAGCGGGCACCGTCATAGTCGGCACATAGTCGGCGCCTTGTTCCAGACCGTAACCCTCAGGTCACCCTGGCCACCCGCCGAAGATCGGGGGGTGGATGAGGGGACTCTCACTCTTGCGAGTTCACCGAGTCTCGACCTATTTATGACGCGATGATCACGTTCCCTTGCGAGAACATGAGTCACCCACGAGCGCTGTTCAAGCATGATCAAACACACTAGACAGCGCTCGTGCCCATCAGAGTCCGATACCAGTCCGCTGCAACCAGAAATGCACGGGCGAGCCGTCTTTAAAAAGACGTGCCGCGTGCGAGCTCTTTTATGAGAGGAGAGAAAAAACTCCGCGATGTTGAAGCGCACAGGGAGACACACACACACTGGCAGATTACTGCACAGATCAGCAGGCACTGTGAGCTCGCTGCAGATCGCCGTCACACCAACACCGGAGAGAGAAGCTCGTCTCGTAGAGCGAAGTCAGAGATGACTGTGGAGTGAAGAAATGCTCTTGGCTCCGAAGCGAAGAAACATATCTGCCTGTTGCCGGCGTCCTCCTTTTATACCCACGAGGTGGGGCGGAGTTACGCCATGCAAATTCCGCAGACCCATGGCATTTCTTTGCCATTGGCTCGTTTTGTAATACTCGAAGTTGATAGGTGTTCTAAGCGAAACCCCATTCGTCGTCATCCGACGTAACTCGGAGTGACAACGAAAGGGAACTCCTATTACCAAACATGAGAGCCAAGAAAATCTGGTGTCCAAATAAAAGAAGTGCTTTTCAGATCCTGTCTGAGAGTAAACATGATAACTACAAGCACATAATAATCCACACAGGGACAAATGATTTAAGGGCCACGAAGGGTCGTGTGGCTCCTGTTATGAGAGAGGTGGCGATCACAGCCACACAACGTTTCCCAGAGGCTAGAATAACTCTGTCCACACTGCTGCCACACACTGATGTGCCCTTCCACGTGATCCACGGGAATAATGTGGAACTCTCCAGAAGCTGCGTACTTATTCCCAATGTTCATCTCGCCCATCACAAAGACATACGGCCTCATCATATGTATGACCACTGTTGGATTACACATTTATTTAAATGTTTAATTTAGATTTCCAATACAATAGTATTTTATATTGAGAAAGTTTAGAAATGATGAGACCAGGAAATCTCTGCAAACGGTAGGGGTTCCCAGCGGGATATTCCTGACTGTCCCATCTCAGGACGAGAAGGCTAGGCTTTTCCTGTTCTCGTTGTTTACTGGGTGAAGAGTCATGCTGAGCAAGTTTGAACACCTGTTATTTTATTACTGAGACCATTTGTCTCATCTCAGTACAAGAAGTCTATGCCTTTCCTGTTCTCATGTCTCAGCTCATTTACATGCTTTGTTCATCACAATGTAATCCCTCCCCCTTGAAATGTATATAAGCTACAATGTAAAGACTAGATTAGACTTGACTTGACTTGGGTACGAAGCAGACTACAGCAAATAAAGAATCCTGCTTAAATAAGTCTCCTGGTTTTCGCTTCTGAGTTTTTCTACACCGAAGAAGGAAGAAGTTTACAACAGATGGTGCCGTGAGCCGGATGGAGCTGAAACACCTGAATCCAGAACTGAATCTCAACAAAAGATTTCAACAAAGACTGAATTCCAGACTGAATCTTGAAACTTCAAGCTCAAAAAAGAATCTCAACAAAGAATGAACGTCTGACTGAATTCCAGACTGAATTTTGAAACTTCAAGCTCAACAAAGATTTCAACAAAGAATTATCTTTCTGACTGAGTTCCAGACGGAATCTTTCCGTACAACTAAAGATTTTGTGAGTTTCACTCTATTCAAAGAACAACTGCAGACCAGTACAAATGTGTTTTCCTCTGCGCCGCCAGAGAAAAGAGTTAACAGACAGCTGTAGAGTTTGCTAACTAAAGTTACCCTTTAAAAGTTTGCTTTTAGAGATGAAAGATATCCTCTGTTTTTGTCAGGCAGTGAAGTTTTAACATTAGCCTACATGTTAATATATTGGTTTGGTTACCCTCTGGTCACAGAGAAGGTTAGCATTACGTGCTAATAATATTTTGGTTTTATCCTCTGAATAGTCAGGGAAGTTGTTTGTATCCTCTGATTCAATCAGGGAAGATTAGCGTAAAGTGCTAGTAATTTGTGTTACCCTTTGCTCTGTCAAAGAAGGTTAACAATAGTTGATCTGTGTTAACAAGTGTACCCTCTGTTGATCAGAGAAGTTTTAGTGTTTCTGATTGTGTGATAAAGAAACATCACAAAATGGTTAGAAGAAATGCTCGGCTGGTTCCAACAACGGAAAAAGGTGGTCTTGCGACCCCTTTGTGGTCAGATAGTGAATTTAAAACACTGTTAGGAGAACAAATGAACCTAATAGTCACAGAAAAAGTTAGACAAGAAATAACACAGAAATATGAGATTCATCCAGACAAGATTTGGTCGGTAGATGAGTGTAAAAAGGTGCTTGGAGCAAGTATCCGCAAAAAAAATGTGAAAGGGATATTATGCTGCCTTAGAGAATTTGGTTTAGCAGTAGCTACACAACAGTCTCAGCATAACTCAGAACTAGAAAAAGAGAACAAAGAGCTATGTGCTAGAATTTCTTCTTTGACTAAGAAATTGAACCGCAACAAACCTATAGAAAAAAATGATGTAGAAGAAGTTAGTCAGCCGGATAACATTTACCCTGACTTACGAGCGTTCTTTGAAACAGATGCGGCTCTCCGCCCAGTAACTGATGTGCCTGTAAATTCAGTAAATGTGTGTGGTGCTAGAAAGAGATCGCAGGGAATTGAGGGAACTGAAAGTGTTCCTCCCAACTCTTCTGTTGTCCAAATCCAAACTGTTGCAAAAGCACTTGGACCTAAAGACATAGAGCGACTGTCCCAGAGCCTACCTTCAGCACTTAAACAGTTTTCTGAATTTAGAAGAACATTAACAAGCAAAATGTGTCTATATGAGATGTCGTTAACAGAGGTCACACAGTTTATGTCACAAATTTTAACTGAAACTGAATTCAACAGTTTTGAATCTGCCGTGACTTCTGAACTACAACATGCCAGTAGAAGTGATATGAGAGAAGGTGTTTTGAAAATCCTAAAGAATATCTTAGGGCCCAAAATAGATTTTGGAAATAGATTGTCTAGAATTACTAGCTGTGTACAAAAGAAAGATGAAAATGTGTGCGAATATACTGAAAGGTTTTGTCAGTCAGCTGTAACGTACAGTGGAATAGTGGATGACTCTGAAAGTGTGCTTGATGACAAAGGACCACTGATTCGTATCTGGTCAGATGGTCTTGTTGCTGAATACAGAAGAGCTTTGCCATTCCTAGATATAGCTTGGTCTAACAGAACTCTCAGAAGTAACTTAGACAGTTTGGCAGCATGGAAAAGAGATGCTGATGTTAAAGCCAAAGTGAGAGTAGCAGCAGCAGCTACATTTAGCACAACGCCACCAGTAAACAGGTGGTCTAAAAAAGAAGGCAAATGCCACTACTGTGGAAAATTAGGACATTGGGAGAAAGAGTGTAGGAAGAAATTGCAAGATACAAAAAGAAATGCTATGCATAATTCTGCTCCTTCTCAGCCTGCATACAACCCTGAAATAGTTCCGCAAGTGTCCACTGAAACTTTAGGACAGCTAGTTCAGGCTCTTCTAAGAGCACAAAAAGACCAGGAAAAAAACTAATTGTTGGGGATGTGAGTAGCTACCTTTCACCTGTAATCCATCATAATGACAAAAGAATTTTTGTGAAAGGTAGCATACAAGAGAAAGAAATTGATTTTTTGCTTGATACAGGTGCAGAGATTACAACAATTCCTACAAAATTGGCTAAAGGTTTAGACATACCGTACAAGTGAACCAAACTTTCTTTAACTGGTGTAGTAGGTGAAGATTCTGTTTTGTATGAAACCCCGCCCATAGAGGTACAATTTGGCCCTAAAACTCTGACTACAAAACGTCTCAGGTTACTATTGTAACCATAGTTCCCTGAGAACAGGGAACGAGACGATGCGTCCATCGACGCCATGGGAACGCCCCCAACGTGACTGCGTCTGAAGCATCTATGTCAACTAGTCCAATGGAAAGAATGAGCGTCACGGGCGGGTGACGTCATGACCAGGATATGATAAAAGCACATCCGGTGCAAACCGGCATTAGCTTCGAAAATTGCCGAAGCAAGCCGATCACAGGGATGCAGGAAGTATGGCAGGGTGACGCATCGTCTCGTTCCCTGTTCTCAGGGAACTATGGTTACAATAGTAACCTGAGACGTTCCCTTACGAAGGGAACTCAACGATGCGTCCATCGACGCCATAGGAACGAGAATACCCAAAGCGCCAGACTTTCAAATGCCTGAGTGTCAGCCTGTTGTCACACTGCACCAAGCACCTGGGATCCTGGGGCAGCATCCAGGTCCAAGCTGTAAAACCTCATGAATGTGAGCGGTGAGGACCAGCCCGCCGCATCACAAACGTCTTGGAGAGAACTCCAGATAATACGCTTAGAAGCCATACTCCTAGTGGAATGAGCCCTGACCACCAAATGGTTGGCCAGAAGACTCACAAGCAAGAAGAATAGTCTCGACTATCTATATGCTCAATAGGTTGGATTTTCTCGACAGAGAAGTCCGATGAACATAAGTGTCCAGTGCTCGCACTGGCACAAGAGGCTCAGCTTTTCCTGGTCCGAAAAATGGGGGAGGACAGAAACCTGCAGCACAATAGGCCTCGGAATAATGGTAGGCACCTTTGGAACATATCCATGTTTCGGGTAAGATTGCCTTGGCCATCCCGGTGCACTCAAGGCAGGTGGGGACCGAAAGGGCCTGAAGGTCTGACTCTTATAGGGACGAAATAGCTAGCAGAAAATAGTCTTAAAAGAAAGGAACTTCTCTGAGACCAAATCTAAGGGCTCGAAGGGAGCCCCAGATAGGCCTTCTAGAACTATTGCAAGGTCCCAAGCCAGCACCTTAGTGCAAGTTGCATGCCTCAGCCTCAAAGTGCCACGAAGGAAACGAGTGATCAGGGGGTCTCGACCCAAAAATGTACTACCCACCAGGGCGTGGAAAGCCGCAATGGCCGCCACACATATTATACCTTAAGCGTGGAAGGACATAGACCTGATACAAAGCGTTCTTGCAGAAACTCGAATACTGTGTTTACTGAACAGTTAACCGGATCCCACTGACGCTGGTAACACCAAGAAGTGAAAAACTCCGAAATAGTGAATATAGTTTCCTCGTAGCGGGAGCTCTGGAGCTTAGAATGGTCTAAACAACCTCGGTTGAGAGACCACTCTCTATGAGTTGGGCCCCCTCAGAGGCCAAACCCACAGTTCCCAAATCCCCTGCCGGGGGTGCAATATTGCATCCCCTGCCTGAGACAGAAGGTCTCTCCTGATCGGGACCTCCAAGGGAGGTCCGTCGAGGAGAAAAATTAGGTCCGCAAACCAAATTCAGCTCGGCCAGGGTGGTGCTACTAAATAGGCTTATTCCATTCTGGCGGATTCACTCCAGAACTCCTGGGAGCAGAGCAACGGAGGGAAATGCGTACAGACGTAGCCTCGGCCACGTCTGCACCATAGCATCCAGCCCCGAGGGGACTGGTTGAGTGAGGGATAACCAGAGTGGACAGTGCGTCGTATGCTGAGACGAGAACAAATCCACTTCTGCCTGGCCGTAAAACTCCCATATTTGCTCCACCGCCTCGGGGTGGAGTCCCCTGGCCTCAGCCCCTGCCTCGACAGGGTGTCTGCTCCAATATTCTGGCCCCCCCCGGAATATACACTGCCCTCAGACAGCGTAATTTCTTGAGGGACCAAAATAAGAGGCCACCAACGTGTTGTCTGTGGGTCAAGAACCAGAGTTTCCTCCATATAACCAAGGCGCGGGGATACTGCCGCGTGATCTTGATCGTAAGGAGTGGGTTTCCCCTCAGGGAGAACCCTCTGGTCCTGAGCCACCTCTGTAAAGGTCTCACGTACAGCAGGTCAAAGGGTATCACATTGGACGCTGCTGCCCTGAGGCCTAACAGTCACTGTTCCAGAACAACACATGATGGCCCCTCAGGTCTGGGAGGAGATGTCTCAACGCATTGAAGACGACCATCATCTCTAGGCAATTCATGTGCCAAGAGAGATGATGACTCCTCCACAAGCCCTGAGCTGAGCGGCCTTCCAATACCGCTCCCCAGCCGGTGAGGGAAGCATCTGTCGAGATCACAACTCGATGGCAAAGAGCTCCCAACACCGGACCCTGGGTTAAGAACCAGTGTTTCCTCCATATAACCAAGGTGCGGAGACACCGCCGCGTGATCTTGATCATACGAAGTGGGTTTCCCCTCGGGGAGAACCCTCTGGTCCTGAGCCACCACTGTAAAGGTCTCATGTACAGCAGGCCAAAAGTTATCACGTTGAACGCTGCTGTCACAAGACCCAACAGTCTCTCTAACTGTTTTACAGTGCGTGACTGGCCTAGCCTCAGCTCTTTTGTGGCTGTTAGGATAGCAGCTACACGAACGGGCGACAGAGTGGCCCGCATCGTCACTGAATCCCATACCACACCAAGGAAAGTGGTTCTCTGTACTGGAGAAAGCACACTCTTCTTGGCATTGAGCCTCAACCCCAACATCTGCATAGGAGCGAGAACGACACCTCGGTGCCGAACCGCTAACTGTTCTGATTCCGCTAGAATCAGCCAGTCATCTATGCAATTCATAATGCATATGCACTGCAGCCTGGCGGGGCCAGAGCTGCGTCTACACGCTTCGTGAATGTGCGGGGTGATAGAGCTAGACCGAAAGGAAGTGCCTGATACTGGTGTTCTTTGCCCCAAAGAAAACCTCAGGAACCTCCTGTGCTGAGGGAGGATGGAGATATGGAAGTATGCGTCTTTTAGATCTATCGTGACAAACCAGTCCTCGGATCTGATTTGAGTCACGATCTGTTTGAGTGTCAGCATTTTGGAATTGAGTTCCAGCACCAAACACTCCAACAGACGAAGATCTAGTATGTGACGCAGCTCTCCATCCTTTTTTGGAACAATGAGATAACGACTGTAAAGACCCGACGCAATGTCGGGTGAGTACACCTGCTCTATAGCTTCCTTTGCTAACAGGGCCTTTACCTCTTGCTCCATTACCAGAGCCTGCTCGGGATGCACCACTGTGGGCAGCACCCCGTTGTAACGAGGAGGACGAGAACCAAACTGGATTCTGTATCCTTTCTCTACAATCTGCAGGACCCAATGAGAAATATTCGGCAGAAGCTTCCACGCTGCCAGAAAATTTACTAAGGGAACCAGCCTCTCGAGGCTGGTCTCTGGTGTTATCGAGACAGCCAATTCCGGAGCCTGAAACATAATGGCAGGAACTACCTGAACTGGCCGCTCTAAGGCCCCCCTCAGAGGGCGCGAAACCGATGCTGTGCCGCAGCATAGCATCAGCGACTCGCTGGAGACCCCTGCGCCCTGAAGCACCGAGGGTGGCAGGGTTGGCAGAACGGTCTCGTGAGGACCCCGAAATGGAACGGGCACCGTAAAATGAGGTGTACACCGCTCCACTTCGGTCGGGGCTGTCCTCACAGGCCTGATGCGTGAACATCAGGACCTTTTTTTCTTTTGAGCCGCAGCCTTCTCAGCGTGAAGAACGGTCCTCGGATCCGGCTTCTGCTTTGAAGGCTTTGGCTGCTGTGTTGTGTATGAGAAACTAGACGGCTGGAGCTGCTCACGCCCAGCAGCCCCAGGGGGTTGGACATAGCGAGGGAGAGATTATCTTGTATCTTTCTCTATGATTCCCATCAAATTGAGCCAGAGGTGTCTCTCAGTGACCACAAGGGCTGCCATCCCTGAGAGATAAATCTGTGGCCCGACGGAGTTCTCAAACACCATCGGGCCAAACTCCCTCACTTCTGTCCAAATACCGCAGCAGGTCAGCCTGATATGCTTGTAGCACTGCTATGGTGTGCAAGCAGGCCCATGCTAGACCCACTGCCATATATGCTTTTCCCACTAGATTAAAAAATAATTTTCTTTAATGGTTTAGTGAGAGAAGCCGACGCCTTCAGGTACAATACTGAACCGGGAGACAGATAGCTCGCAAGCGTCTGTTCTACCCGGGGTATTGCCCCATAGCCATACCCTCTTAACCCCCAAATATCTGAATATACATGAATGTGGGGGCTAAAAGACAAGAGGAGTAAGGCTTTTTCCATGATCTAGACAGCTCGCTGTGCAGATCGGGAAAAATGGAAGGCCCCGTGATGGAGGTGGAAAAACAGAGGGAAGGAAACTCGTTTAATCTATTTTATTTTTAGGACGAGTGCCCCCTTATTTCTGCTGGCCATAAATATTTAATTTATCTACAGCCTTAGTAAACACTTCCACCAGCTTATTATTTTTATATATATTTTTTATATATATTCACTTTATTTTATATATAATATATAAACTATCATATATATATATATATATATATATAGGCTATATATATTTCTCATACGCTGGGGAAAGAGATGGCAAATTCACTTCCCCCATGATTGTGTCACTTTTAATGCCCAGCACATCTACCTCCTCGGAGGTAGAGCACTGAAGCATTGATTTCTCTCTCTCCCCGGGCGGAAGAGACCGCAGCGCGGGCTTCCGAGACCGGCGAGAGAGCACTGGATCCCTCGTGGAAAGGGAGGAGATAAGATCCGCGGACCCGTCTCCAACCCCGTAAAGAGATCCTATTCGCGATCCACAGGAATGCATTCTCCGCGCTGCCTCGGCAGACGCGGGACCTGTCACCCTGAGAATTGCGAGCCCGGCCACTTTCCTCGAAAAGTGACAGGCGGGAGCGGAGCATGCGAAGCGAAAGCTTCTCACAATGTTGGCAATCAGCCCCCTCGGAGGCTGATACCGCATGCTCTACTCCCAAACCCATCACACAAAGCTCGTGTGTGTCCCTACTCGTTAAATAGCGCGAGCAGGGAGAACACAGAGTTTGTGCAATTGTTTAGTTTCCATAAATATATATATCAGACAGACAACAGTAAATATAACAGACAGTTTGACACAGATCGCTTGCTGAGGCAACAGAAGCTAATGCCGGTTTGCACCGGATGTGCTTTTATCATATCCTGGTCATGACGTCACCCGCCCGTGACGCTCATTCTTTCCATTGGACTAGTTGACATAGATGCTTCAGACGCAGTCACGTTGGGGGCGTTCCCATGGCGTCGATGGACGCATCGTTGAGTTCCCTTCGTAAGGGAACTGCTATGTGCTCCATTAAACACAGGTGCAATTTTAGGCATGGATCTCCTGAGACAGGTACATCTAACTTTAGACATGTCCTCAGAATCTGCTAGCATTCAAATTTCCTCAGCACAAGTTTCTACCAATAATGTAATCCCTCCAGAGTATGCTTTCTTACAGAATCATCCAATTTGGGCTAAAGACCAGGATGATTGTGGTTTGTTGACAGGTGTAGAACCAATAAAATTGACGGGGACTCCACCTCTGGTCACCAAACAATATCCGATCAATAAGGAAGCTATACAGGGGATCAAACCTATTGTAGAAAAGTTGCTGACGTTAGGAGTGCTAGTTAAAACCAACAGTCCCTGCAACTCACCCATATGGCCCATCAAGAAATCCAATGGGACATGGAGACTTACAATAGAATACAGAGTAGCCAATAAAAATATTGATAAAATCACCCCTCTAGTGGCAGATCCTTCCACAATGTGTAATGGCATACCATTAGAGAGTAAGATTTTTTCAGTAATTGATATGTCTAATGGATTATTTTCTGTACCGTTGCACTCTGACAGCCAGCCATGGTTAGCTTTCACAGTTGACCATGAGCAATACCAGTGGACATGTTTGCCACAGGGATTTCAAAACTCCCCAACCATATACCATCAGGCTGTCAGGCGTGATTTGTGTGACCCAGAATGTCCGGTAAAACAGTCCACTATGATCCAATATGTCGATGATATTTTGATTGCCTCAACAGATCACGAGGTACATCAAACTGAATTGGCATCATTGTTGGACTATTTGCAAAAGAAAGGACACAAATGCAGCTTTCACAAAGCTCAAATGGCTAAAAAGCAAGTCACATTTCTGGGTCAAACAATTGGTGCAGGAAATAGATCCATTACACAGGATCGAGCGGCTTCAGTCAAAGCCATACCCCCGCCTACTACCATTAAAACACTCCGATCATTTTTAGGAACAGCAGGTTACTGTAGACCTTGGATTGAAGACTATGCCTCAATTGCACAGCCGCTCTATGACTTGTTGAAAGGCCATGGTAAAGATTCTGATACTGTTTGTATGGAAGAATGTCACCTCAAAGCGTTCAATGATTTGAAGAGAGCACTATGTCAAGCACCAGCATTAGGAATTGCCCAAACTGATAGACCATTTGTGCTTTATGTCCATGAACATTTAAGCTTCATGACTGCATGTCTAATGCAAGATCATGGGGGCAGTTTACGCCCAATTCATTACTATTCTGGTAAACTTGACATAGTAGCTCAAGGTATGGGCCCATGCCTCAGAGCAGAACAGGCAGTGCATCTAGCGCTTCAGGCTTCATCAGGAATGGTGTTAGGACAGTCTGTAAACGTAAGATGTCCGCACGCAGTGTCCGCATTAATGAATCAAGCAAAAGTCACTTCTGTCACTTCCTCTCGCTGGGGAAATTGGTTAGCAACTCTCACAGCCCAGAATATTGTCTTACAGCGTGCACCTGTCACAAATCCGTCCTCATGTATGATGTCTGCTATGACTGAAGTTTTGTTAGAGGATGAAGGAGAAATGACACACGATTGTGTTACGCTTTCATATACACCTATGAGTGAAGTAAAAGAAACTCCCAAAGAGAATTCAGAATTTGAGTTGTTTGTTGACGGTTCAGCTCAAGTAATTGAAGGTAACAGACGAGCAGGTTATGCAGTAACGTCCACCACGGAAGTGTTAGCTTCAGGATGTCTTCCAGATCATTTTTCAGCTCAAGCTGCAGAACGTCTCAGGTTACTATTGTAACCATAGTTCCCTGAGAACAGGGAACGAGACGATGCGTCCATCGACGCCATGGGAACGCCCCCAGCGTGACTGCGTCTGAAGCATCTATGTCAACTAGTCCAATGGAAAGAATGAGCGTCACGGGCGGGTGACGTCATGACCAGGATATGATAAAAGCACATCCGGTGCAAACCGGCATTAGCTTCGAAAATTGCCGAAGCAAGCCGATCACAGGGATGCAGGAAGTATGGCAGGGTGACGCATCGTCTCGTTCCCTGTTCTCAGGGAACTATGGTTACAATAGTAACCTGAGACGTTCCCTTACGAAGGGAACTCAACGATGCGTCCATCGACGCCATGGGAACGAGAATACCCAAAGCGCCAGACTTTCAAATGCCTGAGTGTCAGCCTGTTGTCACACTGCACCAAGCACCTGGGATCCTGGGGCAGCATCCAGGTCCAAGCTGTAAAACCTCATGAGTGTGAGCGGTGAGGACCAGCCCGCCGCATCACAAACGTCTTGGAGAGAACTCCAGATAATACGCTTAGAAGCCATACTCCTAGTGGAATGAGCCCTGACCACCAAATGGTTGGCCAGAAGACTCACAAGCAAGAAGAATAGTCTCGACTATCTATATGCTCAATAGGTTGGATTTTCTCGACAGAGAAGTCCGATGAACATAAGTGTCCAGTGCTCGCACTGGCACAAGAGGTTCAGCTTTTCCTGGTCCGAAAAATGGGGGAGGACAGAAACCTGCAGCACAATAGGCCTCGGAATAATGGTAGGCACCTTTGGAACATATCCATGTTTCGGGTAAGATTGCCTTGGCCATCCCGGTGCACTCAAGGCAGGTGGGGACCGAAAGGGCCTGAAGGTCTGACTCTTATAGGGACGAAATAGCTAGCAGAAAATAGTCTTAAAAGAAAGGAACTTCTCTGAGACCAAATCTAAGGGCTCGAAGGGAGCCCCAGATAGGCCTACTAGAACTATTGCAAGGTCCCAAGCCAGCACCTTAGTGCAAGTTGCATGCCTCAGCCTCAAAGTGCCACGAAGGAAACGAGTGATCAGGGGGTCTCGACCCAAAAATGTACTACCCACCAGGGCGTGGAAAGCCGCAATGGCCGCCACACATATTATACCTTAAGCGTGGAAGGACATAGACCTGATACAAAGCGTTCTTGCAGAAACTCGAATACTGTGTTTACTGAACAGTTAACCGGATCCCACTGACGCTGGTAACACCAAGAAGTGAAAAACTCTCGAAATAGTGAATATAGTTTCCTCGTAGCGGGAGCTCTGGAGCTTAGAATGGTCTAAACAACCTCGGTTGAGAGACCACTCTCTATGAGTTGGGCCCCCTCAGAGGCCAAACCCACAGTTCCCAAATCCCCTGCCGGGGGTGCAATATTGCATCCCCTGCCTGAGACAGAAGGTCTCTCCTGATCGGGACCTCCAAGGGAGGTCCGTCGAGGAGAAAAATTAGGTCCGCAAACCAAATTCAGCTCGGCCAGGGTGGTGCTACTAAATAGGCTTATTCCATCCTGGCGGATTCACTCCAGAACTCCTGGGAGCAGAGCAACGGAGGGAAATGCGTACAGACGTAGCCTCGGCCACGTCTGCACCATAGCATCCAGCCCCGAGGGGACTGGTTGAGTGAGGGATAACCAGAGTGGACAGTGCGTCGTATGCTGAGACGAGAACAAATCCACTTCTGCCTGGCCGTAAAACTCCCATATTTGCTCCACCGCCTCGGGGTGGAGTCCCCTGGCCTCAGCCCCTGCCTCGACAGGGTGTCTGCTCCAATATTCTGGCCCCCCCCGGAATATACACTGCCCTCAGACAGCGTAATTTCTTGAGGGACCAAAATAAGAGGCCACCAACGTGTTGTCTGTGGGTCAAGAACCAGAATTTCCTCCATATAACCAAGGCGCGGGGATACTGCCGCGTGATCTTGATCGTAAGGAGTGGGTTTCCCCTCAGGGAGAACCCTCTGGTCCTGAGCCACCTCTGTAAAGGTCTCACGTACAGCAGGTCAAAGGGTATCACATTGGACGCTGCTGCCCTGAGGCCTAACAGTCACCAGAACAACACATGATGGCCCCTCAGGTCTGGGAGGAGATGTCTCAACGCATTGAAGACGACCATCATCTCTAGGCAATTCATGTGCCAAGAGAGATGATGACTCCTCCACAAGCCCTGAGCTGAGCGGCCTTCCAATACCGCTCCCCAGCCGGTGAGGGAAGCATCTGTCGAGATCACAACTCGATGGCAAAGAGCTCCCAACACCGGACCCTGGGTTAAGAACCAGTGTTTCCTCCATATAACCAAGGTGCGGAGACACCGCCGCGTGATCTTGATCATACGAAGTGGGTTTCCCCTCGGGGAGAACCCTCTGGTCCTGAGCCACCACTGTAAAGGTCTCATGTACAGCAGGCCAAAAGTTATCACGTTGAACGCTGCTGTCACAAGACCCAACAGTCTCTCTAACTGTTTTACAGTGCGTGACTGGCCTAGCCTCAGCTCTTTTGTGGCTGTTAGGATAGCAGCTACACGAACGGGCGACAGAGTGGCCCGCATCGTCACTGAATCCCATACCACACCAAGGAAAGTGGTTCTCTGTACTGGAGAAAGCACACTCTTCTTGGCATTGAGCCTCAACCCCAACATCTGCATAGGAGCGAGAACGACACCTCGGTGCCGAACCGCTAACTGTTCTGATTCCGCTAGAATCAGCCAGTCATCTATGCAATTCATAATGCATATGCACTGCAGCCTGGCGGGGCCAGAGCTGCGTCTACACGCTTCGTGAATGTGCGGGGTGATAGAGCTAGACCGAAAGGAAGTGCCTGATACTGGTGTTCTTTGCCCCAAAGAAAACCTCAGGAACCTCCTGTGCTGAGGGAGGATGGAGATATGGAAGTATGCGTCTTTTAGATCTATCGTGACAAACCAGTCCTCGGATCTGATTTGAGTCACGATCTGTTTGAGTGTCAGCATTTTGGAATTGAGTTCCAGCACCAAACACTCCAACAGACGAAGATCTAGTATGTGACGCAGCTCTCCATCCTTTTTTGGAACAATGAGATAACGACTGTAAAGACCCGACGCAATGTCGGGTGAGTACACCTGCTCTATAGCTTCCTTTGCTAACAGGGCCTTTACCTCTTGCTCCATTACCAGAGCCTGCTCGGGATGCACCACTGTGGGCAGCACCCCGTTGTAACGAGGAGGACGAGAACCAAACTGGATTCTGTATCCTTTCTCTACAATCTGCAGGACCCAATGAGAAATATTCGGCAGAAGCTTCCACGCTGCCAGAAAATTTACTAAGGGAACCAGCCTCTCGAGGCTGGTCTCTGGTGTTATCGAGACAGCCAATTCCGGAGCCTGAAACATAATGGCAGGAACTACCTGAACTGGCCGCTCTAAGGCCCCCCTCAGAGGGCGCGAAACCGATGCTGTGCCGCAGCATAGCATCAGCGACTCGCTGGAGACCGCTGCGCCCTGAAGCACCGAGGGTGGCAGGGTTGGCAGAACGGTCTCGTGAGGACCCCGAAATGGAACGGGCACCGTAAAATGAGGTGTACACCGCTCCACTTCGGTCGGGGCTGTCCTCACAGGCCTGATGCGTGAACATCAGGACCTTTTTTTCTTTTGAGCCGCAGCCTTCTCAGCGTGAAGAACGGTCCTCGGATCCGGCTTCTGCTTTGAAGGCTTTGGCTGCTGTGTTGTGTATGAGAAACTAGACGGCTGGAGCTGCTCACGCCCAGCAGCCCCAGGGGGTTGGACATAGCGAGGGAGAGATTATCTTGTATCTTTCTCTATGATTCCCATCAAATTGAGCCAGAGGTGTCTCTCAGTGACCACAAGGGCTGCCATCCCTGAGAGATAAATCTGTGGCCCGACGGAGTTCTCAAACCCCATCGGGCCAAACTCCCTCACTTCTGTCCAAATACCGCAGCAGGTCAGCCTGATATGCTTGTAGCACTGCTATGGTGTGCAAGCAGGCCCATGCTAGACCCACTGCCATATATGCTTTTCCCACTAGATTAAAAAATAGTTTTCTTTAATGGTTTAGTGAGAGAAGCCGACGCCTTCAGGTACAATACTGAACCGGGAGACAGATAGCTCGCAAGCGTCTGTTCTACCCGGGGTATTGCCCCATAGCCATACCCTCTTAACCCCCAAATATCTGAATATACATGAATGTGGGGGCTAAAAGACAAGAGGAGTAAGGCTTTTTCCATGATCTAGACAGCTCGCTGTGCAGATCGGGAAAAATGGAAGGCCCCGTGATGGAGGTGGAAAAACAGAGGGAAGGAAACTCGTTTAATCTATTTTATTTTTAGGACGAGTGCCCCCTTATTTCTGCTGGCCATAAATATTTAATTTATCTACAGCCTTAGTAAACACTTCCACCAGCTTATTATTTTTATATATATATTTTATATATATTCACTTTATTTTATATATAATATATAAACTATCATATATATATATATATATATATATATATATAGGTTATATATATTTCTCATACGCTGGGGAAAGAGATGGCAAATTCACTTCCCCCATGATTGTGTCACTTTCAATGCCCAGCACATCTACCTCCTCGGAGGTAGAGCACTGAAGCATTGATTTCTCTCTCTCCCCGGGCGGAAGAGACCGCAGCGCGGGCTTCCGAGACCGGCGAGAGAGCACTGGATCCCTCGTGGAAAGGGAGGAGATAAGATCCGCGGACCCGTCTCCAACCCCGTAAAGAGATCCTATTCGCGATCCACAGGAATGCATTCTCCGCGCTGCCTCGGCAGACGCGGGACCTGTCACCCTGAGAATTGCGAGCCCGGCCACTTTCCTCGAAAAGTGACAGGCGGGAGCGGAGCATGCGAAGCGAAAGCTTCTCACAATGTTGGCAATCAGCCCCCTCGGAGGCTGATACCGCATGCTCTACTCCCAAACCCATCACACAAAGCTCGTGTGTGTCCCTACTCGTTAAATAGCGCGAGCAGGGAGAACACAGAGTTTGTGCAATTGTTTAGTTTCCATAAATATATATATCAGACAGACAACAGTAAATATAACAGACAGTTTGACACAGATCGCTTGCTGAGGCAACAGAAGCTAATGCCGGTTTGCACCGGATGTGCTTTTATCATATCCTGGTCATGACGTCACCCGCCCGTGACGCTCATTCTTTCCATTGGACTAGTTGACATAGATGCTTCAGACGCAGTCACGCTGGGGGCGTTCCCATGGCGTCGATGGACGCATCGTTGAGTTCCCTTCGTAAGGGAACTAGTAGCCCTAACAAGAGCATGCACGCTAGCTTCAGGATCAGTTGCTAATATCTACACAGATTCCAGATATGCTTTTGGGGTAATTCATGATTTTGGTGTCATTTGGCAAACCAGACAGTTTCTAACTTCTGCTGGATCCCCCATTAAGCATGCTGAATTAGTGAAAGATCTAATGTTTTCCATGAAACTTCCAAAGAAATTAGCAGTGATCAAAGTGAAAGCACATCTCGCAACTAATACTACGGAAGCTAAAGGTAATGCTCTTGCTGATATGGCAGCTAAACAGGCTTGTTTCTATGCAACTGTACAAGTGTCTTCAGGTAGTGCAGCACAGAAGACAATTATGCCTCCTGAATCAATAATTGATCTGTACAAAGACGTTCCTCTGTATGAAGCATGGACATGGTTAGACAAAGGAGCCACCGTGGATTCATCCGGTTGCTGGACCAAAGGGGGAAAGTACGTTGCTCCCGAATCACTGTTGCCATATTTGGCTCAACAAATACACAATTTGGGTCACAGTGGTCCAGCAACGATGAATCACAGGTTCTCAAATCAGTGGTGGAATCCAAAATTCAGAAATGTAGCCACAGAAACAGCCAAGAGGTGTGTTACACGTCAGAAAAATAATGATGTACCAGCAGCCACTACACCAGCAGCACATACCCCAGCCCCACCAGGACCATTTCGTCACCTGCAAGTTGATTACATATCATTGCCTCGTTGTAAGGGAAAAACTGATGTTTTGGTAGTAATAGATAAGTTCTCAAGATGGGTAGAAGCTTATCCAACAGGGCGTGCTACAGCTGCATATACTGCTAAATGTCTTGTCACTGATTTCATTCCCAGATGGGGATTACCAGATTGCATTGACTCAAGCCACAAGCCACAAGCATCAGGACAGGTTGAACGATTGAACATAACAATCAAAACCAGACTAATTAAAATGCATCAGGAAGGGGTACCATGGGTCGAAGCACTGCCAGCAGTACTGTGTAGTATGAGAGCATCACCTAACAGAACAGTAGGACTGAGCCCTCATGAGATTATTACTGGACGCCCCATGCAGATGCCAGGTGTGATTGATCTTAGAAATGCTGATGTACACATTGCCTCAGATGCCCTGATTGCTTACTGTGAAAACCTAACAAAGGCGGTAGAGAGTGCCAGAGGGAGAGTTGAGTCATGTTGGCAGACTCCACCAGAAGGTGGACACACAATGATCCCAGGTCAATGGGTCATGATAAAGTCATTCAGAAATAAGCCATTAGAACCAAAGTGGCATGGGCCACATCAAGTGATGTTGATTACAGCCGCTGCAGTATTGTGTCAGGGAAGGAAAACCTGGACTCATTGTACACACTGTAAGGTTGTTCCCCCACCAACAGGGATAGGTTAGGACACGGAACCAGTGAGGAGCCCCGGGAAGAACCGAACGCAACAGGCTTCGAGGGGTTAACCCTGGGGTGAAGACTTCCCTCATAGGCCCTATCCTAGTCCATCCTTACCTCACTGTTCCTTAGGTGTCAAAGGTTTAAGAAATAGGGAAAGAGGGAACAACAATAGCAGACTCAGAAAAGTTTACAACCCTAGTGTTTGAACAAATACTGCTCCACTGTCTAGCAGACTCAGAAAAAGTTCACAATCCTAGTGTTTGAACAAATACTGCTCTACTGTCTTTTGTTTTTTTCTTTCTTACTCTGTGCAGACACCACTTGATGACAGTCCGGGACCCATACGCACCAACCTCCTCACCTGCGTATGAAGCCATAACCTCCAGAAAACAACTAGACCCACTGCCGAACCAACTATCACGAAAGAAAAAAAATACACAACACAGAGACTCACATACGAAACCTTCAGTCATCCATCAACATGATCAAGATTGTTGTACCAGTAACATCACAGACACTCTCGCTTCGCACAAGATAATGATCTTACAGAACAGAGTGGCCTTAGATTACATTCTAGCCACGCAAGGAGGAGCCTGCACCATCATCGGACCTGAGTGCTGCACCGGGTTTTAATGGATCCAACAGAGAACTTGAACAAAAGCCAACAAGACATTCTTGATCTTTCAGCAAAATTACACCAGATGACTGAAGATAATTCTTCATGGTTCGGAAACTTGTTAGGTAAACTGTGGATATGAATAAAGGAAATAGCAATTCTGCTGTTATTTCTTCTACTAGCGTACTATCTATCGACCACAGTATCAAGTGTTTCATTCAACAAATGACTCACGCCCCTCACAAAGAAATGACAGTTCCAAACAGAAAAGACTATTACCCTTAAGAACTTCACGGACCCTAAATTTGCATGTTTGTTTCTGTGTCAGCATGCAATTGCAGAAACAGCAACACAGAAGCATGTGCCTGTAACGATCACAAGTTAAGAGAATTATCTTTTAAGTGTCTAAATTTGTATTTTGTGAGAGTTATTTAGAACTCTCAAAGGGGGAAATGTATGATTACAAATTTATTTAAATGTTTAATTTAGATTTCCAATACAATAGTATTTTATATTGAGAAAGTTTAGAAATGATGAGACCAGGAAATCTCTGCAAACGGTAGGGGTTCCCAGCGGGATATTCCTGACTGTCCCATCTCAGTACGAGAAGGCTAGGCTTTTCCTGTTCTCGTTGTTTACCGGGTGAAGAGTCATGCTGAGCAAGTTTGAACACCTGTTATTTTATTACTGAGACCATTTGTCTCATCTCAGTACGAGAAGTATATGCCTTTCCTGTTCTCATGTCTCAGCTCATTTACATGCTTTGTTCATCACAATGTAATCCCTCCCCCTTGAAATGTATATAAGCTACAATGTAAAGACTAGATTAGACTTGACTTGACTTGGGTACGAAGCAGACTACAGCAAATAAAGAATCCTGCTTAAATAAGTCTCCTGGTTTTCGCTTCTGAGTTTTTCTACACTGAAGAAGGAAGAAGTTTACAACACCACGTACATCTCAAGAAGCAAGGAGTAAAAGTCTTCGCCAGAGTGCTGAAAAGCACAGCCCTTGGAAACAAAGCAAGAAAGAGCAGAAACTTCGATAATAAGAGAAGCTCTCAGCCACAGAGAAGCCCTCGTCCTCCAGCAGAGCCCAGACCGTCCCCCGGACCTCCATCACAACACAGGAGCTACACAACACCGAGAAGCCCTCGTCCTCCAGCAGAGCCCAGACCGGCCCCCGGACCTCCATCACAACACAGGAGCTACACAACACCGAGAAGCCCTCGTCCTCCAGCAGAGCCCAGACCGGCCCCCGGACCTCCATCACAACACAGGAGCTACACAACACCGAGAAGCCCTCGTCCTCCAGCAGAGCCCAGACCGGCCCCCGGCCCTCCATCACAACACAGGAGCTAGGCAGCGGCCGCTCAACAACCCCAGAAACCTGCAGCCGCTGAACTCGACCAGATAAGACATCTGCTGAACATCATCTGCTCCAGATTGAGGACATAACCTGCATAACACACGCACACACACATATACACACACACATTAAAGAAGAACCAATGACATCTTTTAAAATCAGTAGTTGGAATATACAAGGTCTACACTCTTCTACGTTTGGTAATAAGACTGCAGACCAAGACTTACTCAGCAGTGTAACTGATATGGACATCTGTATCTTTCTTGAGACGTGGTGTCGTAGTAATGAGACTTTACAGTGTCCAATAGGATACAAGGAAATTATGGTTCCTTCATTAAAAAACTCTAAAATAAAATGTGGCCGAGACTCAGGTGGAATACTTATATGGCACAAAGATGATCTAAAACATTCGATTAAAATTGCTAAAAGTGGAAAATCATCTATTTGGTTTGAAGTGAAATCCATCATTTCACAGTCCAGTCTTTACCTCTGTGCCGTCTATATTCCCCCTCATGACTCTCCCTACTACGAAGAGCAAAGCTTTCCAACATTACAGGCTGACGTCTTACACTTTCAGTCCAGAGCATATGTCCTTGTCTGCGGAGACTTAAACGCCAGAACAGGGCGAGAAATTGATTATGTAAATATTGTAGATAATAATCACATCCTCAATGACACCACGTTTCATTCCTCATCAAATATCACACCAAGAAACAGCTATGATAACTCAGTAAACATTAATGGAAAACAAATGTTAAAACTCTGTAAAGGTTTAATGACTCTACATCATTAATGGCAGGACTCGTGGAGATACTTTAGGTAGATTCACTTACTGTTCCAGATTAGGAACCAGTGTGGTTGATTATTCAATAACAGATATTGACCAGAGCTTTATTAATGCCTTCACAGTCAGACCTCAGCTCCCGATCTCCGATCACTGCCAAACTGTGCTTTATCTGAAACCCTCATGTGATAAAACGTCTCAGGTTACTATTGTAACCATAGTTCCCTGAGAACAGGGAACGAGACGATGCGTCCATCGACGCCATGGGAACGCCCCCAGCGTGACTGCGTCTGAAGCATCTATGTCAACTAGTCCAATGGAAAGAATGAGCGTCACGGGCGGGTGACGTCATGACCAGGATATGATAAAAGCACATCCGGTGCAAACCGGCATTAGCTTCGAAAATTGCCGAAGCAAGCCGATCACAGGGATGCAGGAAGTATGGCAGGGTGACGCATCGTCTCGTTCCCTGTTCTCAGGGAACTATGGTTACAATAGTAACCTGAGACGTTCCCTTACGAAGGGAACTCAACGATGCGTCCATCGACGCCATGGGAACGAGAATACCCAAAGCGCCAGAATTCCAAGTACCTGAGTGTCAGTCTGTTGTAACTAAGCACTAAGCACCTGAGAACCTGGGGCAGCATCCAGGTCCAAGCTGTAAAACCTCATGAATGTGAGCGGTGAGGACCAGCCCGCCGCATCACAAACGTCTTGGAGAGAACTCCAGATAATACGCTTAGAAGCCATACTCCTAGTGGAATGAGCCCTGACCACCAAATGGTTGGCCAGAAGACTCACAAGCAAGAAGAATAGTCTCGACTATCTATATGCTCAATAGGTTGGATTTTCTCGACAGAGAAGTCCGATGAACATAAGTGTCCAGTGCTCGCACTGGCACAAGAGGTTCAGCTTTTCCTGGTCCGAAAAATGGGGGAGGACAGAAACCTGCAGCACAATAGGCCTCGGAATAATGGTAGGCACCTTTGGAACATATCCATGTTTCGGGTAAGATTGCCTTGGCCATCCCGGTGCACTCAAGGCAGGTGGGGACCGAAAGGGCCTGAAGGTCTGACTCTTATAGGGACGAAATAGCTAGCAGAAAATAGTCTTAAAAGAAAGGAACTTCTCTGAGACCAAATCTAAGGGCTCGAAGGGAGCCCCAGATAGGCCTTCTAGAACTATTGCAAGGTCCCAAGCCAGCACCTTAGTGCAAGTTGCATGCCTCAGCCTCAAAGTGCCACGAAGGAAACGAGTGATCAGGGGGTCTCGACCCAAAAATGTACTACCCACCAGGGCGTGGAAAGCCGCAATGGCCGCCACACATATTATACCTTAAGCGTGGAAGGACATAGACCTGATACAAAGCGTTCTTGCAGAAACTCGAATACTGTGTTTACTGAACAGTTAACCGGATCCCACTGACGCTGGTAACACCAAGAAGTGAAAAACTCTCGAAATAGTGAATATAGTTTCCTCGTAGCGGGAGCTCTGGAGCTTAGAATGGTCTAAACAACCTCGGTTGAGAGACCACTCTCTATGAGTTGGGCCCCCTCAGAGGCCAAACCCACAGTTCCCAAATCCCCTGCCGGGGGTGCAATATTGCATCCCCTGCCTGAGACAGAAGGTCTCTCCTGATCGGGACCTCCAAGGGAGGTCCGTCGAGGAGAAAAATTAGGTCCGCAAACCAAATTCAGCTCGGCCAGGGTGGTGCTACTAAATAGGCTTATTCCATCCTGGCGGATTCACTCCAGAACTCCTGGGAGCAGAGCAACGGAGGGAAATGCGTACAGACGTAGCCTCGGCCACGTCTGCACCATAGCATCCAGCCCCGAGGGGACTGGTTGAGTGAGGGATAACCAGAGTGGACAGTGCGTCGTATGCTGAGACGAGAACAAATCCACTTCTGCCTGGCCGTAAAACTCCCATATTTGCTCCACCGCCTCGGGGTGGAGTCCCCTGGCCTCAGCCCCTGCCTCGACAGGGTGTCTGCTCCAATATTCTGGCCCCCCCTGGAATATACACTGCCCTCAGACAGCGTAATTTCTTGAGGGACCAAAATAAGAGGCCACCAACGTGTTGTCTGTGGGTCAAGAACCAGAGTTTCCTCCATATAACCAAGGCGCGGGGATACTGCCGCGTGATCTTGATCGTAAGGAGTGGGTTTCCCCTCAGGGAGAACCCTCTGGTCCTGAGCCACCTCTGTAAAGGTCTCACGTACAGCAGGTCAAAGGGTATCACATTGGACGCTGCTGCCCTGAGGCCTAACAGTCACTGTTCCAGAACAACACATGATGGCCCCTCAGGTCTGGGAGGAGATGTCTCAACGCATTGAAGACGACCATCATCTCTAGGCAATTCATGTGCCAAGAGAGATGATGACTCCTCCACAAGCCCTGAGCTGAGCGGCCTTCCAATACCGCTCCCCAGCCGGTGAGGGAAGCATCTGTCGAGATCACAACTCGATGGCAAAGAGCTCCCAACACCGGACCCTGGGTTAAGAACCAGTGTTTCCTCCATATAACCAAGGTGCGGAGACACCGCCGCGTGATCTTGATCATACGAAGTGGGTTTCCCCTCGGGGAGAACCCTCTGGTCCTGAGCCACCACTGTAAAGGTCTCATGTACAGCAGGCCAAAAGTTATCCCGTTGGACGCTGCTGTCACAAGACCCAACAGTCTCTCTAACTGTTTTACAGTGCGTGACTGGCCTAGCCTCAGCTCTTTTGTGGCTGTTAGGATAGCAGCTACACGAACGGGCGACAGAGTGGCCCGCATCGTCACTGAATCCCATACCACACCAAAGAAAGTGGTTCTCTGTACTGGAGAAAGCACACTCTTCTTGGCATTGAGCCTCAACCCCAACATCTGCATAGGAGCGAGAACGACACCTCGGTGCCGAACCGCTAACTGTTCTGATTCCGCTAGAATCAGCCAGTCATCTATGCAATTCAGAATGCATATGCACTGCAGCCTGGCGGGGGCAGAGCTGCGTCCACACGTTTCGTGAATGTGCGGGGTGATAGAGCTAGACCGAAAGGAAGTGCCTGATACTGGTGTTCTTTGCCCCAAAGAAACCCTCAGGAACCTCCTGTGCTGAGGGAGGATGGAGATATGGAAGTATGCGTCTTTTAGATCTATCGTGACAAACCAGTCCTCGGATCTGATTTGAGTCACGATCTGTTTGAGTGTCAGCATTTTGGAATTGAGTTCCAGCACCAAACACTCCAACAGACGAAGATCTAGTATGTGACGCAGCTCTCCATCCTTTTTTGGAACAATGAGATAACGACTGTAAAGACCCGACGCAATGTCGGGTGAGTACACCTGCTCTATAGCTTCCTTTGCTAACAGGGCCTTTACCTCTTGCTCCATTACCAGAGCCTGCTCGGAATGCACTAACGTGAGCAACACCCCGTTGTAGCCTGGAGGACGAGAACCAAATCTGCCTCTTACTACTAACTGCAGGACCCATAGAGATATATTTGGCAGTAGCTTCCGCGCTGCCAGAAAATCTACCAAGGGAACCAGCCCCTCGAGGCTGGCCTCTGGTGTAATAAAGACAGCCAGTTCGGGGACCTGAAGCATACTGGCAGGAACCACCCGAACTGACTGTTTTCGAACCCCCCTCAGAGGGCGCATTCCGACGCAATGTCGAGTTTACGCTGCGCCAGAAGCTCGCTGGAGACCGCTGCGCCCCGAAGCACCAAGGGTGGCGGGGTTGGCAGAACGGTCCCCTGAGGGCACCGAGATGGAAAGGGCACCGTATAATGAGGTGTACACCATTCCACCCCGGTTGGGGCTGCCCTCACCGGTCTGACGCCGGTGGCGCCAGACCTTTTCTTTTGAGCCGCAGCCTTCTCAGCGTGAAGAACGGTCCTCGGATCCGGCTTCTGCTTTGAAGGCTTTGGCTGCTGTGTTGTGTATGAGAAACTAGACGGCTGGAGCTGCTCACGCCCAGCAGCCCCAGGGGGTTGGACATAGCGAGGGAGAGATTATCTTGTATCTTTCTCTATGATTCCCATCAAATTGAGCCAGAGGTGTCTCTCAGTGACCACAAGGGCTGCCATCCCTGAGAGATAAATCTGTGGCCCGACGGAGTTCTCAAACCCCATCGGGCCAAACTCCCTCACTTCTGTCCAAATACCGCAGCAGGTCAGCCTGATATGCTTGTAGCACTGCTATGGTGTGCAAGCAGGCCCATGCTAGACCCACTGCCATATATGCTTTTCCCACTAGATTAAAAAATAGTTTTCTTTAATGGTTTAGTGAGAGAAGCCGACGCCTTCAGGTACGATACTGAACCGGGAGACAGATAGCTCGCAAGCGTCTGTTCTACCCGGGGTATTGCCCCATAGCCATACCCTCTTAACCCCCAAATATCTGAATATACATGAATGTGGGGGCTAAAAGACAAGAGGAGTAAGGCTTTTTCCATGATCTAGACAGCTCGCTGTGCAGATCGGGAAAAATGGAAGGCCCCGTGATGGAGGTGGAAAAATAGAGGGAAGGAAACTCGTTTAATTTATTTTATTTTTAGGATGAGTGCCCCCTTATTTCTGCTGGCCATAAATATTTAATTTATCTACAGCCTTAGTAAACACTTCCACCAGCTTATTATTTTTTATATATATTTTTTATATATATTCACTTTATTTTATATATAATATATAAACTATCATATATATATATAGGCTATATATATTTCTCATACGCTGGGGAAAGAGATGGCAAATTCACTTCCCCCATGATTGTGTCACTTTCAATGCCCAGCACATCTACCTCCTCGGAGGTAGAGCACTGAAGCATTGATTTCTCTCTCTCCCCGGGCGGAAGAGACCGCAGCGCGGGCTTCCGAGACCGGCGAGAGAGCACTGGATCCCTCGTGGAAAGGGAGGAGATAAGATCCGCGGACCCGTCTCCAACCCCGTAAAGAGATCCTATTCGCGATCCACAGGAATGCATTCTCCGCGCTGCCTCGGCAGACGCGGGACCTGTCACCCTGAGAATTGCGAGCCCGGCCACTTTCCTCGAAAAGTGACAGGCGGGAGCGGAGCATGCGAAGCGAAAGCTTCTCACAATGTTGGCAATCAGCCCCCTCGGAGGCTGATACCGCATGCTCTACTCCCAAACACATCACACAAAGCTCGTGTGTGTCCCTACTCGTTAAATAGCGCGAGCAGGGAGAACACAGAGTTGTGCAATTGTTTAGTTTCCATAAATATATATATATCAGACAGACAACAGTAAATATAACAGACAGTTTGACACAGATCGCTTGCTGAGGCAACAGAAGCTAATGCCGGTTTGCACCGGATGTGCTTTTATCATATCCTGGTCATGACGTCACCCGCCCGTGACGCTCATTCTTTCCATTGGACTAGTTGACATAGATGCTTCAGACGCAGTCACGCTGGGGGCGTTCCCATGGCGTCGATGGACGCATCGTTGAGTTCCCTTCGTAAGGGAACTAAAACTTCTCCACTTGATTCTGAAAAACTGTTTCATTTGAAACCTAAACTCAAATGAAATTAATCCAACTCGGATCAATTCAAAGAAAATATGAACAGTCCTACTATATTAAAAATGCTGGATGAATTTATGTCCACTGATTTCACTTTAGATATGAATGGAATACATTTAGCAACAAAAAACGCCTCGGTTACATATGTAACCCTCGTTCCCTGAGTAGGGAACGGAGACGTTACGTTGGATGACGACGAATGGGGGTTTCGCTTAGAACACCTATCGACTTCGAGTATTACAAAACGAGCCAATGGCGATGAAATGCCATGGGTCTGCGGAATTTGCATAGCGTAACTCCGCCCCACCTCGTGGGTATAAAAGGAGGCCGCTCGGCAACATGCAGATATGTCTTCGCTGAGGAGCCGAGACTGAACTCAGGCGTCTACCCAGCGGTACAGCGGAAGTGGCAGGGAGACGTAACGTCTCCGTTCCCTACTCAGGGAACGAGGGTTACATATGTAACCGAGACGTTCCCTTTCGTAGTCACTCCGAGTTACGTCGGATGACGACGAATGGGGGTCCCCGTGAAATCACGCCACCTTCACAGCTGTCTTCCAGTGCCCTGCGAAAGTCTGATCCCCCTGTCGTGATACTGGCACAGACGAAGGAGTCCTACTTAACACAGGAATACCAAGGTACACTGGGAAGCATATCTCAGAGGAGATATGCCGCAGCATGCCTACCCGTAGGGAGGACTTAAGATACACATATGGCCGGAGGGCTACATATGGAGGAACACTGGAGTGACCAGCCCGAGGGGTGGCAACTTTCAACTCCAGGAGGGCAAGATGGCTTGCCAAGGGAAAGACACATGCTCAAGGAGGCTTACAGTGGAAATACACATGTGGGGGTTACTCAGGGAGGAACCATGCACACGGAGGCACCTAGCCGACGCCCAGGCAATAGACACTGGCGCCAGCGTCAACAGTGCTGGAGGAACTCAGGGCTTCAAGAGGAAGGCTCACCTGAGGAATAATCGCACATATCCAGTCCGTGGAGTGGAATGGCGAGCAAGCGAAGACACCTGAGCGGGTCCAGTACTAGCTAACTGAAGCGAGTACACGAGAGGACACAGGCTCCACTCGGAGATTATAGAATCTGGCGAATGTGTTGGGTGTCGCCCAGCCTGCAGCTCTACAAATGTCTGCCAGCGAGGCGCCATGTGCTAGAGCCCAAGAGGAAGCCACACTCCGGGTGGAGTGGGCTGTCACACCAAGGGGGCACGGTCGGCCTTGCTGTTGGTAAGCCAAAGCAATGGCGTCCACTACCAGTGAGACAACCTCTGCTTTGAGAGAGCCTTTCCCTTCAGTCTCCCACCATAACAGACAAAGAGCTGGTCTGAGGTCCTGAAACACTGCGTTCTGTCTACGTAAGCGCGGAGAGCGCGTACTGGACAGAGCAGTGCCAAGGCTGGGTCTGCCTCCTCCCGGGGCAGCGCTTGCAGGTTCACCACCTGGTCCCGGAAGGGAGTGGTGGGAACCTTGGGCACATATCCAGGCCGGGGTCTCAGGATCACGTGAGAGTGACCGGGCCCGAATTCCAGGCACGCTTCGTCAACGGAGAATGCGTGCAGGTCCCCTACCCTCTTGATGGAGGCCAATGCAACCAGGAGCGCTGTCTTCATAGACAGGAACTTAAGCTCAACTGATTGCAGAGGCTCAAAGGGAGCCTTCTGCAGGGCATTTAAGACCACTGAGAGGTCCCAAGAGGGAACGAGAGGAGGGCGAGGAGGATTCAGTCTCCTCGCTCCTCTCAGGAACCTGACGATCAGGTCGTGCTTCCCCAGAGACTTACCTTGAACTGCTTCGTGATATGCGGCGATATCGGCCACATACACCTTCAGGGTGGAGGGAGACAGCCTTCGCTCCAACCCATCTTGCAGGAAGGAAGCACGACAGAGATCGAGCATCTCCTGGGGTCTTCTCGACGAGAAGAGCACCAGTTGACGAAGAGGTTCCACTTCAACGCATAGACATGTCTCGTGGACGATGCTCTAGCGGAAGTGATGGTAGCCGCCACCGCTGGTGGCAGGGTACTCAAACCTGCCTCGTCCCGTCCAGGAGCCACACGTGGAGCCTCCAGAGATCGGGTCGAGGGTGCCAAAGGGTGCCCCGTCTCTGAGAAAGGAGATCCTTCCTCAGAGGAATTGGCCAAGGAGGTGCTGTCGCGAGGAGTACCAGTTCGGAGAACCAGGTCCGGGTGGGCCAATACGGCGCAACCAGAATGAGCTGCTCCTCGTCCTCCTTGATCTTGCACAAGGTATGTGCGAGAAGGCTCACTTGGGGAAACGCATATTTGCGTAGGCCCCACGGCCAGCTGTGCGACAGTGCATCCGTGCCGAGAGAGCCCTCGGTCAGGGAATAGAACAGGGCGCAATGGGTCGAGTCGAGAGAGAAACAGATCTATCTGTGCGTCCCCGAACTGGTCCCAAATCAGCTGAACCGACTGGGGATGGAGTCTCCATTCGCCGGAGATGGCCGAAACCGTGACAGCTCGTCGGCTGCAAAGTTCCGATCTCCCGGAATGTAGATAGCACGAAGGGACCTCAGGTGCTTCTGACTCCATAAGAGGAGGTGGCGTGCGAGTTGCGACATACGGCGGGAGCGTAGACCACCCTGACGGTTGATGTACGCTACAGTCGCGGTATTGTCTGAACGGACAAGTACGTGTTGACCCCTGAGCAACGTGAGGAAACGGTGCAGGGCAAGGCGTACTGCCAGCAACTCGAGGCAATTGACAAGCAGAAGGCGCTGGGGTCCTGTCCAGGAGCCCGCGGCAGCATGTCCGTTGCACATGGCGCCTCAGCCCGTGGAAGAGGCATCTGTGGAGACAACAACATGCCTGGAAACTCGTTCTAGGGGAACACCGGCCCGTAGAAACTGAGGTTCCACCACGGGGTGAAGGTCTGACGACAGGTCGGAGTTACTGTAACTCGGAGCGTGCCATGATGCCATGCCCACCTCGGGACTCGATCGCGAAGCCATAGCTGAAGCGGTCTCATATGAAGCAATCCGAGCGGCGTTGCCGCAGCTGCAGATGCCATATGCCCCAGGAGCCTCTGAAACAATTTCAGTGGGACCGCACTCTTGTTTAATGGCTGAGTGGAGAAGCCGACCAAGTCCATGCCGAGAAAAGAGCTCCTCTGCACGGGGCAATGTTTACTCCTTTCCCAGTAGACCCGAAGGCCCAGCTAGGTGCCGGAGCACTGGGTCCCTGTATTCACAAACCTGGTCTCGGGAGTGAGCTTAAGACAGCCAGTCACCGAGATAGTTCAGGATGCGAACCCCGTGTTCCCATGGAGGAACAAGGGCTGCCTCAACAACCTTGTGAAGGTGCGAGGAGACAGGGCTAGCCCGAATGGGAGAACAGCGTACTGACATGCGCGCGCCCTGACAGCAGAACGTAGGTACGGTCTGAGTCGAAGGAGAACGGAGACATAAGAGTAGGCGTCCTTCAGGTCGATCGCTGCAAACCAATCCTGTGGCCGCACACATCCAGAAATACGTTTGGCCAGGAGCATCTTGAACGGCAGCCTGAGAAGGGAGCGGTTCAGATGCATAGGTCCAGGATTGGCCGTAACCCACCAGACTTCTCCGGGACAATGAGGTAGGGACTGTTAACCCGGACCTCATCTCGGCTGGAGGGACAGTCTCAATCGCACCCTTCGCCAGTAGGGAGCAACCTCCGCTCTCATGATAGGGGCATAGCCACCGACCAAAGTGGAGCGGACTCCCGTGAAGCCGGGAGGAGACCGTGCGAACTGAATCGCATAGCCGAGCCGATGGTTCGCACGACCCAGCGGAACAGATAGGGAGCTCTAGTGCAGGCTCCCAACTGTTCCAGCGGAGTGAAGAACCACAGACGTCCCCCCGGTGGTGCAGCGAAGCGGAAATGACCAGCCCAGACGAGGGCGGCATAGCGGCCCGGTGTGGGGGCAAGGTCATAACCGCACCCTGACAGAGGAGGCCAGGGAAGGACCAGCGTTCCACGGGGGCCTGCTCTGTCAGGGGTCTGGCGACAGAGGGGGACAGGGGCGAAACGGTCCGTGGACGGCACGCCGTGTCAACCACCTCTGGGGCAGAGGGGGAAGAGGAGAGCACGGCTTGTGGGCGGCGCTCTGTGTCGTCCGAGAACTCTGTATGCTCAGAGAGGAGAGAGTCAGTTCTTCCTGAATAAGGATTCTTCCCCAGCCCTCCACCGGGGAAAGGAGTGGCCCTGCTACCAACTCCTGGAAAGAACTGAGTATCATCTCTGAGCAGCCCATCTCAAAAGTGCCGCTTAACCCGGCGTTTAGCGGGGTGCGGGGCTGGAGAGGGCTGTGGCATCCCCCTACGGTCTTCCAGAGCCAGGCCCGGGTGAACGGGCGGGGTTGGAACCGTGGGAGGGAGCCTTCGGCGGTGGGCAGACTGAGGGATCTGAGCGGACGGCGGGGCCGTCGGGCAGAATAACCTCAATCTGCTCACGGGCGGTTGAGAACTGTTGGGCAGAAGCACTCAACCGCACCGCCGAAGAGGCCGACCTGGGAGATGGGGGTGTCGAGCAGACGGGTCCGCCCGACATCTTGCACATCAGACCGATCAGCCCCAAACTGGTGAACATCACCTGACTCCGAGAGCGTACGGCCACTTTCGTCGCTCGGAGAGCAAGGTCAGTGGCGGCGCGCAGCTCACTGAAGAGCCTCGGGTCAGTCCCGCCCTCCTGCATGTCCATGAGCGTCTGGGTCAGGTAGACCAGCAGAACGGTCATGGGATGCAGTGAAGCAGCTGCCTGTCCTGTGGCACTATAGGATTTCGCCACAGATTACTGTGACGAAAAGAACTACAGGCTTGGACGGGTGCTTAGGATTGCGCCGGGAAGCACTCTGAGGACACAGTAGCATGGCAACAGAACGTTCAACCGGGGGAACCCCAGTGTACCCATGGGCAGCGGCCCCTGAGGGGAGGAAAGGCGGATGAGACCAACGAGAGAACCCGTGAACTCATCATGCACGTCCGGGAGGAAAGATATTGGGGTTTGCCGTGGACGCGTCGGCGGCCTCACCCAAAAACCAATCGTCCCGGGAAAGCATGGCCATCATCTCCGGATCAGACTCAGGCACAGCCGTATGCACACCAAAGGGTGGCAGCTGTGAAGAGTCGTCATTTCCAGAAGAATCAAGCCCACCTAGTGATGCTGCTACAGACACAGCATCATCCTCTGTAGCTTCAAATGAAAACACACGGGCCACCCGAGGGTAGACTCGTGGAATCATCAGTTCGCTAGCGGGCACCGTCATTAAAGAAGGGGGGCTGGGGCGTGGACACAGAGTCGGCGCCTTGTTCCAGACCAACACCCTCAGGTCACCCTGTCCACCAGCCGAAGATCGGGTAGTGGATGAGGGGACTCTCACTCTTGCGAGTTCACCAAGTCTCGACCTATATATGACGCGATGATCACGTTCCCAGAGAGAACATTCGTGCCCATCAGAGTCCGATACCAGTCCGCTGCAACCAGAAATGCACGGGCGAGCCGTCTTTAAAAAGACGTGCCGCGTGCGAGCTCTTTTATGAGAGGAGAAAAAAACTCCGCGATGTTGAAGCGCACAGGGAGACACACACACACTGGCAGATCACTGCACAGATCAGCAGGCACTGTGAGCTCGCTGCAGATCGCCGTCACACCAACACCGGAGAGAGAAGCTCGTCTCATAGAGCGAAGTCAGAGATGATTGTGGAGTGAAGAAATATTCTTGGCTCCGAAGCGAAAACATATCTGCATGTTGCCGAGCGTCCTCCTTTTATACCCACGAGGTGGGGCGGAGTTACGCTATGCAAATTCCGCAGACCCATGGCATTTCATCGCCATTGGCTCGTTTTGTAATACTCGAAGTCGAAAGGTGTTCTAAGCGAAACCCCCATTCGTCGTCATCCGACGTAACTCGGAGTGACTACGAAAGGGAACTTAAATTATATATTCAAAACATTGATAACTCTATCTAACATTAAACCGCAAAGCAAACATAACACAAAACAACAGAGAATGAGAAAGGATGTCTGGTTCGATGATGAATGTGCAGGTCTCAGAAAAGAGCTGAGGAGACTTTCCAACAAAAAGCACAAAGACCCGTCCAGCCAAACATTACGGCTTTCTTATTCAGACTGTCTGCAAAATTACAAAAGACTTTTGTGGAACAAAATAGAAAAATATTTTAAAGCCAAAATTGATGAAATTGATGATTCGGTAGATCAAAACACTTTCTGGAACCTATATAAAAAACTAGAAAAACCCAAATTAGAGATGTCACTCCAGAATGGCACAATTTGGAAATCTTTGAAAATTTGTATCGAAAAATTGCACCAGCAGACCTTAACCAACCGCAGAGTAAAATACAGAAAACATTAGAAGACTTGGAGAAAACAATTAAAAATTATCAAAATCCATTAGATAAATCTATAACAATATCTGAAATATTAGAACACATTAAAAATATTAAACTAAAGAAAGCATGTGGACAAGATCTCATTAGTAATGAAATGCTTAAACTCAGCAGTCCCAGCATGATTAAAACTCTAGCTAGATTATTTAATCTGGTGTTCTGGTCCGGAAGCTTCCCCGAGATCTGGTCTGAAGGACTCATCACCCCCATATTTAAGAAAGGTGATCGATTCGACCCCAATAGTTATCGCGGCATAAGTGTGGGCAGTGCTTTAGGAAAACTGTTCTGCAGGATCATAAACACACGCATTGTCTCACACATTTCATCACACAACATTTTAAATAAAGCAGAAATTGGCTTTTTACCAAAACACAGCACATCTGACCACATCTATTCTCTACACACTCTCATCAACAAAAACATTAAGGACAAACAAAGGAAAATATTTGCATGTTTTGTAGACTTTAAAAAAGCATTCGACTCAATTTGGCATGATGGTCTACTGTACAAAATCCTACAAATTGGCATCGGCGGAAAAACATTTGATATTATAAAATCTCTATACAGCAACAGCATTAGTGCGGTGAAAATCAGCGACCACAGAAGCGCGTTCTTCCAGCAGGGCCGTGGAGTGAGGCAGGGCTGCAGTCTGAGCCCGACTCTATTCAACATCTACATCAATGATCTGGCATCAGCGCTGGAGAGCTCTACTGTCCCTGGCCTCACTCTACAGCACACACAGGTCAGGGGTCAAGGGTCAGAGGTCAGATGTCTGCTGTACGCGGATGATCTGGTCCTGCTGTCCCGCACACCTGAGGGCCTACAGTAGAGCCTGTCCCTGCTGGAACAGTACTGTCACGACTGGGCCCTGACCGTCAATCTGGACAAAACCAGAGTCATGGTGTTCCAGAAGAAGGCCAGATCTCAGGAACACAAACACCAGTTCCTGTATAAAGGCCAGGTCCTGCAGCACAGCACTAGCTATAGCTATCTGGGCATCGACATCAGCGCTTCGGGACGCTTCGGTCTGGCTGTCAAAACACTGAGTGAAAAGGCTCGGAGGGCTTTTTATGCTATAAAAGCACGATGTGGCCACTTAAAATTACCCATTAAAACCTGGATAAAATTATATAATTCAATAATAAAACCAATTCTTTTATATGGATGTGAAATTTGGGGACCAGTACTAAATGTAAAAAATTGGGATAAAACACCAGTAGAAAAATTACAATTGGAAATTGCCAAAAATATTTTAGGGGTTCATAGAAACACATCCACTGCCGCCTGCAGGGCTGAGCTATGCTTGTACCCACTGAACATCGAGATCCAGAAGAGATTTGTTCAGTTCTGCCATCACCTCCATCAGTCTGATCCAGAGTCAGTCCAATATAAAGCCCTCCTCGCCAATGAAACATCAGCAGAAGCTCCTCCTCTACACACACTCGCTCTTCAACTCCTCCATCAGACTACACCCCCCGCTGACCACAGCTACAGCCCCAAAACTATTGTTAAAGAAATACACACACATCTAAAAGACACCCATGATGAGTCACTAAAAGCACATTTTGACCTCCAAAATAAACTCCAATGCTACTCGACCCTCAATAGAACCACTAAACTGGACAGTTATCTATGTATTAAACATTTTAAAGAAAGACAAATCCTCTCCAAATACAGATTAAGTGACCATGATCTAGAGATAGAGCGAGGAAGACATAGACAAACATGGAGAGAGAGAGCAGAGGATCTGTAGACACTGTGATCTACAGCACATACAGGATGAGAAACACTTTCTCCACTTCTGTTCAAAATACACCAATATAAGAGAAACTTTTCTGCCCAAATTTGAAACCTTGATTCCGTCATTCTTTGAACTGTGTGACATTGAAAAAATGTCCTTCTTACTTGGAGAGGATGATAGTACAGCTGCACTAGCGGCTAAATATGTGCTAGCTATTCATAACGCCAGAGACAGCTAATTCTCTGGAGTGACCCACTGTTTTTCTCTATTTATTCATCTATTAAGATAGATTATTTTTATTTATCTATCTATTTACAATGTTACATGTTTTATTTGTTTGTTTGTATATATAATATCTTGATGCTTTGGCAACATTGTGTTACACAGTCATGCTAATAAAGCTAATTTGAAATTGAAATTGAAATTGCACTGTACACTGCAGAACACCGGCGTAGAGGGACATGGAGGGAAAAAAGTAGAAGGTTGAAAAAGAAGACATTTTTTGAATCACGACCGACGAACGGCCAACAGACGACATAGTTTGGTGAGTCTGGAGTTAACATTACGATTTAAGCTTCAATATTTGAGCTTACATTTGAAATACATTTATTTAAGTAACTGATTTTTTTAATGTCGAACGTTAACTAGTTTAACATTACATGTTACAGTTGTAGCTAAGATTAGCTAACGTTAAATTAAGTTAGCTCACAGTCACTTTCATGTTATATTACCCAAACTGGTTCATTTTTAGCAAGATTAGTTAAGTTAACGTTAATTATCCTTATTTTTAATAATATTTATATGATAATAACACAAGTGTAACGTTGGATGAGTGTACAGGCCTTGTCTTAGATTATAACATATCCGGTAACGTTAGCATTGGCAGAAGGCAAAGATAACATGGCAAAGTTAACATTTTTTCAATGTCTGCATAAATATTTTGTCTCCACCATTTGCATGTCAATATTACAGAACGTCCTGGTTGCGTATGCAACCCACCGTTCCCTGAAGGAGGGAACGGAGGACGTAGTCGACTGTCGACTGAAATGGGATCTCGCTAGAGAGCCTATTCTCTTCGAGTACTATTGAACGAGCCAATGTAATTGGCGTGCGTGATTCGCATCACATACTCCGCCCCCGCGGCGCGGGTATAAATACGGAAGTGGATGCACGCACTTTTTGTTTTTTCGCTGAGGAGCCGAGAGTAACCCGGGGTCAAGCGGTGGTCCAGCGGTAGTGGCAAGGGGACTACGTCCTCCGTTCCCTCCTTCAGGGAACGGTGGGTTGCATACGCAACCAGGACGTTCCCTTTCAGTCGATAACGTCAGATATAGTTGACGGTCGACTGATATTGGACCACCCTTTGAACACGCCACTAACGCTGCCACGTTCCAGTGCCTAAACCAAAGCCTCCTGATGCCCCCGCAAATTTAAGGCGGGGAAGGACAGGGCTTAGGCCAGGGAAGTCACTGCTGTTCCTACAGGACCACTGGGAAAGCGTTCCCCGTACATTGGAAGGAAGGGACGCTGCGGAAGCCACATCCAACCCAGAGGGAGGTAACATGGAGAATACACATATGAACTGGGCGGAAACCGGGCAGTCTAACATATGGAATGTCACTGGGGTGGCTCCAGTCTAAGACGGGGGAGACACACCGGACAGTGACGGCAGAGAGACTCTGCCGAGGGAAGACACGGGCTCACCGCAGGGAGCCGTATCGTGGAAGAATACACATATGGGGTCGCCGTAGGGACCACAACATATGGACCCAGCCTAACACAGGTTCCACACTGCTTACGAGTGGTAGGCCTAACACCAGACGTTTCACACGTCCGACGTCGGAGGGGTGTGGAGGAACTCAACAGGGTTCCATTTTAAGGGAACTCAACTGGAGTAGAAAGGCGCACGTATCCAGTCCATAGGAGGGGAATGGCGCAGCAAGCCGACACTTGAACCGGGCTCACGGTGAAACTGGCTTCATGAGAAGGGAGCCCAGGGGAAGCAGCGGTTCAACTAGGTGTCGTCCAGCCCCCAACTCTAGAATCTGTTTAGCAAAGCATATCGTCAACGCCCAGGCGGAGCACTTTACACTCATCATAGAGGAGCTCAACACCTAAGTGAACATGTTGCATCTCGGATTTTAACCGAAATGAAGGCAAGCACTAAGTGCAACTTTGCATGGAAACAGCCTTCACTCTCTGCTGAGTTCCAACAGATATTTGTAGAGCTGGTCTGAGGTCTATGGCTTGCATTCTGTACACGTCCAAGCGAACGGACAGAGAAGCCAGGGCTGGATCTGCCTCCTCCAGGGCAGCGCTTGCAGGCTCACCACCTGCTCCTATTACGGGAGAGGTAGGAACCTTGGGCACAATCCGAGCCGGGGTCTCAGCTTGTGAGAGTTAGCCGGCCCAGACTCCAGGCACAATACGTTGACCGAAAAGCGAGCAAGTCCCTACCCTCTAGTAGAGACCAAGCGAGCAGGAGAACTGATATAACAGAATTTTTAACTCACTGCCTGCAGTGGCTCAGGGGCGGTCTCTGCAGTGCAGTCGCACCAGGGACAAGGCCCAAGAGGATAAAGAGGGACGCAAGGATTTACAAGACCTTGCTCCTCAGGAACCTGACGATCAGAACGAGCTTCTGCACACTTCTGCAACACGATGAGCGTCGTTTAAACACCGAGGCAACATCATTTTGAGGGTGAAGGAAAACAGCCTACTCCAACCCATTTTGCAGGAAAGAGAGCACTGAAGTGATCGAAAGCTTTCAGGATCTCCTCTGGAGAGAAGACGCACTCAACGACTAGGTTCCACTTCTAAAGGCGTAAGCACGCTAAACATTTCTAGGGGGTGCTCGCAGAAGTGATGGTAACTATCACATGTTCCTGTGATAGCCACCTGAACCTCCGCGTTCAGATGTAAGACCGCCCGGAATCTCCGGGGGAAGAACGCGGGTGCCATCGTGCCCCGTCCCTGAAAGAGTTTTCAGGGGAAGTCAGGAAGGCTGTCGATGGGAACCAGGTCTAGTTGGGCCAATAAGGGGCAACTATGAAGACCTGTTCCTCTCCTGACTTGGCACGTAGGTGCAAGCGACGGGCGCAAAAAGACAGGAGCATTGCTCAACACAACATGTGAAGATCACTGGGCTTCAGGAGAATTTTCTGCTCAGCACTTGAGTGTGATAAGTTCACTGAGCTTCAGGAGCATTCCTGCTCAACACCTGAGTGTGATAAACTCACTGAGGTTCAGGAGCATTTCTGCTCAACACTTGAGTGCGAAGAACTTCACTGAGCACCAGGAGCATTTCTGCTCAGCACTGTGTGTGATGAATTCACTGAGCTACAGGAGCATTTCTGCTCAACACCTGAGTGTGATGAACTCACTGAGCTAGAGGAGCATTGCTGCTCAACATGAAGTGTGATGAATTCACTGACTTGTGCAGGCGCAAGGCGACCATGAGTCGCAGTCGCCTTTAGAAGGCTCACTGGGGTTAAACGCATTTCTGCGGGCCCCTGGGGCAGCTGAGAGCCAGTGTTTGTCCAAGGGTAGTCCGCTCGGTTTGTACAAACAGTGGCAGGAAGACGAAACCGGAGGGGCAACTGAGCTGCCCCGGAATGGTCATGACCCAGCTAGACCCAGGGGATGGAGTTTCCACTTGCCCTGGCTATAACTGTCGTGAGGCTCGATGGCGGCACGATTGAATAGAGCGGGAAGGGTGGAACAAAGCGTCCTCAGAAGCTTCTGACTCCAAGGAGGAGGTGACGGGTGAGTTGTGACATGCAAGGGAAGCTTGCGCAACGGTCGCAATGTCTAACAACTCGAGGCACGAATGCCCGTGTAGTCGAGGGTCGCCCAGGCCCCCGTTAAAACACACCCTGTGTACATGGCCCCTCTGTTGAAGAGGGTTTGGCAGCAGACCGGGATGAACTATAGTCACACAGGGTGAGCTGCTCTGCCACGGTCACCTCGGGACTCGATCGTGAAGCTAGCGCTGAAGTGGTCACATATGGAGGAAGCCTATCGCTGCAACTACCATATACCACAGGAGCCTCTGAAAGTTCTTTCAGTGGGACCCTTTCTCACTTCAAGCACCAGCTGAACACATTCTCATTGGAGAGACGTGTTAGACCGAGTCCATCTCCAAAACTGAAAAAGAGATACTCAGCCCATGGACGAGATTAATCTCTTCCAGTTGACCTGAAGACCCAACGGGCTCTGGAGCACTCGAAGGGAAGGACACTGTACTGATACTCCACCCTTACACGCAACCCACAGGATGGCCTGCGGTGCGGAAGGTAGAGATCTGTTTTTAAGCACATGTCTTTCAGGTCGGAGCTGCAGACCAATCTTGGGCCAAGATGGTCACGACCCACCACCTAGTAGCACGAAGAACGAGTTTACAACTGGCCTTCGTACCGGCTGGAGGAGCGGCTATATCAAATCCTTCGCCAGCAGGATAAGATAAGCACGCACAAGTCAGGAGCAATGCTCAACACTCGGTGTGATGAATATCACTGAATTTTCAGGAGCACGTCTACTCAACACCTAATGTGATGATTATCACTGACTTGAGCGGAGTAGCCGAGCCTGAGGTGGGGCAGCAAAGTAGAGAGAGTGGTGTGAGGTGTGCTGTGCAACACTTACCTGTCTCCACTAGCGGCAGGGGTCGCGTGAGAAGGCGGATGACCGGGTCCTCGAACGCACCAAGCTGCCTGCTGGCGACCAAGGGGGAGCTGAGGGGTGTAAGGCTATACAGGGTCACACCCGCCAGACTGGCCCTCTTGGGACCCAGAAACAGATGAAATTGCTCTTTCTTTGAAGTGTGGGTACCGCTTGCTCCGCTTTTCTTTTTTTTTTTTCTTTTAGGGAGCCAGCGGCGGAACAGACACACACACAAACAAAGGCTCCACCCGGCCCTCACCCGGGGGGAGGGAGTGATCGTGCCACTCCAAGAGCATCTCATCCATTCCTGGGCGGCCCGCTACACAAAGCTTCCACTGTCGCTTGCCATCTGGCTTGGCAGCGCCTGGAGCGGGCTGGGCGTCTCTACTGCGGCCGGCTCCATGCTGAGGCCTGGGTGGAGGCTGCTGCGGAGGGCCAGCAGGAGCGGCGGCCGGGGAACGCCCACGGCGACGAGCAGGCGGAGGAGCTGCCACCGGCGGCGATTGGAGGCAGCAGCTGGCCACCGGGGCAGGATGTGCCGGATGACCTCCGTCTGCGCTTGAGCGGCAGAGAACTGTTGGATGCAGTTCTCCACCACGTCGCCGACCAGCCCAACCTGGGAAATTGGGGAGACCAGGAACCGAACCTTGTCCGCATCCGCCATACCAACCAGGCTGAGCCAACGAAGGCGCTACTGGACCACCAAGATGGACATCGCCAGACCGATCACGCACTCTACGACACTCATGCCCCGGAGGGTGAGGTCGGATGCAGTGCGGTGCTCACCTATGAGCGCACGGTCTGGATTACCCTCGTGCATGCCATGGGTGACCTAGCCTGCAGTAACGCCATGGCACGCAAGAGGAAGCGGCTTGCCCACAGGCTTTGTAAGCTCTGCCCGTCGGAACGGACGAAAACTCACAGGCCTTAGGGGGGAGACGAGGATCCCCCCAAAAGGCAGCAGCCGCCGGACACAGGTGCACCTGTGTCGACAGACCGCTCCAATGGAGGGACACCTCGCAACCCTTCACCGTTCCTCCATCAAGGGTAATGAGGGGGAAAAGCTATTCAGGCAGTTTCTGGCAGAGAAAGATGCTGTTCACCACCTGATAAGCTCTCCATGCATTTCGGGAAAGTAAGGCACTGGGGCGGCGAGCTGAGAACCAGCGCGGCCCGCCCCAAGATACCAAACTCCAGATTCCAACCGAGACTGAACGGGACACTGTGGAGGTTCCACTCGAGCCCGGCACCCTCGGTGGCCCGTTTCCGCATAGCTGATAATTCTGGATCCGGCTCGGGCAACATTGAACTCCCGGAGGGAGACAATGCAGCCGAGTCATCATCTCTAGAAGTCAGCTCACCCTCCGATGCTGCAATCGGCGTCCTGTCCTCCAGGGGAGTCCCGAGTGAAACCGCTGGCCCACCCATTACAGATGGACCAGCAGACAACACAGGAGGCTCCAGTGGTTGCAGTGGAAGGGAGGAGTGAGGAGCCCACAGGGAATGGTTACCGGGCGGGACATCCAACACTATCCTCCGGTCACCCATCCCACACAGCACCCGAGGGTGGGGCATTGTAATGGGGACTCGCTCTCCGCGAACGAAGGCGAGTCTCGCCCTCAACACTGCGACAGTCATGTTCCCACAGTGAAAACATGAGCTGTCCACAAAAGCTGTCTCAGCGTGCTGTAAGCCCAAACACGTGACACAACAGTTGTGACCATCAGATAGAGACAGGGAACGACCGCACCCAGAAACGCACGGGCGGAATGACATCTTGAAAAAGACGCAAACGCACCCGTGTTGCTCTTTCAGAAAAAAGGACCGTCACCAGTGCCGGAGCACACAGGGGAATGACCGCGGCAACACTGAACAGAGAACTGCAACAGTGAAGCACTCACTTTTCCGCCCTCTAACCAGCCATCAACACACACAAACATTTAGAAATTTGTTGCTGTTAAAACAGCAGTTGAGAGCTCAAAGCTCGCGATTACCGCTGCACTCGCGCTGTAGAACACCAGCACTGGGAGAGTCTTCCTGAAGAACACCGACACACTCGCTCGTTGTAGACAACAGCACTCTCAGAGACATCAAACGATCGGCTCCGAAGCGAAAGGCAACTAGTGCGTGCATCCACTTTCGTATTTATACCCGCGCCGCGAGGGCGGAGTGTGTGATGCGAATCGTTCAATAGTACTCGAAGAGGATAGGCTCTCTAGCGAGATCCCATTTCAGTCGACCGTCGACTAGGTCTGACGTTATCGACTGAAACGGAACCTTTGTTTTTGATTCTAAGGTTTTTAAACCAGTAAATAGAATGATTATTAATATGTTTACTAAATTTGGTTGCACAGCCTTTGGTCAAAATATTCATGTTCAAGAACATCTTGTAGTCAGTAAGTTAACGTTAATGTGCTTTCTGTATTTCTCTAACGTTACTGTCTGTTAATAGGAAACACCGGACCCACCGGACCCTTTCTGGTTGGTTGTAGGCTATAGAGGCACCTGTCAGGTAGGACTGGGCTAACGTTATATGAAATAAATTAATATCACAATAATCATAAAGACATAGCCTATCACATTATCTGCTCACCTCTATTAAATCACTTAACCTATCAATAACCTAATCTGCAATTTTCAGATTATATTCCTTTGGATATTTCAGATCAAATTTAGAAAGAAATGTGTTTAATATGTGCTTGATATTATTAATTAAGACAACAGAATTGTGTATTACAATATATTCAAAATGGGTCTTAAATTTCATTTTGAGTGGCAATAAAGTCTTAAATATAACTTGCCTAACCCTGCAGATACCTAATAGTAGAAGTGTTTTTTGTCAGAATACTGATGTTAAATGTTAGCTTAATAACAGTTCCCTTTCAAGGGAACTTCGAGCTGCGTCAAACGCTGTGGGAACGCCCCTGCGTTGTGCGTCATGAAGCACGTATGGAATCAGCCCAATGGAGAGATGAAACGTCATAGGCGGGTGACGTCATCGACCAGGAAACTATAAAGCACCCCAAAAACACAAGCGCATTAGCTTCTGTGCTTTCAGTCGCGCTACATGTGAATCTGTCCCTGTGTGATATTGTCTGTCTTACATACCCTGCACCACACAAACAATTTATCCCTATATATATATATATTGAGAGATTATGGCGGACGAACAGCAGTTTAGAAAGTGTGTTCCTCCCTGCTCGCGTTATTTAACGAGCGGGGATACACATGATCTTTGTGTTGTTTGTTTGGGAGTTCAGCATGCCCAGTTTGCTCTCGAGGGAGCAGACTGTGAGCATTGCGAGCGTTTGCCGTTAAGGACGCTCCGCTCCCGCCGGTCGCTCTTTGAGGAGAGCGGTTCGGTGCGCGCTCCCCGCGGTTCGGGTCCCGCTTCTGCCGAGGCAGAGCGGCGGCGCTTATCGTGGGGATCGCAGATGGATCTCACAGCGGGGTTTGAGACGGGCTCTGCCTTATCTCTCCCTTCACCTGTGAGATCCAGTGCCTCAGTCCCGGGTTCGGAAGCACGCGCTGCGGTTTCTTCCGCTCGGGCTGAGGCACCAATGCTATCCAGTTCTGAGGAACTTGATGTTGTTAGTGTTGAGGGAGATGTGGAGGATTCGCCACCCCACACTCCTGAGAGTGATGAGCTTATGGAGGTGTTAACAAGAGCTGTTGAAAAACTTAATATTGAATGGCCAGTGACTAGACAGGAGTCTGTTTCTAAATCAAAGTTGGATGAGAGATTTTTGCCGTCACGTGTGCAGCCTCCACGCCGGTGCCTGCCGTTTTTCCATGATCTCCACACCGAGGTGTCGAAATCATGGAGAAAACCGGTGTCATATAGAGTGTTTAGTCCCCAGACTTCAACATACGCTAATATTATGGGAGCCAAGGCTCATGGTTATGGTGCGTTGCCTCGTGTGGAAGAGACGCTTGCGAGCCATCTCTCCCCCGAAGCAGCATCATCTTTTAAGGCACCGGCATTACCCACCAAGCCTTTAAGAAACACTTCGGCTTTGGTGGGTAAAGCATATTCGGCAGCAGGTCAGGCTGCGTCATGTCTGCATACTATGTCAATCTTGCAGGCATACCAGGCTGATCTGCTAAGGGACATGAGTGAGAGTGAGGAGGTCAGTACTGACGTAGTTCGCGAACTGCGTCAGGCTGCTGATTTATCCCTGCGTGCCACCAGAGAATCGGCCAAATTAATGGGTCGTTCTATGGCAGCTCTGGTGGCCGCAGAAAGACATTTGTGGTTAAATCAGACTAATATTAAAGAGAGAGAAAAAGCTTTTCTTTTAGATGCTCCTCTTTCTCCCATGGGGTTGTTTGGTGATGCTGTGAATTCAGTTATCGATAAATTCCAAGAAGAAAAGAAACAAACTGCAGCTTTTAAAAAGTTTCTTCCCCTTAAAGTTCATGTCCCTGGGGCTGCTGGGCGGGAGCAGCCCCGGCCGTCTTCGAGCTCATCACATAGAGCGCAGCAGAGGCAGAGTGTCGCGTCTCGTGCTCCCCCTGCTGGACAGTGGGCTCAGCCGCGACACTCTCAGCCGAAGCCTTCTCCCAGTAGAACTGATCTGAGGACAGTTATATTGGCTAAGAAGGCTTCGGCTAAGAAGAAGTCCTGACGCCAAGCCGTTCAGGATGCTGAGGGTGGTCCCCACCGAGGCGGAAAGGTGTTCACCTCTTTTTACGGTGCCCATTCCTCCTCGGTGCCCTCAGGGGCTCGTTCTGCCAACCCCGCCTTTATGCCGGGGCACAGACGATCCCAGCGAGCGCTTTCCCGAGGGACGCTCGCTCCCTCTGAGGAGGGTCTCAGAGCGGTCAGACCAGTTGTTCCCTGCCGGTGCGCCGTTACAGGGCGCTGCGTCTGCTGCTCAAGTTACACCAGAGGCCAGTCTCGAGAGGCTGGTACCCTTAGTAGAATTTCTGGCAGAGTGGAAAAGCCTTCCAAAAATATCTCATTGGGTCCTGCAGACAGTAGAAAAGGGTTATGCTATCCAGTTCAGGTGTCGTCCACCAAAATTCAGAGGGGTTCTGCACACAGTGGTGGGCCCCGAGCAGGCTCTGGTATTGGAACAAGAGGTGAAAACGCTCCTTCAAAAAGAGGCTATAGAACGGGTTCCTCCTCCCAGTTTGGAGTCAGGTTATTACAGCCGATATTTCATCGTTCCAAAGAAGGATGGGGGGTTGCGTCCAATTTTAGACCTGCGCATATTGAATCGCTCGGTAGGGAAGCTAAAATTCAAGATGCTCACTATCAAGCAGATCGTGTCTCAAATCAGGTCCGAGGACTGGTTTGTCACGATAGATCTGAAGGACGCATACTTCCATGTGTCCATCCTTCCACAACACAGGAAGTTCCTGAGGTTCGCCTTCGGGGGCGAGGCGTACCAGTACAGGGTTCTTCCGTTTGGCCTAGCTTTATCTCCCCGCACTTTCACGAAATGCATGGATGCAGCACTAGTGCCTCTGAGGCTTCAGGGCATTCGTATTCTCAATTACATCGACGATTGGTTGATTTTAGCTCAGACCGAGCAGATGGCGGTTCGGCATCGAGATGTCGTCCTCGCTCATATCAGAAAGTTGGGGTTGAGGCTGAACGCAAAGAAAAGTGTATTATCTCCTTCCCAGAAGACCACTTTTCTGGGTGTCGTTTGGGATTCGGTATCGATGCGGGCGCGACTCTCTCCGACCCGCATCGCTTCGATTCTCTCAGCTGTGAAACAAGTGAAGCTAGGCCAGCTACTCACTGTCAAGCAGTTTCAGAGACTGTTGGGTCTGATGGCAGCAGCGTCCAACGTTATACCTTGCGGCCTGTTGTACATGAGACCGCTACAGTGGTGGCTCAGGACCAAGGGATTCTCCCCGAGGGGAAATCCGCTCCGCACGTTCAAAGTCACGCGGCGCTGCCTTCGTGCTCTGGTCATGTGGAGAGAAACTTGGTTCCTATCCAAAGGTCCTGTGCTGGGGGCTCTTTGTCGTCGCATAACGCTAACGACGGATGCTTCCCTCACAGGGTGGGGGGCGGTCATGAGTGGTCGCCCAGCCCAAGGTCTGTGGCAGGATCATCATCTTTCGTGGCACATAAATTGTCTAGAGATGTTGGCTGTGTTTCAGGCTCTGAAACACTTCCTAACAGACCTGAGAGGCCATCATGTGTTAGTTCAATCAGACAACACGTCGGTGGTCTCTTATATAAATCATCAGGGGGGCCTGCGGTCTCGCCGGCTTTACAAGTTGGCCCGTCAGATCCTCCTGTGGTCCCAAGGGAAGCTACTATCTCTGAGAGCAATGTATCTCCCTGGGTATTTGAATGTGGTAGCAGACTCCCTGTCGAGGCAGGGGCCGAGGCCAGGGGAATGGAGACTCCACCCCGAGGTGGTGGAGCTCCTTTGGTTGAGTTTCGGTCGCGCCGAGGTGGACCTATTCGCTTCCAAGGAGACCACTCATTGTCATCGGTGGTTCTCCATCACTCTTCCAGCCCCCCTGGGGTTGGATGCTATGGTGCAGCCGTGGCCGAGGTCACGTCTGTACGCCTTTCCCCCGATTGCTCTGTTACCAGGAGTTCTGGAGAGGGTCCGCCGGGACGGGGTCAGTCTACTACTAGTAGCCCCGTTCTGGCCGGCCCGAGTATGGTTTGCGGACCTGATTTCTCTCCTGGACGGTTCTCCTTTGGAGCTCCCGGTCAGGAGGGATCTACTCTCCCAGGCGGGGGGCACGATACTTCACCCCCGCCCAGAATTGTGGAAACTGTGGGCTTGGCCTCTGAGGGGGCCCAGCTCATAGACTCCGGTCTCTCAACCGAGGTTGTTGAGACCATTCTTAACTCCAGAGCTCCATCCACGAGGAAGCTTTATGCCTTGAAGTGGAAACTTTTCACTTCTTGGTGTGGAGAACACCTGCAGGACCCAGTTAACTGCCCAGTGGGTGCAGTGCTGGAATTCCTGCAGGAGCGCTTCTCCACAGGGTTATCCCCCTCCATACTAAAGGTGTATGTGGCGGCACTAGCTGCTTACCACGTCCCTTTCAGTGGAGTTTCTCTTGGGAGACACCCGCTTATAACTCGTTTCCTCCGTGGCACTTTGAGGCTGAGGCCAGCAGTTCGTACGAGGGTGCCGACTTGGGATCTGGCCATTGTATTAGAAGGTCTTTCCCTAGCTCCTTTTGAACCTATCGAAGAAGTTCCCGAGAAGTTTCTCACTTTTAAGACTATCTTTTTGCTTGCTATCTCTTCACTAAAAAGAATCGGAGATTTGCAGGCTCTGTCGGTTTCACCCTCGTGCCTGGAATTTGCACCTGGCATGGTTAAAGCTTTTCTGCATCCTAGACCAGGTTACGTTCCTAAGGTTCCTACTAATATTGTTAGACCTACGGTTCTGCAGGCTTTCTGTCCTCCTCCATTTATGTCATCGGACCAGGAGAAACTTAATTCACTCTGCCCTGTTAGGGCATTAGACGCTTATGTCCACAGAGCTGCCCTGTGGAGGAAATCAGAACAACTTTTTGTATGTTTCGGGCCACCCAGGAAAGGGTGTCCGGCGTCTAAACAGAGAATGAGCAAGTGGGTGGTTGAGGCTATCTCACTTGCTTATGAGTCGGCTGGCCAGCCTTCACCTTTGGTTGTCCGAGCTCACTCTACCAGGAGTATGGCTGCTTCTAAAGCTCTTTTGTCGGGGGTTTCCCTGAGTGATGTTTGTGATGCGGCTGGATGGTCTTCACCGCATACTTTTATTAAGTTCTATGACCTAGACTTAAGCTCTACCCCTGGGGCACAGGTGCTCTCGTCCTCTGTGCGCTAGTCTCACATGACGGTCATTTGGTCCTATGGCGACGTGGGTATTCGCGTTCCCACAGCGTTTGACGCAGCTCGAAGTTCCCTTGAAAGGGAACGTCTCGGTTACGTATGTAACCCTAGTTCCCTGATAGGGAACGAGACGCTGCGTCGCTCCGCCATACTCCCGGCACTCCCGTTAGCGCTTCCTTCAAGCCTATCAGAAGCTAATGCGCTTGTGTTTTTGGGGTGCTTTATAGTTTCCTGGTCGATGACGTCACCCGCCTATGACGTTTCATCTCTCCATTGGGCTGATTCCATACGTGCTTCATGACGCACAACGCAGGGGCGTTCCCACAGCGTTTGACGCAGCGTCTCGTTCCCTATCAGGGAACTAGGGTTACATACGTAACCGAGACGTTTCTGTCTGCCAGTCATTTATTGATTGCTAAGCCAAACAATGATTTTTATTTATTTGACAATTTTAGAACACATGGAGAGGAAGTATGCAGTGGTGCGGTGGAGTGAAGGGGAGGATTTTGGGAAGCTCAGTGACATAAAAACTGATGCCATAAGGGGGTATGATGATTCCAAGATGGACCAGGATGGGAATCCCTTTGCCACCTACTCAGCCGTAATTGAATGGTGCCATGGGAGGAAACAATGAGGAGGCTGGCCTCACTACAGAGGCACTGTCATTTTTGTTATTGGTAAGTTAAGAGTTACTAACTTACTCTAATTCATACAAACACAAGTACTATGTGGTTTTGATGCTGTAAGTGCCACAATCAGAATGTCATCTGACAACTATGTCAAATATGAACACAAATTTAACTATGTTAAAAATGAGATGAGATAATAACACTTTGACAGTTGGAAATAGGTTGAATAAAGCTTTTTGAATAAGTGTTTATGTCAGGTGTCATGTATACCTTATGCATAACCCCATGAATATTTGCATAGAGTATACATAGGGTATGCAAGTATACAAGTATATGAGCAATGCATACAGAGCATGCATGCAGTGCTTGCACTTATTTTGGAGCACACATCACTAACTGCTAGTATATTTTCAGTCTTAGTGTTACAAGAGGGTGATCTGGTGTAATCAGCTGTATTACTCTGGTCTATTTGCTTTTGTTTTCTAGCTACTCGTTTTGAGACAATCTGTAAACTGAACTCAATGCTGAAGGAAGAAGAACCTACAGAGCTGACAAAGAGGGCCTCAGTGGCCCCCCAAAAATATGGGGACAATTCAGATTGCTCAACTGATATTGAAACTCAGTCTCAGCAAGCAAAGGTGACGTTAATTTACTTTTAGCTCCTATGCAATGGCCATATTTCCCAGTGGTACAATGTACACAGAATGTGTAAGGAGTTGGCACTATTGTGTAATAGGCATCTAGCTAAATCTGTAAGGATTCTTGATTCTTGATATTGATTCTCTTGAACATAATGGCTGCTCAACTCCAGCAATAGCTGTCTTTTTATTTTGTTTTTGTTTTTTCCTATCTCTTGACACCCAGAAGTCAAAGGCTCCCAGGAGGACAGACCCTGCAGAATAGTTTCTTAGGCTATACGGTCAATCACAGCCTTCTTCAGATAATCACAACAGTCCGACTCAGACTGTGGTTGAATTAAAGCAGGAGATCAAGGACCTGAAAGAAGAGAACGCGAAGTTGAAGGAGATTGTTCTTCAAGGTATCATTGATTCATATCAAATATTGAACCATCAGACAAGTAATAAACCTTTCTCTAAATGACTGTAGGCTGAATTGACTGCATTGTCCTAAAGGAGTGATAATAATAAATTATTTGTTTTTGATGTACTGTGTCTAGATGTGCCAGGACTCCTACTGAGCTTGAGGAATATAATAGATTCGGCTGCACCTCCTAAGTGTCATGATGTGGGTTTTGTGTCTTGTCTTTTCATGTTCAGTGATTCCCTGACCTGTCTTTTACTTCTCCCAGGTGTTTCTCGTTATTCCCGACGCCCCCTTGTTAGCTCGTTTGTCCTTGATTATTTAACCTGTTAAGCTGCAAGCCTACTTTTGAAAAATCCCCAGAAATGACATACCCAAACTGAAACAGATACAGTTCATGAACCCTTTGCACTAAAAGCACAAGTATGATCTCATTTGAAAGCTGACACCTGGTAGTTTATTGTAAATGTAGAAATAATTATTGTCATAATGAATTTTTGTTTTTTTAAATAGCTTCAAATTTTGTAAAGTTATTAGAAATTAATTTTTATGAAACATCTTCATGAAAATAAAATTGAAGTTGGCCCTGGAGCAATCTAGAAATGCACTGCAGCTAAAGCCATATGTGTGACCATTTTTAATTTAAAATCTGAAAATGATAAGTCTAAAACTCTGTATTTAGTTAAATGTTTTTCAAGATCATGTCAAATTACTTTATTTTGATTAGACTCTAAAATGGAAACTGATGTTTAGTCATCTTCTGAGTCATCTATTCAGTCTATTGTCTCTATTGTTTTGTGGTGCATACGAGCCCCATTCAGTGTCAGTCTCCCCTGCACACATTTACACCTCTCCAGACTGGTTATGGCTCTAAATATGCATTTCTTTTGTCTGCATTATAGCTACTAACGACTGGCTATTCACAGGCTATTCATAGGGTTTCAAACCCTAATTTATTTTATCAAAGTTCTCACTAAATATTTGAAACTGGTATCAAATATACTGAAACATTTCAGTAAGCATTCCTATTTAGAAAAAAATCATAAAACAATAACTGCTGGTGGCAGGTGCACCTGGGCTAGCTAGCATGTTAGCTTAGCACACCATCAATACACGACCATTTATGAGATTAAAACCATGTTTGTGCTCCAAACTTACTTTATAACGCAAGTCGAGTGTTTTAAATAATCTTATGTGATCTAATTTTGCTTCAGAGAAAAAAAAATCCGACAGAAAATTTATTATTTATAGTGTTCTGCACGATGATGAAATCTATATCGATTAGCATTACATTATAAATATAATATACTATTATGAAATACCTGACATGGCTTGAAGAACACAGGTAACTCAAATATCATTGCAATCATGTTTATTGTCTTCAAAACATCTTTATCTGCATGTTACAGCGATCTCTGTCAGCTACTTTCTGTATCGAGGTGACGTCTGGAATGTCACATGACTATGGGTCTTCTTCGTGATCCATATATGGACTATTATTGTGCATATAGCGCCCTCAGGCTATTGTTCTGAATTGAAAACATAGCACATCTCAGTAAAAAGCGATCATAATAATTACATCGACGCATTTGGGTATAAATTCAATAAATATTATTCCTGTCTATAGAAATATGATGTGAATCAATGAGAATATATCAATATTTCTCCAAGTCTGCACATTTGTGAGCTAAAGCCCTGAGGGACGTTGTTTTGTGAATCGCTGTCATGACGACAGCACGGAGTGTTTTTTATGAATGGACCAGCTGACGCTCATAATTCATATTAAAGGTATCGACTCATTTTTTCATTTCATAACTCCTGACACAAATTAAGACATAACTGTCACTATAAGTTTCTCAGAATACAATAGTGGTCAAATACTGAATCTTGAGTCTTATATCGTTTTAATGATGTATAGTTTGTCAAGGTATAACATTAAATCTGATAGTAAATTTGAACTAAATAAAAAAAAAAAACGCTTCAGTGCGCCGAAACTCACCACGAAATGGATCCAGCAGTTGTCAGCAACCGGGCTCTGGGAGAATACCTGTCGACGTTATTGCAAGAGGGCCAGTCCGTCCAAAGGTACGCAAAGGATTTTCTGTCCATTTGCCATCTGGGAGCGCTAGATGATATCCAGCTCATGGGCCTGTTTTGGAACGGGCTGGATTATGAGATCGCCCGATGGATGCCGCGGGACCTTACCAACTGGACTCTTGACCGGTATATCGCTCAGGCTTGTTCCTTGGAAGACCTCTTCTCCATCACAGGCTTGTTCTACTCGACACCTCCCGAGTTCACATTACCCGCGACGCCCTCGTCGTCATCTTCGCCGCTGGTCCGGTCCAGCCCTGCCGAGCCCGCTCTTCACTGCAGCGCCGACGAACTCACTCTTCACTGCAGCACTGACGAGCATGCATTTCACGTGAGCCCTGACGAGCCTGCACCTCGCGACAGTCCAGCCGAGCCCGCGCTCCACGTCAGCCCTGACGAACCCGAGCTTCGCGTCAGCCTTGACGGACCTGAGTTTAACGTCTGCCTTGACGAACCTGAGCTTCACGTGAGCCCAGACGAGCCCGCACTTCTCGTCTGCCCCGCCGAGTCTGCGCCTCATGTGACCCCTGCCGAATCCAGTGAGTCAAATGCCGAGTCAAGTGAATCCAGTGAGTCGGTGCATCGTTCAGTACATCAAGTGCATCGTCAAGTGCATTGTCCACTGAGTCTAGTGAGTCTACTGAGTCAAGTGAGTCTACTGAGTCAAGTGAGTCTACTGAGTCAAGTGAGTCTACTGAGTCAAGCCCAGTGAAGCGCCGTCGCAGAAGGAGAAGGAGGACTTGCTCGGCTACTCAGGCTCCAGTGAGCATACCCAGACTTCTCGCCCTGCCGGCCCCGCCTCTGCGCCTCGCCCTGCCTGCGCCCTTTAAGCTCCGGGAGGCCTTTCCTAAACCCGTGGATTTCCCCAAGTATTTTTTGGGGGGGGGGCAAGGGTCCGGTGAGGAGACCATGAAGGCTGCGCCGCCATGGTCGTCTGCAGGGGCTTCACCACCCTGGCCTTCGCCTCATCCTGCTCCGCCCTGGCCTTCGCCTCATCCTGCTCCGCCCTGGCCTCCGCTTCGTCTTGCTCCGCCCTGGCCTCCGCCTCGTCTTGCTCCGCCCTGGCCGCCTGTTCAGTCAGGTCCGCCCACGCTCCACGGCCCAGGACCGCCTTGTCTATGCCCAGGGTCCGTTCCCCTGCATGGGCCTGGCCCTCCATCCCTCCCCCAAGACCACCTGTGCTTCACCGCCCTCCTGAACTTTATTGTTTTTTGTTTTGTTTTGTTGGGCGTCAGGAGCCGCCCTTAAGGGGGGGGTTATGTCATGATGTGGGTTTTGTGTCTTGTCTTTTCATGTTCAGTGATTCCCTGACCTGTCTTTTACTTCTCCCCGGTGTTTCTCGTTATTCCTGACGCCCCCTTGTTAGCTCGTTTGTCCTTGATTATTTAAGCCCTGTGTTCCTGCCCTGTCTTTGTGATTTGTTGAATGTTTGATGTCAACGTTGGTCGCTTCTGATTCTGAGTCCTGTATTCCAGTCTGAGTCTTTATCTAAGTTTGTAGTTTGTCTAAATAAACACTGCGTTTGGATCCAGCCTCCTTCCCGTGCTTCTACCGCACCACATTACCAGCGTCACAATAAGAGATCCAGGGTGGAGCCTACCACAGCATTACTGGCCCTACCAGGGTCTCCGCAGTCCATGTCCAGTTCTTCATGTGCCACTTCGCTGTCCCTCCCCAGATCTACGCTGTCCAGTTCCACATCTGTGTCTCCATCCCTGACTGCCTCCCAGTCTTCTAAGGTAATTGTTTTTAAAGAATAAATAAATACAGCATATAAAATAGATCTACTGCTTGCCAGACTTGCTTTTAATTCAATTAAATTCAAATTTGCTTTATTGGCATGAATGTAACAACAATATTGCCAAAGCGTCCCACAAACCACATAAAAACAATCAACCCCATACATTTCATTAAACAAGTAATTACAGTGTAAAGTAATGAGTATGGCAGATCTAATGTGCTTATATGTCTAAAGTCTGTTGGGCTGAAGAAGTCAGACATACTGGTATTTTAAACTTTAATGCTCACCTTGTGTCCAGGTTGAGATCCATCCTGGGACCGGAGTCATGGTTGAGAAACTGGCGTGTGAGACATCTGCTCACCGCAGTCTTTCCAGTGGAAATACTGCTTTTGAGCAATCTTCGGGGGAACAAACGAGACGGAGGAGAGGCTCGTCAACCATTAGACAAAAATAAATTGGATGCCATTTACAGTATGTTTTCTTCTTTTTAATGGGTGTTTTACCAATATTCTCTGCTTTTGTGTGTTTCCTGATTCCAGCCTACTGTAATATTTTTTGCATTGTTTTTTTGTTCATGTTTAGGTGCAACTCTTGAGAAGTGGCCAGGGACCCAGCTTTCCAGCATTGGAAGTACGATCAATGCCAAGATTACAGAACTCCGGTCAAAAAGTAAAAATGTTGGTGTGTACACAGGTCCACATTAAACTGTTTTGTTTGCTCTGAGTTTCACACAGGTGTGTCACATAGTATTTGGCCCTGGGGCAAAACAAGTTCTGACTACTGTCTACTGAAAGTATTTACTGCTTAGTGCCTATTTATTCTGAGGTATCCAGTGTGCAGAAGAACAAAACTGGCATATATGTAAGCCATTAAGGCATTTTAAGTTTACATTCTAAAATGTTTTTGTTTGTGTACTTTGCAATTTCAAAATCGAGTATATTCAAAATATCAAAGTAAACAGTAGTAGGCAGTATTAGCATAATGCTCAGAGCGATTGATTGCACTTAAGCCCCATGCCTCGTTCCTTGAATGTGAATACACCTGTTTGTATTGACAATGTTTAGTTGTTGGTGACACTGTTCCCATGTTAGAATAGGACTAGGATAAGCATGTGCTCCTCAGGTTTGTATGCAGGCTTGTAGTGTGTGAAAATATCAAATTGTGAAAGATATTCCTATGTAGTCACAAGTTCATTTAAATGTAATATTTGAAAATGTTGTTCTTAGGATTAGGGTTTACTGCTGTCAGCACTGTAATCCCAGAAGTATTTAACTGTTAATAAAGACTATTGAAAAGATATCCTATCAGCTTTGTTTTTAATATTACAGATGTATTCAGACTGCATTTATGTCATTGTATGGTAGAAAGTAGTTGATCTGGGTGTTGACCAAACCATGCCTTGCCAGTTTTAACTCCGCTTCATCAAATGGTTTTGACTGTAGAAACTCATATGAAATTATATAATTTCATACATAAAAAGTATGTTTTTAATGCTGCTATGTTCAATGGCTGATGTAAGAATTTTATTTAAAAAACATAAAGAAAGCATAGTTTACATGAAAATATTAATAGACATTACATACAAAAAACCTATATAGAATGGTATATATTCATATATAAAAAGTATATGCTTTTATACATACATGGACATGTTACTTGGCTGACATATAACAAACTTATAAAAAACATATAAATGTGGCATAAAGGGATACAGATTTCAGGGCTTAAGCCCAGGCAATTAGCAGACTACGCCACGATGGGACTAACACCCAAATAATTAAGTATTTAGTTCAACCAGGCACTCAAGTTCATTGATGGATAGCCAGAGACCGTGGTCCAGTACAAAAACAGACTTTATTTTCACTACCACAATGATTGAGATTTCATAACAAACAACATACACCAGATCAAATAACAAAACACACACTCAATATTCACTCCACTCACTATACTCTATTCGCAACGCGCACACACACACGTTAGGAGGGCAATAGGGCGGAATCTTACCAGTGGGAGGTTAGTGGCTCGAGCAATGAGCATCCATGAAAAGCACCCCAATCACACGTGTCAAATTTCACACACACACAAGGGAAATGACCACACTTGGTGAACACACAGCCACAGCACACGCCAAGGGACCCGCCACCGCAAGGGGCACTGCTCCCACTGGCAGTTTTCAGCACCTGGACAAAGGACAGACACGTGGCAGTTAAAACAAAATTACACACACAAAAAAAAAAAAAAAAAAGACTATAAACAAGGTCTAATAAGCCACCCGTTCTAAAGCCCAAGGTAGTACTGAAGATAGCAATATGAACAGAGACTCAATACATCAAAATAAACAATCAAACATGGATAAAACATCCACAACAATGGGGCAAGATTGCCCTATGGATCAACCACTTCAAGATCTTCAGTCAATGTGGACAAATCACATAAAAAGTTAAAACAAAAGAAAAACAATCACAATTTGGCCAATTCTCTTGGATATCAGCAGCAAGAAAAGGCCTCCATACAGGAATTCAAAAGAAAGAAAGAAACACAAAACAAACAATTAAAGTGGTGTCAGTTCATTGAACAGTCTACACTCAAACACTGATTCACAAACAATGACAGAAAGGAGAATCAAACAGTGTTAAACAAGCAACGATGTAACACGCCAGCCAGCCGCCTGTTAACCACAGGTTTAATAATCCTTGGTCCCATGTGAAAAGGCAGCCGGGTACGACGAAAATACGTAAAAAAAACACGTAACGCAAAGCAAAGCAGCAGATGTTCTGCGTCGATGTAGGCAACTGGCAGCCACACCCCCGTTTAAACAGCACTCCCTAAAATGCACAGGATGTCCATTTACAAATATATCCCACATTAACCATTCAACTATCACTCAGTATAGCAACATACCAAGAGTAACAGCGTTGCGTCAAAGGCTCCGAGCTCGGATCACGGATAGCAGGGCGCACACTCAGCTGGTGAAAGGGCTGCGGCCGCACGGGGGATTTTATAGCACGAAACATTCCCTATAAGCCCAAGTTATGAAGTCAACGAGTGGGAAAAAAGAAACTGAGCTAACCATACCTGTGGTGCTACGGTAAACCGATAACCAAGGCAGACATCAGGTCGCTGGGCATGTAGACAGGACAACAAGTCGCGTACTGGTGACATCACTTGTCAAAAGAAAAGTCACGGTTTATAAAGGGGTTTAGCCCTCGCGATTGGCTCAGAGTTAACTGCCCAGAACCACTCACAGCACAGCAAATTAAGTGTCACTTCAGAAGGCATGAGCCAGACAGCTGCATCCTGCTACATAAAGAAAGCATAGTTTATGTTTAAATTAGATATACTTTACACACAAGAAAGATATATGTAATTATAAATATTAATATATAAAATGTATATGTCTTTATAACTAAGACATGTTTTACATAGTAATTAATAATGTAAAAATGATATGGAACATATATGGAAAACCATTTGCCATGTACTTTCCTTATAAACAGCATATATATTGTTTGTTTGATTCATACTTAATTCATATAATTACGTTGTATGAGAAAAATGCGAAAGTGGCCACTTTCATGAGTAAATCATATTATGAGACATATGACTCTCATAAGACATATAATGCATATAAAACATAAACATTTACTATTGTAGGCAATAGGAAATTCTTACAAGTTTTTTATGTTTCTTTTCCATATGGGTGACCTTAAACAGTTTATTGAAAAAACAAGGTGTCTGATGGCTGAAGATTTTTTTACCAACAAAGAAATTTACAGATTAAAGAAGCTGGTGCGAAAACTCAATACTGAAATAAACAATGATGCTGGTGAAAAAAGCTAATTTAATGATAATCAGTTGTTTGTTTTTGCTGTTTAGTTATTTATTTTCAATGGGTGAGGTTTGTGTTGCTTCAGTCAATGTAAATGGAGCAAGAGGTGTGAAAAAAAGAGTAATGTTGTATGAAATGTCTAAGCAGAAAAAAATAGACATTATTTTTCTTCAAGAAACTCATTGTGATTCCAAGAATGCTGCAGATTGGGAAAGAGAATGGGATGGCATCTCTATTTTAAGTTACAACCCTGCTAGCAGTGGAGGAGTTTGTAGCGACTGACCGAATCCTGTTTTCCTTTAACTACTGAACAAATATGAACACATATATGTTTAATTCACAAAACCTTGAATCATGTGAAATGGTGCCCCAATGTCTGCCAGCAGGTCATTGATTAACTCCATTTATGACGCATTGCGCAATCAAGAAACAGGTCTCCGTTGTTCTCGAAACCCTCACGTGGTACACACCACGGATGGACAGTATACCCTAAGGATACCCACACACACACACCACACATACCCGCACACAAACATCCTTTGTGTGCAACTTAGGATAGGAATGTCCTTAATGTATATAACACAGAATTGTATCTGACCTTCCTGTATGCATGCATATCTAATTAGTTTTGTCTTATTCTATAGATGTAATTGGAGACTGGTCTGTAACTTCGAATCTTAAGTGTATTTCTAAAGAAAGATTACCTAACAGGATCACCTTCTGTAACTCTCCCTCTTGCTAGGTCATAAAACTTTATGACCCCCAAAAGGAATTCCAAGGGAATCACAGCTCCCACTTGAATTCTGATAAAGAAAGAGGAATATACTCTGCAATCTTATATTTTCTATAAGTATAACCACTTAAGAAATGTATAAACATGAATTGGATCTTTCCTACGTCATGGTAGCCGGTATTATGGCTTTATAGTCGTGTGAGTGAACATTAAATGTGTGTAATTCTGCATATGAATGTAACTTGTTTCTTCTACTCTTTCCGGCCATTCTTGGTACCTGTTTGACCGTCTTGTTTTGACTAAACAAGTCATACATAGGATATTACAGTAAAATGTATTGTTCTGTGTGTACAATCTTTCTGGCTAGAAATGACAAAATATTATACCATCATAAAGTATCCTGACAAGACAAAGAAGAACTTTTCCCGCTCGAGATGCTCTAAGATGATTGGTTCACATACGCGAAGCAGGCGTGAACCCCTCCTCTCCATAAGAGACTGACAAAGAAGTTTCTCAGAGAGCACTTTCCCTGTGAGAGGTTTCCGGTCCCATGGCTCCTTAGGGAGCTTTACACCGCGTTTCTTTTCTTTTCCTTTCTTTACTAAGTTTTATTTTCATTTTCGCCTCTCCCTCCCGAGGGAGATGAACTCTGAACTATTTCCTTGGTAACTTCACGTTCGGTGAACCTTTAAAACTTCCCGCGAGTCTGCTCGCCCCGGAAGACACGAGAGAACAAGCCTATAGCGCCGAAGGACAAACACGCATACGACTCTGTGTTCTTCAGCAACACAAAGAGAACCATACGCAAGTATAGGTTATTGATTTGATTTGATTGATGTGATTTCTTGTTGCCTCTCTAAGGGTTACGTTGTCTGTGATTTTTGCCATGCTGCGATCACCTGACCGTTAGTTTCACTTTCTCATCCTCTTACTCTCTCTCTCCCTCTCCCTCTCTCTCTCTCTCTCTCTCACTCAATCTCTCTCTCTCTCACACTCCCATTGTTATTTCGTTTGTCTCGTTTGTTTCACTGTTTACTGTACATACATGTATCCTGGGTTTAAATGTAGAATTCTGTATCCGTAGTTTCATTTTATTAAAACCATTATATTCTTGATTGCTAATTGTCTAAAATGCTCATTTTTACAAAGTCAATGAAATGTTTGATCTAGCTACAAAGCTTTACAATTCGTTACTATTTCAGTAACCTAAATTTTATAATAACAAGAAGGTGATTTTTCATGAGCAGAAAATAGCTTTTTTGGAATTATATGAAAGAGATCATTTTTGTTGAAAATTGATAAATTAATCTTACGGCCGTTTGCTGGACAAACAGATTGTTCGATAACTAAATTAATTCCATTTAAGGTTATCTCATATAATCGATTTGTAATAAGACTATTGATATATTAATGATGAACCATAACCCATTATTGTCACGATGAGGTGGAAGCAAGGAGGAAGCAGGATCCAATTGCAGCACACTTTATTTAATAAACTCAAACTACATAAATACTCTGGCTAGGGCACAAGACTCAGGAACAGAACCACCAACATCAAGGTACAACAACAACAAGAACTCACAAAGACTGGACTGAAACACAGGGCTTAAATACAAGGCCAAACAAGCTAAACAAGATAACAAGGGGGCGTGGTATACATGAACACAAACGAGGAGCGGGAAAACTGAACAGGACTGAACCAAAAGCACAAAGACCGGGGGAACACAGACAGACATTACAACATAGCCCCCCCTCTATGGGCGGCTCCCGACGCCCATCAAAACTAGAGACATAGTTCGGGAGGGTGGTGGAGCGGAGGCGGTCCCGGGGGAGGGATGGCGGGCCAGGTCCGTGCAGGGATCGGGACCGGGGTCTTGCGATGGCGGACCTGGGCCATGGAACATGGGCGGAGCTGGACGAACAGACTGCCAGGGCGGAGCAGGCTGTGGGCGTGTCCACGACGGAGCAGGCTGAGGGCGAGGCCACGGCGGAGCAGGCTGAGGGCGTGACCAGGGCGGAGCAGGCTGTGGACCCTCGGGCATCCAGGGCGAAGCTGTCGGACCCTCGGGCGTCCAGGGCTGAGCTGTCGGACCCTCGGGCGTCCAGGGCGGAGCTGTCGGACCCTCGGGCGTCCAGGGCGGAGCTGTCGGACCCTCGGGCGTCCAGGGCGGAGCTGTCGGACCCTCGGGCGTCCAGGGCGGAGCTGTCGGACCCTCGGGCGTCCAGGGCGGAGCTGTCAGACCCTCGGGCGTCCAGGGCGGAGCAGACCCTTCGGGCGTCCAGGGCGGAGCTGTCGGACCCTCGGGCGTCCAGTGCGGAGCTGTCGGACCCTCGGGCGTCCACGGCGGTGAAGATCCCTCGGGCGGCCACGGCGGTGAAGACCCCTCGGGCGGCCACGGCGGTGAAGACCCCTCGGGCGGCCACGGCGGTGAAGACCCTTCGGGCGGCCACGGCGGTGAAGACCCTTCGGGCGGCCGTGCTGGAGAGGACCCTTCGGGTGGCCATGGTGGTGGCCTACTGCCCCCCCCCAAAAAATTCTTGGGGGTAGCTACGGGGTCGTAGCCTGGAGAAGGCACCGGCTCAGGAGAAAAAGGCAGAACCAGCGGTGAAGAGGGCTTTAGGCTGGGCAGGACCAGCGGTGAAGGAAACTCTGGGCTGAACAGGACTGGCGCAGGATCAGCGGGCTCTGGTGCAGGATCAGCGGGCTCTGGCGCAGGATCAGCGGGCTCTGGCGCAGGATCAGCGGGCTCTGGCGCAGGATCAGCGGGCTCTGGCGCAGGATCAGCGGGCTCTGGCGCAGGATCAGCGGGCTCTGGCGCAGGATCAGCGGGCTCTGGCGCAGGATCAGCGGGCTCTGGCGCAGGATCAGCGGGCTCTGGCGCAGGATCAGCGGGCTCTGGCGCAGGATCAGCGGGCTCTGGCGCAGGATCAGCGGGCTCTGGCGCAGGATCAGCGGACACCGGCTCAAGTGTGTGCGTAGCCCACACACACCACATGGCTGTGGCCATAATGGCTAGTGTTGCGGTCACTGAGGGCTCAGGCGGCGCATGCGTGGCGTGATCAGTCTCTGACTGGGAAGACGTGACGAGAACAGTCTCTGGCTGGACGGTCTCTGGCTGGACGGTCCCTGGCTGGACGGTCCCTGGCTGGACGGTCCCTGGCTGGACGGTCTCTGGCTGGACGGTCTCTGGCTGGACGGTCTCTGGCTGGACGGTCTCTGGCTGGACGGTCTCTGGCTGGACGGTCTCTGGCTGGACGGTCTCTGGCTGGACGGTCTCTGGCTGGACGGTCTCTGGCTGGACGGGCTCTGGCTGGACGGGCTCTGGCTGGACGGGCTCTGGCTGGACGGGCTCTGGCTGGACGGGCTCTGGCTGGACGGGCTCTGGAACTGGTTTGACGGGACGAGATTCAGGCAGGACGGTGATCCTTGCAGACCGTACGGACCTTAGCGGGGAATCTGCCAAGCTGGACATCAGCCCTGAACGCCCATAGACCGATCCGGTGTCAGACCCGCTGACTGGCGTGACACGGGGAAACTCAGGCTCTGCAAGTGCCGAACCGCCCAAGGAAAGGGCCAGATCAACAAACCCTTTCAGGGTCCAGCCAGTATGATCCTCCGGCATCACTTGAGCGATGTGCCAATCCAGCCCGCTACAAAACAGGTCCACGAGCTGGGCGTCATTTAGCGTTCCCAGATGACAACACGCCAAAAAGTCCCTCACATACCTCTCCAAGGGCTGGCCATCTTGAGACAGAGATGATAGGAATTTCCTTAAGGCCTGGTTGCTAACAACTGCTGGATCCATTGGCGGTGAGTTCTTCTGTCACGATGAGGTGGAAGCAAGGAGGAAGCAGGATCCAATTGCAGCACACTTTATTTAATAAACTCAAACTACATAAATACTCTGGCTAGGGCACAAGACTCAGGAACAGAACCACCAACATCAAGGTACAACAACAACAAGAACTCACAAAGACTGGACTGAAACACAGGGCTTAAATACAAGGCCAAACAAGCTAAACAAGATAACAAGGGGGCGTGGTATACATGAACACAAACGAGGAGCGGGAAAACTGAACAGGACTGAACCAAAAGCACAAAGACCGGGGGAACACAGACAGACATTACAACAATTATGGTGATCATTCATATATACAATCTATCTATTTTCAGCTTCGATAATTTAACTGTAATATGCAATATATTAATCATTCATAATTAATTATTAAATTCCCTATATATAATTTGAGCTAATTTAATGTAAGACTCATTGTCGCTACAGTTTTGGTGGAGAATGCGGGCATTTCAAACTTTGTTTTATGAGCAAATTCAGTTTCAATCTATGAGTATATTGTGTATTAATTTTTTGTTTTATGCGCGCTCCAGTGAAAGTCGCGCAACGCGAACCCACTGAAGAACTGATCGGCACGAAGCCGATCTCAGTTAAGCAAATCGACTCTGTGAAATATGTCTAACATGTGAACACTGTTAATTGCTCAATTAAACTGCAGTTCATAATATTATACCTGTCCCTGTAAAGACGAAGCAAACTCTTTGCAGCTGGTACATGCTAATATTATTTAAACGCCTGATTAAGACGAGAATCTCTTTATCAGAGCAAGACGTAAATCTGATCGAGAGCGAGTTTCCTCTCTTCAGTGGTAAAAGGCCTTCCATAATGTCGTTATTGAATTCGTTGTTAACCCAGTGATATTCAACAAAAACGGTAAACTCCTGGTCAAAATTGGTTTAGGTACCCAATTAAAGATCTGATACATTTAAATGTAAATCTAATACATAAAAATGTTTATGTGAGTAACAACAGACGGAAATTCCTGTTGTTTCACATCTGCGTGTTTTCACAGCGAAAAAATCCTGTTTCACGCTCTTGTGCAGTACAGCACCGAAAGATCCACAGAGATCTGCTTGTTTATTTGTGATTTATTGCAGGAAATCAGCGCACGACGCGAGCTGAAAGCTCTTAGTTTGAATCACATTACAGTCGGTTGTAATTCCGCTTGCTAAACACCAGAGGGCGTCCTTTAAGTGTTTAGAAGTCTCGAATTACGCCCCGCCTTCTGACTTCAGCCTGCATGAGCGCAATTACGCCATCTTGTGGCCGTTTCAGATAATGCTCTCTTTACTGCTGAATTCATTTCCCTGTGAATTAAGGGAATTCATTTCCCTGTCTAAATTCTCAATAATTATTTGCATTTAGAGCTTTGCTCGTGCGAATATTATTTTGTGTTAGACGCATTTTTCTGCTTTTGACTGGTACATTTACATGAGTTTGGTTCAAAACAAGATTTGAATTAAAACTTAAACTAAATCCCAGCACAGCCAGAGTGTTATGAACTGCTCCGAGACTTGGAGGTGAAGATCCAAATGCAGCTTTATTATAGAATAGTCAAACAGGCAGGGATCAACAACAGCAAAACAGGGCAACGGAGACAAGGCAGAGACAAACCAGATACAAGCAAAGGGTCGAGGCAGGCAGAGAGAATCAGAGTCCAGTGAAACAGTCCAGGGTCAGGGCAGGCAGCAATAATCAGAGTCCAAGAGCAATCCAAAGTCAAAACCAGAAAAACAAACACGGGAAAACGCTCGGAAATGCAGACACACAGTACAACAAGACTTCGCGGTGAGTGAATGAATGAACCTGGTATAAATAGACTGAGACTAGCAGGATGACAAGACACAGGTGAATACAATCAGTGACAAAGAGGTACAGGTGAATGTGATCAGTGATGATGAGTCCAGGCAGTGAGTATGGGAAATGTAGTTTGTGAGGAAGTGATCATAGTCTATTGTGGAGCGCCCTCTGGTGGCTCTGGAGGGCACTCCAGCTGGTGATCGTTACACAGAGAGAGCCCACTTAGAAGTATCCCACCTAGTGGCCACCACTCCTTGTCTCTCTGTCCAATTCTGTTTGAATTGCCTATTTCTACTTTTCTCTTTTGACTATTTTATAATTATTGACGATACTTTGCTGTTGTCGTTAATTATTATAAAAGTTAATCCTGATTTCTCAATCTCCTTTCACACTTATTTTAATTTGGTTTTAAAACAGTTTAAATGTATGTCGTGTTGGACTGTCAGCCACTAATATCCATGTGGAGGAAACAGCGCCACCCTGTGGCCTTCCTCACTAAGTCAGTATCACGTTTTTCCTCCTTTCACTCTGTTTTGAATTGTGCATCTATCTCATCTTCCCCTTTTTGATTATTTTATAGTTATTAATGATACTTTACGGTGTTATTAGCTATTCTAGGATTTCATTCCGATTTCCCTTTTAATTCTTTACTGCTTGTTTTAAATTTTAAATTTAAACAAGTTTTGAATTTTGAATTTGAATCAAGTGTTCTGTTTACGCAGGCAAAGCACAGAGAAGGAATACGCCCCCTTGTGGTGAAAACCCACTACTGCGGCCTGCTTCTTCTACCGTGTTTCAATCCTGTCTCTTCATATTTTGATTTTTATTATTTTTCCTCTCTTTTGGGTTAGGTTATTTTGATAATTACCAACATTATCATAATTCCCTCTTTTTATTATTATTTAGTAAAACCTTCGACTCTTATTGCTACATAAATAATTACTCAATTTGGTTTAAACAATCAAGCCTTAATTCACTTTAAGCTTCCCTTGTTCATCCTTTTGTGTATCTATTGTAGTACTCCTTTGGTGATTTGAAGTCATCTCTGGTGGTGTTCCGGCCAGCAGGGTTGTCCGACCAGCGTTACCAACACTGGCTGTGCGTGAATCTCGGTTTCTTTTATCTCTGTCCGTCATTGCGGCCCGCAGTGCTGACATCAGCAATTTGGCACTCCAAAGGTGGTCAACCAGTCCAGCCGACACAAAAAGACAATTTCTGGGACGAGTACCTAAACCGGGGCCTAAAAAGAGGCCACTCCTCCGGGAGGGTTATGGGGAACAGCCCAATTTTGTAGTGTTCTCTGGTGGTTGACATCTTGGCGTTGCCGAGTTGTGCTTAAAGTCACAAAGGCTGTTTGGGAGGGTGCAACGCGACACAGAGTAATGGAGGGCCGAGGACACCATGGTTGAGTGTTTGGGAAGCGCCAGGGAGGTTGACCATGCCACTGGTTCTCACCGGAGTGGACTCAATTCACTGCATGTAAACTAAATTTAATAAAACCCGATTCCGACAAGCCTACTTCGGAGCACGGAACGAGCCAGGTATGGCAGAGGATTTCAACTGCAGAACTCTGTTTCTCCGAAATCTGCATCCCACAGTGAGTCATCACCTGGCCTGTTCACGGACCATATCTGCCCAACAGCTACGAGACTTTGTCATATCAGGTACCACTATCCCAAGGTACCAGAAAATGCTGTTTTGGCTATCTGCACCCGCAGAGAGCGACACAAAACCGGTCCTAACCACCCATTGATCGTCACACCCGCCCCAATGACAACATTCCTGGGCAACCTGGTCGAAAAGGGGGTGGGCCGGTAACTCCTCCTGAACATCACGTTGGAAAAGGAAGTGAGCAGGGAACACACAGCATCACATCTTACGGTGATCTCTTCTCAACTTGTCAAAAAGACTCCAATTTCAAGCTAAGAGAAAAGATCGAACTCTGACACCTCAAACTTGTGAACTGAATGTGCAATCCCACAGCCAGAACGACATCCGGCTCAAACAGGTAGCTCACATCCACCTGACAATTGATTCTATGAGTCTGATCCACCCAGTGCACACCTAAAAAATGAACACTTACCCACATCTAATTGGCAAAGACCTGCTAGATCGCTTTGAACCTTTACAGGACTTCAAACAACTGAAAGTTTGGGCTCAAGTGCGGGAACCCCTCCCCCTCCAGTCACACAGGCCAACCGAGCCAGACTGTCAGGTCACAGAGTTCACGGGAACTCTCACAGCCAGCCACGGGGACATAGTTCCAGCACCAGACCAAGATTCAAGTTCACCACTCTGCACATTTCAGCTCACCAAAGACTCTGATTCCTTCTGCCCCAAGGTCACAACTGACCTGCAGTTGAATGATGTAACCACTACTGACTTTGTACTTGCACTATGGGCAGAAAACTCAGCCATCAGTGTCTCACTATTCAATGCTCTCATTAAGACACACCAGACCTTCCTTCTGCCAGCAAGCGCACCCGTTTTCCTTTAAACACGTACCCATCAACCATGATGACGGCCAAAGGTGTCTGCGCTTTGAACCTGAACTGGAACCACCGGTGTCTGACCCATTACTTCCTGGTCCTTCCGGACCCGCCCCATGATGTCTACATTGGAGTAGATATCCTGACTCACCTCAAGGCTCATGTGGACATCATTAATGAGGCAGTGTGGGCCCCATTGACTTCAAAGCCCCCTGTTGTTCCAACAAACAATGAGAACCTCCTGTCAGGTCAGACCATTCCTGAGGTTGGCACCCTAATCAACGAACAGGACACTGTGATACCAGCTTACACCAAAGGGGTCGCCGTCCGGCTCAACATGCGTTGTGGTCAAACCCTAAACCAAACGCTGGGCTTCTTTCAACCTTCACCCGAATGTGTTGAACTTGGACTCACGCTGGAAGCCACACCCCTTACTGAAGTGTCATCGCGTGTAGTCTACATCCTTTTCAACAACTGTGTGGCGATGGACACCACCATTCCAAAAGTCTATCGGGTGGGATGGCTAGTGAGCCACGACTTCCATGACTTTGAACTCACACTACCAATCATTGGGCCCATCCCATCTTCAATGATACCCGAAGGGAGCACAAACCACACAGTGTTCACAGCACCCTTCAAACTCATCTCCATCACTTCGGTCATGCCAATGGACAAAGACCAGGTATGCAGAACAGCACTGAGAGAGGACCAACACCTTGCAGTATACAAAGTCTCCAGACAGCCTGCTTGCGAGACTGACGACACTGCTGTACCTCTGCCTGCCAACACGACAGACGACACACCAACAGAGGAGCCGTACCCAGGATTTGAGTCTCAAGTTCAGCAAATTCTAAAAGACGCTGACACAATTAAAAATGATGCAGATCTACAAAGACTCAGACAAGTCCTTTACAAGTTCAAAGCAAAACAAGTCCTTTGCCAAAGACTCTTTAGATTGTGGTCTCACCAAACTCCACACTGTGCGCATCCCAACGCACCCTAATGCTCCTCCCACTTTTGTCAGGCAGTACAAGATCCCCCATCGTGCGAGAGATCATCGAATCCAGGCTTGAAAAAGGTATCATCCGTCCATGCAACAGCACCCATTCTGCCCCCATCTGGCCCGTCCTCAAACCAAACGGCAAGTGGCGACCCACCATTGACTGCAGGAAACTAAACCAACAGGTGCCACTGTCCCGAAGGCCCATGACCCAGCTGGAGCAAGAAATACCCAGAATCAGAGGAGCCACAATCTTCTCAACACTTGATGTGGCCTCTGGATTCTGGACCATACCTGTGCATCCAGAAGACCAGCACAAGCTAGCATTCACGTTCGGCAACAGACAATTCACTTTCACCAGGACCTGATGACAATGCAGTGCTGTAGTGCCAACTAGCCTCTCCCTATGGAGTATCCCTATACCACTCTACAGATAAAGCGTTGTGGAATTTTTCGGTTCGCGTACCTACCCAAAGTGATAAGATAAAATAAAAATTCTGCATCAAAATTTATAGACAAGTAGTTTGTTTAGGCATGGTTTGTAAGGAATTACAAACCTGCACACATATATTCAAACGCACATAACTATAGAATCAATTCTTAATGGGCATGTGAACGCCATCGTGAACGCCATCGCTTAGACAACGGTGTCGTCTAAGCGGCTCCTAATTGATTAACAAATTATCATTTAGACGGAAGTGAATCAATCAAAACTAACTTTAGCTGGAAAAAAACATTTTTCAAGAACCACTGTAAAACCAAACCAATCTCTGTTACCTTAAATTATATGTTTATCTCTGTAAAGCTGCTTTGAAACAATCTACATTGTTAAAAGCGCTATATAAATGAGGATGACTTGACTTGACTTGACCAGGTACCCGTTAGGCTATGCCAACTCACCTGCTGAGTTCAACATCTTCCTGAACAAAGCATGCCCAGATGCCAGAATGAGAGGTAAACTTATATACGTTGATGATGTTCTCATGAAAAGCACAACAGTGGCTGACCACCTGAAAGAGATAGACTATGTTTTGAAACAATTATCCACTGCCGGCGCCAAGAACGCCCTCCACAAAGGACAGTGGTGTCGAACCAAAGTCAACTATGTGGCCCCACTCATTGGATCACAAGGCATCGAACCGCAGTCCAGCCGTATTCAAGCTGTTCAAAACATCAAGCCACCCACCAACATCTCAGGCTAAAAGCTTTCTATGGGTGCGCAATTACTCACGGCAGTTCAGCGAAAGCAACTCAGACATTGCGAAACCTCTAACTGCCCTTCTGAAAAAAGAATGCCCATTTGTATGGACAGAAGTTAAAGAAAATGCCATCAATGAGCTAAAACGACACTTATGCACAGCTCCATGTCTGGCTTACTCTGACCCACAAAAAGAGTTCTATCTAGAAGCTGGGTTCTCCAACCACTGTCTCAGTGCTGGCCTGTACCAAAGGCATGATCAAGACAAAGGAGTCGTTACATATGCCAGCAGGACGCTTCTCCCACCAGAGACTAAATTCTCAGACTGTGAAAAAGCCCTGCTCTTCACTGTATGGGCCATCCAGAGATTCTCCAACTACATTGGAGCCTATTGGAGCCAGTGCATCCGAGATGGCGTGGTCACCAATTCACGCATAGCCACATGGTTAATGGCCCTCCAGGGGCGCAATGTTGAGGCACGTTATGCTCAAAATCACAAGTCTGCGCTAGGCCACGGCCTGGCAGCCTGCCAAAACTGCTCTGATAATACACCAGCTGCGACGGTGGATGTAGAAGAACCCCAACAACAACAACTGACCTGTCACAGGTACAGAATGCGTGTCAAGGTATGCCCACAGCCTACATCGATGGATGTTCCTACCACCATGACGGCACCCGTCAATCAGGTGCGGGCATGCTGTAGGTAAATTACATACCGTGCCCACCACAATACTTCAAGTTGGGCCCGCAGTCATCACAATATGCTGAGGTAGCAGCCATCCTCATAACGCTGCACATCGCGTTGACGCATAACATCAAAGAACTCCTTATGTGCACAGACTTTAACTATGCCAGACTCAGTTTCCCATACCAACTTCCAGGCCGGAAACAAAATGGCTGTAAGACTTCAAACCACATGCCTGTCACACACCAACACCGGTTCCAGGCATGCGATTACATCACAAGAAAAAACAACATGATTGTCTACTGGAAAAAGGTGAAAGGACACTCAAGGCAACCGGGCCTTGACAAAGACTTGAATGACCAAACCCATACCCCCACCAAGCCTGGCGCACTAAACGACTAGCTGTGGTCACTTCAAACCCGCCCACCCACCCTGAAGTTTGAAGTGATTACACACAGCATAAGAACTTTACAACCTAAACTGTCTACCTCACAGCAGTTTACGCTAGCTCCGCTGTTTACAAACACAAACATAACGAACATGCGGGCTTCTGACACAATAAAGACTTTGCTTCACCACCTCTCAGACCCCTCCAACCAACCCTTGACTGCCGTCTACACTCACTGACAACCAGTTACTCAGAACACGGCATGACACCAAGCACATGCTGCGTGCACAGAGCTACATTCTATGTGTGCACCGTCTGACATGACAACGCAAAGACGTGTAATGCAACGGCGCAAAGGGGGGATAAGGCCAATGTACGTCCATGACGCATCATGCGCTGCAAACCACAGCACCAGAGCCACTGACAATACACTGAAGCAAGCGACATGCCAGCAGCAAGATGTGGCAAAACATGGGCCAAGGCAAGCTAAACCTAGTTGCCACCCATGAAATAAAAAGACTGCCCTGTCCAACCAAAGACAACCCTCGCTGGCTTTTTCCTCCCCTTTCTTTCTCTCTCTCCCTGTTGTCTGTACCAGGTTGCTGCTGTGGTTGGCCATGCCATGCTGTCAGCCATCCAGAGGACAGCTGCCACCGAGAAAACAACTGAGACTCCTGATCACCGACTGCAGGACCTACACCCATCAAGCGCATGTTCGACTCATCCAGCCCCACAAGGCCTACAGAGCACACTACCCCAGCACTGTAGCCCAATACGGCTGGGCAAGTGCCCGATGGACAGAGGAATCCCTCTCTCACGCCAAGGCCAAGGTCGAACACATGTCCAACCAACTTGGGAAAGTGACTGTTACACAATCAGGACTCCTAAGCACCAACTAACACTCCAAACGGTTCCTGGGAGCGTTGCGCGGAGCCATAGCTGCCGCCAGAACTCTGTTCGACACTGGTATGCCAAGTGTCCACACAGCAAACATAGCCACTGCGAAACGGCATGTGGTTGAAATCCAGACTGAACTTTCACAGCTAAAAGAGCAACTCACCACGCAGAGTGCATCTTTCCAAACCATCGGCAAGACATTGAGAAGAACATGGTCATTCTCAACATTCACAGCGTCCTGCTGAATCAGACCATGAACTGCATGAAACCGCTGTTTTCTGTCTTCCAGAATGACTTTGCCCAAACTCAGCTGGTTACAGCCCTGATAACAGACATGCTTTGGGAGGTTAACTCCTCAAAAGACAGCCCAGCCCCGGGTAGAATCCCACCGTACTTGAAACCCTTAAGCCTTGTGCTAACTATGCTGGTTTCCGCCATCACCAGGCCAACTGATCCTCTTACAAATACACCTGGCCTACTCTCTGGGTAGCGCCATCCCACTCTACGTTGATTACGAGCAGAGGGAAGTGGATGTGCTCTTGAACCAATCCATCAGCAAGTCAAACCAAGCCTACAGACTTAAAGACATTGCCAATGTCAGGTTTTTGAAAAGCAACACCCACATCAAGACACACATTCCAGATGTGGTGGCCTACCACAACAGCGACACACAGCTGCACCTGGCCCCAAACCTGCACATGTGTACCTCACCAAAGACATTCACTATCTCTGCCCTAGCAAACCCTTCCTCAGAGACAACACTGAAGGAACCTGCGGGTTGCAACCCCTGGTCAGCGACACACGCTGCCCTGGCAAAGCTAAGCCTCGAGCAAAAGTCACAGAGACGCAAGCAGAGATTGTAGGTGACAGGTGGCTCGTTAACACACCTGTGCGTACAGCTACTCTCACTTACGACCAGCATGACACAACCAGCCGTGTCAACATGCTCAACCACAGTACGTGGATTCAAGTCCCGAAAGGTGCCATATTCCACCTGAATGATCTGGCATTGTACCATCTTCCGAGCACAGAGTACCAGACAGCACTGGAACTCCCATCTTTCAAGAACTACAACTTCACCTTAGATCCAGAACTGGAACTCTGGATCGAGGAAAGGGGGTCCCAATTCATTGACATTGCTCCGGTCAACACAGCCATCCAAGCACTGTCTCGCCTGCCCGTTCTGAACACTTCATCTGCGGTCCTAGGCTGGACCTCAGCCGACATTGTGCTGTGCATCTCTACAGGTAATCAGCCACACTCTGACACTATGCGTGGCATTCATTCTGTACAGAAGTGTCAACCAGATGGGACACAGCAGAGCTCACGAAAGCAGTGCCTGAAGGTCTCAGACAGAATCCCCGGAAAGGGGGTGCCAAGTCAGAGACTATGCCAAACCTCATCGAGCTGGATCCTCAACTTTAAGATCCACCTGCCATCCTACCATCATGATCCACCTGCTACATGACCATCAGGAATCAGGATTACACTGCCAGTCGGCCATTGTGATGATTGTCGTCCGATGATGTTCACACAGGGACTTCATCCGACGAAAAGGGGGAATATGTAGCGACTGACCGAATCCTGTTTTCCTTTCACTACTGAACAAATATGAACACATATATGTTTAATTCACAAAACCTTGAATCATGTGAAATGGTGCCCCAATGTCTGCCAGCAGGTCATTGATTAACTCCATTTATGACGCATTGCGCAATCAAGAAACAGGTCCCCGTTGTTCTCAAAACCCTCACGTGGTACACACCACGGATGGACAGTATACCCTATGGATACCCACACACACACACCACACATACCCGCACACAAACGTCCTTTGTGTGCAACTTAGGATAGGAATGTCCTTAATGTATATAACACAGAATTGTATCTGACCTTCCTGTATGCATGCATATCTAATTAGTTTTGTCTTATTCTATAGATGTAATTGGAGACTGGTCTGTAACTTCGAATCTTAAGTGTATTTCTAAAGAAAGATTACCTAACAGGATCACCTTCTGTAACTCTCCCTCTTGCTAGGTCATAAAACTTTATGACCCCCAAAAGGAATTCCAAGGGAATCACAGCTCCAACTTGAATTCTGATAAAGAAAGAGGAATATACTCTGCAATCTTATATTTTCTATAAGTATAACCACTTAAGAAATGTATAAACATGAATTTGATCTTTCCTAGGTCATGGTAGCCGGTATTATGGCTTTATAGTCGTGTGAGTGAACATTAAATGTGTGTAATTCTGCATATGAATGTAACTTTATGTTTCTTCTACTCTTTCCGGCCATTCTTGGTACCTGTTTGACCATCTTGTTTTGACTAAACAAGTCATACATAGGATATTACAGTAAAATGTATTGTTTTGTGTGTACAATCTTTCTGGCTAGAAATGACAAAATGTTATACAATCATAAATTATCCTGACAAGACAAAGAAGAACTTTTCCCGCTCGAGATGCTCTAAGATGATTGGTTCACATACGCGAAGCAGGCGTGAACCAACCCCTTTTCTTTTCCTTTCTTTACTAAGTTTTATTTTCATTTTCGCCTCTCCCTCCCGAGGGAGATGAACTCTGAACTATTTCCTTGGTAACTTCACGTTCGGTGAACCTTTAAAACTTCCCGCGAGTCTGCTCGCCCCAGAAGACACGAGAGAACAAGCCTATAGCGCCGAAGGACAAACACGCATACGACTCTGCGTTCTTCAGCAACACAAAGAGAACCATACGCAAGTATAGATTATTGATTTGATTTGATTGATGTGATTTCTTGTTGCCTCTCTAAGGGTTACGTTGTCTGTGATTTTTGCCATGCTGCGATCACCTGACCGTTAGTTTCACTTTCTCATCCTCTTACTCTCTCTCTCCCTCTCACTCTCTCTCTCTCTCACTCAATCTCTCTCTCTCTCACTCCCGTTGTTATTCGTTTGTCTCGTTAGTTTTACTGTTTACTGTACATACATGTATCCCGGGTTTAAATGTAGAATTCTGTATCCGTAGTTTCATTTTATTAAAACCATTATATTCTTGATTGCTAATTGTCTAAAATGCTCATTTTTACAAAGTCAATGAAATGTTTGATCTAGCTACAAAGCTTTACAATTCGTTACTATTTCAGTAACCTAAATTTTATAATAACAAGAAGGTGATTTTTCATGGCCAGAAAATAGCTTTTTTGGAATTATAAGAAAGAGATCATTTTTGTTGAAAATTAATAAGTTAATCTTACGGCCGTTTGCTGGACAAACTAAATTAATTCCATTTAAGGTTATCTCATATAATCGATCTGTAATAAGACTATTGATATATTAATGACGAACCATAACCCATTATGGTGATCATTCATATATACAATCGATCTATTTTCAGCTTCGATAATTTAACTGTAATATGCAATATATTAATCATTCATGATTAATTATTAAATTCCCTATATATAATTTGAGCTAATTTAATGTAAGAATCATTGTCGCTACAAGTTGCTGTTTTATTTTCTAAGAATTTCAAACCAATTTCGTATGACGTTGAAGAGATTATAAAGGGCAGACTTTTTAAAAGTTAGAGCTTTATTTGAAAATAATGTTTTTGTTTTTATTTGTGTTTATGTCCCAACCTCAGGAGTTGAAAGAATGCTGTTTTTAAATACTCTTAATTTAACTTTGCAAAATTGTGACTGTGAAGAGTTTTGTTTCTGGGAGGAGATTTTAATTGCACTGAACAAACTATTAATAGGAATCACATAGAGCCCCATGAGCCATCTCGGAAGAGACTTATTCAAGTAATTAAAACGAATGAGTTGTGCGGTATATGCAGACATGTTAATGGTAATCTAAGACAATATATGAGTATGAGGATACTGTACAGAAAAATTGGGAAGGGATTGTTGAAAAAAATAAAGGTTGATTAGCCAAATGGAAATGGCTGGCCCTAACCATGTCCTATAAAGGGCATACTTTAATTATTAATAATTTAATTGCATCCTCTCTCTGGCATAAGTTGGCATGTATAAATCCACCTGTGAAAATGTTGACTGAAATTCAAGCCTTACTGGTGGATTTTTTCTGGGATAAATTACACTGGATTACAAAGAGCATTTTATTTTTGTCTAAAGAAGAAGGTGGACAGGGACTGATAGACTTGCAAAGCAGAAAAGCAGCTTTCCGATTACAATTTATACAAAGGCTTCTTTCGGGGTCAAGTGACTTTGGTTGGAGAGTGACTGCATGTGCCATTTTACGGAGTCTGGGACGCCTACAGATGGACACATCTCTCTTTTTGTTAGACCCCCTAAAACTGGATGCCTCCAATATGCCAATTTTTTATCGAAATCTTTTTAAAGTATGGAGTTTTTTTAATCAACAAAGGCACAAAATCACTTTTCTGGTTGTTAAACGAACCCATATTACATGGAGCTCAATTGGATATTTCTGCTGTTGGAAGCAGTTGTCCTGGACTAAATAATATCCTTTGCAAATCCAGGATCTCAACCTTAAGACTTTTGCTAAATGTGGCTGGACCAAATTTCACGAACATTGAGCAAGCAGCATCTCATCTGGGAATTGTTTCAACTCGAATAGTTGCTCAGCTGATGGCAAAGTGGCAGTCTGCTCTTTCAAAGGAAGAGAGACGATTATTAATAGACTATTGTACTAACTATATATTTGTCTCCCAAACTAGATGAATGTATGGGTTTGTTTTTAAAAACTGGAAAGTCTTTGTGTTTGGATTTATTTTCGGTTACAAGGAAAGTTCCCTTTCAAGGGAACTTCGAGCTGCGTCAAACGCTGCGGGAACGCCCCTGCGTTGTGCGTCATGAAGCACGTATGGAATCAGCCCAATGGAGAGATGAAACGTCATAGGCGGGTGACGTCATCGACCAGGAAACTATAAAGCACCCCAAAAACACAAGCGCATTAGCTTCTGTGCTTTCAGTCGCGCTACATGTGAATCTGTCCCTGTGTGATATTGTCTGTCTTACATACCCTGCACCACACAAACAATTTATCCCTATATATATATATATTGAGAGATTATGGCGGACGAACAGCAGTTTAGAAAGTGTGTTCCTCCCTGCTCGCGTTATTTAACGAGCGGGGATACACATGATCTTTGTGTTGTTTGTTTGGGAGTTCAGCATGCCCAGTTTGCTCTCGAGGGAGCAGACTGTGAGCATTGCGAGCGTTTGCCGTTAAGGACGCTCCGCTCCCGCCGGTCGCTCTTTGAGGAGAGCGGTTCGGTGCGCGCTCCCCGCGGTTCGGGTCCCGCTTCTGCCGAGGCAGAGCGGCGGCGCTTATCGTGGGGATCGCAGATGGATCTCACAGCGGGGTTTGAGACGGGCTCTGCCTTATCTCTCCCTTCACCTGTGAGATCCAGTGCCTCAGTCCCGGGTTCGGAAGCACGCGCTGCGGTTTCTTCCGCTCGGGCTGAGGCACCAATGCTGCAGCTATCCAGTTCTGAGGAACTTGATGTTGTTAGTGTTGAGGGAGATGTGGAGGATTCGCCACCCCACACTCCTGAGAGTGATGAGCTTATGGAGGTGTTAACAAGAGCTGTTGAAAAACTTAATATTGAATGGCCAGTGACTAGACAGGAGTCTGTTTCTAAATCAAAGTTGGATGAGAGATTTTTGCCGTCACGTGTGCAGCCTCCACGCCGGTGCCTGCCGTTTTTCCATGATCTCCACACCGAGGTGTCGAAATCATGGAGAAAACCGGTGTCATATAGAGTGTTTAGTCCCCAGACTTCAACATACGCTAATATTATGGGAGCCAAGGCTCATGGTTATGGTGCTTTGCCTCGTGTGGAAGAGACGCTTGCGAGCCATCTCTCCCCCGAAGCAGCATCATCTTTTAAGGCACCGGCATTACCCACCAAGCCTTTAAGAAACACTTCGGCTTTAGTGGGTAAAGCATATTCGGCAGCAGGTCAGGCTGCGTCATGTCTGCATACTATGTCAATCTTGCAGGCATACCAGGCTGATCTGCTAAGGGACATGAGTGAGAGTGAGGAGGTCAGTACTGACGTAGTTCGTGAACTGCGTCAGGCTGCTGATTTATCCCTGCGTGCCACCAGAGAATCGGCCAAATTAATGGGTCGTTCTATGGCAGCTCTGGTGGCCGCAGAAAGACATTTGTGGTTAAATCAGACTAATATTAAAGAGAGAGAAAAAGCTTTTCTTTTAGATGCTCCTCTTTCTCCCATGGGGTTGTTTGGTGATGCTGTGAATTCAGTTATCGATAAATTCCAAGAAGAAAAGAAACAAACTGCAGCTTTTAAAAAGTTTCTTCCCCTTAAAGTTCATGTCCCTGGGGCTGCTGGGCGGGAGCAGCCCCGGCCGTCTTCGAGCTCATCACATAGAGCGCAGCAGAGGCAGAGTGTCGCGTCTCGTGCTCCCCCTGCTGGACAGTGGGCTCAGCCGCGACACTCTCAGCCGAAGCCTTCTCCCAGTAGAACTGATCTGAGGACAGTTATATTGGCTAAGAAGGCTTCGGCTAAGAAGAAGTCCTGACGCCAAGCCGTTCAGGATGCTGAGGGTGGTCCCCACCGAGGCGGAAAGGTGTTCACCTCTTTTTACGGTGCCCATTCCTCCTCGGTGCCCTCAGGGGCTCGTTCTGCCAACCCCGCCTTTATGCCGGGGCACAGACGATCCCAGCGAGCGCTTTCCCGAGGGACGCTCGCTCCCTCTGAGGAGGGTCTCAGAGCGGTCAGACCAGTTGTTCCCTGCCGGTGCGCCGTTACAGGGCGCTGCGTCTGCTGCTCAAGTTACACCAGAGGCCAGTCTCGAGAGGCTGGTACCCTTAGTAGAATTTCTGGCAGAGTGGAAAAGCCTTCCAAAAATATCTCATTGGGTCCTGCAGACAGTAGAAAAGGGTTATGCTATCCAGTTCAGGTGTCGTCCACCAAAATTCAGAGGGGTTCTGCACACAGTGGTGGGCCCCGAGCAGGCTCTGGTATTGGAACAAGAGGTGAAAACGCTCCTTCAAAAAGAGGCTATAGAACGGGTTCCTCCTCCCAGTTTGGAGTCAGGTTATTACAGCCGATATTTCATCGTTCCAAAGAAGGATGGGGGGTTGCGTCCAATTTTAGACCTGCGCATATTGAATCGCTCGGTAGGGAAGCTAAAATTCAAGATGCTCACTATCAAGCAGATCGTGTCTCAAATCAGGTCCGAGGACTGGTTTGTCACGATAGATCTGAAGGACGCATACTTCCATGTGTCCATCCTTCCACAACACAGGAAGTTCCTGAGGTTCGCCTTCGGGGGCGAGGCGTACCAGTACAGGGTTCTTCCGTTTGGCCTAGCTTTATCTCCCCGCACTTTCACGAAATGCATGGATGCAGCACTAGTGCCTCTGAGGCTTCAGGGCATTCGTATTCTCAATTACATCGACGATTGGTTGATTTTAGCCCAGACCGAGCAGATGGCGGTTCGGCATCGAGATGTCGTCCTAGCTCATATCAGAAAGTTGGGGTTGAGGCTGAACGCAAAGAAAAGTGTATTATCTCCTTCCCAGAAGACCACTTTTCTGGGTGTCGTTTGGGATTCGGTATCGATGCGGGCGCGACTCTCTCCGACCCGCATCGCTTCGATTCTCTCAGCTGTGAAACAAGTGAAGCTAGGCCAGCTACTCACTGTCAAGCAGTTTCAGAGACTGTTGGGTCTGATGGCAGCAGCGTCCAACGTTATACCTTGCGGCCTGTTGTACATGAGACCGCTACAGTGGTGGCTCAGGACCAAGGGATTCTCCCCGAGGGGAAATCCGCTCCGCACGTTCAAAGTCACGCGGCGCTGCCTTCGTGCTCTGGTCATGTGGAGAGAAACTTGGTTCCTATCCAAAGGTCCTGTGCTGGGGGCTCTTTGTCGTCGCATAACGCTAACGACGGATGCTTCCCTCACAGGGTGGGGGGCGGTCATGAGTGGTCGCCCAGCCCAAGGTCTGTGGCAGGATCATCATCTTTCGTGGCACATAAATTGTCTAGAGATGTTGGCTGTGTTTCAGGCTCTGAAACACTTCCTAACAGACCTGAGAGGCCATCATGTGTTAGTTCAATCAGACAACACGTCGGTGGTCTCTTATATAAATCATCAGGGGGGCCTGCGGTCTCGCCGGCTTTACAAGTTGGCCCGTCAGATCCTCCTGTGGTCCCAAGGGAAGCTACTATCTCTGAGAGCAATGTATCTCCCTGGGTATTTGAATGTGGTAGCAGACTCCCTGTCGAGGCAGGGGCCGAGGCCAGGGGAATGGAGACTCCACCCCGAGGTGGTGGAGCTCCTTTGGTTGAGTTTCGGTCGCGCCGAGGTGGACCTATTCGCTTCCAAGGAGACCACTCATTGTCATCGGTGGTTCTCCATCACTCTTCCAGCCCCCCTGGGGTTGGATGCTATGGTGCAGCCGTGGCCGAGGTCACGTCTGTACGCCTTTCCCCCGATTGCTCTGTTACCAGGAGTTCTGGAGAGGGTCCGCCGGGACGGGGTCAGTCTACTACTAGTAGCCCCGTTCTGGCCGGCCCGAGTATGGTTTGCGGACCTGATTTCTCTCCTGGACGGTTCTCCTTTGGAGCTCCCGGTCAGGAGGGATCTACTCTCCCAGGCGGGGGGCACGATACTTCACCCCCGCCCAGAATTGTGGAAACTGTGGGCTTGGCCTCTGAGGGGGCCCAGCTCATAGACTCCGGTCTCTCAACCGAGGTTGTTGAGACCATTCTTAACTCCAGAGCTCCATCCACGAGGAAGCTTTATGCCTTGAAGTGGAAACTTTTCACTTCTTGGTGTGGAGAACACCTGCAGGACCCAGTTAACTGCCCAGTGGGTGCAGTGCTGGAATTCCTGCAGGAGCGCTTCTCCACAGGGTTATCCCCCTCCACACTAAAGGTGTATGTGGCGGCACTAGCTGCTTACCACGTCCCTTTCAGTGGAGTTTCTCTTGGGAGACACCCGCTTATAACTCGTTTCCTCCGTGGCACTTTGAGGCTGAGGCCAGCAGTTCGTACGAGGGTGCCGACTTGGGATCTGGCCATTGTATTAGAAGGTCTTTCCCTAGCTCCTTTTGAACCTATCGAAGAAGTTCCCGAGAAGTTTCTCACTTTTAAGACTATCTTTTTGCTTGCTATCTCTTCACTAAAAAGAATCGGAGATTTGCAGGCTCTGTCGGTTTCACCCTCGTGCCTGGAATTTGCACCTGGCATGGTTAAAGCTTTTCTGCATCCTAGACCAGGTTACGTTCCTAAGGTTCCTACTAATATTGTTAGACCTACGGTTCTGCAGGCTTTCTGTCCTCCTCCATTTATGTCATCGGACCAGGAGAAACTTAATTCACTCTGCCCTGTTAGGGCATTAGACGCTTATGTCCACAGAGCTGCCCTGTGGAGGAAATCAGAACAACTTTTTGTATGTTTCGGGCCACCCAGGAAAGGGTGTCCGGCGTCTAAACAGAGAATGAGCAAGTGGGTGGTTGAGGCTATCTCACTTGCTTATGAGTCGGCTGGCCAGCCTTCACCTTTGGTTGTCCGAGCTCACTCTACCAGGAGTATGGCTGCTTCTAAAGCTCTTTTGTCGGGGGTTTCCCTGAGTGATGTTTGTGATGCGGCTGGATGGTCTTCACCGCATACTTTTATTAAGTTCTATGACCTAGACTTAAGCTCTACCCCTGGGGCACAGGTGCTCTCGTCCTCTGTGCGCTAGTCTCACATGACGGTCATTTGGTCCTATGGCGACGTGGGTATTCGCGTTCCCGCAGCGTTTGACGCAGCTCGAAGTTCCCTTGAAAGGGAACGTCTCGGTTACGTATGTAACCCTAGTTCCCTGATAGGGAACGAGACGCTGCGTCGCTCCGCCATACTCCCGGCACTCCCGTTAGCGCTTCCTTCAAGCCTATCAGAAGCTAATGCGCTTGTGTTTTTGGGGTGCTTTATAGTTTCCTGGTCGATGACGTCACCCGCCTATGACGTTTCATCTCTCCATTGGGCTGATTCCATACGTGCTTCATGACGCACAACGCAGGGGCGTTCCCGCAGCGTTTGACGCAGCGTCTCGTTCCCTATCAGGGAACTAGGGTTACATACGTAACCGAGACGTTTTGTACATAGCTTGTGTTTTGGTTTTTAACAAGAAAATTTTAGATGACAAAGTGGATACACCATGGCGTTCTTTCTTAAAATTGGATGATAATGTTAAGCCTGAATGGAGAGTTTTGCATAAGCCACCATCTAACATCTACTCTCGTGTAATGGAAATCACTCAAGATTACAGAAAACTGAGGTGTGTAATTATTTATATATATATATATATATATATATATATATATATATATATATATATATATATATATATATATATTGAATGTATTTGATGTGCTTTTTTTCTTGAAAAATTATTATTGAGAAGTAAAGAACCACATCAAAATAATTAAACTCTTATCAATTTTTTTTTTAAATAACTTAAAATAAAACTTTTGTAACAAGGTTAAAAACACGACGATTTTTTTTAAAAGCACTACAGATGATAAAACCATGATGTATATATTTTATCATCTGTAGTGCTTTTAAAACATTTTCAGCATTTTTAAAGATACATTTTTTTCAGTTCAGCTAATTTTTTTAACAATATCACCATTTGACCACCCTCTTGTGGCGCTGAATAAATAAATAAAAAATCGATGAACCAAGAGGAAGAAGAAGAAGAAGAAGAAGAAGAAGAAGAAGAAGAAGAAGAAGAAGAAGAAGAAGAAGAAGAAGGCCAGGGCGTGGCCAGGTTTTTTCCTGACAGTCGTAGTAGTAGGTAAGGTGTACATTTTAAGAGCTGTTGTTTTTTATATATTTATAAGTAGTCGTTTTAGTTTTTTGTAATTCATGTGGAAGCCCTTTTTCCTTATTAAGTTGGCTTGTGAAAGCCAACTTACTGAAATCCTATTTAAACTTATTAAGTTGGCTTGTGAAAGCCAACTTACTGAAATCCAATTTAAACTTATTAAGTTGGCTTGTGAAAGCCAACTTAGTGAAATCCTATTTAAACTTCTTCTTCTTCTTCTTCTTCTTCTTCTTCTTCTTCTTCTTCTTCTTAACCAAACTCCAAAACTCCAAAACAAACTCCAAACTCGGGTCAGACCTTCAGACTGTTCTGACTCGAGTTGCTATATCTTTTCAGACTAATTTGACTTTCAGTTTTCTTAAAAATTAATATTAAAAACCATAAAAATCCCATTGACTTTCATTGCAACAGTTCAAATTGAGCCAAGGCTACGGTGGCCCAGTAGTGTACAACACAAAAACTCAAATCTAAACTCCCTGAAGCCAAAGATTCAATTAAACAACCATTCTATATGTACTAATGAACTTATCTATCTATCTATCTATCTATCTATCTATCTATCTATCTATCTATCTATCTATCTAATAATCTTTCTTTCTTTCTAACTAATCTTTTTTCTTTCTAACTAATCTATCTATCTTTCTTTCTTTCTAACTAATTTTTCTTTCTTTCTTTCTTTCTACTTAATCTATCTTTCTTTCTAACTAAGCTATCTTTCTTTCTAACTAATCTTTCTTTCTAACTAATCCATCTTTCTTTCTTTCTTTCTTTCTAACTAATCCATCTTTCTTTCTAACTAATCTATCTTTCTTTCTAACTAATCTATCTTTCTTTCTAACTAATCTATCTTTCTTTCTCTTTCTTTCTTTCTAACTACTCTATCTTTCTTTCTCTTTCTTTCTTTCTAACTTGTCTATCTTCCTTTCTTTCTAACTAATGTATCTTTCTTTCTAACTAATCCATCTTTCTTTCTTTCTAACTAATCTATCGTTCTTTCTCTTTCTTTCTTTCTAACTAATCTATCTTTCTTTCTCTTTCTTTCTTTCTAACTAATCTATCTTTCTTTCTCTTTCTTTCTTTCTAACTTATCTATCTTCCTTTCTTTCTAACTAATCCATCTTTCTTTGTTTCTAACTAATCTTTCTTTCTTTCTGACTAATCTATCTATCTTTCTTTGTTTCTAACTAATCTTTCTTTGTTTCTAACTGATCTATCTTTCTTTCTTTCTAACTAATCTATCTTTCTTCCTAACTAATCTATCTTTCTTTCTTTCTAACTAATCTATCTTTCTTTCTTTCTAACTAATCTATCTTTCTTTGTTTCTAACTAATCTATCTATCTTTCTTTGTTTCTAACTAATCTATCTTTCTTTCTTACTAATCTATCTTTGTTTCTTTCTTTCTAACTAATCTATCTTTCTTTCTTTCTAACTAATCTATCTATCTTTTTTTCTAACTAATCTATCTATCTTTCTTTCTTTCTAACTAATCTTTCTTTCTTTCTTTCTAACTAATCTTTCTTTCTTTCTTTCTAACTAATCCATCTTTCTTTCTAACTAATCTATCTTTCTTTCTTTTTTTCTAACTAATCCATCTTTCTTTCAAACTAATCTATCTTTCTTTCTTTCTAACTAATCTCTTTCTTTCTAACTAATCTATCTTTCTTTCTAACTAATCTTTCTTTCTTTCTAGCTAATCTATCTTTCTTTATAACTAATCTATCTTTCTTTCTAACTAATCTATCTTTCTTTCTTCCTAACTAATCTTTCTTTCTTTCTAACTAATCTATCTTTCTTACTAATCTTTCTTTCTTTCTACTTAATCTATCTATCTTTCTTTCTAACTAATCTATCTTTCTTTCTTTCTTTCTTTCTACTTAATCTATCTATCTTTCTTTCTAACAAATCTATCTTTCTTTCTCTTTCTTTCTTTCTAACTTATCTATCTTCCTTTCTTTCTAAATAATCTTTCTTTCTAACTAAGCTATCTTTCTTTCTCTTTCTTTCTTTCTTTCTAACAAATCCATCTTTCTTTCTAACAAATCCATCTTTCTTTCTAACTAATGTTTCTTTCTTTCTAACTAATCTATCTTTCTTTCTTTGTTTCTAACTAATCTTTATTTCTTTCTAACTTATCTATCTTTCTTTCTAACTAATCTTTCTTTCTTTCTAACTAATCTATCTTTCTTTCTAACTAATCTATCTTTCTTTCTTTCTAACTAATCTTTCTTTCTTTCTAACTAATCTATCTTTCTTACTAATCTTTCTTTCTTTCTACTTAATCTATCTATCTTTCTTTCTAACTAATCTATCTTTCTTTCTTTCCATCTTTCTTTCTACTTAATCTATCTATCTTTCTTTCTAACTAATCTATCTTTCTTTCTCTTTCTTTCTTTCTAACTTATCTATCTTCCTTTCTTTCTAAATAATCTTTCTTTCTAACTAAGCTATCTTTCTTTCTCTTTCTTTCTTTCTAACAAATCCATGTTTCTTTCTAACAAATCCATCTTTCTTTCTAACTAATATTTCTTTCTTTCTAACTAATCTATCTTTCTTTCTTTCTTTGTTTCTAACTAATCTTTATTTCTTTCTAACTAATCTATCTTTCTTTCTAACTAATCTTTCTTTCTTTCTAACTAATCTATTTTTCTTTGTTTCTAACTATTCTTTCTTTCTAACTAATCTATCTTTCTTTCTTTCTAACTAATCCATCTTTCTTTCTTTCTTTCTTTCTTTCTAACTAATCCATCTTTCTTTCTAACAAATCCATCTTTCTTTCTAACTAATCTTTCTTTCTTTCTAACTAATCTTTCTTTCTTTCTTTCTAACTAGAATTTCTTTCCTTCTTTCTTTCTAACTAATCTATCTTTCTTTGTTTCTAACTAATCTTTCTTTCTTTCTTTCTAACTAATCTATCTTTCTTTCTTTCTAACTAATCTATCTATCTTTCTTTCTAACTAATCTATCTATCTTTCTTTCTTTCTTTCTAACTAATCTATCTACCTTTCTCTCTAAGTAATCTATCTATCTTTCTTTCTTTCTAACTAATCTTTCTTTCATTCTTTCTAACTAATCTTTCTTTCTTTCTAACAAATCAATCTTTCTTTCTAACTAATCTTTATTTCTTTCTAACTAATCTTTATTTCTTTCTAACTAATCTATCTATATTTCTTTGTTTCTAACTAATCTTTATTTCTTTCTAACTAATCCATCTTTCTTTCTTTCTTTCTAACTAATCCATCTTTCTTTCTAACTAATCCATCTTTCTTTCTTTCTAACTAATCTTTCTTTCTTTCTAACTAATCTATCTATCTTTCTTTGTTTCTAACTAATCTTTGTTTCTAACTAATCTATCTTTCTTTCTAACTAATCTAACTTTCTTTCTAACTAATCTATCTTTATTTCTTTCTAACTAATCTATCTTTCTTTCTTTCTAACTAATCTATCTTTCTTTCTTTCTAACTAATCTTTTTCTTTCTAACTAATTTATCTATCTTTCTTTCTTTCTAACTAATCTATCTTTCTTTCTTTCTAACTAATCTTTTTCTTTCTAACTAATTTATCTATCTTTCTTTCTTTCTAACTAAACTTTCTTTCTTTCTAACTAATCCATCTTTCTTTCTTTCTAACTAATCTTTCTTTCTTTCTAACTAATCTATCTATCTTTCTTTGTTTCTAACTAATCTTTGTTTCTAACTAATCTATCTTTGTTTCTAACTAATCTAACTTTCTTTCTTTCTAACTAATCTATCTTTCTTTCTTTCTAACTAATCTATCTTTCTTTCTAACAAATCCATCTTTCTTTCTAACTAATCTTTCTTTCTTTCTAACTAATCTATCTATCTTTCTTTGTTTCTAACTAATCTTTCTTTCTTTCTAACTAATCTATCTTTCTTTCTAACTAATCTATCTTTCTTTCTTTCTAACTAATCTCTTTCTTTCTAACTAATTTATCTATCTTTCTTTCTTTCTAACTAAACTTTCTTTATTTCTAACTAATCTATCTATCTTTCTTTGTTTCTAACTAATCTTTCTTTCTTTCTTTCTTTCTAACTAATCTACCTTTCTTTCTTTCTACCTAATCTTTCTTTCTTTCTTTCTAACTAATCTATCTTTCTTTCTTTCTTTCTTTCTGACTAATCTTTCTTTCTTTCTAACTAATCTTTCTTTTTTTCTAACAAATCAATCTTTCTTTCTAACTAGTCTTTATTTTTTTCTAACTAATCTTTCTTTCTTTCTTTGTAACTAATCTAACTAATCTTTCTTTCTTTCTAACTAATCTAACTAATCTATCTATCTTTCTAACTAATCTATCTTTCTTTCTAACTAATCAATCTATCTTTCTTTCTAACTAATCTATCTTTCTTTCTTTCTAACTAATATATATTTCTTTCTAACTAATATATCGTTCTTTCTTTCTAACTAATCTTTCTTTCTTTCTTTCTAACTAATCCATCTTTCTTTCTAACTAATCCATCTTTCTTTCTTTCTAACTAATCTTTCTTTTTTTCTAACAAATCCATCTTTCTTTCTAACTAATCTTTCTTTCTTTCTTTCTAACTAATTGTAAGGACTGGGCTAAGTGGGTGAATCTGAATAACTAAATACATCCGGCTAAAGACCAAAAATCTCTGAATGTAAATTAACCCAAACACACACACACAAACACACACACACACACACACACACACACATTCCCCCACCAGTGAAGACCACACTCAGGACAGAGCGTGGTGTCCGATTACAAGACATTTTATGACTGATCGGAATGTCCCAAAGGAAGTGGATTCCAAAGCGAAAAGAAACTTCTTTTCTTTAAAAGACATTTAACCAGATATATTCAATGTGTTTTTATGTGTGTCCATTTGCCCATGTCACATTGGAATGACTATGATTTTATCGTAGCTTAAAGTGAATTATAAATACCTTCATTATGCATTTTAAATATAACTGTCTATTCCCATAACTTGTACACATAGTTCTGGACACCTCCAGAATGCTTTCGGTGTCATCAATCAGAATACGTACAGTAATATCCAGTAAAATATAGTTTACTATGTTTTCCATCTTTGGGGGGAAAAGAGACCAAAACTAACATCACTGGTGTTCTTAGATAACGGCGTTTACGACCCAAAGGAATGTTCACAGAACTGTGGCCCTCTCTGAATTCTAACCAAGGAGGAGAAATGAATCCTGTATTCATATATATATATATATATATATATATATATATATATATATATATATATATATATATGCTATTATATATCCACTTGAGAATTGTATGAACAATGTATCTAAGTTCCCTATTTCATGAGTTGCCTTTTTGTGGTTTGGTCTATGTTTCTCGACAACTCTAATGCGATAATGTTTTAAACTTTGCCAACTAATGTTTAACCAAATCCATTTGTGGCAAGTTTGGTCTCGATAAACTCCAAACTTCATTCCCCATTTGTTAATTGACATTACATTTTGCTAAACTTGTGACACATTAGTATTATAAGAATTGTGAAGATTCTGCTCTTAAACACCGACGACATTAGGGTTTCAAATGTCTCTCTCTTAGACAAAGAGCAATAAAAACCAAAGTCCCGCCTGTGAAATTTCAACCCTCTAATTGGCCAAGTCAACAGGAAGAGGCCAGATTTCTCCAAGGTGATAAATGACGCTTTCCCCCCTCCGCTCGCTCTCTTACTCCGCCTGTCTTTGTGTCATAATGTAAGGTCTCGCCTCCGGGCGAGCTCTTCGCCTTTCTTTTATTTGTTTCTAGTTTAGTTTGTGTTTTTCAGTCTTAGATAAGTCTCCGTGTTTAATTCCAATCGTGACATATCTCTTCAGCAAATCCATCTACAAGGGACCTTTAAACGAGCGCGCGCTCGTTTTGAAGGAGAAACACGCGCACGTGACCACGTGATGCGCCGGACCGAGAGACGCATACGCGCTTCTTCGCCAGCCATGCAAAGATGTAACGTTAACTCCGCGTGATTTCCCCGTAGAGATCTTTATTTCTTTACTTTGTTAGTCAAAGTTTTGTTTTCCGTAGTCGACTCTGTTCACTTCCACGAAGTGAAACGAACTTAGCCGAACTATTTTCCTTTGGTAATGTTACCCCAAAGACTTTGAACCTCCGTTCAACACGCGCGCCAAGCAGCACCACGTGACGCTTCCTAAAGGACTCCGCTCACGCACGCGGCCAGACAGGGCCGCGCAGGAATGCCGCGACACAGAGAGACCCAGAAACTTAAGTATATCTCTTTATAGAGCTTCTAAGAAGCATTAAGATGATGTTTTCGTGTTGTTACAGACAGGTGACTGTCAGGGTGAATGTTGCCAATGCTCTCTCTCTCTCTCTCTCTCTCTCTCTCTCTCTCTCCCTCTCCCCCTCTCATACGTGTTTCCATTGTCCACACTCTATGCATTTCTCGTTCATCGATGCCTTGTCGTGTTTTGTTTGTTTATTATGTTTGTAAATACATATATCCCATGTAACCGTAGTAAATACGTAAGTAGTTCTGCCGTATTAAATTCATTATATTCATGTTGATTGTTTACTGGCTCTTTGCTCATTTTCAAGTCCCTTAAGTGAAAGATTAGCTACAAGCTTACAAATTAAAGATACTTTAAAGAGTATTTGTTTATAGGGCAGGAAACCCAATTCTTGTGGCCACAGAATTGCTTTTCCTGAAATCCTATAAAGTAGGATGATATTGTGGATCCCCAAAAATATTATTCGGACAATTGAGCTCATTAATTTTGCCTGTTTTGTAGGAAGTGGTCCGTGTAATTAATTACAATCAACTTGTGATTAATTGCAAGGATACGCATGCATGCAGGTAAAATGACATTTCATCCCTTATCAGGAGATGTATTAACATGTAAGACTGATCTAATCCAAACATGTATGAATAATTATTAATTACCAATTATTAATTATGATATGCAAATTCCCCACGGATTAGATCCGCCCCAGAGTCTTTACATAATCTTTCTTACTTTTTAACTAATCTATCTATCTTTCTTTCTAACTAATCTATCTTTCTTTCTAACTAATCTATCTATCTTTCTTTCTTTCTTTCTTTCTAACTAATCATCTTTCTTTCTTTCTAACTAATCCATTTTTCTTTCTTTCTAACTAATCTATCTTTCTTTCTAGCTAATCTTTTTTTTCCTTCTTACTTTTCTTTCTTTCTTTCTTTCTTTCTTTCTTTCTTTCTTTCTTTCTTTCTTTCTTTCTTTCTTTCTTTCTTTCTTTCTTTCTAACTAAACCATCTTTCTTTCTTTCTAACTAACTAATCTTTCTTTCTAACTAATCTGTCTTTCTTTCTTTCTAACAAATCCCTCTTTCTTTCTAACTAATCCTTCTTTCTTTCATTCTTTCTAACTAATCTTTCTTTCTTTCTAACAAATCTATCGTTCTATCTTTCTAACTAATCTATCTATCTATCTTTCTAACTAATCTATCTTTCTTTCTTTCTTTCTAACTAATCTATCTTTTTTCTTTCTAATCTATGTATCTTTCTTTCTAACTAACTAATCTTTCTTTCTTTCTAATCTATCTTTCTTTCTTTCAAAATAATCTATCTATCTTTCTTTCTAACTAATCTATCTTTCTTTCTAACTAATCTATCTATCTTTCTTTCTTTCTAACTAATCTATCTATCTTTCTTTCTAACTAATCTATCGATCTTTCTTTCTAACTAATCTATCTTTCTTTCTAACTAAACTATTTTTTTCTTTCTAACTAATCTTTCTTTCTTTCTTTCTTTCTTTCTTTCTTTCTAACTAATCCATCTTTCTTTCTAACTAATCTATCTATCTTTCTTTCTAACTAATCTTTCTTTTTTTCTAACAAATCCATCTTTCTTTCTAACTAATCTTTATTTATTTCTAACTAATCTTTCTTTCTGTCTAACTAATCTATCTGTCTTTCTTTCTTTCTAACTAATCTATCGTTCTTTCTTTCTAACTAATCTTTCTTTATTTCTAACTAATCCTCTTTCTTTATTTCTAACTAATCTTTCTTTCTTTCTAACTAATCTACCTTTCTTTCTTTCTACCTAATCTTTCTTTCTTTCTTTCTAACTAATCTATCTTTCTTTCTTTCTTTCTGACTAATCTTTCTTTCTTTCTTTCTAACTAATCTTTCTTTTTTTCTAACAAATCAATCTTTCTTTCTAACTAGTCTTTATTTCTTTCTAACTAATCTTTCTTTCTTTCTTTGTAACTAATCTAACTAATCTTTCTTTCTTTCTAACTAATCTAACTAATCTATCTATCTTTCTAACTAATCTATCTTTCTTTCTAACTAATCAATCTATCTTTCTTTCTAACTAATCTATCTTTCTTTCTTTCTAACTAATATATATTTCTTTCTAACTAATATATTGTTCTTTCTTTCTAACTAATCTTTCTTTCTTTCTTTCTAACTAATCCATCTTTCTTTCTAACTAATCCATCTTTCTTTCTTTCTAACTAATCTTTCTTTTTTTCTAACAAATCCATCTTTCTTTCTAACTAATCTTTCTTTCTTTCTAACTAATCTTTCTTTCTTTTTAACTAATCTATCTATCTTTCTTTCTAACTAATCTATCTTTCTTTCTAACTAATCTATCTATCTTTCTAACGAATCATCTTTCTTTCTTTCTAACTAATCCATTTTTATTTCTTTCTAACTAATCTATCTTTCTTTCTAACTAATCTTTTTTTCCTTCTTACTTTTCTTTCTTTCTTTCTTTCTTTCTTTCTTTCTAACTAATCCATCTTTCTTTCTTTCTAACTAATCCATCTTTCTTTCTTTCTAACTAACTAATCTTTCTTTCTAACTAATCTGTCTTTCTTTCTTTCTAACAAATCCCTCTTTCTTTCTAACTAATCCTTCTTTCTTTCATTCTTTCTAACTAATCTTTCTTTCTTTCTAACAAATCTATCGTTCTATCTTTCTAACTAATCTATCATTCTTTCTTTCTAACTAATCTATCTATCTTTCTTTCTAACTAATCTATCTATCTATCTTTCTAACTAATCTATCTTTCTTTCTTTCTAACTAATCTATCTTTTTTCTTTCTAATCTATGTATCTTTCTTTCTTTCTAACTAATCTTTCTTTCTTTCTAATCTATCTTTCTTTCTTTCAAAATAATCTATCTATCTGTCTTTCTAACTAATCTATCTTTCTTTCTAACTAATCTATCTATCTTTCTTTCTAACTAATCTATCTATCTTTCTTTCTAACTAATCTATCGATCTTTCTTTCTAACTAATCTATCTTTCTTTCTAACTAATCTATTTTTTTCTTTCTAACTAATCTTTCTTTCTTTCTTTTTTTTCTTTCTTTCTTTCTTTCTAACTAATCCATCTTTCTTTCTAACTAATCTATCTATCTTTCTTTCTAACTAATCTTTCTTTTTTTCTAACAAATCCATCTTTCTTTCTAACTAATCTTTATTTATTTCTAACTAATCGTTCTTTCTGTCTAACTAATCTATCTGTCTTTCTTTCTTTCTAACTAATCTATCGTTCTTTCTTTCTAACTAATCTTTCTTTATTTCTAACTAATCATCTTTCTTTATTTCTAACTAATCCATCTTTCTTTCTTTCTAACTAATGTATCTTTCGTTCTTTCTAACTAATCTATCTTCCTTTCTAACTAATCTTTTTTCTTTCTAACTAATCCTTTCTTTCTTTCTTTCTTTCTAACTAATCCATCTTTCTTTCTTTCTAACTAACTAATCTTTCTTTCTAACTAATCCATCTTTCTTTCTTTCTAACAAATCCATCTTTCTTTCTAACTAATCCTTCTTTCTTTCATTCTTTCTAACTAATATTTTTTTCTTTCTAACAAATCTATCTTTCTTTCTTTCTAACAAATCCATCTTTCTTTCTAATCTATGTATCTATCTTTCTTTCTAACTAATCTATCTTTCTTTCTAACTAATCTATCTATCTTTCTTTCTAACTAATCTATCTATCTTTCTTTCTAACTAATCTATCTATCTATCTTTCTTTCTGTGACGCTGGTAATGTGGTGCGGTAGAAGCACGGGAAGGAGGCTGGATCCAAACGCAGTGTACAGGCTTTATTTAGACAAACTACAAACTTAGACAAAGACTCAGACTGGAATACAGGACTCAGAATCAGAAGCGACCAACATTGACATCAAACATTCAACAACTCACAAAGACAGGGCAGGAACACAGGGCTTAAATAGTCAAGGACAAACGAGCTAACAAGGGGGCGTCGGGAATAACGAGAAACACCTGGGAGAAGTAAAAGACAGGTCAGGGAATCACTGAACATGAAAAGACAAGACACAAAACCCACATCATGACACTTTCTAACTAATCTATCTATCTTTCTTTCTAACTAATCTATCGATCTTTCTTACTAATCTATCATTCTTTCTTTCTAACTAATCTATCGTTCTTTCTTTCTAACTAATCTATCGTCCTTTCTTTTTAACTAATCTATCGTTCTGTCTTTCTAACTAATCTATCGTTCTTTCTTTCTAACTAATCTATCGTTCTTTCTTTCTAACTAATCTATCGTTCTTTCTTTCAAACTAATCTATCTTTCTTTCTAACTAATCTATCTATCTTTCTTTCTAACTAATCTATCTATCTTTCTTTCTAACTAATCTATCGATCTTTTTTTCTAACAAATCTATCGTTCTATCTTTCTAACTAATCTATCTATCTTTCTTTCTAACTAATCTATCTATCTATCTTTCTAACTAATCTATCTTTCTTTCTTTCTTTCTAACTAATCTATCTTTTTTCTTTCTAACTAATCTATATTTTTTCTTTCTAACTAATCTCTTTCTTTCTAACTAATCTGTCTTTCATTCTAACAAATCTATCTATCTTTCTTTCTAACTAATCTATCTTTCTTTCTAATTGATCTTTCTTTCTTTCTTTCTAACTAATCTATCTTTTTTCTTTCTAACTAATCTATATTTTTTCTTTATAACTAATCTATCTATCTTTCTAACTAATCTATCGTTCTTTCTTTCTAAGTAATCTATCTTTCTTTCTAACTAATCTATCTATCATTCTTTCTAACTAATCTATCTTTCTTTCTAACAAATCCATCTTTTATCTTTCTTTCTAACTAATCCATCTATATTGCTTTCTAACTAATCTATCTTTTATCTTTTTTTCTAACTAATCTATCTATCTTTCTTTCTAACTAATCTATCTATCTTTCTTTCTAACTAATCTATCTATCTTTCTTTCTAACTAATCTATCTATCTTTCTTTCTAACTAATCTATATTTTTCTTTCTAACTAATCTCTTTCTTTCTTTCTAATACCCCTTTTCCACCAAAGCGTTTTGAGAGCCGGTTCGGAGCCGGTGCCTGCGCGCGAACCAGTTCTTTGTGTTTCGACAGCCAAAGAACCGGTTCTCGGCCAGGAAAACTGGTTCCAAAGCGGCACCAACTCTTTGCTGGACTAGAACCAGAGAACCGTTCTTTTACCACGTCATGCTTACGTCGGGGGCTGGGGGCGGGTTTAGATGTGTCCTAAACATCTTTTCTGACCGCAAAGCCAGGAGAAACATTTGCAGAAACACGATGTAGTCCGCCATTGTAATTGTTATGCTTGAAGTTGGCGCAAGCGTTTCTAGCTTTTTTTTTAATTTTTTTTCATTGAAAACATTATGTAAGCAAAGAAGAAAACAGTCACAAAATAGAACAAATAAACGGAGAGAAAAAAGACAAGACAGGTGTACATAACTAATCAGAAAAGATTACATATCAAAGGAAAAGATTAAAAGACTTACATATTTCAATTGTTTTTAAATCCTTCTTGGTTCACGAGTTAGAGATAATCCCAAAGTAATGTTGTACTTGCAAGCGTTTCTAGCTGAGACGTAAAGCGACGTACACAGTGACGTAACGACGTCGTTCGCTGGGCGCTCTAGAAGTGGAAAAACAAACAGGTTCTGAGGAGGTTCGCAAGTTGAACCAACTCCGAACCAACTTTGAACCAGCACCAGTTCCGAACCCGTTCTTTTTTGGTGGAAAAGGGGTATAACTAATCTGTGTTTCTTTCTTTCTTTCTTTCTCACCAATCTATCTTTCTTTCATTCTAACAAATCTATCTTTCTTTCTTTCTAACTAATCTTTCTTTCTTTCTAACTAATCTTTCTTTGTTTCTATCTATCTTTCTAACTAATCTTTCTTTCTAACTAATCTTTCTTTCATTTACACTAATCTCTCTATCTATCTATTATTTATCTATCTTTATGGCCAATCGTTTTCTTTCTTTCTAACTATTCTTTCTTTCTAACTAATCCATCTATCAAACTTCAAACTACTTTAAACTTCAAACTACTTTAAATGTATTCAAACTCTCTGGTCCGGCTTTCTCAAGCCAACTTAAAGTTTGTCTCATCAAACTTTTTTTTCTAGTTCTATTCTAATCTATTCTATTCTATTAATATCTATTATGATTATTATTATTATTTTCTTTTTATTAATTTAGATCAACATCTTCAGAAGCTAAAAACCCTGCTAACTTCTGTCACTGTCTCTGCATCAGTGGAAGTAGAAGAGGCACCCACCATGTCTGTATGGACCAAAAGACAGGTCATATCTGAAAGAAACTTCAGGGCAGCAATGCCAGAGATGTTAAATTGCATGTTGGCTGCAGAGACAGTAACCCAGCATTGCTGTCAACAATGCAAAACTGTTGATGCTGTTGTCCGGTGCCTAGACTGTGTTCCCCCAGGAAATCAGTTTTTCTGTTCAACATGTGACACAGAGATCCACAGAAAAAATGTTTTCCATGATAGAGAAGCTATGTTTGATGGTTTTTTAAAACCTATTCCACCAACATCCTTAGTGGTGGTTGATGAAAGTGGTCAATATCAACTCAGTGAACAAGGTATGTTCAGATAATGTAGTCGGTGCCCTCTGCAATTTCCTTTAACTGAATATTTTTATTTTGTATTTTTTTTTAATTTGTTGAGTAAATGTGTATACATTACTGATATTACTTTCTGAAATTTGATTTACTGCAGTGTGTATGCTTCCAATTCCTCCACCGATGCAAATCTGTTCCTGTGGTCCAAACCAAGACTTCACAGTTATCCCAGGAAAGCAGACTGTTTTGGTGACTATCAACGGTATGTTTTGTCACTTCCTTCTACCTTTTTATATCCAACCAGATGAAGTCAAGCATAATAGTGGCTTACTGTATGCTTTTGTCCTGTGCACTGGTCGGGTAAGGGCTGTTTGAATTCCAGACTTCAAAATGTTTTATTAACCAAAATAATACCATCCTTGTTTCCAGACGGGTAGTATTTGTGGTGATACATTCCACAGAGTCTTTCGGGAGTTTGCCTTCTGCAACTATAAGAAAGAAGATCTGTGCCTGATGGAGCCCTTTAAATGCCCAGCATGCACACCAGTCATGCTGGCTATGTCTGCAGACGGTAATAGAAAACATTACCGGTTCAAGAAGTCAAAAGGGTAAGTGGAATCTTTTTTTAAATTTTTATTTAGATATAGGGTGGTGCAGTGGTCTTTTTGTGTAGCTTTGCAATAGAGGGGCAGATATGTCCATGCTGCACGTCACCTCTCACCCAGTGCTAGATGGGATAGGCACTAGACCCCCAAAGCCATTACCCTCTAAAGGAAAAGCAAGTATAGCGATTGGTTGGATGGACTGATAGTTATTTATAGAGAAACTATGCTTCACCTTATTGCTGTAAAAACTAACGTCTCGGTTACATATGTAACCCTCGTTCCCTGAGTAGGGAACGGAAACGTTACGTCGGATGACGACGAATGGGGGTTTCGCCTAGAAAGCCAATCATCTTCGTGTATTATAAAACGAGCCAATGGCGATGAAATGCCATGGGTCTGCGGGATTTGCATAGCGTAACTCCGCCCCACCTCGTGGGTATAAAACGAGGACGCTCGGCAACATGCAGATATGTCTTTGCTGAGGAGCCGAGACTGAACTCAGGCGTCTACCCAGCGGTACAGCGGAAGTGGCAGGGAGACGTAACGTCTCCGTTCCCTACTCAGGGAACGAGGGTTACATATGTAACCGAGACGTTCCCTTTCGTAGTCACTCCGAGTTACGTCGGATGACGACGAATGGGGTCCCCGTGAAATCACGCCACCTTCACAGCTGTCTTCCAGTGCCCTGCGAAAGTCTGATCCCCCTGTCGTGATATTGGCACGGACGAAGGAGTCCTACTTAACACAGGAATACCAAGGTACACTGGGAAGAATATCTCATATAACACATATGGCCGGAGGGCTACATATGGAGGAACACTGGAGTGACCAGCCCGGGGGGTGGCAACTTTCAACTCCAGGAGGGCAAGGTGGCTTGCCAAGGGAAAGACACATGCTCAAGGAGGCTTACAGTGGAAATACACATGTGGGGGTTACTCAGGGAGGAACCATGCACACGGAGGCACCTAGCCGACACCCAGGCAATAGACACTGGCGCCAGCGTCAACAGTGCTGGAGGAACTCAGGGCTTCAGAGAGGAAGGCTCACCTGAGGAATAATCGCACGTATCCAGTCCGTGGAGTGGAATGGCGAGCAAGCGAAGACACCTGAGCGGGTCCAGTACTAGCTAACTGAAGCGAGTACACGAGAGGAACAAGGCTCCACTCGGAGATTATAGAATCTGGCGAATGTGTTGGGTGTCGCCCAGCCTGCAGCTCTACAAATGTCTGCCAGCGAGGCGCCATGCGCTAGGGCCCAAGAGGAAGCCACACTCCGGGTGGAGTGGGCTGTCACACCAAGGGGGCACGGTCGCCCTTGCTGTTGGTAAGCCAAAGCAATGGTGTCCACTATCCAGTGAGACAACCTCTGCTTTGAGAGAGCCTTTCCCTTCAGTCTCCCACCATAACAGACAAAGAGCTGGTCTGAGGTCCTGAAACACTGCGTTCTGTCTACGTAAGCACGGAGAGCGCATACTGGACAGAGCAGTGCCAAGGCTGGGTCTGCCTCCTCCCGGGGCAGGGCTTGCAGGTTCACCACTTGGTCCCGGAAGGGAGTGGTGGGAACCTTGGGCACATATCCAGGCCGGGGTCTCAGGATCACGTGAGAGTGACCGGGCCCGAATTCCAGGCACGCTTCGTCAACGGAGAATGCGTGCAGGTCCCCTACCCTCTTGATAGAGGCCAAAGCAACCAGGAGCGCTGTCTTCATAGACAGGAACTTAAGCTCAACTGAATGCAGAGGCTCAAAGGGAGCCCTCTGCAGGGCATTTAAGACCACTGAGAGGTCCCAAGAGGGAGCGAGAGGAGGGCGAGGAGGATTCAGTCTCCTCGCTCCTCTCAGGAACCTGACGATCAGGTCGTGCTTCCCCAGAGACTAACCTTGAACTGCTTCGTGATATGCGGCGATAGCGGCCACATACACCCTCAGGGTGGAGGGAGCCAGCCTTCACTCCAACCCATCTTGCAGGAAGGAAAGCACGACAGAGATCAAGCGTGTTCCCGAAGGGGAACAAGGGCAGCCTCGACGACCTTCGTGAAGACGCGAGGAGACAGGGCTAGCCCGAAGGGGAGAACCGCGTACTGGTATGCCTGCCCCTCGAAAGCAAACCGTAGGAACGGTCTGTGTCGAGGTAAGATGGAGACATGAAAGTAGGCGTGCTTCAGGTCTATCGCTTCAAACCAATCCCGTGGCCGCACACATTCAAAATTGCGTTTGGCCGTGAGCATCTTGAATGGCAGCCTGTGAAGGGAGCGGTTCAAGACACGTAGATCCAGGATCGGCCGTAACCCACCGGACTTTGTCTGTACCGACGGCTGGGTGGAAGCAGCAGCAGGCCGTTGGGGCAGAATATGTTTAATCGCCTCAGACTGCTTCTGTGCGGTTGAGAACTGCTGGGCAAAGTCCTCAACCGCTCCGCCGAAGAGGCCGGCCTGGGATATGGGGGCGTCGAGCAGACGGGTTCGCTCGTCGTCCCGCATATCAGCCAGGTTCAGCCACAGGTGACGCTCCTGGACCACAGAGGTGGCCATCACCTGACCCAGGGAGTGTGAGGCCACTTTCGTCGCTCGGAGAGCGAGGTCAGTGGTGGCACGCAGCTCATTGAAGAGCCCTGGGTCAGTCCCCGCCTCGTGCATATATTTCTGAGCAGCTGGGCCTGGTAGACCTGCAAGGTGCTCATCGCATGCAGAGCGGCAGCCGCCTGTCCTGCAGCTCTGTGAGACCTCGCCACTAGGGTGGACGAAAATCTACAGGCCTTGGACGGGTGCTTAGGATTACCACGAGATGAAGCACTCTGAGGACATAGTTGCATGGCAACAGAGCGTTCAACCGGGGGAATCCCAGTGTACCCATGGGCGGCCGCCCCATCGAGGGGAGGAAAGGCGGAGAAAGCTGACGAACGTACACGGGAGGTCAAGGGAGCCTTCCATGATTTCGTCAACTCCTCATGCACCTCCGGGAAGAATGGCATTGGGGTTGGCTGTGGCCGTGAGGCGGCAGCCGCACCCAAAAACCAATCATCCAACCGCGAGCGCTCAGGGCAGGGCGGAGGGTTCCACTCACCCCGATGCTCGCGGCGGCCCGGGAGAGCATGGCCGTCATCTCGGGATCTGATACGGGCAACGCTGGAGCCCCAGAAGGAGGCAACGCAGCCGCATCGTCACTTCCCGATGACTCTTGCCCGCCTTCTGATGCCGCGATCGACATCGAGTCTTCCTCTGGAGCGCCAAATGAAACACGCGGGGCATCGAAGGATGAACCCGGTAGAATCACCGCAGCACTCGCGGGTTGCAACACTGTAGAGGGGGGCGTGGTCCGAGGACGCATCGTCGGATTGTCCCACACCGTCACCCTCAAGTCACCCTGTCCACCAACCGAAGTACAGCCTCTCGTGGAGGATGTAGATCGGGGTGTGGATGAGGGGACTCTCTCTCGAATGAGATCATTGAGTCTAGACCTCAGTGTTGCGATGGCCATGTTCCCACAGAAGGAACATGAGTCATCCATAAGCGCTGCTTTAGCGTGTTCTAAGCCCAAACACGCAAAGCAGCGATTGTGCCCATCAAAGGAAGACAGGAAACGACCGCACCCAGAAGAACACGGGCGAGACATCTTTAAAAAGACGTGCCACGTGCAGCTCTTTTAGAGAAAAAACTCAGCGATGCTGAGGCGACCAGGGAGAAACACACAGACCGGCAGATCACTGCTCAGATCGCAGGCAATGTGAACTCGGTGGGTACCGCCGTCACACCAACACCGGAGAGTTCGCTCGTCACAGAAGATGAAGTCAGGATTGGCTTGTGGAGTGAAGAGAAGCTCTTGGCTCCGAAGTGAAAACATATCTGCATGTTGCCGAGCGTCCTCCTTTTATACCCACGAGGTGGGGCGGAGTTACGCTATGCAAATTCCGCAGACCCATGGCATTTCATCGCCTTTGGCTCGTTTTATGATACACAAAGATGATTGGCTTTCTAGGCGAAACCCCCATTCGTCGTCATCCGGGGTAACTCGGAGTGACTACGAAAGGGAACAATAATTTTGTGGTATCTAAACATATTTCTTCGACACAAAAATGGTGGCTCTAGTCATTATATAATCATACTTTTATTTGAAAGTATGTGTGATTGCTTCACATTTAAACGTAAATGCTTTTACCATTTTAAAAAGTGTTTGAAAGATATAGTACTGTTTTAAACAAGCGTATAATATTACAGTTCTATGACAACAATCTGGTAAATTGTTCAGGAACTTTTTCTCCCTTCTGTACCTTGAAGACATGAACAACAATAAAGGTGTTATTATTATATTTTTTTACTTTAAACAGTATGTTTTTTACTTTTTACTCAAGTTAATGCCAAATTACAGCATTCATTGCCACAGGACAAATACATGCTGATACTCTAAACACAGTGTTCCAGATCAAATGTAGTTCATACAGACTAAAATTTGTGGCACCTTTATGGTTAATTGTCATATTAATTTAGGTGAATGCAGCGTTTAATTATGATTGTTATTGTTTTGGCGATAAATTCCACTCATTTAGGACAGACGAACCATCTCTTTTTGATGGACTGTTCATCGCACAAGATGCCAAAGTATCTGAGTTTGTTGACCAAATAAGAAGCCAGATGTTAAGTGTAAGGATTTCTTCAAGTCTATAACCCTTCTTTTATTTTATTTTATTTTTTACTTGTCCTGGGGTTACATGTAACATATTTTTTCTACTTTCAGAGGACAGGTCATGATGTCAGCGGACCGGCAACATTTACAGCAGGCAGAGAAATATCACAGAAGTCCAGGGCCAAGGTGGATGAAGAGGGCCTTTAAATAGCTGTGTGTAGACATGGACTCTTGCTGCAAGGCTTGAATCACTACCGTGGAGAAATATATGTCTACCCAATGTTCCTGCAGAAGGAGCTGGCACAAGCTGCAAATGCAAAAAAATTTTGTATGGACATTGCTTGCAGGTAGATAGCCATTGCCAAATGATAAATTAAGTTTTTACTGATGTTTTACCTTTAATAATAATTTTCCCATTACAGGTACTGGCCTTATTTGGAAAAGATGGCAGAGAAGTTACCTGAGCTCCAACCACTGACCATGATGAAGCCTTTTCTCTCTGTAATGCATGCCAAGGCTCACACTGGCAAATGTGAGGTACAGTGTGCAAGTAAAGTTTACGTTTAAAGTTTTTAGACGTATCATTGCAGCATCAGAAAAAATAAGCTTGATTTTTATCTATGTAAATATGGATGTTTCAAAAAAAAAATAGTGCACATTAGTGAAATACTTTAATGCAGTGGTTTTCAAACTTGTCCTGGAGGACCCCAGCACTGCATTGTGTACAGTATGTCTCCCTTATCTGACACACCCAATTCAGGTCTTGCAGTCTCTACTAATGAGCTGATGAGTTAAATCAAGTGTGACATATAAGTGAGATATACAAAATGTGTAGTGCCGGGGGTCCTCAAGGACAAGTTTAAAACCACTTATTTAGTGTGTGTGTGTGTGTGTGTGTGTGTGTGTGTGTGTGTGTGTGTGTGTGTGTGTGTGTGTGTGTGTGTGTGTGTGTGTGTGTGTGTGTGTGTGTGTGTGTGCGTGTGTGTGTGTGTGTGTGTGTGTGTGTGTGTGTGTGTGTGTGTGTGTGTGTGCGTGTGTGTGTGTGTGTGTGCGTGTGTGTGTGTGTGTGTGTGTCACACACACACACACAACACACAACACTTATGAACTTTTAAAACATAGTTAACATTACTATCAGTGATCCTACTGATCATTCTGGTTTAACAGCAGGGCTGTTTGTAGGATATGCTTCCTAAACCCTTCCAAAACATTTGCAGTTGTGAAAGCTTTTCTTTCATTATTATCCTACCTCAGAACATTTTATATTTTCTCATATTAAACATCAAAATTTGCTCATGGCCAAATTCAATTGAGGATACAAAAACAAGATTTGAATGATAAAGGTCTTGATCGTATTCTTTGGAGCAGGTTAGGTGGGGCGGTAGAAGCCAGGACGGTGCAGGAAATACTGTTGGTGAAGAGGTGGAACAGGTCAATAGCTTCCTTTCAAGGGCAGCTCTTACTACAAAGTACATGACCAAGTCAGGTTGGTTGAAAAAAGGTTTTAACCCTTGTGTTGTACACACAATGCTAGATTGTACAATTGATTTGTTCTTATCGGTTTTGTTTTTTATAGGCAGAGGAGATATGATAACTGTGGGATGGAACCATAGGAAGGTGCAGAGTCTCCACAAGACACTGGCCAAAAGATTTGTCAAAGTAAGAAGCCTACACTGCACATTAACCCACCGGATCTGAGGTGTTTTCTGGGCCCTGGAGATACTATAATCAAGAAAGTGGTTCATCCATTGCACTCCGGCTATGCTGGTCCCTGCGAATTCACCAAATGTATAATCTTGACTGCATAACTGGCAATGACTGTGATCGCGCTCTCCCTGCATTTTTTTCGGGGGCATTTGTGGTTAATTTTGCAGTGATGCTATGTTTTCTGTCATTTTTATTTTTTTAAATAGACTACACAGAGAGCAGAAATGGAAGCAGCCAATCTTGAGAGTCTCAAGCAGGAGTTAAACATCTCTATGGAGGATGCAGATCGTTGGGTGTGTGATGTCAAGCAATGGGCAGCCACAGGTATGTCTAATCTAGTCGCTGGTGTAAAAATTGGTACTTTATTTCCATATACTTGTCTACATTTTTGCAGTGACACTGCGTTTTCTGTAACGGTCGACTTAGCTTATTTTTGGATTTCAAGAGAGACACAGTACTCACAGTAGCCAGGAAGAGCTCCAGAGAGAAATCGATGAGATTATTTATTCCATCCGAAGAAAGAAGCATGATCTGTATCGACAAAATGGTATTTGCTGCTACATCACTCGACTTGGAATTTAGAAATTTTTTTTGTTTCTAATATTTTTTTTTTTAACCTTACAGACAGCAACCAAACAAGGCAACGCAAACGGAGGAGACTTGGTGAGCACAAAAAGACACTAGGAGAGAAGATAGTGCTGTACAACAACATTCCTGGCTGTGAAGAGAAAATTGACACAGAAGCAGCATGCAGTCTCTCTGATGATTTTATTCTGCCTTGGGAAGCACAAGGAGATGGTAAGTAATGTGTTGTATTTTTGTGCTTTTTTAAATTCACAAAATTCAGTTAATTGTTAAAACAAGTAATAACAGTTAGCGATTTAACACTGCCATCCTGTAAAAAAAGGTGCAACACACAGTAAAGAATAAAACGTAATATATTCTGTTGTTATCTGAAATATAATCTGTTATGTTCCCATATGATAGTGATAATCTGATAGTTATTGTTACTCCTGTAAGACACATTCTATACTAGTAGTGGCCATCACTTTTCTTTTTATAAGAGCTGCAATAACCAAACACATTCAAGATGAAAGCCATATCTATACTGAAATAGCAAAATCCAACCCAAGCATGAAATGAATATGCCTACAAATTAGACACCCTACATCATTCAATATGTCTTTAATAAAATAAAAATGAAAACACATATCTTAATACTGGGATGAGCATTTCTTTAACTTTCTGTTATTTTGTATTGTGATGTTTCAGTTGTTGTCAATTAGGTGTATTAGCTGGATTATATGCATACTTAAGGGATGACTCAGTTAGGATATTTTCTATATTTACTACCCTTATACATTTTATGAAGTACATAATCAATATTATTCTCAAGGAGCTCAAAATGCCTAATGAAGAACATTGTGCTAGACGTAAAGCTGAATATGTTGTGTTAGAGTTAAAAAAACTGTTCCCTTTCAAGGGAACTCGAGCTGCGTTTGAGACGCGATGGGAACGCTCTGCGTGATTACGTCGTGAAGCACGTGTAAAATCAGTCCAATGGAAGCCCACTACGACATAGGTGACGTCATAGACCAGGAAACTATAAAGCAGCCCTGAAATCAGACCGCAACAGCTTCTGTACCTTCAGCAAGCGCTCTCTGTATATCTGTCCATGTCTATTTATTGTTGTCTGTCAAGCCCAATATATCTATCATTATTATGGCGAGCAAGCAAGATTATAGACGGTGTGTTGTTCCCAGCACTCGTTATATACGGGTGGGGACACACACATCAGCTTTGTGTTGCTTGTTTGGGAGTGGAGCATGCTCAGTCAGTCCTCGAGGGGGCTGATTGTGAGCATTGTATGAGTCTATCTATGAAGACGCTCCACTCTCGCCGATCGTTCTTTGAGGAGGACGGTACGGTTTGCGCTCCCCGCGCAGGTCCCGCTGTTGCCTAGACACGGCGGCGACTCGCATTTTGGGGTTCGAAAACGGATCTGACAGCGTGGGTTGGGACGGGCACCGCCCTATCTCAGCTTTCACCTGCAGATCCAGTGTGCTGCGATTTCCAGTTCTGAGGAATTGGTATCGTTAGTGTTTTGTTAAGAAAAAGTGAACAAAACAAATAAAAATATTAAGAAAAAGGCAGATGTTTGATTTTTCAATAAATAGGCAGCTCATAACTCTGTTGAATAAAGAGGAGCTTTTAAAAGGAGGTTTTTCTAATGCTGTTGCTAGTTAAATATTTACTGGACAGCTGAACATTATGAGAGTGAAAATAAAAAGAGTTTATTAGATGAAATATATCAAAAAAAAATAAAAATAAAAAAAAACAGTAAAACGTCTCAGGTTACGTATGTAACCCTGGTTCCCTGAGACGGAACGAGACGCTGCGTTGAGACGCGGTGGGAACGCTCTGCGTGATTGCGTCGTGAAGCACGTGTATAATCAGTCCAATGGAAGAGCGAGACGTCATAGGCGGTGACGTCATAGACCAGGAAGCTATAAAGCACACCAAAAAACAGACCGCGACAGCTTCTGAAAAAGCCTGAAGCAAGTCGATCAGGGTATGCAGGAAGTATGGCAGGAGAACGCAGCGTCTCGTTCCCTCTCAGGGAACCAGGGTTACATACGTAACCTGAGACGTTCCCTTTCAAGGGAACTCGAGCTGCGTTGAGACGCGGTGGGAACCCCATACCCACTACGCCATAAGACAAATGCCCGTTCTGTGTGAAGTCCTTGCGCACACTAGAAGCAAGCAACCTAGCCCCGGGAGTGGAGAGGTGTAGGTCATAAAATCTGACAAATGTATGCGGTGAGGACCAGCCTGCCGCATTACAAATATCCTGAAGGGAAACACCCGAAATTAAAGCCTAGAGGCAGCCATACTCCTTGTAGAATGGGCCTGAACAGCCACAGGTGAACGCTGTCCGGCCGCTTCATAAGCAAGTGAGATAGCCTCAACTACCCACTTGCTCATTATCTGTTTAGATGCAGGGCAACCTATCTTAGGTTACCCGAAGCAGACAAATAATTGTTCTGATAAACGCCACTGAGCAGCTCTGTGGACCTAAGCATCCAAAGCTCGGACAGGGCATAACAGATTTAAGATTTTCCTGATCTGGGGTATTAAAGGTGGAGGACAGAAGGCCTGGAGCACAAATGACCCGCACATTTAGTAGGGACCTAGAAATACAACCCGATCTGGGGTGAAGAAATACTACCACCAACCAGGTGCAATTCCAAGTATGTGCAGGCCTCAGCCTCATGTACCACGGAGAAGATGAAATTAAGGATCTCTCCTCAGAGATAGCCCAGCAAAGAAACATTCATTACAGAAATCAAGTACTGTACCAACAGGGCAGAAACGAGATTCAGAAGGCGTTCTCTGCACCAGGCAGAGAACAGCATATTAGTCTTCTTGTGGAGGGAGCTCTAGACTGGAGTATGGTCTCCACGACCTCGGTCGAGAAACCTGAATCTATGAGCTGGGCCCCCTCAGAGGCCGAGCCCACAGTATCCACAACTCCAGAGCTCCCAGGAGCAAAGATATCGGGAAAAGCGTATAGGTGTAGCGGCAACCACACCTATTACATTACATCCAGTCCAAGCGGAGCTGGATGCGTGAGGGAGAACCACAAGGGCAATGCATTGTACAAGCGATGCGAAAGGTCGACTTGTAGTTTGACCGAAGTTCTCCCTAAGAAGCTCCACCACCTCGGGGTGAAGTCTCCATTCCCCGGGCCACAGCCTCTGCCTCAACAGGATATCTGCTCTGATATACGAGACAATCAGTGTGTTGTCCGGACCCTTCGCCGACCAACCGCTCATGATTGCCCCCGACTTGTGAGGGAAACATCCGTCGATAGCATTATGCGTCGACAAGAAGCCCCCAACACTGGGCCTGGGCGAGGAACCAAGGTTCTTCCACATGACCGAGGCACGAAGGCATAGCCGCGTGACCTTGATCATGCGAAAACGGATTTCCCCTCGGAGAAAACCCCTTGGTCCCGAGCCACCACTGCAGGGGTCTCATGTACAGAAGGCCAAAAGTAACTATGTTGGACGCAACTACCATGAGCCCCAGCCAAAGACCTTTCACCGAGCGGCCACTCATGACCACCCCCCATCCTGTGAGGGAAGCATCCGTCGATAGCGTGACGCGTCGACAAGAAGCACCCAGCACTGGGCCCTGGGCGAGGAACCAAGGTTTCTTCCACATGACCGAGGCACGAAGGCATAGCCGCGTGACCTTGATCATGCGAAAACGGATTTCCCCTCGGAGAAAACCCCTTGGTCCCGAGCCACCACTGCAGGGGTCTCATGTACAGAAGGCCAAAAGTAACTACGTTAGATGCAACTACCATGAGCCCCAACAGTCTCAGAGACTGTTTGCAGTGAGTGACTGACCTAGTTTTACATTCTTTACGGCTGTGAGAATCGCAGAAATACGTGCAGGAGACAGACGTGCTTGCATTGTTGTCGAATCCCATAATACACCTAGAAAGTGGTCCTCTGAGCTGGGAGGAGTACACTCTTTTTGGTTTTGAGCCGCAACCCCAACCTCCTTATGTGGGACAGAACGACATCTCGATGTTGAACTGCCAAAAGCTCGGACTGAGCTAAAATCAACCAATCGTCGATATAATTTAATACGCGAATGCCCTGGAATCTCAGAGGAGCCAGAGCTGCATCCACGCATATTGTAAAAGGTGTGGGGTGATAACCTAGGCCGAATGGAAGAACCCGATACTGGTATGCTTCGCCCCTGAAAGCAAACCTCAGGAACCTCCTGTGATGAGGATGGATAGATAAGTAAGCGTCCTTTAAGTCTATTGTGACAAACCAGTCCTCGGACTGAATCTGTGACACAATCATATTTAGCGTAAGCATACTTTGAACTTAAGATTCTGAAACCTGCTGTTTAATTGACGCAGGTCTAGAGTAGGACGCAACCCCTCATCCTCTTTCGGAACAATGAAGTAATGGCAGTAAAACCCTGACTGTCTGCCGGGAGGAGGAACCCCTTCTACTACTCCTTTTGCAGAAGTGTCAGTACTTCCTGCTCCATAACCAAAGCCTGCTCGGTGTCCACCACAGTGGGGAGGACCCCTAGAAATCTGGGCGGACAAGAACCGAATTCTGAACCCTTTTCTATAGTGTGCAGGACCCACCGAGAAATATGTGGCAGTAGTTTCCACGCTGCCAGAAATTCTACTAGGGGAACCAGTCTCTCAAGACTGGCCTCTGGATTGGGTTGAACAGTCACTACGGTGCCCTGAAGCGGCGAACCGGCAGGGAACAACCGAACTGACCGTTCTACGACCCTCCTCGGAGGATCGTATGGGGACGCTGACACCTCGGTGCCCTGAACGGCGAACCGGCAGGGAACAACCGAACTGGCAGCGCTGCGACCCTCCTCAGAGAGTCGCACCCCAGAGGGCGCCGAGGAGAAACGAGGAGAAACAGTTTCAGACTGTGGGTCTCATGGCAGCTGTGTCCAACGTAATTACTTTTGGCCTTCTGTACATGAGACCCCTGCAGTGGTGGCTCAGGACCAAGGGGTTTTCTCCGAGGGGAAATCCGTTTTCGCATGATCAAGGTCACGCGGCTATGCCTTCGTGCCTCGGTCATGTGGAAGAACCTTGGTTCCTCGCCCAGGCCCATGTTGGGGGTTTCTTGTCAACGCATAATGCTATCGACGTATGCTTCCCTCACAAGTCGGGAGTGATCACGAGTGGTCGCTCGGCGGAGGGTCTGGACAACACACTGACGAATGATCTCGTATATCAGAGCAGATATCCTGTTGAGGCAGGGGCTGAGGCCCGGGGAATGGAGACTTCACCCCGAGGTTGCGGAGCTTCTATTGGAGATCTTTGGTCAAGCCCCCGATATCAATGCTCCCGGGAGTTCTACCTGGGGTGCGACTCTCTGAGGAGGGTCGCAGCACTGCCACTTCGGTTGTTCCCTGCCGGTTCGCCGCTTCAGGGTGCCGAGGTGTCAGCGTCCCCGTGCAATCCTCTGAGGAGGGTTGTAGAACGGTCAGTTCGGTTGTTCCCTGCCGGTTCGCCGCTTCAGGGCGCCGAAATGATTGTTCAATCAAATCCAGAGGCCAGTCTCGAGAGACTGGTTCCCTTATCGAAATTTCTGGCAGCGTGGAAACTTCAGCCAAATATTTCTCTATGGGTCCTGCACATAATAGAAAAGGGTTTAACGGAGTTGTGGAAACGGAGGGCTTGGCCTCTGAGGGGGCCCAGCTCATAGAATCCGGTCTCTCGACTGAGGTCGTTGAGACCGTCCTTCAATCCAGAGCTCCTTCCACGAGAAAACTATGTACATTGAAATGGAAACTGTTCCATTAAATCTTGTTAACTGCCCGGTTGGTACAGTTCTCGATTTCCTCAAGACCGTTTCTCTGCTGGATTATCTCCCTCCACCTTAAAGGGGTTCGTAGCGGCTATATCGGCTTATCACCCCTCTCGGGGCTTCTTCTGGGAGAGATCCTCTTATTATTTGTTTTCTCCGTGGTACATTGAGGATCAGGCCTGCACTGCAATCTAGAGCACCGGCTTGGGATTTGGCCATTGTACTTGAGGGTCTGGCCTTGGCTCCCTTCGAGCCCATCGAGGAGGTTTCAGAAAAATTCCTCACTCTAAAGACTATATTTCTCCTTGCTATTTCGTCTATCAAGAGAATGGGTGATTTACATGCTCTGTCGGTTGCTCCTTCATGTCTGGAATTTGCACCTGGTATGGTGAAAGCATTCCTCTACCCTAGACCGGGTTATATTCCTAAGGTCCCACTAAATGTTGGGGGCCCAATAGTGCGGCAGGCCTTTTATCCTCCACCCTTTAATACCCCAGATCAGGAACAGCTTAACCCTCTGGGGTCCTATGTGTTTTTGGGGTCCTGGAGCATTCTGACATGCTCTAACATTTGTGCTTTTTTCAGTTATTTATAAACATGTTAATGGCAAAGGTGTAAATTCACTCTATATAGCACAAACAGGGCTACCATAATATGTTAGCAAGATGTATGTACATGTTTGTATTTTTGAGAGAATATTGTTTATGCATGGTTATCGAAAAAACTAAAACTTAAAGTCTCTGAAATAAGGCCACAAAACACATACTAAATATGTGTCCACAAGACCTTTGACTAATGGATGTTCTCGCCTAGGATTTTTGCTTCAAAATGATCTGAAAATCATCCTTCCAAATCATTCACATAAAACAATACATTGATTTAAATTTAGTAAAACACTTTTTGTTTGGAAAGGCAATATGCGAAATGGGCGTGACTCATGTATAATGGTCTGATTCACACCTGTGAAGACAAAAGACCTGCTTAATGAGCCTGCATAATGAGCTTTTCACAGGTGTGTCACTGAGCCACAAGAAAGAATACAAGGACACAAGAAAAGAAATGTGTATATATACTACAAAATTGGTTCACAGTTGGAAACATCTATAAAAAAAAAAGTATTTTTCCACTTGTATTTTTGCTTGCAAATTGTATAATATCCAAGGTGAACATTTCTAGTAATTGTGTAGTTAATTCTCATACTGTATTTTCAGAAAGTTTTGGATATGTATCCTCTCCCCAAATTTGTCACTAATAAAACACAATACAAATAATTTGAAGAGAAGGCTTATATTGACATTTTAAGATTTTGTTTACATCTACCTTATAAATATATTATTTGCTATTTTATTAAAAAGGTTACAATTACAGCAACAATTAAAATAACAATATTTCAAGTGTAATATTTCTTTGTAAAAACTAAAGTATACATTTTATCATACATATTTCAAAGTTAAGGATTCATTAGTTTGAATAAAGCCTACATTGGAACAAACACTATAATAGCATCCTAGTTGATGACTTTATTTTTGACAAAACAAACATAGCCTAATATATTTAACATTTGAGCAGAAATTGGTGAACAAAAGCTTATTCAATGTGGCAGTAGTCTATAGTTTAGGCTACAGTAAACAATTAATAATCTATCCAAAAACTAGTCAACGAAATGTTGTCTTTCATATTTCTTCTGTAACATAGGCATATCGTTTGTTGTTTTTATGATAGCCTATATTAGGGCATATAAATATTAATATGCAGTTTAATACGTTGCTAATACAAAGACATTTTAACGTTATTTCAACATATTTCAGTCGATTTTCACTCATCTCAGTATAGCAATAGGGTTTGGTAAAAACTGTTCAGTTCATTCATTCACACACAGACGCGATTCATATTTAAACAGTCTTTTTGCGGTTTAGGCCTACATACACTATGATATCGCAATTAGAACACTAATAAAAAAACTTACTTCTCAGATGGATATTTCATATGTCTTTGTAAAAACTAAAGTATACATTTTATCATACATATTTCAAAGTTAAGGATTCATTAGTTTGAATAAAGCCTACATTGGAACAAACACTATAATAGCATCCTACTTGATGACTCTATTTTTGACAAAACAAACATAGCCTAATATATAACATTTGAGCAGAAATTGGTGAACAAAAGCTTATTCGATGTGGCAGTAGCATATTTTACATTAAACAGTTAATAATCTATCCAAAACTAGTCAACAAAATGTTGTCTTTCATATTTCGTCTGTAACATAGGCATATCGTTTGTTGTTTTTATGAGCCTATATTAGGGCATAAATATTAATTTGCAGTTTAATACGTTGCTAATACAAAGACATTATAACGTTATTTCTACAAATTTCAGTCGATTTTCACTCATCTCAGTATAGTAATAGGGTTTGGTAAAAACTGTTCAGTTCATTCATTTACACACAGACGCGATTCATATTTAAACAGTCTTTTTGCGGTTTACATACACTGTGATATCGCGATTAGAACAATAATAATAAAGAACTTACTTATCAGATGGATCCGTTGCTCCTCGTAATGAAAAAAAACAGCACATGTTCTGAGGTAAATGTCCCAGGATTACTCCTCACACAGCCTCGCAAGAAGAAATAGTAGGCTACATTAATCTGATGATTACATTTGTTGTGTTTATGTTGCGTTTATGAGGGGCGTTGACACTTTGCATGTGTTGCTTCAGATCATTTGCGTTTGAATAGCGCGCGCTCTCCGTGGGCGTGTCACATTAGCAGAATAATGAGCTGAGAGAACGATAATGAGATCGGCTGACACCTCTCTCTTTTTTAATAGATTACATAAACAGAGAATATTTATTTTAGTTTTGAATTAGATATTTTAAAAGTACAAACTTAAATGATTATAAAGATATTTTGCTCATGCTTGTGTGAATAGTATTCGCTGAGCTTTGTTTAAGTTTAGAGACGTGCACCAGAAAAAAATTTAACGGAGACAGAGAGGCAGAAAGCACACCCTGTTTATTTTCTTCATTTTACAAAAGCACACGGATTTGATGTTAATGTGAGTGTACACAAAAAAAAGAAGACCCTCTATAGTTTATAATCATGTATTGATTTTATTTATATGACCAAAAATGACGGAGTATTTTAAGTCTATGTTGCTGCTATGTGGAAAAAACACAGCAAAACGCGCCGGCGCGTTTCTCGACCCCAGAGAGTTAACCTGTTATGTCCAGTCCGGGCTTTAGATGCCTACGTTCACAGAGCTGCTCTGTGGCGTAAATCTGAGCAATTATTTGTTTGTTTTGGGTCACTCAAGAGAGGATGCCCTGCATCTAAACAGGTGATGAGTAAATGGATAGTCGAGGCTATTTCATTGGCTTATGAAGCGGCCGGACAGCCTTCACCTATGGCTGTGCGGGCCCATTCTACTCGGAGTATGGCGGCCTCTATGGCCTTAATTTCAGGAGTTTCCCTTCTTGACGTGTGTAATGCGGCAGGATGGTCCTCTCCGCATACATTTGTCAGGTTTTATGACCTTGACCTCTCCACTCCTGGGGCGAGGTTGCTTGCTTCTTAGCGTGCGCAGGACTTCACACAGAACGGGCATTTGTCTCTATGGCGTAGTGGGTACGGGGTTCCCATCGCGTCTCAAACGCAGCTCGAGTTCCCTTGAAAGGGAACGTCTCAGGTTACGTATGTAACCCTGGTTCCCTGATAGGGAACGAGACGCTGCGTTTGCCTGCCATACTTCCTGCATGCCCTGATCGACTTGCTTCAGGTTTTTCAGAAGCTGTCGCGGTCTGATTTCAGGGCTGCTTTATAGTTTCCTGGTCTATGACGTCACCTATGTCGTAGTGGGCTTCTATTGGACTGATTTTACACGTGCTTCACGACGTAATCACGCAGAGCGTTCCCATCGCGTCTCAAACGCAGCGTCTCGTTCCCTATCAGGGAACCAGGGTTACATACGTAACCTGAGACGTTTCCTCCACTAGGGCGGTATGGATTTTTTCTAACCGCGGTTGAATAGCAAGATTTTCCCGAGGTAAGGCGGTAAACCGCTTTAAATAGCCAGCCCCCCCCCCCCCCCCCCCAACAGACTTTCGCGCACGCACCAGAAATCGTTTCTGCTAGACAGACTTTGTTAAATATTGTCACCTACATCCGAAAAAAAACGAGCACAATTTGAAATAGTCAAATTTTCATCAAATAGTAATTTGGCATGAACCACTCACTGAATAGATTTCCTTATTTAAGAATATTCTCAGATACATTCGCAAGGAATTCATAATTTTCAGGAGAATACATTATGATGTTCACATTGGAAATGAAAGAACACCTATTGCAACATGTCTTAATTACAAATATTATACTCCATATTTATGTTTACATAATATAGTGTTTTATTTTTTATTTAATCTATGTCGATTATATGAAGAGTGAACAGCATGAGTAAGATAGGATCATAAGATGGGTCAGACACGATTTTGACCACTTTATTAAGGTTTGTTTTGTAGAAAGCCTTTGTTTAAATTAAATTTCGTTTTGTATAAATTGTACCCTAATTTTAATCACTGTTTCATTAACTAATTGCCTGGAATTAAGAAATAAGAAGCAAATAGCAGACATATAATCAGGAGGACGTGGAAGCGCAGGTGTGATCTCTTGCGCGTGAACTGGAGCTCGTCTCAAATGAACCGAAACTCGGCGTAGGCTGGGCCTAAATGTCTACTTTTAAACAAGATTCAAAACGAAATTATAGCATTTTAGTCTACAGTAGCCTAGTCAGGTAAGGTCAGGTTTGCCGATGTGCGTTATAGGCTATTTACTTATATATATTTATCCCTGTGCGACGATCGGAGACGGAGTTCACTGCTGATGAACTGCTGATATTCTGGGGATACAACATAGCCAATATACCAGGGACTTTAGCCTTTAAAGGTCCCCTGACATGAAATTTTCACTTTCTGAGTTCCCCGAAGGGACTACCACTGCGTGAAATCGCAGTGGGAACGCCCTCAGCGTGACGCGTCTGAAGCATGAATGAAATCAGTCAATGGAGAGAATGAGCGTACGGCGAGTGACGTCATCGACCAGGAAGCTATAAATATCCCCTGAGTACACAATACGCCAGCTTTAGTTACTTCAGCAGCTCTGTGTGTGTCTGAATCTGTCGATTGTGTTTGTCTGTTTTGTCAGGAGTTTTCACTATATATATTTTATATAAAAAAACCAATATGAGCGAGCAGTATAAGAAGTGTGTTCCCCCCCTGTACTCGGTACATCACGGGTGGGGATTCACACGAGCTAAGTGTGGCTTGTTTGGGAGTGCAGCAATGCCCAGTCGGCTCTCGAGGGAGTCGATTGTCAGCATTGCGAGCGTTTTCCCTTGAGAACTCTGCGCTCGCGGCGATCGCTCTTCGAGGAGAGTGGTTTGCTGCGAGCTCCCCGAGGCTCGGGTCCCGCTTCTGTTGAGGCAGAGCGGCGGCGCTTGTCTTGGGGCTCGCAGATGGATCTCGCTGGCGACGTTGAGACGGGCTTCGCCCTATCTCAGCTATCTCCGACGAGATCTAGTGCCTCTCACCCGGCTCTGGAAGCACGCGCTGCGGCGGTTACTTCTGCCCGGGTGGAGGCACATGATGATGTTGAATTGAGATTTTCCAGTTCTGAGGAGCTGGATGTCGAAAGTTTGGCATCAGAGAAAACTAGTTTATCACATTATACTGCAAATGAAGAAGGTTTGATGGATGTATTATCTCGGGCTGTTGAAAAGCTAAAAAAAAAAAAAATAACAGTATCGAGTGGCCAGCTGATAGACAGGTTTCTAGAATTAAAAGCAATCTAGATCATAGATTTCTGTCTGCACGACCTCAACCTTCTAGCCGGTGCTTACCGTTCTTCCCAGATCTTCATGCTGAGGTTTCAAAGACCTGGGTTAGACCGGTTTCAAGCAGAATTTACACAAATCAGTCCAATGCTTATGGTAACATTGTTGGTGCTAAATCTGCTGGTTATGTGACGATACTGTAGGCGGATGAGACGCTCGCTAGCTATCTCTCTCCTGCTTCATCGTCTTCACTTAAAGCACCGGCTCTTCCACCAAAAAATAAAAAAATAAATAAATATATATACCTCTGTGCTGGTGGGGAAGGCTTACTCGGTGGCTCGGCAGGCGGCTGCATGTTTGCATACGTTGACTTTTATGCAGGCTTTTCAGGCCGACCTGCTCAAAAGAAATCTGAGGGGGGTCCCCGCCGAAAGAGACTTGCGTTCACCTCCCTTAAGGGTGCCCTGTCTCTCCCGGCGCCCTCAGGGGCCCGTCCTACTAACCCTGCCGAAACAGGGCGTAGTGCTCGAGTGCTTTCCCGAGGGACGCTCGCCGCCTCTAAGGAGGGTTCTAGTGTGTTCAGACCAGTCGTTCCCTGCCGGTGCGCCGTTACAGGGCACTGTGTCTGTCACGCAGAATGTTCAACCAGAGCAAAGTCTTTCGTCGAGTTCGTCTTCCAAAAGAGCACAGCAGAAGCGGAGTGTCACGTCTCGTGCCCCCCTGTAGAGAAACTGGAGGGACGAGGCGGGGCGCTCTCCGGCGCGGCCTTCTCGGGGCAGGACTGATCTGAGGACAGTCATTGTCGCCAGAAAGGCCGCGTCGAAAAAGTCCTGACGGGCTGAACGTCAGGACTCTGAGGGTGGTCCCCATCGGGAAAAACTTGAGTTCACCGCACAAAAACACGGTGCCCTGTCTTTCTCGATGCCCTCAGGGGTCTGTTCTACTAACCCTGCCTATACAGGGCGTAGAGAGACTCGGCAAGCGATTTCCCGAGGGACGCTCGCCCCCTCCAAGGAGGGTTGTGGAGTGCTCAGACCAGCTGTTTCCTGCCAGTATGTTACAGGGCGCTGTGTCTGTCACTCGGGATGTTCATCCGGAGGCCAGCCTCGAGAGGCTGGTTCCCTTAGTAGAGTTCCTGGCGGAATGGGTCCCCAACCCAGCAGGGAGTTAGGATACTACTTCATCGAAAAAAAAAAATCCTGACGTGCTGAACGTCAGGGTTCTGAGGGTGGTCCCTATCGTGAAAGACCTGAGTTCACTGCACAAGAACACGGTGCCCTGTCTTTTCCGATGCCCTCAGGGGTCTGCTCTACTAACCCTGCCTTCACAGGGCGTAGAGAGACTCGGCGAGCGATTTCCCGAGGGCGCTTGCCCCCTCCGAGGAGGGTTGTGGAGTGCCCAGACCAGCTGTTCCCTTCCAGTACGTTACAGGGCGCTGTGTCTGTCACTGGGGATGTTCAAATCAGATCCGAGGACTGGTTTGTCATGATAGATCTAAAGGACGTTTACTTCCATGTATCTATCCTCCCTCAACACAGGAAGTTCCTGAGGTTCGCTTTCGGGGGCGAAGCGTACCAATATCGGGTTCTTCCGTTCGGCCTAGCACTGTCACCCCAAACATTCACGAAGTGTACGGATGCTGCTATAGCCCCGCTGAGGTTACAGGGCATCCGCTTTCTGTACTATATAGACGATTGCTTGATTCTAGCTCAATCGGAACAACAGGCGGTTCGGCACCGAGATGTCGTTCTTGCTCATATCAAGTGACTGGGGCTGAGGCTCAACGCCAAAAAGAGTGTTCTTTCTCCATTACAGAGAACCACTTTTCTAGGTGTAGTGTGGGATTCAACGACGATGCAGGCACGATTGTCACCTGCTCATATTGCTTTGATTCTCGCTGCAGTAGATCAGGTCAAGCTAGGCCAGTCATCCACTGTAAAACAGTTCCAGAGACTGCTAGGTCTCATGGCAGCTGCGTCCAACGTGATACCTCTTGGCCTCTTGCACATGAGACTGTTACAGTGGTGGCTCAGGACCAAGGGATTCTCCCCGAGGGGAAATCCGCTTCGCATGATCGTGAGTTTGCGACGGTGTCATCACGCCCTGATATCGTGGAAAGATCCTTGGTTTCTGTCCCAAGGCCCTGTGTTAGGAGCTCCTTGTCGTCGCGTTATGCTAATGACAGATGCCTCTCTCACGGGTTGGGGGGCGATCATGGATGGTCGCCCGGCTCAGGGTCTGTGGGAGGACCATCATCGTCTGTGGCACTTAAACTGCCTAGAGATGTTGGCGGTGTTTCAGGCTCTGAAACACTTCCTCCCAGACCTAAGGGGCCACCATGTTCTTGTCCAGACAGACAACACATCGGTGGTTTCTTATATCAACCATCAGGGGGGTTTGCGTTCTCGCCCGCTTTACAAACTGGCACGTCAGATCCTTCTATGGTCCCAGGGGAAAATTCTTTCTCTGAGAGCTTTTATCTCCCGGGGTGTTTAAATCAGGGGGCAGACATCCTGTCAAGACAGGGGCCGAGGCCCGGGGAATGGAGTCTTCACCCCGAGGTGGTGGAACTCCTATGGAAACATTTCGGTCTTGCCGAGGTAGACCTATTTGCTTCTCGAGAAACATCACACTGCCCGCTGTGGTTCTCTCTCAGCTATCCAGCCCCGCTGGGGTTGGATGCGATGGTACATCCGTGGCCGAGGTCACGCTTGTACGTTTTTCCCCCGATCGCTCTGCGCCCAGGAGTTCTGGAGAGGGTTCGCCGGGAGGGGCTCAGTCTCCTGCTAATAGCCCCGTTCTGGTCGGCCCGGGTATGGTTTGCGGACCGAGTGTCTCTCCTCAACGGCTCTCCCCTAGAGATACCGATCAGGAGAGATCTGCTCTCTCAGGCGAGTGGGTCGATCCTTCACCCCCGTCTAGAGCTATGGAGGCTGTGGGCTTGGCCTCTGAGGGGGCCCAGCTCATAGATTCTGGTCTCTCGGCTGAGGTCGTTGAGACCATCCTCCGATCCAGAGCTCCCTCCACGAGGAAGTTATATGCCGCGAGGTGGAAACTTTTCACCTCTTGGTGTGGAGAGCGCCAGCAGGACCCAGTTAACTGCCCGGTTGGTACAGTCCTGGATTTCCTGCAGGACCGTCTCTCCACAGGGTTATCCCACTCCACACTGAAGGTGTATGTGGCGGCCTTAGCTGCTTACCACACCCTTTCAAGTGGAGGTTCCCTCGGGAAACACCCACTTATGTCTCGCTTCCTTCGTGTCACCTTGAGGCTGAGGCCTGCAGTTCGCACGAGGGTACCAGCTTGGGATCTGGCCATCATCTTAGAAGGTCTCTCCCTTGCTCCTTTCGAGCCCATCGAGGAAGTTTCGGAAAAGTTTCTTACTCTAAAGACTATCCTTCTTCTCGCTATCTCATCTCTAAAAAGAATTGGAGATATTCAAGCACTTTCGGTGGCTCCCTCGTGCCTGGAATTTGCTCTTTGCTCCTGGTTGGTTAAGGCCTTTCTCTTTCCGAGACCAGGTTATGTTCCTAAGGTTCCAACTGTTTCAGTTAGACCTATAGTTCTGCAGGTTTTCTGTCCTCCGCCTTTTCTGACGTCAGACCAGGAGAAAATTAATTTGCTGTGCCCAGTTTGGGTTTTGATGCTTACGTCCACAGAGCTGCCCTGTGGAGGAGATCGGAACAACTGTTCGTCTGTTTGGGTCACCTAAGAAAGGGTGTCCTGCATCTAGAAAAAGGATGAGCAAGTGGGTGGTCGAGGCCATCCCACTTGCTTATGGTTCGGCCAATCAGCCTTCACCTTTGGCTGTAAGGGCTCATTCCACCCGGAGTATGGCTGCTTCTACAGCTCTTCTTTCAGGAGCTTCTCTTCAGGACGTTTGTGATGCGGCAGGCTGGTCCTCACCGCACACTTTCGTTAGATTTTATTCCCTCGATCTTAGCTCCACTCCCGGGGCTCAGGTTCTCTCGTCGGTTTGTGTCTCCTAATGACACACGACGGGGATTTGGTCGTATGGGGATGTGGGTATTGCGTTCCCACTGCGATTTCACGCAGCGGTAGTCCCTGAAGGGGAACGTCCCGGGTTACGTATGTAACCCTAGTTCCCCGAAGGGACGGACGCTGCGTGTCCTACCATACTCTCGGCATCCCCTTGGGTCGCTGCTTCAGTAACTTTTAAGCTGGCGTATTGTGTACTCAGGGGATATTTATAGGTTCCTGGTCGATGACGTCACTCGCCGTACGCTCATTCTCTCCATTGACTGATTTCATTCATACTTCAGACGCGTCACACTGAGGGCGTTCCCACTGCGATTTCACGCAGCGTCCGTCCCTTCGGGGAACTAGGGTTACATACGTAACCCGGGACGTTTTTTTAACATTAATATTAGTTCCCCTAGCCTGTATTTGGTCCGCTTGTGTCTAGAAATTTCAGTCGGTGTAAACTGAGTTTTGGCTATCTTTCTCTGCCTGTGAGAAAATGAGATCTCAAACGGGCTGATCTTGAATCTCCCCTATATGACGTCATATAGGGGAAAGGTTACCTCCCCCACTCTGCTTTGCCCACCCAGAGAATTTGACCCGCCCATGAGAAAACGAGCTAGGAAGTACGAACGCGAGCGCGCAATCTTAGTTTATCCTCGAGAGATATCATGGCGTGTGACCGATCGAAGCACAAAAGTTGAATAGAGAGATACAATGGCTTGCAAAACGAGCGAAGCATGGCAGTTGATCAGTGTTCGGATGTACAAGTGAACACAAAAGTATTTTTTAGTTCCTTCATCCGAGCCTCTGAAGAAACAATGGGTTAATTTTATTTTCTCTGGAAATGTGCCGATACAACTTCCCAAAGTTTTGGATGGTCCAAACATTTTTCGACGACTGTTTCCTCAACTTGGGCCAATACAGAGCTGGCCTCGATGAACGTCTGAAAATAAATCGATCGAGCTACCAAGAAACAATTCAAGTTCAAGTTCAGAAAGGTAATCTTTCTCTCAAAATCGTTCAATACTGTCAATGCATCAGTAAGTCAAGCCAGTGTCTAAAATATCACCTTCACATCGTTTCTTTTAGTAGGATAAAAATAATCTTATTAAAATTGTGAACAAATTATTTACAGAAATCGATCAAAGAACAATTTTTCACACAGCGCGAGTTTATCTGGACAACTCGTTATGAAATCAATGACGCACGTGACTGCACAACGAAGCTCTTACTGTATGTACATCATCGTGTTTGCATTGGTGAAAGCATTAGAGAGTGCAGAAACTGCGTTGCAATGATAAGATCTTCAGTCTCGCGATCTACAGACTGTCATGTGCTTGCTCAATGCTCATCACAGCAACATTTTATGTGATGGGAATAGATCTAAATACTTTAAAAACTTCTCACGATTCGTTAATCTCGATAGCTGTATTAGTAAAAACGTATAATAGCAGTAGTAAAGGTATTCGAGAGACTTTCACATGTAATACGTAGCTATTTCATATGCACGCATGTCAGCCAATCACAGCAGTGGCCGCGTTTACACTGAATCCCACAGCAGACACGCCCCTTCAAACAGAGGGTTCAAATCAGAGGCTAAAATCAGGCTAGGAAAAATGCCTTTTATTTCTAAATTATGACTATTTTTGATCTAAAAAACATACTAAAATTATAAGGGCAACCCAGGAACATTATAAAATAATAAAATAACCCCATGTCAGGGGACCTTTAAATATCTTTGCTGCATTGGATCTTTCTAGAACAGCCAAGAGCTTTCTAGCCTCGCGACAGTAGCGCCTCGCATTGCTCATAGACCTTAAAACCAGTGCCGATCCTGACCTCCCTGGGGCCCTAAGCAAAATTCTGCTAAGGGGCCCTCTACCTGACCCGTGACGCCGTGACGTGAGCTATGTAAACCATTTGCCAATGCTACACAGTCACACTCACACCTGACACTTCAGTGCTCCAAATACAATCCTCGCTCCTTTAAGCAAAACAGTCAAAGAACAGAATGAGGTTCAAACAAACAATATTTATTGAATAGAGTATTTTCCATAGAATATTAAGATAACAAGTGAATATTATTAAGTAAGTGAAAATTAACGTAAACATAAATAAGAATAATATAATAAATTATAACCCTGAGCTTTGGCTTTTGGAATTTACTTTTGTTCTCTCTACAGCCTGGCCATTTTCGGCAGCAGTATGGGCAACACCAGTCTATTTGGACTGTCTAGAAGAAACTTAGAAGAATATCACATAGTTAGTTAAACAGTCATCGTTACATGTTACAAATGTGTAAACATTTGAATGTTTGAATTAAAATCTTACCATCAAAATATTCCTTTTCTGCACTTTCTTGAGGCAAAATCATCAATGATGTCATCATAGGACAGGTGTTTCCCCACATCATGATTTATGCTCATGATGGCCAATCCACTCAAACGTTCCTGTGACATTGAAGACCTCAGGTAGCTTTTGATGAGCTTTAATTTTGAAAAGCTCCTCTCTGACGATGCTACTGTTACAGGCAGGGTGACTGCAATTCTTAGGGCTATCCAAAGATTAGGATAGAGTTCCTCCAGGTATTTCTCACAGAGAAATGAAAGCAACTCAAATGCAGTCATCTTATCTGATGGCAGATCAGGTAAATTCTGAATCTCGTGTGCCAGATCCATTCCACTGATGTCATAGTCATCTCTGAAGGTTAGAGTATTTTGAACTTCCATGCAGTGAGCCTTTAAAGATTCACTAGACATCTGTGAGGCAGTGCTGAAGTTTAGCAACACTCAATTTTGGATTTCACCTCGTTGAGTGTTTCAAATCCCTCATCCATGGATGTCACAGCAGAGTCGACCACAATGTTAAAGAAGTTGACTTCAAGGTTTTTCAGTGCATCAGTCACTGGTTCATCAGGAGCCTCATAGCTGAAATGCCTCTTGCTGTTTCTCAATCTCTTCTCTTTCAGAACAGCCTCCACATTCATTACTTCGCAAATGCTTTTGGCTGTTGTCTGTGCCTCAGAGAATCCAGTTTCCCGGTATGTAGCGAGGGAAGCCTTTGCATTCGAGATTAAATTAACTGCTATATCCAACTGCATTGAGGCGGATTGGAGGAGCTTGTTCACTATGTTTGTAATAGTCAGTATCTCACACCATACGACACAGCAAATCAAGAAGCGGTAGGACCCAACTTCCTCTGCAAGTGCTTGTGCCTCCACTTTGGCCACAGGATCATTGATTGTCTGTCTGGCTTCCAGTAATGCCTCCCGAACCTCAGATGCCTGGTGCCTTATTGCATGCACGCTTTTGAGCCTACTCTCCCATCTTGTGTCACTCCATGACTTCATGGTTATCTTCACGTGTTTCTTTAAAACACTCCATCTTTGTGTGCCAGCTGAAAAGAAGGTGAAGAGCTTTTGCACATGTCCAAAGAACCCTACTGCATCTTTTGAAGATTTGGCAGCATCTGCAATTACAAGGTTTAGAGTATGTGCTCCACATGGAAAAACACGGCTCTGGGATTTCTTCTGAGCAGTCTGGCTTGTACTCCTTGGTTCTTGCCTTTCATGTTGGCCCCATTATCAAAAGCTTGCCCTCTGCAATCTTCAAATGAAATCTTCAGCTCATTCAGCTTATTTAAGATGACAGTGGACAGATTTAAACCTGTTGTAGCCTCAACATTCACAAAGCCGAGGAAGTGCTCCTTGATCTCTGGCTTTCCCCTTAAAGCCACGCTTCTCAGAATAATGGACATTTGCTCTTGGTGACTAATGTCAGGTGTACAGTCCAAGATAATGGAGAAGTACTTTGAGTCTCTTATTTGAGTCACTATTGCTTCCAGAATTTTGCCACTCACAATCTGTATTATCTCATTCTGTGTGCGCTGCAGGTAATGAGCATGTGTATCTCCATTTTTAATTTTGCTGAGATGGTTTTCCATAATGGGGTAAAATTTTGCCAGTAATTCAACCTCTTTTAGGAAGTTTCCATTATCTGGCTGGAAGAGTTTTTCTGACGAACCCCTGAATGCTAGGTTTCGTTCAGCCAGAGACTGGGTGATACTTATTAAACGTGTAAGGACATCCCGCCATCTCTTTCTTTCAGCCTCATAAATGGTCATTTGTATCTGGTCAAGAGTCTGTCCCCGACTTAGGCGCAGATCAAGTTCTCTCCACTTAATCATGTTTTGTGTGTGTTCAGGACTACTCTCATGGTGTTTCAGAATGGCATTGATATTTGACCAGTCATTCACACCTTCCTTTATAATTTTGTTGTATTTTGTTGAAAAGAGCTTACAGCAAAAACAATAAACAGCATTGTTTTTGATTGAGTATGAAAGCCAGCTCCTGTGAATCTTTTCCCCATTTGACAGTTGTCTCTGTAATAAGCCTGAATGGAAAGCTCTTCTAGACTTGTCTTTAGGAAAAGAAAAATCCAGTCCTGGTTTAAATGGACCTCTGCGCACTAACTCAGTCCTCATAAAGTCTGTTAAGACTGGGGGACAATCTGCTGGGTCATTTGGTGGAGCGGCAACTGTTCTATTTGGGTCTGAGCTGCTTGTATCTGCTGCTGGCTGTACACCTCTTGTTGTGCTAGTACTGACTGAGGCTGCCTGTACTTCACCTGGGTCTGTCACTGTGTTAGTACTTGCTGAAGACGGCTGTACTGTATTTGCTGAAGCTGGCTGTATTGGGTTTGTGCTAGTACTGGATGAGGCTGCCTGTACTTCACCTGGGCCGGTCACTGTGTTAGTACTTGCTGAAGTCGGCTGTATTGGGTTTGTGCTAGTACTGGCTGAGACTGCCTGTACTTCACCTGGGTCTGTGTTAGTACTTGCTGAAGACGGCTGTGCTGTATTTGCTGAAGCTGACTGTACTGGGTCTGTGCTAGTACTGGCTGAGGCTAGATGTGTATCAACTGAGTCTGTGCTTGTACTGGCTGATGATCCAGCATCTCCTCTACTGACAAACTTAAGCATAGCACCTGCATATTATAGATAACTCATTTTATAAGCTTCATCAGACCCATTCAAACTGGCTCCCAATTTCCTTTTATACATTTTCAAATATAAAATACTATTTATACTATGGCTTGGCTCTTGTAATATTTAACTAGTGAACTAGTGATGCAGATATCAATAATCCCTGTGAGTGATGACATCATTGATATCAAGAATTAACTTTTGTACAAGTGAACATGTAATTCCTGATATCAAAAATAGACATTGGTAGATAAAAATGTAACTAAGGGGCCTTACTAGTAAAAAAATAATCAAGAATTCACATTGCAAATAGTAAAAAAAAAAAATTGAATTCTTGATATCAAAAACACATAAACTGTGAATGAATAAAAGCTAAAATGGCTTGCCATGGCATGTTAAAGTTTTTTTTTATTATGCATGTTGAAGCAATTCTTGATTTATGGTTATTATTTACTGAGGGATGTGCATCCATATTGACCAGTATGTCCAGCTAATCAACATTTTAAATTCAATATAGCCTATATATCAATAGTCAATCAATGTCAAATTGTCAATATTGCTTTCCATCTTGCATAATTAGTGCTGCTGCAGTTGTTTAGAATGTTTAACTACACATTGACTGAGACTAGATAATCAGTGTCTTGTTTTAAAAGTATGTATGTATAATGTGTACTTTGATGAGGAGTGCCATCATTTCCCGCCCATATATTGTACAGTATGTCCACATATATTTCTGCTTGAAAAATGCGCGTTTAATTTCGCGCACGCGCATATGAACGCATGATAGCCTAACACACGCGACGCGGTTATCTTTTCCGAGCTGCAGTAAACAAACACCGTTGCACAACTTGTACTTTGTTGTTTATCAAAAACAAACGTAATAAATAATTGTATTTTACTCTCACTTTTGTCAGTCAGGCACAAAGAGAAGTGATGCAAGAGATGCCTGTCTGCCCAGCGAGGTTAGCAAGACCGAAAAAACACAATAGAAATGCACATAAACTTAACTTTACTTTGCTAACTGACATCAAACTTGGAGAGGAGAGAACGTCCTGGTTGCGTATGCAACCCACCGTTCCCTGAAGGAGGGAACGGAGGACGTAGTCGACGCCGACTGAAATGGGATCTCGCTAGAGAGCCTGTCTTCTTCGAGTACTATTGAACGAGCCAATGTAATTGGCGTGCGTGATTCGCATCACACACTCCGCCCCCGCGGCGCGGGTATAAATACGGAAGTGGATGCACGCACTAGTTGCTTTTCGCTGAGGAGCCGAGAGTAACCCGGGGTCAGCGGTGGTCCAGCGGTAGTGGCAAGGGGACTACGTCCTCCGTTCCCTCCTTCAGGGAGCGGTGGGTTGCATACGCAACCAGGACGTTCCCTTTCAGTCGATAACGTCGGACGTAGTCGACGCCGACTGAAATGGGATCAACCATTGAACACGCCACTGACGCTGCCACCTTCCAGTGCCTAAACCAAAGCCTCCTGATGCCCCCGCAAACTTAAGGCGGGGAAGGACAGGGCTTAGGCCAGGGAAGTCACTGCTGTTCCTACAGGACCACTGGGAAAGCGTTCCCCGTACGTTGGAAGGAAGGGACGCTGCGGAAGCCACATCCAACCCAGAGGGAGGTAATGTGGAGAATACACATATGAACTGGGCGGAAACCGGGCAGTCTAACATATGGAATGTCACTGGGGTGGCTCCAGCCTAAGACGGGGGGAGACACACCGGACAGTGACGGCAGAGAGACTCTGCCGAGGGAAGACACGGGCTCACCGCAGGGAGCCGTATCGTGGAAGAATACACATATGGGGTCACCGAAGGGACCGCAACATATGGACCCAGCCTAACACAGGTTCCACACTGCTTACGAGTGGTAGGCCTAACACCAGACGTTCCGCACGTCCGACGTCGGAGGGGTGTGGAGGAACTCAACAGGGTTCAATTTTAAGGGAACTCAACTGGAGTAGAAAGGCGCACGTATCCAGTCCATAGGAGGGGAATGGCGCAGCAAGCCGACACTTGAACCGGGCTCACGGTGAAACTGGCTTCATGAGAAGGGAGCCCACGGGAAGCAGCGGTTCAACTAGGTGTCGTCCAGCCCCCAACTCTAGAATCTGTTTAGCAAAGCATATCGTCAACGCCCAGGCGGAGCACTTTACACTCATCACAGAGGAGCTCAACACCTAAGTGGACATGTTGCATCTCGGACCTTTGCCGAAATGAAGGCAAGCACTAAGTGCAACTTTGCATGGAAACAGCCTTCCCTCTCTGCTGAATTCCAACAGATATTTGAAGAGCTGGTCTGAGGTCTATGACTTGCATTCTGTACACGTCCAAGCGAACGGACAGAGAAGCCAGGGCTGGATCTGCCTCCTCCAGGGCAGCTCTTGCAGGCTCACCACCTGCTCCTTTTACGGGAGAGGTAGGAACCTTGGGCACAATCCGAGCCGGGGTCTCAGCTTGTGAGAGTTAGCCGGCCCAGACTCCAGGCACAATACGTTGACCGAAAGCGAGCAAGTCCCTACCCTCTAGTAGAGACCACGCGAGCAGGAGAACTGATATAACAGAATTTTTAACTCACTACCTGCAGTGGCTCAGGGGCGGTCTCTGCAGTGCAGTCGCACCAGGGACAAGGCCCTAGAGGATAAAGAGGGACACAAGGATTTACAAGACCTTGCTCCTCAGGAACCTGACGATCAGAGCGTGCTTCTGCATACTTCTGCAACACGATGAGCGTCGTTTAAACACCGAGGCAACATCATTTTAAGGGTGATTTAGGAAAACAGCCTACTGCAACCCATTTTGCAGGAAAGAGAGCACTGAAGTGATCGAAAGCTTTCAGGATCTCCTCTGGAGAGAAGACGCACTCAACGACTAGGTTCCACTTCTAAAGGCGTAAGCACGCTACCCCATTCTAGGGGGTGCTCGCAGAAGTGATGGTAACTATCCCACATTCTTGTGATAGCCACCTGAACCTCCGCGTTCAGATGTAAGACCGCCCGGAATCCCCGGGGGAAGAACGCGTGTGCCATCGTGCCCCGCCCCCGAAGAGTTTTCCGGGGAAGTCAGGAAGGCTGTTGATGGGAGCCAGGTCTAGTTGGGCCAATAAGGGGCAACTATGAAGACCTGTTCCTCTCCTGACTTGGCACGTAGGTGCAAGTGACGGGCGCAAAAGACAGGAGCATTGCTCAACACAACATGTGAAGATCACTGGGCTTCAGGAGCATTTTCTGCTCAGCACTTGGGTGTGACAAGTTCACTGAGCTTCAGGAGCATTCCTGCTCAACACCTGAGTGTGATAAACTCACCGAGCTTCAGGAGCATTTCTGCTCAACACTTGAGTACGAAGAACCTCACTGAGCGACAGGAGCATTTCTGCTCAGCACTTGAGTGTGACAAGTTCACTGAAGTTCAGGAGCATTCCTGCTCAACACCTGAGTGTGATAAACTCACTGAGCTTCAGGAGCATTTCTGCTCAACACTTGAGTGCGAAGAATTTCACTGAACGACAGGAGCATTTCTGCTCAGCACTTGAGTGTGACAAGTTCACTGAGCTTCAGGAGCATTACTGCTCAACACCTGAGTGTGATAAACTCACTGAGCTTCAGGAGCATTTCTGCTCAACACTTGAGTGCGAGGAACTTCACTGAGCACCAGGAGCATTTCTGCTCAGCACTGCGTGTGATGAATTCACTGAGCTACCTGTGATGGACTCACTGAGCTACAGGAGCATTGCTGCTCAACACCTGAGTGCGATGAACTTCACTGAATTTCAGGAGCAACTCTGCTCAACATGAAGTGTGATGATCTCACTGACTTGAGCAGGCGCAAGGCGACCCTGAGTCGCAGTCACTTCTTAGAAGGCTCACTGGGGTTAAACGTATTCTGCGGGCCCCCGGGGCAGCTGAGACCCAGTGTTTGTCCAAGGGTAGTCCGCTCGGTTTACCCAAACACTGGCGGAAAAATAAAACCGGGGGGGCAATTGAGCGGCCCCGGAATGGTCAAGACCCAGCGGACCCAGGGGATGGAGTCTCCACTTGCCCTGGCTATAACTGTCGTGAGGCTCGATGGCGGCACGATTGAGTAAGCGGGAGGAGTGGAACAAGGCGCCCTCAGAAGCGTCTGACTCCAAGGAGGAGGTGACGGGAGAGTTTGTGACACCCGCAATGTCTAACAACTCGAGGCACGAATGCCCGTGTAGTCGGGGGTCGCCCAGGCCCCCGTTAAAACACGCCCTTTGTACATGGCCCCTCTGCTGAGGAGGGTTTGGCAGCAGACCGGGATGAACTATAGTTACACAGGGTGAGCTGCTCTGCCACGGTCACCTCGGGACTCGATCGTAAAGCTAGCGCTGAAGCGGTCACATACGGAGGAAGCCAAAGGCTGCGGCTATCGTATACCCCAGGAGCCTCTGAATCTTTTCAGTGGGACCCTTTCTCACTTCAACACCAGCTGGACACATTCTCACTGGAGAGACGTGTTGGACCGAGTACCTCTCCAAAACTGAAAAAGAGATACTCAGCCCGTGGGCGAGATTACTCTCTTCCAGTTGACCTGAAGACCCAACGGGCTCTGGAGCACTCGAGGGGAAGGACACTACGTGTCTTTCAGGTCAAAGCTGCAGACCAATCTTGGGCCAAGATGGTCACGACCCACCACCTAGTAGCACGAAGAACGAGTTTACAACTGGCCTTCGTACCGGCTGGAGGAGCGGCTATATCAAATCCTTCGCCAGCAGGATAAGATAAGCATGCACAAGTCAGGAGCACTGCTCAACACTCGGTGTGATGAATCTCACTGAATTTTCAGGAGCACGTCTGCTCAACACCTAATGTGATGACTATCACTGACTTGAGCGGGGTAGCCGAGCCTGAGGTGGGGCAGCAAAGTAGAGAGAGTGGTGTTAGTGTGCTGTGCAACACTTACCTGTCTCCACAAGCGGCAGGGGGCGCGTGAGAAGGCGGATGACCGGGTCCTCGAACGCACCAAGCTGCCTGCTGGCGACCAAGGGGGAGCTGAGGGGTGTAAGGCTATACAGGGTCACACCCGCCAGACTGGCCCTCTTGGGACCCAGGAACAGATGAAATTGCTCTCTCCTTGAAGTGTGGGTACCGCTTGCTCCGCTTTTTTTTTTTTTTTTTTTAGGGAGCCAGCGGCGGAACAGACACACACACAAACAAAGGCTCCACCCGGCCCTCACCCGGGGGGAGGGAGTGATCGTGCCACTCCAAGAGCATCTCATCCATTCCTGGGCGGCCCGCTCCGGAATGCTTTCGCTGTCGCTTGCCACCTGGCTTGGCAGCGCCTGGAGCGGGCTGGGCGTCTCTACTGCGGCCGGCTCCATGCTGAGGCCTGGGTGGAGGCTGCTGCGGAGGGCCAGCAGGCGCGGCGGCCGGAGAACGCCCACGGCGACGAGCAGGCGGAGGAGCTGCCACCGGCGGCGGGTGGAGGCAGCAGCTGGCCACCGGGGCAGGATGTGCCGGATGACCTCCGTCTGCGCTTGAGCGGCAGAGAACTGTTTGATGCAGTTCTCCACCGCGTCGCCGACCAGCCCAACCTGGGAAATTGGGGAGACCAGGAACCGAACCTTGTCCGCATCCGCCATACCCACCAGGCTGAGCCAACGAAGGCGCTACTGGACCACGAAGGTGGACATCGCCAGACCGATCACGCACGCTACGACACCCGCACCCCGGAGGGTGAGGTCGGATGCAGTGCGGTGCTCACCTATGAGCGCACGGTCTGGATTACCCTCGTGCATGCCATGGGTGCCCTAGCCTGCAGCAACGCCTTGGCACGCAAGAGGAAGGGGCTTGCCCACAGGCTTTGTAAGCTCTGCCCGTCGGAACAGACGAAACTCACAGGCCTTAGGGGGGAGACGAGGATCCCCCCAAAAGGCAGCGGCCGCCGGACACAGGTGCACCTGTGTCGACAGACCGCTCCAATGGAGGGACACCTCGCAACCCTTCACCGTTCCTCCATCAAGGGTAATGAGGGGGAAAAGCTATTCAGGCAGTTTCTGGCAGAGAAAGATGCTGTTCACCACCTGATAAGCTCTCCATGCATTTCGGGAAAGAAAGGCACTGGGGCGGCGAGCTGAGAACCAGCGCGGCCCGCCCCAAGATACCAAACTCCAGATTCCAACCGAGACTGAACGGGACACGGTGGAGGTTCCACTCGAGCCCGGCAGCCTCGGCGGCCCGTTTCAGCATAGCTGATAATTCTGGATCCGGCTCGGGCAACATTGAACTCCCGGAGGGAGACAATGCAGCCGAGTCATCATCTCTAGAAGTCAGCTCACCCTCCGATGCTGCAATCGGCGTCCTGTCCTCCAGGGGAGCCCCGAGTGAAACCGCTGGCCCACCCATTACAGATGGACCAGCAGACAACACAGGAGGCTCCAGTGGTTGCAGTGGAAGGGAGGAGTGAGGAGCCCACGGGGAATGGTTACCGGGCGGGACATCCAACACTATCCTCCGGTCACCCATCCCACACAGCACCCGAGGGTGGGGCATGGTAATGGGGACTCGCTCTCCGCGAACGAAGGCGAGTCTCGCCCTCAACACTGCGACAGTCATGTTCCCACAGTGAAAACATGAGCTGTCCACAAAAGCTGTCTCAGCGTGCTGTAAGCCAAACACGTGACACAACAGTTGTGACCATCAGAGAGAGACAGGGAACGACCGCACCCAGAAACGCACGGGCGGAATGACATCTTGAAAAAGACGCAAACGCACCCGTGTTGCTCTTTCAGAAAATAGGACCGTCACCAGTGCCAGAGCACACAGGGGAATGACCGCGGCAACACTGAACAGAGAACTGAAACAGTGAAGCACTCACTTTTCCGCCCTCTAACCAGCCATCAACACACACAAACATTTAGAAATTTGTTGCTGTTAAAACAGCAGTTGAGAGCTCAAAGCTCGCGATCACCGCTGCACTCGCGCTGTAGAACACCAGCACTGGGAGAGTCTTCCTGAAGAACACCGACACACTCGCTCGTTGTAGACAACAGCACTCTCAGAGACATCAAACGATCGGCTCCGAAGCGAAAGACAACTAGTGCGTGCATCCACTTCCGTATTTATACCCGCGCCGCGGGGGCGGAGTGTGTGATGCGAATCACGCACGCCAATTACATTGGCTCGTTCAATAGTACTCGAAGAAGACAGGCTCTCTAGCGAGATCCCATTTCAGTCGGCGTCGACTACGTCCGACGTTATCGACTGAAAGGGAACACAAGTTTACCTGAATGTTGTTCCCGCAATTCACTCTCATGTTTTTTCTTCTTCCTCTTTTCGTGACCAGAGGGATAGTTTCGCTTCATTTTGTCAACATTAATTGACGCGCTATGACACGAGGAGGGGGAGGCGGGGCCTTGAGTAATTTGCGGGGCCCTACGCAGCTTGCGTAGTGAGCGTATAGGGCGGATCGGCTCTGCTTAAAACAGTTAGCGCCGCGGATGCGGTTTCGAAAATTGATCAAAAAACGTTGGTGCGGGTGGATGGCGGACAGATGATGAGTTTTGTGATGCGGTTGCGGATGAAATAATAATAGCCTATCCGCGCATCTCTAATACGAATGGAATGTTATTATGCGTCATGGAACATTGCGCTCCTCAACTCGTGAAAGATCGGATTTGCTCCATCTTTTGATGATAAGTTTCGTTTAGAAAACCTTGAATCCATGTAAGCCACTATATCATTAGACATAATCCATGTCATTAGAATCAATGAATCCATGTCATTAGACACAACGTGCACACATGTGCAGGTCAAGGTTATTTATTTTTTTTTATTTTTTTGCGGTGATGACGGTGACGAGCTCAGACCCGCGGTTGGAGTCAAGTGACCGCGGTATTGCGGTAATGCGGTAACCGTCCCAGCCCTATCCTCCACTTTTATTTTCAAAAATAGTGGTGAGTCTCCGCTTGAAGAGGCGAGTGTTTGGCCAAGTCATGCTGGTCAGGCGCGTGGAGGAGGAGAAGATAATAATTGTAAAGGAGATGACTCAGCATTATCAACATCTAAAAAAAACATTGGAGAAACTGGACAGTCTCCTTCAGGAGACTAAAGAGAACATCAAGATCCATAGTATGTACGATAAATATTTTTTATTATTTTATATGTAAAAATATGTTGATGCCAGTTGCCATTAACCAGGATTTTATAGTTTCCTGTAAATATTGCTTCAAATCTAAAATTTTAAATCACAATACCTATGAGCTGTAATTTTTTTGTTTGTTTTGTGTTTTTATGAAATGCTGCCTAATTATCAATGTCAATTTTCTTCACTTTTTACTTAAGTTCCGCCTAGAGAGCTGACCGAAGAGGGACACAGGGGGCTATACTGCTGTATCTTACACAAACGGCACATTCTGCAGAAAAAACTTGCAGCAGTCACCAGCACCTATGGCAGCGTCAACACAGACCCTTCCTTCTTCATGCTGGAGGAAGATGTTGAAGAGGAGAGTGAGGACAACAGCAGTCCAGAACTTTCTGAAGAAGAGTCTTAAAGTTTTAGCACTAGCATTGGAACTTCCCAAAATCAGACTCTTGAGTTTTGAGTCTGGAAATTAAATATTTTTCAGATTAATTAAATAAATAATAAATAAGTAAAAGTCATTCTAACCCTGAGCTACTGTGTCTGTTGTTTTTTTTCTCACACCAACATGTTCTAATTCTTTGCAGATTTGGATAACAGAAGGCTCTACATTATCCATGTGCCTCTCTCACCATAACAGAGGCACTGCTTGCTTACTTGTTACTTTTATATTTCAGATTTTACATGTGGCATTACATTACACCTTAACTGTTAAAAATCATTTGTTATTATTTGTTGCACATTTAATAAATATTTATATTAACTTATACATTTTGATCTTTAAGGCAATATATGTCATATTCATTTGTATGCACAGACTCAATATTTAATCTCATTTTTATATCCCATTTTAAAATATATTAAGTAATTTTAATAAAACTAATGACAAATACTATTTATTTTCTTAAATACTAAAATAGGATTTTATATGTCAACATGAACTATGTTAGTAGTACTCATGAACAACAATATAAAGTACTTATGCAGATTTTGTAGAATACAATGTATTTATCATTTATATATTACAAATATATATTACTTATTATTTTGCACCATGATCTATGTCCTTAACGATAATTAACGTGATCATAGAGCCCCGAATGCTGATACTGGTGTTTTAAATTTTATAACCTATTTTTGCATTTTGCTCACAAGTGGCCAAAGCAGGATAATAGTTCATAACAATACATACAAATTAATGTACACATCATTCATATTGCTTTTTTAAAAATTGCAAGCAATAATTAAACAGAGACAAGCATATGCGAATATGTAGGTACCGCTGACCCCATTTTTACAGGGGCCAGCGGCGGAACAGACACACACATAACAAAAAACTCCAGCCGGCCCTCAACCAGCCAGAGGGAGTGGATCGGCGACCACTCTACGAGCAACTCCTCCATCCTTGAGAGCCCGTCCAGGTTCAGCGTTTCCTTTTGCGCTGATGCTTACCACCTGGCTTGGCAGCGCCTGGAGCAGGCTGGGCGCCCCTTCCGCGGTCGGCTCCACGCCGGAACCTGGGTGAAGGCTGCGGCGATGGTCCGGCCGATGGTCAGTTGCAGTGCGGAGCTCACCCATGAGCTCACGGTCCGAACTACCCTCGTGCATGTTCATGAGTGCCTGGGCCTGGTGGACCTGGAGCAACGCCATGGCATGCAATGAGGAAGCGGCTTGCCCACAAGCTTTGTAAGCCTTGCCCGTAAGAGCGGACGAGAACTTACAGGCTTTAGAGGGGTGACGAGGATCACCTCTCCAGGAAGCGGCCGCCGTTGGGCATAACTGCATCGCAACGGCCCGCTCCACTGGAGGGATAGCCTCGTAACCCTTCACCGCTCCCCCATCAAGGGTAGTGAGGGGGGAGGAGCTACTCAGGCGGTTTCTGGCAGAGAAAGGTGCCATCTATGCCCTCGCAAGCTCCTCATGCACTTCAGGAAAGAAAGGAACCGGGGCGGCGGACTGAGAACCAGTACGGCCCGCCCCGATATACCAATCATCCAACCGAGACGGCTCGGGACACGGTGGAGGGTTCCACACGAGCCCTACCGCCTCGGCGGCCTTTTTCAGCATAGCTGACATTTCTGGATCTGGCTCGGGCAACACTGGTCTCCCAGAGGGAGGCAGTGCAGCCGAGTCGTCATCTCCTGAGTTCAGCTCCCCCTCCGATGCTGTGATTGACATCGTATCCCCTGGAGGGACCCCAAATGACACGGCTGGCCTGTCCATTACAGAGGGACCAGCGGGATCAATGGGGAGCTCCACCGGTTGCGGTGTGGAAGAGGAGTGAGGGACCCACGGGGCCTGGCCGGGCGGATTACCCCTCACCTTGATCCTCAGATCACCCAGCTTGGATGGCACCCCAGTCTTTCTCTGGGAAGGTAACCCAGAGGAAGAACAAGGGCGGGGCCCAGAGGTGGGGACTGCCCCAACGCTTTTGACGAAGGCGAGTCTAGATCTCAACACCGAGATGGTCATGTTCCCGCAGTGAGAACATGACTCATCCACGAAAGCTGCCTCGGCATGCTGTTAGCCCAAACATGCGACACAACTTTCGTGACCGTCAGATGGGGATAGTGACAGACCGCACCCAGAAACGCACGGATGGAATGGCATCTTGAAAAAGACGCACTCACACCCGTGTTGCTCTTTTAGGAAATGGGACCGTCACCAGTGCTGCACCACGCTGTAGAACACCAACACTGGAGAGGTCTTCCCGTAAGAACACCGACACACTCGCTTGTTGAATACAACAGCAATCTTCAGAGACATCAAAGACGAACGGCTCCGAAGCGAAAGGCAACTAGTGCGTGCATCCACTTCCGTATTTATACCCGCGCCGCGGGGGCGGAGTGTGTGATGCAAATATATAATGTAAACGATAAATCAAGTTTGAGAATTCTGCTGGCAACTGTCTACAGGCCACCAGGGCACCATAAAGATTTTATCAAAGAATTTGCTGACTTTCTATCAGAATTAGTATTGACTGCAGATAAAGTCCTAATTGTTGGTGATTTTAATATACATGTAGATAATGGAAAAGATGCAATGGGATTGGCATTTAAAGACATTCTTAACTCTATTGGAGTTAGACAACACGTGTCAGGACCTACTCATTGTCGTAATCATACTCTAGATCTAATATTATCACATGGAATCAATGTTGATGCTGTTGAAATTCTGCAGCAGAGCGACGACATCTCAGATCATTATCTAGTCTCATGTAAATTACATTTAGCCAAGGCTGCAAAGCCAACTCCGTGTTACAAGTATGTTAGACCTATCACTTCTGCCACTAAAGATTGCTTTATCAATAATCTTCCTAATCAGTTTCATCGTCTCAGCATCCCAGATAGCTTAGAAGAACTTGATATTGCAACAGAAACTTTTAACTCTCTCCTTTCCAGCACTTTAGATACAGTTGCTCCATTGCGCTTAAAGAAGATTAAAGAAAATAGTCCAACACCGTGGTACAACGAGCACACCCGGGCCCTTAAGAGAGCAGCCAGAAAAATGGAGCGCAACTGGAAGAAAACAAAACTAGAGGTATTTCGGATTTCATGGAAGGAGAGCTCGATTGCTTACAGAGAGGCTTTAAAAGCTGCTAGATCTGCTTATTTTTCAACCCTATTAGAAGAAAATAAACATAATCCAAGGTATTTATTTAAAAGAGTGGCAACACTAACGAAAAAGAAAGCTTCAAGCCCAGAAGTTTCCAAGAAACACAGCAGTAATGACTTTATGAACTTCTTCACTTATAAGATTGATAATATTAGGGACAAAATTATAACTATGCAACCGTCTACTACAGCATCGCATCAGGGAGTGCATTATAGTCTCCCCGAGGTAAAATTTGATTCATTTGTTGCCATAGGAGAGGAAGAATTTTGCAAACTTGTTAATTCATCTAAATCGACAACATGTATGTTAGACCCTATACCGACTAAACTACTGAAAGAGATGCTTCCAGAAGTCATAGATCCTCTTCTTAACATCATTAATTCATCTTTGTCTCTAGGATACGTACCAAAAACCTTTAAGCTGGCTATGATTAAACCGCTTGTTAAAAAAACGCAACTCGATCCTACAGAATTAGTCAATTACAGGCCGATCTCAAATCTACCTTTTCTGTCAAAGATACTAGAAAAGGCAGTATCCTCACAACTGTGTTCCTTTCTTAAAAGAAATGGTATCTGCGAGGATTTCCAGTCAGGATTTAGACCGCACCATAGCACTGAGACAGCTCTCATTAAAGTCACAAATGATTTGCTCTTATCATCCGATCGTGGTTGTATCTCTCTATTAGTGTTACTTGATCTTAGTGCTGCATTTGACACCATTGACCACAACATTCTCTTAAATAGACTAGAAAACTATGTTGGCATTAGTGGAATTGCATTAGCATGGTTTAAATCATATTTATCTGACCGCTATCAGTTTGTAGCAGTAAATGAAGAGATGTCTTATCGATCACAAGTTCAGTATGGCGTACCACAAGGCTCAGTACTAGGACCGTTGCTGTTCACTCTCTACATGCTACCTTTAGGAGATATCATTAGGAAACATGGAATTAGCTTTCACTGTTTTGCTGATGATACTCAGCTCTATATTTCTTCCAAACCTAACGAAACTCACCAATTCACAAAATTATCGGAATGCATAGTTGATATTAAAAATTTGATGACTAGTAATTTCCTACTACTAAATTCTGAAAAAAACAGAGATTCTAATTATTGGACAAAAAACTTCCACACGTAATAACCTAGAATACGTCTAACACTTGATGGCTGCTCTGTTAAGTCTTCGCCGTCAGTTAGGAACCTGGGTGTGCTCTTTGATACCAATCTTTCATTTGAAAGTCATATGTCTAATGTCTGTAAAACCGTATTTTTCCATCTTAAAAATATATCTAAATTACGTCATATGCTCTCATTGACAAATGCGGAACAACTAGTTCATGCGTTCATGACATCAAGGCTAGATTATTGTAATGCTCTACTGGGTGGTTGCCCTGCACGCTTAATAAACAAACTACAGCTAGTCCAAAACGCAGCCGCTAGAGTTCTTACCAGAACCAGGAAGTACGACCATATTAGCCCGGTTCTGTCAACACTGCATTGGCTCCCTATTAAACATCGTATAAATTTTAAAATATTGCTGATTACTTACAAAGCACTAAATGGTTTAGCTCCCCAGTACTTGAGCGAGCTCTTAACGCATTATAGTCCTTCACGTCTATTGCGATCTCAAAGTTCTGGCCAGTTGATAATACCTAGAATATATAAATCGACTGCTGGCGGTAGATCCTTTTCCTATTTAGCACCAAAACTTTGGAATAATCTTCCTAACATTGTCCGGGAAGCAGACACAGTCTGTCAGTTCAAAGCTAGACTAAAAACACATCTCTTTGACATAGCATTCACATAACACTCTATAGACTTCTATAATTTAATATTAGGCTGCTTAGATTAGGTCAGCCGGAACTGGGAACACTTCCCTCAAATCCTGATGTACTCGTTACATCATAAGAAGAATGGCATCTACGCTAATTTTAGTGTCTTTGTTTATCCCGAGGTTTTCCCGCAGCCTGCCGGATCCAGGCCGTTTCCAGATCTGACGAAGGACTTTCGCCTGGACCTGATGACAATGCAGTGCTGAAGTGCCAACTAGCCTCTCCCTATGGAGGATCCCTATACCACTCTACAGATAAAGCGTTGTGGAATTTTTCGGTTTGCGTACCTACCCAAAGTGATAAGATAAAATAAAAATTCTGCATCAAAATTTATAGACAAGTAGTTTGTTTGGGCATGGTTTGTAAGGAATTATAAACCTGCGCACATATATTCAAACGCACATAACTATAGAATCAATTCTTAATGCGCATGTGAACGCCATCAGCGTCTATCACAGGTTCACGTTTAAAGTCTGTTTAGAGAGAACGGTGTCGTCTTAGCGGCCCCTAATTTAATAACAAACTATCATTTAGACGGAAGTGAATCAATCAAAACGTCTCAGGTTACGTATGTAACCCTGGTTCCCTGAGAGGGAACGAGACGCTGCGTTGAGACGCGGTGGTGGGAACGCTCTGCGTGATTGCGTCGTGAAGCACGTGTATAATCAGTCCAATGGAAGAGCGAGACGTCATAGGCGGTGACGTCATAGACCAGGAAGCTATAAAGCACACCAGAAAACAGACCGCGACAGCTTCTGAAAAAGCCTGAAGCAAGTCGATCAGGGCATGCAGGAAGTATGGCGGGAGAACGCAGCGTCTCGTTCCCTCTCAGGGAACCAGGGTTACATACGTAACCTGAGACGTTCCCTTTCAAGGGAACTCGAGCTGCGTTGAGACGCGGTGGGAACCCCATACCCACTACGCCATAAGACAAATGCCCGTTCTGTGTGAAGTCCTTGCGCACACTAGAAGCAAGCAACCTAGCCCCGGGAGTGGAGAGGTGTAGGTCATAAAATCTGACAAATGTATGAGGTGAGGACCAGCCTGCCGCATTACAAATATCCTGAAGGGAAACACCCGAAATTAAAGCCTAGATGCAGCCATACTCCTAGTAGAATGGGCCTGAACAGCCACAGGTGAACGCTGTCCGGCCGCTTCATAAGCAAGTGAGATAGCCTCAACTACCCACTTGCTCATTATCTATTTAGATGCAGGGCAACCTATCTTAGGTTACCCGAAGCAGACAAATAATTGTTCTGATAAACGCCACTGAGCAGCTCTGTGGACCTAAGCATCCAAAGCCCGGACAGGGCATAACAGATTTAAGATTTTCCTGATCTGGGGTATTAAAGGTGGAGGACAGAAGGCCTGGAGCACAAATGACCGCACATTTAGTAGGGACCTAGAAATACAACCCGATCTGGGGTGAAGAAATACTACCACCAACCAGGTGCAAATCCAAGTACGTGCAGGCCTCAGCCTCATGTACCACGGAGAAGACGAAATTAGGGATCTCTCCTCAGAGATAGCCCAGCAAAGAAACATTCATTACAGAAATCAAGTACTGTACCAAAAAGGGCAGAAACGAGATTCAGAAGGCGTTCTCTGCACCAGGCAGAGAACAGCATATTAGTCTTCTCGTGGAGGGAGCTCTAGACTGGAGTATGGTCTCCACGACCTCGGTCGAGAAACCTGAATCTATGAGCTGGGCCCCTTCAGAGGCCGAGCCCACAGTATCCACAACTCCAGAGCTCCCAGGAGCAAAGATATCGGGAAAAGCGTATAGGTGTAGTGGCAACCACACCTATTACATTACATCCAGTCCAAGCGGAGCTGGATGCGTGAGGGAGAAACACAAGGGCAATGCATTGTACAAGCGATGCTAAGGTCGACTTGTAGTTTGACCGAAGTTCTCCCTAAGAAGCTCCACCACCTCGGGGTGAAGTCTCCATTCCCCGGGCCACAGCCCCTGCCTCAACAGGATATCTGCTCTGATATACGAGACCATCAGTGTGTTGTCCGGACCCTTCGCCGACCAACCACTCATGATTGCCCCCGACTTGTGAGGGAAACATCCGTCGATAGCATTATGCGTCGACAAGAAGCCCCCAACACTGGGCCTGGGCGAGGAACCAAGGTTCTTCCACATGACCGAGGCACGAAGGCATAGCCGCGTGACCTTGATCATGCGAAAACGGATTTCCCCTCGGAGAAAACCCCTTGGTCCCGAGCCACCACTGCAGGGGTCTCATGTACAGAGGGCCAAAAGTAACTACGTTGGACGCAACTACCATGAGCCCCAGCCAAAGACCGTTCACCGAGCGGCCACTCATGACCGCCCCCCATCCTGTGAGGGAAGCATCCGTCGATAGCGTGACGCGTCGACAAGAAGCACCCAGCACTGGGCCCTGGGCGAGGAACCAAGGCTTCTTCCACATGACCGAGGCACGAAGGCATAGCCGCGTGACCTTGATCATGCGAAAACGGATTTCCCCTCAGAGAAAACCACTTGGTCCCGAGCCACCACTGCAGGGGTCTCATGTACAGAAGGCCAAAAGTAACTACGTTAGACGCAACTACCATGAGCCCCAACAGTCTCAGAGACTGTTTGCAGTGAGTGACTGACCTAGTTTTACATTCTTTACGGCTGTGAGAATCGCAGAAATACGTGCAGGAGACAGACGTGCTTGCATTGTTGTCGAATCCCATAATACACCTAGAAAGTGGTCCTCTGAGCTGGGAGGAGTACACTCTTTTTGGTGTTGAGCCGCAACCCCAACCTCCTTATGTGGGACAGAACGACATCTCGATGTTGAACTGCCAAAAGCTCGGACTGAGCTAAAAATCAACCAATCGTCGATATAATTTAATACGCGAATGCCCTGGAATCTCAGAGGAGCCAGAGCTGCATCCACGCATATTGTAAAAGGTGTGGGGTGATAACCTAGGCCGAATGGAAGAACCCGATACTGGTATGCTTCGCCCCTGAAAGCAAACCTCAGGAACCTCCTGTGATGAGGATGGATAGATAAGTAAGCGTCCTTTAAGTCTATTGTGACAAACCAGTCCTCGGACTGAATCTGTGACACAATCATATTTAGCGTAAGCATAATATGCTGTTTAATTGACGCAGGTCTAGAGTAGGACGCAACCCCTCATCATCTTTCGGAACAATGAAGTAATGGCAGTAAAACCCTGACTGTCTGCCGGGAGGAGGAACCCCTTCTACAGCTCCTTTTGCAGAAGTGTCAGTACTTCCTGCTCCATAACCAAAGCCTGCTTGGGGTCCACCACAGTGGGGAGGACCCCTATAAATCTGGGCGGACAAGAACCGAATTCTGAACCCTTTTCTATAGTGTGCAGGACCCACCGAGAAATATGTGGCAGTAGTTTCCACGCTGCCAGAAATTCTACTAGGGGAACCAGTCTCTCAAGACTGGCCTCTGGATTTGGTTGAACAGTCAGTACGGTGCCCTGAAGCGGCGAACCGGCAGGGAACAACCGAACTGACCATTCTACGACCCTCCTCGGAGGATCGTATGGGGACGCTGACACCTCGGTGCCCTGAACGGCGAACCGGCAGGGAACAACCGAACTGGCAGCGCTGCGACCCTCCTCAGAGAGTCGCACCCCAGAGGGCGCCGAGGAGAAACGATTTCTCAAAACCGTCCCTGCCCCGAAGGAGCCCTCAGAAGCTTTATTAGAGATGACAGTCCTCAGATCTTGCCTCCCTTTAAATAACTTAGTTCCAATGGCCCTCCTCGGAGGATCATTGGAAAAAGCAGGCACCTCGGCACCCTGAAACAGCGAACCGGCAGGGAAACCGAACTGACTGCTCTACGACCCTCCTCGGAGGATCGTTTGGGGACACTGACACCTTGGTGTCCTGAACGGCGAACCGGCAGGAAAACCGAACTGGCAGCGCTGCGACCCTCCTCAGAGAGTCGCACCCCAGAGGGCGCCGAGGAGAAACGATTTTCTCAAAAACCATCCCTACCCCGGAGGGGACCACCCTTTAGAAGCCTGATAGCCTCGGCATCAGGGCTTCCTATTGTCCAAGCTTTTTTAGAGATAAAATAGTCCTCAGATCTTGCATATCTCTAACTGGCTAGACTGCTACCGCCACCCAAGTCCCCTTTGATTGTGGAGGAGCCCAAATGGCGATGCTCGCTGTGCTGCGAGGAGCTTAGTAGACTGAGACTGCTCCGCCCAGCAGTCTCAGGAACATAGATTGGTGAGGAAGAAACCTCTGGAACGCCGCTGAACGGTTTATTCTTAGTTTTTTGAAAGCGGAGCATCCAGAAGAACAGACATAATTTTATCTTATTTTTCTTTACTTTTAAATCAGAAAAACGTATAAATATATATATATATATATATATATATATATATATATATATATATATATATATATATATATATATCAGTCCGTGGCCACCAGCAGGAAAACAACCGAACTGGCCGTGTGCGACCCTCCTCAGAGAGTCGCCACCCAGAGGACGCAGAGGAGAAACGATTTCTCGAAACCGTCCCTCCCCAGTATAGTTTATCTGTTTTTGCACGACGCAATTCTCGAATAGCGTCAGTGCTGACAACCTCACATTCATCCATGTCTTTATAATTTACCCACCAGCGTTGCCTAATAAATTTTTTTTATTTAGATGGCTGGTGGGTAACGTCGGGGTTAAAGATTATGACGCCGACTCGGGAGAGAGAAAGCTAGCAAGCGTCTCTTTAACCCGAGGCACTGTCATACCATGATACTTAATACCCATAGCATTACTATAGTTAGACGTAGGGCATTAAACACATAAAATAGAAACCGACTTATTCCACGATCTTGACACCTCAGTGTGGTGTGGAGATAGGGAAAAACGGCAGTCCCCGACGAGGAGGCTGAGATACAGAGTTTTTCTGTTTTTAGATATATTTCATCTAATAAACTCCTTATTTTCACTCTCATAAAGCTCAGCTGGCCAGAAAATATTTAACTAGCAACAGCACTAGATAAACCTCCTTTTAAAGCTCCTCTTTATTCAACAGAGTTATGAGCTGACTTATTTATTCATTTATTGAAAACTCAAACATCTGCCTTTTTTTAATATCTTTATTTGTTTTGTTCTCTTTTTCTAAACAAAACACTAACGATACCAATTCCTCGGAACTGGAAATCGCCAGCACTGGATCTGGCAGGTGAAAGCTGAGAGAGGGCGGAGCCCGTCCCAACCCCCGCTGTCAGATCCGTTTGCGAACCCCAAAATGCGAGTCGCCGCCGTGCATCGGCAACAGCGGGACCCGCGCGGGGAGCGCGAACCGAACCGTCCTCCTCGAAGAACGCCCGGCGGGAGCGGAGCGTCCTCACGGACAGTTTCTCGCAATGCTCACAGTCAGCCCCCTCGAGAACTGACTGTGGCATGCTCCACTCCCAAATAGTAACAAAAAGCTGATGTGTGTGTCCCCACCCGTGATATAACGTGGGCAGGGAACAACACAAAAGCTGCTTGCTCTCTTTTGCCATAATATATATATATATTGCAACTTGACAGACAACAATAAATATGACAAGGACAGAATACACAGATCGCTTGCTGAAGGCAACAGAAGCTGTCGCGGTCTGTTTTCTGGTGTGCTTTAAATCTGGTGGATTCCTGGTCTATGACGTCACCGCCTATGACGTCTCGCTCTTCCATTGGACTGATTATACACGTGCTTCACGACGCAATCACGCAGAGCGTTCCCACCACCGCGTCTCAACGCAGCTCGAGTTCCCTTGAAAGGGAACTAACTTTAGCTGGAAAAAACATTTTTCAAGAGCCACTATAAAACCAAACCAATCTCTGTTACCTTAAATTATATCTTTATCTCTGTAAAGCTGCTTTGAAACAATCTACATTGTTAAAAGCGCTATATAAATGAGGATGACTTGACTTGACTGACGCCAAATTCCATTGGCTCGTTCAATAGTAATCGAAGATGATAGGCTCCCTAGCGTGATCCCATTTCAGTCGACGTCGACTACGTCTGACGTTATCGACTAAAAGGGAACTGGTGGATTCTTTATGCATGGGGCATTCTGAAAAAAATTCAAATATGGTTATAATTAGTAACAGACATAATTAAAAGAAAAAGTTCAACAAACATCTTCTAAACAATACCATGCGGGTCACGGATAAAGCAATTTTTTAAAAGGAAAATCAAAATTGCAGCTTAGTGTTAACATATGAACAGGACTGTTTTCATTGATGTTACAGTAATATGGCAATGACCATTTTTTAGACATGGGAATTCCCATAACACACCACACTTGTGTGTTTTTGTCTTTTTTTTTTGTTTAAGTTACAGATTTTATTGTTTGGAGACTTTCTTTTTACAATGCTCACATGCTCATGATAAAGTAGTCACTCGTTACGAGATGTAATTATTATTCCTGCAGTTACATCTTAGATTTATGTTTTTTAAACACTGTCGTGGGACACTTAATTTCATGATTTGTATGAACACGGGGAATGGTCAAAACAACAAAAATTCTTTACATATACATATATGTAAAGTGTAAATACACATATATATTTAACTTAGAAAAGCTAAGAGTGCCACGGCATTTGTTCATTCAATGTGTTTGACTTCCAGAGTAATATGCTTTCAATTTATTAAAATTGATTAATTAAATAAAGCTGTACAAGCTTTCAATTTCAAAAGACATTTTCAATTTTATTATCATAACCGAACACACTGGTTCATAGCACATGTACTTCACTTTGTTATTCTTCTATTCATATACCTTTAGATGGTAATAAATCGGAAGGCTCGCACATTCAAAGAAAATAGCTTACTTCCAATGGTGCAAAATAAGATGGATACTAAATGTATGTTTCTTAATTATATATTTTTTTGCATTAAATAATTTCGCAGACGCTTTTATTCAAAGCAATTTACAAATGAGGAGAACAATAGAAGCACTCAGATCAACAGGAGGGCTTAGGTACTGTATGGTCATAACACTGAATAGCTTGCTATAAATATGTTGCAATGTGTGCAAAAGAAAATATTACAATATGTACATTGGTAGAATTCTAACCCAGTCCTTTTCAAAAAACAATGAGAAAGGCCCTGTTCTTTCAGCAATAGAACTGTGATCACATTGCAAAATCAAACATAGCTTTGATTCATATGTCAAAGGGAAAATCCTCAAATCAACAAATCCACACATACCTTTATGATCTGCTTTCCTCTTTATTTGTCTTTTTTTCGTGAGGAAGAGACTAGGCCTGGACTGCCTAGCTCAGGGGACAGTTTAGAACAGGTAGAAAGGGTAGAGGCTGGTGGCAGAGGAGAAGCCAGAGAAGAAGATAAAGGAGACTGAGAGGAGATGAAAACGGGATGAGTCAGGGGGGAGACTGGAGGAGCAATGGATAAAGACATAGGAGATGTCAAGGAGGTCAGAACTCTCTCCCATCCTGCTTGCTTCTTTATCTGCAATTGCCACTGTTGGAAAAATAAAATTGTGATATGAACCTTTGCATAAGCTCCTGCAATCAACACATTTAAAAGAAAACTCTATTTAAAGTCTGGAATACACTATACAACTTGTAGCCTCCGTTCTGGGAACAATAAACTAAAATATATGTATGTGCGTCATTGCTTAGGAAACACATGACCAAATAAAACAATATGGCCCGGTTTCACAGACAGGGTTTAGATTAAGCCAGGATTAAGCCTTAGTTCAATTAGGACATTTAAGTAACTTATAAATGTGCCCTAGAAAAGTTAAAGTGGTTAAAACAGCTCAAACATGCATTTTAGTCTGGGACTAGCTTAAGCCTTGTTTGTGAAACAGGGGGAAAGTCTTATAAAAATTGTCTTAAATTATAAAGACAATTATTTTTTAGCTTCAGCCTGAAGCTAAAAAATAAATACAAATAAAAGTCTGCGGCTATCATACACTACTTGATTTTCTGTTAAGTCTTACTGCCTAGAATGTGTAGGCTGGCTCTGACCTTCGGCAACTAGCATCAATTTCTGAATCGAGGCAAAAATATGGGCAAAAGTCATGTAGTGTATTCCAGCCGCACAAAGAATGAACAAGTATACACCACAAATGTACAGTTACAGTTCATACAATGTCCTCACCTTAATATAGTATAATATAGTAATCTATGGAAAGAAATTGTAGAATTAAACAACATATATTTGTTGTATTGTGGTGTTGTTTTCAAGGATGAAATATTTATGATTTTATGAGTGTAATAAGTGTAATGAGTGTAACTCCTAGGGTCTGCATTTGGACAGATACTATTATTTGGTGCGTGACAGGTGATAAGACCACAAGACTGTTTGCTGTGCAAGAACATGTCAGTTCTATTGAATGAGACATTTTACCATTACATGTGAGGCGAGGTGTGGACTCTGATGCTGGGTCTGCTGGTGGAGTCTCTGTCTGTGAGCTCTCTCCCATGCTGCTTGCTTCTTTATCTGCTATAGCCACTGTTGGAAAAAAAAAACTGTGATGTGGACATGAGAATAATAATAATTCAATAATAATTCAGCAAAAACAAATAAATAAAATAAAGTTTTATTATGGCTTTGTAGTTTTATTCATTTTATTATTATTACGTTTAAGTCCACATATGAGTTGTATTTATTAATGTAATATCAATTTGACATTATCAAATAACACCCCGCTCAAGTTTTCTTATGTAATTTCCAATATGTAAAAAGGTTGGGAATATTATTTTTATATACATTTTTTAAAACCTAAGGTGAGAAAAAATAAAGTCTGCTTGGCCATGTGCAAATGTATATATACTGTCGGTAAAACCTATTACTACTGTCTTTTCAAATTAATTCTCAAATCAATTGAGGATGCACTAATATGCATTGCACATTTGTGTTTATTACCATTAAGAAGACTTTCATACAGCCTCTTTATTGTAAGAAAAGCATCCTGAGTATCTTCTGTATCCATCTTCCATGGACAGAAGCACTCAGCAGAAAAAACATTTGAGGTTCTCCTGGCAAGGATTGGGATTGGGAACCTCTCTAAAAGTTCCCACTTGTGGAGCTGGAATGAAATTGAGACAATTGTAAAACTGAGAATATTATAAATAACTACAAGTTCGCACAGACAGACAGACAGAGAGAGAGAGAGAGAGAGAGAGAGAGAGAGAGAGAGAGAGAGAGAGAGACAGACAGACAGAGAGACAGACAGAGACAGAGAGAGAGACAGACAGAGAGAGAGAGAGAGAGAGAGAGAGAGAGAGACAGACAGACAGACAGAGAGACACAGAGAGAGAGAGAGAGAGAGAGAGAGAGAGAGAGAGAGAGAGAGAGAACTATTTGAATTTACTGAGAGTTCAGAGATAGTTAACACATTTATATTTGGGCTGTCAAATCGAATAACGTGTGTGTGTGTGTGTGTGTGTGTGTGTGTGTGTGTGTGTGTGTGTGTGTGTGTGTGTGTGTGTGTGTGTGTGTGTGTGTGTGTGTGTGTGTGTGTGTGTGTGTGTGTGTGTGTGTGTGTGTGTGTGAAATAAATACAAACTTTAATTTTAGATTAAACTAATCACAATTAATCGATTTGACAGCTCTAGTTTATATTTAATCTGATAAAAAAATGAAAATGTTCCTTTTCAAGTTTTGGCTTCTTGTCTATGCATCTGAAATTTGCTTGAATGGGTTTTTAGTTATTGTGATACTACAGTATTTGTATTCTATTCCAGGGGTGTTCAATCCTGCTTCTGCAGGGCCACTATGCAGAGTTTAACTGCAACCCCACTTAAACACACCTGAACCCGAAGTTGGAGCTAAAGAATGCAAGACACTGACCCTCTGGGACCGAGTTTGGACATCCCTGGTCTATACAAATTCTTTTTTATTATACTTTCTAATGTCATGCACAAACTTCTAATTTAGTGTTCTTTATCAGACCAGAGTACACCGGAAAAATACACAGATGTTACACCTCAGTTGGTTTGCACTGAAAAAAGAATTGCTGAATTGCTGTATATAAATATAACAAATGCATGAGTAAAAGCTAAAGATCAGGGATTATTTACTTACTATTTTATGACTAACATCTGAAAGATAAACCTACCAGTAGATTTGTTGCATCATAAACTTTGTTCACACTGCTGTTTTTTTTTGAGGGTCTTTCCATTCTTAGGAAAGCTGTTCTTTTCTTTTCTCAAGCTTTTTCTTATATGGCTGCTTGGCACTACAGTGTGGACATGTTTTGCTTGCTATTCCAATTTTTTTACAGCACATGTAGCAATCCTTTAGAGTAGGCATCTGTAAAAAAAAAAAAAAAAAAAAAACATAAAACATAAAAAAACATAAATGATATGTGCTATGGGGGAATAATACATTTTTTGTTTTACCCCTACTATGTTGACAAGATTCAGTCTCAGAAAATATTAATAATAATAATAATAATAATAACTTCAATTTATATAGCGCCTTTCAAAGTACCCAAGGACGCTTAACAATCAACATGAGAAAGGGAAGGGTAGAATTAAGATAGGGGCAAAGGCCAGGGGAGCTAGAGTCCATAGGCCTCATTGAAAAGGTGTGTTTTGAGCTGGCATTTTAAGGTTAAAAGTGAGGAGGCAGAGCGGATCTCATGGGGAAGCTTGTTCCAAAGTGACGGAGCACCAACACAGAAAGCTCTATCACCAAATGTCTTAAGCCTGGACTTAGGAACAGCAAGCAGATCCTTGTCAGAGGAACGCAGGGACCGTGACTGAGTGTAGGGATGGAGAAGATCAGTAATGTACTGGGGTGCAAGTCCATGAAGGGACTTGTACGTCAGGAGGAGGATTTTATATTTGATGCGGGACTTAACTGGCAGCCAATGAAGCTTCATCAGGATGGGAGTAATGTGAAGACCAAGTTTTGTGTGTGTGAGCATCCTAGCCGCAGAGTTCTGCACATACTGTAGTCTGTCAGTGGCTTTGCTGGGTAGACCGAACAGGATGCCATTGCAATAGTCAAGTCTGGAGGTGATGAATGAGTGGATGAGGGCCTCAGCTACAGAGTTGGAGAGGCACTGTCGGAGTCTGGAGATGTTCTTGAGATGATAGAAAGCAATTTTAGTGACGTTTTTGATGTGTTGTTGGAAGGAGAGAGTGGAGTCCATGATGACGCCCAGGTTGCGTACTTGAGGAGATGCAGAGATTGAGCAGCCATCCACATCCAGTATGATGTCATCAACTTTTTTAAGAAGTGACAGCGGGGCAAACACCATGAGTTCTGTTTTGTCTTTGTTCAGTTTGAGAAGGTTACTGTCCAACCAGTGCTTTATGTCCTTCAGGCAGTTGATAAGTGCCACTGGTGGAAGAGAAGTAGAAGGCTTGGTACTGATGTAGAGCTGAGTGTCGTCAGCATAGCAGTGGAAGTGTAATCCATGCTTCCGGACAATCATCCCAAGTGGCAACATGTAAATATTAAATAGCAGTGGGCCAAGTACAGATCCTTGTGGCACGCCATGCAGGACTGGCGCCAATTTAGAGCAAGTCCCCTTGAAGGTGACATATTGTTGCCTGTCGGTGAGATAGGATTTAAACCAGGAATACACTGTATCAGTAAGGCCAATGAGTTCAGAGAGACGTGTGAGAAGAATGGAATGGGAAACTGTATCGAAGGCTGCAGAGAGGTCAAGAAGTATTAGAATGCTGACATGGCCAGAGTCAGCTGCCATGTGGAGGTCATTCGTGATTTTGATGAGGGCAGTTTCTGTGCTATGATGTGTCCTGAAACCAGATTGAAAAGGCTCATAGAGGTTGTGCTGTAACATGTGATGGTTGAGTTGGGAAGCCACAGCCCTTTCCAATAACTTAGAGATGAAAGGTAGATTTGAGATAGGGCGGTAATGGTTTAAATCGTCTTGGTTCAGGCCTGGTTTTTTAAGTGTAGGGATCACCACAGCAGTTTTAAAGCTGGTGGGGACCACCCCAGAAGACAGTGAAGTGTTAATGATGTTAACCAGTGTTGGACCCAAAGTTGGAAGACATGCCTTAACCAAGGCTGTCGGCATAGGATCCTGTTTGCTGGTTATGGCCTTTGCTTTTGATACTAGCTCAAGGACTTGAGCTGTGTTGAGCGGGGAGAAGGAGGAGAGGCAGTCCTGCGGCACGAGAGCGGTTGAAGAGTTTGTGTCAGACAATGGTAGTACGGTTGATTGAGATAAGCTGGACAGCTGCAGTTGTTGGTGGATGGTTTCAACCTTTTCCCGGAAATGAACCAGGAATTTAGAACATAAGCCAGCAGCATCAGAAGGTTGAGGAGGGTCAGGTGGGCAGAGTAAGCGGTTGATAATGGAAAAAAGCTGTCTAGGATGGTGTTGTTGTTTGCCAATGAGTGTAGAGTAGTAGTTATTTTTCACCTTGGATAGGGCATCTTTGTAGCTCTTAACGTGGTTCTTATAGGCTAGCTGGTGGACAGTAAGGCTAGATTTTTTATAGTACCTTTCCAGCCTCCGCCCTGTAGCCTTCATTGCGCGGAGTTCAGCATTGAACCAGGGAGCAGGAGAGGAGAATGAGACAGATCGCGTAATGAGGGGGGCAACAGAGTCCAGACTATGTGACAGGGCCAAGTTGTAGTGAGTAACCAAGTCATCAACTGTACAGGATGGAGGACAGCTGATAAGATGGCCTGCAAGAGTGTATGATAATTTGTGAATGCACACTTGTTTGATGTTTCGATATGCAATAACATTGTTATCATGCAATGATAACCTTTGGGACGCTGAATATTGTCACCACAGTGACCTAACTTTCAAAACATTTAAAGAAAACTGCAACAGTATAATGCTACTCAGAACCTGGTTTCGAAAATTGTTTTATCAACTTAAAGTCGACATGAAATCAAAATTGACCCTATTTGCTTTGTTAGTGTATATTTCTAGTCTTGTGGTGAACGTCCTGGTTGCGTATGCAACCCACCGTTCCCTGAAGGAGGGAACGGAGGACGTAGTCAACGGTCGACTGAATTGGGATCTCGCTAGAGAGCCTATCCTCTTCGAGTACTATTGAACGAGCCAATGTAATTGGCGTGCGTGATTCGCATCACACACTCCGCCCCCGCGGCGCGGGTATAAATACGGAAGTGGATGCACGCACTAGTTGCTTTTCGCTGAGGAGCCGAGAGTAACCCGGGGTCAAGCGTGGTCCAGCGGTAGTGGCAAGGGGACTACGTCCTCCGTACCCTCCTTCAGGGAACGGTGGGTTGCATACGCAACCAGGACGTTCCCTTTCAGTCGATAACGTCAGACGTAGTCGACGGTCGACTGAATTGGGATAACCTTTGAAAACGCCACTAACGCTGCCACCTTCCAGTGCCTAAAGCAAAGCCTCCTGATGCCCCCGCAAATTTAAGGCGGGGAAGGACAGGGCTTAGGCCAGGGAAGTCACTGCTGTTCCTACAGGACCACTGGGAAAGCGTTCCCCGTACATTGGAAGGAAGGGACGCTGCGGAAGCCACATCCAACCCAGAGGGAGATAACGTTGAGAATACACATATGAACTGGGCGGAAACCGGGCAGTCTAACATATGGAATGTCACTGGGGTGGCTCCAGCCTAAGACGGGGGGAGACACACCGGACAGTGACGGCAGAGAGACTCTGCCGAGGGAAGACACGGGCTCGCCGCAGGGAGCCGTATCTTGGAAGAATACACATATGGGGTCGCCGTAGGGACCGCAACATATGGACCCAGCCTAACACAGGTTCCACACTGCTTTCGAGTGGTAGGCCTAATACCAGACGTTCTGCACATCCGACGTCAGAGGGGTGTGGAGGAACTCAACAGGGTTCAATTTTAAGGGAACTCAACTGGAGTAGAAAGGCGCACGTATCCAGTCCATAGGAGGGGAATGGCGCAGCAAGCCGACACTTGAACCGGGCTCACAGTGAAACTGGCTTCATGAGAAGGGAGCCCACGGGAAGCAGCGGTTCAACTAGGTGTCGTCCAGCCCCCAACTCTAGAATCTGTTTAGCAAAGCATATCGTCAACGCCCAGGCGGAGCACTTTACACTCATCATAGAGGAGCTCAACACAAGTGGACATGTTGCATCTCGGATTTTTACCGAAATGAAGGCAAGCACTAAGTGCAACTTTGCATGGAAACAGCCTTCCCTCTCTGCTGAGTTCCAACAGATATTTGTAGAGCTGGTCTGAGGTCTATGTCTTGCATTCTGTACACGTCCAAGCGAATAGACAGAGAAGCCAGGGCTGGATCTGCCTCCTCCAGGGCAGCGCTTGCAGGCTCACCACCTGCTCTTATTACGGGAGAGGTAGGAACCTTGGGCACAATCCGAGCCGGGGTCTCAGCTTGTGAGAGTTAGCCGGCCCAGACTCCAGGCACAATACTTTGACCGAAAGCGAGCAAGTCCCTACCCTCTAGTAGAGACCACGTGAGCAGGAGAACTGATATAACAGAATTTTTAACTCACTGCCTGCAGTGGCTCAGGGGCGGTCTCTGCAGTGCAGTCGCACCAGGGACAAGGCCCAAGAGGATAAAGAGGGACGCAAGGATTTACAAGACCTTGCTCCTCAGGAACCTGACGATCAGAACGTGCGTCTGCACACTTCTGCAACACGATGAGCGTCGTTTAAACACCGAGGCAACATCATTTTGAGGGTGAAGGAAAACAGCCTACTCCAACCCATTTTGCAGGAAAGAGAGCACTGAAGTGATCGAAAGCTTTCAGGATCTCTTCTGGAGAGAAGACGCACTCAACGACTAGGTTCCACTACTAAAGGCGTAAGCACGCTACCCATTTCTAGGGGGTGCTCGCAGAAGTGATGGTAACTATCACATGTCCCTGTGATAGCCACCTGAAACTCCGCGTTCAGATGTAAGAACGCCCGGAATCTCTGGGGGAAGAACGCGGGTGCCCTCGTGCCCCGTCCCTGAAAGAGTTTTCAGGGGAAGTCAGGAAGGCTGTCGATGGGAACCAGGTCTAGTTGGGCCAATAAGGGGCAACTATGAAGACCTGTTCCTCTCCTGACTTGGCACGTAGGTGCAAGCGACGGGCGCAAAAAGACAGGAGCATTGCTCAACACAACATGTGAAGATACTGGGCTTCCGGAGCATTTTCTGCTCAGCACTTGAGTGTGATAAGTTCACTGAGCTTCAGGAGCATTCCTGCTCAACACCTGAGTGTGATAAACTCACTGAGCTTCAGGAGCATTTCTGCTCAACCCTTGAAGAACTTCACGGAGCACCAGGAGCATTTCTGCTCAGCACTGCGTGTGATGAATTCACTGAGCTACAGGAGCATTTCTGCTCAACACCTGAGTGTGATGAACTCACTGAGCTACAGGAGCATTGCTACTCAACACCTGAGTGCGATGAACTTCACTGAGTTTCAGGAGCATTTCTGCTCAACATGAAGTGTGATGAATTCACTGACTTGAGCAGACGCAAGGCGACCATGAGTCGCAGTCGCTTTTAGAAGGCTCACTGGGGTTAAACGCATTTCTGCGGGCCCCTGGGGCAGCTGAGAGCCAGTGTTTGTCCAAGGGTAGTCCGCTCGGTTTGTACAAACACTGGCAGGAAGACGAAACCGGAGGGGCAACTGAGCGGCCCCGGAATGGTCATGCCCCATCTGGACCCCGGGGATGGAGTCTCCACTTGCCCTGGCTATAACTGTCGTGAGGCTCGATGGCGGCACGATTGAGTAGAGCGGGAAGAGTGGAACAAAGCGTCCTCAGAAGCTTCTGACTCCAAGGAGGAGGTGACGGGTGAGTTGTGACATGCAAGGGAAGCTTGCGCAACGGTCGCAATGTCTAACAACTCGAGGCACGAATGCCCGTGTAGTCGAGGGTCGCCCAGGCCCCCGTTAAAACACGCCCTTTGTACATGGCCCCTCTGTTGAAGAGGGTTTTTCAGCAGACCGGGATGAACTATAGTCACACAGGGTGAGCTGCTCTGCCACGGTCACCTCGGGACTCGATCATGAAGCTAGCATTGAAGCGGTCACATATGGAGGAAGCAAATGGCTGCAACTACCATATACCTCAGGAGCCTCTGAAAGTTCTTTCAGTGGGACCCTTTCTCGTTTCAAACACCAGCTGAACACATTCTCATTGGAGAGACGTGTTAGACCGAGTCCATCTCCAAAACTGAAAAAGAGATACTCAGCCTGTGGGCGAGATTAATCTCTTCCAGTTGACCTGAAGACCCAACGGGCTCTGGAGCACTCGAAGGGAAGGACACTGTACTGATACTCCACCCTTACACGCAACCCACAGGATGGCCTGCGGTGCGGAAGGTAGAGATCTGTTTTAAGCACATGTCTTACAGGTCGGAGCTGCAGACCAATCTTGGGCCAAGATGGTCACGACCCACCATCTAGTAGCACGAAGAACGAGTTTACAACTGGCCTTCGTACCGGCTGGAGGAGCGGCTATATCAAATCCTTCGCCAGCAGGATAAGATAAGCACACACAAGTCAGGAGCACTGCTCAACACCCGGTGTGATGAATATCACTGAATTTTCAGGAGCACGTCTGCTCAACACCTAATGTGATGACTATCACTGACTTGAGCGGCAAAGTAGAGAGAGTGGTGTTAGTGTGCTGTGCAACACTTACCTGTCTCCACAAGCGGCAGGGGGTGCGTGAGAAGGCGGATGACCGGGTCCTCGAACGCACCAAGCTGCCTGCTGGCGACCAAGGGGGAGCTGAGGGGTGTAAGGCTATACAGGGTCACACCCGCCAGACTGGCCCTCTTGGGACCCAGGAACAGATGAAATTGCTCTCTCTTTGAAGTGTGGGTACCGCTTGCTCCGCTTTTTTCTTTTTTTTTTTTTTTTAGGGAGCCAGCGGCGGAACAGACAGACACACAAACAAAGGCTCCACCCGGCCCTCACCCGGGGGGAGGGAGTGACCGTGCCACTCCAAGAGCATCTCATCCATTCCTGGGCGGCCCGCTCCGGAATGCTTTCGCTGTCGCTTGCCACCTGGCTTGGCAGCGCCTGGAGCGGGCTGGGCGTCTCTACTGCGGCCGGCTCCATGCTGAGGCCTGGGTGGAGGCTGCTGCGGAGGGCCAGCAGGAGCGGCGGCCGGGGAACGCCCACGGCGACGAGCAGGCGGAGGAGCTGCCACCAGCGGCGGGTGGAGGCAGCAGCTGGCCTCCGGGGCAGGATGTGCCGGATGACCTCCGTCTGTGCTTGAGCAGTAGAGAACTGTTGGATGCAGTTCTCCACCGCGTCGCCGACCAGCCCAACCTGGGAAATTGGAACCGAACCTTGTCCGCAACCGCCATACCAATCAGGCTGAGCCAACGAAGGCGCTACTGGATCACAAAGGTGGACATCGTCAGACCGATCACGCATGATACGACACTCATGCCCCGGAGGGTGAGGTCGGATGCAGTGCGGTGCTCACCGATGAGCGCACGGTCTGGATTACCCTCGTGCATGCCATGGGTGCCCTAGCCTGCAGCAACGCCATGGCACGCGAGAGGAAGCGGCTTGCCCACAGGCTTTGTAAGCTCTGCCCGTCGGAACGGACGAAAACTCACAGGCCTTAGGGGGGAGACGAGGATCCCCCCAAAAGGCAGCGGCCGCCGGACACAGGTGCACCAATGGAGGGACACCTCGCAACCCTTCACCGTTCCTCCATCAAGGGTAATGAGGGAGAAAAGCTATTCAGGCAGTTTCTGGCAGAGAAAGATGCTGTTCACTACCTGATAAGCTCTCCATGCATTTCGGGAAAGAAAGGCACTGGGGCGGCTAGCTGAGAACCAGCGCGGCCCGCCCCAAGATACCAAACTCCAGATTCCAACCGAGACTGAACGGGACACGGTGGAGGTTCCACTCGAGCCCGGTAGCCTCGGCGGCCCGTTTCAGCATAGCTGATCATTCTGGATCCGGCTCGGGCAACATTGAACTCCCGGAGGGAGACAATGCAGCCGAGTCATCATCTCTAGAAGTCAGCTCACCCTCCGATGCTGCAATCGGCATCCTGTCCTCCAGGGGAGCCCCAAGTGAAACCGCTGGCCCACCCATTACAGATGGACCAGCAGACAACACAGGAGGCTCCAGTGGTTGCAGTGGAAGGGAGGAGTGAGGAGCCCACAGGGAATGGTTACCGGGCGGGACATCCAACACTATCCTCCGGTCACCCATCCCACACAGCACCCGAGGGTGGGGCATGGTAATGGGGACTCGCTCTCCGCGAACGAAGGCGAGTCTCGCCCTCAACACTGCAACAGTCATGTTCCCACAGTGAAAACATGAGCTGTCCACAAAAGCTGTCTCAGCGTGCTGTAAGCCCAAACACGTGACACAACAGTTGTGACCATCAGAGAGAGAGAGGGAACGACCGCACCCAGAAACGCACGGGCGGAATGACATCTTGAAAAAGACGCAAACGCACCCGTGTTGCTCTTTCAGAAAATAGGACCGTCATCAGTGCCGGAGCACACAGGGGAATGACCGCGGCAACACTGGACAGAGAACTGCAACAGTGAAGCACTCACTTTTCCGCCCTCTAACCAGCCATCAACACACACAAACATTTAGAAATTTGTTGCTGTTAAAACAGCAGTTGAGAGCTCAAAGCTCGCGATCACCGCTGCACTCGCGCTGTAGAACACCAGCACTGGGAGAGTCTTCCTGAAGAACACCGACACACTCGCTCGTTGTAGACAACAGCACTCTCAGAGACATCAAACGATCGGCTCCGAAGCGAAAGGCAACTAGTGCGTGCATCCACTTCCGTATTTATACCCGCGCCGCCGGGGCAGAGTGTGTAATGCGAATCACGCACGCCAATTACATTGGCTCGTTCAATAGTACTCGAGATAGTGCTAGAGATAGCGAGATCCCAATTCAGTCGACCGTCGACTACGTCTGACGCTATCGACTGAAAGGGAACAATTAATCCATGCAAGTTAATGCACAGAAAAAAAATTATTGACGTGGTGTTCTTTAATCAAAATCCGAAAAGTTACTTCCGGTCTGGAATGGTGTTCCAAACCGAGATTGAAATGAGGAGCGCTAAAGTAAAAACCTGCCCTCAGTTTACTATTCCCTTTCACTTGGAAATACATCACAACACTGGAGAAATGCCGTTTGCAACTTCCGGTTCACAGGGACTTTAAGACAATTTTTTGTATTTGTGGTAGCCTTCTATCAGAAGCACCAGAAGAGGGCTATAGAAGAGGTTTGAGATAAAATGTTATAATAAATAATTATAGACTGTTATAAAGAGTTATACATTATATATATGGTATGTTTGTATAAATACCCATATATATATATATTGAGGCACTGTGTTTGGGAAATATAATCTGATCATGCTTAAGTGAAAAGTGAAAAATCAACATCAGATTCCTTTTGTTAATCACCTTTGTTGTCTGTCCTCTAGCCTTGTTCGTCGTTCGAACAATGTTTGTTCTGTCCCTGGCTTTACACCTGTATGAAGAAATCAGAGAAAAATAGCACAATATACTATATAGGCAAGGCAAGGCAAGGCAAGGCAAGTTTATTTATATAGCACATTTCATACACAATGGTAATTCAAAGTGCTTTACATAGAAGAAATTAAAATAATCAAAAGAAATCAGAATAATTAAAACAGTTTAGAATAAAAGATAAAATACAGAAATAACCAAATCAAATCAGAATAATTAAAACATAAAATAAAATACAGTGCAAACAGTCGGACGAACAGTGGCACAGTGCTCATTCAGTAAATGCACAGCTAAACAGAAGTGTTTTGAGTCTGGATTTGAATGTGACTACTGTAGGAGCACATCTGATCTCTTCTGGAAGCTGGTTCCAGCTGCGGCTGGCATAGTAGCTAAAAGCAGACTCGCCATGCTTAGAGTGAACCCTTGGTATTTCTAGCCGATGTGATCCTAATGATCTGAGTGATCTGTTGGGTTTATATTCACTGAGCATATCTGCAATGTATTGAGGTCCTAGGCCATTGAATGATTTATATACCAGTAATAATACTTTAAAATCAATCCTAAATGTAACTGGCAGCCAGTGTAAAGACCTGAGGACTGGTGTGATGTGTTCATATTTTCTGGTTCTGCTCAGAATCCTAGCAGCAGCGTTCTGTATGAGCTGCAACTGTCTTATGGTCTTTTTGGGAAGGCCAGTGAGAAGTCCATTACAATAATCCACCCTGCTGGTGATGAAAGCATGCACAAGTTTTTCTAAGTCTTGACTGGAAACAAAGCATCTAATTCTTGCAATATTTTTCAGGTGATAGTATGCTGATTTAGTTATTGCTTTGACATGACTACTGAAACTAAGGTCTGACTCTAGAGACACACCCAGATTCCTGACTTGATTTTTAGTTGTTTGACCCCTAGACTGAAGGTATGCGTTCACATTGAGAATTTCATCTTTGTTTCCAAACGCAATGACTTCAGTTTTGTCTTTGTTTAACTGAAGAAAGTTTTGGCACATCCAATTGTTTACTTCATCAATGCATTGGCAAAGGGAGTCAATGGGGCTGTAATCGTTAGGCGATAGGGATAAGTAGAGCTGTGTGTCGTCTGCATAGCTGTGGTAAGCGATTTGGTTCTTTCTCATTATTTGGCTCATTGGGAGCATGTACAGGTTGAATAGGAGTGGCGCAAGAATTGAGCCTTGAGGGACTCCACATGTCATGGATGTCCACTCAGACTTATGGTCTCCTATACTCACATAATAACCTCTGCCTCCTAAGTATGACCTGAACCATTTTAGGACTATCCCAGAAAGCCCGACCCAGTTTTCCAGCCTGTCAAGAAAGATTTTGTGATCAACAGTGTCAAATGCAGCACTGAGGTCGAGTAGTACCAGCACTGATAATTTGCCTGTATCAGTATTTAAGCGAATATCATTTGTTATCTTTATGAGCGCTGTCTCTGTACTGTGGTGCGGTCGGAAACCAGATTGAAAATGGTCAAAGTATCCATTCGAGCTTAAGAATTTGTTCAGCTGATTGAAGACAACTTTTTCAATGATCTTGCCTATGAAAGGAAGATTTGAGATCGGTCTATAGTTGTTTAATATGGTCTTATCCAGATTGCTCTTTTTCAGGAGGGGCTTGACAACAGCAGTTTTCAGGGAGGTTGGAAAACTCCCAGAGAGAAGTGAGGCATTTACCACTTCTAGGAGATCTGCTTCTAAGCTGTGTAACACATTTTCGAAAAAAGATGTGGGAAGTGCGTCAAGGGCGCAGGTTGATGTTTTTAGGTGCTGTATGGTTTCTTCCAAAATTTTGCCATCAATTTCTTCGAAATCAGACATAGTGGCTACTTTCTCGTGCTGTTGTCTGATCTGCCTGACCCCAGCGCAACTCAAGGATGAGCTGAGCACCTTTCTGATATTATTGATTTTCTCAGAGAAAAAAGAAGCAAACTCACTGCACTTTCTCACTGAGAGCATTTCACTGGGAATCTGGCTTGGGGGGTTTGTCAGTCTCTCTACTGTAGCAAAAAGAGTGCGTGTGTTGTTTATATTGCTGTTTATAATATTCGAGAAGAAACTATGTCTAGCTTTGCTTAGTTCCTTATTGAAAGCATGGATGCTGTCTTTGTAGATGTTATAATGGACTACAAGTTTTGTCTTCCGCCACATGCGCTCTGCTTTTCTGCATTGTCTTTTCATATTTTGCACTGCTGTTGAGTTTCTCCAAGGTGCTTTTTGTCTGCCATTCTTCTTCCTGACTTTCACAGGAGCAATATCATCAATTACACTCTTAACTTTTGAGTTAAAAGAATCAAGGAGAAAATCAACAGAGTCAGCAGATATGCTTGGTGTTAAAGATATAGCCTTCAAAAATAGTACACTAGTGTTCTCATTTAAGCATCTCTTCTTGACAGACACAGATCTAGCTTCAATGGCAGGAGAGATCAATATATCAAAGAAAATACAAAAATGATCAGACAGTGCTAAATCCTTAATAACAATTGATGAAATGTTTAGACCCTTACTGATAAGTAAATATAGAGTGTGTCCACGATTATGTGTGGGTCGATGTACATGCTGAGTCAGATCAAAAGTTTTTAAAACAGTTTTGATTTCTTTTGCCATATTGTTTTCTGCATTATCTATGTGAATGTTAAAATCTCCAGCAATGGCAAAGCAGTCAAACTCTGAGGAAATTGTTGATAACAGTTCTGTTAAGTTCTCAGCAAAAGCTGGAGAGTATTTTGGAGGCCTGTAAACAATGATAAGTGAAATGCGTGGAGCACCTTTTAACACAATACCCAGATATTCGAAAGACGGGTAATTCCCAAATGATATTTGCTTACATTGATAGACATCTTTATAAAGAGCAGCTAAACCTCAGCCTCTTCTGACAGCTCTGCAGACACTCATAAAAGTAAAGTTAGGAGGGGCTGTTTCATTGAGGACTGTTGCAGTGCAACTTTCTTCTAGCCAAGTTTCATTTAGCAACATAAAATCCAGGTTGTATGTGGTTATTAAGTCGTTGACTAAAAGTGATTTATTTTTAAGTGAGCGGATGTTTAAAAGTGCTAACTTAACAGTCTTACTTTTTGTCCCCACAGCAATCTTGGTATGTCGTGTAATAGGCACCAGATTAGATGGGTTTGCTGTACGGCTTTTGAAGGCCTTAGACTTCCTATCATGTAATCGAACAGCAATAGAAAAAGATCCAGGCACACTGGGTTCCCGCTTGTTCTGTAAACATTTGAGAAAGTTATTGTTATCATAGCGGGGACCCGACACATATCACTGAGAGCTGGTATCAGTTGTTTTTGGTTCACCTCGAGCCGCTGGAGGAGAGTGTGGGCCCTGGCGCTGTGGCAGAGGCCGAAGAGCTCTCACAGGGGGAGGGAGAGGGCGAGCTGGGCCCACAGGCTTTGGTGGTTGTGGGGCCTGGCGTTTTTTGGTTGGTATCTGGGGGCTCGCAGCAAAAGAGTGGGATAGTCTAGTTCCAGCATGCACCAGTTGTTCCATTTTCTCTGAGAAGCACAGAAGTGGAGATGCTGGAGAGAGTGATAACGTTTCCCTTGAGAGGGATTGTTGCTCTGGTGTTATTGGAGGCTGTAATATGCTGTCCTGGTTTCCCTGGCTGTTTTCCAGAAAGTCGTCCTTGGGTGCTGTATCTTGGAGCAGTGCTGGTATGTCACAGTCTGTCTGTGGTGAGCTCTGTGGGCAGGGCTCAGCTGAGATTGTGTCCGTGAGCAGAGGTTGTTGTGGCTGAGTGGTGTTATCACTGTCCTTGTGTGATGTGTCAACCGCATGTCCATTTAGGTGCTGAAGTGAAATCCTGTGGTCATTCATACTGTATCCAGGTGTGTGTGTGCCATTCAGGTTGAGTGGATTGGCACACATTGCAGAAGGATGACGGAGGGAGAAGTAGATATTGTCCTTTAGCACTCTTGAACCAAGTTTGTTTGGGTGGTGGCCATTCTGTTGAAACAGTTGCCTCTGACTCCAGAAAAGATTGAAGTTGTCAATAAAGTTCACTCCTTTTGTATTGCAGGTTTTTTGCAGCCATGTATTAAGCCCAAGCAACCGTGAAAACCTGTTTGTTCCTCTTGCTGGGAGTGGTCCACTGATGAATGTTTGAACTTTCAGTCTTTTAAGTGTTTCAAAGAGCTCATTGAAATCCTTTTTAAGAAGTTCCGACTGCTCTTTATGAATATCATTCTTCCCCAAATGAATTATGAGTCGATTTGCAGTCTTATGTTTCATCAGAATGTTCTCAAGTTCCCTGTTTACATCAGATGTTGTTGCTTGTGGAAGGCAGCACGTTGTTGTATCCCTGCTATTAATGTTTCTGATTACGGAGTCGCCCACTATCAGAGTCCTGGGCTCGGCTGCACTGTGAGCTGAGTGCCGCTGTCTGCTCGACCTTGAGCCCCAGTTAGCATCAGTGTTAGCTACTGGCTGATTCAGTCTGTGTGCAATCACATTCATCAAATTTGGGGATTCCTCATTCATTAATACTTCAAATCTGTTCCCTAAGATGTATAGGCGGTGGTAGGAGACCAGTGTTTGCAGTCCTTGTCAGAGCCGTATCTGGGGTAGAGGATGCTACTGTAGAAATATGTGATGCTCGTGACAATCTGATGTCTCGAGCGCCTTTGGGTCTCGCACCCTGTTTGTGCCATCGATTAGTAAAACGATCGGCTTGTTTCTCTACACTCAGTATGGCCTGTCGAGAAGCACTAGATTCATGGGACTCACCGGCTGTATGCTGAGGACGTCCATGACGAAGCTCTGTTGTGTGTTCCGTCTGGTTTGGTGGTCCCGCAATTAACTTTGTTTCAAGAATTGCAATCCTTTGTAAAAGTCTGTGGCAGTTGGAACAGCAAGTGGATTCCAGAGGAGGCATTTTATTATCCTTATGAATGTAGGCAGTTGTGTTTTCTCTTCCCCGGAATGTAAGCTTTCAGTGGGAGGCTGGTCGAATAAAATAATTCTGCTTTTTTTGTAGTAATCCAAGCGTTTGAGCACTGTGCTGATTTGCTGAAGTTAAAATTAGGTGATAAAAGGAGATAAAATACAGAAATATAAAAGCGATAGAGCAAAGCGCGGAGCAGTAAGCGAGAGCGTCCGAACATGAGCTGAGCAGTAGCAGTATAATGCTTTTATTTGAAATAACCATTACAACTATTTTATTAAATATGTTAATGCGTATTTAGTATTAATATCATTTATTATGATTAGGCTATATTTCAGTATTTATTTATTAATTTCCACAATTGGATATTTCTGGAAAATATCATATCGAGTCAGATTAACGAAATATGGAAACTATGAACGTTTTAACAAAATGTGTAGACTTTTTACATGGTCCCTTACACACAACGTTTCAAATTTCCGAATAATTTCACACTAAATACTAACTTTAAAATTCTGATGTGACCTGCTCAAATGATTTAAATATGTTAAAATAATGAGAAAAATTGCGTCCCTTAATGGTTTGAGACGCGACGAACATTCAATAGGCCTATTGAATAGACGACAGAATCATTGGCCTAATATTTGTACAGTAACAATAATCGATCTATTTCTAATGTTGTTAAGATGGATATGAATAAAAGCGAAGATTAATGTCACGTATGATGTCTAACTTTTCCAATTAGGCCTACTTTTGGAGGTTTCATATTGTTTTATATTTCATACAACGTTATTCCCAAGTAAAAACCTGTAAGTTAACAAGTTACAACTAACGTTAATCACCACAAAGCAAGATGAAACAGCACAAAGCGCCTTGCATATTATTTTGTTCTAAAATTATATTAGCTATCAAGGTTCGCTGATAAAATAGCCTACCTGTAATAGCCTCAATTATCTCGTAGAAAACCCACAATGCATTGAGGCGACTCTGTGTGGCATGTCTCCGTTCGCCTTTAGGGGCACTATTTTAGGAAACGATGCAGTGGGTCGTATTTGAGGAAAGGTGCAAATGACCATTATGGTCGTATAAGTTGGAGCTTTTATTTCTGTTTTAAATCCTGAGGTGAGCTCTGAATGTCCTTTTTGTTTTAAAAGAGAAACTGTTTTTCATGCATTTATGGAGTGCTCTAGATTAAAGCCCTTATTTGATATGTTAGGGAATATTTTTGATGCTTTTAATGAAACCTTTTCCAAGGAAATATTTGTTTTGGGTGCAAAGTATGTGCAGAAAAGACAGATTGATTGTCAATTAGTAAATTTTATCTTGGGTCAAGCTAAACTAGATATCTATTCAAGTATAAAAAATAAGATTGAACAAAGGCCTGGACATAATGTTATTGTGTTGTTTCTAAATCTTATAAAGTCTAGACTCTAGAGTCTTGATTGATTTTAATTTTTATAAATCTATGGATGATATTATTTCATTTTAACTAAAATGGTGTAGTAAAGGAGCATTGTGTTCTATGATTGAAGATTAATTCTTTTTTACAAATTTTCTGTAATTTTATCCTCTGTGTTTGATTTATACCTTGTGAATTGTTTTATGTAGATTTGTAATAAAGAGCATTTAAATTCTAAAAGAAAAAAAATCTAAAATTTTCTCTCTCTCTCTCTCTCTCTCTCTCTCTCTCTCTCTCTCTCTCTCACACACACACACACACACTCACACACATCTTATCCCGCGATTGTCTTAGAGTATATTGTTAAAACGGCTGTCCCCAAATCAATATTTGACGCGATTTGCCCCATATTCTTGAGCAAAGGACTGTTCATTTCTCCCTCACTTACCGCATCTAGGTTTCTTAATTCCTTCGGATGAGTTTTGCCGCTTTGCACAACCAAATGTAACAGCCTGTTAAAGAATGTAAAAGAAAACACAAAGCCAATCAGTTTAGTGATATTCAGGAGGCGGGACTCAGATCTATTAAACGTTTGTGTAATTGGCCATTTCAAAAACTTAACTTTGCAGAACTTTTTCATCCACTTCAGGTTCTGGTTTGGAGAGGACGCTGGCGCACATTTTGGCTGCCGTTAGTTTGTTTATTATTTTAATTCATTTTTAACTCTCATTTTAAACTCGCTTGAATCATTTTAAACTTTGTTTCTGGTGTTGAAATCTTGCTCCTGGATTTGCACATACTTATCTTGTCTGAACCAACGTTTTAAAGTGTCTCTCCTGGTCTGTCTTATGCTGGTATCATCTGCTGCCGTGTTTTCCCTGCACTGTCCCTGCTGATTGCCTGTTGCTTGCTGTTGTCTCCGTGTGAGATCAGACGGGTCCCAGGTGTTGCGTCAAGCTCTCCGTGTGTATTGGCTGTATAACAACTTTTGAATGGCATCATGAGGCTTGACTTTATCACCTGGATTATCGCAGTCTTTTTATATCAGGAAGTAGCATTAAAGGTGGGGTATGTGATTTGCAAAACGGCCGGCAGATTTTGAAAATACACAACTCATAAGGTCCTACCTACTTCTCCTCCAACGCTGGCTCTGACTCCACCCATTCGAAAAACATGGACGCGCAATCAAGCACGAGCGAAAACTCAGATGCCCATAACGTTACATAGATACAATCGCTCACATCAGCTTCCTCCCCAAACAGGTTGTTTAGCTAGCTAGTTCTACATATGGCTGGGCTATAACGTTAGAACAGCTACAATTCTCGTGCACATATCGTCAGTAAAGACAGTTCCCTGATTAGTAGTAAATACTACAAGATAATCGGCTTCTCACCTGTCAAGCAGAAAAAATGCCACAGCCGCATCTGTTGGTAGTCCTTCCTGGTCCTTCAGTTGCCGCCAACGTTGAAAAGCATCGGCTAGAATGACCCTTGTTTTAGACCTTTCTCTTTCGGCCGTTTTGTTCGTAATTGCTCTCTCGAAAATAGATTTCCTTTTCTGTGATGGTGTCTTGTCTGACATTCTCCAAACGGAAGCAACTATACCTTCTCCTTCTCTCTCTGTACCGGGGTGACTTGCACTTCCTGTGACTGGGTCACGAGCTTTGAGTATGCGCACGAACGGGACACGCGCGCGAGGGGGGTGGGGGGAGGTCGGGATGGTAAGACCGTTTGAGTGACGCATTCTCTGTCCAATGATTCTAGACGGTCTTGAAAATGATTGGCTGGAGTTTTTCGAGTCCTGCCCGTTCCACAGATGATTAAATTGCTTAATTTTCATTTCAGTGCTTCTAATTTACAGCCAGCAAGTGGGTCAGGAATAGGATTTCAAGTAATTTTGAAAAAATGGTCAAAAAAGAAAATCACATACCCCACCTTTAAGCAGTGGACTGAATGCCTGGATATCATCATGCTAAGGTACTCTTTATCTGAACTTTTATCTCTGGATCACCATGGCCGTCCAAATATCAGCGTTATACAATCTCTGCGCTCCTTGCACCTCCTCCGCCGGCCTAGTTACTTTAACAGAGGCTCTCGTCAGAGTCGTTCTGTTGCCGGTACTGGAGTTGCTGGAGTTACTGCGTTTTGGTCGAACAGCAGGTGCTCGCTACGTCATACTTTTGTACACCGCGGAATCTGTCATGGAAATTTACGCTATCCAGAGGCTCTATCTCGAAAGTCGGTGGTGAATGTGTTCAGCAGCAATATGCGAATGGCTCATTTTAACACGAGGTCAATAAACAATAAAACGGCACATATCACTGACACTATTTTCGATAAAAATATAGACATTCTGTGTCTCAGCGAAACATGGCACAAAGACAATGACTATTTAAATCTGAATATGTGTGCCCCATCTGGATACAAATACATCGACGTGCCTCGAGCTTCTGGTAAAGGTGGTGGTCTGGCTGTAATATTTGGACCTAATTTATCAGTTAATGTTAATGACGTTCCTAGTGTTTCATCATTTGAATGTCTGACTTTTAAAATTAATGGTGTTTCACCTGTTCTTGTGCTGCTTATTTATCATCCTCCAAAACCAAATCCTGTATTTTTTTCTGAGTTTACTGAGTTGTTGACACTTCTTAGTCCACTCTGTCCTGCTATGGTGTAAACTGGTGCTGTCAATTTTTATATTGATAATCCTAATTGTGTTAATACTGTTACCTTTCTGGACATTTTGGATGATTTTGATTTTACACAGCATGACACTTTTCCGACCCATAGGTTGGGCCATACATTGGATGTGGTTTGCTCTGCTGGTGTTGGTATTCAATCCCTGGATACTATTGATATGAGTATAAGTGATCACAGATTTATTAATTTTGACATAAATGTCATGTCATCACGATCCACTTCTAGACGTATCATTAAATTCCGTAACATCAAGCACATGGACTTCACTTTCTTTTCCATTACTATTTCTGAGCTTCCTATTACTAACTCCGTAGAGCACTATAACTCCATGCTCTCTGCACTTCTGGATGAGTTTGCACCTGTGCGGGAACGGGCTGTTACATTTAGGAAACCCTGTCCATCGTATACTCCGGAGTCAAATGAAAGCTGTTGGAAGGCAATTAGAACGGCAGTACAAAAAATCTAACCTGACGGTACATGGGCTTCTCTACACTCAACAACAGTCTGCTTACCATTCTGCTCTGAATACTGCACGTAAGAACGTCCTGGTTGCGTATGCAACCCACCGTTCCCTGAAGGAGGGAACGGAGGACGTAGTCGACGCGACTGAAATGGGATCACGCTAGGGAGCCTGTCTTCTTCGAGTACTATTGAACGAGCCAATGTAATTGGCGTGCGTGATTCCCATCACACACTCCGCCCCCGCGGCGCGGGTATAAATACGGAAGTGGATGCACGAACTAGTTGCTTTTCGCTGAGGAGCCGAGAGTAACCCGGGGTCAGCGGTGGTCCAGCGGTAGTGGCAAGGGGACTACGTCCTCCGTTCCCTCCTTCAGGGAACGGTGGGTTGCATACGCAACCAGGACGTTCCCTTTCAGTCGATAACGTCGGACGTAGTCGACGCGACTGAAATGGGATCAACCATTGAACACGCCACTAACGCTGCCACCTTCCAGTGCCTAAACCAAAGCCTCCTGATGCCCCCGCAAACTTAAGGCGGGGAAGGACAGGGCTTAGGCCAGGGAAGTCACTGCTGTTCCTACAGGACCACTGGGAAAGCGTTCCCCGTACGTTGGAAGGAAGGGACGCTGCGGAAGCCACATCCAACCCAGAGGGAGGTAATGTGGAGAATACACATATGAACTGGGCGGAAACCGGGCAGTCTAACATATGGAATGTCACTGGGGTGGCTCCAGCCTAAGACGGGGGGAGACACACCGGACAGTGACGGCAGAGAGACTCTGCCGAGGGAAGACACGGGCTCACCGCAGGGAGCCGTATCGTGGAAGAATACACATATGGGGTCACCGAAGGGACCGCAACATATGGACCCAGCCTAACACAGGTTCCACACTGCTTACGAGTGGTAGGCCTAAAACCAGACGTTCCGCACGTCCGACGTCGGAGGGGTGTGGAGGAACTCAACAGGGTTCAATTTTAAGGGAACTCAACTGGAGTAGAAAGGCGCACGTATCCAGTCCATAGGAGGGGAATGGCGCAGCAAGCCGACACTTGAACCGGGCTCACGGTGAAACTGGCTTCATGAGAAGGGAGCCCACGGGAAGCAGCTTTTCAACCAGGTGTCGTCCAGCCCCCAACTCTAGAATCTGTTTAGCAAAGTATATCGTCAACGCCCAGGCGGAGCACTTTACACTCATCATAGAGGAGCTCAACACCTAAGTGGACATGTTGCATCTCGGATCTTTGCCGAAATGAAGGCAAGCACTAAGTGCAACTTTGCATGGAAACAGCCTTCCCTCTCTGCTGAATTCCAACAGATATTTGAAGAGCTGGTCTGAGGTCTATGACTTGCATTCTGTACACGTCCAAGCGAACGGACAGAGAAGCCAGGGCTGGATCTGCCTCCTCCAGGGCAGCGCTTGCAGGCTCACCACCTGCTCCTATTACGGGAGAGGTAGGAACCTTGGGCACAATCCGAGCCGGGGTCTCAGCTTGTGAGAGTTAGCCGGCCCAGACTCCAGGCACAATACGTTGACCGAAAGCGAGCAAGTCCCTACCCTCTAGTAGAGACCACGCGAGCAGGAGAACTGATATAACAGAATTTTTAACTCACTACCTGCAGTGGCTCAGGGGCGGTCTCTGCAGTGCAGTCGCACCAGGGACAAGGCCCAAGAGGATAAAGAGGGACACAAGGATTTACAAGACCTTGCTCCTCAGGAACCTGACGACCAGAACGTGCTTCTGCATACTTCTGCAACACGATGAGCGTCGTTTAAACACCGAGGCAACATCATTTTGAGGGTGATTTAGGAAAACAGCCTACTGCAACCCATTTTGCAGGAAAGAGAGCACTGAAGTGATCGAAAGCTTTCAGGATCTCCTCAGGAGAGAAGACGCATTCAACGACTAGGTTCCACTTCTAAAGGCGTAAGCACGCTACCCATTTTCTAGGGGGTGCTCGCAGAAGTGATGGTAACTATCACATGTTCTTGTGATAGCCACCTGAACCTCCGCGTTCAGATGTAAGACCGCCCGGAATCTCCGGGGGAAGAATGCGTGTGCCATCGTGCCCCGTCCCCGAAAGAGTTTCCAGGGGAAGTCAGGAAGGCTGTTGAAGGGAACCAGGTCTAGTTGGGCCAATAAGGGGCAACTATGAAGACCTGTTCCTCTCCTGACATGGCACGTAGGTGCAAGTGACGGGCGCAAAAGACAGGAGCATTGCTCAACACAACATGTGAAGATCACTGGGCTTCAGGAGCATTTTCTGCTCAGCACTTGGGTGTGACAAGTTCACTGAGCTTCAGGAGCATTCCTGCTCAACACCTGAGTGTGATAAACTCACCGAGCTTCAGGAGCATTTCTGCTCAACACTTGAGTACGAAGAACCTCACTGAGCGACAGGAGCATTTCTGCTCAGCACTTGAGTGTGACAAGTTCACTGAACTTCAGGAGCATTCCTGCTCAACACCTGAGTGTGATAAACTCACTGAGTTTCAGGAGCATTTCTGCTCAACACTTGAGTGCGAAGAATTTCACTGAACGACAGGAGCATTTCTGCTCAGCACTTGAGTGTGACAAGTTCACTGAGCTTCAGGAGCATTACTGCTCAACACCTGAGTGTGATAAACTCACTGAGCTTCAGGAGCATTTCTGCTCAACACTTGAGTGCGAGGAACTTCACTGAGCACCAGGAGCATTTCTGCTCAGCACTGCGTGTGATGAATTCACTGAGCTACCTGTGATGGACTCACTGAGCTACAGGAGCATTGCTGCTCAACACCTGAGTGCGATGAACTTCACTGAGTTTCAGGAGCAATTCTGCTCAACATGAAGAGTGATGATTTCACTGACTTGCAGGCGCAAGGCGACCATGAGTCGCAGTCACTTTTAGAAGGCTCACTGGGGTTAAACGCATTTCTGCGGGCCCCTGGGGCAGCTGAGTCCCAGTGTTTGTCCAAGGGTAGTCCGCTCGGTTTACCCAAACACTGGCGGAAAATTAAAACCGGGGGGGCAACTGAGCGGCCCCGGAATGGTCATGACCCAGCCGGACCCAGGGGATGGAGTCTCCACTTGCCCTGGCTATAGCTGTCGTGAGGCTCGATGGCAGCACGATTGAGTAAGCGGGAGGAGTGGAACAAGGCGCCCTCAGAAGCGTCTGACTCCAAGGAGGAGGTGACGGGTGAGTTTGTGACATGCAGGGGAAGCTTGCGCAACGGTCGCAATGTCTAACAACTCGAGGCACGAATGCCCGTGTAGTCGGGGGTCGCCCAGGCCCCCGTTAAAACACGCCCTTTGTACATGGCCCCTCTGTTGAAGAGGGTTTGGCAGCAGACCGGGATGAACTATAGTCACACAGGGTGAGCTGCTCTGCCACGGTCACCTCGGGACTCGATCGTGAAGCTAGCGCTGAAGCGGTCACATATGGAGGGAGCCAAAGGCTGCGACTACCATATACCCCAGGAGCCTCTGAAAGTTCTTTCAGTGGGACCCTTTCTCACTTCAACACCAGCTGAACACATTCTCATTGGAGAGACATGTTGGACCGAGTACCTCTCCAAAACTAGAAAAGAGATACTCAGCCCGTGGGCGAGATTACTCTCTTCCAGTTGACCTGAAGACCCAACGGGCTCTGGAGCACTCGAGGGGAAGGACACTGTACTGATACTCCACCCTTAGACGCAACACACAGGATGGCCTGCGGTGCGGGAGGTAGAGATCTGAAGCACCTGTCTTTCAGGTCAAAGCTGCAGACCAATCTTGGGCCAAGATGGTCACGACCCACCCCCTAGTAGCACGAAGAACGAGTTTACACTGGCCTTCGTACCGGCTGGAGGAGCGGCTATATCAAATCCTTCGCCAGCAGGATAAGATAAGCACGCACAAGTCAGGAGCACTGCTCAACACTCGGTGTGATGAATATCACTGAATTTTCAGGAGCACGTCTGCTCAACACCTAATGTGATGACTATCACTGACTTGAGCGGGGTAGCCGAGCCTGAGGTGGGGCAGCAAAGTAGAGAGAGTGGTGTTAGTGTGCTGTGCAACACTTACCTGTCTCCACAAGCGGCAGGGTGCGCGTGAGAAGGCGGATGACCGGGTCCTCGAACGCACCAAGCTGCCTGCTGGCAACCAAGGGGGAGCTGAGGCGTGTAAGGCTATACAGGGTCACACCCGCCAGACTGGCCCTCTTGGGACCCAGGAACAGATGAAATTGCTCTCTCCTTGAAGTGTGGGTACCGCTTGCTCCGCTTTTTTTTTTTTTTTTTTTTAGGGAGCCAGCGGCGGAACAGACACACACACAAACAAAGGCTCCACCCGGCCCTCACCCGGGGGGAGGGAGTGATCGTGCCACTCCAAGAGCATCTCATCCATTCCTGGGCGGCCCGCTCCGGAATGCTTTCGCTGTCGCTTGCCACCTGGCTTGGCAGCGCCTGGAGCGGGCTGGGCGTCTCAACTGCGGCCGGCTCCATGCTGAGGCCTGGGTGGAGGCTGCTGCGGAGGGCCAGCAGGAGCGGCGGCCGGAGAACGCCCACGGCGACGAGCAGGCGGAGGAGCTGCCACCGGCGGCGGTTGGAAGCAGCAGCTGGCCACCGGGGCAGGATGTGCCGGATGACCTCCGTCTGCGCTTGAGCGGCAGAGAACTGTTTGATGCAGTTCTCCACCGCGTCGCCGACCAGCCCAACCTGGGAAATTGGGGAGACCAGGAACCGAACCTTGTCCGCATCCGCCATACCAACCAGGCTGAGCCAACGAAGGCGCTACTGGACCACCAAGGTGGACATCGCCAGACCGATCACGCACGCTACGACACCCGTACCCCGGAGGGTGAGGTCGGATGCAGTGCGGTGCTCACCTATGAGCGCACGATCAGGATTACCCTCGTGCATGCCATGGGTGCCCTAGCCTGCAGCAACGCCATGGCACGCAAGAGGAAGGGGCTTGCCCATAGGCTTTGTAAGCTCTGCCCGTCGGAGCAAACGAAACTCACAGGCCCTAGGGGGGAGACGAGGATCCCCCCAAAAGGCAGCGGCCGCCGGACACAGGTGCACCTGTGTCGACAGACCGCTCCAATGGAGGGACACCTCGCAACCCTTCACCGTTCCTCCATCAAGGGTAATGAGGGGGAAAAGCTAGTCAGGCAGTTTCTGGCAGAGAAAGATGCTGTTCACCACCTGACAAGCTCTCCATGCATTTCGGGAAAGAAAGGCACTGGGGCGGCGAGCTGAGAACCAGCGCGGCCCGCCCCAAGATACCAAACTCCAGATTCCGATCGAGACTGAACGGGACACGGTGGAGGTTCCACTCGAGCCCGGCAGCCTCGGCGGCCCGTTTCAGCATAGCTGATAATTCTGGATCCGGCTCGGGCAACATTGAACTCCCGGAGGGAGACAATGCAGCCGAGTCATCATCTCTAGAAGTCAGCTCACCCTCCGATGCTGCAATCGGCGTCCTGTCCTCCAGGGGAGCCCCGAGTGAAACCGCTGGCCCACCCATTACAGATGGACCAGCAGACAACACAGGAGGCTCCAGTGGTTGCAGTGGAAGGGAGGAGTGAGGAGCCCACAGGGAATGGTTACCGGGCGGGACATCCAACACTATCCTCCGGTCACCCATCCCACACAGCACCCGAGGGTGGGGAATGGTAATGGGGACTCGCTCTCCGCGAACGAAGGCGAGTCTCGCCCTCAACACTGCGACAGTCATGTTCCCACAGTGAAAACATGAGCTGTCCACAAAAGCTGTCTCAGCGTGCTGTAAGCCAAACACGTGACACAACAGTTGTGACCATCAGAGAGAGACAGGGAACGACCGCACCCAGAAACGCACGGGCGGAATGACATCTTGAAAAAGACGCAAACGCACCCGTGTTGCTCTTTCAGAAAATAGGACCGTCACCAGTGCCGGAGCACACAGGGGAATGACCGCGGCAACACTGGACAGAGAACTGCAACAGTGAAGCACTCACTTTTCCGCCCTCTAACCAGCCATCAACACACACAAACATTTAGAAATTTGTTGCTGTTAAAACAGCAGTTGAGAGCTCAAAGCTCACGATCACCGCTGCACTCGCGCTGTAGAACACCAGCACTGGGAGAGTCTTCCTGAAGAACACCGACACACTCGCTCGTTGTAGACAACAGCACTCTCAGAGACATCAAACGATCGGCTCCGAAGCGAAAGGCAACTAGTGCGTGCATCCACTTCCGTATTTATACCCGCGCCGCGGGGGCGGAGTGTGTGATGCGAATCACGCACGCCAATTACATTGGCTCGTTCAATAGTACTCGAAGAAGACAGGCTCCCTAGCGTGATCCCATTTCAGTCGCGTCGACTACGTCCGACGTTATCGACTGAAAGGGAACTATTATTCAAGCATCATTGGTAATGCTGCAAGTAATTCTAAATCTTTATTTAAACTGTTGAAAACCTTCTTAAACCAACTAAGGCCACTGTTCATTGCTCTGTTGACCAGTGTAATAAGTTTCTTCATTATTTCTCTGCAAAGATTGAGGGCATATACAGCTCTTTAATCACTATCTCTCCTGTTGAGCTAGTTGATACTCAGCCTTTAAATCCTCCGAACACTTCTTTTTCATAAAATTTAATGGCCAATTTGTAGAGCTCTAATGGCAAATTTTTAAAATCAATTCTCACGTTTATAGGAAGCCAATGCTACTCTCTAGCGAGATCCCATTTTAGTCGACCGTCGACTACGTCTGACGTTATCGACTGAAAGGGAACTAAAGAGAAGTACAGTTTCTCCTGTCTCAGCTAATTATCGTTAATGTGTTCACACCCACTCGCAGAGCGCGCTATTCATAAGACAATGTGTTGAGGCGATCTATGCAAAATAGATAAACGCCCCCCAGGTAAATGCCTTAAAAGCAGCAAGTTCCATCATTCATTCACTTTCCTGCGGGTTTGGAAGATGGCACGCTACACCGGCGAAGAAGCTCTTCAGCTCGTCCTGGATAGTGACGACGACTTCACATTTTCCTCAGAAGAAGAGTGGGACTCCGATGACGAACGTTTGTATTTTGAAGAGCGACTTGATCCAGCCGTGGATACAATTTCGGATGAGTAAGTGTGAGGAAATAAACAGCAGGATGCAGTATGCAAGTAAAACTCAGTTTAATGGATTAAGCAGACTGAAACAATGAAGCAGGCACAAGTCGGGGACAACACTCAGATGGACAGTGAAGCAGGGACGAGATGGCGATCCGGTGGAAAACAGGTGATGACGTGCTCGAGTGAATCCCAGGGAAAGTGAACATCCAGATGACACGACGAACTGACGAACATCCAGACGACACGACGAACGAAACTCCAGACGGGGAACAGCAGACGAGGAACAGCAGGCGAGGAACAGCAGACGAGACACGAGCACAGGAAACACACCGGGGAACAACCACAACGATCTGACAACAAGGGAGAGAATTGCTGGGTATATAAAGGGAACTGGAATGGAAGACAGCTGGTGACACTTAATCAGCACAATGAGTAACCACACCCACACAATACACTCACGCAGACACATCAGCGTGAGAGAGCCGATTCAAAAACCGTGACAGTACCCCTCCTCCTAAGAACGCCTCCTGGCGTTCTCAGACTCCCTTACCTGTCGATTGTAATCATCGATAAGGGAGTGATCCAGGATGTCTCTAGCCGGTACCCAACTTCTCTCCTCCGGACCGTAACCCTCCCAGTCCACCAAGTACTGAAATCCTCGTCCCCTCCGTCTCGAGTCCGCAGAATGCGGTTAACCGAATATGTGGGTTCCCCATCTACGAGTCGCGGCGGGGGGGGAACCGGGGCAGGCGGATTAATGTGAGAATGAAACACGGGTTTGATTTTAGACACATGGAAAGCGGGGTGAATTCTCCTGTACGCAGGAGGGAGTTTGAGTCGGACTGTCACCGGACTAATAATCTTGGTGACAGGAAACGGGCCAATAAATTTAGGAGCTAACTTGTTAGACACGGAGCGGAGAGGAATATTCTTGGTAGAAAGCCACACTTTTTGACCCACGACGTAAACGGGAGGCTTTGACCGGTGGCGATCGGCCTTGGCCTTCATGCGCCTCCCTGCTTGGATTAGAGTCTCACGGGCTCTAGTCCAAGTATGGTGGCACCTCTGGACGAATGCGTGAGCGGAGGGGACCGCGACCTCGGATTCCAGACTCGGAAAAATTGGTGGCTGGTAACCTAAACTACACTTAAATGGCGAGAGGCCCGTGGATGACACTGGTAATGAATTGTGGGCGTACTCCACCATAGAAAGCTGTTGGCTCCAGGACGACGGATTCTTGGCAACCAAACATCGCAACATTCTCTCGAGGTCCTGATTGGCTCGCTCAGACTGGCCATTACTCTGGGGATGATAGCCCGAGGACAGACTGACCGTGGCCCCCAGCAATTTACAAAATTCCTGCCAAAATCTGGATACGAATTGGGAACCCCTGTCAGAGACCACGTCCATCGGGAGGCCATGTAACCGAAAAACGTGATCTATGACAGTGACCGCTGTCTCCTTGGCTGAAGGTAATTTGGGCAAGGGAATGAAATGTGCCGCCTTCGAGAACCGGTCCACTACGGTTAAAACAACCGTCATGCCATTGGAAGGCGGGAGGGCGGTGACAAAATCTAGAGCGATGTGGGACCAGGGTCTCGAAGGGACAGACAGCGGTCGAAGTAACCCGTCTGGGGGTTGGTTAGATGTCTTACTAGTGGCACAGACTGAGCAAGCCAAAACAAAATCGTGAATGTCGCGAGCCATCAATGGCCACCAAAATCGTTGTTTAACTAGAAACCTGGTGCGAGTCACTCCTGGATGACAAGCCACGTTGGAGCAATGACCCCATCTAATAACGTCGGACCGTAACCCCTCCGGAACAAATAATCGGCTCGGTGGACAACCAGGCGGAGGCGTTACCCCTTCTAAGGCTGTCTTGACCTTCGACTCGACCTCCCATACCAGAGTGGAGATGACAACTTTCTCAGGTAAAATACACTCGGGAGTCACCGGGCGTTCGGATGGATCAAAAATACGAGATAAAGAGTCGGGTTTGATGTTCTTGGACCCGGGGCGGTACGAGAGAACAAAATCAAAACGACCGAAAAAAAGAGCCCACCGAGCCTGCCTGGAGTTGAGTCTTTTAGCAGATCTGATATATTCAAGATTCTTATGGTCGGTCCAAACGATAAAGGGAACCCCCGAACCCTCTAACCAATGACGCCACTCCTCCAACGCTAGTTTGACTGCCAACAACTCTCTATTACCAATGTCATAATTACGTTCGGCAGACGATAGTCGATGAGAAAGAAACGCGCAGGGATGCATCTTGTCGTCTGAGGAAGCGCGTTGTGAAAGCACTGCTCCTACTCCCACCTCTGACGCGTCGACCTCCACCACGAACTGACGTGTGGGATCAGGGGTGGCAAGAATGGGAGCCGAAACGAAGCGACTTTTGAGGTTGTTGAACACTGCCTCGGTAGTGTTCGACCACCTGAACGTCGTTCGGGGGGAGGTCAAGGCAGTCAGAGGTGCGACTAGTTGGCTGAAATTACGAATGAAACGTCGGTAAAAATTGGCGAATCCCAGAAACCGCTGTAGGGCCTTACGGGAATCTGGACTTGGCCAATCTACCACAGCCTTAACCTTGTCAGGATCCATGCGCACTCCCTCAGAAGAGATGATGTACCCTAAGAAGGGAACAGACTGTGCATGAAACGAGCATTTCTCCGCCTTGACAAAAAGCCCATTCTCTAACAACCTCTGGAGCACTCGCCTGACGTGTTGAACGTGTTCCTGGAGAGACGAAGAAAAAATCAATATGTCATCCAGGTAAACATATATGAACTGATCTACCATGTCTCTCAACACGTCATTCACGAGTGCTTGAAAAACCGCTGGGGAGTTGGAAAGCCCGAACGGCATAACCAAATATTCAAAGTGCCCCCTAGGGGTATTAAAAGCGGTTTTCCATTCATCCCCCTTCCTGATGCGAACCAAATGATATGCATTACGTAAGTCCAGTTTCGTGAAAATGGATGCTCCCTGCAACCTCTCGAAAGCTGAAGACATCAACGGCAAAGGGTAAGAGTTCTTTACCGTGATGTTATTCAGCTCTCGGTAATCAATGCAAGGTCGCAGAGAACCATCCTTCTTCCCAACGAAAAAGAACCCCGCCCCCGCAGGAGAAGAGGAAGGTTGGATGAACCCAGAGGCCAGAGAATCAGAAATATATTTCTCCATGGCCTCCCTCTCGGGAACAGAAAGAGAGTAAAGTTTGCCCTTAGGCGGAGATTTACCTGGCAGTAGATCTATCGCACAGTCATAGGAACGATGCGGAGGAAGAGAAGCAGCGCGAGACTTACTGAACACCTCCTTCAGGTCTTGGTACTCCGCGGGCACGTTAGACAAATCCGCTGCCTCACTCTGAAACATAGAACCAGACACAGAAGGACAGGCAGACACTAAACAAGACTCATGACAGTGGTTACTCCATGTGGAAACGGTGTTAGTGCACCAATCGATCCGGGGGTTGTGCCTGGAAAGCCACGGGTGTCCCAAAACCACTGGTGCAAGTGGTGAGTCCATGAGAAAAAATGAAATGAGTTCTGTGTGATTTCCAGAAGTGATTAGGGTAATGTCTTCAGTAGCATGTGTAATAAGGGGAAGTTCTTGACCATTGAGTGCGTTGACTGTAATCTGGTGCGAAAGAGGAGTGACGGGAATCTGAAGCTTAAGTGCAAGTTTGAAGTCCATGAAATTACCCTCCGCTCCCGAATCCAATAGTGCGTTGGTGCAGTGCGTCGACTGTCGCCATCTCAGTCTTACCGGGAGGAGGGTTGATGATGGTGATGAGGTCTTCTCGGCGGAGATCCCACCCGATAGTAGCCTCATACTTACTACCGGGCTTGCTCTTTTACCGGGCAGGAGTGGATGAAGTGACCTGCCCGGCCACAGTAGAGACAGAGTCCCTGGGATCTCCGCCTCTCCCTCTCCTCCCGGGAAAGCCGAGCTCTCCCCACCTGCATGGGTTCGTGGTCGAATGCGGGGCTGACCGCGCTCGCGCCACCGAGCTGGTGGTCTTCCGGGCTGGACTGGGAACGGCTGGGGCGCGTCAGTCTGGTCACACGATTCAGGCGCGAGTCCACTCTCAGCGCAAGTTCCACCAGTCCGTTCAGTGTCTCGGGTAAGTCCATCGCGTATATCTCCCTCTGAACGCGGTCAGCCAACCCATGCAGGAACATATCCCACTGCGCCTCCTCGTTCCAACGGCACTCTGCGGCCAGGGTGCGGAACCGAATGGAGTAGTCCGCCACCGAGCCTTCTCCCTGTCGCAGTTCGGCGAGTAATCTGGCCGCCTCCTTACCCGCCACTGCACGGTCGAAAACCCTCTTCATCTCCTCGGAGAGTGCCTGGAACGAGGTGCAGCAGTCGTCTCCGTTCTCCCACACCGCCGTTCCCCAAAGTGCTGCTCTCCCTGACAGCAGGGTTAGCACGAAGGCTACTTTGGTCTGTTCGCTCTGGAAAGTGCGTGGCTGTAAGGCAAAATGCATAGAACATCTTGTGAGGAATGCTCTGCAATACTCCGGTTCACCGGAATATCCCTCTGGTGTGGGTAGGCGTGGCTCTGGTCTCTCAACTGCTGCAGGCATCGGTGGTGGGGGGACGGACGGTGTGGGGGGCGCAGTGGGAGTCTGTAAAAGTTGTACCTGTTGGGTGAGCTCGGACACCTGCTTCACGAGTGCTTGCACCGCACGACCTGTGCCCGAGATACTCTCTGCTTGTTGGTCCATACGTGAGATACTGTGAGCGATGAAATCGTTGAGCTGTGATGAACTTGCTGCATCCATGGTTGGTCAGATCGTTCTGTGAGGAAATAAACAGCAGGATGCAGTATGCAAGTAAAACTCAGTTTAATGGATTAAGCAGACTGAAACAATGAAGCAGGCACAAGTCGGGGACAACACTCAGATGGACAGTGAAGCAGGGACGAGATGGCGATCCGGTGGAAAACAGGTGATGACGTGCTCGAGTGAATCCCAGGGAAAGTGAACATCCAGATGACACGACGAACTGACGAACATCCAGACGACACGACGAACGAAACTCCAGACGGGGAACAGCAGACGAGGAACAGCAGGCGAGGAACAGCAGACGAGACACGAGCACAGGAAACACACCGGGGAACAACCACAACGATCTGACAACAAGGGAGAGAATTGCTGGGTATATAAAGGGAACTGGAATGGAAGACAGCTGGTGACACTTAATCAGCACAATGAGTAACCACACCCACACAATACACTCACGCAGACACATCAGCGTGAGAGAGCCGATTCAAAAACCGTGACAGTAAGTCTTTTAGTTTAACTTACATTAGTTGACAAGCTATTTTGTATAAACTTGTACATATTTTACTGGTTGGACTATTTCCAGACTTGCCATCCAGTATTGAAATTTAAAATATATCTTAATAGGCCGCTTTTAGTTACGTTTAAATTGTCTAGACTATGCTATATGCTGTATGATATGAAAAATTATATGTACAAAATATTATGTATGTTTAGATTATATTTTTGACTATAGTGTTTATGCTGCATCATTTAACTATAGTGCTGCTGCTGCATCATTTGACTTTAGTGTTTATGCTGCATAATTTGACTATAGTGTTTATGCTGCCTCATTTGACTATAGTGTTGCATCATTTGACTATAGTGTTTATGCTGCCTCATTTGACTATAGTGTTGCATCATTTGACTATAGTGTTTATGCTGCCTCATTTGACTATAGTGTTTATGCTGCCTGATTTGACTAGTGTTTATGTTGCCTCATTATCATCAATGAAGCGTGTGCTCGCTAATGTCTGTTGTAAATGTGCTGAAATGTGTAAATATTCCCGTTGATGAAGTGCACAAATGTGTTATGTTTGCAGTGTGCTATCTCCGGTAATGGCCCATTGACACGCATATACAGCCATTATTCACATCAGTTATTCATATAGGCTAATGGTACTATACTTGGAAATATTTATGTAATAATAGTTTTCAACTTTTTTTTAAAGGAATGTAGCTGCATTACTACCTTCACCTGCAACTCGTAGGGCGCACAACAACACAGTCAGAAATCAGAAAGAGTAAGTACATACAGTATTTATCCACTATTTTACAGATGTTAGTTAAATTTTGTTTATATACTTAGTGATGATACAACATGAGCTTGTATGACTTTATTATTTGTTTTTGGAGGTTGGTTGATAAGGTTACATATGTTTTCTTTGTGTTATCAGCACGCCTATGCCCATCAGTTATGCATGTGGTGAAATAGTAGCTTACTCTATAAAATATATGATAATAATAGTTTTCAACTTTTTTTAAAAGGAATGTAGGTTGCTCACTCTCACCTTCAACTGGAACTCACACTAGGAGGGCGCGCAACTACACCGGTGGAAATCAGAAAGAGTAAGTACATATTTACCCACTATTTTACAGATGTTAGTTCAATTTTGTGTATATACTAAATGTATATGTGCCTGTGTGGCTTTGCAAAAATTCTTGTTGTTATGAATGCACAAAATTAAAATTAGTGATTGGTAATGTTAATATGAAAGAGCTTATTTTCTGTTGTTTTATCAACATGTTGATTGCCCATCAGTTAAGCATGTGCTGGTATAGTACTTTGTTCAACCTTTATTAATATTAATATTTTTATAGGAATGTGGTAGCATCACGTCCCGGGTTACGTATGTAACCCTAGTTCCCCGAAGGGACGGACGCTGCGTGAAATCGCAGTGGGAACGCCCTCAGCGTGACGCGTCTGAAGCATGAATGAAATCAGTCAATGGAGAGAATGAGCGTACGGCGAGTGACGTCATCGACCAGGAAGCTATAAATATCCCCTGAGTACACGACACGCCAGCTTAAAAGTTACTGAAGCAGCGACACAAGGGGATGCCGAGAGTATGGCAGGACACGCAGCGTCCGTCCCTTCGGGGATCTAGGGTTACATACGTAACCCGGGACGTTCCCCTTCAGGGACTACCGCTGCGTGAAATCGCAGTGGGAACGCAATACCCGCATCCCCATACGACCAAATCCCCGTCGTGTGTCATTAGGAGACACAAACCGACGAGAGAACCTGAGCCCCGGGAGTGGAGCTAAGATCGAGGGAATAAAATCTAACGAAAGTGTGCGGTGAGGACCAGCCTGCCGCATCACAAACGTCCTGAAGAGAAGCTCCTGAAAGAAGAGCTGTAGAAGCAGCCATACTCCGGGTGGAATGAGCCCTTACAGCCAAAGTGAAGGCTGATGGGCCGAACCATAAGCAAGTGGGATGGCCTCGACCACCCACTTGCTCATCCTTTTTCTAGATGCAGGACACCCTTTCTTAGGTGACCCAAACAGACGAACATTTGTTCCGATCTCCTCCACAGGGCAGCTCTGTGGACGTAAGCATCAAAACCCAAACTGGGCACAGCAAATTAATTTTCTCCTGGTCTGACGTCAGAAAAGGCGGAGGACAGAAAACCTGCAGAACTATAGGTCTAACTGAAACAGTTGGAACCTTAGGAACATAACCTGGTCTCGGAAAGAGAAAGGCCTTAACCAACCAGGAGCAAATTCCAGGCACGAGGGAGCCACCGAAAGTGCTTGAATATCTCCAATTCTTTTTAGAGATGAGATAGCGAGAAGAAGGATAGTCTTTAGAGTAAGAAACTTTTCCGAAACTTCCTCGATGGGCTCGAAAGGAGCAAGGGAGAGACCTTCTAAGATGATGGCCAGATCCCAAGCTGGTACCCTTGTGCGAACTGCAGGCCTCAGCCTCAAGGTGACACGAAGGAAGCGAGACATAAGCGGGTGTTTCCCGAGGGAACCTCCACTTGAAGGGGTGTGGTAAGCAGCTAAGGCCGCCACATACACCTTCAGTGTGGAGTGGGATAACCCTGTGGAGAGACGGTCCTGCAGGAAATCCAGGACTGTACCAACCGGGCAGTTAACTGGGTCCTGCTGGCGCTCTCCACACCAAGAGGTGAAAAGTTTCCACCTCGCGGCATATAACTTCCTCGTGGAGGGAGCTCTGGATCGGAGGATGGTCTCAACGACCTCAGCCGAGAGACCAGAATCTATGAGCTGGGCCCCCTCAGAGGCCAAGCCCACAGCCTCCATAGCTCTAGACGGGGGTGAAGGATCGACCCACTCGCCTGAGAGAGCAGATCTCTCCTGATCGGTATCTCTAGGGGAGAGCCGTTGAGGAGAGACACTAGGTCCGCAAACCATACCCGGGCCGACCAGAACGGGGCTATTAGCAGGAGACTGAGCCCGTCCCGGCGAACCCTCTCCAGAACTCCTGGGAGCAGAGCGATCGGGGGAAAAGCGTACAAGCGTGACCTCGGCCACGGATGTACCATCGCATCCAACCCCAGCGGGGCTGGATGGCTGAGAGAGAACCACAGCGGGCAGTGTGATGTTTCTCGAGAAGCAAATAGGTCTACCTCGGCAAGACCGAAATGTTTCCATAGGAGTTCCACCACCTCGGGGTGAAGACTCCATTCCCCGGGCCTCGGCCCCTGTCTTAACAGGATGTCTGCCCCCTGATTGAAATACCCCGGGAGATAAAAGCTCTCAGAGAAAGAATTTTCCCCTGGGACCATAGAAGGATCTGACGTGCCAGTTTGTAAAGCGGGCGAGAACGCAAACCCCCCTGATGGTTGATATAAGAAACCACCGATGTGTTGTCTGTCTGGACAAGAACATGGTGGCCCCTTAGGTCTGGGAGGAAGTGTTTCAGAGCCTGAAACACCGCCAACATCTCTAGGCAGTTTAAGTGCCACAGACGATGATGGTCCTCCCACAGACCCTGAGCCCACCCGTGAGAGAGGCATCTGTCATTAGCATAACGCGACGACAAGGAGCTCCTAACACAGGGCCTTGGGACAGAAACCAAGGATCTTTCCACATGATCAGGGCGTGATGACACCGTCGCAAACTCACGATCATGCGAAGCGGATTTCCCCTCGGGGAGAATCCCTTGGTCCTGAGCCACCACTGTAACAGTCTCATGTGCAAGAGGCCAAGAGGTATCACGTTGGACGCAGCTGCCATGAGACCTAGCAGTCTCTGGAACTGTTTTACAGTGGATTACTGGCCTAGCTTGACCTGATCTACTGCAGCGAGAATCAAAGCAATACGAGCAGGTGACAATCGTGCCTGCATCGTCGTTGAATCCCACACTACACCTAGAAAAGTGGTTCTCTGTAATGGAGAAAGAACACTCTTTTTGGCGTTGAGCCTCAGCCCCAGTCACTTGATATGAGCAAGAACGACATCTCGGTGCCGAACCGCCTGTTGTTCCGATTGAGCTAGAATCAAGCAATCGTCTATATAGTACAGAAAGCGGATGCCCTGTAACCTCAGCGGGGCTATAGCAGCATCCGTACACTTCGTGAATGTTCGGGGTGACAGTGCTAGGCCGAACAGAAGAACCCGATATTGGTACGCTTCGCCCCCGAAAGCGAACCTCAGGAACTTCCTGTGTTGAGGGAGGATAGATACATGGAAGTAAACGTCCTTTAGATCTATCATGACAAACCAGTCCTCGGATCTGATTTGAACATCCCCAGTGACAGACACAGCGCCCTGTAACGTACTGGCAGGGAACAGCTGGTGTGGGCACTCCACAACCCTCCTCGGAGGGGGCGAGCGTCCCTCGGGAAATCGCTCGCCGAGTCTCTCTACGCCCTGTGAAGGCAGGGTTAGTAGAGCAGACCACTGAGGGCATCGGAAAAGACAGGGCACCGTGTTCTTGTGCAGTGAACTCAGGTCTTTCACGATAGGGACCACCCTCAGAACCCTGACGTTCAGCACGTCAGGATTTTTTTTTTTTTCGATGAAGTAGTATCCTAACTCCCTGCTGGGTGGGGGACCCATTCCGCCAGGAACTCTACTAAGGGAACCAGCGTCTCGAGGCTGGACTCCGGATGAACATCCCGAGTGACAGACACAGCGCCCTGTAACATACTGGCAGGAAACAGCTGGTCTGAGCACTCCACAACCCTCCTTGGAGGGGGCGAGCTTCCCTCGGGAAATCGCTCGCCGAGTCTCTCTACGCCCTGTATAGGCAGGGTTAGTAGAACAGACCCCTGAGGGCATCGAGAAAGACAGGGCACCGTGTTTTTGTGCGGTGAACTCAAGTTTTTCCCGATGGGGACCACCCTCAGAGTCCTGACGTTCAGCCCGTCAGGACTTTTTCGACGCGGCCTTTCTGGCGACAATGACTGTCCTCAGATCAGTCCTGCCCCGAGAAGGCCGCGCCGGAGAGCACCCCGCCTCGTCCCTCCAGTTTCTCTGCAGGGGGGCACGAGACGTGACACTCCGCTTCTGCTGTGCTCTTTTTGAAGACGAACTCGACGAAAGACTTTGCTCTGGTTGAACATTCTGCGTGACAGACACAGTGCCCTGTAACGGCGCACCGGCAGGGAACGTCTGGTCTGAACACACTAGAACCCTCCTTAGAGGCGGCGAGCGTCCCTCGGGAAAGCACTCGCCAGACCCTTCTACGCCCTGTTTCGGCAGGGTTAGTAGGACGGGCCCCTGAGGGCGCCGGGAGAGACAGGGCACCCTTAAGGGAGGTGAACGCAAGTCTCTCTCGGCGGGGACCCCCCTCAGATTTCCTTTGAGCAGGTCGGCCTGAAAAGCCTGCATAAAAGTCATCGTATGCAAACATGCAGCCGCCTGCCGAGCCACCGAGTAAGCCTTCCCCACCAGCACAGAGGTATATATATTTATTTATTTATTTATTTTTTGGTGGAAGAGCCGGTGCTTTAAGTGAAGACGATGAAGCAGGAGAGAGATAGCTCGCAAGCGTCTCCTCCGCCTACAGTATCGTCACATAACCAGCAGATTTAGCACCAACAATGTTACCATAAGCATTGGACTGATTTGTGTAAATTCTGCTTGAAACCGGTCTAACCCAGGTCTTTGAAACCTCAGCATGAAGATCTGGGAAGAACGGTAAGCACCGGCTAGAAGGTTGAGGTCGTGCAGACAGAAATCTATCATCTAGATTGCTTTTAATTCTAGAAACCTGTCTATCAGCTGGCCACTCGATACTGTTATTTTTTTATTTTTTTTAGCTTTTCAACAGCCCGAGATAATACATCCATCAAACCTTCTTCATTTGCAGTATAATGTGATAAACTAGTTTTCTCTGATAATAAACTTTCGACATCCAGCTCCTCAGAACTGGAAAATCTCAATTCAACATCATCATGTGCCTCCACCCGGGCAGAAGTAACCGCCGCAGCGCGTGCTTCCAGAGCCGGGTGAGAGGCACTAGATCTCGTCGGAGATAGCTGAGATAGGGCGGAGCCCGTCTCAACGTCGCCAGCGAGATCCATCTGCGAGCCCCAAGACAAGCGCCGCCGCTCAGCCTCAACAGAAGCGGGACCCGAGCCTCGGGGAGCTCGCAGCAAATCACTCTCCTCGAAGAGCGATCGCCGCGAGCGCAGAGTTCTCAAGGGAAAACGCTCGCAATGCTGACAATCGACTCCCTCGAGAGCCGACTGGGCATTGCTGCACTCCCAAACAAGCCACACTTAGCTCGTGTGAATCCCCACCCGTGATGTGCCGAGTACAGGGGGGAACACACTTCTTATACTGCTCGCTCATATTGGTTTTTTTATATAAAATATATATAGTGAAAACTCCTGACAAAACAGACAAACACAATCGACAGATTCAGACACACACAGAGCTGCTGAAGTAACTAAAAGCTGGCGTGTTGTGTACTCAGGGGATATTTATAGCTTCCTGGTCGATGACGTCACTCGCCGTACGCTCATTCTCTCCATTGACTGATTTCATTCATGCTTCAGACGCGTCACGCTGAGGGCGTTCCCACTGCGATTTCACGCAGCGGTAGTCCCTGAAGGGGAACTCTCACCTTCACCTGCAACTCGCACTGGGAGAGCACGCAACAGGAGTCGTTCAGTTTTGAGAACAATTGAAAATGATACTTAGTAAGTACACTTATTCCCTTCCTTTCAGATATTAGTATAATTCTGTTTACGTATTCCGGTTTTACATAGTCCATACAAAAATCATGTTTCTGTATGGCTTTGCAAACATTTTTTTTTGTCAATGTCTGGCCATTATTACTTTTAGTGATTGAAATACAGTTTTTTTTGTGTAATAAACATGCTCACAGTTGTTTGTTTGTTTTACAGCTATAAAGATGATGGTGATCATCAGACACCCGTTGCAAAGAGGGCCACATTTGATTTGCTTAGAGCAAATTTAGAACATTGAGTTCCTCCACATAGAGGAATTACAATAAAACAGATTGAAAAACAAAACCTTTGAATCTCCTCTCATTCATTATTCAGGCTGCTTCACTTGATGGGCCATTAACCATTGGGGGAGTGTCTATGTCACACCCCTGGTCTGAATCTCATTAATATTGATAGGCCATTACCACTCCCACGCATAAACCTCTTCTGACAAAAAACCTGTTTTTCAAAGTTTAAATCAATGTATTGTTTTATGTGAACGATTAGGCAGGATGATTTTCACATCATTTTGAAGCCAGAACTCGAAGCGACAACATCCATTAGTCAAAAGTCTTGTGGACACATTTAGTATGTGTTTTGTGGTCTTATTTCAGCAACTTTCATTTTTATTTTTTTCAATAACCACGCATAAACATCCACGCAACACACGGCATGTCAGCCACAGTGCTCAACGGTGGCTCTGAATCTGAGCCATTTACTGTAGAAACTGGGGTAAAACAGGGATGTATCATTGCACCCACCCTATTTGCCATCTTCATTGCAGTCATACTTCACCTTACTGGCCAAGAGTTGCCACAGGGGATTCCAATCCTTTATAGGACTGACGGGAGGCTTTTCAACCTCAACAGGTTTAAAGCCAAGAGTAAAGTCAGGAATACCACCATCATGGAGCTGCAATACGCCGATGATAACACCATAGCAGCGCACTCCCCTGAAGACCTCCAGGGCATTCTGAATGCCTTTGCCAAGGCATACAGAGCCCTGGGTTTGGTCTTGAATATCAAGAAAACTCAGGTTCTGTATCAACCACCACCTAACCAGCCATCACTACAGCCCATTATCAAAGTGGATAACACCACTCTGGAAAACGTGGACCACTTTACCTATCTTGGCAGCATTCTCTCCTCCAAAGCTGATATAGACTGTGAAGTTAAACATCGCCTGAGCTGTGCCAGCGGAGCCTATGCCAAACTTAGGACAAAAGTCTTTGATGATCGAGACCTGAGGGCTCAAACCAAGGTCCTGGTTTACAGAGCTGTGATTCTCCCAACTTTGCTATATGGAGCGGAATCCTGGACAACCTACAGCAGACATCTTAGAGCCCTGGAAATATTCCATCAAAGAGCCTTAAGGAAAATCCTGAGGATCAACTGGGAAGACAAACGTACAAACTCCAGTATTCTGGAAGAAACAAATATGCCCAGCATCACTACCACCATAATGCAGCACCAACTCCGATGGACAGGACATGTCATCCGGATGCCCAACAACCGTCTCCCAAAGCAGATCCTGTACTCCGAGCTAAAGGAAGGACAGCGAGCCCCTGGTGGGCCAAAGAAACGCTTTAAGGACAATATTAAGACCAGCCTGAAAAAGTTTAACATCATGTCCGGCGACTGGGAAAATCTAGCGTTTAACAGGGACTACTGGAGAAAGGCAGTGCTTGAAGGTGCAGCTCACCACGAAACAGAACTCCGCCGTGCCGCAGCTGTAAAGCGGAAACAACGCAAGGACAAACAGAGGAAGGCTCCTCCACTACACAATACCTCAACCTTCCAATGCCAACATTGCAGCAGAATCTGTGGATCACAGATCGGCCTTTACAGCCACCTGAGGATCCACAAATAAAAATGACCCGACGGGGAGGACAGTCATACTCGTCTCGAGTGACCGCCGAAGAAGAAGATTCTCTTAAAAAATACAAACATATACATACATGTTGATCACATATTATGGTAGCCCCGTTTGTGCTATATAGAGTGAATGTACACCTTTGCTATTAATATGTTTATAAGCAACTGAAAAAAAGCACAAATGTCAGGGCATGTCAAAACATCTCAAGGACCCCAAAAACACCTTGGACCCCAGAGGGTTAAAAACGTCCCGGGTTACGTATGTAACCCTAGTTCCCCGAAGGGACGGACGCTGCGTGAAATCGCAGTGGGAACGCCCTCAGCGTGACGCGTCTGAAGCATGAATGAAATCAGTCAATGGAGAGAATGAGCGTACGGCAAGTGACGTCATCGACCAGGAAGCTATAAATATCCCCTGAGTACACAATACGCCAGCTTAAAAGTTACTGAAGCAGCGACCCAAGGGGATGCCGAGAGTATGGCAGGACACGCAGCGTCCGTCCCTTCGGGGAACTAGGGTTACATACGTAACCCGGGACGTTCCCCTTCAGGGACTACCGCTGCGTGAAATCGCAGTGGGAACGCAATACCCACATCCCCATACGACCAAATCCCCGTCGTGTGTCATTAGGAGACACAAACCGACGAGAGAACCTGAGCCCCGGGAGTGGAGCTAAAATCGAGGGAATAAAATCTAACGAAAGTGTGCGGTGAGGACCAGCCTGCCGCATCACAAACGTCCTGAAGAGAAGCTCCTGAAAGAAGAGCTGTAGAAGCAGCCATACTCCGGGTGGAATGAGCCCTTACAGCCAAAGGTGAAGGCTGATGGGCCGAACCATAAGCAAGTGGGATGGCCTCGACCACCCACTTGCTCATCCTTTTTCTAGATGCAGGACACCCTTTCTTAGGTGACCCAAACAGACGAACAGTTGTTCCGATCTCCTCCACAGGGCAGCTCTGTGGACGTAAGCATCAAAACCCAAACTGGGCACAGCAAATTAATTTTCTCCTGGTCTGACGTCAGAAAAGGCGGAGGACAGAAAACCTGCAGAACTATAGGTCTAACTGAAACAGTTGGAACCTTATGAACATAACCTGGTCTCGGAAAGAGAAAGGCCTTAACCAACCAGGAGCAAATTCCAGGCACGAGGGAGCCACCGAAAGTGCTTGAATATCTCCAATTCTTTTTAGAGATGAGATAGCGAGAAGAAGGATAGTCTTTAGAGTAAGAAACTTTTCCGAAACTTCCTCGATGGGCTCGAAAGGAGCAAGGGAGAGACCTTCTAAGATGACGGCCAGATCCCAAGCTGGTACCCTTGTGCGAACTGCAGGCCTCAGCCTCAAGGTGACACGAAGGAAGCGAGACATAAGCGGGTGTTTCCCGAGGGAACCTCCACTTGAAGGGGTGTGGTAAGCAGCTAAGGCCGCCACATACACCTTCAGTGTGGAGTGGGATAACCCTGTGGAGAGACGGTCCTGCAGGAAATCCAGGACTGTACCAACCGGGCAGTTAACTGGGTCCTGCTGGCGCTCTCCACACCAAGAGGTGAAAAGTTTCCACCTCGTGGCATATAACTTCCTCGTGGAGGGAGCTCTGGATCGGAGGATGGTCTCAACGACCTCAGCCGAGAGACCAGAATCTATGAGCTGGGCCCCCTCAGAGGCCAAGCCCACAGCCTCCATAGCTCTAGACGGGGGTGAAGGATCGACCCACTCGCCTGAGAGAGCAGATCTCTCCTGATCGGTATCTCTAGGGGAGAGCCGTTGAGGAGAGACACTAGGTCCGCAAACCATACCCGGGCCGACCAGAACGGGGCTATTAGCAGGAGACTGAGCCCGTCCCGGCGAACCCTCTCCCGAACTCCTGGGAGCAGAGCGATCGGGGGAAAAGCGTACAAGCGTGACCTCGGCCACGGATGTACCATCGCATCCAACCCCAGCGGGGCTGGATGGCTGAGAGAGAACCACAGCGGGCAGTGTGATGTTTCTCGAGAAGCAAATAGGTCTACCTCGGCAAGACCGAAATGTTTCCATAGGAGTTCCACCACCTCGGGGTGAAGACTCCATTCCCCGGGCCTCGGCCCCTGTCTTAACAGGATGTCTGCCCCCTGATTTAAATACCCCGGGAGATAAAAGCTCTCAGAGAAAGAATTTTCCCCTGGGACCATAGAAGGATCTGACGTGCCAGTTTGTAAAGCGGGCGAGAACGCAAACCCCCCTGATGGTTGATATAAGAAACCACCGATGTGTTGTCTGTCTGGACAAGAACATGGTGGCCCCTTAGGTCTGGGAGGAAGTGTTTCAGAGCCTGAAACACCGCCAACATCTCTAGGCAGTTTAAGTGCCACAGACGATGATGGTCCTCCCACAGACCCTGAGCCCACCCGTGAGAGAGGCATCTGTCATTAGCATAACGCGACGACAAGGAGCTCCTAACACAGGGCCTTGGGACAGAAACCAAGGATCTTTCCACATGATCAGGGCGTGATGACACCGTCGCAAACTCACGATCATGCGAAGCGGATTTCCACTCGGGGAGAATCCCTTGGTCCTGAGCCACCACTGTAACAGTCTCATGTGCAAGAGGCCAAGAGGTATCACGTTGGACGCAGCTGCCATGAGACCTAGCAGTCTCTGGAACTGTTTTACAGTGGATGACTGGCCTAGCTTGACCTGATCTACTGCAGCGAGAATCAAAGCAATACGAGCAGGTGACAATCGTGCCTGCATCGTCGTTGAATCCCACACTACACCTAGAAAAGTGGTTCTCTGTAATGGAGAAAGAACACTCTTTTTGGCGTTGAGCCTCAGCCCCAGTCACTTGATATGAGCAAGAACGACATCTCGGTGCCGAACCGCCTGTTGTTCCGATTGAGCTAGAATCAAGCAATCGTCTATATAGTACAGAAAGCGGATGCCCTGTAACCTCAGCGAGGCTATAGCAGCATCCGTGCACTTCGTGAATGTTCGGGGTGACAGTGCTAGGCCGAACGGAAGAACCCGATATTGGTACGCTTCGCCCCCGAAAGCGAACCTCAGGAACTTCCTGTGTTGAGGGAGGATAGATACATGGAAGTAAACGTCCTTTAGATCTATCATGACAAACCAGTCCTCGGATCTGATTTGAACATCCCCAGTGACAGACACAGCACCCTGTAACGTACTGGCAGGGAACAGCTGGTCTGGGCACTCCACAACCCTCCTCGGAGGGGGCGAGCGTCCCTCGGGAAATCGCTCGCAGAGTCTCTCTACGCCCTGTGAAGGCAAGGTTAGTAGAGCAGACCACTGAGGGCATCGGAAAAGACAGGGCACCGTGTTCTTGTGCAGTGAACTCAGGTCTTTCACGATAGGGACCACCCTCAGAACCCTGACGTTCAGCACGTCAGGATTTTTTTTTTTTTTCGATGAAGTAGTATCCTAACTCCCTGCTGGGTGGGGGACCCATTCCGCCAGGAACTCTACTAAGGGAACCAGCCTCTCGAGGCTGGCCTCCGGATGAACATCCCGAGTGACAGACACAGCGCCCTGTAACATACTGGCAGGAAACAGCTGGTCTGAGCACTCCACAACCCTCCTTGGAGGGGGCGAGCGTCCCTCGGGAAATCGCTCGCCGAGTCTCTCTACGCCCTGTATAGGCAGGGTTAGTAGAACAGACCCCTGAGGGCATCGAGAAAGACAGGGCACCGTGTTTTTGTGCGGTGAACTCAAGTTTTTCCCGATGGGGACCACCCTCAGAGTTAGTGATCGACCGATGTATCGGTTTACCGATATTTTTCCCGATATTTAAGCATTTTCCCATAATCGGGAATCGGTTTTGTAATATCGGATTTTCCGATAAACGGCGCCATCTTGTGGCCGTTTTGAGAATTCCGCCATTGCAGCCCGCGTCTGAGGAGATCAGTCAATAACAACTCTGTGCACAGGTAAAGTATATGTTCTACTTGCTTTGCTTTAATTATTCAACTTTATTTAACATAACAGACATGCAGAAATGAGATTTGAGACATAAATGCCTGATATAGTTTATTTATGCAGCTTGGTTCTAAAAAATTGAGACTAACTCATTGAGCCACGTAGCTTAATCCGTCACGTCCTTCCCCAATAAAGACGTAACTTTACACTAATTAAATAAAACAGACATGAATGAGTGCATGTTGAAAATAAAAGCGCTGAATTTAATTCTCTATCTGTTGTATTTGCTCACCATTAGTCTCGAAAAAAAAGTTCGTTCATATTGCTGAGCACTCACTGGGTTGATGATCAGGAATGCTCGAGCACGGCCACTGAATGAAACTTTTGACAAGATTATCTTGTTTAAACACCCTAGATTATATTATCATTTACTACATAGCAATTATTTCGCTAATACACATCTAAATATACCGCTTTGTGGAAATTAATTATTTATTATCTGCACGCGCGATCGCGGTTGAGTAACGTATAGCCTAATGTTATAGTTATGTGTAAATGCATAGATAAACAGCACTTTGTCATAAAGCATTTCATGATCTAGACCGACAAAAATATTAATAATAATTAATAACATACTAGTTGGAAAATGCAATGATGTGTATGCTGTTTTATTTGTTACTTTCCTGATGTTATAGGCTATTCCAGCTAATATTATGCAGTGAATTAATATTACCCAGTGAATTATTCCTCACTCTTATTTTAAACCTATTAAACGACACATAAACCTTCTAAAACTGTTTAAAATGAATTACATTTCTGCAAAGGTGATATGACTCCCCTGTCAATTATTTTTTCCATATGAAAACATTAGACTTTTAACATTTATTTTGCCTATTGTTAACATTGTTGCTGCTGATGCTTATAAATATATAATTTAGATATAAATTATATAATGTAATAATATAAATGTTTTTATTGTAATTTGATTAGTTTACCATTTATGAAAACAAATAAACATATCCAAATATGTTAGAATAGTTTTTGTGCTTTATTTTTTACCTCATCAAAGCTTTTATTTTTAAACAAAGACACTTAGTAACAGTGCACTTTATTTTTTTAACTCAGACCCCTCTATTTATTTGTGTATAAATATCAATGTTTTTTTTTTGTATGCAAGGAGGGAGTGATTGTTATAAATAAAATGGTTTGTTCAGTTCATTTGTGTTGTAATAATTGTGCCAAAAACAGAAGTATAACAGTAAATAAATATCGGTTCTGCATATCGGTTATCGGGCACATACACATGCAAATAATCTGTATCAGTATCGGTTATAAAAAATCAATATCGGTCGATCACTACTCAGAGTCCTGACGTTCAGCCCGTCAGGACTTTTTCGACGCGGCCTTTCTGGCGACAATGACTGTCCTCAGATCAGTCCTGCCCCGAGAAGGCCGCGCCGGAGAGCACCCCGCCTCATCCCTCCAGTTTCTCTGCAGGGGGGCACGAGACGTGACACTCCGCTTCTGCTGTGCTCTTTTTGAAGACGAACTTGACGAAAGACTTTGCTCTGGTTGAACATTCTGCGTGACAGACACAGTGCCCTGTAACGGCGCACCGGCAGGGAACGACTGGTCTGAACACACTAGAACCCTCCTTAGAGGCGGCGAGCGTCCCTCGGGAAAGCACTCGCCAGACCCTTCTACGCCCTGTTTCGGCAGGGTTAGTAGGACGGGCCCCTGAGGGCGCCGGGAGAGACAGGGCACCCTTAAGGGAGGTGAACGCAAGTCTCTCTCGGCGGGGACCCCCCTCAGATTTCCTTTGAGCAGGTCGGCCTGAAAAGCCTGCATAAAAGTCATCGTATGCAAACATGCAGCCGCCTGCCGAGCCACCGAGTAAGCCTTCCCCACCAGCACAGAGGTATATATATTTATTTATTTATTTTTTTGGTGGAAGAGCCGGTGCTTTAAGTGAAGACGATGAAGCAGGAGAGAGATAGCTCGCAAGCGTCTCCTCCGCCTACAGTATCGTCACATAACCAGCAGATTTAGCACCAACAATGTTACCATGAGCATTGGACTGATTTGTGTAAATTCTGCTTGAAACCGGTCTAACCCAGGTCTTTGAAACCTCAGCATGAAGATCTGGGAAGAACGGTAAGCACCGGCTAGAAGGTTGAGGTCGTGCAGACAGAAATCTATCATCTAGATTGCTTTTAATTCTAGAAACCTGTCTATCAGCTGGCCACTCGATACTGTTATTTTTTTATTTTTTTTAGCTTTTCAACAGCCCGAGATAATACATCCATCAAACCACCTGGGTACATCCATCAAACCTTCTTCATTTGCAGTATAATGTGATAAACTAGTTTTCTCTGATAATAAACTTTCGACATCCAGCTCCTCAGAACTGGAAAATCTCAATTCAACATCATCATGTGCCTCCACCCGGGCAGAAGTAACCGCCGCAGCGCGTGCTTCCAGAGCCGGGTGAGAGGCACTAGATCTCGCCGGAGATAGCTGAGATAGGGCGGAGCCCGTCTCAACGTCGCCAGCGAGATCCATCTGCGAGCCCCAAGACAAGCGCCGCCGCTCTGCCTCAACAGAAGCGGGACCCGAGCCTCGGGGAGCTCGCAGCAAATCACTCTCCTCGAAGAGCGATCGCCGCGAGCGCAGAGTTCTCAAGGGAAAACGCTCGCAATGCTGACAATCGACTCCCTCGAGAGCCGACTGGGCATTGCTGCACTCCCAAACAAGCCACACTTAGCTCGTGTGAATCCCCACCCGTGATGTACCGAGTACAGGGGGGAACACACTTCTTATACTGCTCGCTCATATTGGTTTTTTTATATAAAATATATATAGTGAAAACTCCTGACAAAACAGACAAACACAATCGACAGATTCAGACACACACAGAGCTGCTGAAGTAACTAAACGCTGGCGTATTGTGTACTCAGGGGATATTTATAGCTTCCTGGTCGATGACGTCACTCGCCGTACGCTCATTCTCTCCATTGACTGATTTCATTCATGCTTCAGACGCGTCACGCTGAGGGCGTTCCCACTGCGATTTCACGCAGCGGTAGTCCCTGAAGGGGAACTACATGTTAGCATTAGAGTTTGTGCTATCAGTGGGGGAAAAATAATAACAAAATCAACACCCACATTCAATTATTCTTAATCCGTAAATATGTCCATGAGAGAGGAAGATGGCTCCAATATTTTAAGAGTTAGGATGTGTTTAACTGATATTTAAAACCAGCGGTAAAATAAAGCATAGATAATGGGATTCAGACTTGAGTTAAAATACAAAGTCCATATTAGACATGTCATAGTGGCAGACACTATGTCATAGTGTCATAGTACATAGTCACAGACAATATACAGTATGGGATATAGCACAGCAGATAAACTGTCACAATGATTCCTAATGTCATTGCAGCCTTTCTCTCAGATCTCCTCCTTACGGAACCTTCCATTACACATTTTCCACCCTTCATCAGAGAGTTTAAAAGTTTCACTTGCTTACGTGCAACATAAAATATCCTTAAATATAAAACTATAATAAGGGTACAAGGTAGCAAGAATGAAAGGAACAGGTCTATAAATGTCCATGAAAAACTAATTACTAAATAGCACTTTCCATAGCACACATCTGGTCTATGGGAACTTTCAAAATATCTGGCACTAATTAAATAGCCAATATTGTAGGTATAGGAGAAGAAACAGCAGAGACAGATGCTTATTAAGGTTTTAGTTGTGGTTATTTTATGTGGGTACTGTAAAGGGTGACACACAGCCACATATCGATCAACAGCAATTAAAACTAAATTACACATAAATGTTGAGATAAGCAATCCCATGATTATCATATACAGATCACACAAAGTGTCTCCAAAGAACCAACACAATCAGCTTGATGGCATCCACAGGCATAACAATAAGTCCAACAAGCAGGGGCCTGTTTCAATAAGGAGGTTCAACCAACTCTGAGTTAAAACTTGAACTCTGAGTTGACTTACCCTGAGATGGAAAACTCTGAGTTTTCGGTTTCAGAACAGCTGAAATGAGTAAGTACAATCAACTCTAAGTTGACTGACTCTGAGTTAAGCGTGCGCACCACAACTATAAAAAGCCATTATCAATGGAGCGCAGATATTATGAGTCACCATGGTAACAGCGCCAGACAAAAAGAGGTCTGCATATTTCTCACCAGCAATACGCAAACTTTTTTTTTTAAGCAACAATATAAACCTATATATTTTTATATAGGCTGTTTTTTATATTTCCATATATTTTACTTTGGGTTGGGTTTTTTACTGCTCCCAACAGATTCTGATGGTAATATCTGTATTTTGGAGCCTCCTGTCCCAACAGAACCCCAGACAGTTGTAAGTAGTCTACTAAATACACCAGAAATTATGACAAATAGTATTAAAAAATGTGCTCAACCAAATGCTCATCTTCACAGGACGATGGGGATGAAGAAACAGTTTCTGCTGCCACAGAGAGGGAGGAAATGTTAATATTATGTGTCTACACATCAAACAATCTACACATTCACATTTCTTCACATTATTTATGTGGAGTAGCCTATAGAATCTAAGTTTATATCTAAGTATAAACAGATATCTCTCCCCCGTCCCCAGAGTGTGGAAGAACAGTAGGAGGAAGGTCCATCAACTTCTGGTTAACAGATGAACACACTTCAGTGATTTTCAGTGAATGCCACAGTTTAATTCTGTAGAATTTGTTTAGAACTACATGATGTAACTCTAATCTACTGTATTTGCAGTTGCCAGTTAAGAAGTTATATAGACTTCATCTTATTAAAAAACTTGGGGGAAAAAAACAGCAATGAATAAATGTACCGAAAGAATGAATGAGGTGTTTAAACACTGCTTCCTCTTTAAAAAAGGGGAGGAAACCGAAATAAACTCTGGGTTTACGGACGTAAACCTGCTCCCGAACAGGTTAGGTTCACAGAGTAAGTTACCATGGTAACTGACTCTGAGTATAAGTTAGCTCTCTTTCAGAAATGGGCTTGACTTACCCTGCTTTCTCAGGTTTGACTTGCCTCCCATTCTGAAACAGAAAACCCAGAGTTTCCCTCATTTCAGGGTTAACATACTCAGAGTTTTCACTTAATCTCCTTTCTGAAACAGGCCCCAGGTCAGCCACAACCAGAGAGAGAATAATCAGGTTTGTTGGAGTGTGAAGCTTCTTGAAGTGAGAGATGGAGATGATCACCAGCAGATTCAGATACACAGTCCATGCTGACAGCAATGATACAAACACATACATGATATTGTATTCATGATTGGAGTGTTTTCCCTTGATACATGATGAGTTGATGGCAGCAAAGCAGTATTGAGTCTCATGATCCTCTGTTCGCGGGAGATGTAGACGTCAGAGTAGAAGAGTGAGCAGTTTGCAATTTGTTCATTTGTTATTTCATTACTGGCTCGAAAGTGCACACAGTAATTCTGTGTTAATAGTTTGTAATGATAATTTGCATTTTATTACATTTTGTTTCCTTTTGGTGATTTATTTTGGCGACTCACTGCGCCGTTTTGCCTACTAGTTGCTTTTCTTGTCAAAGTTAACTTGTGCAGTACTACAGAAGAGGACATAGTAAGCTAGGCTGAGTTAACTTTTTTCCTGATGAGGGAAGAGGGTGAGAGGGTCAAGGTTCAAGAGTCACAGTTTGCTCACACAAGGGCTAATGAGACTAACTACTAGACACAGCTGGAAACAGACCAACAAGGGGAAACTACAAACTAAAAGACTATATAAAATAAGGGCACAAAGACATACCTTGACAATGGGAGCTTTTCTCAAAACTTTTTTTTCACATTTTATTAGTATCTCTTGTGTTTTGATGAGCCGCTGAACTGTTATTCAGACAGTCACTTTTTATCTTTGTTAATTTGACCATCAATTACAAATTTCAGACAGAAACTAATCATCTAGGGACATCCACTTGTGTGTCTATTATGTATTTTAGAAGTTAACCTGAGGGTCCTGTTAACACCTGTTCTGTATTCAGAGTTCTGCTGCACTGACAATCCTCCAGTGATCTGTTCATTAAGGGTGTGAAGAAAACATAGGCAAACAAACACACGCAATACACTGACGTTGCATTGTGCCCAGAGGTCTGTGAGTTTGTTTTGATATTGCAAAACTTTTAAAACTTTTTAGTAACAATAAGCATAAATATATAACCACCAATTAGATAATTATTCACAATTAGTACCACACAAAGTTCAAAAAATCTTATTTAATGATGAATTATTTAATATTGCAGCGACAAGAAAGGTGGATTAGCCCTGCCTAAAGCAGTGTTTATGTGTGTGCATGTTTGTCCACTACAGCCTGTGGATACCATGTGTAAGGAATATAGGCCGTGACACACCAAGCTGACATTAAAGAGCTAATGGCAACAAATCTGACTGCTGTGTTGCCTTGCATCTTCTACATCTGCCATCAGCCAACTAGCATGTATTTTCTGTCCCTGCATGAGAGGAAATGTTGATCCCTTGGTCTTCACTTTCTTCATTCCAGAAGACCATGCTATCATGAAAATATTTGTGAATTGGAATACTCAGATAACATGATTTAAAAGTTTGTGTGGCTTCTTAACATTGTCATTTGCTTGCTTTCATCACTTTCATTTTTCTTCGTGTGCACCGATTCCCTAAACTGTACTGCCAACTAGAATGATCTCTCACACTGACAGCTACACAACACCGAAAAGCCAGTGATGGTGGTCGACTATGCCAACGCTGCAGAACACACTGCAAAAACTGACCTGAAAGATGCTCAACGACAGCCGACTGTCAGCTTGGTGTGCCAGTTTCTTATAATATAGGGCTGTTTCATATCAAAGGGGTCCAACGGGTGCTACCAGAAAGACTCAGGAGGCAAAATAACGTAACAAGTATGCATTATTAACAGCCCAGCAAGCAAGTATGCTTTACATTTCTTTGGCATAGGCCCCGTCCGTAGCTCGCAATCCGAGTGTACGGAATCTGTATTTCCTGCCTGAAGACGAAGGCAGGGAGGTTTTTGAAGGGACCATCCTGGTGGTGGTGGGGATGATGGAGGGGAAGGGACTATCCTTGTGGTGGTGGGGTGGATGGAGGGGAAGGGACTATCTTGGTGGTGCAGGGGACGATGGAGAGGAAGGGACTATCCTGGTGGTGGTGGGGAGGATGGAGAGGAAGGGACCAGCCTTGTAGGTGGTGGTGGGGAGGATGGAGGTGAATGTAAGCATCAGCATCTGTGAACTCAGACATGTGTAAGTACCGATCTTTTATACTACAAGTATTAGAACACGACTGGATAGATGAGAAGGTAATAAGTGACGTAACAATTGAGTCTTCCTGGCAGAATGCTAATGCTAAAGCTTGTATTTCCAAGTTGTATAGACATTTTACAGCAGAACATTAGTGCAGTAGTACTCATACTGGCCTAACAATCATCTACTACCTTCCCTGATGCTTCATAATGCAATAATTACTTTCTATCCACAGTATTAACCTTGGGAGTGAAATGTTTTTTTTTCTCCCTGTACAGACTAGATGGCTATGCACAAGACAAAAATGAAATCAGAAAATTCTGCTTTTATGTCATGTTATATCAACATTTACATAGATACTGTGATGCTAAGCAGTAATATCAGTGATAAATGGGTAAAGGTGAGTCTGGTGCAAGGTCAGCAACCTCTCCTAATTATTTAAATGAATATACGAGTGATGCTTTTATACATAAATGCTGTAATTTAGACACTTTATGTAAACCAGCCTACATAAGCAGTAGCTCTTCATGCAAAGAGCACAGGAGACTCAATTGATTTTTAAAGAGTTTGATGCTAGCATGTAGATTATATAATGTTGCGATACTTTAATAAGCATTAAAATACACAAAACACACTGTAACACAGTTTAGATGTTATGGGAAGAATGAGGCGGGAACGGGAGAACATTCAATAAACTTTAATAAATAAATAAAACAAATACAAAATGAAAGTAAAAGACATGTGCAGACAGCCCCCCCCCCCCCCCCCCCCACAACATCTGTTCTATAAGATTACTAACTAAAGTACTCAACAATATCAAGCTTGTAGCTTAAGATCACACATTTAAGAGACTTTGTTAGGTGAGCAGCAGACAGAGACAATCAAGCGTATAATGGGTATTAATAAATGAAACAATTTAAAACATACGACTACATTTAAACAAAGAATACATATAGGGTTGCCACCCGTCCCTTAAAATACGGAATCGTCCCGTATTTGTGAAATAAACAGCGCATCCCGTTTTGAATCAATACGGGATGCGGTTTGTCCCATATTTCCGATTTGTCGTAAACGCATCATCCCATGCAAATCAAAGCACCATCTCACAGTTCTTCATACCGCAAGCATCTCCCGAAGCAGATAGTGTAATGACAGTTTTATATCATTTATATTATTGACAGCTCAATAATGTTCTGATTGATTACGTTTTCATATGCTGCCTATGCCCATTTGTTAAGAAATAATGTTACAAAGTAAATGAATTATATCCATATTCCATACATTATGGTATGATTTGTTTATTATGGTTAAGGTACACAGTCAGACACATGCATTTTTTAAATAAGAGAGATATATATTTAAAGGGCACCTATTATGCAAAATTCACTTTTAAATGGTGTTTGAACATAAATGTGTGTTGGCAGTATGTGAGCAAAACCACCCTACAATGATAAAAATCCAGCAAGTCTTTTTTTTACAATCTCAATAAATCATAAGCACTGTCTCAGAACGAGCTGTTCTAAGATTCGGCTCAGTGCGACGTAGAATTGAGCAAGCTCCACCAACGTGGTTTGATTGACACTATGGTTTTGGCATAGACCCCGCCCTCGGTGATCTGTTCACCATCCTCCATTGTTTCAACGACAGCCGGTGTTCTAACGATTTGTCCTGCCTTGTCGAAAATGTCTCCTAAGAAACATAACTGTTCTGTTGTGGGATGTAATAATGTTCATAGTAGTTTTCACTTACTTCCGACATCAGAGCCACTGAAAGCGCAGTGGATGGGTTTTATCTAGGAAGGAAAGGCACCACTTAAACTTCCAAAATACGTTTATTTATGTGCAAATCATTTTCTGACAGACTGTTTTGTGAACGAGGGTCAATTCAAAGCAGGTCTTGCTTCAAAGTTATTCCTCAAGTGTTGATCGTTGCCTACTGTTCGCGATCCAACGTCACCTCCAGTAGAAGTAAGTGTATTTTATGATTTTTGAGCAAATAGTCATTTCAATCGATGTCAGCCAATTCAACAACAAATTTGTCTAAAGTTGTTGTCGTCATCGTAGGATGTCTGTGTCATAATTTAAACCTTGTTTGTATAGTGTGTTTATACACGTTTATAAATATATTTTTTAAAGATATTGTATTAAACATCAAAATTGCTGTTTCATCCGTCTTGTCACATATTATTTTTTGCAACAATTACAAATGTAAATAAATTAATACCTGTTCTATCTCCCTGCAGCATATATTTTCTTGTTCTGTAGCCATCTTCTCACATTTGCCACATAAGCACCTGGAGCCGATGTCACCAACAGGGCTTACGCCTGGTCTTAAGGTAAGTAGGTCTTAACTCAGCATTCTAAGTCCGACCTAATAGTTACGGCCGTTGCACCATCCAGGCTTAAGTCCTCTTCTCGCTAAGACCGGGCGTAAATCTTACGCCTAGTCAGTAGCAGGCGTAAAGTCAAAATCGAGGCAAGTTTCTATAGTAACCACTTGATAACTCAGCAGTAAAGACATGGCGCGCCTTATACACAGACTTTACAATGAGCGGGCTATTAGACGGGAGAGAGTTATTAGGGACAGAAACAATCCATTGGACATTTACAATGATGAGGAGCTGATTGAGAGGTTTCGATTCTGTCGGAGAGATATATATGAACTTGTTGAAGAGCTGTCACCCGACTTACAGTTTGTGTCGAACCACAACGCAGCATTGCCACCGGCATTACAGCTGTTGATAGCGCTACGTTTTTATGCAAATGGTGCATTTCAAAACACTGTTGGAGACCTGATTAATGTCCACAAATCCACCGCATGTCGGGCCATCCGCAGAGTATCACTGGCACTGAGCCGCCGCCTTCCGCGATCTGCTCACCTCCCCACTGAGGCTGAGTGTGCGGTGATGAAACACCGATTCCGCCGGGCCTCTGGCATTCCTGGTATTGTGGGCTGCATCGATGGGACTCACGTCCGGATCCAGGCACCATCTGAGCATGAGTATCTGTATGTCAACCGCAAGGGATACCATTCAATCAATGTGCAGATTGCGTGTGACGCCAATTATAACATCTTTAATTTGGTGGCGAGATGGCCTGGATCTGCCCATGACGCACACATCCTCCGGGAGAGTGCGTTATACCAGGATTTCGAGGCTGGAAGAGTAAACGGGCTGCTTCTCGGCGACAGTGGATACCCACTGAAACACTGGCTGATGACGCCAATAATTGCTCCGAGGACTGAGCAAGAACGACGGTATAACACCATCCACACCACCACTAGGTCACTCGTTGAGCGGTGCATCGGAGTCCTCAAGCGCAGGGAAAATCCTTTGCCTGTGCCGCTATCCATGGTACTGATATAGTGCGATCACTGAAAACTATATAAATAGACTAGGCCTAGGCTATATAACAAAATATAAAATTGCGTCTTTAACAGTTGCTGTCTGTCGCATCCTGTCACAGTAAACTGATCTGCCCATCATCTTGTCGCAGTTAAAATCCTCCACATTTCGTTTAATTTAATTTCCTACCGAATCGGAGAGAAATGCAGCAGCACGTTGACCTGCAGTCGCTGAGACTCTCCTCATATTAATGCATAATGATACATTTAAAAGTCAATGGCCAAACGGATCTTTATAAAAGCCCACATTGTTATTGCAGATACAATATAACACGGATTACATTAAATATTTTTTTTTATCAGGTTAAACTTTGATTAGTCACCAATGGGTAAGTAATCATTAACTATTTTTTCTAGGTTTCATTGTCTTCATGGAGAGATACGGATGCACCCTGAGCGAGTCTGCTCCGTAATATTATCGTTCACTGTCCTCCACAACATCTGTGTCACCAAGAGTATCCCTCTCCCTAGGCAACACTATCAGCCGGTGCCGGAGGAAGGTGTCGAACCTGTGGACCATGCAGGGCATGAAGATGTCGGTGGACGACTAGTCCGTACACGCATTATTAATTCTTTATAAATGTAAAACTATAAAATGTAAATGTAAACTATTATAAAACTATTGCTTCACTTAAAATAATTCTACTAATTATCTGCAGGTTGTAAACCATAAACCATAAAAAAATAAACCACAAAGAAAGTCCAGTAGGTCTATAATAAACTTTTTTTTAAATTTACATATAATTGTCATTGATTCATTGCACACAATTTGTCATTAGGTTTATTTACAGAATTACAAAAGACCGCCCATCCTCTTCAGAAATAGGCGAAGATGATCTGTTTAGGCCTATCTGTTGTTGGAGCAACTGTATTTCTAATGATATTTTTCGCTTTTCAAGTTCCAGCTTTTCCTGCTCGGTCTGTAATTTTTTAGTTTCAGCCTCCACTCTAACAATTTCTTTTTCAAGAAGTGTCTGCTGCAGATTATCCAGCCTCCTCATCCGTTTCGCCCGCGGTGCACCACTGCTGCCTTCATACGAACTTTGTGGAGTGACTGGCGGCTCTATCGAGTCTGAAAATACAGAGAATCTGTCATAGGGATACTGGTTATCTGACAACTACTAAAACTGTTATTGTAGGCTACTCTAATATATAGGCTACACACCTTCACAATTCACACTCTCGCTTGAGTGGTCGTCATCCATCTCTGGAGACACGGCAGTTTCTAGGTCGGTACCGCCACTTTCCGCACCGACCAAACCAATAAAAGCCGGGGAATCCTCTCCAAAGATATCAACAATTATGTCACTGTACACAGACGTTTTTGGGGGTGGACCCCCGCCGGTCGGGTGGTGTTTTTTTGAAGAGACATCTTTTTTTGCCTTGCTCAGGAGGTCTTTCCACTTTTTTCTTACATCGCTCTCTGTCCGAAAGCAGCCGGAGTCAGAGCAATCGTTAATCGCTTCCGTTATCTGTCTCCATGTTGTTTGTTTCTTCTTGTTAGTTATTGCGTTTGATTGCTTGGCAGTCAGTGTGTGTCTGTGCTGACTGTACATCTCTATTAGTTTTCGTATCTCAATGTCGGTGAAATTTCCTTTCCTTTTTCTTTGATCCTCCATTGATACGGCTACAAGTTAACCATACAGCGGAAGATAGTTTACAACGTAACCACAGCAACGCACGCTGCTAGGCAACCGCTATAGTTCCGTGGCCATTCACAGGAACGCGCATCGCTAAAACCAGGCGTAGTTATGCCTAGGCTTAAGTTTGGTTGGTGCAACCGACGTTAGGGCAACTCTAAAGACTGGTCTTAACTAAGACCTACTTAGCAGTTAGGACCAGGCTTAGTAAAGCCCTGTTGGTGCAACTGGCTCCTGTACGACAAGTAATGTAAACATGACGCAACAGGTCCCTTGCATAAATGTAATTTCGTTTGTACGTAGCAAACGTTATCACAGTATTTGTGTTTGTAGTTTCAAAAATTGCGCCAACGTTATCACAGTTTGTGTGTGTCTTTGTGTGTGTTGCACATCCATAATTGCAAAGGGGACGCTATTACAACTCTATAAGTACATAAATGTATCAAATAACCATTCCGAGGGGTCCTGGTCCATTCTCATTTGTGTTTCTTCTGCCGGAGTCTCTTCATCATCTGGGTCTGATTCCGGTTCAAACATGTACGGCTGAATGCCATACAAAACAGCGGGTCTCTCACTGTCAGCCATTCTGCTGACATTAAGTTTGCTTGTGAGAGCCAACTTACTGAAATCCTATTTAAACTTATTACTGTAAGTTGGCCTGTGAGAGCCAACTTACTGAAATCCTATTTAAACTTATTAAGTTGGCTTGTGAGAGCCAACTTACTGAAATCCTATTTAAACTTATTATTATTCTTTTTATGAGCGCTAAAATTTCTGACTCTAACTCCTCCTAGAGCTTTAACTCTACAAACTCCAAACTCGGCTCAGACACTCAAACTGTTCTGACTTAGTGTGCTATATCTTTTCTAACCAGTATTAATTTCGTTAACGAAAACTATGACGAAAAATGTTCGTTGACGAGCTTTTTTTCCCTGACTAAGACAAGACGATGAGAGACGACACCCACGCCATTAAATTATAACTGTGACTATATCAACACATGCAATAGCGTTGACGGAAAAAGACGAGACTGAAATGTGTTTTTTAAAAAAATTTAACTTGACCAAAACCAATTGTTTTTGTCAAATAAAAGAGAACGGAGACGACATCACATTGACTGTTTTTACGAGCGTTCAAGCTTACGGTTGCCAGATTTCAATCATTTAAACCCCAGTCAGAGCTTTTCTGATAAAAGAACACGTTTTTTACCCGGTCTTTTCAATAGTATCTGGCAACCATGCGCGCGCTCTCTCTACACTGCTGAAGAAGCGCGGATCTGAAAACACAGAAAAGTAAGCTGGAGTTCAGCTATCTTCATTTGAGATGTTCTGTGTTCTGTCACGAGCCGCTTGATCTGCGATCAAAATGCAGGCATCCAGCAGTGTTTTTAATGTTGATCATATTATTCGAGCAAGACTGCAATATGTTTCCTGAATATCCGATTTCAAATGTGACATCGATTTTATACAGCAGTTCAACAAACAAAAGGGTAACATTAAGTGATGTAGCCTACTACATTTAAAACAGTATTGTCAGTAGGCTTATTGCTCTATTTTGCTAAGAAATCCATAGCAGAACTGCAGAACACTCGATGACTCACTCATAAAGACAGTGACTTACCGCCACCTACTGGCGACTTTAATTTAATATTAAAAGTATCACTTCGTTTTTACCATCATTGTATATTTATTGAACATTGTTTTATTTAAAGCATTATTTATTTTTATAAAGGTAAAAAGGTAAAAATTGAACTGGATTTAAGAAGGCAAATATTGTCCACTGAACAACCACTGAACTAAGGAAAAGGGATATAGAATTGCACAAGTGCTACTGCTAAAGAGTGCAATGTCAATACAGCCTGTTACCATAATTAGAATTTCTCATAAGCTTAATTGAATTGGCCTAGAGAGAAAAATGATTATATGATATTTTTCTGAAGACTAGGCTACATATAAATAGCTACCAAAATTAATGTCGGTAACTGCAGTTTGACTAAAAGTTGACAAAAAATGCAATGACTTTTCGTCAACTAAAACTAGACTAAAACTATGAAAGACAAAATGACTAAAATGTGACTAAGACCATTATTTTACTGCAGACTTATCAACCTTATTTATTTACTGCAGATTTTATCAAAGGCACGAATTAACTCAATTCATGGCAGCAATAATAAAAGAAGAAAAAAAATGAACAATTGACAGATGAACTGACAGATATTTTATGTAAACAGGCAAAATCTCTGCATCTAATGATGGCCATGTGTTTTCGCCTAGCATAAGTGGTTCAAGCTCCTTTGAGATCAATATGACTTCTGCCAAATCAAATGTGACGGCAAATTGTAAGTGTAATACACGAGAAACTATTCAAACAGTTTTCGCCTATGTAATGTATAAAATTTATCTTAATTAAGCAGTCGTAGTTAACTATTTGGGGCCAATTTTAAGGAAGGTCGCATTCTGGTCTAACATTGGCATGTGCACATTTGAAATACAGATTTTTTTTTTTTTTTGGTACTATTGGATCGAGTTTTGTAGAATAAACCAAGATTAATTTGTTTTATGCGGTGTCTACTCCTGGATTATTCAGACTCAGAATTGTAACTATTACTACAGCCTTCATCAGCCATTTAATTTACTGCAGACTTATCAAACTTATTTATTTACTGCAGATTTGATCAAAGCCAAATACTGCCCAAACGGGGATACTGGGAAAGAAGAGAAACAGGATAACACAAGGTTAGACTCAATCTTTATATTCTTTCCCATTTTGCCTTCATTTTCCTTTTTCCTGTTATTGTTTTAATTTTTATATTCTCAGATCATCAAAGGTTTCTGAAAGCAAACACCAGTCAGTGGGTTGAAAAAGTGAAGAATATTGATCCAATAATTGACAATCTTGATTGCTCAATGAATCAGTTACAAATGTGCGAGCGAATCCAACACACCAGATGAAGACGAGGGAACCACTGGACTATATGAATTGTGAAAGCATTGCCAACGACCTGGTCAACGCTTTGTTCAAGCATGAAGAATCTCTCATGAAGAAACTGCAATAACAACTGTTGTAGCCTATTGTTTGGCATTATGTACCTTAAACAGTTTTTAAAAAAATAAAATGTTTTTAATAATTGATTGGTGATGGAGTTTTAATTTTTGTATTTAGAACCAAGTATATTGTACAAGTAAGAAGAAACCAAACTGGCCATATAATGATATATGGCACATAATAAACAATGGCAAAGTTTGTATTCCTTAAAAAACAGGCAATGTTTGAGAACGTCTCAGGTTACGACTGTAACCTATGTTCCCTGAGAATAGGGAACGAGACAATACGTCAACGACGTTATGGGGAACGCCTCAGGCGTGACAGGTGTCTGAAATCACTATCAAATCACGTCAATCATATTGACCGGCGACAGCCCGTGAATCATTAGCGTGAATGATTAACGTGCGACCTGGAAGTATAAAAGGGCGCCTTGCAAACATGACAAATCACCTTATCGTCTGAAGGGACTGTACGGTAGGCAAGCCCCTAGGCATGGCAGGGAGACGTATTGTCTCGTTCCCTGTTCTCAGGGAACATAGGTTACAGTCGTAACCTGAGACGTTCCCTTTCGAAGGGAACTCAACAATACGTCAACGACGTTATGGGGAACGATATACCAACGCCGCCATGCTAAGGGGAGTGCATGCCAAGTGGCAGTGACAACTGTCAGAACCAGCAACTTCAAATGAAACGCTAGAACCACTCACCCTCAGGTCACACTGGGCTGTCAGTGACAGCATTCCCTACGGTCATAGCCCAAGCTACAGCCTCACAGAAAAACCTTCATAAACATGGTTAAATGAAAGGTCTACCTGGGCCGGCTCCGGGCCTGGAACCTCAGCTTCCAATTAGAAGGGGTCCCGTCTAGGGAATGTGGCTAGGGAACCCAAGGGAACCCCAGCCAGTCACTATTCAGGGGAACATACTCACCCCGAAATGCCACCAGGACGGCCTGACCTGGCGCCAGTACATAGACACTTAGTCTGGCCAAATCCTGTCTGTCTGAAGACAGAGCCTCTGGACAAATGCCTTAAGTAAGGCATCCAACCCGAGGGACTGCGAAGCTGGCAGAGAACCACTCGGCCCGGATCTCAGAGACGGGATATCCCGGAGAGTATGACTCAGCATAGTGCTTTTCAACCCTTGCTAGCGAGGGGAGTTCTCTACTCGATCCATGGATCAACCCAGTGTCTGTGTTTCAAAACACTGAGGAGGCCTGTGAAGGCCTAAGGGCTGATCTAACTGGGAGGCCTCACGAGAGGCCTACGACCGTCTGACCAGACTCAGGAAGCCGCATGCTCATAGAGACCCTCGGTGAGGGGAGCACAAGGTCTGCCTGGTAGGCAAACCAGGCTGTAGGCAGAAAAGGTTCCGGGAGGGAACCAATAGCAGAGAATGAACACTTTAGCGAGCCAGGGCGCAAGCTCGCCTTCAGCAGCTGCCTATTAAGGCTAGCTGAAACTGATAGCAAGTGACCACTAGCTTCATAAACCCAGCACCGCTAGGGAACGTTACAGGGAGGCCCGGAGAGGCCTACTACCTGATAGGCAACGTAAGTGGGAATTCACCTTCAGGGAGGCCCGTGAGGCCTACTACCTGAAACCACAGTATGTGGGGTGCTCACCTTCAGGGAGGCCCAGAGAGGCCTACTACCTGATAACCACAGTATGTGAGATGCTCACCTTCAGAGAGGCCAAGAGAGGCCTACTACCTGATAACCACAGTACGTGGGAACTCACCTTCAGGGAGGCCCGGTGAGGCCTGCTACCTTACAACCACAGTATGTGGGGAGCTCACCTTCAGGGAGGCCTGGTGAGGCCTACTACCTGGTAACCACTATCTGTGGGAACTCACCTTCAGGGAGGCCTGGTGAGGCCTACTACCTGACCGTTCTCATTCAAGGAGGCCTGGAGGAGCCTACTACCTGATAATCACAGCATGTGGGAACTCACCTTCAGGGAGGCCTGGTGAGGCCTACTACCTGACAGCCACAATATTTGGGAGCTCACATTCAGGGAGGCCCAGAGAGGCCTACTACCTGATAACCACAGTATGTGAGATGCTCACCTTCAGAGAGGCCAAGAGAGGCCTACTACCTGATAACCACAGTACGTGGGAACTCACCTTAAGGGAGGCCCGGTGAGGCCTGCTACCTTACAACCACAGTATGTGGGGAGCTCACCTTCAGGGAGGCCTGGTGAGGCCTACTACCTGACCGTTCCCATTCAAGGAGGCCTGGAGGAGCCTACTACCTGATAATCACAGCATGTGGGAACTCACCTTCAGGGAGGCCTGGTGAGGCCTACTACCTGACAGCCACAATATTTGGGAGCTCACATTCAGGGAGGCCCAGAGAGGCCTACTACCTGATAGCCAACGTAAGTGGGAATTCGCCTTCAGGGTGGCCGGGTGAGGCCTACTAACTGATAACCATCTTAAGTGGGAATTCACCTTCAGGGAGGCCTGAGTGGCCTACTACCTGATAACCACTGGTAGCTTTGAGCCCTGAGTCAGGGTGATAGTATAAGTTGGCCTGCTAAGGCCAGTCAGCTGGGGACTCGCCTATCAGGGAGGCCTGGTCGGGCCTACTAGCTAATAGCAAGTCATATTCTGCCATAAAGTACACTGTTGGAAACCATACTACACAGCATAATTTACTAATGGGCTTCCAGTAGCGCTATAAGGTATGTCCCACAATGTTGGGACTCACCTCCGAGGAGGCCTGTTTAAGGCCTACTACCCATCAGTGAGTCAACTGCCCGAACCACCAAGGCCAACCACGTAAAGTGAGCTGGCCTACAGTGCCCTCTAGGGGGCTGTCCAATCAAGGAGGCCTGCTGAGGCCTACTACCTAATGGCGCAGCCTTCGTTGGCAGAAAAACTGTTTACACAGCGCCTACAGCATCCTGGTGCCTAATCACATTGCCCATGGCAGTGTACTCCGCAAGAAAGCTAGCACCCTTAAAACAAGGGGAGTACAACATACGCCACTCTGCCTCAACGGAGGCCCCAGTTAGTCAGGGGCCTACCATCTATGCATGGGCGTCAGCTCAGGGCAATGCTCTGGCTTCAGGGGAGCGTACTTCGACCAAAGAAGAAGTGAAGCTTACTTCATACTCGACCCGAGCCATAGTGGTGCGAGGTAGGATAAAACAGAACTGGGAGTGAAGTGCTCAGACCTACCCTGTATCACAGGGGAATACTCACACCTCACCCTGAGGTTACCAGGGTGCGGGCCTGCCAGCGGCTCTAGGGGTGACAGAAATGTATCTGTGCCCAACCTAGGGGAGTGGGGCTTGAATGAAAGCCAACCACCTACAACCTAGCGCTCGAGCAGTAGCTCAGCGAGGTGAGTGAAGCCTAAACTGGCGGCCTAAATCCGTAGGCCAGTTCTGCATGGCAGGGTCGGGCAGGAAACCCAGTCTTCCTCGTGAAGCGAAAGACGGCCTAACCCTGCTCAATAAAGACATATATACCACGGAGGCCTGTTTGAGGCCTACCATGTCCTTACAAACCATCCTCTGCACCACGCTGCATTACTCTAGTCACCCTAGAATGCAGAGAAGGGGGCGGGCCTTGGCCTAACGACTCCCACGGGAGGAGGCTGTTTATACAGGGATGCTAGAAACCAACATTCACAAAGTGAAGGGTCAGAGGAAGAAATGCTAAATTTTTTAGCAGAGCGCCTCTATTATCCCTGGCACAGCCTAGGCCAGCTACAGAGGTGGCCCTGGTGAGGGCCAGCCTGCAAGCATAGATCAATCTGAGGGCTCGGAGGAGCCACAGCCTTACTAAAGAATATAGTCTGTATTATTCCATACAAAGGGCTGCAGAATCGCTCAGCCTAATGAAACCCAAACAGAGCTCAAGGGGCGAAATACTCAGGAAGAAGTCAACGGACCCGTGGGCCGGACATAAGATCTATCTGAAGCTCTAGCGTCAGTCAACACTCTAAGTAAAAAATTCTAAGAGAGAGACCAACTACTCTACCCTGAGGTGGCTAACAGCCCGAAGGCTAACATAGTTATCGTTCTGGCCACCTAACGGGGAACTTCAGGGCCCTAATGATCCAGGAAACTTCTCTTACCTTATTACCTTGACATGACCCCATAGCTCTATACAGGGAACGATGTCTGTAGAGAGATACATCTCGGAATTTTAATTCACAAAAAAAAAATGACTCTTAAAAGACCAGTCAGCTCACCTGCGGCGTGCGGAGTGAAGACTCGCCAGATAGTTCTTTATGACCCTGGGGTCCACCACTTTACATGCCTGAAAGAGGCGTTTCTACTAGCCAAGCCTAGGCGGGCCATTGGAACATCGTTCTTATCATAGGCCCAGCCCCAGGCCTGATGTAATGAACGTCTGGGGAGTCAGAAGAGTGGAGAGGGCTGGATTTCTTTTTAATGAAGCCCTCCGGGGAGATTATCCATCAGCGACACTGTGTGCGCTTGTGCTGGATAACCTCCCTCAGATCCCTCTTCTTGCGGGAGTCACGCCTCTTCTGCGCCCTGTTCCTCCACGGAGGGGGCGCACGAGAGGCGACACTGGCTCTCTGGCCCTGTCTACGGTCCTCGGACCGTGAAGGGCCAGGCCCTCCCGCCTGCCTGGGTGTGGAACCGGATCTCAGCGGTATGCAGGATCCTGCAGCAGGTCGGCCTGGTATGCCTGCAGCACCGCCATAGTGTGCAGGGAAGCACCAGCCTGAACCGCTGTCGTGTATGCTCTGCCATTCAAACGTGCTGTTGACTTTAGCGGTTTGGATGGCAGGGTTGGAGCTCTCAGTGTCGACGCCTGCCCAGACACGAGATAGTTCGCAAACGACTCGTCAAATGGGCGGCATCGACACATACCCATGCTCTGCGATACCCTCAACATCAGCGAAATTAACCCGCTGATGTCGGTGAATACGGGCAGAGTATGGGCTCTTCCATGCCCTCTCGATCTCCGTGTGAAGATCAGGAAGGAATGGAAGGCTCACCTGAGCTGGTGGTGTATGGCAGGGGAGAAACCGATCGCCAAGCCTACCGCGAGCGATCTCTCCTCTAGCGCGTCGCCATGGCAGCTACAACCTGTCGGCGGCGCTGCACAACATCCACCAGGTCTGCATACACGGGGCAGGGTGGCTGAGAGGGTTCAGGATCTACCTGATTATAAACCTCCTCAGCCATCTCCTGCTCGTCCTGAAGAGCAGCAACTGCAGGAAACCATTGGTGCCTGCAGTTCGCCCTCGTCAGCCGTCGAATCATTTGAGAGGTTTACAGGACTCTCAAGATGATCGATGAGCTCTATCTGGAAGCCCATGATGCAAGTCGCCGCTCTGCCTCGGCACGAGCGGGACCACGCGGACCAGACGTTGAACCCCCTTCACTCGAGAAGAGGGCCAGACGAGAGCGGAGCGTTTTAAGAGAAAAACGCTCACAGTTCACACAGAGGATTCCCTCGAGAACCTCTCGTGCGCGCTCTTCTCCCAGGCAGGAAAAAAACACACTCGTGTGCTGTACATTTCATTTTCTTACCGTTTCATTGAGTAGCGTTTTCAAACAGACAGTCCCTGAAGACGATGAGATGATTTGTCATGTTTGCAAGGCGCCCTTTTATACTTCCAGGTCGCACGTTAATCATTCACGCTAATGATTCACAGGCTGTCGCCGGTAAATATGATTGACGTGATTTGATAGTGATTTCAGACACCTGTCACGCCTGAGGCGTTCCCCATAACGTCGTTGACGTATTGTTGAGTTCCCTTCGAAAGGGAACCCTAATATTGGTGTAATCTCTGCCAGGTCTCAACCACAAACGCAAAACTTTGTGGTGATACGGGCATAGCTTTACTAAAGGAAAATATTATGGAAGTAATTTTCAAACTATATTTTATTTATTTATATTATGGTTTTCATGTTGATTTAAAGTTTTTGTTATTAACTAATACCTTTATTTTTTACATCCAGCACAAAATTTTGTTCAAAAATCGTTCTCTGACCCCAAATAATCAGATAATGGTGTGTTCACAATCTACAATTAGATATTATCCTGCTTAGTATGTGTGTAAATAGTTGTGCTTAAATGTTTGGATGTATTTTTAAACGCCAACATATTTTGTCACACCGTAGTGATGCAAAGTTCCACACTCTTGTAAAGACTATGGTCTAACTTTAAAACATAATCTTTATACATGAATTCAAAAGACCAAATCACTGAGAAAACAGGGGGTGAAAAGCACCGTTTATAATAAATAGACAAAGTATTAACGCAAAAAGTAAGTGTATGCTGTTTCACACTTAAACTATTACAACAGAATCACATCTGACTATGCAGATAAAATTGCACAAAAGTAAATTCTAGTGATCAACTTGCTAAAGAGTAAATACAAAATGAGCCATTTAAAGCAAATACGAAAAGACACTTGTGTTTAGATTTGTATGTTTTTAATTTAAATTTTATATAGTAAATTAGGCCGTTTACATCTTGCTTCTTTTTGTTTTTGTACATTTTGCAAAAACTAGAGTTTCCGAGCGTGGTCAAACATATAGGAATTTATGAAAAACATGAACAGATATTTCTACATTTGATATTTCTTTTAGAACATCTTTCAGCTATGTCTACGAAACATCGAAATGAAAGATGAGTATTGCTGTTTTTCTGTTACCTATAAAACTATTATACTTCAAACTCGTCTAGCTATTGCTCATTTTACAGCACAGTCATAGATACATAGTTATTTTATGTATGTGGCTAAACAACGGTTAAGCTAATGAATTACCGGCTATATTTTTACGTGAATGGCGGGATGATTCATTTTTTAATCCGTCTACACCGATACTTTGACACAAGAGTTTTAGGTCTGATCCAGAAAGCAGACGGTAAGCAGTAAGTTATGAAAACATGTGATAAGCAGTTTTGGCCTCATCATCAAAATGTTTTAACATACAATTGTTTGATAAATTATCTAACGATTATACCTAACTATCAACAGTTATATGTGAAATAAGCTCAGTCACATTAGAATTGGATTCTTGTTTATATTGTACATTGTTATTGAACCGCATGTTTAACAGTGCTAGTGTTCTTAAATTGTTTACCACGGTTTCATTTTTAACAACACTATCGCAACACTTATCGTATTGCCGGGTGTGATTGTAATGTTTTGTATGGTGTCTTCTTTACACTTTCACCCCATGGATATCTGTTTCCTACAGTTAGCTGTAGTGAACTCTAGGTCTTCTCTTTGTTCATATACAACAGTATGCACATGAATTGGCTTGATTTAATAAAATGATGGTTTAAACCACATTATTTTATTATACCATTTTTAAATAGCGCTTAAATTTATATTTTATATTTTAACCCTTTATGCAAATATAGAATAGGCCTACCGCACAAGGATCTCTGAAATATTTTTTTTGTGTAAAACATCTATGTTGATCTATCTATGTTTTTAAAAATACAAAGAAATCTTTCTACCAGCGACCCTCAAAATCTGGGCATACAACAAAACACAGTGCATCCGTGTACGATGATTGATCAGAAAATTACTTTTGTCGCTTTGTTTGAAGAAACACTTTAATCAGCTGGTGCTTGATAACTATTAAAATTATTAAACAACCCTCAATTCGGTAATGATGCGATATTGATATCACGTTTTAATTTCAACTCAATGCGCTAAAGGTCTATAAGTGAACTTTAACATCTTAATATTTGGTAAAAGTTAACTTAAAGCCTTACTTTCTAAACGCTTTTTACGGAACTTGTTGCGAACATTCAGCCATCCATATGTTAAAAAAAAAAAATATATATATATATATATATATATATATATATATATATATTGGTGTAATTAATAGAATTCTCTCTGGCAGTATATGCATAACTTCTCCATGACTTTACTTCTGATTCAATGAGGCTTTAATCCTACGTAGCGGTTTACGACGTCATGACGATGACACCCCTATACAACTCCTCCTACGGGGCGGGCTGATAAACTCTACACAGAGCCCAGCCTCAGTTATCGCACACAACCCCTGGCTCTAGCTCTAATAGTCGTGGACTGCTGTGCTACTGCAACATCTCATTGATCAAAAGTCGAAAGAATTGATCATACCTAACTATCAACAGTTATATGTGAAATAAGCTCAGTCACATTAGAGTTGGATTCTTGTTTATATTGTACATTGTTATGGCGTTTATATTGTACATTGTTATGGTGGTGATGGCGCAGTGGATAAGACACATACCTTTGGTGTGAGAGACCTGGGTTCGAATCCACTGTGAGACACCTATGTGTCCCTGAGCAAGACACTTAACCCCTAGTTGCTCCAGAGGCGTGCGACCTCTGAAATATATAGCAATTGTAAGTCGCTTTGGATAAAAGCGTCAGCTAAATGAATAAATGTAAATGTATCAGAAGTTCCTGTTTGTCTGAGCCTGCTGCAAACTACACTTTTTTCGACTCACACTTCTAACCCAAAAACTTTGTTAACGCACAAGGCCTGGACGATTGTGCTGCAAGGACTCGCTCAAGAGATTTCTGGAACTAACAGAATCTTTCACCATCGAATAGGGGACCGAAAAGTCTGAAAACTTCAGAAATGGCGACGCAAAAGCTGATTGAGAGCGACTTCCCGTCGAGTTCTGGCGATGCGGGACACAAGTATCATACGGCGTGTGTGTGCGCCACGGGGAATGGCTGTCGTTTAAGAGATACGCTAGACTGGATGTTTAAAGATCATTTTAGAGACCAGATGGTTTACTTGATGGACAGGATCATCGATGCTGCATGTGATAAGAAAACCGATTGTGAGCTGGACACCAAACGTGTCACAAATCTCAAAAAAGAAATGGATGTCATAAGGGGGTTTGTGGGGACATGGACCGATGTGACGCCCATGTTTTTTAACACCATAGAGCAGACCGGTGTAATCCTCAAAAAAGTTCTGGATGTGATGTGTGCATCTAGTGACGAATTTGCAGTCGATGAACTACTCGTTATGTGTACGTTTGTAACAGATCTCTGTGTGTCACTGGCGTCAAAAATGCCAAAACAGATCTTGGCGAAATAGTTGAAGGCCTCGTCAACTATACCCTAGACAAAGACATGGTAGCGTGCAGAGACTTTCTATTCTGGTTGGATCATAAATAAATTGAGTTATTGTCTACTTTATGTATATGTAATGCCGGTCTATCATAATTTTGTAAAGAAAAATACTGTTGAAATAAAAGATTGTACCACTTAACTCATTCTTTGCGACCGTGTCAGAGCTTTGGAGTTTCACAATTTTATAATAAAATGGTATTATAAGTCTTGATTCTTGCGCATTAATAATTTTAATAGTCATCAAGCACCAGCTGATTAAAGTGTTTCTTCAAACAAAGCGACAAAAGTAATTTTCTGATCAATCATCGTACACGGATGCACTGTGTTTTGTTGTATGCCCAGATTTTGAGGGTCGCTGTTAGAAAGATTTCTTTGTATTTTTAAAAACATAGATAGATTTACATAGATGTTTTACACGAAAAAAATATTTCAGAGATCCTTGTGCGGTAGGCCTATTCTATATTTGCATAAAGGGTTAAAATATAAAATATACATTTAAGCGCTATTTAAAAATGTTACAATAAAATAATGTGGTTTAAACCATCATTTTATTAAATCAAGCCAATTCATGTGCATACTGTCGTATATGAACAAAGAGAAGACCTAGAGTTCATTACAGCTAACTGTAGGAAACAGATATCCATGGGGTGAAAGTGTAAAGAAGACACCATACAAAACATTACAATCACACCCGGCAATACGATAAGTGTTGCGATAGTGTTGTTAAACATGCAGTTCAATAACAATGTACAATATAAACAAGAATCCAACCCTAATGTGACTGAGCTTGTTTCACATATTACTGTTGATAGTTAGGTATAATCGTTAGATAATTTATCAAACAATTGAAACTTGCGCTATGTTAAAAAATGTTGATGATGAGGCCAAAACTGCTTATCACATGTTTTCATAACTTACTGCTTACCGTCTGTTTTCTGGATCAGACCTAAAACTCTTGTGTCAAAGTATCGGTGTAGACGGATTAAAAAACGAATCATCCCGCCATTCACGTAAAAATATAGCCGGTAATTCATTAGCTTAACCGTTGTTTAGCCACATACATAAAATAACTGTGTATCTATGACTGTGCTGTGAAATGGGCAATAGCTAGACGAGTTTGAAGTATAATAGTTTTATAGTTAACAGAAAAACAGCAATACTCATCTTTCATGTCGATGTTTCGTAGACATAGCTGAAAGATATTCTAAAAGAAATATCAAATGTAGAAATATATGTTCATGTTTTCAATAAATTCCTATATGTTTGACCACGCTCGGAGACTATAGTTTTTGCAAAATGTAAAAAAAACAAAAAGAAGCAAGATGTAAACGGCCTAATTGACTATATAAAATGTAAATTAAAAACATACAAAACTGATCACAAGTGTCTTTTCGTATTTGCTTTAAATGGCTCATGTTGTATTTACTCTTTAGCAAGTTGATCACTAGAATTTACTTTTGTGCAATTTTATCTGCATAGTCAGATGTGATTCTGTTGTAATAGTTTAAGTGCGAAACAACATACACTTACTTTTTGCGTTAATACTTTGTGTATTTATTATAAACGAAGCTTTTCACCTCCTGTTTTCTTAGTCATTTGGTCTTTTGAATTCATGTATAAAGATTATGTTTTAAAGTTAACCCATAGTCTTTACAAGAGTGTGGAACTTTGCATCACTACGGTGTGACAAAATATGTTGGCGTGAAAAAATACATCTAAACATTTAAGCACAACTATTTACACACATACTAAGCAGGATAATATCTAATTGTAGATTGTGAACACACCATTATCTGATTATTTGGGGTCAGAGAACGATTTTTGAACAAAAGTTTGTGCTGGATGTAAAAAATAAAGGTATTAGTTAATAACAAAAACTTTAAATCAACATGAAAACCATAATATAAATAAATAAAATATAGTTTGAAAATTACTTCCATAATATTTTCCTTTAGTAAAGCTATGCCCGTATCACCCACCACAAAGTTTTGCGTTTGTGGTTGAGACCTGGCAGAGATTACACCAATATTAGGGTTCTCAAACATTGCCTGTTTTTTAAGGAATACAAACTTTGCCATTGTTTATTATGTGCAATATATCATTATATGGCCAGTTTGGTTTCTTCTTACTTGTACAATATACTTGGTTCTAAATACAAAAATTAAAACTCCATGACCAATCAATTATTAAAAACATTTTATTTTTTAAAAAACTGTTTAAGTACATAATTCCAAACAATAGGCTACAACATTTGTTATTGCAGTTTCTTCATGAGAGATTCTTCATGCTTGAACAAAGCGTTGACCAGGTCGTTGGCAATGCTTTCACAATTCATATAGTCCAGCTGTTCCCTCGTCTTCATCTGGTGTGTTGGATTCGCTCGCATATTTGTAACTGATTCATTGAGCAATCATTGTCAATTATTGGACCAATGTTCTTCACTTTTTCAACCAACTGACTGGTGTTTGCTTTCAGAAACCTTTGATGATCTGAGAATATAAAAAATAAAACAATAACAGGAAAAAGGAAAATGAAGGCAAAATGGGAAAGAATATAAAGATTGAATCTAACCTTGTATCATCCTGTTTCTCTTCTTTCCCAGTATCCCCGTTTGGGCAGTATTTGGCTTTGATCAAATCTGCAGTAAATAAATAAGTTTGATAAGTCTGCAGTAAAATAAATGGCTGATGAAGGCTGTAGTAATAGTTAAAATTCTGAGTCTGAATAATCCAGGAGTAGACACCGCATAAAATAAATTAATCTTGGCTTATTCTACAAAACTCGATCCAATAGTACCAAAAACATAAAATAATTCTGTATTGCAAATGTGCACATGCCAATGTTAGACCAGAATGCGACCTTCCTTAAAATTAGCCCCAAATATTTAACTACGACTGCTTAATTAAGATTAATTTTATACATTACATAGGCGAAAACTGTTTTAATAGTTTCTCGTGTATTACACTTACAATTTGCCGGCACATTTGATTTGGCAGAAGTCATATTGATCTCAAAGGAGCTTGAACCAGTTATGATTGGCGAAAACACATGGCCATCATCAGATGCATAGATTTTGCCTGTTTACATAAAATATCTGTCAGTTCATCTGTCAATTGTTCTTTTTTTTTAGTTAATTCGTGCCTTTGATAAAATCTGCAGTTAATAAATAAGGTTGATAAGCCTGCAGTAAAATAAATGGCTGATAAAGGCTATAGTAATAGTTACAATTCTGAGTCTGAATAATCCAGGAGCATTACAGCACATAAAATAAATTCAACAAAACTCGATCCAATAGTACCAAAAACACAAAACAATTCTGTATTGCAAATTTGTACATGACACTGTTAGACCAGAATGTAACCTTCCTTAAAATTGGTCCCAAATAGTTAACTACGACTGATTAATTAAGAATAATTTTATACATTACATTGGCGAAAACTGTTTTAATAGTTTCTCGTGTATTAATAGTTTCTCGTGTATTACACTGACAATATGCCGGCACATTTGGTTTGGGAGAAGTCATATTGATCTCAAAGGAGCCAAGAGTTAAACCAGTTATGATCGGCGAAAACACATGCACATCAGATGCAGAGATTTTGCCTGTTTACATAAAATATCTGTCAGTTCATCTGTCAATTGTTCATTATACATAGAGTGCAACAGTGCCTCCCCCTCTTTTTCATTCTTATTTCCCATAGTGATTTAAAAAAATTATATTATATATAAATATGCAAAATATGCATATATAGCTTATACAAACATTTCAGTATTTTGAGAGGGTAGGGAGATTATGTTATTCGCAGTGCTTCATGGGAGTGGGCAGAGCTATTTTGGAGTATGTATAAAATAGGCCTATGCACATATAAGCATGTCTGACTAAAATAATCTCTAAATAAGATTTAAAACTGAATAAATCCAAAACATTTCTTTTAAGGTCCTTTATGGCAGCTTAAATAAACGATGCTGCAGATTTTAGTTACATCAGATAAAAAAATACAAAAGTTAAAACAACATAGCATAATGCAAAATAAACATTGCTGTAAAACAGTCATGTTAAACTGATACTTTTGTGATATGGTTTAAAAAAAAACATAGCATAATGAACATAAACAATTTTGTACATTTTTAAAATCATACTTTATGATAAATGAATATAGTAGATACATTTTAATATCTGTATAACATCAATATCATAATACAATGATCCATATTTTTAAACCCATACTTTGATAAATTAATATAGTAAATACATTTTAATATCTGTATCACCAGTTAAAGCAGATAAAAATAATAAAAGCATAATGTGGATAAAACAAATACGTAGCCTGGGCTATTTAAAACATTAATGAAATATACAGTCTTTTCCTTATGTATAAGCAATTTTTCAAATTAAACATCATTGCATAATACAGATAAACAGCACCGTAGCATAAATTAATTATAGAGAAAGTCCTTACTGTTTTGCATTTTTGATGAGGTGGTCATAGAAGAGAGGGTGCAAAAGATTTTGGTCGAGACATGGGGTATGGCACACGTCCATGTGTCTTGGCTATTTTATAGCCTTTTACAGTAAGAGCCTGTGGAAAACTATGGTGAAAATGGCGGAGCTGTGTGTCCACTATATTCTTTCAGTACTCTATGAATGGAACTGTTTAGTTTCAAGGCCAATTCACATTCCCAGGGGGTAGGCAGACCTTTTGATTACACGAGCGCCATATTTCACTGATAACTGTCACTCCTGAAAATAAGTCTTATGAATTAAAAGTAATTTATTACCAGTGGTACGAAAACAGCGATGATATCACTTATTTGTCACGCACACTGTTCATGCTGGCAGGCACTACCTGTGTGATTTTTTTCTTCAACCCTGGTGAAAATGTAAGATGATTTTATTTTTATCTAAATCTAACATAATTGGTACAGTAAATTTGTAAAATATTTATTTTAAATGAACAGAATGCTTTTCAACTTCAGTAATTTAGTAAGATTTTTTAATGAACAGCATGATTTTCAACTTCAGTAATTTAGTAAGATTTTAAATGAACAACATGCTTTTCAACTTTAGTAAATTAGTAAACTATTTATTTTATATATGATATATTTTAATTTATACATTTTTAAAGGAACACAATGCTTTTCAACTGTTGTGTAAGATATTTCTCAATGGGCTCAGGAACGTGTCACAAAAACAGATACCAGGCCAGCCACACGCTGGTGTGACAGAGAGAAAAGACTTCAGGGGAAACACTGTTTTTTCAACCATGGTGAAACAGTAAGATGATTTTATTTTTATTTTAATTTATATACTTTTAATTGAATAACATGGTTTTTAAACTTGAGTCAGTGTCAAATATTTGTGAATGACTAAATGTAAATTTTATAACCATTTCATTTAAATGAACATAATGCTTTTTCAACTTCTGTGTCAGATAAACTTCCAACGTCCTCAGCAATGCGGAAGGGAGGGGAATTCCTGCTTTGACACACACACACACACACACACACACACACACACACACACACACACACACACACACATACAGCGCTCCCTATGTTTTGAGTCAGTGTGAGATCATTCATACATTGTATTGTTTTGTTTTTTTTCTACAGCTCTAATACATTTTAACTGTTTGGAATATTTTTGTGTCTCCATTTTATTTAAACTGATTTGCTTGCTTCAGTGAATAGTCCTACATTTATTAAAACTTTTTGTGTGAGGTTTTATTTTATATTCTTTTACAGAACAGATAAACTTCCAAAAATTTTTCTTATCACTTTCACAGCTGCCCCGTGATAAAGCTCAGGGATATGTAGGGGCGGTGACAAAACAACAAATTCAAACGATCAAACTAACTGTCACATCAAAGCTTATGTTAACATCAAAGGCCAATACCTCCCTTTTCTTGATCAAACTAACTTCAAACGATCAAACTAACTGTCACCATCCATCATTTTGACAGAAAGTGTAACCGCAAGGGGCGGAACTACATCAAAGGTGATCATCAATCATTTTGAAAGAGAGTTTAACCGGAAGGGGCGGAAACTAGCTCAAAGGTAACAGGAAGGGGCGGAAACTAGGTCAAAGGTAACAGGAAGGGGCGAAAACTAGGTCAAAGGTAACAGGAAGGGCTGGAACCGGAAGGGGCGGGACAAGGGGCAGGGCATGAAGGGGAGGGACCAGAAGGGGCGGGTCAAGATCAAAGGATAGCCACGCCCACCTGTCAATCAATCTTTTTGACAGGGGGTATAGGCTATTTACTACTTACTTTGTAATCCAATGCATCAGATGGTAAAATACAGCTGATAGCAGAGTCAATACAGTCAGAAAAATCAGTGGGCGCGACAGACCTCCACTTACGGTAGTGAATAATATGGGAAGTAGAAGTAGATAAATCAGGTAGCTCCAAATTAAAAAGTATGGCTAGGTGATCGGATAGCCCAAAATCAGATACAGACAACCCAGACACAAGTGTACCATTTTGAATCACAAGATCTAACAAATGGCCTTTGTTGTGCGTAGGACAATCCACAACTTTATGTAGCTCAAATCACTCTAATAAAGATGTAAATTATCTGGTCGATGAAGTGTCTTTTTTGTCCACCACCACCTCTTCCCGTTGAACGTGGAGGAGTCCACGTTCAGGAGTCAGTTCATTAAAGAGTAGACCATCAGACTCTTTATGCCAGGTTTCTGTTAAGCATATGAGATCCCAATTTTGGTCGATAATTAGATCACATACAGTCAAGGCTTTGTTATTAATCGAGCGCACATTTATCAGTGCAGATTCCAACAATCGCACCGGAGCGGCCGAGCCAGGTGTAGCCTCCTCACGCAAGACTGTCAAATTATTAAAATCAGCCTCCGTTGGTCTCCATGGCAACTTCAGCAGTTTACGCAGGGCTATCGGATAAAAAACATTATTTTGAGACAAACCTAGGTGTCCACTCCGTGATGATCGATGTAGGTAACGTTTTTTGCTAAGTATTCCATAGTTAGTGCAAAGTGCGCGTGGTTCAGTCCCCAAAGCATGATTCCCATTAAGATTCAGCAGCTGGCGAGAAGTGTACCTTATGGCCATTGTAGAGGAGTCCACGCAGATATCAATATCACAATTGTGTAAGTCCTGGGTCACACAACTGTTGATGATTAATAATCCGCAAACACCCAGAGATAGCAGCAGAAGTCCAATGACTGTAACACGATTCCACATCACGATGGAAAACATGAGGGTCATGTACAGGCTTGTTACCTATGATGCTTACAAGGTCATTTAAAAAAAAATATATAAATATCCAAATTAAACATTAAAACCAAATGATTAACGGGAGAAAGGAGCGGCCACCACACGCGCCACCGTGCCCTTTCAACCGGAACTGGAACTGATATCAATATTGTGATTGATATCAATGATATCAAAATACATATTGTGCACAAGTTTTATTAACTAAATCACGAACATAACTAAACTAAACAAATATACATACATGTATACATAAATAGATGAGTGATAGGATAAAATTGGAAACCGGAATTGGAACTATGGAGAAGATACATGTAACTATGAAAAGAACGATCTGCTTATCATTTCCAAAGTACCTCATTAAATGTATATACTTGCATGGCATTTGCAGCGGACACATTTCTTGAAGACCGTGGAAAAGGGTGAAGATGTTTCCTTTGAGTGTCAAACATTGAAGTTGCAATCGTATTTTTTCTCCGTTGGATGAAGAAGATGATCAACTTGCATGGGTAGTTCTGGTTGGAGGTTTTCTCTCTCTCCATGAGCACATGGCTGAGCACAATGCAGATTGTGTGACCTGCCGGCCCTGGGCCGGACAGGCCATGCAGGCAACCAAGGAGTGAGGAAGTCGGCGTAGTTGGTTGCCCATTCAGTGATGGTAAAGTGGTAGTTTTTCTTCTGAGTTGAAATTAAGAAAATACAGTCTGACTCTGTTAGGAGAGTGAAGGCATAGCAGGTTCCCCAGTATCAGCAGAAGCAGTGTTGCGGCCGGATGAGGAAAAACTAAGAAGCGGTGAGGTCACTGTGAACTGTCTCTAATAAAGCCAGAGAAAAAGTCCCACCTCCGAGTTTGCTTTACCAATGAGAAGGGTGGACTTTCTGGCGGGAGTTTCCTCTGTGGGTAAGATTTATGAGTCTTTGTCAGAAGTGTGGTTAGACCACTGCCTTACCCTTTTTCTGTTCATTTATGCTCAGATAGCTATAACAAATCCACACTGTATTCTAAGAGAAGGTGATGTACATCAAAGTGTGAGTCATTAAATGAAGATTAATTAGGTTGGAGACATGATACAGGTGAGGTTACATTGACATTTTAAATATCCCTTTTTTCGTATTATTTATATATGCCTCTTTTAATTGTTAAAACGTTTTTTTAAATGATAGAAATATTTCAAATAATAGAATGGGTAGAACAAAGGTATGTTCTCTTTTCGATTTTTCATATTATTATAAAACTGTTAGCCTTGATTGAACTAACCAATGCAACCCTGTTACACTTATTATCAGAATAAGACACACTAATTTAAAGGTTTTCATCTTCTTTTTTAACATAAATTTGTTTAACATAAATAAACTAAACAGCTAGCTTCTATTCATGAGAAAAAGCTAACATTAGCATTAATTTGCAACCCTGTTACCCGCAACCCTGTTACTATAATTAGAGTAACAGGGTTGAATCTCCTTCAATCCACTCATAAGAGACAATCTATTATCAATAGTTCAGCTAAACAATTAAAGGGGTGATGAACTGAGAAATCAAATTTTCCTTGAGCTTTTGACATCTAAGAGGTCACCATATTATAAGAATATCCTGTAAGTTTCAGAACTGAAAACGTCCTTGTTAGTCCAATAAATGCTTTTATTGACACCAGGCTCAGCAAACAACTCGTTTTTCAAACTGGGGAACTATGACGTCAAAGAGGATAAAACAAAACCCCCGCAGAAGAAGATCAACGCCTACTTCAACACGGCCGGTTTAGCCCCACCCACCGATTCGCGCAATACAGGCATAGCTAAATAACATAGACCTACCTCGTGATGACAAACCGGATCGAGCTACCGAGCAGTAAACATGCCGTTTACTAAATATTGTGCAGTGCCTGGTTGTGGAAGAAGACAGTCACTGCATAAGCTTCCTCTGGATTCCAATAGGAATGCATGGTTAAAATTTATTTTTAATGAGGTTCCAGCTGATGTGGGTAAAACATTGTCCGTTTGTTCGCTTCATTTCGCCGAGGACTGTTTTGTAAACAAGACACAGGTCGAGACAGGATTTGCAGACCGATTAAGATTGAAAAACGGTGCTGTGCCTTCTATATTGGATCCGACAGGAATGGTGCAACACACTTATGTGAGTAAAATTTCTATAAAAACATTAAAGATAGCCTACATTAGAAGTAGCATAAACAATTAACAATAACTTACCATGCTGTCACAGGCTGAAGTATCCGTTGTATTTGAGGTGTTGTTGGTTCATTGTCCTGCGATTCGGGATCGGACTCTGGGTCTAACATGTATGGGCGAATCATTCCGGTTGCCATTTTACAACATTGGAAGTTTTCAAAAAAAATTCCCCCACGTGCACTAACGAGTGAGTTGAAACTCATTATTATGCAAAACTGTTATCTACTCACAGCATTGGGCGTTTACTTCCAAGTCTTCAATGCGAGACGCCCATAAAAACCGAACGTTTTTGAGCTAGGCTCAAAACTAGGGTAGAAAATAGCCTATTACTTATTCATTTTGATGTTTTTGAATGTAAAAACCAAGCGAACGTCATAAGTTGACCTCAGACAACAATATAATTTTTTTAAAAAGCCAGTTCATGACCCCTTTAATATAATTTGTGTTCCTGAGCATTTGTCACATTATTGACCTGATATTTAATCAAAAGTAATGTATCTATCCAACCCCTGTAACTTTTCGCAACCCTGTTACTTAAATTTCCACCCTGTTACCATATCATTTTTATTAAAATAATCATAAATTACTTTGTTAGCTCACAGGGGCTTGAGCTATTGTCCTTGCCGTAGTTTGAAGGATTATATGCATTATGCATTTGAGCAAATACTTGAAAATATATACTGAAATCAGTCAAATTAAACATGTCACAGTTTAAAACTGAGTGATTGTGACTTTCTTTACTAAATGGCAGGAAATTATATATTTTTTAAAAATCAATAAATATACTTTTTTCAGGTTCCTGAGTGTTGTGAATTTGGCCCTTTTTCTTGAATTTCTTTCCCTTTTTTTCATACATTTATTTGTACTACATATCCCACAATTCCAAGCAAACTACACTACATTACCCATACACCCCTTGGTCGAGGTCTATAAGTAGACCTCATTTCCTTCCTTTGTTTCTTTTGCATTGGTGAGGTGTGGGTGTTTGAATGGACACCCAACTATGTCCTTTGAGTCCTTTCCTTAGGATGTGTTAAGTAAGTTTGTTTTGCTAATTGTATTGTTTGGATTTGTTTATTCGAATTGTTTGGATTATGTATAAATATTTTGTTGATATGTTTGATGAATTACATGAGTTTGATTTCCTTTATTGTATTGTTTGTAGTGACTTAAGACCATCTTGTTCATCCTGTCCATCCTTTAACACCTGTCCATTTACAACGTGTGAATCAGCTCCATGTCAATCTATGAACTTCAAGTCATGTGAATTATCCAAGACTTAATCATCCTGAACTTAAAATAAAAGAGAGAAAAAGGACTGGTATTTGTCCCGTGTTTTAATCAGACACGCCATCAAGTCTCTGCAACTCCAACGAACTTAGGATATACTTAACAACTGATATTCTCCATATGGTCCTTCGAGCCGGAGCTAGAAATTTGGTGAAAAGGATTACCATGCAAGACCTGCAATCCGGCGCAGTCTAAGAAGGAGAAGACCTCCTGCCCGTTTTGCTGACTGTATGGTGAGAAAACGTGCTCCTTCTCCCCCTCCCTCACCAACACTAGTTGTAAGTGATCATCATTGAACCCAGTATGGAAATCCATCTTCTTTAAGACCTGCCCCATGCTCATCTGCTCATTGTGAACAGTATCAACATGATTCACTCGATATGGATGTTAAACAAGAAATACTTGGACTTAAGAATATGATTGGTGAGATGATGTCTAGAATGTCACCGTTAGTAGTTTTGTCTAAACATTCTGAATTTTCTGAGTCTTTTGATGATGCTTCTGATGATGATGATAATGCCTTCGTTAATGCGTCTATTGTTCAAGAATTGTGTGCATGTATTAAGACAGCTAAACAGAAATCTACATGTGAGAAATGTAATTCTTCAACTGTTCCTTCACCGTTTCCATTGAGTAGGCCTAGTCCTAGTTCTGCCTCTTCCTCCTTCCTCGTTGTTACGTAGTCCAGCCCAACATATGCACACGCATGATATAACATCACAACTACAATTAAGTTGTAGGTTACAACCTTCTATTGTGCCATTGGTTCCTGAGCCTTCTAATTGTCATTCCTCTCAAGTACAAACATCACCGGTGTTGGTACAATCGACTCGTTCACCACAGCCAGGTCTACCATGTAGCCCTTTTTCCCCTTCCATGGTTCGTACTCCTTTATCCTCAAGTAACATCAGCACAGTTACCTCCTCAGCCTCGGTATGCTGTTTCTCAGTATTCACAGCCATTAGGACCATTTTCTAGCTTGTCGATTCCACACGTATCCTCAACTAATGTAGGTCCTCATAGTCAACCACAGTCTGTAGGTCAGGTAGGTAATCTTGTTGTACAACATCCTGCTCCGTATATTCAACCAATTGTTCCCACTACCCAGACAACCTCAAGACCATTCCCTCATCCTTACCCATATTCCCAGCCATGTTATGCTCCATATCCTGTTCCTTCCTATCCTACTTCTTGTGTCCAGGGAACTTCCTTTCCTTTCTTGGTGAATGATGACCCCCAAGAATTTGCAATCTTGCAGTTAGCCTTGACAAATTTGTTGTCACCCCATGAGCCAGAACTTTACAAATTCCAATATATTGCTGGATCATTTAAAATTTTCTCCAGCTCGTGATCTAGCTTTAGCTTATGCTAACGATCCTAGGCCTTACAGTATGGCTCTTTTTGCACTACAGCAGAAATATGGGCAACCTCACCAACTAGTTTTGAGAGAAATCAAAGGCATTCTAGCTCTCCCTAGGGTGAGACCAGGTGACAGCAGAGAATTTTGTAGCTTCGCACTAAAGGTTCGAGCTTTGGTTGGCATGCTCCAATCTTTGGGCCAAGACCAAGTTAAATCTGAATTATCCTGCGCATCTCATGTACAGCAACTACTCCGTAAACTGCCCACAGAGCATGTGACCAACTTTGCCCGTTATGCCCGTACGATCCTAAAGGGTCAAAATTACAACCTGATTAACTTTTCCGCTTGGCTCCAAGAAGAGGCTGAGTGTCAAGCAATAGCTGACCAGGTTAGTGACTTTCCAAAACCACTCCTGAGTAAACTTCAACCAAAGACCTATGTTAACACTCGAACAGTCTTGTACGGAGTCAACGGTAATTCTGTTGTGACAAGATCCACAAATAAGCAACCCCAGAATTTGAGAGCTGGAGAACAGAGTTCTAAGTATTCATGTGCATTTTGTTCCAGCAGAGATTATTTCATTGGCATGTGCCCCTCTTTTAGATCTCTAGAAGACAGCAGGAAGGATGCATGGATTAGAGAGAACAATAGATGTTGGAGATGTGGGCTTAACCATCTAGCTGCCAACTGTGATTTGAAAAAACCCTGTCCACAGTGCAAAGGCAGACATCTTTGTATCCTTCATGGAGTCAATTGTCGTGATCAGGATAACGGTACATTCTACCTTAGTCGCCTTGGAGGTTCTGGCAAGGTACTTTTTAATGTTGTTGAAGTACTTCATCATAAAGGTAGATCCTTGCAAACCTATGCCATCCTGGATGATGGATCAGAACGTACCATGCTGCTACCTCAAGCATCTGATTTTTTGGGCCTCAATGGGGTAACTGAGTCCCTAATTGTTAGAACTTTACGTCAAGATACTCTTGCACTTGAAGGCTTTTCTGTAACCTTTGAAATATCCTCCATGGCCAATCCAGGAAAGAAGTGTTCCATTTCCAATGCCTTTTCTGGTGCCAGATTGGGACTGGCAGACAGACGTATCCCGTTGAGATCTTGCAGAGACGTTTTAGACATCTTCGAGACTTGCCCCTTCCAGCATTCGCTAAAGTCCAACAGCTTGTTCTTATTGGTGCAGACTACCCACACCTGATAAATCCAATTGATCAGGTGTATTTCGGGCCTCCTAAATCCCCAGCCGCAATCCAGACCAGACTAGGCTGGGTACTTCAAGGCCCAATACCGATTCCTAACACTGATGAGATACAGTGCCTTTTTACCATCGCTGATCCACTAGAAGAACTTCACCATGATGTGGAGAAATTATGGAAAGTACACATCCTTCCTTTCAGAAATGAGAAAGTCATTACTAGGTCCAAGCAGGACCAAGAAGCTATGGACTTGTTGGCCTCCAAGTCTAAAAGAGTTGATGTGGATGGTGTGCAACGATATGCCACTCCGTTATTGCGTGCTGCTTCCGCCATAAGGTTACGAGCTTCACCAAATGCAGTTTTATCTTCTCTCAGATGTATCGAGCGACGCCTACAAAGAGATCCTAAAACTGCTGCTGTGTATGACCAAGAAATAGCCAAGTTGGAGGAGTCCGGTTATGTTTCCAAAGTGGAACTTCCTCATGACTCATCTAATGAATCATGGTATATTCCTCATCATATTGTGGAGCATAATGGGAAAAAAATAATAGTCTTCAATTGCTCCTATCAATATAACGGTGTGTCACTTAACAGTCAACTTCTTCCTGGTCCACAATTGGGCCCTTCCTTACTTGGTGTCTTACTCCGGTTTCGTCAGTGCCCAGTGGCAATTAGTGGGGATATTAAATCTGTTCCATCAAGTTAGGCTACTACCAGAAGACCGTTCTGTTCTACGTTTTCCTGTGGCGCAAAATGAAAAGGTCAAATCCACCTGACATCTACGAATGGCAAGTTTTGCCCTTTGGCACAGTATGTAGTCCATGTTGCGCAAAATATGCTCTACAAAGGCATGTCCATGATCACCAAGAAGGATATGAAGATATAGTGAGTTCTGTACTTCAGTCATTCTATGTGGACTACTGTTTAGAGAGTTTCCCAAATGTGGAAAATGCTGATTCATTAGGGTATCGATCCCGAACTGTGGAGTATAAAACGACCACCCTGCGCAATTATATATAAAGTCCTCGCTAGTCAGTATGACCCCTTGGGTTACATAACCCCCTTTAGAACGCGAGTTAAAGTCATCATACAACAATGCTGGATGAAGTCCCGGGGCTGGGATGATCCCCTTCTGCCAAATCCTATTCAACAGGCCTGGAAGGCTTGGGAAACCGAGCTTACTGACCTGTCATTGATACAGCTTCCTCGTTATTTAGGTTTACCTTCCAACCGAATCACATCCAGAGAGATGCATATTTTTTGCGACGCCTCAGAGCGCATATGGGTCAGTAGCCTATTTGCGAATGGAAACTGACAAGGGTGTGGTACATACTTCCTTTATTATGGCAAGATCTCGAGTGGCCCCCAAAAGGCAAATATCCATCCCTCGTCCTGAACTTTGCGCTGCCCTAACAGGTGCACAGCTTTGTAAACTCCTGCAGAATGAATTGACTCATCCTTTGACAAATATTGTCCTATGGTTCGATTCGACAACTGTCTTGTCTTGGCTGCATTCCCTCTCCTGCCGTTACAAAGTTTTTGTAGCTAACAGAGTCACTGAAATCCTGGAACTCACTGATCCCTCTTCTTGGAGGTATATTCCTTCTGTACAGAATCCAGCAGATGACATTACGAGAGGCAAAACTCTTGTTGAGCTAGCCAAATCTGATCATAGATGGCGACAAGGTCCAACGTTTCTGAAATTTCTTCCACATGAATGGCCCAAAAATCTAGTATCTAGACCTGGTAGTCCTGATCCTGAGCTCCGCAAACCACTCTTTTGTGGGTTAACACAATTGGATGATATTGTACTCCCAGATCCTTGTTTCAAGTCATGGTTAGAGTTACAGTTCGCAACAAATGAGTTACTGCGACAACATGGGGAGGATCCCTGTGACTCCTCTTTAGTCCAAAACCTCCTTTTGAGACAAGCCCAGCAACAAAGTTTTCCCTCTGAGTACCAGTGTTTGAAGGAAAGCCCATTGAACCTCAAAGTTGTCTCCTTACACATTTCTCCCGAGTTCAATGAAGAGACGGGACTTATTGTAGTGGGTGGTAAGCTCAGACGTGTAGAGGATATGGAACCTGGAATGGTTCATCCAATCGTCCTCGACCCCAAAAATCCATTATCCCATTTAATTATCAAGGACAGTGACGAGAAACTTTTCCATCCTGGTCCAGAGAGAGTTTTCTCAATTACTGGATAATTAGAGGGAGACAAGGCGTAAAAAAAACATCAGTGGTCTTGTTTGCAATGTAGGAAGTGGAGAGCTAAGCCATCTATCCCTCAAATGTCAGATCTTCCACTCTCCAAGCTCTGACTGTTCAAACCTCCCTTTTGGTCCACTGGAATGGACTGTTTTGGTCCCTTCCATGTCAATATTGGCTGTAGAACGGAGAAGAGATGGGGCTTTCTGTTTAAGTGTCAGACCACTCGATGTCTGCATCTTGATTTGTTAAGCAGTTTAGATGTGGACAGCTTTCTAATGGCCCTACGCCGATTCATATCCAGGAGAGGTAGGCCGTATGTGATTCTTTGTGATCTAGGAAGTCATTTCCGTGGAGCTGCAAGAGTTAGTGGTAAGATTCTGGAAAGCTTCCTTTGAGTTACAAGTCAAGTTGGGAAATCAGCAGATTAAATTCAAGTTTAATATACCACAAGCTCCTCATTTTGGGGGGTCATGGGAAAGAGAGGTCCGTTCAGTTAAAACTGCTTTGCGGGTGGTACTTGGCAGTCAAACCGTATCAGAGGAAATCTTACGGACAGTTTTGACAGAAGTTGAAGGAGTGCTAAATTCAAAGCCACTTGGTTACGCCTCTTCAAACATTTCCGACCTCGACCCTATCACTCCAAATCTCCTCCTCATGGGGCGGCGAGATTCTTTACCTCAAATGATTTATGCCAATACTAAGCTCCTTGGCCGCAGATCTTGGCGCCACAGCCAGGTCCTCGTTGACCAGTTTTGGACATCCTTCATCCGATATTATTTACCAGGTCAGCAACTCCGTCAAGTCAAGTCATCCTCATTTATATAGCGCTTTTAACAATGCAGATTGTTTCAAAGCAGCTTTACAGAGATAAAGATATAATTTAAGGTAACAGAGATTGGTTTGGTTTTATAGTGGCTCTTGAAAAATTTTTTTTCCAGCTAAAGTTAGTTTTGATTGATTCACTTCCATCTAAATGATAGTTTGTTTTTAAATTAGGGGCCGCTAAGACGACACCGTTCTCTCTAAACAGACTTTAAACGTGAACCTGTGATAGACGCTGATGGCGTTCACATGCGCATTAAGAATTGATTCTATAGTTATGTGCGTTTGAATATATGTGCGCAGGTTTATAATTCCTTACAAACCATGCCTAAACAAACTACTTGTCTATAAATTTTGATGCAGAATTTTTATTTTATCTTATCACTTTGGGTAGGTACGCGAACCGAAAAATTCCACAACGCTTTATCTGTAGAGTGGTATAGGGATCCTCCATAGGGTGAGGCTAGTTGGCACTTCAGCACTGCATTGTCATCGGGTCCAGGCGAAAGTCCTTCGTCAGATCTGGAAACGGCCTGGATCCGGAAGGCTGCGGGAAAACCTCGGGATAAACAAAGACACTAAAATTAGCGTAGATGCCATTCTTCTTATGATGTAACGAGTACATCAGGATTTGAGGGAAGTGTTCCCAGTTCCGGCTGACCTAATCTAAGCAGCCTAATATTAAATTATAGAAGTCTATAGAGTGTTATGTGAATGCTAGGTCAAAGAGATGTGTTTTTAGTCTAGCTTTGAACTGACAGACTGTGTCTGCTTCCCGGACAATTTTAGGAAGATTGTTCCAAAGTTTTGGTGCTAAATAGGAAAAGGATCTACCGCCAGCAGTCGATTTAGATATTCTAGGTATTATCAACTGGCCGGAGTTTTGAGATCGCAATAGACGTGAAGGACTATAATGCGTTAAGAGCTCGCTCAAGTACTGGGGAGCTAAACCATTTAGTGCTTTGTAAGTAATCAGCAATATTTTAAAATTTATACGATGTTTAATAGGGAGCCAATGCAGTGTTGACAGAACCGGGCTAATATGGTCGTACTTCCTGGTTCTGGTAAGAACTCTAGCGACTGCGTTTTGGACTAGCTGTAGTTTGTTTATTAAGCGTGCAGGGCAACCACCCAGTAGAGCATTACAATAATCTAGCCTTGATGTCATGAACGCATAAACTAGTTGTTCCGCATTTGTCAATGAGAGCATATGACGTAATTTAGATATATTTTTCAGATGGAAAAATGCGGTTTTACAGACACTAGACACATGACTTTCAAATGAAAGATTGGTATCAAAGAGCACACCCAGGTTCCTAACTGACAGCGAAGACTTAACAGAGCAGCCATCAAGTGTGAGATGGTATTCTATGTTATTACGTGTGGAAGTTTTTTGTCCAATAATTAGAATCTCTGTTTTTTCAGAATTTAGTAGTAGGAAATTACTAGTCATCCAATTTTTAATATCAACTATGCATTCCGATAATTTTGTGAATTGGTGAGTTTCGTTATGTTTGGAAGAAATATAGAGCTGAGTATCATCAGCAAAACAGTGAAAGCTAATTCCATGTTTCCTAATGATATCTCCTAAAGGTAGCATGTAGAGAGTGAACAGCAACGGTCCTAGTACTGAGCCTTGTGGTACGCCATACTGAACTTGTGATCGATAAGACATCTCTTCATTTACTGCTACTAACTGATAGCGGTCAGATAAATATGATTTAAACCATGCTAATGCAATTCCACTAATGCCAACATAGTTTTCTAGTCTATTTAAGAGAATGTTGTGGTCAATGGTGTCAAATGCAGCACTAAGATCAAGTAACACTAATAGAGAGATACAACCACGATCGGATAAGAGCAAATCATTTGTGACTTTAATGAGAGCTGTCTCAGTGCTATGGTGCGGTCTAAATCCTTACTGGAAATCCTCGCAGATACCATTTCTTTTAAGAAAGGAACACAGTTGTGAGGATACTGCCTTTTCTAGTATCTTTGACAGAAAAGGTAGATTTGAGATCGGCCTGTAATTGACTAATTCTGTAGGATCGAGTTGCGTTTTTTTAACAAGCGGTTTAATCATAGCCAGCTTAAAGGTTTTTGGTACGTATCCTAGAGACAAAGATGAATTAATGATGTTAAGAAAAGGATCTATGACTTCTGGAAGCATCTCTTTCAGTAGTTGTTCGGATCTTTTTAGATTTTCAGCCATCCGAATGGGCTAGTGACAGGCAGCACACATGGCACGACTCGTGTTTGTCATTAGTCTTGTATTTTTGTTTATACAATTGACCACAGGTCATAAACCTGAAATAAGAAATAAACCAGTGTTACAAATATATCCATTGAATATATAATGCAAAATAAACAAACATGAAATAGTTACAATAAAATAACTAGATCTATTTCTGTTGTAAATAAGAATACACTATCATATAATCCCCTATACAGTTTTACACAGCTGCGTCAGAACACCGCAGAAACTACATTTCCCATAATGCATAGCATCACTCCTGCGCAGAGTATAGCTATCACACGAGTAACCAGGCAAAGTGCATTAATCATTACAATGTTTTACCAAAATGAATGCAATTCCGTCGCCTACCACAACCATCTGCTACATTAGTTTACCTGGTAATTTGTTAATTATCCAGAGTTCGAACATATCGCAAACCGAGAGAACTGAACAGTGCACGCACTAACTTAACTACAATTAAGTCTCTCAGCACGGACTAAGCGCGGCAAATGTCAACAATTACACACGCACGAAACTTTAAACATTCCTCAATTAAAGTACAGCAGACTGTACCTCCTGGTAAACATTTCAAAAGGTTCTAAATTCGCTACATACCAACGGGCTGTGTGCTCCTGATGATGGGTTGTGTGCTCAGGGCATTCCGGCCGTGAATCAACAATAGACGCCACTCTACGCTTTTCTGAAGCTTACGGCACAACTGCGCATGCTCAAACCATCATGCAACAAATACTCATTATGAAATAAATATAATTCGCTTAAAATAACCCCTACTGTTCTCAATATTTTAAGCTATAACCATGTATCCTACCGATATATATTTTTTTCTAGTGACCCAAAAAACCGAACACCTCCCACTTGGCCGACTGATGCAAATTCAAGGAGGCCACCACAAAGTAACTTGATTTTTTTTTCTTTCTTTTTTTTCTGTTCAGTAAACAACAACTTAAAGTCAAATTTTGTAGCATACACAGAATTAACAAAATGCTTTTCAATGTTGTCATTTTCTCAAAAGGACTCACTAAGGAGGTAGGCCCCACCACCTTACCTCCTACTGAGTGTAGGTTTGCCCTTGAACCACTCAGCCGCCTCCCAGGGTTACCCACTAACTAAACATCTCTTGGGTACCCAATGGTAAGGACTTTATACTTTGTTCTGGTCTTCAACAGGAATCAACACGACCAGTCTCCGCACATCCCTGCGAAGGACGATAGTAGAAGGTAAGGTAGAATCTTTTGCCTGGGTCCTGGCAACAAGGGAGGTAGGAAGGCCTATACAGGTTGCCACGTCGGCATCTCGGACCACTCCAGACTTGTCCGGATAGGTGACGACGATTCGACCAAGCCGGAACTGTCCTCTCAGGGCATTCTGGTCTGCGATCCAAACAAGATCTCCAACCTGGACATTTCTTTCCACTCTGTGCCACTTATGCCGGATAAACAAGTTCGGTCCCGCTAATTCACTCCACTTTGACCAGAATTTGTCCACTCCCGCTTGAACGGCCCTCAGCCTACGCCAAGAGTGGGTTTCCAAGTCAATACTGTGCATATCTCCTCTTTGTTCGGTGCGTCCTAGGATGAGGGAGTTAGGAGTCAAGTACTCTACTGTATCCTCTTGCTCTTGCGCCTTGGCGTCGATGGGTCGTTCGTTAGTTAGGTTGGCTGCTGAGTAAAGAAGAGTTTGGAACTCCCCCCAGGTGTAGCTGCCGGTTGTTCCGCCGAGGCTATTGAGAGCTCTTTTGACAAGTTTGACAGCTGCCTCGGCCGCTCCATTTCTGTGGGGCGAGTCCGCAGGATGGAAATCCCACTGCCATTCAGTTCCATTTTTTGCTGCTATGTCCTCGACAGCCACCTTCTGTAAGCATGCTAAGTGGTTGTGTAGATCTCTCAGAGCAGACTTGGCACCCACGAAATTTGTGCCTTTGTCAGACCATAACTTCCGAGGGTGCCCCCTCAGGGCAGTGAATCTGGAGTAGGCTTGAAGAAAGCTCTCGGTAGACAAGTCGTCAACGAGGTCCGCGTGGATAGCTCTGGAAGCCATGCAACAATATACAACTCCCCAAACCTTTTTCTTGGTCCGTTTCTTTACTGCATCTCTGACCTCAAAGGGACCGAAGAGGTCCAATGTGGTATACTCAAAAGGGTTTGCTCTGCTAGTACGCTCATGAGGAAGGTTGCTCATTACTTGTCGGCATAGCTTTGCTCTTTGCTTCTTGCAAGTCACGCACTCGTTAATAATCTTCTTGACTATCCTTCGACCTTCTATGACCTAAGCTTTTCTTCTTGTACGTAGCAGTGTAGCAGCAACACCTTCATGATTGGCCTTGTGAGCTTCTCTAGCCAGCAAAGTCCCCAACCATGACTGGAAATCAACCAACGGTACCGCTCTACCATCTTCACTCCAAGATTGTACTCTACCGCCACAAAGCAAGAGTCCTGTGTGTTCATCTTTGGTTACAACTAGGCGGTTCAAGGCTGTAGTCTTAAAGTTCAAGCCGTCCTGGGCAGCAAGGGCTAAGTCTTGAAAAGCAATTTTTCTCTCTTCTACAGACAGCCTAGAGCTCTTTGCCTCCCACTTTGCTGAATTCAAGGCTTTGTACCTCACACTTAGCCAAGATTCTGCAGCTCGTCGAACCCAAGCGACAGTTCCACATAGTTTTGACAAGCTACTGAACCGTTTGGGCTCCACCAGGTGCACAAGAGCCACGCCCCAAAGTTTCTTTCTCTGCCTTTCTACTGCTTGAGTTGGACCTTGGTCTTTTGGCAGTGGTTGTAGTATATTAACTCCCACGTTAGCGCCATTATCAGTGCTGCAGGGTCTTCCAATCTTTTGCGATTGAGCTCTGGTAGTTACAGCTGAGAATGCTTTTCTTTGTAACTTTTTCACCTTATCAGCAACCTTGATCACAATTTCGCTGGCCATCTTCACAGGCCATTCAGCTTCAGGCCTTTTTAAGAATTCGGGGCCTTGTTGCCATTCCGACTCTTCATTGAGCTCTTCAGGAATTGCTCCCCTAGTGACGATGTCAGAAATGTTGAGGTTGCCGTCAACCCACCTCCAGTCAACCACTGGCCCAGCCATCTGTATTTCACCGATTCGGTTGGAGAAGAATGTTTGGTAGCCATAACTATCCTTCTGGATCGCCCCTAGGATAGTTAGGCTATCCACGAAGTGGACCCAGCGTTCGACCTCAAGGCGGCAGTGCTTCTGCAAGTACCTTTTCAACCTTGTTGCAAAAACAGCGCCACATAACTCTGCCTTGATCACGTCCCCTTTCTGGTTGAGAGGAGTAAGTTTGGCTTTCGATTCAACAAACCTCACAACAACTCCTCCTTGCGTTTCCCAGCGGAGATAAAGCACGGCGCCGTAGGAAGCCTCACTCCCATCCGAGAACGTGACACCCATAGGGCGGCCCATGGCTCCAAAAGGTGTGAGACTTCTTTCAAACGTTATCTTGCCAAGTCTCACATACTCTTCAAAGAGTCTAATAGCAGTCTCCCGGATTTTTGGCGACAGTGGGTCATCCCAAGTATCTTTAGTTGGATTACCTATACTTGCTTCTTGGTAGGATTCCCTTACGAGCATTACTCCTTTCTGCTTTGCTGGAGTGCCAAGACCGATAGGGTCGTAGAACCCAGCGACCTGACTTAGAAGCACTCGACGAGTCAAGGGGTTTGGGGTTCCACTTCTTACTTCATCTTCCTTCAAATCAATTCCTGTCCGCATCTTGCCTCGCTTCTTTGAGAAATTGATGGACGTCATCACCCGAAGTTTGTCGGTCTCTGGTTCGTAGCCGACACCCAGCGCTTTACTTTCATCGTCTCGCACCTGATTAGGCAACACCAGAGTCTTAGGCGCAGACAAAGTTGTCTCAGGGTTACTGGAGTTGGCTGCAGTTTCCAACCTCCCACTTCGGCCTGTCAAAACCCACGGTTTTAGGGAGAAGCCTCCAGCCTCTAAGATCATTTCAACTCCATTGGTGATCTTTTCCAGTGTTTTGCTGTCATTGTGGGATGTTAATATGTCATCGACATAGCTGTCTTCTACCAGAACACGGCGTTCTTCAACCATGGCTGCAAACTGTGGAAGATTAGCAGTCTCCCTCATAGCGACCTGGGCAATGCAGCCAGCAGGTTTATCCCCGATGTTAACTCTGACGACAGCGAAGGTTTGAATCTCATCCTCTGGGTTGTCTCTCCAGAGGAATCGATGGAGATGAACTTCTTTGTCTTTAAGCCAGACAGAATTATACATTTTTTTCACGTCGCCTAAGGCGGCGTACAATCCAGTCCTGAATCTTAGGAGGACTCCTCTGATCTGATTGAGGACGTCTGGGCCCTTGTACAAAAGGTCATTCAAACTTACTCCGCGGAACTCTTGGCTGCTGTTCCATACAATTCTTACAGGGGTAGAGGATGAGTGTGGATTTGGTGCAACTAAATGGCTGATGTACCACTTCGGTCCCTTCCAGCTATCAAGTTCTTCTTGAGTTAGTTTGGTGGCAGCTCCCCTTGAGATCATCTCGTGGATTTGCTCCCTGTACGCAGCCTTCCATTCCGGCTCCCTCTCGAGGCGTTTTTCAGTGTTGAGGAAAGTCGCCTCCACTACTCGTCGGTTGTCTGGCAGTGTCGCAGGGTCTCCTTTCCACGGATAAGTTGCATCCCAGTGAGGAGACTTGCTGTGCTTGTCTGCTTGTACATAGGTGAGGCATTCTCTGATCTTTTCTATTTCTCTTTCCTCTCCTAGTGTCATTTCTTTACCACCAGGGGGACATCTACCGCATTTGCAGCCACCACATTGAGGGTCGCAGGCAGCGCCGACGCTGTCCCACTTGAACCAATCAAAAATTTCTTTGTTGGTGACCACAGTACTCCTGAGAATTGTTTCTCCACTAACCACTTCAGTTTTAGCAAGTTCAGTTGGGTCAACAAGGACTTCTTTATAAGCCTTCGAAGCTGATCTCATTGAACGTGCAAAATGAGTTTCGGACCTGTGCACTTCTAAATCTACTTTCTCGAAGAGATCAGGATGAGCTCCACCGACCGTTATTCCCAGAGGACCGTCCCAGAGGACGAGGTCTCCTTCCACTTTGATTGGCTGTGGGACCAGGCGACCTTCCCTGTGACTTATTAGTAGGTCAATCTTCTCTGGACGGACCAAGTCGTGAGCGGCGATGTTAGGAAAGAATTTCAGTAGTTGCTGTGGCGTGACTGCTTGGTTCACTTTTGCAATGTTCTCCAGGCCGTAACACAGGAGCTTGTGCTCCGCCACTGTACCCTTCTGAGTTTTTACTCTTAGTCTCAGAGTAAACCTTTTAGTAGCAACTATCTTCTCCATTCCTCCAACTCCTTGCACAATCAGCTTGATATTTTCGCCGTTCAGCTTAAGACGCTCAGCGGCTTCATTTGAGATATAATTGGTATCTGAAGCAAGATCAATTAGTGTACCGATTAACTGGCCCGAGTTAGTCGTCACGGAGAGTAGCATCATTACTACCGGGTACTCTATTGGCTCACTGTCTGAAATAGTGCACACTGTTGTTGAAATTTTATTTGAGAAAGCTTCTCTGACCTCAGCTTTTAGCTCTGGAGAGAGTTTGGCAAGAACCTCCTCTTGTTTGTCTGTCAATCCAAGTCTCTTCTTCTCTACTCTCACTTTGCATTGCTCCTCATTCTTTTTCTCGTTCTTTTCCGTCTGTGGCAACGGGCAGAGTAAGTAGTTGTGGTCTGAGGACCCTCCTTTCTGACAGTCTTCTTTGGAGCATAGAAACCTTTTAGTGCAGTAGCCATCCTCAAAATGGATCCGCAAACATTTGAGGCATACTCCTGACTTCTTTAACTGAGCTTTCTTGCTTGACAGGTTGAGCTTCTTGAAGGCTTTGCAAGCAAACAATCTACCTGCATGCCTTTCGTCCCCACAGGTTATGCATGACCTAGGTTGAGAGCCCTTTTGAATAGATGTAGCCTTGGTAAATGCCTTCTTTTCTCTACTCCTTTCCTGTAACCTCTCCGTATAGTCTTTTGAGCTAGGCTGCAGTTGATCTAACTCTTCAAGAATGTCCTCCTGTTTTTTCAGGTACTCCAGTAGACAATCGAAGTGATTTCTGGGTGAAAAGCCGCTTGCAGGGTCATTCTTATGAGTTAGCCACTTTTCTTTCAGGGAGTCTGGTAACTTGCTCTCAATTGACTGTGCTACTAACCGATTTTTCACAGCATCTCCCCCAGGACTTGGAGGTCACGAAGAGCTCTTTCCACAGCTTGAATTAGTTCGATTGTCTTTCTAGGGCTGTTTCCCCTTACAGGTGGTAGGTCATGTACTTCTTTCGAGATAAGTAGCACTATTTTCGGCTTATTTCCATATTTGTTGTCCAGGAGCCTGAACACGTCAGTGGCAGAACCACAGCTGGACAAGACGAGGTCTCTTGACTTTGTCGTCTAAACTTCCTATAAGATGGAACTTTCTTATATTTTCCAAACCGTGAGGGTTCCCCAGCTGCTGAAGGTCCTCCCATTCAGCCTTCCAACGGTAGTAATCTCTCATGTTACCAGAGAATGTAGGTAGGCGTGCACGTTCCAGCATGATTTGGGGCTTGAACTGGAAAGGCCCTGGGTACATGTTGGGAGCACCTTGGACTTGCAATTGCGTGCTTGTAGCATTTGGAAGACCACCATGACTGAGATAGGTGGGAGTTTTGGGCGGGTTATGCCGAATTTCGCTTATAGGGATGCGACTGTCTACTGGACAGGACAGTTTCCGGTTTGGAGAAGAACTTATAGATGCGGCCTGCTCACCGGTCTGGCTTTCCTCGTCTTCGTCTTTCTTCCCAGTAACTTTAAGTTTCACCAGTTCTTTCTGCTCCTCTTCGTCATCAGACCAAGTGCTGCGTCTCCATGCCCATTTATCCCACAGTTTCTCTTGTCGCTTTCTCGCCATCCTGCTACGGTCTCTAGATTCCGTTAGTACGGCTTGAGGGATCATTTCCGTCCACGCAGTTACTACATTGCTGACTTCACAGACCTCTCGTTCTAAGTTTCTATTTATCAGTTCACACTCCTTCCTAGACAGCTGCAGATGATCGGTTGCTTCGGCCTGATCCAGGGCTGAATTAGCCTCTTTTATGAGGGTGGAGATTTGCTCCTCAGCAAATCTGGTCCAGAAGCTGTTTTGGATGAGATGTTTAACTGCATCAAACTTGCGATCGCATTCCAATGTTTTCTCGTCAACCTGATCTGCCTTTTTTGTGGCCTCCTCGTCTTCTAATTCTCGTAAGGCCATAGCATACTCAAATCCTGCATCTTCCACTCTGGTATGATCTGCTTTGAACTCTCTCCACTCAGCCTTTAGATCCCTTTCTTCTAGCGCATTGGCCCTGGAGGTAAGATGGTTGGCTCTTTTAGTGAACGCAGTCTGGGCTGCTGAACGCTTCTGCCGTAACCTCTCTATTTTCTCCTTTTCTGCCATCTTGTTAATTTGCTTTTTTTTTCTTAGGTTTGCAGACTAGCAAGTGAATAGGCAGTATAGATGGGCTTTTTTTTTTTTTTAACTTAACTAGATAAGGTAACCAGTCACTGATTTATTTTCTGGTCTTCAGGCTTTGTCTTGGCTTCAGAACAGGGCCACAATGTTTGAATGGCAGGCCTATATGGTTTATGACTGGTCGGATCTTTTTAGATTTTCAGCCATCCGAATGGGCTAGTGACAGGCAGCACACATGGCACGACTCGTGTTTGTCATTAGTCTTGTATTTTTGTTTATTTATACAATTGACCACAGGTCATAAACCTGAAATAAGAAATAAACCAGTGTTACAAATATATCCATTGAATATATAATGCAAAATAAACAAACATGAAATAGTTACAATAAAATAACTAGATCTATTTCTGTTGTAAATAAGAATACACTATCATATAATCCCCTATACAGTTTTACACAGCTGCGTCAGAACACCGCAGAAACTACATTTCCCATAATGCATAGCATCACTCCTGCGCAGAGTATAGCTATCACACGAGTAACCAGGCAAAGTGCATTAATCATTACAATGTTTTACCAAAATGAATGCAATTCCGTCGCCTACCACAACCATCTGCTACATTAGTTTACCTGGTAGTTTGTTAATTATCCAGAGTTCGAACATATCGCAAACCGAGAGAACTGAACAGTGCACGCACTAACTTAACTACAATTAAGTCTCTCAGCACGGACTAAGCGCGGCAAATGTCAACAATTACACACGCACGAAACTTTAAACATTCCTCAATTAAAGTACAGCAGACCGTACCTCCTGGTAAACATTTCAAAAGGTTCTAAATTCGCTACATACCAACGGGCTGTGTGCTCCTGATGATGGGTTGTGTGCTCAGGGCATTCCGGCCGTGAATCAACAATAGACGCCACTCTACGCTTTTCTGAAGCTTACGGCACAACTGCGCATGCTCAAACCATCACGCAACAAATACTCATTATGAAATAAATATAATTCGCTTAAAATAACCCCTACTGTTCTCAATATTTTAAGCTATAACCATGTATCCTACCGATATATATTTTTTTTCTAGTGACCCAAAAAACCGAACAGTAGTTTAGTCGGTATAGGGTCTAACATGCATGTTGTCGATTTAGATGAATTAACGAGTTTGCAAAATTCTTCCTCTCCTATGGCAACAAATGAATCAAATTTTACCTCGGGGAGACTATAATGCACTCCCTGATGCGATGCTGTAGTAGACTGTTGCATAGTTATAATTTTGTCACTAATATTATCAATCTTATAAGTGAAGAAGTTCATAAAGTCATTACTGCTGTGTTTCCTGGAAACTTCTGGGCTTGAAGCTTTCTTTTTCGTTAGTGTAGCCACTCTTTCAAATAAATACCTTGGATTATGTTTATTTTCTTCTAATAGGGTTGAAAAATAAGCAGATCTAGCAGCTTTTAAAGCCTCTCTGTAAGCAAAATGGAATCGACAACAACCTGATCTAAATGACTCTGCTGTCGTGTTAGTTATTGATTCTCAACTTCCAAGAGCATCATGGCCCATGGTACATTTATTTGTACTACATATCCCAAAATTCCAAGCAAACTGCACTACATTACCCATACACCCCTTGGTCGAGGTCTATAAGTAGACCTAATTTCCTTCCTTTGTTTCTTTTGCATTGGTGAGGTGTGGGTGTTTGAATGGACACCCAACCATGTCCTTTCCTTAGGATTTGATAAGTAATTTTGTTTTGCTAATTGTATTGTTTGGATTTGTTTATTCGAATTGTTTGGATTAAGTATAAATGTTATGTTTGATGAATTACATGAGTTTGATTTCCTTTATTGTATTGTTTGTAGTGACTTAAGACCATCTTGTACATCCTGTTCATCCGGTCCATCCTTTAACACCTGTCCATTTACAACGTGTGAATCAGCTCCATGTCAATCTATGAACTTCAAGTCATGTGAATTATCCAAGACTTAATCATCCTGAACTTAAAATAAAAGAGCAAAGGACTGGTATTTGTCCCGTGTTTTAATCAGACACGCCATCAAGTTTCTGCAACTCCAACAAACTTAGGATATACTTAACAACTGATATTCTATACTGAGTATTGGTAACAGGGTTGCACCGAGCACAATAAATAAATAAATAAATAAATTAAATTATCCAAAGTGTGCCTTTGATACCTGAGCTGGCGAATCAAATTATTGAATGGTATATTGCCTGTTTTTATGAAATACATAATAAAAAATAGTAAAATAAAGGGCCAATTTTTAAAAATGATGGATGCCTAAATCGTCCTCCAATTCTGGAATGACCCATAAACACTTTCGATGATCTGTTTGATATTGTTCTGTTTTAAGAATGATTTTTATTAACATAGTTCAGTTTAGAGAATAGCTAAGCTTTTCTAAAGCACGTCTTATAATACGTTTATTTTGGTTCTATTTTAAGAATATATTAATTGTTTTTATGTGGCTCATTTTAGGGCATAACCACTAAATTGTTATAAAGCATTATCCATACGTTTTCTATTATAAATAGTCGTATTTATTTTTTATAAATATATTAGGGGCTCAGTTTGGGGTGTAAAGTGTTCAGTGCAGTACAAAGTACTTTGCAGAAAGGCAGTTTGTATGTTAATAGAATTGATCTTTTAAAGTTTCAGTAAATTAAATTACATTAGAAACTTTGTTCATTTTGTTTCGCAAATGATTTCTCAAAGGTACATTTTTTGAATGAGGAAAATATTGTCAGTGTAAACTGGATGAATGTCAATAAATATTTCTAAACTAATTTGAACTCCTTTTGAATCAGAACTCCTGCCATGAAAGCCTTTCTTTTTGCAGTTTTAATGTCTTGCAACTGCACTTTCTTTCTGATGCTCTACATTGTATCTTGAGTTAGTAATCTTTTTTTAAATCCAAAATGCCTTTCTCTAATTGCCCCTGTGCATTCTTCAGACCACCATGGTACATCTTTTAATTCTTTCTTTCATTGTCATTAAAGAAATCTATATTGCTGCAAAAAACAATTCCTTCTACTATTTTATTATATTTTACTACAACACTTCCTTCCAAATTTATATTATTGACTTTTTCTTCACACAACATATAAAATCACATTTTGCACACCAATTAGGCTACTGTCTAATGTTAACGTTTTTTTCATTCCATTTGACACAAGTTATGTTATATACCATAGACCATAGACATCACATAGTCTATTATTATGTCTATGCCATTTACTGTAAAAAAAGAACCCCAAACAGCAAACAGGACTTGACGCTATCTTGGAAGTGACGTCAAATCACGCCTCGCTGAGGTCGGGGCTATTTTTTACAGTCTATGGGTCGGGGTTGATCGATCTGTCCCGAGTTCACATGTTGGATATCCGAATTCCAGCGGCGTTCCAGGCGTTATTTCCAAGTAGGATATCGGAAACATCCAGATTCCCAGTTGTCTACAGCATTAGCTGCATCGCCTACATACGTCATCGTCACGTCTCGGGTGTTAGCGTGGGCTAGCGTTAGCTTTAGCAGCGTTAGCTGTAACGTTATAACGGTGATGGCGGAGAGTGAGGATTTCTGAAACATCAACGGAGATCGACATTCATGAGAGGCGTTTATTAATAGTGAGGTGAGTGAATGTTTTCTTATGTACAATGAGTGCGTTGTGTTGATCGCTTATGGCGTGAGTGATGAATGTGTGAATGTGATTGAGTGAACGACAGATAAACACATCAGCAGGGAAAGACAGACAGATTATATCCACGGTCCTCTTTAGTCCTGCTGTAATCTTTTATATGGTTGTGTATCTATGTATAAATAAATATATCACTGATTCTTGAGATAAGGGACAAAACATGCCCTACACAAAAAGTCTTCTTAATGTTAAAAAAAATAAAGGTCCAGAGCTCTACGTTAATATTTTTCTTTAGGAGCACAATCAAAAAATTTTGAGCACTTTCTGATCAATAACAGACACTTTCCTTTACAGGGCGATATTTGCCCCTTTAAATGAATTTCCAGGGGCATTTTTACCATTATTTAAGAGCATTTTTTCTAATCTTATTAAATGAATGTGTCATCTTTTGTCAATTTCTTAAATCAAAATAGTTTTTTTTAAAATAGTAATTTAAACAATAAATTGAGTAGACAATAAATATTAAAATAAATAGATTAAAAAAACAGACAATCAATCAGACTGTTTCCAATCAAATTAAATCAGCATCAATAAATCTTTGCACTGCAGAAGTGGCACAGAAGTGCCACATAAAGTGGTATTAGACACTCTTAACGCGTGAGGCATTCATTAAATCGTTGCCAAAAATCTAGTACCAATATTACCAAAAGTACACAATAGTCGATACCAAAGTCAATACCATGGTAAAAAAACAATAATAGTTAAACATATAGGCTACCTCTAGGGATGCACGATATCGACCACATATCTATATCGGCCGAAAAATTGTCATTTTTGATGTTATCGATCCGATAAGAAATTAAGATAGATATGAATGATTGAAATCTCTTCAAAAAGGAAGATACAGTTAAGTGCAACACAAATCTGTCACATAGGCTTCATAATATTATAATAAGAGCACGTCTGTAAAAGCATGTTGTGAATTCTTGTTCGCCAGTGTTTCAGCGCGTCGAGCGCATTGTCCGCGGAAAGAGCGCGTTTATGGAGTTAAGCCTTCATGATAAGCACAAACAAGATCACTTGAGCAATCGCAGCTTTTTGTGTCAAGTTGTAATGTGTTTATTTTGTGTGTAGGCCTATATCTGATTAATCTAATATAGGGTGCATTTGGTTGAGTTAATGAACGATGCAGTAAAGCGCTTAATTGTCCTGGTGATCATCTTTATCTTTAGCGTGCAGCTCAAACAGCAATGCACATTAATAACTATGATTGGGACTGTCACATGCCATTATAATGAGAATACTATTGTAATGAAACGTTGTGAATTCTCTGGGCATTGTTGTGGAAATTACGCGTTCAGAACAGTGATTACACGTTCTATACAGCAGTGTCAAGTAGGCATGTGCCGGTATCAAATTTTCATGCTGCGATTAATTGATTGAGCTTTTATCACGGTATACGGTATTATCACAATATTTTAATTACACAAGAGAAACGGATGGATTGGGGGTATCTAAAAAAAAAAAAAACAACTTGCATCACAATGTGTAATTGTGATTGTCAAAACATTTGGTAACTAAACAGAATTTTTTTAAGTTTAGTGACAACATGTTACAATGTTTACATGGTACAATGACTAGTAAGGCTACTGTTTATATTATTGCTTAACACAATTTTCACGATTTCTGTTCAATTCTTGATTTAATTTCAATCTTGATTCAATATTGACACATTTGGATAAATATTAGTTAGGTTATAGTAGATAGCCTGCATGTTAATTTACTGATAAAATACTGATACTGATACTGATAAAAAAAAGCCTGATACCGATATATCGGCCGATATTATTTGTGTACAGTAGCAATATTATTTATGTGTATTATAGTACAGTACCAGTCAAAAGTTGGGACACACTTTCCTATTGGTGTGTACAAACTTTTGATGGGTACAGTATATAGAATACACAGTATAGGGCTGGGTGATATGGCCTAAAAATAAAATCTCCGATTTTATTTTTTTTAAATCGATTTACGATTTTTTTCGATTTTCCCCCCTATTTATTAAGGAAAGCAATAAGTACAAACGGCAGACAACTTAAAACAAATTTTGCTTTTATTTAATCAAAAGCAAGACAAATGTAACCCCCATTTCTGGGATGAATAATAAATAAATGAACACCCTCTTGGAATCAAAGTCCCAGCTGTGTTTTAAGTCACACTTTGTAGTCTAGACTAAAAGGAGACAAACATTCACCTTGAGAGTAGCACCATTTTCTAAAGCATTAACAATACATTCAAATCTGAGGAAAACTAGACAGTGACATTTTTCATTGTATCTAGCCCAAACAATGCAACAACATACAGGGATACATGGCATGGACATGCACTGCATCTTACTCTTAGCAGAATTAAATTTTTCAAACCAAAATGAGAAAAAATACTCCGTCTTTAATTGCACTTTGCATAGAATTTTAAATAACACCATAAAGAGGCAACACCCCTGTTTTGGGTAAAATACTAATGTAAACAAAAATTTAGCAGAGTACAAAATGTGCAAAATAAATAATACATCAACTCCAACTGAAATTGATAAAGTGCAAACTTTGCTTTAAAAAATTAACCGTGCCATTTGTGTCCCTGAATGTATGAACAGGAAAGAAAAATCACATTTTGGTTGAGGTGCAGAACGTGAGATATGTGCTTAAGTTGCTGTCAATAACATTTAAACATTTTTGGCAAGGAAAATCAGCCTGTCCACTGCCTCTGGCTTGAGGCAAGCTCTGCTGCATGTGACAACTCCTCCCCCCACTCTGAAAAGCCTCTCAGATGGGGCACTTGTTGCAGGGATACTGAGGTATTTCTTGGCCAGGTGACTGAGCCTTGAGAAGTTGGATTTGTTGATCTTCCACCACTGCAGTGGATCAGTGTCAGGGTCTACCTCTGGCAAGAGCAGATAGGTTGCCAGTTCAGTCTCTATTTTAGCTTCTTCCGACTGGTCAGAGGTTGGCACAACAACACTCTTCTTGAAGAAGGTTGCTAAGGTCTTTTTCCTCTTGGGGTCTGGCTGAGGCCTTGCCTCTTCCTGGTCCACCTGCACAACTGGACCAGGCTGTGGTGTGCTTTTGTCAGCGGGGAAAGACAGAAGTTCACTGACAGCTCTTCTTTTAACTTGCTCCACCTTGTCTGGGTCGATGTAGGATGTCCGGAACCTTGGATCCATCAGAGAGGCCATGTCCAAGAGCTCATCCTTGACAGGATCACTGTATTTGTCAACAAGGTATCCCAGTATGTTCCTTTTTATTGTTTTGGTAAGCTCTGTGTCGTTGTCCTCAGGCTGCAAAAGACTGGTTTTGAACAGATGGATAACAGGCTTGACGTATGAGACACTGACATACATTTACCCTGATAGCACATCCGTAAAGTCTTGGAGTGCTTTAACCGCCTTGTTTACTGACTCCAAAACCTCGATGTCTTGCCAAGAGGGCACAAGATGGCGGCTTTTAACATCAGACCCCAGGACACGGGCTATAGCCTTCTCCTGTTCCAGGAATCGCTCGATCAGCTTTTGGCGGGAGCCCCATCTGGTTGGGGATTCTGTTGTTAGCTGATGAGGGGGAAGGCCAAGCTCTGACTGAGCTACACCCAGCTCTCTTCTTTTCTTCCAGCTGTAAGAAAAAGCAGCGACTATCTTCTTGCATACTCCAATGGCACGATATATGCGGGGATCCTTAACACCATTCTCTGTATGATAAAGAATAAAACACAAAGACAAACATCACTATTGGGCACTTTAATAAATATCAGTCTACATCCATCTAAAAATGATTTATTTTCTTCTGTATTTCAAAACTTTATCATTCCAAAACTCAGACACTGCAGATACACAAATATAATTTTTGTTTACTATAGGCATATGTGCAGTTTGTGGAGAAATTTGAATCCATTTTATAAAATAATCCATTCGACTGTCTTTATGAATCAAATACAGATCAAATGGACATGCCATATTGAAACATTCTTGCCGAGTTTTTTTTGTTTGTTTTTTTGGCTAGGCCTAATAATTTTTTTTTTTAAATAAATCACGTACAGTACTTAAACTTTTTAAACGGTGGATGAACCGCAGTCAAGTAGTCAGACAATCGTCTTTTCGTAGTCGAGTCAGCTTGACTAAATGTTGGGTTGGCTGACTGAAAAAAAAAAAATAAGAAAGAAAAAAAAACCTCCTCTATATATATCGCATAAATTATCACGGACGTATCGCCTACGATAATTAATGCGATATGGCTCAGCTTGTCAGTGAACTATGGCTCTGTGTAGTAAATGCCGCTCCATCTGAAAGCAGGTGATGGCGATTTACTACTAATCAAGGAACCGGTTTTACTGACGAGATGTGCATAACAATGTCATCCGATATATCGCCCAGTACTAGCTTGACTGCGTTTTGGATGAGGAAAATATGTGCTCTGTCAAAATTGAATATTTTATTTTACTTATTGTTAGACTTACCAATAGCGTTGTGTAGTTTGTGTCCAAAGCACTGGAGGTTTGGCCATCCGTTCACACTCAGGGCTTTAATCATGTTGGTGCCGCTGTCAGTTGTCATGCAGCATAGACGATTCTCAGACAGGTTCCAGCAGTCGAGAGCGTCTCTCAGTCCCTTGGCAACAAGTTCACCGGTGTGGTCCTCGGGAAAGTATGACGTTTGGAGAGAAATACTCCGCAAATCCCACTCATTGTTAATGAAATGCACCGTTAAACTCATATAAGGTTGCATAGTCCGACTGGACCAAATGTCGGTTGTTGCGGAATAAAAGGACAGCTCCTCCAGTTCTCTGCTGACTTTCTCTCGTGTGTTGTTGTACAGCTGGGGCAAGGCGACTTCACTGAAGTACTTGCGGCTGGGTAGCTCATATCTGGGGTCTAAGGTTTTAATCAAATTAATAAACCCCGTCTTCTCCACGGTATATATGGGTACAGGGTCCGAAATTAACAAGTGCCAAATGCGGGTAGATTTTCCGTTTGGCGATTAAATCTCAAAAGACTATCCGCCCCCTGGCGGGTGAATGTGCATATCAAAATAGTAATGTAATAAAATGTTTATTACAATTGCATTTTGTAATGTTATAAAATATCTAGCATGATGGCTACGGACATGACGGAGTTGTTGTGTTTGCGGGATGGGAATTGAAAGTGACATGGCGCACCTGAAGAACGAGCAGAGAGAGAGAGACAGACAGCGAGAGAGAGAGAGAGAGAGCCCTGGTCGCGCGCCCGCACTCTTTCTCTTCGAAACCAGGCGAAAGTATAAACAAGGCTTCACCGTCTCCTAATCGCTGTCTTGCTCTCTCTCCCTGGCACATATTCATCAAAATAAATCGACACAATGGTAAAGGTCGGAAGATCATAGTTTCATGTGGAGCATTCGGATATTTTTTTTCCTGAATTACCGCTGGGTGTGAACTGTGAATTGTGCTAAAATACCTTATCTTCTCTGAAGCCTTCCGCACATTCAGCTGACATAAACCACACTTTAAATAAACGAAAAAACCTATCCAGTGATTAAATGTTTTCTGTGTTGACACAAATCTTGAGGGATGTCCTAGCTGCCGGGATAATCACACAACGCGTACATATCCCATAATGACACGTCCAATTCGCGAACTAATGACTCACTCCTTTGAACCGATTCATTTTAATGAAGGGTTAAAAACAACTGATATTTCCAGTCCTTCAGTTACTGATCAGTCAGAGTAAATGGAGTAAAAAAATAGGCAGAGTAAAACTAAATATTTTTTTGAAATAATTATAATATATTATTATTGCATACTTTTTATTAAATATACAATTAATACATTTCATTTGTACAGAACTATTTTTATAGGCACCACCACAAAAATATTATTTTAATGTGTGTAAATTGTGTAATATGTGTGTGTAAATAAAAGTAAGAATGGAAAATAATAGACCAGAAATATAATGCCAAAAATGTTTAAATATAGCCTATATAAATTAATGTATATGTGACTCAAAAAGGCTGTTTATTATTTTGGCCGGTAAAAAATATGCTTGGCTGGTGGATTTTTTCATCTACCAGTCCCAGTGGCAGGTGAGCCAAAAAGTTAATTTCGGACCCTGTATGGGTACCATGTCTTTGGCTATGTGCAAAGCGACCGCTTCGGTGATTGTTCTCCACCGTGCCCCTTTCCTGTCATATGTGGTGCCTTGTGCAAAGGATTCGACTACAGTTAGCTGTTTTTTAGCTAAGGTTTGTTGGTCACTGCGGTTTTGTTCGTCTCGGAGAGACTGGCATTTTTCATATTCGGCTGGATGTCTCTGTTTCAGGTGTTGGAATAGGTTTGTGGTGCTGCTGCCTTTGACTGCGATGGGCTTTAGGCAAATGTTGCAGCGTGGGGTCTCTTGCTCCACGTCTGTCACAGCAAACCCATATCAGTTCCAAACAACAGATGATTTTATTCCTTTCTTGGGAACAAACTTCCCACTCTCACCGGTAGCCATGTTGTCGCTTGCTGTATAGGGGTGGGAATCTCTAGGCACCTCACGATTCGATTCGATTACGATTCAGAGGCCTGCGATTCGATTCTAAAGCGATTATCTGAATCTTTGTGTGTGTGTGAATATAAATACTTTGCTTTAAAAGTACAAAGTAATGCCCCATAAAGAATTAACGTACAATATATTTAATTAACATTGCAAAGAACCAACAGGAAAATAAATGTGCGCCTGAACTAGCAGCATACTTGTAGTAAATTAATAATATAACAACAACAGGTGTTCTGACGATTCATGCTACCCATCGAGATGTGCTACTTACTGGTTATGCACATGTACAGACTCTTCTTTTTTCTTCTGCTTAACCACGCCCATAAATCTATGCATCCTTGCCGTGGAGACTTGTAGGAAACTTTGACAGGTCAAAGATGAATATTTGATGATAATTTTTACTTTTCACACCGTTTTAAAAATAAAAACAGTACATTATACTGTACTCTTAACTTCGAGTTTTATTATGATTTTATTTCATATAATAATATCATTTTTACTTGTTATATCAAATGTGATAATTGCTAGTTCATTTAAAATATCAAAATATGCTCCCGATACACTTACCCTGATTAAAATGAAAAAACGATGTCATAATATTGTGAGATTTACACCATTATGGAAACAATAGAGAATGAATCAACATTATCTGTGATCGATTCACGTTTGGGTAGCATTTTTCGACAAGGCAGCAGAAATCGTCTGAACACCGATACAGCCCAGAGCCATAGAGAGAAACGGCTCTGGTACAGCCGAGTGTTTTTCCTCCTCTGGGTGGAAACGTGTCATATGGCTTCTCATATTTGTCGTGTTGCCGAAATATTTTAGTTTTATTCTACAAAGCTTACAACTAGTGTGGCTCTTGTCCAGCTCCTTTCCCCCTCCAACTTCATAGAAGCCAAAATATTTCCACACGTCAGCTTTTAACGAGGAGGGTGTTTGGATTTCGCGCTCAGCCATCGCGTCTCTGTTATGTGCACACGCCACAGACAGACGGTCCGGGCACTGCACTTCCGCGCTGCAGAGTTCCGTCTTTTGCGTTCCGTCAATATTAGGTCATTATAAATTTTTTTTTTTTGAAAATCGATTTTTGACATTTGTGAATCGATTCAGAATCGTCCACGTCCGCATCGCGATGCATCTAAGAATCGATTTTTTCCCCCACCCTTATTGCTGTATGCTATTGCCGTTTCGTGTGTGCTATGATGTTGTTGTTGTCGCTTGCCATACTGCTATGTGAAACGTCCTGGTTGCGTATGCAACCCACCGTTCCCTGAAGGAGGGAACGGAGGACGTAGTCGACGCGACTGAAATGGGATCACGCTAGGGAGCCTATCATCTTCGATTACTATTGAACGAGCCAATGGAATTTGGCGTGCGTGATTTGCATCACACACTCCGCCCCCGCGGCGCGGGTATAAATACGGAAGTGGATGCACGCACTAGTTGCTTTTCGCTGAGGAGCCGAGAGTAACCCGGGGTCAGCGGTGGTCCAGCGGTAGTGGCAAGGGGACTACGTCCTCCGTTCCCTCCTTCAGGGAACGGTGGGTTGCATACGCAACCAGGACGTTCCCTTTCAGTCGATAACGTCGGACGTAGTCGACGCGACTGAAATGGGATCAACCATTGAACACGCCACTAACGCTGCCACCTTCCAGTGCCTAAACCAAAGCCTCCTGATGCCCCCGCAAACTTAAGGCGGGGAAGGACAGGGCTTAGGCCAGGGAAGTCACTGCTGTTCCTACAGGACCACTGGGAAAGCGTTCCCCGTACGTTGGAAGGAAGGGACGCTGCGGAAGCCACATCCAACCCAGAGGGAGGTAATGTGGAGAATACACATATGAACTGGGCGGCAACCGGGCAGTCTAACCTATGGAATGTCACTGGGGTGGCTCCAGCCTAAGACGGGGGGAGACACACCGGACAGTGACGGCAGAGAGACTCTGCCGAGGGAAGACACGGGCTCACCGCAGGGAGCCGTATCGTGGAAGAATACACATATGGGGTCACCGAAGGGACCGCAACATATGGACCCAGCCTAACACAGGTTCCACACTGCTTACGAGTGGTAGGCCTAACACCAGACGTTCCGCACGTCCGACGTCGGAGGGGTGTGGAGGAACTCAACAGGGTTCAATTTTAAGGGAACTCAACTGGAGTAAAAAGGCGCACGTATCCAGTCCATAGGAGGGGAATGGCGCAGCAAGCCGACACTTGAACCGGGCTCACGGTGAAACTGGCTTCATGAGAAGGGAGCCCACGGGAAGCAGCGGTTCAACCAGGTGTCGTCCAGCCCCCAACTCTAGAATCTGTTTAGCAAAGTATATCGTCAACGCCCAGGCGGAGCCCTTTACACTCATCATAGAGGAGCTCAACACCTAAGTGGACATGTTGCATCTCGGATCTTTGCCGAAATGAAGGCAAGCACTAAGTGCAACTTTGCATGGAAACAGCCTTCCCTCTCTGCTGAATTCCAACAGATATTTGAAGAGCTGGTCTGAGGTCTATGACTTGCATTCTGTACACGTCCAAGCAAACGGACAGAGAAGCCAGGGCTGGATCTGCCTCCTCCAGGGCAGCGCTTGTAGGCTCACCACCTGCTCCTATTACGGGAGAGGTAGGAACCTTGGGCACAATCCGAGCCGGGGTCTCAGCCTGTGAGAGTTAGCCGGCCCAGACTCCAGGCACAATACGTTGACCGAAAGCGAGCAAGTCCCTACCCTCTAGTAGAGACCACGCGAGCAGGAGAACTGATATAACAGAATTTTTAACTCACTACCTGCAGTGGCTCAGGGGCGGTCTCTGCAGTGCAGTCGCACCAGGGACAAGGCCCAAGAGGATAAAGAGGGACACAAGGATTTACAAGACCTTGCTCCTCAGGAACCTGACGACCAGAACGTGCTTCTGCATACTTCTGCAACACGATGAGCGTCGTTTAAACACCGAGGCAACATCATTTTGAGGGTGATTCAGGAAAACAGCCTACTGCAACCCATTTTGCAGGAAAGAGAGCACTGAAGTGATCGAAAGCTTTCAGGATCTCCTCAGGAGAGAAGACGCACTCAACGACTAGGTTCCACTTCTAAAGGCGTAAGCACGCTACCCAATTCTAGGGGGTGCTCGCAGAAGTGATGGTAACTATCACATGTCTTGTGATAGCCACCTGAACCTCCGCGTTCAGATGTAAGACCGCCCGGAATCTCCGGGGGAAGAACGCGTGTGCCATCGTGCCCCGTCCCCGAAAGAGTTTCCAGGGGAAGTCAGGAAGGCTGTTGAAGGGAACCAGGTCTAGTTGGGCCAATAAGGGGCAACTATGAAGACCTGTTCCTCTCCTGACATGGCACGTAGGTGCAAGTGACGGGCGCAAAGGACAGGAGCATTGCTCAACACAACATGTGAAGATCACTGGGCTTCAGGAGCATTTTCTGCTCAGCACTTGGGTGTGACAAGTTCACTGAGCTTCAGGAGCATTCCTGCTCAACACCTGAGTGTGATAAACTCACCGAGCTTCAGGAGCATTTCTGCTCAACACCTGAGCACGAAGAACCTCACTGAGCGACAGGAGCATTTCTGCTCAGCACTTGAGTGTGACAAGTTCACTGAACTTCAGGAGCATTCCCTCACTGAGCTTCAGGAGCATTTCTGCTCAACACTTGAGTGCGAAGAATTTCACTGAACGACAGGAGCATTTCTGCTCAGCACTTGAGTGTGACAAGTTCACTGAGCTTCAGGAGCATTACTGCTCAACACCTGAGTGTGATAAACTCACTGAGCTTCAGGAGCATTACTGCTCAACACTTGAGTGCGAGGAACTTCACTGAGCACCAGGAGCATTTCTGCTCAGCACTGCGTGTGATGAATTCACTGCGCTACCTGTGATGGACTCACTGAGCTACAGGAGCATTGCTGCTCAACACCTGAGTGCGATGAACTTCACTGAGTTTCAGGAGCAACTCTGCTCAACATGAAGTGTGATGATCTCACTGACCTGAGCAGCGCAAGGCGACCCTGAGTCGCCGTCACTTCTTAGAAGGCTCACTGGGGTTAAACGTATTCTGCGGGCCCCTGGGACAGCTGGGACCCCGTGTTTGTCCAAGGGTAGTCCGCTCGGTTTACTCAAACACTGGCGGAAAAATAAAACCGGGGGGGCAATTGAGCGGCCCCGGAATGGTCAAGACCCAGCGGACCCAGGGGATGGAGTCTCCACTTGCCCTGGCTATAACTGTCGTGAGGCTCGATGGCGGCACGATTGAGTAAGCGGGAGGGGTGGAACAAGGCGCCCTCAGAAGCGTCTGACTCCAAGGAGGAGGTGACGGGAGAGTTTGTGACACCCGCAATGTCTAACAACTCGAGGCACGAATGCCCGTGTAGTCGGGGGTCGCCCAGGCCCCCGTTAAAACACGCCCTTTGTACATGGCCCCTCTGCTGAGGAGGGTTTGGCAGCAGACCGGGATGAACTATAGTCACACAGGGTGAGCTGCTCTGCCACGGTCACCTCGGGACTCGATCGTAAAGCTAGCGCTGAAGCGGTCACATACGGAGGAAGCCAACTTAGGCTGTCGCTATCGTATACCCCAGGAGCCTCTGAATCTTTTCAGTGGGACCCTTTCTCACTTCAACCCCGGCTGAACACATTCTCACTGGAGAGACGTGTTGGATCGAGTACCTCTCCAAAACTGAAACAGAGATACTCAGCCCGTGGGCGAGATTACTCTCTTCCAGCTGACCTGAAGACCCAACGGGCTCTGGAGCACTCGAGGGGAAGGACACCACGTGTCCTTCAGGCCAAAGCTGCAGACCAATCTTGGGCCAAGATGGTCACAACCCACCACCTAGTAGCACGAAGAACGAGTTTACAACTGGCCTTCGTACCGGCTGGAGGAGCGGCTATATCAAATCCTTCGCCAGCAGGATAAGATAAGCACGCCCAAGTCAGGAGCACTGCTCAACACCTGGTGTGAAGAATATCACTGAATTTTCAGGAGCACGTCTGCTCAACACCTAATGTGATGTTACTATCACTGACCTGAGCGGGGTCGCCGAGCCTGAGGTGGGGCAGCAAAGTAGAGACAGTGGTGTTAGTGTGCAGTGCAACACTTACCTGTCTCCACCAGCGGCAGGGGACGTGAGAAGGCGGATGACCGGGTCCTCGAACGCCCCAAGCTGCCTGTTGGCGACCAAGGGAAGCTGGGGGATGTAAGGCTATTATACAGGGTCACATCCGCCATACTGGCCCACTTGGGACTCAGGAATAGAAAAATTGCTCTTTTTCTGAATATGTGGGTACCGCTGACCCCGTTTTTATAGGGGCCAGCGGCGGAACAGACACACACATAACAAAAAACTCCAGCCGGTCCAACCAGCCAGAGGGAGTGGATCGGCGACCACTCCACAAGCAACTCCTCCATCCCTGAGAGCCCGTCCAGGTTCAGCGTTTTCTTTTGCGCTGGAACTTACCACCTGGCTTGGCAGCGCCTGGAGCGGGCTGGGCGCCCCTTCCGCGGCTGGCTCCGCGCCGGAACCTGGGTGAAGGCTGCTGCGGTGGTTCGGCGGGAGCTGAGGCGGCTGCAGGCGGACGCCCTCGGCGACGAGCAGGCGGAGGATCTGACCTCGGGGGGCGGGTGAAGGCAGCAGCGTCCCTCCGAGGCAGGATGTGCCGGATGGCCTCCGTCTGCTTCTGAGCTGTAGAGAACTGTTGGGCAAAGTTCTCCACAGCGTCGCCGAATAACCCAACCTGGGAAATGGGAGAGTCCAGGAACCGAACCTTGTCCGCATCTCTCATATCGGCCAGGTTGAGCCAGAGATGGCGCTCCTGGACCACTAGTGTGGACATCGCCGAACCCACCGCGCGAGCTGCAACCTTCGCCGCCCGGAGGGCGAGGTCAGTTGCAGTGCGGAGCTCACCCATGAGCTCAGGGTCCGAACTACCCTCGTGCATGTTCATGAGTGCCTGGGCCTGGTGGACCTGGAGCAACGCCATGGCATGCAAGGAGGAAGCGGCTTGCCCACAAGCTTTGTAAGCCTTGCCCGTAAGAGCGGACGAGAACTTACAGGCTTTAGAGGGGTGACGAGGATCACCTCTCCAGGAAGCGGCCGCCGTTGGGCATAACTGCATCGCAACGGCCCGCTCCACCGGAGGGATAGCCTCGTAACCCTTCACCGCTCCCCCATCAAGGGTAGTGAGAGGGGAGGAGCTACTCAGGCGGTTTCTGGCAGAGAAAGGTGCCATCCATGCCCTCGTAAGCTCCTCATGCACTTCAGGAAAGAAAGGAACCGGGGCGGCGGACTGAGAACCAGTACGGCCCGCCCCGATATACCAATCATCCAACCGAGACGGCTCGGGACACGGTGGAGGGTTCCACACGAGCCCTACCGCCTCGGCGGCCTTTTTCAGCATAGCTGACATCTCTGGATCTGGCTCGGGCAACACTGGTCTCCCGGAGGGAGGCAGCGCAGCCGAGTCATCATCTCCAGAGTTCAGCTCCCCCTCCGATGCTGCGATTGACAACGTATCCCCTGGAGGGGCCCCAAATGACACGGCTGGCCCGTCCATTACAGAGGGACCAGCGGGATCAATGGGGAGCTCCACCGGTTGCGGTGTGAAAGAGGAGTGAGGGACCCACGGGGCGTGGCCGGGCGGATTACCCCTCACTGTGATCCTCAGATCACCCAGCTTGGACGGCACCCCAGTCCTCCTCTGGGAAGGTAACCCAGAGGAAGAACAGGGGCGGGGCCCAGAGGTGGGGACTGCGCCAACGCTTTTAACGAAGGCGAGTCTAGATCTCAACACCGAGATGGACATGTTCCCGCAGTGAGAACATGTCTCATCCACGAAAGCTGCCTCAGCATGCTGTAAGCCCAAACATGCGACACAACTTTCGTGACCGTCAGAAGGGGATAGTGCCAGACCGCACCCAGAAACGCACGGATGGAATGGCATCTTGAAAAAGACGCACTCACACCCGTGTTGCTCTTTTAGGAAATGGGACCGTCACCAGTGCCGGAGCACACAGGGAATGACCGCGGCAAACACTGAATAGTCTTTCAACTAACAGTGAAGCACTCACTTCTCGCCCTCTAACCAACCGTCAACACACAAACAAACAGTAGAAATTTGATGCTGTTAAAACAGCAGTTGAGAGCTGAGAAGCTCGCGATCACCGCTGCACCACGCTGTAGAACACCAACACTGGAGAGGTCTTCCCGCAAGAACACCGACACACTCGCTCGTTGAACACAACAGCACTCTTCAGAGACATCAAAGACGAACGGCTCCGAAGCGAAAGGCAACTAGTGCGTGCATCCACTTCCGTATTTATACCCGCGCCGCGGGGGCGGAGTGTGTGATGCAAATCACGCACGCCAAATTCCATTGGCTCGTTCAATAGTAATCGAAGATGATAGGCTCCCTAGCGTGATCCCATTTCAGTCGCGTCGACTACGTCCGACGTTATCGACTGAAAGGGAACTAACGCTACGGAAGCTCCGGGGAGCCAAAAATGTGCCATTACACAAAAACTTGATTTATTATTTTTTAAATCGCCTGCAACACAAAATTCGAATTAATTCATTCAATCGATTTTTCGCCCAGGCCTAACACAGTATTTAATAGGGATGGGAATCGAAAACCGGTTCCACTCGAGAACCGGTTCTAAATTTTACGATCCATCGATATTGTATGCCCTCGACGTTAACGAGTCCTCTTATCGATGCTCCTGCTCTGAGTCAGCCATAGTATGTACAGACCGTGAACTCACAACTGTCCCTTTTGTCCTTTATCAAGCACCATAGCACCGCGTCCAAAGATAATCTTTGTCCTGCAAAGTCTTATTTGATCAGTGAGTAAAATTGTCTCTCTCTGGTAATGTAGATGAACCGCTGCACTTGTGACAGGGCGCATGTTAAACTGATCGAGCAGAGAGAGAGAGAGAGAGAGAGAGAGCCCCGGTCGCGCGCACTCACTCTCTCTCTTCGGAGCAAGGCGAAAGTAGGCTTCACCGTCTCAAAACTAAGCGCTGTCTTCCTCTCTCCCTCGCACATATTAATCAAAATAAACGACACGATGGTAAGGTAGGGAGACTAAAGTTTTATGTGGAGCATTCGGAGATTTGTTTTTCCTGAATTGCCGCTGGTTGTGAATTGTGCTAAAATACGTTGTCTTATCTTCTCTGAAAAGTCTTCCGCACATTCAGCTGACATAATCACACTTCAAATAAACGAAAAAAAACGATCCAGTGATGAAATGTTTTCTGTGATGACACACATCTTGTGGGATGTCCCAACTGGCGGGATAATCGCACAACGCGCACACGTCCGATAATGACACGTCCAATTCGCGAACTAATGACTCATTTGAACCGATTCGTTTTAATGAATGGTTAAAACAACTGATCTTTCCAACACTGAACTCACGGGACGTTTAATCGGTGTATAACTAATCGGTAACACTTTACAATAAGGTTCCATTTATTACAGAAATTACATAAAAAGTACAGTTTGCTTAGTCAAGTGTAAGCATTAAAACGACTTGTTTTCCCCCCCGAAAAAGACTACTTTTTCCCACACAGTGCTATCAGGAATCGATAAGAGAATCGTTAAAGAATCGGATCGATAAGCAGAATCGTTAGTGGCATTGATATTGATAAAATCTTATCAATTCCCATCCCTAGTATTTAAACAGAATAAATATATAAACGTTTTGCAATGATCACTCAAATGTGGTGATCAAACACTTGTGTGACAAAGATATGTAATGGAGGCAGGGGGAATGATAGAATGAGATACATTTGAGCAGTAACCAAACTAGTTTGCATTGCATGTTATATTACATTATATTCTAAATACTGTTGCATAATTTTCACTAACGAATTTGTCTTTTAATTTAGTCACGTTATATAAAACAACTTGTATCAATAAATATATCAAAAGTGTCTCTGACATTATCTTCAATTTTTAGTCTTAATTCCTCTAATCTCTACCAGTGGAGGTAGAACTCAGATCTTTTTACTAAAGTAAAATTTATAATATCATAATGAAAACGTTTTTAATTACATAATGTACAGACTTTTATACTATTTTAAATTGGTAAGCAAAATGTACCTACTAAACGTGAAACTAGGCTACTCTTAATGCAAAATGGCCCTATATAAAGTGTGATAATTATATAAAGTATTGGAATATTGATTGATGTTGTAACGTAGTGTTATAGGCAGAATGAGCTTTAACACTGTCTCTACACCGGACGCGGCCGTTATTGCTCGCGTGATTCGCAACAGCTGTTTACCCGAGACGCGTAAAAGCACCCGTTACAGAGCAGAATGGGCCATCCGTTTACTGTCGGAGAGTTGTCGCTCACGCCACGCATTTTAATCAATGTTTAATCAATCAATTGCCTGAATTTAATAAATAAGAAGTAAATATAGCAGACAATATAATCAGGACTTCTCAGCTGCGCGCTTACAATAGTCACAAGCTCACACAATACGTGACAGAGGCTGGCAGCAGAGAAATCAATTCAGTGAATTACACTGCACAAATCAAAAGTAATAGTCTACTACCCACTGGATGAAGAAGGGTTGGCTCTCAACAGAACATATAATATTCATTTTATTTTATTTTTCGTGTTCGCATTTATGAGGAAAAAACGGAAGCTCCGAAAGTGGCACTAAAGTGCTTTAAAACTTTCAGAGACCTCGAACAGAAAGCACAAAGCCTTTAATTAAAGTCAATTTCGTTTTGTATTAATTATATCTTAATTTTAATCAATGTTTCATCAACCAAATGCCTGGATTTAATAAATAAGTAAATATAGGCCTAACAGACAATAGATACTCTCAAAACGGAGGCGCCGGCGAGTGAACTGCAACTCGTCTCATAAATGAACCGAAACTCAGCTTATAGACCTGAGAAATATATCTATTGAAATGTCTACTTTTAAACAGAACAAATCAAAACGAAAGACAAACTGCTCTATGCTTATGTAATCCTAATGTACATTTCTCTCTGGCGCATTCAAAGTTCGCGAGTCCGCATCCTCAACTTCATCTTTGCAGCCCACAATGACTGAAAACACTTGTTATTAATAAACAATTAAAATGTCTCCTTGCTATATTTGATGTATTCATATCATTGCTTTTGGTAGTTCATTGTGACAGCTTTTAGGTGGTTTATTGGCAGCGCCACCCTTACATGAATCACCGCACGCCGCATTTTTTTTATATTAATTTATCGGCCATTATAAATGCCGATACCGATTAGTTATGAAAATGCCTAATATCGGCTGATAATATCGGATCGCCGATATATCGGTCGGTCGGGCTCTAGTTTTTAGGGGTGCAACGGATCAAAAAACTCACGGTTCGGATCGTTTCCCGGATCAGAGTCACGGATCGGATCATTTTTCGGATCAGCAAAAAAAAAAAAAAAAAAATTGCCTCATGTCTGCACCTATAAACACACTGATAGCTAGGCCTTTCACGATAACAAATTTTGCTGGACGATAAATTGTCCAAGAAATTATTGCGATAAATGATAATATTGATAATAAACGATAATATTGTCGTTCTGAGACCATTTTCATCTAAAATAATGATAATGGCATAATAATGCAGGTATACCTTTTCAAAGATCAATAAACTTATTTCTATAGACTATTTAACACTGAAAACATTTTAAATATCCGCAATAAATGAACAAAACCAAAAACAATAAAAGCAATGGACTCTCATTCTCTGTTAACAAAAAATGCACTTACCAATGTGTGACTTATGTTCACACTGAGAATCATATGCATCATGTACTGTGTGAGCATGCGTCTCATATGAGTATGTGCGCTAGTGTGTGTGCTCGAGTCTCATGAGTATGTTCGCGGAGAGTTTGTGTGTGTGCTCGCGTCTCATTGAGTTTGTGCGCGAGTTTGTGTGTGTGTGCTCGTCTCATATGAGTATGTGCGTGGAGAGTTTGTGTGTGCGCGAGTTTGTGTGTATGCGCGTCTCTCATGATTATGTGCGTGGAGAGTTTGTGTGCGCACATCTCGTGTGTGTAAAGTTTGCGTGTACGTGAGTGAGCGACTTTAGGTGTGTCTGTGCATTTCATATGTATTTGTTCGAGCTTTCAGCAGTATACATGCATGTTTGACTACTTAGTATAGGTGTATGCAAGTGTTTCATATTTATGTGCGTGAATGAAGTTTGATTTAAGCCGTAGATGGCACCTCATATGAGGGAGAGAGAGTGCGCGCGAGAGAGAGAGGGTCGAGCGAGGGGTAGTGCTGCGCGAACGCCGTTTGTCATGGCTTTAGCCCGCTCTGATTGTGCAACAAGGGGTTGCTTAAATGCCGCAGTGATAAGCGGGTGTTGAGCAGCCTTCGTTTTCACTCCTGTGAGTGAAACATCGGGGCGATGTCGCTTCAAATGCATGGCCATGCTGCCACAGTGCCTACACACCGTCACGGGTTTTATCCACTAACCTCTTTCCTTCATCATTATATTTGACAGGGAAGCCAACATGCTCCCATACAGGGGATTTAAATGACGCGGGGCGTTCAAGCTCCTCCGTTCGCCATGATCACGCTGTGTGTGGATTGAATATGCGCACAACTTTTTTTTTTTTTCATAAATCAATCCGCGGATCACGCGTGTGCCGAACCGAAGATATTGATCCGAACGGATCACGGATCAATGATGATCCGTTGCACCACTACTAGTTTTCATTATAATAACAATTATGTAATGACAAGAAATAAATATGTAATATGGTGCACATATTTAGCAAAATACTCCTCTCTATAGCTATTTTTTCTAGTCAACTAACGTGGTGGTCATTAAATGGCTTTCCTGAGGTAAATGTAACGTTCTGTGACATAATTGTTCTCCTGCAGTTTTATTTACCTCTTTCCGTGGTTGAAAAACACTGATTGATAGATATTATGTATGAGGCATGCACCTTTCAGTAAATTGTAAGGTATCTTTAAATAAAAAGTAACAGATGATCGGTTTACTTGAACTGAGTAGCTGGAGCGATCTGTCACGTCACATTTACAAGCGCCAAAACGGTATTTATTGTCTGAATTTTGTAAACAAAATTGACAGAATCTGAGCGCTGAGAATTTGTTCCTACCAAAAGTATCCTGCTCTGTCTAGTCTGTCGGTGTCAGTGTCCTCTAAGCTCTGCGTTTTTTCTCTGCATGAGGAAATGGATGTGTGGCGTGTAGGGCTGTCACTTTTACGTTCGAAAATCGATTGCACAATCGATCAGACCAACCAACACAAGTTTCGAAAATGAAAATAGGGAATCCACGCAGATTTGGCTTACACGAACTTCCCCAGCAAAATGAGTAAACATAGAAACACGCCAAATTGGCTCGTGATATGACAGCGTTACCCGCCAAAGTTAATTTTTATCCGAATTTGGCGGGTGTTAATTTCCATCCTTGAATGTTGCACTCCTGTTTGTCATTGTGCAAAAAACTTCACGCCAATAAATCATCAGAAATATTGCTGACTTGTGCGCGTCTCAAGCGCCCTCTTTACGTTCGTCCTAATGCCTGTTAGTTGTCCGTGGATTTGCCAATATTTGGTGTTGAAAATGGAAACGTCTTTAGACATAGAAAAAATCGATTTTACAATCGATTCAATGAACACATATGTCTCAAATTGAACAGGATTTTTTCACAAAAGTGACAGCCCTAGTGGCGTGTGAGCGTTTGAAAAGTGTCGATTACGTGAGTCTCAAGCTGAATGCGTGAGTCTCAAGCTGAATGCGTGAGAGTTGGCAGCCCTGCTTTTAGAAGGGGAATAAATCGTCGGCAGCATTCCTCCTTCCGCCATACTTCTCCATTTGAGGATTGTTTACATTAGACTAGAGTGCGGTGCGCGATGCGCAGCACACAGTGCTAATGCTTGTCGGGATTGTTTACGTCAGAGTGCGCACATGTTTTGCTCAGCATATATACGCATTGTTTTTTTTAAGTGGTTTATGGAAAATAAGCTAATGCGCGTTCTAAAAATCTAAATTCGGATCTAATATTTTTCACGGTATTTTGAAGTGCCAGCGATAACAATATCGTGCATATTCATTACCGCGATGTATCGCATTACCGAAAACCGGCACATGTCTAGTGTCAGTTCATTTGTGCATTCAGGTAATTTTGTGCAGATATAAGTCGTAATTTTAAGTTTATGTAATAAATATCTGATTAATCTCACATAGGATGCATTTAGTTGATTTAAACAACCCGCTAGAAAAGTTATTCAGTTTCCCGGTGCTCGTTCTCTTCAGCTTCATCGTGCTCGATCAAACAGCAATGTGTAACCTTTGGCAAAATATGAAAAAAAACCCAGACTACGCCACCTAGGTTACTTCTCCACCCAGGAAAGTATAAAAATAAACAAAATACCCCAAAAAGAATTAAACCCAAAAGAATTACAACAATATAAAGGACCCTGCTGGTTCGGATTGCGTCAAAGACAGAGACGGGACTTCCAAAAGTATACAGGTCCTTCTCAAAAATTTAGCATATTGTGATAAAGTTCATTCTTTTCCATAATGTAATGATAAAAATTAAACTTTCATATATTTAGATTCATTGCACACCAACTGAAATATCACAAGGTCTGATAGAAGCGACTTGTTGGAGGGGCTCTGGCAGGGAACTTCCAGGAATCATATCTTCCAGCACAGGTCCAGCAGGGTGCTGTCGGGAGAGTGCAAGAGCATTCTGATTACTCCGTCCAAAACGATACCTGATGCTGGAGTCAAAAGCGGCGAGTTGGGCAGCCCACCTTTGTTCTAAAGCACGAAGTCTAGCGGTATTGAGGTAACTCAGGGGATTATTATCAGTGTAGACCACACACTTGTGTCCAAGCAAATACTCACAAAATTTCTCAGTCATTGCCCATTTAAAGGGCTAGTTCACCCCAAAATGAAAATTCTGTAAGTATTTACTCACCCTCATGTTGTTCCAACCCCGTAAGACCTTCGTTCATCTTCGGAACACAAATTAAGATATTTTTGATGAAATCTGAGAGCTTGATCATACCTCCATACTAATCCATAGGTTTCTTCAGGGATTGAAACTTGCCGGCCTCGAAAAGTTATTAAAGACATCGTTAAAATAGTCCAAGTGACTACAGTGGCTCAATATTAAGTTTATCAAGCGACGAGAATACTTTTTGTGTGCAAAAACAAACATAAATAACGACTTTATTTCAACTATTCATTTCCTTCTCTTTGGGCCTCTAGTCAGTTAAACTAGTGTAATTGCTTAGAGCTACGTCACACGTAGGCTCACTATTGGCCGACGCTGGTCATGTGGGTGATGCGTGTGACGTACAACAACAGAAGCGTACACTGTTAACACTCAGTCTCGCTTTTTTCTTATCAGTGCAAAAGAGACTCAAAATACTCTGTACTTGTCATACAGGCACGAGTGTTTTTCCATAATGAAGCTTGAACTCTCTTCTTTTAAATGAATTAATTTATATAAAAAACAAATATTCTCAGTTTATATAATCTGTATGAAAAGAGAGAGATGTCAGTCTTTTTCTTTCCAGCTCATTATACCTAATTACGCGTTAATGTGCCACGCCCACGGAGAGCGCGCGGTATTCAAGCGCAAATGATCTAAGGCAAGCCATTCAAACATGCCAACGCCCACCAGCTGGATTATAAAACAGATCAAGTTTAGTAAGTATCTTACTACCGCTGTGAACACGGCGTATCCCTACGCTGTGAGGAATAATACTATCTAATAATACTGGAAAATGTACCAGAAGTGCTGGTAGTTTCATTTCGAGGAGCAATGGATCCAGCTGATGTAGTAAGTAATTTATTCTTAAGTGCTTTGTTCTAATCGCGATATCTGTAAACCGCAAAAAGACTGTTTAAATATGAATTGCATGTCTGTGTGTAGGCTAAATGATGAATGAACAGCACAGATGCGCGCGCGTTGTTTACTACAGTTATACAGTGCGTGTCTGTGCCGTTCATTCACTCTCGCACCTACATTAGTAAACATGTACATGAACACATCCAAACTATATTGCTATCCTACTAAGATGAGTAAAAATAGACTGAAATATGTTGAAATAAAATGTCTGTATAAGCAACAAACTGTAAACACGATATGTTACAGACTAAATATGAATGTTTAGACAAGATTTTGTGATTAGTTTGGGATAGATTATAAAGTTTTGACTGTAAAAAAAGACTACAGTCACTAGGGCTGCACGATTCATGCTAAAATGTGAATCACGATTTTTCTCCATGGGAATTGAGATCACGATTCTCTTACACGATTCTCATTTTTTCAACCAAAATTTACTGCACTCAAGTACAAAAAAAACAACAACAACGAAAAACACAGGTCATTCAGTATAATAAAGTGCAGGAGTAACAAAAAATTGTCTTTGTCTATTTCTTTGTTTTATAATATAACTTGCTTTTCATTTATTACTTAAAGCTCACTTGAAGTTTTTCGATAGCTACATTAAAAACTAATAGCCTAACTGATAAAGTTCACTCATTATTTAAAACAAGTGAACAGTCATTAATAAAATAAGAACAAATACACAAATTACAAGCAGAGATGAATACTAAATAACAAAGTTTACAAAGTCTAACAGTAGTATTCAGGTACAGAAATTAAGCCTAAAAGTAAAACAACACTATTTGTTCACTGTATAAATTAAATATAGTTTCATCTTTGTTAAATCTGTATTTTGTTGTTTTATTAATATCAATAACACAGAAAACAGTGTATGTATATTAAGTGTGTGCTGTCACTTCAAGACCGACTGCACAGCCTGGAAAAAAATGACATAAACGAGAGAATAGTTGTTGAGACGTCCATTTAGACAGGTATTTTGACAATTTTTTGTTTATGTGTCCGTTCAAGCGCAAGGAAACGCGAAAGAGGAATCAATTCTGTAATCGAGCGCTGTCTGACACGCGCCTCTCTCTCTCTCTCTCTCTCTCTCTGTCTCTCTCTCTCTCTCTCTCTGCACTTCGAGTGTGCGTGGCTGGGGGCTGTGCGCACAGATAACGCGCGAGTCCGGGTTTTCGTCTCTTCTTCTGCGATTAAAATTGTTTGAATGTGTAAATTGGCATGACAATACACGTCCAAATGATAAACTTTCACTCTATGATGGTTATATTTAGCATATATATATTTTTTAGTTAATCCGCGAATCACATGCGTGCCGAACCGCAGAACCGAAGTGCGATCCATTCCACCCTTAGCGCGTTATCTCGTTGAATATCATTGGCAGAATCGTAGAAATGCAGGATTAAGATCGCATGGGGGGGTTGAATCGAGATTGCGATCTTTTAACGATTAATCGTGCAGCCCTAACTGTCACATTAAATAGGCTTTTGTTCGCCAATTTCTGCTCATATGTTAAATATACTATAGTATGGGATGTTTTGTCAAAAATAAAGTAGGTATATTGAATTATCAACTAAGATGTTATTTAGCGTTTGTTCCAATATTCAAACCAATTAATCCTTACCTTTTTTAATACGTATGATAAAATGTATACTTACATGCATTACTCCTTGCATTCTTTGGGACCCTGTGACACACCTGTGTGAAAGGCTAATTAATATGCAGCTCATTATGTATGTGGCACATTATCCGGCCTTTGTCTTCTCAGGTGTGAACACGCCTCCACGCATATTGGGTCTCATTCATGAAACATGAGCAGAACGAATTTTTGTGTAAATCGTGTGTAAAGTGGTTCTGGCGTAAATTTTTGGATTCATTAAAATGTTCGAATTTTCCAAATGTTAGTTGGTACGCAAGAAATCTACACCTGCTCCCAGCCACGAGTAAATAGCGCTTAACACCCGAACGTTTTGCTCATTAATAAGGCTGCATTTTAATTCACCTTAATCGGGTACATATTTACACAGCATTTTGAAAAAATATTATATATAGTAATTACATACGTTTTTTCTTATTATGAGAGCCAGTAATAGCATCTGCGATGATGGTCCTTCTCCAGTTTTAATACGATTTTTCCGAAGTGAATAATTCGTTTTTTGCTCTCAAGCTTAATGTCGAACCATTTTCTTCTCACTTCTGGGAATGTTCGATTAACAGATGAAACTCCATTGACTGCATCTGTAATATGCTGCCAAGCTTCATTTTTTTTTAGGACCCGATACGCCACTATGTACGCTTGAAAATAAAATGTGGCGTTTTGAATGAACTTCTGATAATAAAACTTCAATTTCTGCATCTGAGAAATTTTTCGTCATAATATGATGCCCATATATAGTTGTCAGTCGGATTTAATGAGCGGGATTTATGGTAATTGAAAATGAACGTGCACGTGCATTAGGGCTGGACGATTTTGGCTAAAATCATAATCGCGATTAATCAAACAAGTTACCTCGATTACGATTATTGAACGATTATTTAAAATAAATTATTTCTCATGTGTCACTGGCAAGGCTTATACTGTAAATATTCACGGTTATTTTTTTTAATAAAAGAATGCATAATCCTATCTTTGTGATTCTAAAATAAGGAAACACACAGATAGCTTTTAATGCTTACTTATTAAATATTTCAAACAATTGAATCAAACAAAGCATACAATGCTTGAAATAAAAACATCTTATAAAAAAGTAATTAAGTTTTAATGTAAAAAGAAAGTTTCCTAAAAATGTAGAAAATAGTTATCTTTGTAAACAAAATAAATTATTGTAAATATTGCCATCTTAAAAGTAAAATATAACTTGCATAAAACTAAAAAAACTAATCCTTTTCATATTGTGTAGCATTTGTAAATGCTTGTGTTATTGAAACCTGCTTTGTTGAGTGGAGGCACTTGTTGCTGGCCGTTTGTCAGTCTCTCTCTTTTTTCGCGTGTTTCTTTGGTACAAGCGGCTCCTGTTGCCTATCCCAGCGGCGTCTATAATTTGCTTATGAGCTGTGATTTCTCTCGAGAAGCCACGCTTGTGCATTTTTTTTTCTCTGATTCGATCATAAACTAGCGCATTACGAACCGTTTCACGCTGGCGAACGATCCCGGCTTAGCGCCATCATTACGACACTGCATTGATTATGGCTTTTGTGTACACCGCGCGCGTTCCGGGACTGAACGCGTCAATGTTACTATGTCCCCAGCCTGGCATCAATCCCGGTTCGTGTTTGCGTTCACAGAAGGTGTTTGTTCTGGCAATTTCCCGGGATCAACGCGCTGTGTGAAAGGGGCTCATGTTGCTTCAATGTCGCAGACTGGACGGGGCGGAGTTACGTGACTACACACGCGGTAAAATGTTTTAAGGGGAAAGTACATTAACACACAGTGGGCGGAAATATTAATAGGATTAAAAAAACAAAATAACGACATGGTAAAATTACGTCGGTTCTAGGCTCTGAATTTCGGTTTCGATTATTTTTCGATTAATCATCCAGCCCTAACGTGCATCCCATTTACGACTGATTGGAATTCATTAACACACACACACTTCACTATCACATCTGACGTTTACGAAGTATTTGTGAATTTGCGCAAATCACTCGCATATTTACTCTTATATTTAGGAATGTTTCATGAATGAGACCCATTGCCTTTCCAAACAAAAGGTGTCTTATAAAATTTAAATCAATGTATTGTTTTGTGTAAATGATTAGGCAGGATGATTTTCAGATCATTTTGAAGCAAAAACTCTTGGCAACAACGCCCATTAGTCAAACGTCTTGTGGACACATATTTAGTATGTTTTGTGGCCTTATTTCAGACACTTTAAGTTTTAGTTTTCAATAACCATGCATAAACAATATTCTCTCAAAAATGCAAACATGTACATACATTTTCCTCACATATTTTGTTAGCCCTGTTTGTGCTAAATAGAGTGTAATTACACCTTTGCAATTAATATGTTTATAAGCAACTGAAAAAAGAATAAATGTCAGGGCATGTCAAAACATCTCAAAGACTCCAAAAACACCTTAGACCTCAGAGGGTTAAACTAGTAACCTGACTTGAGGCCCAGAGAGAAGGAAATGAATAGTTGAAATAGTCGTTATTTTTGGGGGTTTTTGCGCACAAAAAGTGTTCTCGTCGTCTGATAAACTTAAGATTGAGCCACTGTAGTCACTTGGACTATTTTAATGATGTCTTTAACTTTTCGAGGCCGGCAAGTTCAATCCCTGAAGAAGCCTGTGGACTAGTATGGAGGAATGATCCAGCTCTTAGATTTCATCAAACATATCTTAATTCGTGTTCCGAAGATGAACGAAGGTCTTACTGTGCGTTCACACCGGACGCGAATAGCGCGTCAAATTCGCGTCTACCGCGTCTAGTTTGACGCTTGACCACTTTGTGTTAATTCGCGCGTAAAAACAAAAGTTTGAAGCGAAATTTACGCGCGTCACGCGCGTCAGAATCGAAACCCGTTGGCGGCCATCTTTTTTATGTTGATCGAGCATTCATCGGAGAGTCACCCCTCTGTATTTGCTCTGGAGAGCAGAACGGCGGCGTAGGGGTAATCGTCGCTGTATTTGTGTCCATCAGACCCTTCGAAGGCGAACCCAGTGTGGCGAGTTTCACCATTGGCTCGCTGCAGGAGCTGCGCCTGGATGACGGCGGCTTTCAGCGGTACTTCCGCCTGTCCCGCGCCCAGCTTGATGACCTGTTGTCCCGCATCGGAGCGAGGAGCACCCTCGCCCTCATCCACCTAATCTGTCATTTATTTTTGTTTTGATGATAAATGGAGCCAGCCTCCAAAAGTGATTAATCTGTCCTGTGATTTTTCTCTCTCTCTCGAACAACACTGTCCAGACACGAACTTATGCAGTATGTTGGTTGTCTTTACATTAATAATATTTCATATATCTAGATATGGAATAAATAGCATTCAATACAAAATAAATATGTCTCATATATCGAAATCAAGTTTTATGTGATAAAATATTTGCTCTGTTGTGCATTAGAACCAGTCATATTACAAAATAATTTATTGAAGCCTCCAGATACTTCACCACATGACAGCAGCATGCAGCTAGGCTCCGGATTGGTTAACGCGGCGCGAATTGACGCAGAAGTTCAGATTTTTCAACTCGGGCGGCAGACGCGAATTCGCGTCAAACGCGTGAATGCACAAATAGCACTAACTAAATCATTCGCGCGTAACGCGCTTAACGCGCCAGCCGCTTAATTCGCGCCATTCGCGCGAACTTGACGCGCGAATGAGGCGAATTCGCGTCTACCGCGCCGCGCTCTACGCCTCATTCGCGCCGCAGGAATTTTTTACGCGCGTAACGCGTCTTTGCATTGACTTAACATTGAAATCACTCGCGCCTGACGCGCTATTCGCGTCCGGTGTGAACGCACCATTAAGGGGTTGGAATAACATGAGGGTGAGTAAATACTGACAGAATTTTAATTTTTGAATGAACTAACCCTTTAAGGGCAAGAAATTCAAGTTTCATGGAACTATAATTGGACATGTTCCTCTCCGAAGGCCTTAAACCACGACTAGCATAGGCTACTGGTCGAACTTCCCCCCCCCCCGTTCCTGCGACAGGACTGCTCCCAATCCGCTATAACTGGCATCCACTTTTAAGATAAATGGCAAGGAGAAGTCAGCATAAGCCAACAGGGGAGCACTCACCAACCGTTGCTTCAGGGTATCAAAGCTCTGCTGACACTGCGAACCAAACATGCGCTCTATCAGTCTCTGAAATATGCTAGGTGCATTGCACAGGCCGAAGGCCATCCTATTACACTCATAAAACCCAAAAGATGTGCAGAAGGCAGTCTTCATCCTGTCCTTCTCAGCCACAGGGACCTGATTGTAGCCACTAGCAAGATCCATTGAAGTGAACCACCTGGCACGTGCAAGAGCATCCAAAGGTTCCTCAATTCTAGGTAATGGAAACAAATCTTTTCTGGTCTTACTGTTAAGTTGACAATAGTCAAGTGATCCTCATTTATATAGCGCTTTTAACAATGTAGATTGTTTCAAAGCAGTTTTTTACAGAGATAAACATAAAATTTAAGGTAACAGAGATTGGTTTGGTTTTATAGTGGTTCTTGAATAATGTTATTTCCACCTAAAGTTAGTTTTGATTCACTTCCATCGAAATGGTCATTTTTTATTAAATTAGGGGCCGCTAAGACGAAAACGAAACGCGGACCTGTTATATACGCTGATGGCGTTCACATGCGCATTAAGAATTGATTCTATAGTTATGTGCGTTTGAATATATGTGCGCAGGTTTGTAATTGCCTATTATAATTCCCTAATTTACCATGCCTAAACAAACTACTTGTCTTGCCTATAAATTTGATGAAGAATTTTATTTTATCACTTTGAAGTAGGTACGCGAACCGAAAAATTCCACAACGCTTTATCTGTAGAGTGTCAACACACATTCACTGGCTACCATCCTTTTTCTTCACCAGGACAATGGGAGAAGAATAGGGGCTACTACTTTCTCTTATAATTTGCGTTTCCAGCAACTGATTAATATGAGCCTGAACGGCTGCATATTCTGAGGTAGGAATACGTTTGTAACGCTGCCTAACTGGAACCTCATCAATCAAGGGAATGTCATGTGTGATCAAAGTAGTACAGCCCAAATCGCTGTCATGTGCTGAAAACACAGAAGAGTACTTGGATAGTAAAGCCCTGACCTCACACTGTTCTTCAGGGGTCATCGGAGACAGATCAACAGAATCTATCTTGTCTTGTATGGGACCTACAGTCATCTGGGAAGAAACTGTGGCCTGCACACTCAAGGGAAAATCCTCTACACCTTGGGGTAAACTCACCACATTTACTAGACTAATGGTACCAAGAACGGTTCGTGCATAGAGGTTAACATCCACTACTCCTACGTTAATAACTGGAAAATAAACCTGTCCACGAACTACCTTAACAATGGCAGTGGTAGCCAGAAAACCAGCTGCTAACCCACCACTAGAAGGCTCAAATACTACAGTCAATCCAGTATGGTGCTGATAACAAGTAGCCGAAATAAACTTCATGGTGCCGTCTGGTACACAAATACACCTGCCTCCTCGAACTCGAACTCGGGCTGAAGAATCCGAAGGGGCATGAACTTGATGGCACTTCTGTAGGGCTTGTTGCCAAGGATTAGGGGAATGCTGGATTAGGGACATGCTGCACTAAAGCGGGTTCAAAGAGAGTCAGCCCATATTGCCCAAATAATTCGTGATAACATTCTCAAATAACATTTATGCCCAAAATACCGGAGACCTGAGTAGTAGTACCTTGTGAATCTTTAACTATGAGCACGCCACATTTAGGAATTACTTTACCAAAGAGTAACTTACTTTTCCACATCCATTTCTAAATAGCCTATATATGGAATATCTAAGCCATTGGCAGCCTTAAGAGCCTGCAACCAATGACAGGAGTGAAGTTTTTACAAACCCCACGGCTCAAAGTTCTGCAGATTAAAACTTTCAGCCACCGTCGACATCATTGAGCCAGTGTCTAACAAACAGGGGACTAACACCCCACCAACACTAACAGTCACGTGGGGGCATGGTGACAATAAGGGGGCCGTGTGCTCTACATCGGGAAAAGCAGCATCTGAGCCAATCACGTACCCTTCTGATCTGTGGCTCGGGAGCACAGAAAGTTCTAGTTTTCCAGAAAGGTAACAGGGCTGGGGCCTTGGGACTTCTGGCTGAGGGTGACGTGAGGGAGAGGGATTAACCCTCGATGACAAACTTTGAGAACTACATTCAAGGGCAAAATGGCCAGGCTGTTGGCACTTCCTACAGATCACTGAACTCCTATTAAAGGTACTTGATGTAAAAGGGAGACTTCTTGGGGCATTATAAAGCGAAGTCACATTACGGGTTAACTGATCAAGCCCTTCTTGCTGCTTTTTGCAGGGCTGTGATTTTTCCGAATTTTCCGATCTGAAAAAAAAGGCCGGGCCTTTGATCTAGAGACTTGCACTCCCAACGCAAAAGAGTGCGGCGCAGGACTAGATTTGATGGCCGAGTGCGACAGCTGGCGCGGCTGGTAATGCACTCACTCTGTGTGTGCGGGTTGCTGGAGAATAAAACGATTCGCGGGACTCCTGCAAACTAGAAATATCTATGAATAAATTGTATAAAAATTAATACATTTTTATTCATCTGTTGCAGAAAAGCAACAAGTACAACTAAAACAAAATAGAAATGATTTACAGGCCAAAGTTTCTTTTTATAACATGTTTGCAGCGTTGAGTGATGTAGCCAATCACAGACATAATTGCTGATTTCTTGAACGCAATGGCCAATCAGAAGCATTTAAGATAGACTCCCCTCACTGCTCAAAACGGACTTTTTGTTCAGAGCTGAATTCTGTATGCTGGCAAACCCTGTAATTATAACAAACACAGTGTGTATAAAATAGAGGTGGGCATAGATTAATTTTTTTAATCTAGATTAATCTCACTGGAATCTTGGAATTAATCTAGATTAATCTAGATTAAAATGACTCATTTGAATTCTGCCGAAGGCATTCAGAATATGTGTGCTACCCAAAAAATGACTAAAAGTAAGTCTTTGAGAATAGTTCGCCTCGCGTAGGGATGTGAATTTCTGCCAAAAATGCCATTCGACAATAGAGGAGCAAAAGTCGAATATCGAAAAAATTATAAAATAAAATAAATAAATAAAACGCACAATTACAATGACAGAAAGGGAGGCCAATTTCATCTTTAGCGATTTGTCATCAAACAAACTGTTTATTAATTGAACAAGTAACATGTTTTCGTCGTTTTTTTTAACATAGTAGGCTAATTGGAAGAAGAAAAAAACAATAAGCACGACTTAGCTAGAGTCCGTTTTTGCATCGCCAAACCAGATGCTCGTTAGATCAAAAAATAATGTCATATGTCATAATGATTTTATGTGAACCTGCCTTTACCGGCAATAGCCTCCTCCTTTTTAAACAAATTAGTTCCAATCAATGTAAACTATTCGTGTGACTATGCCCCTGCGCAATACACACACATTACCGCGGGATGGCGGGTGTTCATTTCATAAACTGTACACAATGGTAACTTATTGAACCTGTTAACCTTTGCCAGTGCGCCGACGCTCTGAAGCGTTTTTTTTTGTAGCCTATAAATTAATGTATATGTCCAACGGATAATGTCATACTTTTTAGTAGTGCTATCGTGGCGTAATAATAGTGCTATCGTGGCGCGAGCAGAGTGCACATCAGAAAAAGAGGACAGGGGGTGTGTGAGTGTGTGTGTGTGTTCATCTTAGCCTCATTGGTCTGTCACTGCTCGTCAATGTCAGAATATTTGAGATGACCAATCAAATTGGCGGGCTTTATTTCACAGAAGCTGCTGAGCGCGAATTTTAGCAGAGTGACTGACGCTTCAGTTTATGGTCAAGTGCGAGATAAGATGTAAGTAGCTAAACTAAACATTTCATATTTGACAGTTTTTTGAGGTCATAAATGTTAAACGAATGACAAAAATAATCAGGCAAACTAATAGGCTTATGTAACGTGATTCATGTAATGTTATAATTAGTTTACTGTCATTGTGAGGTGGAGGAAACATTAACAAAGCCGTTTGCATCATGTTGTGCACAAGATTAATAATGAATGTGTACATGTTGAGAATTAATATAATACAATTTGTAGCCTTCAGTAAATTGAAAAAGTTCATTTTTCTGAGGGGAAGAGACAGGGCAACATGAAGAGACTGAGAGAAAAAGAAAGAGTGATGGAGAAGAGAGAGCAGGTATTGACAATCTACTGCCACTGACATGGTTTTAAAGCTATTTCTTATCCTTTTTTGGCCTTCAAATGTCTTGAAATGCACACATCAGAGAAATAAAAAATTTGAACCCCCTGACAACCTTAAATTTAGGACCTCTTTGATAATAAAGCCCTGTCTACGGCCCTGTGTCAGGAATACGATCAATAATGAATGTGTATATTGTGAATGAATTTAATAAACTTAGTTAGGCTACCTAGCTTTCCTAGTAGCTTTCAGTAAATGGACGCTTCTGAGAAAATTATTCATAAATCAACCTATCAGTTGACCCTATGTTTACTTTCTTCACTGAAATAAGGAAAATAATCAGCTGCATGACATATTTTTAAAGTTATTGTTATCCAATTTTTTAGGATATGTAGATCAGAGAAATAAAAATTTACTCGAACCCCCCTAACTAGCCTACCTCACATCCGGGACCTCAGTAATTATAAAAGCCTGCCATCTGCATGTTAATGAAACTAGTAAATAGTGAGCATTAGACACAAAACAAAAGTGTTAACTTTTTTAGTCATAACCTCATTGGGGGCTGAGCCACAGACTGATTCATGTTCCAAACTGGTCACACAAATTTCAGTTCAGTTAGAACCAGATGCATATTTGTATTGATGATTCTAATTTGATTATTTTATATCCTATTGTTGATATTTGTGTTTTGAAAAAGTTTTTGATTGATGTTTGACTCCTAACCAATTTTCTACATTAAAAATTGTCTTTTTATTTGGGCTAGTAAAATCCATTTCGGGCTACCAAAATCTGAAGAGTGCCTGCCCGAAGAGCTACCAGCGATTTTCAAATTTTGCGAGCCCTGAAAAAGAACCAGCGCGCTTGGAATAAACTCATTTAACAACATGTGAAGTAACGAGAGGAACGTCGCCCAACGTAACATGTAAAAGTATACACCTCGTGTCCCTGACAGGAAAATACCCTGCTGCGCGATTTGCGCAAAAATAAAACGATATTAGAAAAAGCTATTTTATGATCCCAACCCAACTTTGAGAATAGATTAACGGCGATATTTTTTTTATCGCCCGATAAGAGTCTCACGTTAACGCAGCACGTTAACACCGATAACGGCCCACCACTAGTATATTATGAAAAATTCATTGTGCAGTCAGCTTCAAGTCAAGTCATCCTCATTTATATAGCGCTTTTAACAATGTAAATTGTTTCAAAGCAGCTTTACAAAGATAAACATATAATTTAAGGTAACCGAGATTGGTTTGGTTTTATAGTGGCTCTTGAAAAATGTTTTTTCCAGCTAAAGTTAGTTTTGATTGATTCACTTCCGTTTAAATGATCATTTGTTATTAAATTAGGGGCCGCTAAGACGACACCGTTCTCTCTAAACAGACTTTAAACGTGAACCTGTGATAGACGCTGATGGCGTTCACATGCGCATTAAGAATTGATTCTATAGTTATCTGTGTTTGAATATATGTGCACAGGTTTGTAATTCCTTACAAACCATGCCTAAACAAACTACTTGTCTATAAATTTTGATGCAGAATTTTTATTTTATCTTATCACTTTGGGTAGGTACGCGAACCGAAAAATTCCACAACGCTTTATCTGTAGAGTGGTATAGGGATCCTCCATAGGGAGAGGCTAGTTGGCACTTCAGCACTGCATTGTCATCAGGTCCAGGCGAAAGTCCTTCGTCAGATCTGGAAACGGCCTGGATCCAGCAGGCTGCGGGAAAACCTCGGGATAAACAAAGACACTAAAATTAGCGTAGATGTCATTCTTCTTATGATGTAATGAGTACATCAGGATTTAAGGGAAGTGTTCCCAGTTCCGGCTGACCTAATCTAAGCAGCCTAATATTGAATTATAGAAGGCTATAGAGTGTTATGTGAATGCTAGGTCAAAGAGATGTGTTTTTAGTCTAGCTTTGAACTGACAGACTGTGTCTGCTTCCCGGACAATGTTAGGAAGATTGTTCCAAAGTTTTGGTGGTAAATAGGAAAAGGATCTACCGCCAGCAGTCGATTTATATATTCTAGGTATTATCAACTGGCCGGAGTTTTGAGATCGCAATAGACGTGAAGGACTATAATGTGTTAAGAGCTCGCTCAAGTACTGGGGAGCTAAACCATTTAGTGCTTTATAAGTAATCAGCAATATTTTAAAATTTATACGATGTTTAATAGGGAGCCAATGCAGTGTTGACAGAACCGGGCTAATATGGTCGTACTTCCTGGTTCTGGTAAGAACTCTAGCGGCTGCGTTTTGAACTAGCTGTAGTTTATTTATTAAGCGTGCAGGGCAACCACCCAGTAGAGCATTACAATAATCTAGCCTTGATGTCACGAACGCATGAACTAGTTGTTCAGCATTTGTCAATGAGAGCATATGACGTAATTTAGATATATTTTTAAGATGGAAAAATGCGGTTTTACAGACACTAGACACGTGACTTTCAAATGAAAGATTGGTATCAAAGAGCACACCCAGGTTCCTAACTGACGACGAAGACTTAACAGAGCAGCCATCAAGTGTTAGACGGTATTCTAGGTTATTACGTGTGGAAGTTTTTTGTCCAATAATTAGAATCTCTGTTTTTTCAGAATTTAGTAGTAGGAAATTACTAGTCATCCAATTTTTGATATCAACTATGCATTCCGATAATTTTGTGAATTGGTGAGTTTCGTTAGGTTTGGAAGAAATATAGAGCTGAGTATCATCAGCATAACAGTGAAAGCTAATTCCATTTTTCCTAATGATATCTCCTAAAGGTAGCATGTACAGAGTGAACAGCAGCGGTCCTAGTACTGAGCCTTGTGGTATGCCATACTGAACTTGTGATCGATAAGACATCTCTTCATTTACTGCTACAAACTGATAGCGGTCAGATAAATATGATTTAAACCATGCTAATGCAATTCCACTAATGCCAACATAGTTTTCTAGTCTATTTAAGAGAATGTTGTGGTCAATGGTGTCAAATGCAGCACTAAGATCAAGTAACATTAATAGAGAGATACAACCACGATCGGATGATAAGAGCAAATCATTTGTGACTCTAATGAGAGCTGTCTCAGTGCTATGGTGCGGTCTAAATCCTGACTGGAAATCCTCGCAGATACAATTTCTTTTAAGAAAGGAACACAGTTGTGAGGATACTGCCTTTTCTAGTATCTTTGACAGAAAAGGTAGATTTGAGATCGGCCTGTAATTGATTAATTCTGTAGGATCAAGTTGCGTTTTTTTAACAAGCGGTTTAATCATAGCCAGCTTAAAGGTTTTTGGTACGTATCCTAGAGACAAAGATGAATTAATGATGTTAAGAAGAGGATCTATGACTTCTGGAAGCATCTCTTTCAGTAGTTTAGTCGGTATAGGGTCTAACATACATGTTGTCGATTTAGATGAATTAACGAGTTTGCAAAATTCTTCCTCTCCTATGGCAACAAATGAATCAAATTTTACCTCAGGGAGACTATAATGCACTCCCTGATGTGATACTGTAGTAGACGGTTGCATAGTTATAATTTTGTCCCTAATATTATCAATCTTATAAGTGAAGAAGTTCATAAAGTCATTACTGCTGTGTTTCTTGGAAACTTCTGGGCTTGAAGCTTTCTTTTTCGTTAGTGTAGCCACTTTTTCAAATAAATACCTTGGATTATGTTTATTTACTTTTAATAGGGTTGAAAAATAAGCAGATCTAGCAGCTTTTAAAGCCTCTCTGTAAGCAATCGAGCTCTCCTTCCATGAAATCCGAAATACCTCTAGTTTTGTTTTCTTCCAGTTGCGCTCCATTTTTCTGGCTTCTCTCTTAAGGGCCCGGGTGTGCTCGTTGTACCACGGTGTTGGACTATTTTCTTTAATCTTCTTTAAGCGCAACGGAGCAACTGTATCTAAAGTGCTGGAAAGAAGAGTGTTAAAAGTTTCTGTTGCAATATCAATTTCTTCTAAGCTATCTGGGATGCTGAGACGATGAAACTGATTAGGAAGAGAATTATTGATAAAGCAATCTTTAGTGGCAGAAGTGATAGGTCTAACATACTTGTGACACGGAGTTGGCTTTGCAGCCTTGGCTAAATGTAATTTACATGAGACTAGATAATGATCTGAGATGTCGTCGCTCTGCTGCAGAATTTCAACAGCATCAACATTGATTCCATGTGATAATATTAGATCTAGAGTATGATTACGACAATGAGTAGGTCCTGACACGTGTTGTCTAACTCCAATAGAGTTAAGAATTTCTTTAAATGCCAATCCCATTGCATCTTTTCCATTATCTACATGTATATTAAAATCACCAACAATTAGGACTTTATCTGCAGTCAATACTAATTCTGATAGAAAGTCAGCAAATTCTTTGATAAAATCTTTATGGTGCCCTGGTGGTCTGTATACAGTTGCCAGCAGAATTCTCAAACTTGATTTATCGTTTACATTATATATTTTTACATTAAGCACCAACACTTCAAAAGAAATATATTTTAAACTAGATTTTTTAGTGGTTTTGAAAATATTACTATAAATTACAGCAACACCTCCCCCTTTGCCTTTCAGGCGAGGTTCATGTTTATAAGAGTAATCATGAGGGGTGGACTCATTTAAAGTAATGTAATTGTCTGGTTTTAGCCAGGTTTCTGTCATACACAGCACACCTAGGTTATAATCTGAAATCATATCATTAACTATGAGTGCTTTTGAAGTAAGGGATCGAATATTCAGCAACCCAAGCTTTATCGTTTGCTCATCTGTATTATATCTATTTTTTATTTGTTGAATATCAATTACATTTTTAACCTTAGATCGGTTTGGACGTTTTATGGATTTCCAAATTCGGGGAACAGACACAGTCTCTATATGATGATATCTAGGTGAAAGAGCCTCTATGTGATGGGATTTATCTGACCTTGGTGACGCGAGGCCGCTAGCAGACGGTCGGTTTAGCCAGTTTGTCTGCTTCCTGACCTGAGCCCCAGATTGTCATGTTTTGTCTCTAAGACTATGAGCCAAATTACTAGAGAGAAAAGCAGCACCATCCCAGGAGGGATGAATACCATCTCTTTTCAACAGGTCCGGTTTGCCCCAAAAACTTTTCCAATTGTCTATGAATTCTATATTATTTTGCGGACACCACTTAGACAGCCAGCCATTGAGTGATGACAATCTGCTAACTATCTCATCACTTCTTTGAACAGGAAGGGGGCTAGAGCAAATTACAGTGCCTGACATCGTACTTGCGAGTTCAAACACCTATTTAATATTAATTTTGGTGATCTCCGACTGGCGGAGTCGAACATCATTAGTGCCGACGTGAAAAACAATCTTAGAGAATTTACGATTAGCATTAGCCAGCACTTTTAAATTTGCTTTGATGTCAGGCGCTCTGGCTCCCGGCAAACATGTGACTATGTTGGCTGGTGTCCCTATTTTCACGTTCCGTGTAATAGAATCGCCAATTACCAGGGCACAATCAACAGAATTCTCAGTGGGTGTTTCACTGAGTGGGGCAAATCGATTTGTTGTGGTAATCGGAACGGAAGAGTGGTTTTTTGATCCGTGACTAGAGCGATCCCTCACTGTCACCCATCTGCCTGGCTGCACAGGCAATAATTCAGCCGGAACCGAATCATGTAAAGAGTTCACTATGCTAGGCGCATCCAAAGTAGAATCTAAGGCTCTAGCACACTTACTATCCTCAATTAAAGTTTGGATGCGTGTTTCAAATTCTGAAATCTTCTCCGTCAGCCTGACTGTTTCCTTGCATTTATCACATATAAACCCTATATTGCCGACGGGGAAGGCTATGCTAAACATGTAACATGAAGTGCAGGTGACAATAACAGGACAAGACATTACTCACCGTGTTTGTTGACTGATTCTTACTCACCTGGGCTTTTTATGAACTCAGAGGCAAGGGCGCGTGAGAGAAAAATAAATAACTGAGCGCACGGGTGGCGCGTTAACAGGCTAGCGAGTTACTAGCGTGTTGTTCTAACAATAACGGAAGCTAGCGATGCCAGGTTAATCTGAGATGTTGTCTAAGCTGTATTTAGTAGTAAACAACTAGAAATGGTAGTAAATGATGGTTCAAAACAGAAAGAAATACAAAGCTAATACGAGGCTTAGACAGAGCTTACAGCCTCGAAGCAAACAAAACACAGAAGGCAGCTAGGCAGACAGGAGCAATCGATCAGGATCAGGAACAGCAATCATTGATAATAACAGAGATGTTTGAGATCGCAATGAACTGATGTCAGCTTTTTAGGAATTATTAAGGGAGCGCACTTTGTGCGCATTCAGTCATGCCAAACCATGCATGCAGTAGCCCGCTTGCTTTTATGTTATAACAGTGGTTTGTGTGTTAATGCTTTAATAACAAATAATTTATCAGGAGCATTTATGCTGATGTGTATGATGGTGACACGTAGGCTAACTTGAAAGTATTTGGAGGTACAGAAAAAGTCTATTTGCGGGCTTTTGCGGGCGGGAGCGGGACAAAACAAACGTTGCGGGCGGGAGAAAGTAACATAGAAAGTAGTTGAGAGCGTCAGTTATAATGACCGATGTATTAAAAAATGGTCGGGTTTAAATTGGGTTCGGGCTCATAATTACAGTTAATGTGTCGGGCCGGGCTCGTACACAACGTGCACGGGTTCGGGTCGGGTCGGGCTTGATTTTTTTTGGTCCCAATCTAAGCTCTATGCCGGAGTGAAAAGGAGAGGATATGAGGACATCTACAGGCTGACGTGCGTACAGATTTTTTCCTTCCTTTCCAAGTATCAACAAGGACATATTTGCGTTCAGCTTGTTCACCTGCTCAATTTCGTACCTCAGTCGCTCTCGCGCTACAGTGGTTTCGTTGTCAGCGCTACCTCATATATTTACCGACAGGCAGACAAACGCTCCTCGAGCCAACGCAAGGTGCTCTATGGATGGTAACCATGGCAGCGTATTATGTGTACTACTGGGCGCGATCCCATGAAACTGTCGCGGTCACTTTCGTCTAACCCACATCAGAGTTGAAGTGTCTTGAACTTAATCTTATTCCTATAGTTTATCAATAGACAAAGACTGATCTGGCTGTTTGATCTGAGTTTCTTGAATAATATAACTGTTTCTTTATCAGTGGATGGTCCAGGTCTTAAACAGGCGACAACCTTTACTGCTGTCTCTTATTCATTAAAAATAATCTAATAACTTTAAGGTTAGACTACACAGCTAGAGCAGCACTCTTTAAAGCTGATGATACACAAGGGCAACTTTTTGCTAGCTTCTTGCCCAGCAACATTGCTCAAATAAGTTATTGTCATTGTTGTTGTTATAATTATTATTACTACTATTATTATAGAATGGTGTTGATGGCGCAGTGTATTAGACACTTGGCTTTGATTTCCACTGCGACACATCCACCAAATAAGTTGTCATTTGTCATATTGTACAAAAACAAGTTGCATGTATCTAGCTGTAAAACAAATTAAAATGTATTTTTTGTTCAAATAAGTTTTTATGGGTCGTACTTTACTATTCATATAAATCCACCACCAGTTTGATCGGCGTGTGGGGGGTGGGGGGGGTCTCAGTATATTTTCCTGCTTTTTTGTCCTTAGCCAATCACATGCCTGTTTTTGAGCATCTCTTTTAGATCTGATAATTCAGAGCTTGTCGAAGTTGGCGCTGACCCATAAGCCGCATGCTGCAGCCCATAAGTAGAAGAGGTTGAAAAACTACGATCCCTAGTACCCCTCAATTTGCCCTCCCGTTCCCATCTAATGGCTTCCTCCCTAACATCAAGTAAGGTAGCCCTAGTGTTTTGGAGTACTAACTGTTTTAATTCCCTTCGAAGGGCAGAGTCCAACACATACTCAACAAATTGGTCACGCAAAAGAACATCAGAATTGGGCATACTATTTGGAGCATTTTTTATTACTTTTGACATCAAACCAAAAAGAGCGTGTGGAAATTCCTGAAGCGTCTCCCCCTCTAGTTGTCGTCGAGAGAAGAAATTCTCCTGCAAAACAATATATGCATCCGGGCAGCCGTACAGCTCAGTAAGTATTTGAATAACTTTATCTGGATCTTCCTGGTCTTCACTGAGCCTAAATTTTATTTCCTCCCTAGCTTCTCCCTCTAAATGGTCATACAGGAAGTGTGCTTTGTCAAAAGTAGATAAATGGCGAATACGCATACTGGCCTTCACTTCCTCTAGCCAATCAACCAAAGAAATTCCGGTGTGGCGTCTAAAAGCAGGACATTTCCTTTTCCTAGGGACATAAATGAACCTTTCTGTCACCACTGAATTACCATTGGAGGAAGACCTTGGGCAAATGTTAGATGCCGCCCCCCTATGATTAGACTCAGAGGGCGCAACACTAGGACTTGCCTGAACCTCAGAACGTTCTTGTCGCAGGGCATGGAACGGTACATTTCTTTCCGTTCATTATCAGCCTTAAAGGACAAGTTCGGTATTTTACACTTAAAGGCCTGTTTTAAGATAGTTTCTGATGAAATAGAACAGTTAAAATTGAAATTTGGTCAAATGCTGCTGTCCCAAGAATTTTCGGTTTCTGTATTAGCACCCCCCCACCTCGACAATGGTTTCATAGGGGCACTGGAAGAATCATTCATAACACTTTAGTTTACAAAGACATGAAACTCACCGAGTGGTTTGGGGTGTTCACTGATATGCTCAAACAAAAGTCGCTGCAAAAGATGCTTTCCAACAGGTGTTTTACCTTTCATTTGTAAAACTGTGGACCTATTATTTCAAACACCTCACAACTGGACATTCTTCCGTTGAAAGCTTGAATAATAGACTCTCCAGCCCAGTTGGTGGCGATAATGCACCTTTGCCAACGCTTGGATAACGTAGCCTACGATACCGCGACTGCATAACTACAGAAAGAATACAAACAACCCCATTTCTGTCTCTGGCGGCGGAGTAATACCGTTACTTCACAGAACATCCTATACAAGTCAATGGAGTTGGACAAAAACTACGATAAAACCTGTTGGAAAGCATCTTTTGCAGCGATTTTTGTGTAAGCATATCAGTGAACACCCCAGACCACTCGGTGAGTTTCATGTCTTTGTAAACTAAAGTTTAATGCGCTTTATAAATGATTCTTCCAGTGACCCTATGAAACCATTGTCGAGGTCAGGGGGGGGGGGGGGGGGTGCTGGCAAAGAAACCGAAAATTCTCGGGACAGCAGCATTTGTCCAAATTTCAATCTCAACCGTTCTATATCATCAGAAACGATCTTAAAACAGGGCTTTAAGTGTAAAATGCCAAACTTGTCCTTTAAATTCGGCCACCAAGTCTCGCAATTGCTGCATCTTATCCTCCCTAGTGACAGTCTAAATGACACAGACAAAACACAAGGGAGGGGAAAGTACAATAATTCTAATGCGCTAGCTGCTGTTTAAAAAAAAAAAAAAAATCTCAGATTGATGTCACAAAAAATAATAAAGTCACGTCTCTGCTTTACACGCCAATTGCACCCTGCCGACTAACGCCAAGATTGTAACCTTTGGCTAAATATAAAAAAAAAAAACGACTACGCCACATAGGTTATTTCTCCACCCAGGAAAGTATAAAAATAAACAAAATACCCCAAAAAGATTTAAACCCAAAAGAATTATAACAATATAAAAGGATCCTGCTGGTTCAGATTGCGTCTAAGACAGAGACCTGACTTCCAAAAGTATACAAAGTTTATTTCACACAGGAAACATTCATTTTAAAACGTCCTAGAAATAGATCTCATACACAGTTTACAAATTAAATACCCACAGTTGTTAAGAGACGGTAATTAATCCACTTTAGCCGAAGGGACAAACCACACAACAAACCAGTGAATAAAAATTCTTAACCCTCTGGGGTCCTTCATTTCAGAGTCACACTCAGGACCTTCGGGTCCAAATGGGCCGGAAGGGTGGGATTCATATTTATTTAAAGAAAATCATAATTTTTTTTTTTACTTGTTTTTTATAATATTTTTTCTTTTATTTTTTGGTGTTTTGAGAATTTTATGATTTATAATTAATATTTATGCAATAAATATGACCCATTTCCCCCCAGTTTTCCCCCAATTGAATATAATAGAAAATTATTAAAAACAATTTTTCATTTTTTTTAAAGCTATATTTCATTTTAGAGTCAAGCCTAGACCTCATGAAAGCAATTTTTGAAATGAGATGGATGCCATCTGGTGGACAAACTGAGCATTTTAAAAATGCAAAACACATAGGTAATCTGAATTTATTGGTTTGTTTATGCATAAAAGTGTGTTTGTGTGTGTTGTGTGTGTGGATGTGTCTGTTTTGCACTCTTGATGTTTTATAGATTCACCCCTTCACTGTATTGTGCTTTTTTTCTGGATCGTGGCTGATTTGTAGATTGTACGCACAAAAAAACTCGGTATTTTCACATTTTTGCCAATTTGCCATTCATTTCCTATCCGGGTCCATTTGGACCCGAAGGTCCTGAGTGTGACAATTTTTTTTACAACGACTTAGATTATTCAAATCCTGTCCCCAATTTTTTTGGATGTTCATATACCAAGTACCAAAAAAGTCACCACATTTCAGACCATTCCGATGAAGCTATGATTTAAAAAAATATATATATTTAAATGCGTCGGGTCCATTTGGACTGAAGGACCCCAGGATGTGATAAACGAAAATAAAACAATATCAAAATAAAACAAATACACTCCTCTTCTGCTAAGCCTCAATATCACAGGTCAAATAATTCAAATTCAAACGTACACTGGCAAATACATTTTTAATACCAAGGAAAGAAAAAAAGAAAGACAAAAAAGGAAAAGATTACATAGACAATCAAACTGACACAATATTTAACATCACAACATTTATAATATAACATTTAAGATCGTTCAGGCTGCTTTGACGGACCAAACTACCAGCGTGTTAGTTTAATTTAATAGCCCATAAAACATGGATGTCCAATGCTTCAACACCTTTTATACTGACCGATTAGGGCAGAAGTCGTTAAAGAGCTTGATCAATAAAGCAGCTCGAAACCGCAAACGTCCAATTCCGTCAGCCGTACGAACAGGACAATGAAACAGCAACACAAACGGGTATATAAAAACACAGCAGCTAGCGCTCTGGGCCGCACCTGCAATAAGAATACAATAAAAGCACAAATAATGCATCAATTTCAAAAGATTTCCCCCCTCACAGAATAGGAGAAAACCCACAATAAAGTTTCTTACCTTATAGGTGAAATTTAGACTACAGTGAGCTTTAGGTTACCTGCGTTCGCCACTTCACGCACACACACATCCCTAATGACAAACACATATTTAGACCGTGATCTACAACTATGAGAAAGAGCATGAAATCAAACGACTCACCAGGGAATAGCAACAAAAAAAATATAAACATATAGCCTTCTACTACATGCAGCACGGAGGAGAATGACAACGGCGCATTTAGACAAACTTTTTATAAAGCCACCAGAACCCAACGGAGCCAAGAGTCAAAACAAATATTAAAAATTCTCAACCCGTCACAAATGCAAAACATTAAAAGCTATGATTGGGACTGTCATATTATTATATTTGTATGTACTTGTTTAGTTGCATTCCTCAGCAACCTTTGAGTTGATTAACCTTCTAGCAAAGAGCTTCACTTTAACGCTCGTTCCCTTCAGCTTCAGCACGCGCAGCTTAAACAGTAATGATGTCATTTGAAACAATAAGCCTAATATTAAAGATGTTTACTATTACTGTAATAGTAAAAATATTTAATTTCTTTTCAAAAACATTGATGCGTTATTAATAACTTGCATTTTTTGTTCTCGTATTATTTTCATCAACAATATGGTTTGATTAAAATAACTTCCTTATTGTCCGTGCGAAGCGATTCCTTTTTTTTTATCCATGGCACATGCATTTTGTTTCTTTATATGCAGCCCAATGTTATCCAATGACTTGTTTGCATTATAGCCTATAAGTATTTTATTTTCATTTAATTTAACTTTTTTGTTAGGCAATAGATTTTTTCGTAACACTTTACAATAAGTTCTCATTTGTTAATGCGTTAACTATAACATGTGGGACAATAAAGGTGTTAACCACTCCTCTTTCATACGGAGAGTGTCGGATAGCCAGCCTGATGATACAGAGCAGGCAAAGTTCCTTTCAGGATAAATCTCTGTGTCCAAATGTAGGCCCTATCTTATTAAATTATAGGCTAAATATTGCAGCTAATGTATTTAAAGGTTTTTCATTAAAAAAAAATCAATTGTAGTGTTCAATCCAGTTGTTTCAACTGGTTTTTGTAGAGTTTTAGAGTGTTTGAGCAGTGTGTATGATTGTCAACAATCTTGTATAGGGTTGCCACCCGTCCCTTAAAATACGGAATCGTCCCATATTTGTGAAATAAACAGCGAGTCCCGTTTTGAATCAATACGGAACGCGGTTTGTCCCGTATTTCCGAAACGCATCATCCCATGCAAATCATTCCACCTGCATTCTGTGAAGACTCGCCCTATTCTACACATGATTGGGTTATACTCACTGCCATTGTTGGTTTGATTGGTTTGTTTAATAACATCAGGTTCAGGGCCAATCAGAGTCAGAGGAGGGCGCGTCTTTTGGCAGAGAGTCAATACGAGACAATGGCGGAGGCAGCTCCTATGATTTATTACGGTTAAAGGGACTCTCCACCCATTTGCATTAAGATTTCCATTGTTAGAAATCCAGTCATACTATTGAATGGTCGTGCAATACACTTTCATTTTCCCCTGAGACGAGAGAAATCCTCTATTTACCTTTTTCACTTCCTCTTACAATGGCGCAAAAATCGCCATTTTACGTCATTGTAGGAGGAAGTGTAAAAGGGGGGGATTTCTGTTAAGACTGCTAGCACTAGTTCCCACCCTTTCAAACCCGCCCATAGGGGGTTGGACCTAATGCGCTAACAGACCTATCACAAATATTGGTCGACCGATATGGGTTTTTTGATGGCTGATACCAATGCCGATATCTTAGAGAGCAGGGTGGCCGTCAATCTTAGTCAATGCACTGTGAACTAACATGAACACACATATTTTATTAACTACTATAACAAAGGCTATTGCTCTCTGTTAGTTAATGCATTAACAAATGAGACCTTATTGTAAACTGTTATCAAAAAATCTATTACCTAACAACAAAAAATAAAATACCTAAATAATGCAAACAAGTCATTGGATAACATTGGGCTGCATATAAAGAAACAAAATGGATCAATAAAATGGAATCGCCTCTGCACGGACAATAAGGAAATTATTTTTATTAAACCATATCGTTGATGAAAATAATACGAGAACAAAATAATGGTAGTTATTAATTATAACACAATATTTTTGAAAAAAATTAAACATTTTTAATATTACAGTGATAGTAAAAATCTTTAATAGCTTAGTTACTGTTTCAAATGACATTGCTGTGTGAGCTGCACGCGCTGAAGCTGAAGAGAACGAACGTTAAACCAAATCGCTTTGCTAGAAGGTTAATCAACTCAACGGTTGCTGAAGAATGCAAACCCAAAGAATTTACAAATTTATTACAATAGTGAATACAATTATAATTATATGACAGTCCCAATTATAGCTTTTAATGTTTTGCATTGTTGTTCAATCTGCTCGTGCTTAAGCTGAAGAGAACGAGCACCGGGAAACTGTAGAACTTTTCTAGCAGGCTGTTTAAATCCACGAAACGCATCATATGTGAGATTAATCAGATATTTATTTTACATCAACTTTATATTACGACTTATCTGCACAAAATGACGTGAATGCACAATCGAACTTGTGCTGGTCACAATGTTGTAGTAATCCCTGTTCTGGACGCGCTATTCCCACAACAACGCGCTGAAACACGGCAACTAAACCCAGAGAATTCACAACGTTTTATTACAATAGTGTTCTCATTATAATGGCATGTATATGACAGTCCCAATTATAGTTAGGAATGTGCATTGCTGTTTGAGCTGCACGCACGCTAAATAGGCTATAAAGATGATCACCGGTACAATGAAGCGCTACTGCATCGTTCATTAACTCAACCAAACGCATCCTATATTAGATTAATAATATAGGATAATATATATAATTATATATAATATATATAATAATACAGATATATATACACAAAATAAACATATTACAACTTACAATGGCACAGAATGCTGCGAATGCTCAAGAGAACTTGACTATGCTTGTCATGAAGGCTTAACTCCATAGATGCGCTCTTTCCACAACAACGCGCTCGTCGCGCTGAAACACTGGCGAACAAGAATTCACAACATTCTTTTACAGGCGTTTTTATTATAATGTTATGAAGCCTATGTGACAGATTTGTGCTGCACATGTTGCACTGAACTGTATCTTCCTTTTCGAAGTGAATCCAATCATTCAGAACCATCATGGCGAACAGCGCGCATCTCTCAACTGAAGTAAATAATCTATTATCTATCGGCTTTGATATATCGGCCAAATTTTCTTATCGGATCGATAACGATAACATCAAAAAAGACCATTTATCGGCCGATATCGATATATGGTCGATATATCGTGCATCCCTAGTATATATCAAACATATATATATATATATACACACACACATATAATATATATATATATATATATATATATATATATATATATATATATATATATATATATACACTTTATATAAATCAATACTTAATAAATTAGATAAATTTAATAAATATTTAAAAATAAACATGCTTAGGCCCTATACTTTAGATGGCAACTTCTTGAATCTGCAATCCTATTACAGTATTTTTTACAAATGAAGTAATTGTTTAAAAATATGTGAATAAAAAGGAAGTAAACACTGTAACGGCACTCAGTAACCTAGTAATTTCATGCGCACTGATAATCATATTTTTTTTACTTTGACTTTTGACAAGGTAACTCTAATTTTACATACAGCACACAGTGAAAACGACATGAATATGACACAGTGGGACACTGGATATAGCACAGCATATTTTAAAATGAAGGATTTAAAGTTTTTCGATCGCGTCTCCTGTGAAGCTGATCTTTTGTTTGCATTTACTCACTTCGCACGGACCGTCACTCGCAGGAACACGTTTATGCAGGCTACAAATGCACACTTCACAAGATATCACAGTTGGATTCGATTAAATCTGCAAGGTTTGTGAAATTAAATGTTTATTAGATACTCAGAGATTTTGTTTAAATGATGTAGATGCGCATTTGCTGAATGTTGAAGGTAAATGAGAAAGTATTTTAGCCTGATTGTTTGGCTTTTCGGTTACAAATAATATAAAAGCAAACGCATTACTTTTTTCACATACCATTTACTTTCTTTGATTAGCAGTTCTGTAGCCACCGGTTCTGTCTAACGAAGTATTAGATATGACTGACAGAGAGACGGAGAATGTGAGTGAGCGCTGTGTGATGAGATTCAGGCGCTGCCGTTCTCTTCTCAGGTGTGGTGTTCTCAGCGCCGCCCGTCAAAATAAAAGTCTGCAGCGCCGTCAAAATAAAAGTCCCGCTTCCAACACATCGGCCAATCAGAAAAACTTATCGGCCGATGCCGATATTTTAAAAAAGCCAAATATCGGCCGATATATCGGCCGTGGCGATATATCGGTTGACCACTAATCACAGATCAGTGCCAGTGCGTTTGATTTCACCGGCAGAAACTTTTTGAAAATATGGACGAAGGTACTGAATACGCAGACGGATGCATTATGGAGGATATGGATTTTGACGAAGTTATGGTAGAAACGGATGTTCGTGGCTACCTTTATGAGCCACAGTATAGCGACGAGCAGCTGAGGGCTATGGAGGAACAGGAGGCGGCTGAAGCTGCTGCCACCACAGCCGATGCAGACGATCTGCCTGCCGCGGACGAGGAGCCCGCAATGGCTCGAGCTGGGGCAGATTGGGGGTGCCTGTGCTCTCACTGTGCGCCAATGGACACAGAACAAAAGTCTGTCTGCTGCCGAGAATTCCAATTTCTAATTGACGAAATTACGGAATTGGAGGATGACACGGACGTGTGTGTAGTTGCTCACCCGAGTTTTGCACCCCATATGGATAGCGGCATCCTGGAGACCTACTTTAGAATACTTAACCTCAACTGGCAACGTCACCCAAAGCCTACAGGGTCAAATGGTCATCTTTCTGTAAAGTAAGTTTATTTTCATTTTGTTAACACGCTAACGTGGCAGGTTCATTGCACAAATATCTTGCAGTTATGCTAGCTACTGTGGTGGCACGGAGTAGTGGGAGTGGCCTGCGGAGCTGAGCATGGCCATAATATGTTCACAACGCCCTATACAATTACTCAAGTTCATTAGTTTATTCTCATCTAACTATTCCCTTCTAGGTTACAGCTCTTGATCACTCTCAACTTTGAGCAGTCCTGTTCAGAGTTTTACTGTAGCTGTTTGAAAGACAAACAGCTACTCAGTGCTGCACGGAGTGACGAAGTACACTTATATAAAAAAAGTAGGCCTAACATAGTCCAATACTGCACAGTACTACTTTTGGTCTATTGATGTTTTTGATGTTCAAGATCCTTTGCTAAAGTCTCCTGCACTATATATTTTTTTCCAATCAAATTTAGTATTTGTATCAATGCATTTGTTTAATTTATAGTGAATAAGTAATGGATCTGGTAATTTAATAAGTTAATAAAGTATGGTTAACATCTCACATACATCTCAGACGAAAGGCAATTTTTTTGTGGTCTCATTGTCACACTTTGTTAACGTTGTTTGTGTGATAGAGAGTGATTGCATCTATTCACGCTGATTTCAATAGCAGATAGCTTATTTAATGTCCATTGGTACTGATCTTATTACTTTCCTGAAAATATGTTTTGATATGATATGAGACAAAAGAAACTTGCTAAAAAGAGATCCAGCGTGAGAGAGAGGCAAAGAAAAACGCATGTTCTTAATTTGTTGCTTTTCATTTTGCACTGTTTTAATTGTACGCAGCAAAGATGCAATTTCTTTGGCAATACAAATTTATAATTTACAAATGTCGCAAGAATAATATTCTGTTTCTCATTTTGCACCGCAAGGGGAATAAACGCTACACTCGATGCAACCCTGTTTTAAATAAATAAACTCTCCCGACACTTTATGTAAACCTTGAAATGTGCGATGGGGTTTTAAGTGTTCATTTACATTTTCATTGATTGTTATATTGGAAGCAATACTATTTAGTTAGTCTGTTATATTGGAAGCAATACTATTTAGTTAGTCTATTATTTTTTCCAAGTCAACAAAATGTCAAAAGTCTTTTTCTGATTTGTTCAATGTATGGATCGTTTTTGAAAATTTTCTTTCGTTGGGCATCACTGCCAGTCATCTCAATTTCGTGAATGATTCTGTAATGAGGTTAGATGTGACGGAAAGGAGGAGGCGTGAACCGGTGAACATTCAACAAACATAAATAAATAAACAAATACAAAACGAAGGTAAAAACTGCAGCCCCTCACGGATGACCGCTGTCACATATAATCAGGGACATCGTTAGGCCTATTTTAGGGTGGCTGAAGCTACCCCAAAATGTTCCTAAACCCCCCTAAATGAGTATCCTCATTCATATTTTGAATTAGACGCAACAAATGATATATATCCAGCTTCAAAAAATAGCCGAAAAGTCGGAAGTTCGACAGGAGTACAAAGAGTCATTGTGATATCACGATGATGCACCGCACCGTCTCATTGCATTGGTGTGAACTGGCAGCTTTCAGAGCGTTGCAAACCGGAGCGCTGCAAGTAACTGGAGGATTCATCTTGTGTCGTCGTTACTCTAGTTTGTTCTGAAGTTGAACTCGCTATGCACCCTCCCGCCCACACACCGATACACACGCTAATGGTGAAAGGAAGATTGGTAAGTGTCGTGATACAGAGTGAAATTGTAAGTTGTTTTTAATTACCTGCTTACCTTTTGCTACGTTTTCTTGAGGTAACGGAAAGGGGATACGGGATATTTTAGTTTGCTTTGGCAGAACAATCCCCCCAACAAAACTGAACAATCATCACCAATCCCCCCACCCCCCACCCCTGTCAACAAGACCGAACAATTAGCCTTTCCAAATTACTTGGCTATATAAAAACTGGGCACAGTATGTTAACGTTTAGCCTACTTTGCTTAAATTTGATGCAATAATAGAAGCCTACATTTGTTTCAGTTTTAAATTTGTACTGAAATTTCAGTATTGTTATTATAAATTTGTTTAACTGCAATTAACAATGTTTCACTTATATCTATCACAGTTCTCAATGAGCCGCGGCAGATTACGCAATAGGGAGAATAAACAGAATCTTTTCAAAGTCTGTGAAATAGCGTCACTTAGCAGTAAAAGGCAACAAATACACCCCCCAATTTTGGCGGCAGCAGTAAAAGTATTATTCTGGTTGAGTACCAACTGTAACCGATGCGAATATTTGCCAAGACGCCCATTTTGACATAACTATGTGTGTATTTGAACTAGGGCTGCACGATTAATCGCAATTTCCATGTAATCGGACTCACAAATCACTGTGATTATTTTTTTATGCGCAGCTTGTCATTGATGTACGGCTCTGTAAACGCTGCTTCATCTGAAAGCAATGAGTTTGTCACTTATAATGTGCATTTGAAAAAGTAACACACGTCAAACAGCTTTCCAAACATGAGAAGCGTTTAATAACCTCTTGTCAAACAAAAGACAACATTTAATGACATGCTTTTACTCCAAACTCACTTCATCAGGACAGTTGAGCTCATCCTTCTGAGATGATGACACAGAATAAGGCAGTTCTGTGTTTATTAGTCATGTTTAATCAAAGCATTTCAATCTTCTGTTTATTCAGCTACAGCGATGATGCCTGATAGGGATTTCCTGGAATGATGTGTGTTATCATACTATTGTGGGGCATATGTGTGTGTGAGAGACGCTCTCTGGTGTTCAGATAGAGTGTGTGTGAGACGTGTTCAGATGGAGTGTGTGAGACGTGTTCAGATGGAGAGTGTGTGAGACGTGTTCAGATGGAGTGTGTGTGAGACGTGTTCAGATGGAGTGTGTGTGAGACGTGTTCAGATGGAGTGTGTGTGACACGTGTTCAGATGGAGTGTGTGTGACACGTGTTCAGATGGAGTGTGTGTGACACGTGTTCAGATGGAGTGTGTGTGAGACGTGTTCAGATGGAGTGTGTGTGAGACGTGTTCAGATGGAGTGTGTGTGAGATGCCCTCTGGTGTTTAGATGGTGTGTGTGTGAGACACCCTCTGGTGTTCAGATGGAGCAGCATGCCAAATCGCGTGCGGTTTCAGTGTGATTAATTGTGCAACCCTAATTTGAACATTTACGTGTAATAATCCGCTGTAATCTGATAATCGCGAATGACTGTGTGTGCATTTGCGCATTTTGAGAGGGGGAGAGAGAGAGAGAAGACGCAGTACTGCTGAATCACTCACACTGTTTGTGAAATTTACGTCTCGCATAAAGTTTTAAAATGACTGATTTGCTCTGATAATCTGTTTAGGTTCAACCTACATGCTGTTTGGTACCATCAGTACTTACGGTCCTATTGAAAAACAAGTACCATCAGGTACCATTTCATCAGGATTTTAGATACTGACTTGGTACTGAAATATCGGTTTTCGTGACATGTTTTATTGTTGTGTTTTTAATTAAGAATAATTCAAGAAGAATCATTGCCGCCTCCGAATTGCTGCTAATTCGAAATGGTATTCATAACGGTGCTTGTTTTTTATAAAAGTTTTGGTGGCATTTTTGCCCCAAGCCCCCATTAATTTTCGACCTTGCTTATGATAATCCAAATGTAGTATTTCCAGTCAATTACAGGCTGATCTCGAATCTACCTTTTCTGTCAAAGATGCTAGAAAAGGCAGTATCTTCACAACAAGGTTCCTTTTTTAGAAAGAAATGGTATCTGCAAGGATTTTCGGTCAGGATTTAGACTGTATCATAGTACTGAGACAGCTCTAATTAGAGTCACAAATGATTTGCTCTTATCCGATCGTGGTTGTATCTCTCTATTAGTGTTATCTGATCTTAGTGCTGCATTTGACTATCGACCACAACATTCTTTTAAATAGACTTGAAAATTATGTTGGCATTAGTGGAATCGCATTATCATGGTTTAAATCATACTGACCGTTATCAGTTTGTAGCAGTAAATGAAGTGATGTCTTATCGATCACAAGTTCAGTATGGTGTACCACGATCACAAGTACAGTATGGTGTACCACAAGGCTCAGTACTAGGACTGTTGCTGTTCACTCTGTAACACTTAGGAGATATCATTAGGAAGCGAAGCATGGCATTAGTTTTCACTGTTATGCTGATGATACTCAGCTCTATCTCTTCACATCCTGACGAATCCTTCCGATCCACAAAATTAACGGAATGCATAGCTAATATAAAAAACTGGATGACTAGTAATATCCTACCACTTAATTCTGAAAAAAACATTAATTCTAATTATTGGACAAAAAACATTCTCACGTAATAAACTAGAATACTGTCTAACACTTGATGGCTGCTCTGTCAAGTCCTCGTCGTCGGTTAAGAACCTGGGTGTGCTCTTTGATACCAATCTTTCTAAACTATGTAGATACACAATTTACAAGCATTTTATCTGCATTATGTTCTGTAAAAAAAAAAACATTTTCATATCTGCGTCATATACGGCGATACCGATATATCTGCAACAGGCTCATATCGGCTGATAAAATCGGCAGAACGAACGGTCAGGCTCTAGTGAAATTCAAAGCCAAAGAAACATTTGGCTACATGAAACATGACGTTACATTTGGAGAGAGAATGCGAGTAACTTTTTGGAGCTGTATTGTTATCGAGCAGTTGTTGGCCAGCTGTAGGTTAGGCTACAGGTAGACACGGTACCAAAACATGCTAAAGAGCCCAGCGGCTGAATCATTATAGTGGCCTGCATTGCATAGATAACCTCCGACGTTATCACTTGTGTTTCTGTACCGGAGAATTCCTTTCCCCCTGAGGCTGCGTGTGAGACGGAGCAAACAGACGAGGCATTTATACTTGACGCGCTTACGTGATCTATTCTCTGAAACGACAGGGAGCGACTCTGAATAATTGTATTACTATAAACAACTATAAACTTTTATCCCAGTTCTTCTGTGATAAGTTCTGAATTGTCCGGTCTGGTTTTGTAAAAAAAGTTTTAATAGATGCATGCGAATCTTTGTCATTCAGGAATAAGATTGTGTGGGTGTTTGAATCGAGATCGGAATCTTTTAATGATTAACCTAATCGTGCAGCTTAACAGCACTATGTAGGCCTATATCCTAATGTTTTCACGCATATTGCAACTGCATGGGGATGAAAACAGAAATGAGCTTTCTTTAAAACTGATGCACACATTAATAGATAATATTGCAGAAATTCAAACTTGGCAGCATGATTTTTCTTAATTTAACTTGTGCATTTGATTCCTCAATCTCACATGCTCTGTGTTTGATATGGCAGCGCATGTTGTATTGAACCCATTTTATTCAGTTTTTTTCAACTCAAGAAGTATGAAAAAGTTAAAAATAGGCTATTTAGTGCTATTTGGTTAAACAAAAAAATCATACATAGGGCTCTACTGCCCTATTATGTCCAAAATGATATCAAAATAGTACATAAAACTCAGGTAAGCCTATTGTATTTATATATAAATATATTAGGTATGTGACTGTGAGGATATTTTCCCACAGAGTAATCGATGTTTGACACCAGCGATCCCTAATATAAAAGTGAAAGTATAATACGGACGTCTGCACGGAAATTGTAGTAATGAACTAAAAAACGTTCGCTCTGTCCTGCTCGCTTCTCGCCGTGGACACGCACTGCTATGAATGCCCTTGCAGCTGTGAACTTTTTTCTCCTCAAGTCAGTTAGTAATTCATACTGTAACATTCGTTTGTTCGTTGTGTCAAGTTGCAGTTTGTTTGAAGTAGGGCTGGACGAATTTGGCTAAAATCATAATCGCGATTAATCGAACAAGTTACCTCGATTACGATTATTGAACGATTATTTAAAAAAAATTCTTTCTCATGTGTCACTGGCAAGGCGTATACTGTAAATATGTTCACGGTTATTTTTTTTAATGAAAGAATGCATAATCCTATCCTTATGATTCTAAAATAAGGAAACGCACAGATAGCTTTTAATGCTTACTTATTAAATATTTCAAACTATTGAATCAAACAAAGCATACAATGCTTGAAATAAAAACGTCTTTAAAACTTAATTACTTTTTTATATGTAAAAAGAAAGTTTCCTAAAAATGTAGAAAATAGTTCTTTTTGTAAACAAAATAAATCATTGTAAATATTACCATCTTAAAAGTAGAATATAACTTGTATAAAACTAAAAAAACTAATCCTTTTCATATTGTGTAGCATTTGTAAATGCTTGTGTTATGGAAACCTGCTTTGTGGAGTGGAGGCACGTGTTGCTGGGCGTTTGTCAGTCTCTCTCTTTTTTCGCGTGTTTCTTTGGTACAAGCGGCTCCTGTTGCTGAGTTGACTCAGTGTTTGACTGAGTTCCCTTTCACACAGAGATTCCGGAAAATACACGGATAAAGTGGCCCGGGATTTGACCCGGGTTCGTCTGACTTTGGTTCATTCACACTGCCAGTGATTTTCCGGAATCAAGAGAGTGCGTTCACACAGACACACACAACCCGCAAAGACACGTGACATGTCCCAGCGGCGTCTATAGTTTGCTTATGAGTTGCGATTTCTCTCGAGAAACCACGCTTGTGAATTTTTTTCCCTCTGATTCGATCATAAACTAGCGCATTACGAACCGTTTCACGCTGGCGAACGATCCCGGCTTAGCGCCATCATTACGACACGGCATTGATTATGGCTTTTGTTCACAGCGCGCGTTCCGGGACTGAACACGGCAATGTTACTATGTCCCCAACCTGGCATCAATCCCGGGTCGTGTTTGCGTTCACACAGAAGGTGTTTGTTCTGTCAATTTCCCGGGATCAACGCGCTGTGTGAAAGGGGCTCATGTTGCTTCAATGTCGCAGACTGGATGGGGCGGAGTTACGTGAATAAACACGCGGTAATATGTTTTAAGGGGAAAGTACATTAACACACAGTGGGCGGAAATATTAATAGGATTAAAAAAACGAAATAACCGACATGGTAAAATTACGTTGGTTATAGGCTCTGAATTTCGGTTTCGATTATTTTTCGATTAATCATCCAGCCCTAGTTTGAAGTAACAAACCTGTTCACCCGACGGAAAACTCGATAAAGTGCTATTAGAAGACATCCTGTCATAGCTTTTTGGTACATAACAATTAGCGTTGATGCAACACGCCTTTGAAAAAGTGAGGCGCTGGAGAGCACAATTCGTTTGAATGCAAAATACAATTTCACCTCTAGATGGGAGAAATTCCTACACAATGTCCCCTTAAATGTATGCTTCATCTTTCATTTTTAATTTCTAAATTTGATCAATATATTCTAGGGGTGGGGGAAAAAATCGATTCTTAGATGCATCGCGATGCGGACGTGGACGATTCTGAATTGATTCACAAATGTCAAAAATCGATGTAAAAAAAATATATATATTTTTTTTGATATATAGCCTATTTATAATGACGTAATATTGACGGAACGCAAAAGACGGAACTCTGAAGCGCGGAAGTGCAGTGCCCGGACCGTCTGTCTGTGGCGTGTGCACATAACAGAGACGCAATGGCTGAGCGCGAAATCCAAACACCCTCCTCGTTAAAAGCTGACGTGTGGAAATATTTTGGCTTCTATGAAGTTGAAGGGGGAAAGGAGCTGGACAAGAGCCACACTAGTTGTAAGCTTTGTAGAATAAAACAAAAATATTTCTGCAACACAACAAATATGAGAATACATATGACACGTTTCCACCCAGAGGAGGAAAAACACTCGGCTGTACCAGAGCCGTTTCTCTCTATGGCTCTGGGCTGCACCGGTGTTCAGACTATTTCTGCTGCCTTGTCGAAAAATGCTACCCAAGCGGGAATCGATCACAGATAATGTTGATTCATTCTCAATTGTTCCCATTATGGTGTAAATCTCACAATATTATGACATCGTTATTTCATTTTAATCAGGGTAAGTGTATGTGGAGCATATTTTGATATTTTAAATGAACTAGCAATTATTACATTTGATATAACAAGTAAAAATGACATTATTATATGAAATAAAATTATAATAAAATTCGAGTTAAGAGTACAGTATAATGTACTGTTTTTACTTTTAAAACGGTGTGAAAAGTAAAAATTATCATCAAATATTCATCTTTGACCTGTTAAAGTTTCCTACAAGTCTCCACAGCAAGGATGCATAGATTTATGGGCATGGTAAGCAGAAGAAAAATGAGTCTGCACATACGCATAACCAGTAAGTAGCACATCTCGATGGGTAGAATGAATCATCAGAACACCTGTTGTTGTTATATTATTAATTTACTACAAGTGTGCTGCTAGTTCAGGCACACATTTATTTTCCTGTTGGTTCTTTGCAATGTTAATAAAATATATTGTACGTTAATTCTTTATGGGTCATTACTTTGTACTTTTAAAGCAAAGTGTTTATATTCACTCACTCACACACACACGCACACACAAAAAAAAGATTCAGATAATCGATAATCGCTTTAGCATCGAATCGCAGCCCTCTGAATCGTAATCGAATCGTGAGGTGCCTAGAGATTCCCACCCCTAATATATTCAATTATTTAGAATGAGACACTATAGGGCTGTTACCCTAGGTAGGGCTGATCAAATTAAATATTTTACTCTGAAGAATAACAATGCTAGGGGTGTCCCCGACTAAGGATTTATTCGGGGACCGAATCAGAATCGTCAAGTCTTCCCTATAGTCGACTAATAGTCGAATCGTGTGTGTGGGGTTGGGGAGGGGGCGGGGCTTTAACATTTTAAAGCCGCGATGTACAGAACATCACACAAAGATATAGAAAACAATGTAGAAAAACATTTCGGATCAATACAACTAAGAAATAACATAAATAACTGCAGAAAGGCCACACTGCAGACAAGATTTGCATTTCACATGCAAATCAAATTAAATAGGCTAAATTGCCTGTGCGAGCAGGCTCTAAGTACCTACATCTATGCACCGAAAAATAATCAAGAATTAATTTTATTCAGAATTAAATTAGAACAGAATATACCTTTCTTAAAAATAAAAATAAAAAAAAAACGAAATAAGTCTGAATCAAGTCACAAGATGCAGAACAAATGTGTGCAAAGTGCCTAAAGTGCAGGGGAATATATATTCAAAACACAAGCCACAAATAGTTAAATTAGACTACCCTGAGTGATCAATAAATAATAAAAAAATAAAGATATTATAAAAATATCGAAAGTATAGCCAGAATGGTCAACTTTGTCTTTTTAACTGCAGAAACAACAATAAACGCTGAACGAGCGACAGTTTATCTAAACATGTTCACAGCATCCAAAAATCAAATTAGAACCGGCTGAAATTTTTTGAAATCACTTGTACCCTACCTGATCGAGAGAGAAAAAAATCTAGACTTTCACTCTGTCTGTGTCTCTGTGTCCGTTTTGAGTCTTTTCAAATTGTGCGCGGATAAAATACATTCTAAAACGCTTAACATGAAAAACGTTTAACGGCTTAATGTCCTAAGACAGTTATATTAAAAGATCAAATTCTATACACGCCTTATTAATAAAGCATACTGTATAGTCTACAGAAAAGCAGATGATCCCAAAATATGAACGCAACACGTTTAATTAAACGCTAATTTTCCTCCCATTGAAAACCGTTATTATAAAGAAAACGCTTTACGTGACTTTCTATAGGAGGAACACGTTGCGTTCATATTCTGGGTTCATCTGCTTATCTGTACCTTGTATGGTTTCTTAATCAGGTAGCCTACTATACATTAATTAAGCCATGTAAAAGTGCCCTGGCGTTTTAAAAGCTTTTTTCACGTTAAGCTTTTTAGAATGTCCAGAGGAAAACCATTGTTTTTAAGTGCGATCAACAAGTGCGGTCATGGTTTTCCTGATGCTAAATTCAGTCTGGGAAAATATCCTTTCTGATGGTGTGCATCCACACTTTAGATTTTCTTATCCCAGACATTTTTAAAGATTTAAATCCCTGCCGCCAGAACGCTCCTCTATCGGTCACGTATCGAAAGTGAAACTTAAAGCTGTCACGGGATGTTTAGATTTATTCATGCACGTTAAAAATATTTATTTAAAGCTTCTTCCTTTGCACATTTGTATTTACAGCATTATCGTAACAGGCTCTTATATTAACGTATTGACAGAAAACCAGTAGTTCTATGTGAAATCAGACATTGAGCACCCTTATAACCTCTGAGAAGATTCGACTGTGAGATTGGTAGTCGAATCAGGCTCCTCCTATCGATACATCGAATCTTCGACTGTTCGGGGTCACCCCTAAACAATGCATTAAATAATGTTATGAGATTGTTTTAAATATAAGTTAATTAACAATCCTTGGAAAGAATGATACTTTTAAACATAACACTAAACCGCCATTAGGTGTCGTCAGGCAACCGTCTTAATGAGCGAGTCATCGATTCATTCATTCAAACGATTCGTTCGAACAACTAAGTCATTCATGAATGAGACAGAGGTTTATGGATTGATCATTGAATCTTTGAGTCAACGGATTCATTCAAAATACTGAATCATTCAGTAATGAGAAAACACGTTGCTGTGAGATGTGCAATGGTTCTTCTGTGATCTTTTTTTTTAAACAATTTTCACTGCTGAAACAGAACAAAAACAGTCAATATTACTAGGCCTGTCACGATAACAAATTTTGCTGGACGATAAATTGTCCAAAAAATTATTCCGATAAACGATAATATTGATAATAAACGATAATATTGTCGTTCTGAGACCATTTTCATCTAAAATAATGATAATGGCATAATAATGCAGGTACACCTTTTCAAAGATCAATAAACTTTCATTTCTAAAGACTATTTAACACTGAAAACGGAAAACATTTTAAATATCCTCAATAAATGAACAAAACAAACAAAAACAATAAAAGCAATGGACTCTCAGTCTCTATTAACAAAAATGGACTTGAATAAATACCAAAAACAATAAATAAAATGGATGTAAACAAAATTGCTCTTCAAAAATTATTAAACATTAGGCTTAGACATAAATTGTGATGCATTCCATAACAGGCAAAACTGCCAGTTAGGACATTTGTAAACAAACAAACAAACAAAAAAAGCCTCAACAGGCCATATGCAAAAAACTTTTGAAAAATAATTTCGCCAGCATAAAGCTTTATTCAAATAAAGCAAAAGTGAATTGCAGTCTATGTCCACCAAGCGAGCGAATGAGGAAGAGAGGGCGCGAGAGGTAAGGGTGAGAGTGAGAGAGAGAGTGAGAGAGAGAGTGAGAGAGAGAGTGAGAGAGAGAGTGAGGGAGGGACGAACGAGCGAGAGGTAGTGCTGCTCCAATGCGCTACGGCGCTCTGCAATCAAATACGATTTTAAATAGGCTTAGTAAAAAAACAATAATAATAAAAAAAACATTCGAAAATCAATGTGTGTCGGTCAGCGTTATTGTGGCGGGCCGCCACAAATAAAGGAACGTATGGGAAACCCTGCCATGTGACTGACAAGCGCCGCCTCCCCACACAAAAGATCATGCAACTGACAAGAGGGTTCACCGAGAGTTGTCATCCAGTCTCTTTGGTAGAGAGCGAGAGAGACGAGGAAAACAAACAAGCATGCAAATGGAAATTATCATGGCCTGAAAAATTATCGAGCTCATTTTTTTTCCGTGCGATTTAATTGATTTATTGACTAATCGCGACAGGCCTAAATATTACATCTAAAATGTAAGTGACTTAATTGTAACTGTTTATTGAACTGTTGTAACAAATCAATGTCACAGTTTCAATCGTGACGGTATTCAGGAAAGAGCACTCGTCATGTGAGGTTGCTTAACTGTATCATATGTTAAACATATAAAAACTCCATATTTATAGGCAGTATATTGTTAACTGAGTTTTTTTTTGTGTGCTGCGCTCATTTGTTTAGCTACTTTTCTCCTCAAGAGGCTGCAAACCTCAACAGCAGAACATTGTTACTATCAGTAATGTATTTATCCACTATCAATCGCAGCATACAATAAATGTCATAATCTAAATCATTCTCTCGGTTTAGTGATTCCCTATTTTTAATTTTTTTTGTAGTTGTCATTGACGTTCTAATCAGGTCGGGCAAGTAAAATTATTTCTGTCTTGTCCCTTCAGAAAAAATAAATTTAAATGATCTCATGGATCTTAGCATGATGCAGTAGATGTGGCGTATTCAGACAATTTTGATAAGTTTCTTTTACCGGGTTTAACTTGCCCGTCGTGCATGGTTACCCTAAAGGGCTTGGGCCCGTCACCACTGCTCGCAGCTATATTTATTATTCTTATTCTTATTTTTCTGTCAACCTTTCGGGTAGGGCTGGGACGGTTACCGCATTACCGCAATACAACGGTCACGTGACTCCAACCGCGGGTCTGAGCTCGTAACCGTCATCAGCGCAAAAAAAAAAAAAAACGTTGGCCTGCACATGTGTTCACGTTGTGTCTAACGACATGGCTTCATTGATTCTAATGACATGGATTATGATATCTAATGATATTGTGTCTTACATGGATTCAAGGTTTTCTAAACTAAACTTATCATCAAAAGATGTAGCAAATCCGATCTTTCGCGAGTTGGGGAGCGCAATGTTCCATGACGCATAATAACATTACATTCGTATTAGAGATGCGCGGATGGGTTATTATTATTTCGTCCGCAACCGCATCACAAAACTCATCATCTGTCCGCACCAACGTTTTTTGATCAATTTTCCAAACCGCATCCGCGGCGCTGACTGTTGGGTCTATGAGCGATGCAAGGCGCTGCTGCTGCGAGGCTAGAAAGCTCTAGGCTGCTCTAGAAAGGAGACTGATCCAATGCAGCAAAGATATTTAAAGGCTAAAGTCCCTAGTATAGCCTATTCATACTTTGCAGTCACGTGACTACCATGACCGTGACTGCCTGGCGGGCAACCAACGCTGACTAAATGGCGACAAACAGTGGCCAGCCAGAATAGTGAGGCTATTTTGTTTCCATAGCACATTAACAAAACGTGCTAATTTTTAACATTAAAAAAATATTAATAATATCACTAAAATTATATAGTCTTTAGTTCACGAACAGCACAACTCTGCCATCTGTGAAAATCAAAAGCAGCTTCAAAAACTTGTTTAAAAAGTAATATTCTTCAAATTTTTTACTGTCATTAATGTAGGTCCATAAGAGAAATATTAAGCCAGTAAATTAAGATAGTCGCTATACCGTTATATCCATCGTCGTCTCTGAGAGAATGCGGCGTTAATGCAGCAACAGATGTTGAAAGCTCAGTCCGTTTCTACTTTCACTTTCGGGGAATGAGCACGTTGACATGCACGTTCTTAACCCGATTATGCTGAATAATAGTGCATCCAATCACACAACAACTATCTGGCATGTTGTTTACCCCTCAAAACACCAACTTTTGTATATTAAAACTGGCGACGTCCTGGCAAGATCCTTGTTTAGTTTACTGGGTTTGGTTGCTAGAGAACGACGTTCTTGCCCGCCAGCCATTACTTGTGACGTCACGTGCAAAGTATGAATTGGCTATGTTGTATTCCCAGAATATCAGCAGTGAACTACGTCTCCGATCGACGCACAGGGATAAAAATAAATAAACAAATAAAAAGCCTATAATGCACATCGGCAAACCTGACCTTACCTGACTAGGCTACTGTAGCCTAAAATTGTATAATTTCGTTTTGAATTTTGTTTATAAGTAGACATTTTAAGCTTTCTATTTATTTCTCATGTCTGTGAGGCAAGTAGGCCTAGCCTATACGCTGAGTTTCGTTTCAATAATGAGACAAGCTCCAGTTCACGCGCAAGAGATCGCACCGGGGCTTCCACGTCCTCCTGATTATATGTCTGCTACATTTGCTTCTTATTTATTAAGTCCAGGCAATTAGTTAATGAAACAGTGATTAAAATTAAGATACAATTTATACAAAACGAAATTCAATTTAAAGAAAGGCTTTCTACAAAAAAAAACTTCTGACCCATGTCAGACCCATCTTATGATCCTATCTTACTCATGCTGTTCACTTTTCATATAATCGACATATATTAAATAAAAAATAACATTATATTATGTAAACATTAATATGGAATATAATTTTTGTAATTAAGACATGTTGGAAAAGGTGTTCATCTTTCATTTCCAATGTGAACATCATAATGTATTCTCCTGAAAATGATGAATTCAATGCGAATGTATCTGAGAATATTCTTAAATAAGGAAATCTATTCATTGATTCATGCTAAATTACTGCTTGATGAAAATTTGATTATTTCAAATTGTGCTTGTTTTTTTTCGGATGTAGGTAACAATATTTAGCAAAGTCTGTCAAGCAAAAATGACTTCTGGTGTGTGCGCGAAAGTCTGTCGGGGTCCAAAAACTTGGTCCATAAATCAAACACGCTTGCATGTAATATGAAACTGGTACACATATAGATCTCATCTGGCCGAACAACTTTCGTACTCTTACTTTTCGTTTGGAGCACAGTCTCTTCTGTTTCGCATGTGTGCTCTTGCTCGCTCGCTCTAGATTCCTGGAGATTTTAACTAATTAGCTGGCATTAGAGAGCCGCTATTAATATGCAGGAGACTTCCGGAACTTCCGGGAGACTTGGGATGTCTGCTGATAGCGAGGGGATTAATGAAGATGCCGAAGACAAACGCTCCAAGGTTTGGCTGCATTCACGTGTAAAATTACACGTCAGAACGCCCTCTGGGTGTGCCTATTGTCTGAAGCCCATATAGAATCACGCAAATACATTGGGCTGATGGAGCCAGCGCCACCTCGACGCTCTTACGCCATCATATTATATTGGCGCCTGCGTCATCTGCTCCTCAGATTTCTCTGCCGAAAAAGGAAGCTTGTCGGCGGCGCTAGGAGCTTAGGAGTGCACGCAGCGAACGCAGCGTCTCGTTCCCTATTCAGAGAACATAGGTTACACCAGTAACCAGAGACGTTCTCTTTCATAGGTTAACTCAACTCTGCGTAGCTAAGACGCAGTGGGAACGAAATACCAAACTCGCCAAGCTAAGCGCTGCCGTAACTAGTACAACCATCAGATAACTTACATGGCTGGTTCAAGCAGACAAAACATGGGAACCTGGAATGTCGAGATTAGATTACCCTGGTAGTAATCTCTATTAATCTCCAGTATTATTACATTGTTTGATACAATATTGTTTTATTTGATATTATGTAAAATCGAACTTTTATTTTATATTGGTTTATTTATTATTACCATATGTTGCTTGTATTTATATTGTTTAAAGATTTAAGTTAAGATTGTGTCCAGTTTGGCCCTGTAAATAAAAGGGTATTATTTTTGGACAAAGTATGTGCGGTTAGGTTTTCTTAAGTACCGGTTCAAGAACCGTTTACATTTACATTTAGTCATTTAGCAGACGCTTTTATCCAAAGTGACTTACATCTGAGGACTAAAGCAAGCGAGTCATCGTGAAGAGGGAAGAACGACGCAAGAAGTGCTCAAAATACAAAGTTCAGGCATTGCTCAGAGTAGCAAAAGCCAGACAAGGGAAGATTTAAAAGGGAAGGAAAGATTTTAAAGAGAATAATTTAAAAAAAAAATAAAAAAAAATTATGTTAAGTACTCACGGAAGAGATGAGTTTTCAGTTGTCTTTTGAATGCTGTCAGGGATTCTGCATTACGGACGAGGGTGGGGAGATCATTCCACCAGCATGGAACCGTGAATGAGAATGTTCTGGAGAGTGATTTAGTGCCTCGCTGTGATGGCACCACGACCCGTCACTCCTTTGCCGATCGTAGGCTTCTGGTAGGGACGTAGACTTGAAGTAGGGAGTGAAAGTAGGACGGAGCTGAGTCTGTGGTAGATCTGTAAGTAAGCGTCAAAGCTTTGAATTTGATGCGAGCAGCGAGTGGTAGCCAATGCAGTCAGATGAACAGAGGAGTGACGTGAGCCCTTTTGGGCTCGTTGAAGACAAGGCGGGCTGCAGCATTCTGGATCCTTTGTAGAGGTTTAGTAACACATGATGGAAGTCCAGCTAGAAGAGCATTGCAGTAATCAAGCCTAGAAATAACCAGGGCCTGGACGAGAAGTTGTGTTGCATGCTCAGTTAGGAAAGGCCTGATCTTCCTGAGGCATAAAAAAAAAATTTGTTTGGTTCCGGTTTCCGACCGACCCAGTCAATTTATGTGCGACCCAAATTTATTTTATGAGCTTGGGGAAGAAATAATACAAATTAAATAAATACACAATAAAAAACTTTGAGGCGAACTATAATTTATGTTTATGTACAGCACCGTATTTGTATAGCCTGTTGTCCTCCAGCAATGCTAACAAACCAGGCAGCCACAGGCATTCACACATCGTTGTTGTCATGTAGATGCACTGCCGCGCTTGTGACAGGGCGCATGAACTGAACGAGCAGAGATAGATAGAGAGTCCCGGTCGCGCACGCGCTCTCTCTGCGGAGCCAGGCGAAAGTATAGGCTTCACTGTCTCAAAACTAAGCACTGTCTTGCTCTCTCTCCCTCACACATACTAATGAAAATAAATCGACACAATGGCAAGGTCGGAAGACTAAAGTTTCATATGGAGCATTCGGAGATTTCTTTTTTCCTGAATTACCGCTGGGTGGGAATTGTGGTAAAATACGTTGCCTTATCTTCTCTGAAAAGCGTTCCACACATTCAGCTGACATATAAACCACACTTTAAAAAAACGAAAAAACTATCCAGTGATGAAATGTTTTCTGTGATGACACAAATCTTGTGGGATGTCCTAACCTCCGGGATAATCACACAACGCGCACACGTCTGATAATGAGACGTCTAATTTGCGAACTAATGACTCATTTGAACCGATTCGTTTTAATGAATGGTTAAAACAACTGATCTTTCCAACACTGAACTCACGAGACGTCTGAATCGGTGTATAACTAATCGGTAACACTTTACAATAAGGCAACCCCGTTTGCCCCCGCGCACACATTTTAAATCAGCGTGTGTGTGTGTAACATGCTGGGACACACAAGGTGGTAGAGTACATGTACAGGTAGGCTATGTTATGAAAAAATAGAGTTGCTTATCAATCGCTACTGTAAATAAATAATAATAATTTCCTATCCCTTGCTGCCACTGGAAAAAAAAAAAAAAAAAGTCCCTACCGACCCATGATCTCAACTGACAACCAACCGGAACCAAACTTTTTTTTTTTTTACGCCTGATGTTATACATTGCAAACCTGCATAATCGAGCTATCTTTGTAATGTGGTCTGTGAAGGTCAGCTGGTCATCAAATATTACTCCAAGATTTCTGACCGACCTTGATGGGATGACTCTAGCTGGGTAGTGATGTCGTGCTGTAGAGACGGCTTTGCAGGGAGGACGAGAAGCTCAGTCTTTGCCAGGTTGAGCTGCAGGTGATGTTCCTTCATCCATGCCGAGATGTCCGCCAGACAGCTTGAGATGCGTGTAGATACTGTGGGATCATCTGGTTGAAATGAGAGGTAGAGCTGGGTTATCATCAGCATAGCAATGGTAAGAGAAACCATGTGCCTGTATGATGGGTCCCAATGATGTGGTGTAGATGGAGAAGAGGAGCGGTCCAAGAACTGAACCCTGAGGAACCCCTGTTCAGTTGATGTGCTTTGGATGCCTCTCCATGTAACCCTGAAGGACCTACCTGTGAGATAGGACTCAAACCAGTGGAGGGAAGTTCCTTTGATGCCCAGTGATGAGAGGGTGGACAGAAGGATCTGATGATTCACAGTGTCGAAGGCAGCAGAAAGATCCAGCAGAATGAGAACTGAAGATTTGGAAGCAGCTTTTGCGATCCGCAGGGCTTCTGTGACCGACAGTAGTGCAGTCTCGGTTGAATGGCCTTTCTTGAAGCCAGATTGGTTGACATCTAGCTGGTTGGTCAGAGACAGGAAAGATGACACTTGGTTGAAAGCAACTCGTTCAAGTGTTTTCGCAATGAATGGTAGGAGAGAGACAGGTCTGTAATTCTCTAAAAGTGATGTGCCTAATGTTGTTTTTTTAAGTAGTGGATTTACCTGAGCCTGCTTGAATGCTGTAGGGAAAATGCCAGTGTGGAGGGATGAGTTGATGATGTGTGTGAGTGCTGGTAGAAGTGTGGGAGAGATGGCTTGTAGAAGGTGTGAGGGGATGGAGTCTAGAGGGCAGGTGGTAGGATGACTGGAGAGGAGAAGTTTAGATACTTCTTCCTCTGTTAGCGGAGAGAAGGTAAAGAGAAGGTTTCTGGTAGTGGGAGAGGATGGTTTGGGTTCCTGTGTGTGTGGAGTTGAGAACTGACTGCTGATAGAGGTTGTTTTGTTGGTGAAGAAGTTAGCAAAGTCATCAGCAGTTAAAGAGGAGGTGGGTGATGGTGGAGGTGGACAGAGGAGAGAGTTAAATGTCTTAAAGTGTTCGTGTGTTAGAAGCGCTGTTGATCTTGCTGTGGAAATATGAAGATTTTGCAGCGTGAACATCAGCAGAAAAGGAAGAGAGCAGAGATTGATACATACTCAGGTCAGACGTGTCTTTTGATTTGCGCCATTTCCTCTCCATAGCCCTGAGTTTGGTCCGGTGTTAACGAAGAACCTGAGATAACCAGGGGTTAGAGGGAGTAGCGCGTGCTGGCCTGGAGGAGAGAGGGCAGATATTGTCTAAAGAAGTTTAAGTGTAGCATAAGGTATCTGTTGCGGTATTCACATCTAGAGATGAGAATTGTGAGGGTGAGGGAAGTGAAGGTTCAAGAACCGTTTAAGCACCGGAACCGTTTAAAAAATACTGAGTAGGTACTGGTGTAGGATAAAACCTAGCCGATACCCAACCCAATTCACAAAGAAAATCGGTGTCCTTAAAGGTTGGATTTTTCCTCATTTTTTAAAATTAAGGCATTAAGATCAATTTCCAAAAGATGATTTTTTTATTCCTCTTTTTAGTCAACTTTAGCATGGGTGTGTTCACTTATGTTATCCAGTGTGTGTGTGTGTGTGTGTATATGTATGTGTATATATATATATGTGTTCAAATGTTTACTTATATCTTACCTTGATGCGATTTTGTAGGCTAGTGTATTCTTTTTATTACATAAATGGACCATGGTGAATATATTTACACAGGTTTTCAACCCTATTTGAATATAAAACCCAGTTGATTATAAAAAAGTGCAGTTCAAATGTTACTCCTGCTCGTCATCGGTAGCTGTCACAGTTGCTAGGCGACAAGAACAATCGTCCGTCATATTTTTAAATAAAAATGCTGTCGTCACCGGCGCGCAATCCATTTATGTATCCTTTCTTTCACGGGGAAACGAAGGGTGCATTTGGCATCGCTTTTGAATCAGGATAGCCTTTGTCGCGCCGCGATGACGCAACCGGCCTTCGCATACAGCCTTCGAAGGGTGGAGAATTGAATTGGAACAGCCTTCATCGCATCACGATGACGCAATCGCCCTTCAAATGCGACCTTCGAAGGGTGCAGCCTTTGAATTGGGACATCCTTCGTCGTGCCGCTGTGACGCCATCAGCCTTCAAATACGGCCAATCTGCTTTCAAATACGGCCTTCGGAGGATGCAGCCTTCACATTGGGACACAGCTAATATCTGGTCTCATTTTTGAGTAAGGACTCTCTTCCCTGTATCCTTTACCATCCCATTGATGTCAAGTGTTTTCGTCTACCTTCCAGTGTTTCCTGCGTCTCCTTCGTCTTTCTGGTTCCAGTCTTCATCCCACAACTTACCTCTCTCCGTTCTACTCTGCACGTTCCAGCGATCTCTCACTACAGCATCCACAACCTCCATCATCTGTAAGAGCACAATAACCTTCAGTATATCCCATCGTCATTTACCAAAGACATTCTCCATCATTGTCAACTACTGGTACTCACCGTCACTCATATCAATAAACCTGTCTCTCAATTGTAACCTTTTGTCTTGAGTCTCTGTTCAAGGTTCAAAGCACAAAGGGAAGAGATATTGATGTGCATTTTATTATATCAATGCAACAGTTTGATCCTTTTCTTTAAATTTCAGTTACTGTGCACGTGAAGAACAATTCATAGTGCTCTTTACTCCAGTGTTATGATCTAACAGACACCAGGGAGAAAGATGACTAAAGCCCTATTCGCTTGGGATTAGTATTATCTGGGGACCTCGTGTGAATTAGAAATTACCCCCCTACATCTGAATTTCGTGGGGCGCATTCGCACGGGATAACCGAAGCATGTGATTTTACTTGAATTTACTGACTTATCTCCTGGATATGATGTCAATAGGCTATTGCTTGGAAATGTCTTGTCGTTATAATAGTTTTGCCCTTACCTTACCACTCCCTAGAGTGTGTTCGGACGTTGACGTAATCATGTACGCTTATGATACGGTGATCTTGACTTTTGGGGAAAACGAGCTGGAGGTTACTGACAAATTATCAAAAGAGATGCAAAAAGTTGCAAAATGGTAGCAGACGTCTTGTTTGACCTTAAACGTTGATAAAACGGTCTCAATGTTTTTCCTCAAATAAACGTAAATTACAGCTAACTCTAGAAATTCAAGTAAATGGACGAGAAATTAAAAATGTAAAAGAAACAAAATATTTAGGTCTAGTACTTGATTCGAATCTTGGTTTTAAAAGTCATATAAAAAAAAATAGGTAATAAATTGAAATTTAATTTGAAGAACTATAAACATATTAGAAATTCATTAACTACGGAAGTCTCAAATATATACCTCAATATACCTCAATCATAGATTGTTCCACATCTACTGTATGGCATGTCTAGCTGGTCTCAGGCGTATAAAACATTGTTAAAACTACTTGAATCATTATATAAAAGGGCCATGAAAATTCATGATAAAAAGCCTCACCAGTATCATCATTGTAAATTACAAAGTAAATATAACATTTTGAGTTTTGAAAACTTGATTAAATAATCAAATTTCTGCTTTATTTAAAATGATCCATAACATCGCTGCTCCCCCTTTGAGAAAATTTGTCACACTACACTCGGAGAGAACTTCTAGAGCCACACGGTCGACAGTCAGGAGAGTGCACATATGGTCAACAATTGTTCTTTTATAAAGCAGTGAGATTTTGGAACACTCTTCCAAATGAAATTATTTCATGCACAAACTACAGTACATTTACATTTACCTGACCAAACAGTGGTTATTATCAAAGCAAACCTGTACGCACTGAAAGACTGTGATATGAACGACGTAAATTGTGAGTGAGTGAGTGACAGTTTCCTGAAGTGGAGAGTGTTTTTATGATGTGAGTGAAATAATGCTTCCATGTATTATTCTGTATATATTTTATGAATTTCTGTATTATTCTGTATATATTTTATGAATTTCTGTAAGTATAACATCAATCTGAACATCAATCTGTCCAGGGACAGCGGGTGGAAATTAGCATTTTTTTTTTGCTATAACCTGGCACATGACATTTCTTATTTAGACTAATGTTTTTTTGTGCATTGAATAAACTAAACTAAACTACTGCATGCTGCTATACATGTCATTCATTTCATGTGGGGATGAATTAAAGGAAAATAAATGTCTTAAACCTTGAAGTTTTATTGATAAAGTAAAGGCATAGAACCAGTTTATTTGTAGTGCATTGACTATTTTTATATAATTAGTGTATTAATTAAATACAGCAGGCCTAAACCAGCCATGGTACCAGTACAAAAACACAATCAGTAATATAGCTGCGAGCAGCAATGACGGGCAGGCACCGGGGTGGCGGATGAGCATGTACAGCACTCAATGCTTAGTTGTGGCTCCTTTTGCCTGAATTACTGCAGCAATGGCATGGATTCGTGGCGTGGCATGGATTCGTGGCAATCCATTCGTGGCATGGATTCGATTAGTCTGTGGCACTAACAAAACTGACAAAAGGTTATTGCTAAAGAGGCTGGCTGTTCACAGAGCTCTGTGTCCAAGCACATTAATAGAGAGGCGAAGGGAAGGAAAATATGTGGTAGAAAAAAAGTGTACAAGCAATAGGGATAACCACACCCTGGAGAGGATTGTGAAACAAAACCAATTCAAAAATATGGGGGAGATTCACAAAGAGTGGACTTCAGCTGGAGTCAGTGCTTCAAGAACCACCACGCACAGACATATGCAAGACATGGATTTCAGCTGTCGCATTCCTTGTGTCAAGCCACTCTTGAACAAGACACAGCGTCAGAAGCGTCTAAAGACAAAAAGGACTGGACTGCTGCTGAGTGGTCCAAAGTTATGTTCTCTGATGAAAGTAAATTTTGCATTTCCTTTGGAAATCAAGGTCCCAGAGTCTGGAGGAAGAGAGGAGAGGCACGGAATCCACGTTGCTTGAAGTCCAGTGTAAAGTTTCCACATTCAGTGATGGTTTGGGGTGCCATGTCATCTGCTGGTGTTGGTCCACTGTGTTTTCCGAGGTCCAAGGTCAACGCAGCCATCTACCAGGACGTTTTAGAGCACTTCATGCTTCCTGCTGCTGACCAACTTTATGGAGATGCAGATTTAATTTTCCAACAGTACCTGGTTTAAGGACCATGTTCTTAATTGGCCAGCAAACTCGCCTGACCTTAACCCTATAGAAAATCTACGGGGTATTGTAAAGAGGAAGATGTGATACGCCAGACCCAACAATGCAGAAGAGCTGAAGGCCACTATCAGAGCAACCTGGGCTCTCAGAACACCTGAGCAGTGCCACAGACTGATCGACTTCATGCCACGCCACATTGCTGCAGTAATTCAGCTAAAAGGAGCCCCAACTAAGTATTGAGTGCTGTACATGTTCATACTTTTCATGTTCATACTTTTCAGTTGGCCAACATTTCTAAAAAATCCTTTTTTTGTATTGGTCTTAAGTAATATTCTAATTTTCGGAGATACTGAATTTGGGATTTTCATTAGTTGTCAGTTTTAATCATCACAATTAAATTAAATATATCAGTCTGTGTGTAATGAATGAATATAATATCCAAATTTCACTTTTTGAATGGAATTGCTGAAATAAATCAACTTTTTGATGATATTCAAATTATATGACCAGCACCTGTATATGTATGAATGTATATGTGTATATACACACACACTGTTTAAAAGCAAAACATATATATCCAACCTAATTTAAAAACAGTCTGTCGGGTGCCATCTTTTGGACATTCATCATATTTTATTGGTTTTCATTTCTTGACCTCAAACAGAGCTCTAATCTGTTTATTTTGAAGTTACACAGGCTACATTGATTAAAAAAGAAAAATCAAATGTGTTTTTAGTGGTAGTATTATTTTATACAGAAATAAATTATTTATAATTCAGATGAGAATAAAGTTAGTGTTGATTAAAATGAAGGAAAACAAATATATTGATCTGAAATATAACACATAAATTTTAAATTCATTTAGGTTCAATTACCAAACATACAATCTTAATTTAATTTAAAGCAAACAATAGATTTAAAAGATATGGGTTATATGAATATTTTGGAGTAATAATAATATATAATAATATATATATATATATATATATATATATATATATATATACAGGGGTTAAATTGGGATTTATTATGTGGGGGTGCTCTCCTCTCCCTAGGGGGGTCCGGTGGCATGAAAATAAACCATTAAATAGCACTTTCTGGAGAGTTTTGTGCAAAGAAATGGAGAAATTGAGTATTACATGATATCTGAAAAACTGCAAGGTATATACTTTGCATTGTTGTAGTATCAACAGGTATTAGACATTTAGCATTTACATTACTGTTAATCAGTCATCACTTGATTACACATTTTATTACCTTGTTATGATATAGTGACCCATACAATGTGCCAAACATAATGTGCCACATGAAGAGACAGTGCAGAATATGACAGTAGCAACAGCTGAGAAGATTTGGGTCTGTGGTGACCAGGTCCACCTCACACACACTTCCTTCTCCCATTCTTTCTCTTTACTACTACTACTACACACACACACACACACACACACACATCCTACTCTGCATCATTTCTCATCAAGATATGCACACGTCACAAAAATAAAATCAATCTATCCTTGTGTAAAGGTTGCTTGGTAGCTAAATGTAGGTCTAGCAAGTCTTATATTTCTGTAATTCACACAGATCAAAAACAAATAGTAAAAAAAAAATTGAGTAGCCAGCTAGCAGTTCTCTTGGCAGTTTGCTTATAATCCGGTGTCTGAAGTAAAATGCTCAAAACATCTCCTGAGAAAGATCACATGGTCAACCTAGTCTTGGTTATTTAATTTTGATTTAGTCTTATTTTCCTTACCTTGTCATTCAAGGCCAGGGCACTTTTTGTACATTTCTGGAACTTTTGCGCGCTTCCACATCCCGCGCAACTACGGATCTCCCAGGAATGTTATAGTATATCGCTGCGTACATTTATCCGTGTCACCTAGATGCGCGTGCGGTGCGCGATCATGGTCGGCTGACAACGATATTAAGCAGCTAACAAGAATACGACCGTGTTCCGATTGTTCTCAGAGCTCCGCCGAGACAAAATAGACATGCCATTTTAAAAATCTTTCATTTATTGTCAGAAATATGTTTTCAAAAGCATCACTTTCATCAAATTTTATGTGACATAATTTCCAGTAGGCAACTGACTGCAAACGAACAGGCTTAAGCCTGTTTTATGCTTCTGCGTCGAATCGACGGCGTACCCCCGCAGACCCCTCTGCGTCGCCGCGAACCCCTCCGCCGTAGCTCGACGTGCACCTCCAAAAAATTTTAATTACGCGTCGAGGCGACGCAGACCCCAAGGGCTGTGATTGGTCAGATGCACCGCGATGCAACTCAACCTGACGCAGAACCATAAAACGGCCACGACGCAGTAGGAGTGACGGTGTAGCTACGCCGTGGAGTTGCCTTTATGTGCCGGGGCTGAGCCCCGGAGAGCCCCGGCCCAATTTAACCACTGTATATATATATATATATATATTATATATATATATATATATATATATTATATTTATATATTATATTTATATATATATATATATATATATATATATTATATTATATATATATATATATATATATATATATATACACAAAAAGACAAGGCCTTAAACTTGAACAAGGGTTAAACTCTCGTCACTATGACAAATGAGTATAACAACAAATGAACTAAATTGTTTATTTTTAAGTTACACATTCTACATTGATTAAAATAGAAAATCAAATTAGTTTTTTAATGGTAGTATTATTTTATACAAAAAATATAATTCTGAGGAGAATAAAGTTAGTGTCCCTAAAATTAAGGAAAATATTGATCTAATATATATAGCACATATATATATATATAAGGCTATAATGAACAGGCTTGCGATGTCAAGATTGCAATGCTGGAATGTGTGTGTGTGTGTGTGTGTGTGTGTGTGTGTGAGAATGGGTGTGGCGCGGGCACGATTGAACAGTGTTACACATAAAAACATACTCCGTCATTTTGTTCATACAGGACATAATTAAAACTGCAAAGTGTTTACTTATATTTGTGTACACTCGCAATAAAACACAACATTGTGTTTTTGTTAAATAAATTCATCAATACGTCCCCCGAAATGGCGATAATTTTAAAATTAAACTAAAATGCTCAAGGCTGCACAAGCATTCATAACTGTGCGTGTCCACGGTGAGGGACAAGCAGAACAGAGGGAACATTGTTTAGTTCATTCCTACTTCCATAGAAATTAATTGAAAACTCTCGCTGTCTTGTGCGGACGTTTCGCTTTCAAGTTAATGATTTAAAAGCCCCCAGTGGTGTCACACATTGATTAACCGGTGGGAAAAAATTCCCATAGTCACATCCCTAATATATTTATATATAAATCCAATAGGCCTACCTGATTTTGAACACAAGAGGGCAGTATAGCACTATGTATGATTTGGATTTATTTATTTTTTGGTCTAAACAACCCTTCTGGCTGTTTTTAAACTTAAACATAGTTCTTAAATTGAAATAAAAGAAATAAAATGGGTTTAGTTCTGATATTTGTATAATTGTATATAGAAACAAATGGTGTATAATTAAATTTTTAGAAGATATGAGGCTTTTAGTGTTTCCTTTTTTGGCATTACTTTAATCCCTTGCCATAGCAAAACCGTTTAAGATATTCAATATCCGTTCAAATTTAGCATCTTTAAAGGATTTGTTCACTTTTTAAAAAAACTTTTGCTGATAATTTACTCACCCCCATGTCATCCAAGATGTCCATGTCTTTCTTTCTTCAGTCGAAAAGAAATTAAGGTTTTTGATGAAAACATTCAAGGAATTTTCTCCATATAATGGACTTCACTGGGTACCAAACAGTCCAAGGTCCAAATGACAGTTTCAGTGCAGCTTCAATTGGCTTTAAACGACACCAGACAATGTATAAGGGTCAGGAACGATCAGTGATTTCAAAAATAAATAAAAAAGTTTAAGTTTTATAAGCACAAATGCTCGCCTTGCTCTGTTCTGTGATGCATGTTCGTGACTCCTGTTCGAACTCGTTCATCAAAATGAACAAATATTTTTTCGAGTAATTTCGTTGCTGAGAACGCCAGCCTGAGCTCACAGCGCTCGCATTCTCCGTGTTCATTAGTTTACGATCTGATCTGTCTAACACGTTATTAGATAGAACTGTTGAACAAAGAAAGTAGACAGTATATGGAAGTCGGATATATTCTGGAGAGATGTCACGCCTGTAAATTTTTTTTTTTTTCATTGAGTTTCAAAAACAAAAATGTAAATAAAACTAGGGATGGGAATTGATAAGAATTTAACGATTCCGATTACATTATCGATATTGCTTATCGATTCGATTCCTTATCAATTCTCTTATCGATTCTCATTGGGTGAGGGAATAAGTACAAATGTGTTTGTTTGTATTAATTCGCTTTAATATCTGATCAGAAGACACAGCACAGAGTATTAGTGGTTTGAACCTACACTGGTCTCATGGTTCGGTTCGATTACGATTATCATGTCATCGATTCAGTTCAATTCGATATCTCGATGCATTACGATGCACTGCATCCAATTTTCAATTTTACTTCGAAAGTGATGTGTGCGTGCGTGTGTGTGTGTGTGTGTGTGTGTGTGTGTGTGTGTGTGTGTGTGTGTGTGTGTGTGTGTGTGTTCGCCTGTTCGGGAAGTCGAAGTGACAGAAACAGTGACATTCCAGTTAAAGTTTCATGGGACTAATGTCTGTTTATGCCATTAAGAAAATGAAATTCTGTCAAATCAATTGTGTTTTAAAGAAATGTTCATTTAAAAGCAGCGCTCATTCATCAGTGTATAATTGCACTGGCTTAGCCACGGGTGTGCCAGGGTGTGCCGGTGCCACCCACAGTGGCAGCTGGCACACCTAAAATAGATGCAGAATTCTTTTTTAAATTTGTAATAAAAACGTTTCCTAAACTTGGACTATTGTTGTTTACTTAAAATATTTGTACATTTAAAATGTATTTTAATTTTTAAATTATTATCGTTAAAAAAAATATCTGCCGACATTCGGACTGCCAAACAATCCTTCAAACAGCCGCTGACTGGTAATACGGTTGTGATGTTGAGGTTCGCGCAGCCTTATGAGGAGAAATGGAAACAAATGAGCGCAGATCACACAAAGAAACTTAATGAACATAGAGCGGTTAAAAAATTAATGTGGAGTTTTTATATTTATAACATATGATATCATAGTTAAGCAACATCACAGTGACCAAGAGTGCTGAATACCATCACGATTGAAAATATAACACTGATTTCATATGACAGTTCAATAAACAAGTAATTAATATCAAGTCACTTACATTTTAGACACAATATTGACTGTTTTTTGTTCTATTTGAGCAGCGAAAATAGTTCCAAACAAACATCCCTAGAACCACAGCGCAGCTCACCGGAAAACACAAGCGCATTAATGAATGATTCAGTGCTTTTAATGAATCGATTGAGTCAAAGATTCAATGTCCCATTAAACAACTGCCTCATTCCTTAACGATTCAGCCGTTTGAACGAATCATTTCAATAAATGACTCAATAACTCACTCATTAAGACGGTCACCTGCCGCCCCCTACTGGTGGTTTAGTTTCGTGTTTAAAAGTAGGCTATAATTCTTTCCAATATGTCATATTTGTATCTTCAAAAAATATTTAAAACAATCTCATAACATTATTTAATGCAGTTGTAATTTTTCAGTGTAAATTAATTAATTTGATTGGTAACAGCATAGTGTCTTATTATTTCAATTGAATTTATTGATCAAATCTAAGAATTTAAAATGAAAGATGAAGCATACATTTAAACCGATTTCTGGATTTTAACTTGGACAAGAGAATGGCCGATTTACTTGTTCGAAGGACAAGCACAAGTAAAGCCTTAATGTTGAGTCCTGAGTTATATTTTATATACTGTAGGCCTAGTATTATGTTTATGTGGCAAGCCAGTTTTACACATCAGCCCAGTCTATTCTGTAAAGTTTGTGATAAGCCGGGTCCGAGTTTTTTTGCACATTCATTTGACAATAAATGTGGCACACCCAATTTTTCTTATGCACACCCAGAGACGCTTTTCTGGCTACGCTAGTGGTATAATGATACCCTGAGACACGCGCATCCGTCAACGAGTCCGATGTTGAAGACGATCATCCGTTTATAATCACGCGTAACAACACAGAATACTTGTAATTTGACCATCGGGTCCGGATACCATAATCAGATAACATCAGGGCGGGTGGATGAATTGGTTTTGGCTGCAGATCCGGGTGATTATTGGAGCTCATGTAACCCTGCAGGCGTTATAACAGCTCGAGTGAACACGGCTAACGTGGTATTTCAAGTTAGTGGTATTACCTCCGGCATATTCTATTTGTGCGTGACATGAGCGCACACGCACTGTCTCTTCTCCAGGTCGTGCTTACCAGGTTGTTCATAAAAGCCGAAATGTGCCCAGATGTAGGCTTTTAAAGTAGTTGGAGCATTTTTAATTACTCACACTCGCGTCAAATTAATTGCATGCTGTGTGGCCAAATGTTTCTGCATAATGGAGGTAGTTCCCTTTGACGAAATTGAAATTTTACAAGTGTTGCAAGTGACCGTATTGTCGTGAAATATAACCAAAACAACGTAGCGCGCGTGACGTCATGACTCATTTGCAACGAGCGGAACCGTTAAGAGGAATCGTTAAGCAAGCATGCTAACGGTTCCAAGGAATCGGTTCACTGTTCACCGGTTCTGAAGAAGAACCGGTTCTCGATTCCCATCCCTAAATAAAACGGATATTTACATTCACTTAAGGCATAAACGGTTGTGTTTACGTGAGCACACAACAATCTCTGCATTTTGACATATTTTTGTGTGTTCTACCGTTAAAGTGCTTATATGAGGCTCAAACTTTGCACACCGCTGAAGGAAAGGACACACAGTAACACATCGGATTTGGATCGATTCCATCTGATCGATACCCAATCCAACAAAAAGGTTTTTTGTCAGTGCTGAGACAGATCAGGGTATAAGATCAGTCATCCCTAGCTGTCAATAGTAATATTGAAATGTAGAATGATTAACTCCAATTTTAGCATGTTTTTCACAGTGAGTTTGTGTGTGAAATGTTCATGTCTTTAATGGCGTTACAGTGAAGGTGTTTTTGTGTTGTTGTTACAGCTCTGTGTCATGTCTGTGAAGAGCCCCTCAGACCTGCTCAATGAAAACACGTACATCCCACCTTCACTGACCCTTGACCTCCATGTATCTTATGAAAGAAAGTTGGGCCTGAAACATACTCCTGGTTCAACCTCTTTCTCTCCAAAGAGTCGACACAACTACGCCAGCACAACCTCCATCCAGCTTCTCAAAGGCATTATGGGAGGACTAGAGAACGATGATGCACCCCTCCAGCACCAGGAAGATGAATGGAGCAGAAATCAGGAAAATGAACATAGTCTTCCAGTCTCTGAGAGCAACACCAAGTGGATGAAGGAAGATCAGAACCAAATATGCAAATTAGCAGAGCAGCAGCAGCAAGACCAGAATCTCAACCTGGTTGAAAACAAGAACGAATCCACTGATAGAAACCCAAACCAGAACTCACAGCGGCGAAATGAAGAAAAGAACAAGACCCTGAAAGCGCTGTGCTCCGACCTGCAAGACTGGGCGGCTGATGAACCTCTTCTCATTTACTCTTCTGCCGCCATGATGGAGAACAATCAGGAAAACCAACAGCAGATGAGAGACAAGGAAGCTGATAGAGGGGAAGAGGAAAGCTTGAACACCTGTGTATGCGTGAACACAGACCCTGAGGTACAGAAGAGAGCCGGCGAGGCTGGCGGCAGGAACGCTGGTCTGCTGTTGGGCCGGACTGGCGTGACCAGCGACGAGGACTCCAGCTGCATGTCTCTGTCCCAGGGTAGCACTGCGAGCAGCACCCCCGACGAAGAGCCAGGTACAGCACACACACCAGCAGATGAGCACAGAGAAACACCCTACAGCTAAGCTGATCAGATAAAACACATCCACTCAAACCGCATCCAGAGCTAGTTCCAAACATTTGTAGTGTTTCTGTCCGCTTATCTGTTCTGACACATTCCAATAACACTGGGTTTAAAATATTTGCCAGTAATGAGGGGCTTTAAAAGGACATATTTGGAAAGCTTCAAAGAAACTGCTGTTCGCATTTGTGTATAACGAACATTCAAATCGACCCAACCGTTAATTCCTCTGGTTGTACTATAGGATGATGCAAAATATACATCAAATTTTGTTTTGTATTTTAACTAAAAATGAAAATAAAACTGAAAAAATGAAGCGTAGTCAGATTAAACTATACAGGTCCTTCTCAAAAAATTAGCATATTGTGATAAAGTTAATTATTTTCCAAAATGTAATGATAAAAATTAAACTTTCATATATTTTAGATTCATTGCACACCAACTGAAATATTTCAGGTCTTTTATTGTTTTAATACTGATGATTTTGGCATACAGCTCATGAAAACCCCAAATTCCTATCTCAAAAAATTAGCATATCATGAAAAGGGTCTCTAAACGAGCTATTAACCTAATCATCTGAATCAACTAATTACCTCTAAACACCTGCAAAAGATTCCTGAGGCTTTTAAAAACTCCCAGCCTGTTTCATTACTCAAAACCGCAATCATGGGTAAGACTGCCGACCTGACTGCTGTCCAGAAGCCCATCATTGATACCCTCAAGCAAGAGGGTAAGACACAGAAAGAAATTTCTGAACAAATAGGCTGTTCCCAGAGTGCTGTATCAAGGCACCACAGTGGGAAGTCTGTGGGAAGGAAAAAGTGTGGCAAAAAACGCTGCACAACGAGAAGAGGTGACCGGACCCTGAGGAAGATTGTGGAGAAGGACCGATTCCAGACCTTGGGAGACCTGCGGAAGCAGTGGACTGAGTCTGGAGTAGAAACATCCAGAGCCACAGGCGTGTGCAGGAAATGGGCTACAGGTGCCGCATTCCCCAGGTCAAGCCACTTTTGAACCAGAAACAGCGGCAGAAGCGCGTGACCTGGGCTAAAGAGAAGCAGCACTGGACTGTTGCTCAGTGGTCCAAAGTACTTTTTTCGGATGAAAGCAAATTTTGCATGTCATTAGGAAATCAAGGTGCCAGAGTCTGGAGGAAGACTGGGGAGAAGGAAATGCCAAAATGCCTGAAGTCCAGTGTCAAGTACCCACAGTCAGTGATGGTCTGGGGTGCCATGTCAGATGCACAGTCCACTGTGTTTTATCAAGGGCAGGGTCAATGTAGCTAGCTATCAGGAGATTTTGGAGCACTTCATGCTTTCATCTGCTGAAAAGCTTTATGGAGATGAAGATTTCATTTTTCAGCACGACCTGGCACCTGCTCACAGTGCCAAAACCACTGGTAAATGGTTTACTGACCATGGTATTACTGTGCTCAATTGGCCTGCCAACTCTCCTGACCTGAACCCCATAGAGAATCTGTGGGATATTGTGAAGAGAAAGTTGAGAGACACAAGACCCAACACTCTGGATGAGCTTAGGGCCGCTATCGAAGCATCCTGGGCCTCCATAACACCTCAGCAGTGCCACAGGCTGATTGGCTCCATGCCACGCCGCATTGAAGCAGTCATTTCTGCAAAAGGATTCCCGACCAAGTATTTAGTGCATAACTGAACATAATCATTTGAAGGTTGACTTTTTTTGTATTAAAAACACTTCTTTTATTGGTCGGATGAAATATGCTAATTTTTTGAGATAGGAATTTTGGGTTTTCATGAGCTGTATGCCAAAATCATCAGTATTAAAACAATAAAAGACAAGAAATATTTCAGTTGGTGTGCAATGAATCTAAAATATATGAAAGTTTAATTTTTATCATTACATTATGGAAAATAATGAACTTTATCACAATATGCAAATTTTTTGAGAAGGACCTGTATGTCAAGTCATCCTCATTTATATAGCGCTTTTAACAATGTAGACTGTTTCAAAGCAGCTTTACAGAGATAAACATTTAATTTAAGGTAACAGAAATTGGTTTGGTTTTATAGTGGTTCTTGAAAAATGTTCTTTACAGCTAAAGTTAGTTTTGATTGATTCACTTCCGTCTAAATGATCATTAGTTATTAAATTAGGGGCCGCTAAGACGACACCTTTCTCTCTAAACAGACTTTAAACGTGAACCTGTGATAGACGCTGATGGCGTTCAAATGCGCATTAAGAATTGATTCTATAGTTATGTGCGTTTGAATATATGTGCGCAGGTTTGTAATTCCTTACAAACCATGCCTAAACAAACTACTTGTCTTGTCTATAAATTTTGATGCAGAATTTTATTTTAACTTATCACTTTGGGTAAGTACGCGAACCGAACAATTCCACAACGCTTTATCTGTAGAGTGGTATAGGGCTCCTCCATAGGGAGAGGCTAGTTGGAACTTCAGCACTGCATTGTCATCAGGTCCAGGCGAAAGTCCTTCGTCAGATCTGGAAAACGGCCTGGATCCGGCAGGCTGCGGGAAAACCTCGGGATAAACAAAGACACTAAAATTAGCGTAGATGCCATTCTTCTTATGATGTAACGAGTACATCAGGATTTAAGGGAAGTGATGTTGTTCAATAAACCTCAAACAACACACCAAACAGATTTTTGGGAATCAAGCATTTGGTTGGTCAGATAATGGTCTTGGATTAAATTGATACCTTGATCCAGATCACTCATATCTTGCGGAGTTTTGCACTGTTGTTGCTATGCTGCATTTGAACTTACAGTGATTTTAATGATGGCAATAAAGAATATCTAGCTCTCAACTATTTGTTATAGTAACCTATCAATTAAGTTTCATCCAATGTTTTCCCCTTTTACCTGAGTAAAGAGTAACCAATAATATCATGGCGAATATATACATACTCAAGATTTCACAGAGCATCTTCTGTATGTCTGATGTCAGTGAGATGGATTATAGGATAACAATGGACTAAAATAACAATGAGCATTCTGCTCAAAACATATCTACTACAGAAGGCTCATGTTGTGTAACAGAGCTGGGCCTCTGTATAGGGAAACATAGTTCTAATTAACTGTTTAGTCCATAACGACCATGCTGTTTTTGGCGAGTAAACTATTGAGAACTATTGAAATCCATATTTGCGAGGCATATTACTGCCAGGTGTTAAACGGCCATCCGCCTCACCTGACAACTTTTGATCAGATCACTCGAAATTTTAATACCAGGTGTAAACAGGCCCAAAGAAACGTTTCATTGTTGTTGCAGAGTCCTATTGGGATGGTAGTGCGTTTGAGACGGACACGGACCTGCCCGCTGGCTGGATGCGAGTGCAGGACACATCAGGCACCTACTACTGGCACATTCCCACAGGCACCACACAGTGGGAGCCGCCCGGGCCCCTGGAGAAGAGACCTGCCAGCGCCTCGCCTGCGCTCACACCCGCTGTCCAGCCACAGGTGCACACGGTTATTAATATCACATCAGTATAAGGACTGTTGTAACCAAATGCTTGTGTCTTTAAACATGAACACATTTGTAATTAGATTACATGGAGCGGTGTTTCACAACCAAACACATTCAGTGTTGAAGAACTCTGGCAGGTAGGTTCATAATGGTGTTACAGACGTACAAACACCTTATTCTGTTTTTTTAAGTCCCTTTAATGCTGTTTTTATCGCTCAGAAGGAGGATATAGCTTCTGATGAAAGTCTGAAGGAGTTTGAGGGAGCGACTCTACGCTACGCCTCCATCAATCTCAGGTAAAAGATCAATCAAACATTACTCTGAGCATGACACAGTATCACGCCACAATAACATTTACATGGTGTTGCATTTATGCATTTCTTAGACGCTTATCTAAAGCAACACACGTTAAGACTACTGAAGGGGTGCCCAATCCTGTTCCTGGAGAAAGTTCAGCTTCAGCCCTATCAAACGCAGCTGAACCAGCAGATTAATATCTTGAAACACTTGATAATCACAGAAGTTTGCAGGAGCAGGGCTGGTCCCGCACTCAGCAGGATTGGGCTCTAGTGTTTGAGCTACTGGAGCATTGACCCATCTCTGTGTGTCATCATCTTGTTGTGTGCAGTTTTTCTCAGTCTGAGGAGGAAGAGGAACAGTCTTATGTCCGCAGTACCGAGGGGGCGAAGGTAAACACACTGATGACTGACCACATACACATCATCTAGATGTTGGTGTTCTTCATGCTTGTGTGTGTTTGCAGTGTTTTGCGGTGCGATCTCTAGGCTGGGTGGAGATATCAGAGGAGGAAATGGCTCCTGGCAGAAGTAGTGTTGCCGTTAATAACTGTATCCGACAGCTGTCCTACCAGAAACACAATCTCGACGACACGGCTGGCATCTGGGGCGAGGTGGGTGCATGTGTCTGGAAATTGTTAGAATTTGAATAGATGAATGAATAAAACAGACATTGGCTATGTTTGGTAGCAGTTAGACATGTGACTATCAAATTTTCATATTACAGTAATTGCTGAAGCTTTTGTCACGTATATTATCAGTATTGAATTTTGCAAATCCTAAAAGATTCCTCTGATCCTAGGCTAAAATCTGAAGTCTTTAATCGTTAGTTTGACATGTTCACCGACAGCCGTTTAATGACCGATGCAAACAAATTTTACCTCAGACGAAATTCTGGCAGTTTCAGAAGATTTGACTCTCAGTCCTGCAGTGACTTCTCCTACGACGACCGTCAAATTGTCTTCGTTTTTCAAGAAAAGCCATGACCAAAATTAACTGTAACTGAACTGTCACCATCCCAATAGGACTCTCATTGATTGATGTAAAACTCGGGACAAGTTTTCTTATTTGCGTGCGTTTTTAACGCGTCTTGACTGCCGTACAGTGTGACATTAATGAGAACTGAGATCTTATAGTGACATGACTTACAGCGAGGCTCATGTTCGTACAGTCTGACAGGGAATAATCGTTAAGGACTATAATAAATCACACAGTGTGCACCCTGTTTAACAAACGCTGAACATTTAAACACAATAAATCAACACACAAAAAACGTATACAGTAAACAAACATTTTCAACCGTTTAAAGTACAAATAACTATAAAGAACAATAATGAGGAATCCGAGCATTTTCAGTCAATATGCAAGCATGTTGTAGTCTGGATTAATATGTCTTAAGTATTTGGGGCTGTGATGAACACCATAATGAATACAAAAATCTTGTTAGGGAAAATAAGGTAAATTTAGCTCAAAGGTAATTATTAATTCATTCATATGGAATCACTTATTTTACGGCCGAACAATTGAATCGTTTAGCTCTCAATTGAATGGGCCATAACTATAATCTCTGTAGCGAATATTAATGTCCACACTATAGTGAAAACACTATTTTATTAGCACGGTAAAAAGATCAGCAGTTTAAAGGGTAACTAAACCCCTGGTCAGAGCCTGACTCCACCCACTGGCAATATTTCAAAAATGCTGGAAAAGTGGGCAGAGCCCAGCGGAGGGGCCGTGCACCTGAGACGCATCTGTCTGTATGGAACTTGCCTACATCATCAACAACCCCTTACGTCACGAACCACCCCAAACATCCAACAGGAAAATTCAACTGCAGTAGCCACCGTTCAACCTGAAGAGGGCAGCACTCAGCCGTTTTTACACCATATATTGTAGAATTAAAACACTTTATACACAAATGTCAAAAAGTTACTCGAATCAATGAACAGTACTAATAAAGCCCCATTCTTACAGATCATTAACTAAAAAAAGTTGGTTTAGGGTTTAGTTACCCTTTAAGTAAGAGGTTAAGACATTAAATCCGTAAGCACATGACATAAGAACACTTCTCTTTAAATTCAAATGAGAATTTATTGATTATTTCTTTATTGATAAAGCATTATATGCACTTTATAAGACCTGACCTGAACGAACCATCAATCATTTATTCAACCCTTCTATTGTTTCTTATGTGAAACGTATGGTTTTCCTTTGGAGACTCAAGATGTGCCATCTCCAGACCAGTCGGTCTTGTTTAACTAGGCATTTTAAGTGTTTGTTCTCTAGTTGGAACAATCACTTAAAAGCGTGCATGGTCTTAATCCTGGTTAGCTAGACTGGCTGACACTCAAAATTACAGGATCTTCCGATTGATCTGTGGAATTCTGTTTCTCGGTCAGTTTGAATGAGTTATCTGTCGGTTTCGCTCCGTTCCTACATTGGACACTTGTAAAGTGATATGAGCGGGGCAAGATTGTGATCGGATCTTCCAAGTGGGGGGAAGCCACGGGAGCTATAAGCCTCCTGAACATTAGCATACAATAAATCAAGAGTTCTGTTCTGACAGGCTGAACATTATAGAAACTAATGAAAAGTTAAGCAGAATTGATAAGAGAGATGTGATTAAAGTTTTTCCGAAATGGCAATAAAGGCATTTGGTTGTTGTGTTTGCAGTCTGGCTATCATTAGCCGTGTTTCCACCATTGGGCCCAAAGTGAGTGTGCTAGTGCGTTCCGGGGCCAGTTGCGTTTCCACGGTCACTTCCGGGGCTCGATCGGGCCTCGTCGGGGCTTCCTCGGGGCCAGGGGTTTGTGGCCCGCCGAATACCTTGGTCCAAAGCAGGCCAGCTCGGGCTTGTGTTGTGCTTACAAACAGAGGAGTTTACATGAGTCTGGAGATGCCAGCGACGGATGATTTCTTATACCAGCTAACATCAGCATTAAAGACTTTTAAAACTCACTTTCAGACAGCAGGTTAGAGAAATGTATTATGGTCAAGTATCACTTATTTGTATAATCCTTTAGTTTTAAATCTTTAGGTAAACACCAAAAATACCAACAAACTGCCTTTTATCATGTTCGTTTTGCAATCTCTCTCTATAGTTTCCAGTGCATTCTTTCTGATTAGTTCTCTGATAAAACTTCCATTTGTTGGTGAAATGATGGGTTTGTGTGAGGTTGTTCCAGAGAGGCCTGTTACGGGCGGGTTTTAGTGAAGCACTGAGGAGCTTCTGGCCCCACAGTGGAAACTGTGGCTTTGGGCTCAGTGCTCCAGGTGTCAGGCTATTAGCCCCGCTATCAGGCTATTATCCCCGCCCGGCCCGTTTGAAGCCCTGCTCACACTGGCTCGACAGTGGAAGAGTGGCTAGTGTGTATATGACGTCACACACTATCTCCGCATTAGCTGTAGACCGAATATACACAGCAACAAATATGACGTAGGGCAGGTCTTGATTTTGTCCATCTGGAAATTACTGGATCATAGGAGGTGTGTGTTGCAAAAAATATGGAGGCAGATCTGCATGCAAGCTTGCAGTCAGTTGTGGAGAGACCGGCTTCCGCAGCAGTGTTAATTTTGACAGCAAATTTTGATTTAGTTTTAGTCTTTTGACTAAAATGCCATTTAGTTTTAGTCATATTTTAGTCATCTAAATTGTTTTAGTTTTGGTCTAGTTTTAGTCGACGAAATACAATAAGATTTTAGTCGACTAAATCTACAGTAGATTTAGTCGACTAAAATATTATGGGTTTAGTTAAATTGTTATGCATTAATTTAGAATTTCTCTAAAATGTCCAAACCAATCCCGGAGAAAACATTTATTAACCTATTAATATGAATGATTTTTAGGTTTGGACATGCAATACAGATACAGATTTAACTATTGTGACTTTAAAAATATCTTAAAATTAAATAAAACCACTCTTCTAAAGTAAAACACAGTCTTCTTTTCAATGAATGATATATGCATTCTTTATAACTACTTGCATACATCTTTATTTATTCTTTCAAGCAGACATATTTATTTGTATGAATTAAATATAATTAATCCGTATTAAAGCTATTAACAAACAGTGAATGCTTTTCTTTTGTTGAATTGAATATTAAGGACACATACCGCATTAGGTTTATTGCCACTGTCACTTTAAGAAATCAGATCATGTCCAATGATATGTGGATACAATTGCACTGATACCCATCCGATGCACTCACAACTGTTTAAGACATAAACAACATAGTTTACATGAATACTCTCCAAAATGGACATTTAGACATAATGCTTTGTGTATTTGTTCATTCAGACACGAAAGAGAGCTCAATTCAGTCCTCGCGCGCTGTATAGGTGTCTATTGTGCATGGCTGCACGCTTCAGGTCGGGTGTGTGCCGTACGGAATAGAGCTCTTTTTTAGCTCTTATTCAGATCTATATGTCTGCTCTACTCATTCTCCCAGACGTTTAAATTGTTTAAAGTTTTATGAGACCACTGGGTAGATCAGCACGTTACAGTAGCCTACACATGTGCGCATCTACCACACACGCAGGACATCAGTTCTGACTGGATCGCTTCCCAGATCGTCACTATCTAACATTTTGGTCTAGTTTTTATTCGTTGACGAAAATGTCAATAGATTTTCGTCATAGTTTTTGTCATTCAAAAACTATTTTATTTAGTTTTATTTAGTTATCATCTCGTTTTCGTCTGTGAAAAATGTCGTTCCGCAGGAGGAGGGATTGAAACTCATCTGGACAACCTTATTACCCTCGAGCCAGAACACACATAAAGGAGAGATGTCGTTGCAAGGGGCCATGTTAATGTTTTTGATGAAAGAATTTTTAAATTTAAATGCAACATAACATCAAGATGAAACAATTACCGGTTTCACGATAAACCACGATAAAAAGTCCCAACTGTTAGTATTATCGTTTAAAATGTATTTATCATTAAAACCATGTTTGATTATCATGATTTTGAAAACTTACCATAAGTCCTGTCCGGTCAGTATCAGTTTGATGCAGACGACACATGTAACGTGTTTTTTGTTCGAGAAGATATGGCAGATGGCAGTGACAGCGCTCGGGAGATTTTCAGCCTTCTGAGAAGAACAAATCTGAGGTGTGCTCATATTTGACCTTTTACAAAAGTCTGAGGGAAACTTATTAGAGGATCACCCTGTCTGCATGCTAAAAGAAAGCAAAAGATGTAACACTTTAAATCATCTTCATGACCACATCCCTTTGCATATCAAATGTAAGGTAAATTAACTTTTACCTAATACCAAAAATAAGTAGGGGAAATAATTGGATACAAAATATTGTTTTGAGTAGAAATATTTCACTTGTAAATAGCGCAAAGCTTCAGCAAAGAAAAAATAAACATGTTCAAATAAGATTATTAAGAGTGACATTTAAGGGATAATAAATATTCATTGTACATTTACACACAGATTTTTGTTTACCACAGAAATAACTGCGGGGCATGAAATATTGAACTGATGTTTTAAAATCGTATCTGTTTATAAATCCATTTTTACAGTGTACAAAACAATCGTGCAGACAAGATGAACAATACAACAATATTATAGTAGTATTACTACTAAAGTCCTCTGATTTCATTTTCAGTACAATCAAATCAAAAACAGAGACGCAAGACTCATCTGAATGAAACGAGAGAACGCGTAATAATGTGTTGCTATTGACGACGGACATATAATTTAAAGCTGCAGTAATAACTTTTGCATGCGTCTTGCGGAAGAACATTGTAGCCGGAGCTTCTTCTCTGTTTGTCTATGACAAATCATGCAAGGACACTGGGCTACTCCAGAGCGGGCGACCCGAACCAGTGTAAAATAGTCCCAATATAAACACTTATTATAGGTGTACCGTCGTAGTGATTCAGGATAAGACAAAAACACGGTTTGGAATATGGATTCATGATGCAATCGCTCAACATATACATTTTGTAGATTTTAAACACAAAAGAGTTACATACTGCAATTTTAATGTTTTTTATGCTTAAAAGAAGTGCATATAGCTGCTAATTTTATGTTGTTTGTTGATTTGTTTGAAATGTTTTCAGTGTTTATCAGTTCTTTTTTAACATTTCATTTTAACAAAACCATGAGAAAATCGCGATAAAGCGGTTTCATCTCTAATCAAGACAATAACTGACAATGAATGCAAACTGAGGAAGGTTTAAATACACAGGGTAATGATAAATTAAACAAGACACAAGTGAAGAACCTAGTCAGTAACCATATCGACAAACCCAAACTCAGGAAACACTAGCATGGTGAAGTAAGAAACAGAAGAGCAAAACAGTTTCCATATTAGAGTATTCCATAATAAAGTCCTTCTGAAGCAAAGCGATGTGTTGGTGTAAGAAAAATATCCATATTGAAATTTTTATAAAGTAAAATAACTAGTTTTCGGCCAAACGAACATACGGATTAGAATTATGTGTAAAGCTCAACTTATGTGAGTAATGCAACGTACTGCTGATATTTACGCTACGCCATGACACACTATTACTGACATCACAAGTTGCGCAAGTTGTGTTTTAGACGCTAGTAGACTGCATTTGGCCGGAAGCTATTTTTACTAGCAATTTACACTAACTCATCGCTTTGCTTCAGAAGGCCTTTATTAACCCCCCAGAGCCGAGTGGAGTTCATTTATGATGGATAGATGCACTTTTATGGACTTCGAAACAGAAAAGGCCATTCACTGTCATTATAAAGCTCGGAAGTGTCAGGGTGTTTTTTAATATAACTCCGATTGTATTCGTCTCAAAAAAAGAAAGTCATATACACCTAGGATGACTTGAGGGTGAGTAAATCATAGGGTAATTTTCATTTTTGTTGAACTATCCCTTTAAGTGCCACATCCCTGATAATTATTTGCAGTTTTTTACAATGCTATCAAAGACAAGAGATCAAAGAGAAATGGGAAGTCAAGTTGAGTACACTGCACTCTGTGTTTTAGTATATATCACTGTGTGCTCTGTTTGTGTACTGCATATGGAGTAGGGCATCCAGGATTTGAGTATATTGTGTATTGTGTGTGCTGTGTTTAGGGGAAGGAAATGCTGCTGGTGCTGGAGAACGAGACTATGAATCTGATTGAGCCTCATGGACGAACACTGCTCCATTCTCAGCCAATCGTCAGCATCCGTGTGTGGGGAGTGGGACGTGATGATGGCAGGTGAGTCTGGAAGCAACTTCTGTAACAGCAATGCTCTTACTGATGCTTGTTTTTTATAATTAAGATGATGCTGAATTACTTTGTAATTGTGTTTTCATTTTGTCTGTCCTGCTGCATCCCGGATCCCAGGGAGAGGTAGTTTGTTGCTGTGTATTATATTGTATTGTATTGTTTGCTGTGTGTGCTAGATGTTACAGTATCAAGCATAATGCGTAAAACAATTAAATTTCTGTCATATTTCTCACCCACATATCAATTCAACTTTCATCTGTGTAACACAAAAGGATAATTCTGGAACAATTTTGATGCCACTCTTTTACAGTTAACTACTGTTCATACATTGATGCCACAGCTGTTAAGCTTATAAACAACAACATAAAAGTGTTATGCCCTGTCAGGGGTTTTCAAAGTGTGGGTCATGCTAAGTCACTTGGCTGCTGCTAAATGTTTCAGTGAATGAGACACACACACACACACACACACACACACACACACACACACACACACACACACACACACACACACACACACACACACACACACACACACACACACACACACACGATGGGCTGCACAATGTACCAACATTAAATGAGAATCACGATATTACTTTGTGTGAATTTCGAATCACAAGGGCTGCATTTTAATTAAATATCAGCTTGTCAGTGCAGTGCGGCTGATCGGTAGTAAATGCTGCTCCATCGGAACACCAGAGGGCGTCACACACACCACATATCCCTCTGAACACCAGAGGGTGTCTCTCACACACATATGCCCCACAGAAGTATGATAACACACATCATTACAGGAAATCCCTATCAGGCATCATCGCTGTAGCTGAATAAACAGGAGATTGAAACACTTTGATTGATTTAACATGACTAATAAACACACGAATGCCTTATTCTGTGTCAGAAGCATACCATCTCACAGAAGGATGAGCTCAACTGTCCTGATGAAGTGAGTTTGGAGTAAAAGCATGTTATTAAATGTTGCGATTTCCATGTTAATTGCAATTAATCATGCAGCCCTTGTGATGTATCTGATGTGCCCTGACAACACAGATTTTTTTATAAGATAAAACATTTCATGGGGCCATATTATTGTATTGTAAATTCTGAATTTTACAGAATTAAAACCGATTTCATTAGGCTCTTGTTATTTTTAATACATTGTTGTTCTATTGTATAAGCTTTATTAGGTTACACTTTATTTCGATAGTCACTTTAGACATTCTACTAACTATAAGTAACTTTTCAACTACATGTCAACTAACTCTCATTAGAGTATTAGTAGGCTGTAGTAGAATGTCAGTAGAATAGGTTAGGGTTAGGTGTTAGGGTTCGGGATAGGAGAACAAGTTGACTTGTAGTTGCTAAGTTACTTATAGTCAGTAGAATATCTTTTGGGGGACCAAAAAAATAAAGTGTTAGCAGATATTAAGCAGACAGTCTACTAATACTTTAATGACAGTTAGTTGACATGTAGCTGCAAGGTTACTTATAGTTAGTAGAATGTCTAAAGTGGACTATCGAAATAAAGCGTTACCCTTTATTATTTAAATTAGTTGCACATGCTTTGTGATTACTGAATTTGAACCTTGTAACACTCTCAATATTAGTGAGGATACAACAATAAAGATGCAGAGAATTCAGTCATTTCCTGATGCACAAAGATGTGTATTATACAAAACCCCAGAATATATCTTTCATCACATGAGCAAAGTTCATCTTATCATAACTCGGAGTAGTTCACATAAGCAAAGTCCATCTTCTCATAACTTAGAGCAGTTCCCATAGTCTTTGCACAAACAGATGAACCGCATATCTCTTACCGCTCACGTAGTTAGGCCCATCCCCATGTACCCCAGTCCGTTGTGTGGCATTGTATCAAAAAGTCCAATCAGTAACGACACTCTCCAAAAAGACACAAGTAAATCCTGCCAGCGAGGCATTAGCTGCAAACAAGGATATCCACCTGGTAACTAAGAGATCCGTCAACTGGAAAAGTTCCCGGGAAACAACCACCACCACACATTGGTTCCTACCCCTTATATACATCTGAACTCATCATTCATGAAAAAAAAAAAAAACACCAGACAAGAAGAAACAAAAACAGGACATAATACAAGAGCACAGCATTATAGAAAATTGGAGTCATAAGAACTTCATAGTATTAGAAATCAATATATACCACTTGATAACCTTAATACAATTTCCACTCTTACATAACACACTGACATAAATTAAGTATACATATGTAGAGGTGCTACATAGTTCCCTCCTTCAATTCATGGCATAGTAGGAATAGGACCATAGTACCTTTTCAAATTAACAACATTAATACTGTCAGCTTTTTCAGGAGAACCCCATCTCATACTGTAGTTTACTGGGCCCAATTTCTTTTCAACCCTAGCAGGCCCCTCCCATTTAGGTGCAAGCTTGGCGGAAAACCTGTTAGGAGCACTAGAGATAGGATGTGTATGGAACCAGATCACCTGGTTTAAACTGCGCATCTTTATGCCCGGCATTATAATATCTGGCTTGTCTGGCACGTTGCAACCCCACTCTATGTGCTACCTCATCTGCCAATCTTCTTTGTCTGCCTAGCAAGGTATAGGCAGCTTGACTCGGAGATGGTGATTTATATAACAGTCCTTCAAGCGGACCTTTCAAAGATCTTCCAAGCATCAGTTGTGCCGCAGTCACACCAGTGGACTCATGATGTGCTGAACTGATAGCGAATCTTAGCTCTGGCAGCCACTGATCCCAATTCGAATGCTTATCTCCAACAAATGAAGCAATCTTAGTTTTCAAGGTCTTATTTACTCTTTCGGTTAAATTTGTTTGGGGATGATAACTGGTTGTTAATTTCTGCCCCACTCCCCAATCTTTACATAGTTCAACCAAAAGATTTGAAGTGAATTGAGGCCCCCTGTCAGATATAAGATTTCGAGGTACCCCCCACCTGGTAAATATCTCTTCCTTTAGTATTTTCTTTATCTTCGGTGTTGTACTATCTTTTAATGTACTATCTGTTGACTGCATAAGCCCAGACGGCTTGGAACATTCCCCCTTATATCTCTGGCAAATGTTACATGTCTTGACATGTTCACAAACATCTTTGCGAACAGTAGGCCACCAGGCCACCTCTAGGACCCTCATGAGTGTCTTTAATCTGCCTAGATGTCCCCCCAAGGGGTTATTATGGAAGTACTCCAAGAACGACTTCACCAAGACTTGTGGGACCACAACTTGAAATTTATGCCTATCCTGTTTTAGAGGTACTCGTCGATACAGAATGCCTTGATGTTCCTCCATTTGTATCCTCCCTGGTTTCTGAGACATATCTTGCTTGCTTTTCTTCAATGATGGAATGTCAGGGTCACTAGCCTGGGCTTTAGCTATCTCAGACAGATTATGTGGCAAATCAGTTGTGAGTTTGGATCTTGTTATAACCATGCAGGGTATCAAATCCTGCAAGCTGGTCGGATATATTCTTGAAAGAGCATCTGGGACCTGTTTGAGACAACCCCGTCGATAGAAAACCTTGAAGCTAAAAGCTTGCAGTCGAAGAATCCACCTTGTCAACCTTGAAGACGTCTTCGGGCAATTTAAAGCCCAAGTCAAGGCTGCATGGTCTGTATAAACTTTAAACTCCACTCCTTCTAAGTAATGCCTCGACTTATCCACAGCCCAGACTACTGCCAAGAACTCTTTCTCTGAAGTTGAATAATTAGTTTCAGCCCCCTTTAGCATTCTTGAAGCATAGGCAATCACCTTCTCACCTTCTTCAGTACATTGAGTGAGGACAGCACCTAGACCCACGTCGCTTGCATCGGTATGTACCGGTAATTTTTAATGTGAGTGAAAAATTAGGCTGAGACAGCTCAGGAGGATTTACGACTGCACGTTTCAGTTGTTCAAAACTGTCTTGACATTCCTGCATTCAATTCCATCTCACTCCCTTCCGTTTCATACGATTCAAAGGCTCAGCAACGTCCGCAAAATGAGGTATAAACTTGATACCATCCTAAAAGTCCTAAAAACCTTTGTAGTGACAGGATATCACCGGATATTCGCTTATGGCTTGAGTTTTGTCAGGATCCACCTCCACACCATTTTCTGACACTATGTATCCCAAGAACTTAAGCTGACGTTGGAAAAAATTACACTTCTTCATGTTCAGACTTCATCCTGCTTAAGACAATCTCTTCATCACCGCTCACAAAATCGACTATATGTTGTTCTTTTGTTTTGGAATATATGATGATATCATCAATATACACGAAACAGTTCTTTCCAACGATCTCCCTCAATACAGTCTGCATCAACCGTTGGAAAATGGCTGATGAGTTCCGAGCTCCAAACGGCATGGTCTTTAATTGAAACAGACCTTCTGTAGTAACAAAGGCTGTTTTCTGCTTAGAAAACTCCTCAGCCATTTCCACCTGCCAATACCCTGACTTCAGGTCTAAGGCGGAAAACCACGTTGCCCCGTCCAAGGACTCCAAAATATCGTGGATTATGGGCATAGGATAAGCATCTAAAATGGTCTTACTATTTATCTTTCGGTAGTCAACACCGAATCAGAATTTTCCATCGGGTTTCTCTACCAGGACTACTGGTGACGACCAAGGAGACAGAGAGGGTTCAATGATGCTTTCTCTCAACATCTTCTCTACTTCTTCCTCAATTATCTTCTTTTTAAATGGTGAAACCCTATAAGCCCTGGATTTTACTGGAACTTCATCTGAGGTCTGAATTTGATGTTTTACCATAGACGTTCTTCCCAACTCTTCCGTCACATTCGGCCATTCCTGCATCAGCTGCTGTACCTCGGGAGGAAACAGATTTCCGTCACCCATTCCCAGCACATCCTTTCTGGCTCTTAAAATGGAATACGATTGTTCCTCAGTTATTTAAAATCTAATTCCAGCAAAACTGGACAGACCAGGTGGGACTTTTCCATTATATACAACTACTTTCCCTCTTTCTTGGTGCCAGTCATATTTCAGCTCAACTTGTCCCTTCGATTGATGCATCTCTCCATCAGCCATCACAAAACTCTGCTTAACATTCTGAATTTCATCATGCATACCTGCAATCTCCTTCCATCGGCTCTATTGCATCAAGGTAAAGGCACTTCCCGTATCCACCACAGCCTCAACCTGCCATCCATTCAGTATGATCGGAACCACCAGAAGGGATGCTGGACTATGTTGATTTCGATGGGAATGTTGCTGTATCACTGATAGACCTGCTGACACACTGGGAGCAACTGGTTTGTTAGAGCCTCTTCTATTTATCTTGTCTTTACCAGCTTGGTCATTGACTTTTTGCCAGTAATCTTTTATGCTCCTACAATCTTTTTCCACCAGGGACCCTATTTTAACTAATTGCTCAACCGAATGTACAGTGCCCCTCAAGGAACCTGCTATTTTGGGATTGACATTATTGAGGATTTTGTTCACCATCTCTTCCTCACTCAACTCAGGTTTCCATTTCATGCACAAAGCTTGGTAATCATATGCAAAGTCTCTGAGCTTTTGTCCAGGTTGCTGCATCATCATTCTCAGCTTCTCCACCACTTCACTCATATAGTCTGCCGGGAGAAAGGCTGCCATAAAAGCTTCTTTAAATGATTTCCAATCATGGACTGTACCCTCCGCAGCCCTCCACCAACTCGAGGCAGAACTTTTTAAAACTATAGTCAATGTCCCCAGCAACTCAGGCCATGACAGAGGCTGCACCTCCATGTAGCTTTCACTTCGTTCTAGGAAATGCAAGACATCTGCAATTTCCATCGATAGCCCAAACTCCGGAAACTCTAGTCTAATCGGAGGATTTGCACAGAAGGAGGATGCCCCAGCCAGACCAGTCAAATTATGTGAACTTCTCTGAGTTATGATAAGATGAACTTTGCTCATGTGATGAACGATTTATTCTGGGGTTTTGTATAATACACATCTTTGTGCATCAGGAAATGACTGAATTCTCTGTATCTTTATTGTTGTATCCTCACTAATATTGAGAGTGTTAAGACCTATAAAATGGAATCCAGAAATGGGATGGAAAAAGTTAGCGAGGCAGTATTATATCGATGCATCGCGATTCTTTCTGGATCGATTCTGATGCTGCATGCTTGCTTACAATTCCTCACACACAAACACCACTCCAACCCTCCATAAAATAATCTTTCATAAAGTTCGGAAAGGTTGAAGCAGATCACAAGGACATTTGCGGGCTTCATTGCACAGTATTATTTTTCTGAGGTTGGATTTTAGAGTTTTCTCATATATCTACAAAAACTCTCCTTTTGTTAAATAAAGAAAAAAAACAGGACGTGCTTTCTGCAGTCTCGGTTGTTACTCAAAATAAACACAACGTTTATAGTTCATACAACTTTATTCAGTGCATGGAAAAGTTTCACACAACTACCATCACCGTCACCTGCACAGAACAGTACACTGCTCATGCACTAACCCTCAGGCACACCGTGCCGTATTCAACAATGTAGAAGCACCTTGTTCCGTAATGCACCGTGTAGAGGGGAAATAACATGTTAACAATCTCCTTATACTTAAAACAAAAAAACATTGTTTAGAAACAAAAATGCTATATATATATATAAAACGTATATAAAAGAGTCCACAGTTACCACAAACAAAACACTTGTTGCACATACAAGTGAAAGTTTTTTTTAAGCTTAGTATCCACAGTCCTTAGCGGAGTACTTTCCATAGCACCAGAGCATACACTCCCTTTTTTGTAAGGCTGTCAGCGAGTTTCTCAGCCTTGAAACTCCCATCCCCAATATATATTTAAAGTTGCTGTATGTAAATTATGCTGTAAAGCATAAAAATACCATATGTTTTCAGATATTTAGCAAACATGCGGAGTTCACATATTCTTTGCAATGAAAAACATTTAGTCAAACCCAGTTATTTTACTTTGAAATGTGCGTTCCGTGTCTGTTTTTGTTTTGGTCTGCGCGATACCGGACGTTACTGATTCACCCAATGGTATTTCGCCTCCACAGGGTGCCAGTTGGCGGAAAAACATTGTAGTCATGGAAGCCAGAAAAAATCTGACTGGGTTAGAGATTGCAGATTCTACGTGACCTACAGTTGCAATCGAAATTATTCAACCACCATTGCAAATCAGGTTTATTGGCAACATTTACAGACTTTCAGCTGTTTTGCAATGAACAAATCAAACAAAAGTAATTGAAATAGCTCAACACAATACATGGTTTTCTCCAAATTCTACTCAAAATGCAACTTTTAAAAACTTCTGCTGTCTCTAAATTATTCAACTCCTTCATGGCAAGCATCTTTAGTACTTAAAGGGCACCTATTATGCAAAATTCACTTATACATGGTGTTTGAACATAAATCTGTGTTGGCAGTATGTGAGCAAAACCACCCTAGAATGATAAAAATCCACCCAGTGTTTTTTTTTTTACAATCTCAATAAATCATAAGCACTGTCTCAGAACGAGCTGTTCTAAGATTCGGCTCAGTGTGACGTAGAATTGAGCAAGCCCCACCGACGTGGTTTGATTGACACTATGGTTTTGGCATAGACCCTGCCCTCGGTGATCTGTTCACCATCCTCCAATGTTTCAACGACAGCCGGTGTTCTGACAATTTGTGCTGACTTGTCGCAAATGTCTCCTAAGAAACATAACTGTTCTGTTGTGGGATGTAATAATGTTCAAAGTAGTTTTCACTTACTTCCGACAATCAGAGCCACTGAAAACGCAGTGGATGGATTTTATTTAGGAAGGAAAGGCGCCACTTATGTTTGCGCAAATCATTTTCTGACAGACTGTTTTGTGAACAAGGGTCAATTTAAAGCAGGTCTTGCTTCAAAGTTAATCCTCAAGTGTGGATCGTTGCCTACTGTTCGCGATCCAACGTCACCTCCAGTAGAAGATTACAACTCTATAAGTACAGACATGTATCAAATAACCATTCCGAGACGTCCTGTTCCATTCTCATTCGTGTTTCTTCTGCCGGAGTCTCTTCATCATCTGGGTCTGATTCCGGTTCAAACATGTACGGCTGAATGCCATACAAAACAGCAGGTCTCTCACTCTCAGCCATTCTGCTTCTACCGACTGTTGTTTGCAAGTTACGCCCTCATCTAAAGGCTGGGCGGCGATATGCAGCTCATTTACATTTAAGGTGGTACACACCAAAACAGCTCTTTTTAAAACAGGCCACAAAAATGACATTTTCAAATGGTTATAATAAATTAATTGTGGGGTATTTTGTGCTGAAACTTCACAAATACATTCTGGGGACACCCGAGACCAATATTACATCTTGTAAAAAGGGCCATAATAGTTGCCCTTTAATAGAACATCCTTTTGTTGTTATGAGCTGCTGCAAATGCAATGTATAACCAGACACCAGCTTCTGGCAGCGTTTCTGAGGAATCTGAGCCCGTGCCTCATGATCAATGGCCTCCAGTTCAGTAATATTTTTGGGTTTGTGTGCTGCAACCACCGCCTTCAAATACCACCAGAAATTTTCTATAGGGTTCAATTATAGCCACAGTAGAACCTTCCAGGACTACTTCTGCAACCAAGCCTTGGTGGAATTTGAGGTATGCTTGGGATCATTGTCCTGTTGGAAGGTGCAGTGACACCCAAGCTTTAGCTTCCTCGCTAATGGCATGATGTTTTCTCCTAGGATTTTCTGATACTTCAATAAATCCATCTTGACTTCCAACTCACTGCAGGTTTCCAGTGCCAGAGCATATAAAACAGCCCCAGAGCATCACAGAGCAGCACCATGCTGAACTGTAAACTGAGTCTTCACAGCTTATGTTTCATTCTTCTTCCTCCAGACATACCGCTGATCCAGAGGGCCGAAAATATCCATTTTTGTTTCATCGCTCCACAGAACAGAATCCCAAAACTTCTGTGGTTTATTTATATGATTTTGAACAAATTGGAGCCGACTTTTCTTGTGCTTTTGGGTCAGTAGTGGTGTAGTCTTGGAGTTCTGGCATGTAAACCATCTGTGTTTTGTACGTGCCTTACTGTACAGCTGACAACTCAGTCCCTGTTGCCACCAAGTCTTGCTAGTGGTCTTTTGCAGTCACTCAAGGGTTTTTCTAAACCTGCCGCCTTAGAAATCTGGTTGCAGGCGGTAGCTTCCTTTTTCTGCCCTGTCCAGGTAGTGTAACCACTGTTCCTTTAACTTTGAACTTGCAAACTTTGCTATCATTATGCATCCTGTTCCTTGTTTGTCAAGGGTGAAGAAATATTCTATTAACTTTTTTGACCATTCTTTTGACTTTTTTGACCATTCTTTTGCATATATTTCAAACATGGAGTCCAACGTGACACTCAACAAACCTAGCCAGTTCAGATATTTCATGTGTTCTAGCTCAAGTCAAGTCACCTTCATTTATAAAGCGCTTTTAACAGTATGGATTGATTCAAAGCAGGTTTACAGTGATAATAGAAATTATCGTAACACATTGTTTAGGCTTTACAACAGCTCTAGGATAAAGTTATTGTCCAGCTAAAGTTAGTTTTGATTGATTCACCTCCGTTGTGAAGATCATTAGTTATTAACACAAGTTATTAACACAAATCTGTATTTTAAGTAGACGCGTTGCTACTTTTTATAAGAGCCGCGTCTGGATATTATTGCAGTTTAAATTGCATAGCACTTAAGTGAGTCACTGGCCAACAGCTAGTTTCGATCTCTGAAATTTTTGGATTATTCGAGGGTGCTGTGTTAATTGCTTTTCTGCTGATGTTCACGCCGCAAAATCTTCATATTTCCACAACAAGATCAACACCGCCTCTAACACACAAACACTTTTCAAGACACTCTCTCCTCTGTCCACCTCCACCACCACCCTCCTCCTCGCTAACTGCTGATGATTTTGCTAACTTCTTCACTAACAAAACAACAACCATTAGCAGTCAGTTCTCTCCTCCACACACACAGGAATCTAGGCCAACCTCTCCCACAGCCAATAACCTTCTCTCCTCCATCTCTCCACTAACCGAGGAAGAAGTATCTAAACTTCTCCTCTCCAGTCATCCTACCACCTGCCCTCTAGACTCCATCCCCTCACACCTTCTACAAGCCATCTCTCCCACACTTCTACCAGCACTCACACACATCATCAACTCATCCCTTCATACTGGCATTTTTCCTACAGCATTAAAGCAGGCTCGGGTAACCCCACTGCTTAAAAAACCAACATTAAACACATCACTTCTAGAGAATTACAGACCTGTCTCTCTCCTACCATTCATTGCAAAAACACTTGAACGAGTTGCTTTCAACCAAGTATCATCTTTCCTGTCTCTGAACAACCAGCTGGATGTTAACCAATCTGGCTTCAAGAAAGGGCATTCAACCGAGACCGTATTACTTTCAGTCACAGAAGCCCTGCGGATCGCTAAACCTGCTTCCACATCATCAGTTCTCATTCTCCTAGACCTGTCTGCTGCCTTCGACAATGTGAATCATCAGATCCTTCTGTCCACCCTCTCATCACTGGGCATCACTGGAACTTCCCTCCACTGGTTTGAGTCCTATCTCACAGGTAGGTCATTCAGGGTCGCATGGAGAGGCGGCGATATCCAAAGCATATCGACTGACCACATGGGTTCCCCAGGGGTCAGTCCTTGGACCCCTCCTCTTCTCCATTTACACCACATCACTGGGACCCATCATACAGGCACATGGTTTCTCTTACCACTGCTATGCTGATGACACCCAGCTCTACCTCTCATTTCAACCAGACGATCCCACAGTAGCTGCACGTATCTCTAGCTGTCTGGCGGACATCTCGGCATGGATGAAGGAACATCATCTGCAGCTCAATCTGGCAAAGACTGAGCTTCTCGTCCTCCCTGCCAATCCGTCTCTACAGCACGACTTCACTATCCAGCTAGACTCATCCTCAATCATCCCATCAAGGTCAGTCAGAAATCTTGGAGTAATCTTTGATGACCAGCTAACCTTCACAGACCACATTTCAAAGACAGCTCGATCATGCAGGTTTGCAATGCACAACATCAGGAAGATCAGGCCTTTCCTAACTGAGCATGCAACACAACTTCTTGTCCAGGCCCTGGTTATTTCTAGGCTTGATTACTGCAATGCTCTTCTAGCTGGTCTTCCATCATGTGCAACTAAACCCTTACAAATGATCCAGAATGCTGCTGCTCGTCTTGTCTTCAACGAGCCCAAAAGAGCCCACGTCACTCCGCTGTTCATCTCCCTGCATTGGTTACCACTCGCTGCTCGAATCAAGTTCAAGGCGCTGACACTTGCTTACAGATTGTCCACCGGCTCAGCTCCCTCCTACTTTCACTCGCTCCTACGGGTCTACATCCGTACCAGAAGCCTACGATCGGCCAAGGAGCGACGGCTCGTGGTGCCATCACAGCGAGGCACAAAATCACTGTCCAGAACATTCTCATTCACTGTTCCATGCTGGTGGAATGATCTCCCCACCCTCGTCCGGAATGCAGAATCCCTGACAGCATTCAAAAGACAACTGAAAACTCATCTCTTCCGTGAGCACTTAACATAGAAAAAAAAAAAAAACTTTTTCTTGAAATCTTCGCTTGTCTGGTTTATGCTTCTCTGAGCATTGTTTGAACTTGGTATTCTGAGCACTTCTTGCGTTGTTTTTGCCTCTCCATGATGACTCGCTTGCTTTAATCCTCAAATGTAAGTCGCTTTGGATAAAAGCGTCTGCTAAATGACTAAATGTAAATGTAAATTAACTTAGGGGCCACTAACACGACACCGTTCTAACAGAAAACCCTTAACGCGCTCCAGCCGCCCATCCGCACAAAATAGTGCCTGGTAACAGACTAATATTAGCGTAGACGCCATCCTCCTTATGATGTACAAAGTACATCAGGATTTCTCAGCCGTGGAGATCGATGTTCTCGCCAGGGCCGTAAAAGAAAGAGAAGTGACATTGGGGTTGGGACAAACCCACCCAGATTAGCTTCGGTTAAACATGCATATAATAATTTGGGTAAATGTGTAGCTTTATGCCTATTTTCCTCATCGTCATGGACACAACAATGATTTCCCTCGTGTTTTAATATTTTTCCTTATAATAATTTATCATTTGCAAAAAGTTAAATGCATCTGTGTAGATGAGAGAATAAACTACAGTGTATGCGAGTTGTTCACACTCTGTATTATGGCCAAGCATGTGCGCTTAAAATAGCATCTGAATGTACGCGCAACGCGCCACTGACTTTAGACTAGTTTTTTTCTGGTCAGTGGCGCAATTGTTTTATAGAACAGCAAAATAGCATGAGGGAAAGTTTGCGCCGGAACACCCCTTTCAACTCTTTGCGCTGAACCACCCCGGGGAGCGCAAGTGTATTTCTTAGTTAACCGACGTGTGTCTGTGGAGGGAAAAGTCCGCTTTGCGCGGGTGCAAAATATGATACATGCGTCAGTGTACAAAGTCATTTGCGCTGGGTGCAAGATAGGGCCCTGTGTCTGCTTCCCTGACAATGTTAGGAAGATTGTTCCAAAGTTTTGGTGCTAAAAAGGAAAAGCCATCAAGTGTTAGACAGTATTCTAGGTTATTACGTGAGGAAGTTTTTTGTCCAATAATTAGAATCTGTTTTTTTATTATTAAGTAGTAGGAAATTACCTCATCCAGTTTTTTATAGTTGCTATGCATTGCATTTTCAGTTGAAATTGGGGAAACCATTTGAAACATTTGTTGTGTTGAGCTATTTAAATTTTGTTCGATTTGTTCATTGCAAACAACTGAAAGTCTGTAAATTTAGCCAATAAACCTGATTTGCAATGGGGGTTGATTAATTTTGATTGCAACTTTAAAAACTCTTGGCATCCATCTAAAAATCTCTTTTTGTAAACCTAATGGTGCGTTCACACCGGACGCGAATAGCGTGTCAGGCGCGAGTGATTTCAATGTTAAGTCAATGCAAAGACGCGTTACGCGCGTAAAAAATTCCTGCGGCGCGAATGAGGCGTAGAGCGCGGCGCGGTAGACGCGAATTCGCCTCATTCGCGCGTCAAGTTCGCGCGAATGGCGCGAATTAAGCGTCTGGCGCGTTAAGCGCGTTACGCGCGAATGATTTAGTTAGTGCTATTTGTGCATTCACGCGTTTGACGCGAATTCGCGTCTGCCGCCCGAGTTGAAAAATCTGAACTTCTGCGTCAATTCGCGCCGCGTTAACCAATCAGGAGCCTAGCTGCTTGCTGCTGTCACGTGGTGAAGTATCTGGATGCTTCAATAAATTATTTTGTAATATGACTGTGGTTCTAATGCACAACAAAGCAAATATTTTATCACATAAAACTTGGTTTCAATATATGAGACATTCATTTTGTATTGAATGCTATTTATTCCATATCTAGATTATATGAAATATTATTATAATGTAAAGACAACCAACATACTGCATAAGTTCGTGTCTGGACAGTGTTGTGTGAGAGAGAGAGAAAAATCACAGGACAGATTAATCACTTTTGGAGGCTGGCTCCATTTATCATCAAAACAAAAATAAATGACAGATTAGGTGGATGAGGGCGAGGGTGATCCTCGCTCCAATGCGGGACAACACGTCATCAAGCTGGGCGCGGGACAGGCGGAAGTACCGCTGAAAGCCGCCGTCATCCAGGCGCAGCTCCTGGAGCGAGCCAATGGTGAAACTCGCCACACTGGGTTCGCCTTCGAAGGGTCTGGTGGACACAAATACGGCGACGATTACCCCTACGCCGCCGTTCTGCTCTCCAGAGCAAATACAGAGCGGTGACTCTCTCGATGAATGCTCGATCAACATAAAAAAGATGGCCGCCAACGAGTTTGGATTTTGACGCGCGTAAATTTCGCTTCAAACTTTTGTTTTTACTCGCGTCAGTTTCACTCTTGACACGCGAATTAACACAAAGTGGTCAAGCGTCAAACTAGACGCGGTAGACGCGAATTTGACGCGCTATTCGCGTCCGGTGTGAACGCACAGTAAGAAAGGGAACATTTTTGGTTAGTATATAAAAGAAAACTAGGTTTCCTTTGTAGGGAATAAGACGCTGCGTAGCCAGCCATGCTCAGTCTCTGATTGATTTCCTTTCTAGGAAATCTATCTATGATAGCATGACTACATTCTTAAAAGGCATCATTAAAGCAACAGCTTAGTAGAGAATGCTGCTACTGTTGGTGTTATTCTATGCTTCAGACAGCCGTCAAACCAGAGCGTGTTCCCATAGTGCCAGCTACTGATCCAGCGTCTCATTCCTACATTTATTACTGTGAACACAAGTTTATGGGTGCGTGGATGAATCGAAATGATTATGAATGCATGCAGCTGTTTAGTTTTGTTTCTTGTCTCTTATTGCAGGGACTTTGCATATGTGGCTCGAGACAAGTTGACTCATGTGCTCAAGTGTCATGTATTTCGGTGTGACACCCCTGCAAAAAACATAGCCACAAGCATGCATGACATCTGCTCCAAGGTAAGGACATCTGAGCTGCTGGCTGAAAATATTCATATTTTTGTTCTTGTTTAAACATTGAAGATGTTGTGCGCTGCAGTGTGGAAAATATCCTTGATTTATTGAAACAACAGCGGTTCAGGTATTTATGAGCAGGGAATAATAATTGGAGTGTTTACTTTGAAAACCCCTTGAGAGTGATGTGACTAATAGTATGCGATGTTGATGAGAACCTAACTTTTGTTGGGTATGAGGATAAAGGTTAAAAAAGTTAATAAAATATGTGAATACACGGCCCTTGCATCTATTTAGAGTCTTGAGTAAATAGATCCAGTAGCCTATGTGCCACTCAAGCACCATAAACATGTTTTGCTCAAACCTCCACTGAATCGGAGGGTAGATTTTTAAGATTGATATTTTTTGTACATGAAAGTATGTGCCATCACTATTTGAGAATATCCTTGTACAGCAGGTATTTTTTGTGCTGTAGAACATTTTGAACTCTTTAAAAATTGATTATGCTTATGTTGTATTTGGGTCAATGACGTGACGCCTAAATTTTCTGTCCGATTGCATTTGTTCAGGTAAAAACGGGTTTAAATGCATAAAAAGATACTGTATATTTGTAGTACATCTCCCATGTATGTACTCACTTTAACTTTTAAAAAAACAGTTATTTGTAACTTTTTTGATATTTTAAGTGTCAAAATATCATGTGGTGCGACCGTCTAACTTCTGTTTTGAAAACGTCTTTGAAATTACTCTAAATTTATTAAAAAATATTTTCTGCACTCTTTGGCATGATTTCCACAGTTTTGTAATTCTGTAAAAAAAAATCAAAGCATTTGTAGTTATATTTCCATCATAATACACAAACAAACTTTGTCCGATGATGATGTCCATTTTATTGAATATCATGTGGTGCGACCATCAAGGAACTACCATTTTGGGACTTTTATGTTGAAAACTATTCAAACACAGGAAGTTACATCATTTACCAATTTACCAAGGAACCATGGAAGCAACAAGCAGTTTTGTAATTCTCTCAAATAGGAAAAAAAAATCCTTTGTAATGGTTGGTATTCAGTTACCAAAGTTGGATGTCATGTGGTATGACCTTAAAAAAAATAATATTATATATATATTGACCTTTTGTGGAAAGCTAGCTTGTTCTGTTTAGGTGACCAATTCTGTGCCTGTAAATTGTTACTGAATTTGAAAATATCATGTGGTGTGACCAAATATCATGTGGTGTGACCACTGCAGACTGTTTTTCATGATAGATGCAGGTCCTTCTCCAAAAATTAGCATATTGTGATAAAGTTCATTATTTTCCATAATGGAATGATAAAAAATAAACTTTCATATATTTTAGATTCATTGCACACCAACTGAAATATTTCAGGTCTTTTATTGTTTTAATACTGATGATTTTGGCATACAGCTCATGAAAACCCCAAATTCCTATCTCAAAAAATTCGCATATTTCATCCGACCAATAAAATAAGTGTTTTTAATACAAAAAAAGTCAACCTTCAAATAATTATGTTCAGTTATGCACTCAATACTTGGTCGGGAATCCTTTTGCAGAAATGACTGCTTCAATGCGGCGTGGCATGGAGGCAATCAGCCTGTGGCACTGCTGAGGTGTTATGGAGGCCCAGGATGCTTCGATAGCGGCCTTAAGCTCATCCAGAGTGTTGGGTCTTGCGTCTCTCAACTTTCTCTTCACAATATCCCACAGATTCTCTATGGGGTTCAGGTCAGGAGAGTTGGCAGGCCAATTGAGCACAGTAATACCATGGTCAGTAAACCATTTACCAGTGGTTTTGGCACTGTGAGCAGGTGCCAGGTCGTGCTGAAAAATGAAATCTTCATCTCCATAAAGCTTTTCAGCAGATGGAAGCATGCTCCAAAATCTCCTGATAGCTAGCTGCATTGACCCTGCCCTTGATAAAACACAGTGGACCAACACCAGCAGCTGACATGGCACCCCAGACCATCAGTGACTGTGGGTACTTGACACTGGACTTCAAGCATTTTGGCATTTCCTTCTCCCCAGTCTTCCTCCAGACTCTGGCACCTTGATTTCCGAATGACATGCAAAATTTGCTTTCATCCGAAAAAAGTACTTTGGACCACTTTGGCAACAGTCCAGTGCTGCTTCTCTGTAGCCCAGGTCAGGCGCTTCTGCCGATGTTTCTGGTTCAAAAGTGGCTTGACCTGGGGAATGCGGCACCTGTAGCCCATTTCCTGCACACACCTGTGCACGGTGGCTCTGGATGTTTCTACTCCAGACTCAGTCCACTGCTTCCGCAGGTCTCCCAAGGTCTGGAATCGGTCCTTCTCCACCATCTTCCTCAGGGTCCGGTCACCTCTTCTCGTTGTGCAGCGTTTTTTGCCACACTTTTTCCTTCCCACAGACTTCCCACTGAGGTGCCTTGATACAGCACTCTGGGAACAGCCTATTTGTTCAGAAATTTCTTTCAGTGTCTTACCCTCTTGCTTGAGGGTGTCAATGATGGCCTTCTGGACAGCAGTCAAGTCGGCAGTCTTACCCATGATTGCGGTTTTGAGTAATGGAACGGGCTGGGAGTTTTTAAAAGCCTCAGGAATCTTTTACAGGTGTTTAGAGTTAATTAGTTGATTCAGATGATTAGGTTAATAGCTCGTTTAGAGACCCTTTTCATGATATGCTAATTTTTTGAGATAGGAATTTTGGGTTTTCATGAGCTGTATGCCAAAATCATCAGTATTAAACCAATAAAAGACCTGAAATATTTCAGTTGATGTGCAATAATATTGTACTAAAATGTGCTAAAATATTTGAAAGTTTAATTTTTATCATTACATTATGGAAAATAATGAACTTTATCACAATATGCCAATTTTTTGAGAATGACCTGTATATGTCCTAGATTGGCAGGTTTTGTGCGTTTATATTCAATTGATGGTTTATATACAAAAAGTACTTTAATTTAGTATAATTTGGAATAGATTTTTATGCAAATTGGGATTTTTTTTTTATATTTCAGACGGTTTGTTTACTCTTTGTACAATATGAGAAAAATGCAACAAAAAAGTTATAGCATGTAATTTTAGTTTAGTAATTATGCATTTATTAGTAATGTATTTATTATTGCCTATTTATTTATTTAAAACTATTTTAATCTATTTTACCAGATGCCAATGCCAAGGGAAGTAAAAATTCTGACCCTGCAGGAAGAGTGGAGTACCTTGCTAGGATAAGAGTGTAATAATATTACAGTTTAAAATAGCTGGTTTCTATGTGAATATATATAGTAAACTGTAATTTATTCCTGTGATCAAAGCTAAATTTTCAGCATCATTACTCCAGTCTTCAGTGTCACATGATCCTTCAGAAATCATTCTAATATAATGATTTGCTGCTCAAGAAACTTGATTATTATCGATGCTGATCTATGCTCTAGATCTAATGCTCAATTTCCGGATTGAGGATTATAGTTATACTATTTTTGTTACTACTGGAAATTGTGGAAACTGTGATAATTTTTATATGTCAGGATTATTTGATGAATAGACAGTTCAAAAGAACAGCATTTATTTTAAATAGAATCTTTTGTAACATTCTAGCCTAAATATCTTTACTGTCACTTTTTTATCAATTTAAATTATCCTTGATTAATAAAAGTATTTATTACTTTAAAAAAAAAACTATTGACCCCAAATGTTACCTATATACAATATTTGTATGTGTATATATATATATAACTGTGATGATGTTCGTGTATGTGGGTGAAGGAAGAAGAAGACAGGGTCGGCGAACTTGGGACTCGCACTTTATTTATAACAAAAAAAGAACAAAAGAAAAGGTGCGCTCGTGCGCCTTCACCGTAGCATACCACTACAGATATGAAACCACTCTGCCCGTTGTATAAATAGCTCAGTCCGTTCAGTCAAAACTCTTGTCAATCCGCTCGTTCACTGTGGGTAACGGCTGCGGGACGCGTGCGAGTCCCAGGAGCTTCTCTCTCTCGCTCTCTCCTTCCTGGCAGCTTATATGCGGTCTCCACGCCAATCACTGCAATCAGACACAGGTGTTCATCATCTGCACTTGACCTACTTACTCACCGCACAGCTCGCTGACTCGTCTCTCGCTACAGACTTCGCGAGACCACGCCCCCCCCTCGCCACAATAACATTATTATTTGTTAGAAAGAAATTCTAAGTCAAGTTAAATGAAATGGTGCACTTATGTTTGCGATGTGATTTTTTTTATAAAAAAAAATGTTTATAAAATGTTTGTGTTCAGGAAAATTCTGTGAATTTTGTATAAAATTTGGTGTAAATCTATTTTTTGTATAAAATGCATTGTTCATTGATCTCTTTAAATAGATTTTTAACTATATAAGGTCTTCGTTGTCACTCATCATGTGGTGTGACCAATAAAAGCAATCTCTGTATTAAATTTAAAATAAAATATCTTATTTCTGTGGCTGAAATATGAATCACTAATAAAGTATGCTTAAGTGAATGATATTTTTAAAACATTTTTATCAGTTTTATGTGATTTACAGGAAAAATAAGTGTTAACTAGATTTAAGGCGGCAACTCTAAAATTATAGAACAAAAAAATTTGATCATTATTGTAGGATTACAAATACAGGAAATCTCTGCAAACGGTAGGGGTTCCCAGCGGGATATTCCTGACTGTCCCATCTCAGTACGAGACGGCTAGGATTTTCCTGTTCTTGTTGTCTCAGCTCATTTACATGCTTTGTTCATCACAATGTAATCCCTTGTGTATATATGAATGTATATATGAAATCAATTTATACTGCCTTAGTTAGACTTGACTTGACTTGGGTACGAAGCAGACTACAGCAAATAAAGAATCCTGCTTAAATAAGTCTCCTGGTTTTCGCTTCTGAGTTTTTCTACACTGAAGAAGGAAGAAGTTTACAACAGATGGTGGCTTTGACCCGGATGGAGAAACTGAAACTCAACAAAGAATGAACTTTTGAAACTTCAAAGCTCAAAGATTTCAACAAAGATCTGATTTTCCAGTTCCAGACTGAATCTTTTGAATCCAGAAAGATCTCAACAAAGCTGCCTGAGTTTGCGAACTGAATCTCAACAAAGATCTCAACAAAGCTGACTGTGTTCCAGAACTGAATCTCAACAAAGATCTCAACAAAGCTAACTGAGTTCCAGAACCAAGCTCAACAAAGATCTCTGACTGAGTTTCCAGACGGAATTTTTCCATACAACAAAAATTTGGTGAGTTTCACTCCATTCAAAGAACCGTTGAAAAACCAGTAAAAATTATCCTCTGTGCCATCAGAGAAGTAGTTAACAGACAGCTGTAGGGTTTGTTAACTAAAGTTATCCTCTAAAGTTGGTTTAGAGATGAAATGTATCCTCTGTTTTTCAGGCAGGGAAGATTAACGTACATGTTAATACTGTTTACCCTCTGCTTTGCCAGGGAAGTGTTTTATCCTCTATAAAATTAGGGAAGATTAGCATCAGGTGCTAATATATTGTACCCTCTGTTTTCAGGCAGGGAAGGTTAACATTACGTGTTAATATTGGTGAACCTCTGTTCAAACAGGGATGTGTTTATCCTCTAAAAGTTAGGAAGGTGAAAGATCCTTTGCATTTCCTTTTAGAGAAGATTAGTGTAACGTGCTAATATTTTGTGTGTTACCCTTTGCTCTGGGCAAGGAAGGTTAACTGTGTTATCGAGTGTAGCCTCTTTTGATCAGAGAAGATTTAGTGTTTTTGTTTTATCCTTTAAAAGTTAAGAAGGTGAAAGATCCTTTTGCATTTTTCTTTTAGGGAAGATTAGCGTAACATACTAATAGTTTGTGATCTGTTGGTAACAAGGAAGTTTAACAATAGTTGATTTGTGTTAACAAGCGTACCCTCTGTGATCAGAGAAGTTTAGTGTTTGTTTGTGTGGTAACAAAGAAATCCACAAAATGATTAAGAAAAGTGCTAAACTAATCTCCACAACTAAAAAAGGTGGTCTTGCTACTCCTTTGTGGTCAGATAGTGAATTTAAAACACTGTTAGGAGAACAGATGGACTCCATAGTGACTGAGTCAGTCAGATTGGATTTGAGAAAGAAATTTGGTATTCACCCAGAAAAAGTATGGTCTATTGAAGAATGCAAGAAGGTGTTGGGTGCATGTATCAGGAAGAGAAACATAAAAGGCATTATTTTCTGTCACATGGAATTTAGCTTATCCATTGCACAAGAACAATCTAGGTGTATAGCTAAATTAAAAGAACAGAACAAACAAATGCACACTAAGGTGCGCCATAACAAGGCCTCAACCAAATGTGACTCAGAAGACCAACAGTCAAATGAAACTTATCCTGACTTAAAAGCATTCTTTGAAACAGATGTAGACATCCCATCAGTAACTGATAAGCCTGTAGATTCAGTAAAGGTTTGTGTTGCAAGAAGATCTCAGGGAGTTGAGGGAACTGAAAGTGTTCCTCCCAACTCTTCTGTTGTCCAAAACCAAACTGTTGCCAAAGCACTCGGACCTAGAGACATAGAAAGACTATCCCAAAGCTTACCTTCAGTACGCACTGATTTTTCTGAATTTAGAAGGGCATTGATCAGTAAAATGCGTCTTTACGACATGTCGTTGGCAGAAGTCACACAGCTGATGTCACAAATTCTAACTGAATCTGAATTCAACACTTTTGAGTCTGCTGTTACGTCTGAACTACAACATGCCAGAAAAGATGAATTGAGAGAGGGAGTTCTGAAAACATTAAAGAACATTGTTGGACCAAACATGGACTGGTCAAAGATCACTAGTTGTGTACAGAAGAAACATGAGAATGTTAGTGAGTACACCGAAAGATTTTGTCAGTCAGCAGCAGCATACAGTGGTATAGCTGACACTTCAGCGAAGGTGCTAGAAGATAATGGTCCCCTAGTTCGCACATGGTTTGATGGTCTGTTGTCAGAACATAGAAAAGCATTGCCTTTCGTAGACTTAACATGGTCCACTAGAACCATACAAAACAACTTAGACAGTTTGGCTGCATGGGAAAGAGACTCTGATGTCAAGGAAAGAGTCAAAATTGCAACAGCATCCTTTAAGGTCAACACAGAGAATCAACAGAAACGCAAATGTCCTAAGAGAGAGGGCAGTAGTTGTTATTATTGTGGTAAACATGGACATTTGGGAAAAGAGTGTAGGAAAAACAAAAAGAACTTTAAACAAGTTAACAATGTTACTCAGCTCCTACTCAGTCTGCTTGCTACTCTGAAGCAGCCCCTCCCCTCATCATTAAACTGGGGCAGCTGGTTGACGCGTTAACCATTTGGGCTGTGAGTGCTTTATTTCCCCACTAACTTGCAAAAGAGATAAAAAAACTTCTGTTTTTGTTTAATAGAACAAAAGGAAAGTGACTATCTCAGTTTTTTCTTTGGGGGACACTGGTTAAAGTAGACTCACAGCCTTAAATGTTATTTTACAGCACAGGCCTTTCATCATTAATAGTGTTAGGTCAGACTGTAAACGTAAAAAAAAGCCCTCATGCAGTGTCCACAATAATGCCGAATATTGTCTTACAGCGTGCACCTGTCACGAATCCGTCCTCATGTATGATGTCTGCTATGACTGAAGTTTGTTAGAGGATGAAGGAGAAATTACTACAGACGAGCAGGTTATGCAGTAACGTCCATCACGGAAGTGTTAGCTTCAGGACGTCTTCCAAATCATTATTCAGCTCAAGCTGCAGAACTAGTAGCCCTAACGAGAGCATGCACGCTAGCTTCAGGATCAGTTGCTAATATCTACACAGATTCCAGATATGCTTTTGGGGTAATTCATGATTTTGGTGTCATTTGGCAAACCAGACAGTTTCTAACTTCTGCTGGATCCCCCATTAAGCATGCTGAATTAGTGAAAGATCTAATGTTTTCCATGAAACTTCCAAAGAAATTAGCAGTGATCAAAGTGAAAGCACATCTCACAACTAATACTACGGAAGCTTAAGGTAATGCTCTTGCTGATATGGCAGCTAAACCGGCTTGTTTCTATGCAACTGTACAAGTTTGTTCAGGTAGTGCAGCACAGAAGAAAATTATGCCTCCTGAATCAATAATTGATCTGTACAAAGACGTTTTCCTCCATTAGAACCAGACTGATCTCATGAAATGGCGTATGTATGACACGCCAATTCGTATTTCCATTTTTGGCGTGCTATCAACACGCATAATCGCTTTTCAGCGTGTTTATCAACGCCTTTGACTTAACGTTATATTACTGTATTATGTATATATAGATATATGACCTACCCCAACCCCGTCCCTAAACCTACCCGTCACTGGGGTTAATACCATTTATGAGTGTTCTCCTACCATCCTAGGAAAAAAAAGATCGCTCCACAGATGTAGATATAGATTTTGCTTCGTTTCGCTCGGACATTTAATGGCGTACACATACACGCGGAATCACTCGGACATTTAATGGCGTAGACATACACGCAAAAGATTTCGGCGTGGACATACACGCGGATAGCTCAAAATGCGTATAGATAACACGCCACTTGACTTGAAAGTGGCGTGTATGTTTACGCAAAGTCATGATGTCATGTTGATTAGAACCAAAGTGGCATGGGCCACATCAAGTGATGTTGATTACAGCAGCTGCAGTATTGTGTCAGGGAATGAAAACATGGACTAATTGTACACACTGTAAAGTGTTCCCCCACCTACAGGGATAGGATAGGACACGAACCAATGGGGAGCCGAGGGAAGAACCGATTGCAACAGGCGTCGGGGGGCCAACCCTTCGGTGAAGAATCCCTCATAGGCCTTCCCATCCATTAATCCATCCTCACCTCACTGTGTTCTTTAGGTGTCAAAGGAATTAAGAAATGGGGAAAGATGGAACGACAATAGCAGACCCAGAAAAAGTTTACAACCCTAGTGTTTGAACAAATACTGCTCTACTGCTTAGCAGACTCGGAAAAGTTTACAACCCTAGTGTTTGAACAAATACTGCACTCCTGTCTTTTGTTTTCTTTCTTACTCTGTGCAGATACCACTGATGACTTCCCGAGACCCATACGCACTGACCTCGTCATCTGCGTATGAAGCCACAAGAAAACCTCAAGAAACAACTTGACCCACTTCTGAGCCAACTATCACAAAAGGATAAAGAAAAGAAAAAGAAAAAAAATACACAACGCAGAGACTCACATACGAAACCTTCAGCCATCCATCAACATGATCAAGATTGTCGTACCAGTAACATCACAGACACTCTCGCTTCGCACAAGATAATGATCTTACAGAACAGAGTGGCCTTGGATTACATTCTAGCAACGCAAGGAGGAGCCTGCACCATCATCGGACCTGAGTGCTGCACCGGGTTAATGGATCCAACAGAGAACTTGAACAAAATCCAACAAGACATTCTTGATCTTTCAGCAAAATTACACCAGATGACTGAAGTTAATTTTTCATGGTTCGGAAACTTGATTGGGAAACCCTGGCTGTGGATAAAGGAAATAGCAATTCTGCTGTTATTTCTTCTAATAGCGTACTATCTATGCGTCCACAGTATCAAGTGTTTCATTCAACAAATGACTCACGCCCCTCACATAGAAATGACAGTTCCAAACAGAAAAGACTATTACCCTTAAGAACTTCACGGACCCTAAATTTGCATGTTTGTTTCTGTGTCAGCATGCAATTGCAGAAACAGCAACACAGAAGCCTGTGCCTGTAACAATCACAAGTTACAAGAATTAACTTTTAAGTGTCTAAATTTGTATTTTGTGAGAGTTATTTAGAACTCTCAAAGGGGGAAATGTAGGATTACAAATTTATTTAAATGTTTATTTTAGATTTCCAATACAATAGTATTTTATATTGAGAAAGTTTAGAAATGATGAGACCAGGAAATCTCTGCAAACGGTAGGGGTTCCCAGCGGGATATTCCTGACTGTCCCATCTCAGTACGAGAAGGCTAGGCTTTTCCTGTTCTCGTTGTTTACCGGGTGAAGAGTCATGCTGAGCAAGTTTGAACACCTGTTATTTTATTACTGAGACCATTTGTCTCATCTCAGTACGAGAAGTCTATGCCTTTCCTGTTCTCATGTCTCAGCTCATTTACATGCTTTCTTCATCACAATGTAATCCCTCCCCCTTGAAATGTATATAAACTACATGAGACCAGGAAATCTCTGCAAACGGTAGGGGTTCCCAGCGGGATATTCCTGACTGTCCCATCTCAGTACGAGACGGCTAGGATTTTCCTATTCTCGTTGTCTCAGCTCATTTACATGCTTTGTTCATCACAATGTAATCCCTCCCCCTTGAATGTATATATGAACTCAATGTATACTGCCTTAGTTAGACTTGACTTGACTTGGGTACGAAGCAGACTACAGCAAATAAAGAATCCTGCTTAAATAAGTCTCCTGGTTTTCGCTTCTGAGTTTTTCTACACTGAAGAAGGAAGAAGTTTACAACAGATTTACAAAAACTTAAAAGAAATGCAAATACTTTGTTTCTAAACACTTTAACTACTAAGAACTTGTAAAAAAAATGTTAAGCATGTTAAGGAAATTAATTAATTTTACGATAAATCACGGTCACACCACATGACATTTTTTAAGGCTATGGCCAATTCATCTAGATGACAAAACACTAAAATCACTTAAATAAAAAAATGTATATGAATTTATGTGTACACAACATCCTTAATGTTCGAACAATTGCAACAGGTATTATTTTTTTTTTTGTATTTTAAAATCGGCCTGTTGAAAATCCTTATACGTCATTGACCCAGTTACAAAAAAGTTATGAAAGACCTAAACTTGGTCATTGCTCAGTGAGGGATTGACAATTAGCTTACATGAGGATGTAAGAAAAACTTATGTAAATACCCAATACCCATGTGAAATGAAAATAACTCTTTATAGAAAACAGGTGATCACCTTAATTAGACATTAGGTTTTCAAAATAATCTTCGCGACTTTGAATTTCCTTCCTGTGTAAAACAAGGCATTCCAAATCTTCCCCCAGGTAATTATAGGTGTGGCAATTGCGCCCAGTATGCCTTTACACACAAATGCAATTACACTCACCTAAAGGATTATTAGGAACACCATACTAATACTGTGTTTGACCCCCTTTCGCCTTCAGAACTGCTTTAATTCTAGTGGCATTGATTCAACAAGGTGCTGAAAGCATTCTTTAGAAATGTTGGCCCATATTGATAGGATTGCATCTTGCAGTTGATGGAGATTTGTGGGATGCACTTCCAGGGAACGAAGCTCCCGTTCCACCACATCCCAAAGATGCTCTATTGGGTTGAGATCTGGTGACTGTGGGGGCCATTTTAGTACAGTGAACTCATTGTCATGTTCAAGAAACCAATTTGAAATGATTCGAGCTTTGTGACATGGTGCATTATCCTGCTGGAAGTAGCCATCAGAGGATGGGTACATGGTGGCCATAAAGGGATGGACATGGTCAGAAACATTACTTAGGTAGGCCGTGGCATTTAAACAATGCCCAATTGGCACTAAGGGGCCTAAAGTGTGCCAAGAAAACATCCCCGACACCTATACACCACTACCAGCCTGCACAGTGGTAACAAGGCACAGTGGTAACAAGGCTACAAACTAGAAGACCAGCCAGGAGAGCATTACAATAGTCCAGTCTGGATAGAATAAGCACTTGGACAAGGAGTTGAGTAGCATGCTCTGTTAGGAAGGGACTGATCCTCCTAATGTTGTGCAAGGCAAATCTAGATGACCGGGCAGTTCTAGCAATGTCAAGTCACCTTCATTTATATAGCGCTTTTAACAATATGGACTGTTTCAAAGCAGCTTTAGAGTGATAATAGGAAATTAAAGTAACAGAGATTGTTTTGCCTTTACAGCAGCTCTAGAATAAAGTTATTGTCCAGCTAAAGTTAGTTTTGATTGATTCACTTCCGTCGCAACGATCATTAGTTAATAACTTAGGGGCCACTAACAAGACACCATTCTAACAGAAAATTCTTTAATCCGATCCGGACGCTCATTTGCATAAAACAGTGCCTGGTGGCTCTGAGAATTTTGTGTCGCTTCCTCGTAGCCACATGAATCGGAAATATCCAGACAATGTTTTATCAGTACAGAGGTAAAGGGAAGGAGGCCTTCACAAGGGAGAGACTAGTTGACACTTCAGGACTGCGTTGTCGTTGTGTCCAGGCGCATATCCTTCATCAGATCTGGATCCGGCAGACTGCGGTAAACATCGGGATAAACAGAGAGACAAATATTAGCGTAGACGCCATCCTTCTTATGATTTACAAAGTACATCAGGATATATGGGAAGTGTTCCCGGTTCCGGCTGATCTAAACTATGCAGCCTAACATTGAATTATAGAAGTCTATAATGTGTTATGTGTATGCTAAGCCAAAGAGATGTGTTTTTAGTCTAGATTTGAACTGACAGAGTGTGTCTGATTCCCAGACACAGATACCTTGGAAGATTGTTCCAAAGTTTTGGTGCTAAATAGGAAAAGGATCCACCGCCAGCAGTCGATTTTGATATTCTAGGTATTATCAACTTGCCGGAATTTTGAGATTGCAATAGACGTGAAGAACTATAATGCATTAAGAGATCGCTCAAGTACTGAGGAGCTAAACCATTTAGTGCTTTGTGCTTTGTAAGTAATCAGCAATATTTTTAAATGTATACAGTGTTTAACAGGGAGCCAATGCAGTGTTGACCGAACCGGGCTAATATGGTCATACTTCCTGGTTCTGGTAAGAACTCGAGCTGCTGCGTTTTGGACCAGCTGTAATTTGTTTATCAAGCTTGCAGGGCAACCACCCATAAGAGCATTGCAACAATCTAGCCTTGATGTCATGAACGCATGAACTAATTGTTCTGCATTTGTCATTGAGAGCATATGATTCAATTTAGATATATTTTTTAGATGGAAAAATGCGGTTTAACAGATACTATTCACGTGACTTTCAAATGAAAGTTTGCTATCAAAAAGCACACTCAGGTTCCTAACCGACGACGAGGACTTGAGAGAGCAGCCATCAAGTGTTAGACAGTATTCTGGGTTATTACGTAAGGAAGTTTTTTGTCCAATAATTAGAATCTCAGTTTTTTTTTTTCAGAATTAAGTAGTAGGAAATTACTAGTCATCCAATTTTTTATATCAGCTATAGATTCCGCTATACATTAATTTGGTGAATTGGTAAGTTTCGTCAGGGCTTGAAGAATATCATCAGCATAACAGTGAAAACTAATGCCATGCTTCCTAATGATATCTCCTAAAGGTAGCATGTACAGAGTGAACAGCAGCGAACCTAGTACTGAGCCTTGTGATACGCCATACTGAACTTTTGATCGATAAGACATCTCTTCATTTACTGCTACAAACTGATAACGGTCAGATAAGTATGATTTAAACCATGCTAATGCAATTCCACTAATGCCAACATAATTTTCGAGTCTATTTAAAAGAATGTTGTGGTCAATAGTATCAAATGCAGCACTAAGATCGAGTAACACCAATAGCGAGATACAGCCACGATCGGATGATAAGAACAAATCATTTGTGACTCTAATTAGAGCTGTCTCAGTACTATGATACCGTCTAAATCCTGACCGGAAATCCTCACAGATACCATTTCTTTCTAAAAAGGAACATAGTTGTGAGGACAGAAAAGGGAGATTTGAGATCGGCCTGTAATTGACTAATTATGTTTTAACCCTCTGGGGTCGAGAAACGCGCCAGCGCGTTTTGCTGTTTTTTTTCCACATAGCAGCAACATAGACTTAAAATAATCCGTCATTTTTGGTCATATAAATAAAATCAATACATGATTATAAACTATAGAGGGTCTTCTTTTTTTTGTGTACACTCACATTAACATCAAAACCGTGTGCTTTTGTAAAATGAAGAAAATAAACAGGGTGTGCTTTCTGCCTCTCTGTCTCCGTTAAATTTTTTTCTGGTGCACGTCTCTAAACGTAAACAAAGCTCAGCGAATACTATTCACACAAGCACGAGCAATATATCTTTATAATCATTTAAGTTTGTACTTTTAAAATATCTAATTCAAAACTAAAATAAATATTCTCTGTTTATGTAATCTATTAAAAAAGAGAGCGGTGTCAGCCGATCTCATTATCGTTCTCTCAGCTCATTATTCTGCTAATCTGACACGCCCACGGAGAGCGCGCGGTATTCAAACGCAATTGATCTGAAGCAACACATGCAAACGTGTCAACGCCCCTCATAAACACGATAACACAACAAATGTAATCATCAGATTAATTTACTATTTCTTCTTGCGAGACTGTGTGAGGAATAATCCTGGGACATTTACCTCAGAACATGTGCTCTGGTTTTTTTTTCATTTCGAGGAGCAACGGATCCATCTGATAAGTAAGTTTTTTATTATTATTGTTCTAATCGCGATATCATAGTGTATGTAAACCGCAAAAAGACTGTTTAAATATGAATCGCGTCTGTGTGTGAATGAATTAACTGAACAGTTTTTACCAAACCCTATTGCTATACTGAGATGAGTGAAAATCGACTGAAATATGTTGAAATAACGTTACAATGTCTTTGTATTAGCAACGTATTAAACTGCAAATTAATATTTATGCCCTAATATAGGCTAATAAAAACAACAAAAGATATGCCTATGTTACAGACGAAATATGAAAGACAACACTTCGTTGACTAGTTTTGGATAGATTATTAACTGTTTACTGTAAACTAGACTACTGCCACATTGAATAAGCTTTTGTTCACCAATTTCTGCTCAAATATTATATATTAGGCTATGTTTGTTTTGTCCAAAATAAAGTCATCAACTAGGATGCTATTATAGTGTTTGTTCCAATGTAGGCTTTATTCAAACTAATGAATCTTTAACTTTGAAATATGTATGATAAAATCTATACTTTAGTTTTTACAAAGAAATATGAAATATCCATCTGAGAAGTACGTTTTTTTTATTATTGTTCTAATCGCGATATCATAGTGTATGTAAACCGCAAAAAGACTGTTTAAATATGAATCGCGTGTGTGAATGAATGAACTGAACAGTTTTTACCAAACCCTATTGTTCTACTGAGATGAGTGAAAATCGACTGAAATATGTTGAAATAATGTTAAAATGTCTTTGTATTAGCAACGTATTAAACTGCAAATTACTATTTATATGCCCTAATATAGGCTATCATAAAAACAACAAACAATATGCCTATGTTACAGACAAAATATGAAAGACAACATTTCGTTGACTAGTTTTGGATAGATTATTAACTGTTTACTGTAAACTAGACTACTGCCACATTGAATAAGCTTTTGTTCACCAATTTCTGCTCAAATGTTAAATATATTAGGCTATGTTTGTTTTGTCAAAAATAAAGTCATCAACTAGGATGCTATTATAGTGTTTGTTCCAATGTAGGCTTTATTCAAACTAATGAATCCTTAACTTTGAAATATGTATGATAAAATGTATACTTTAGTTTTTACAAAGAAATATTACACTTGAAATATTGTTATTTTAATTGTTGCTGTAACTTTTTTAATAAAATAGCAAATAATATATTTACAAGGTAGATGTAAACAAAATCTTAAAAGGTCAATATAAGCCTTCTCTTCAAATTATTTGTATTGTGTTTTATTAGTGACAAATTTGGGGAGAGGATACACATCCAAAACTTTCTGAAAATACAGTATGAGAATTAACTACACAATTACTAGAAATGTTCACCTTGGATATTATACAATTTGCAAGCAAAAATACAAGTGGAAAAATACTATTTTTTATAGATGTTTCCAACTGTGAACCAATTTTGTAGTATATATACATTTCTTTTCTTGTGTCATTGTATTCTTTCTTGTGGCTCAGTGACACACCTGTGAAAAGCTCATTATGCAGGCTCATTAAGCAGGTCTTTTGTCTTCACAGGTGTGAATCAGACCATTATACATGAGTCACGCCCATTTCGCATATTGCCTTTCCAAACAAAAAGTGTTTTACTAAATTAAAATCAATGTATTGTTTTATGTGAATGATTTGGCAGGATGATTTTCAGATCATTTTGAAGCAAAAATCCTAGGCGAGAACATCCATTAGTCAAAAGTCTTGTGGACACATATTTAGTATGTGTTTTGTGGCCTTATTTCAGAGACTTTAAGTTTTAGTTTTTTCAATAACCATGCATAAACAATATTCTCTCAAAAATACAAACATGTACATACATCTTGCTAACATATTATGGTAGCCCTGTTTGTGCTATATAGAGTGAATTTACACCTTTGCCATTAACATGTTTATAAATAACTGAAAAAAGCACAAATGTTAGAGCATGTCAGAACACCTCCAGGACCCCAAAAACATCTTGGGCCCCAGAGGGTTAACCCTCTGGGGTCTGAGGTGTTTTCTGGGTCCTGGAGGTGTTCTGCAGGGTTCCCGTCTGTCCTTAATGTCTTAAATTCACTTTTCATAATTTTAAGGCCGTAAATAGGCTTTCATTTCTCAAATAGTGTGATAAATGTTAATTTTCCTTAAATTAAGGAAAGGCGAGGTGTATTCACCCTGCTGAGGGGGATGTGATAAAGCCTGGATTGGAGCGAAAGCACGTTCCTCTCTCCACTCTAAGCATTCTGTAATCACATCGCTCATGGTCCACTCCGGGTTTTCAATTCCCGCTCACGGAAAAACTGGTCCGTGTTCACTCAATTAATCTTAGTTTTTGAGAAGTGCATGTAAGGCTACAGCACGTTTGCTGCGTTCCGAGCCCGAGCCCGTTTGTTCCCGGCGCCCCCCGCAGCGTTGGTCTGGTGGGTTTCACTGAACTTGATTCTATCGAACCCTGGTGCGTTTGCTTGCATATTAAGTCAACGCAAACGTGCACGGCTCATGATAGAAAACAGAATGCGGGTCAATATTGGCCGTTTCTCAATACCAAGTACGTAAACTTCGGACTTGCGTCCTTGGTAGTTCGGACTTGCCAAGTTCGAGTCGGGAGAACAAACTCCCGAGGACGCGAGTCCGGTTATTCTGCAAATGGAACAGCGGCGTTCTTGATCGCGTCACTCAGCACGCTCTGGCTACTCCGGTATATGTTAGGCAACAATAAAACGAAATATGGTATAAAATACAACTCTGCCTCTTTTCATCAACAATAAAACGAAATATATATAAAACACCACTCTGCCTCGTTTCATTTATAAATGAACATATTATCATAAACATATTAATGGCCACACAAATGTGGTTCAGGCAACGCACATTGATTATCTTCACTGCATATATTTATAACAACAAAACAAAATATAAAATACAACCCTGCTTCTTTTTGTTTTCATTAAAAAAATTATGAAACATTATTGATCATTAAAACTGACATTTAACAAACAGAGACAGGGTTGTATCGTTTTATTTTATTATGCTTGTACACATACAGTGAAGAAAATGCATAGTAAAATATATATAAAGAATATTTTAGAATATATAACATTACACAACCCTGTCTCTTTTTGTTAAATGTCAGTTTTAATGATCAATAATATCTAGTAAAAAAGTATAAGTAATAGGTAGGCTATAATAAGCTACAATGAGAAATAAAGCAAACAATTCAGTCAAACATTAGTCAGCTCTCTAATAGGCTACAAAGCTAAAGTTAAATAGCCTAAATATATAAAGTTAAGAAACTTCACTTTGCCCTCAGCTGAAACGATTTGCCATGGAACAAACTACATATTAATATAGTTTAGCATTGTTTGGTCTTATAAGATAAATAAAAACATGCACTTTAAAGTTATGTAGATGGTTGATTATTTGTCAAGCTAAGTATTTTTTTTTTTCATAGATTAAAATAGCTTTTAAAATACGCAAACTGGCAATATTAAAGCGGTTTAAAACATCTGCCCTCAAAACGCTATTGGTCTCAACTATTTAAATAAAGTTAAAGGAATATGATTTAGCTTGAAAAAAATTTCAGTCAGAAGAATTTTTTTCACTTTAATCCCTGATATTTGCTTCAAAACTATGTGGAAATCATCCTGCATACTCATTTAGATAAGACAATATATTGATTTAAAATTTGTATGACGTGTTTTGTGTGAGAAAGCTTTATGCGAGGAGGCGTGAATCTCTCATTAATATGAATGCATTTTACACCTGAGAAAGACAAAGACCCCTCCCCTAATGGCTAGGGCTGGTCCGAATACCATTTTTTGAGCTTCGAAGCTTCGGTAGTAATGAACATCGAATATTCGAAGCTTCGGAATCTCTAGCCTATGTCAGTCTGCATTTTGATTATTTCGAGAACCGTTCATCCAAACGACTTCACAAGGGAGTGCAGTGTCGTATTTGGTGCAATATAGATAGACAGGCGAGACGCGACACGTTCAGAATTAATAAACTTTTAATAAACTACAGAACAGCGCGAGTCGGATGCGTGCGTGCCTCACGCGAGCAGAGCTGATATGCTCAGAGAAAGGACTCTGCACTAGTGATATAAAACACACACAGGTCTGTTAACTTAAGCAATATTTTTAATAAGGTAGTCTAATATTTTTCTCACTAACAAATTACTGACAAAGTAGGGTAGATTTAAATATAGAAGCGGCGCGCCTCACGCATGCAGGGCTTATATGCTCTGAGACCGGACACTGCGCTAGTGATATAACACACACACCACACACACACCACATACACACCACATACACCACACACACACACACACACACAGGTTTTTTAACTTAAGTAATATTTTTAATAAGGTAGTCTAATATTTTTCTCACTAACAAATTACTGACGAAGTAGGGTAGGCGCGCCTCACGCATGCAGGGCTTATATGCTTTTAATAAGGTAGTCTTATAATATTTATCTCACTGACAAAGTAGGGTAGATTTAAATAAATAAAAACGAAATTTAAAAAAATAAAAACGAAATTTAAATAAAGAAAAACGAAATTTAAATAAAGAAAAACGAAAAATAAACGTGACGTCCCAGTAAAATCTCAAAGTCTCCTATATTTAGCTGTAGATTAATTTAGATTGATAAGGGTAAAAAGGATAATACATTTTGTTTCTATTATTCTATGTTCCACAATGTCAAAGCAACGCAGCTTAACCCAAAATACAAGCTCATGCATGCACTTCTGTCCATACAAACTCCGCTGTTCTGCGCTCTAGTCAGAGAATACTCCCGTTGCAGGAACACATTTAGTAGTCCAAGAAGAAGCAAATATATTTATTAAGTAGATATAACAAAGTTATATGTTAAGTATTATATTTCACCAGATTTTATAGTTTAAAACATATTCAAGCGCGAATGAGAACCGTTTCGAGGGGGATGCCAGGTGTGCAAAAACAAAAAAAAGAATATTCGAATGTCACATTTTCAAATCGAATACCAACACACCGAACGAATATTCGAATATTCGCATATCCGGGTCCAGCCCTACTAATGGCCCTATCAGGTGCTATCAGGCCCGATCATTATGAGGAGCCTTGCACAAAGAATGAGGAGAAATTAAAAAAAGAATGGCTTTTAGATTGTCTGGATTTATTTACAACACAACATAATCCAAAGATACACAACAAAGGAAAAAAAGCACATTAGTAAACACACTGATCTAAAGACAAAGACTTAAACAGTCACACACCTTTGTGCCATTCCTGAAACATAGTAGCCTACATACCTGTCATTTCCAAGGTGTTTGACTTTTCATTTTACCATGTTCATGTACAGAGACTCATGTGAATGTTGAAGTCAGCAGGACTCATCCAGTGACATCTGGTCCCTTTCTAAAAAATAAATAAATAAACACCTGTAAACATGTTGATATCAAGACAAACTATAGGGCTGCACGAATCTGGGAATACATTTTAGATTTTTCACTCACACACACACACACACACACACACACACACACACACACACACACACACACACAGACACACACACACACACAGACACAGACACACACACACACACACACACACTGCCGTTCAAACGTTTGGGGTCGGTATGATTTTTACTGTTTTTAAAAGAAGTCACTTATGCTCACAAAGGCTGCATGTATTTGATTAAAAATACAAAACAAACCCAGTAATATTGTGAAATAATATTTCAATGTAAATCAGCTGTTTTCTATTTAAATATATAGTAAAGTGTAATTTATTCCTATGATCAAAGCTGAATTTTCAGCATCATTACTCCAGTCTTCATTGTCACATGATCCTTCAGAAATCAGTATAATATGATGATTTGATGCTCAAGAAACATTTTTCATTATCATCAATGTTGAAAACAGTTATTTACATTTTATTTCAGGATTCTTTGATGAATAGGAAGTTCAAAAGAACAGCATTTATCTGAAAAATAATCTTTTGTAACACTACCGTTCAAAACTTTGGGGTCAGTAAGAATTTTTTTTTTTTTTTTTGGGAAATAAATAAAATGGATCAATACTTTTATTCATCAAGGATGAATTAAATTGATAAAAAGGGACAGTAAAGACATGTATAATGTTACAAAAGATTCTATTTCAAATAAATGCTGTTGTTTTTAACTTTGTTCATCAAAGAATTCCAAAAAATGGTACACAACTGTTTTCAACCTTGATAATAATCATAAATGTTTCTTGAGCATCACATCATATTATACTGATATCTGAAGGACCATGTGACACTGAAGACTGGAGTAATGATGCAGAAAATTGAGCTTTGATCACAGGAATAAATTACGCTTTTTACTATATTCACATAGAAAACAGCTGTTTTACATTGAAATAAAATTTCACAATATTACTGGGTTTTTGTATTTTTAATCAAATAAATACAGCCTTGGTGAGCATAAGTGACTTCTTTAAAAAACATTAAAAATCTTACCAACCCCAAACTTTTGAACTTCAGTGTATATATGTATATGTATTTTGTAAATATATATGCGAACACCTAGTTTGTGGTGCCTTGTATATAGGCATGTGTAGGGCTGCATAAAATAATAACAATAGCCTAGATAGCAGGCAGCCTATAAATTGTTAAAAATGAACACTTCAGTAACTCTACACTAGACAAACATATATTGTTTATCATGTTACTTCAAATATTTCTATTCGTTGTGAAATGAGATGAGTTTGGCGTGAAGCCTAATGTGTGGTGTGTTTTGCTTTTCAAACACAGCGTGACTCAGACCCAAACTCACCGAGTGCAGCGATCGAGCCGCTCCAAACTATGAAACATTATTGTTACATTATACATCTACGTTTGAGCAGATATCCACAAACACAGTATTTAACAGTAAACACAGGTCTAAACATGAAAATATTCACCATATTAGAATAAACACTCATACTATCATACTTGTATCTCATTTCATAACATTTTAGGCTGGCACCAGTTTAGTAGCTACAATTTAAAGTTTATGCAACAATGAAACACTTACTATTATGTCTCTTACCTTAAAAATTGTTCTCATAATCAAAACATGTCCTTCTGAGGTAAATCCAAGGTAACTCCACAGCACAAACAGTCTTCCAAACTGATGAAAAGCAGAGAAATAGCTCTGGGTTCCTTCACGTGAATCATTTAAATGAGCACAGCTCGCACGCGTGGGGGTGTGGTCACATTAAAGTTAATGAGCTTGGGCTGGAGAAACTGTACATGTCGTTGCTTTCATACGGATTTTTTAAACCAAGAATATTTGAAAAAAAGGAGACTACAAGCTTTGTAAAGACATTACTTTTGTGTGGGTGGCAAGTATTGGCTGAGTTACAGATCATTTTCTGTCGCGTTTCAGAATGAACTTCACATTGAGAGAGAAGACAGAACGTGCATCATGTTTTTTTCCTTTATTTTACGAAAAACACAACTTTTTGTTTTTATTATTAGTGTACACAAATAAAAGAAGAAAAGTTTAGAAATAAAAGTGCAAAAGTTTCTTTTGCACTGATAATACAAAAAGCGAGACTATTGCGCCGGCGCGATAGCCGACCCCAGGGGTTTAAATTCTGGTTTAATCATAGCCAGCTTAAATGTTTTCGGTACGTATCCTAGTGACAAAGATGAATTAATGATATTGAGAAGAGGATCTATGACCTCTGGAAGCATCTCTTTCAATAGTTTAGTCGGTATAGGGTCTAACATACATGTTGTCGATTTAGGTGATTTAACGAGTTTAGAAAATTCGTCCTATAGCAATGAATGAACCGAATTTTTCGTCAGTGAGACTACAATGCACTGTCTGATGCGATACTGTAGTAGACGGTTGCATAGTTATAATTTTTTCCTGATATTTTCAATCTTATAAGTCAAGAAGGTCATAAAGTCATTACTGTTGTGCTGCTTGCAAACTTCTGGGCTTGAAACTCTATTTTTTGTCAGTTTAGCAACTGTTTCGAATAAATACCTAGAGTTTTGTTTATTTTCTTCTAATAGCGTTGAAAAATAAGCAGATCCAGACGTTTTTAAGGCCTCTCTGTATGCAATCGAGCTCTCCTTCCATGAAATGCAAAATACCTCTAGTTTTGTTTTCTTCCGGTTTCGCTCTATTTTTCTGGCTGCTCTCTTCAGGGCCTGAGTGTGCTCATTTTACCACGCCGTTGGACTATTTTCTTTGATCTTCTTTAAGCGCAACAGAGCAACTGTGTCTAAAGTGCTGGAAAAGAGAGAGTTAAAAGTTCTATCGCAATATCGAGTTCTTCTAAGCTATCTGGGATGCTGAGATGAAACTGATCAGGAAGATTATTAATAAAGCAATTTTTAGTGGCAGAAGTGATAGGTCTAACATATTTGTAACACGGAGTCGGCTTTGCAGCCTTGGCTAAATGAAGTTTACACGAGACTAGATAATGATCTGAGATGTCATCGCTCTGCTGCAGAATTTCAACAGCATCAATATTGATTCCATGTGATAATATTAGATCTAGAGTATGATTACGACAATGAGTAGGTCCTGACACGTGTTGTATAACTCCAATAGAGTTCAGAATGTCTTTAAATGCCAATCCCAATGCATCTTTTTCATAATCTACATATATATTAAAATCACCAACAATTAGAACTTTATCCGCAGCCAGTACTAACTCTGATAGAAAGTCAGCAAATTCTTTGATAAAGTCTGTATGGTGCCCTGGTTGCCTATATACAGTAGCCAGCACAAATCTTAAACGTGATTTATCATTTGAACTATATATTGTTAAATTAAACACCAACACTTCAAAAGAATTATATTTGAAACTACACTTCTTAGTAATTTTGCAAATATTACTATAAATTACAGCAACCTCCCCCTTTGCCTTTCAGACGAGGTTCATGTTTATAACAGTAATCTTGCGGGGTACACTCATTTAAAGTAATGTAATCGTTTGGTTTTAGCCAAGTTTCTGTCATACACAGAACATCTTCAGACTATAACCTAGCCTGTAATCATATCATTAACAATAAGTGCTTTTGAAGTAAGGGATCGAATATTCAGCAACCCAAGCTTTATCATTTGTTAATTTGTATTATTTCTGTTTTTTATTTGTTGAACATCAATTACATTTTTACCCTTAGATGGGTTTGGAAGATTTTTTTTTATTTCCTAATTCGGGGAACAGACACAGTCTCTATAGGATGATATCTAGGTGAAAGAGCCTCTATGTGATGGGATTTTTCTGACCTTGGTGACGTGAGACAGCTGGCAGATGGTCGGTTTAGCCAGTTTGTCTGCTTCCTGACCCGAGCCCCAGATTGTCATGTTGGAGCTCTAAGACTACAGTATGTGCCATATTACTAGAGAGAAGAGCAGCACCATCCCAGGAGGGATGAATACAATCTCTTTTCAACGGGTCAGGTCTGCCCCAAAAACTTTTCCAATTGTCTATGAATTCTATATTATTTTGTGTTATTCACTATAAAATCTGCCAAAATACAATACTCTTTTTTACAATTATCTTAGCTTAGCCGTTTTTATTAGGATGGACAGTTGAAGGAACCCAACATTGTTATATAATATATTTGCTTATTCTTAGCCTACTAAAGTGTTCCCTGCACCTCGAGTATTCTCGGTCTAAAGCGCACAACTGCAGCTTGTTTTTTGGGAGCTTGACATTGTGGAAAATAGAATGTGGGAAACAGAATAATAGAAACAAAATGTATTAGCCTTTTTACTAGTTATTTAGGACTGTGCTGGTAAACTTGACAACAGCTGTGGTCCACAAAAACAATTTTGTTTTGTATGTGAATGCTGTTTAACTGTTTTACATTAATATTATGACACGGGTGAAGCACAAAGCATTGTTTACAAAACAAACAAAAGGTTAACAATGAAATGTTGCATCGCAGCCATGGAAACATTTGGATTCATGACGAATGAGAGAGTTGTGCGTGAGCCCATAAAAATTTACGCTTTGTCGGCTTTGTATTCAGGTTTGCGATCTGGTCTCCCGATTATCAGTATTTAACCCTCTGGGGTCGGCAAACGGTCATACAGACTTAAGAAATATAAAAAAATAAACTGTTGAATGTCTAGTTTTTTATGTGTCCACTTACAATCGAAATAAAACCTGCTTTTGTAAAATAAAGAAAATAAACAGGGTGTGCTTTCTGGCTCTCCATCTCCGTTAACCTTTTTTCTGGAGCACGTCTCTAAATTTAAACAAAGCTCAGCGAATACTATTCACCCAGGCATGAACAATATATCTTTATAATAATTTAAGTTTGTACTTTTAAAATATCTAATTCAAAACTAAAATAAATATTCTCTGTTTATGTAATCTATAAAAAAAGAGAGGTGTCAGCCGATCTCATTATCGTTCTCTCAGCTCATTATTCTGCAAATGTGACATGCCCACGGAGAGCGTGCGTTATTCAAACGCAAACGCCCCTCATAAACGCGATAACACAACAAATTTAATCATCAGAATTATGTACCATTTCTTCTTGCGAGGCTTTGAGGAATAATCCTGGGACATTTACCTCAGAACATGCGCTGGTTTATTTTCATTTCGAGGAGCGACAGATCTAGCCGAGAATTGTGAGTAAGTTTTTTATTCTTGTGCTTTGTTCTAATCGCGATATGGAATAGTGTCTGTAAAGGCAAAAAGACTGTTTAAATTTGAATCACGTTTCTGTGTGTGAATGAATTAACGGCACAGGTGGGCGCTGTTGTTTATGTTTACTATGTTACAGATGAAATATGAAAGACAACATTTCGTAGTTTTGGATTGATTATAACGTTTTTATTCTAAAATATCAAATAAGCTTTTGTTATCCAGTTTCTGCTCATCTGTTAAATATATAGTATGTTCTTTCAAAAATAAACTCATCAACTATGTTATTATTGTGTCGGTTCCAATGTAAGCTATATCAAACTAATGAATCCTTAACTTTAAAATATGTATGATAAAATGCATTGGCCTACTTTTAAAAAGAATACTTTATAAGAAATTTATGGGAAAGACAATTTTCTTTTCAAGATGTTTCCAACTAACTTTGAACAAATTCTGTAGAATGGCCCATATAGCCTATTTGAACAGGATTTGTTTCCAGGTATGACTATGTACTAAAAATGTGCTTTTGACTTTCATTTATATTTGGATTAATTCATTTATATTATATTCGCATTCTTTACTGTGGTACCCTAAAGTAGAAAAAAACACTGTAGGACAGGTAGCCTATCTTTTTACTTGCATGTCAAATTATTTTTCAAAAAGCTCAAACAATGGTATTCGGACCAGCCATACTGCTAACTACCTCATCACTCCTTCAAACAGGAAGGGGGCCAGAGCAAATTACAGTGCCTGACATCGTACTTGCGAGTTCACACACCTCTTTAACATTCATTTTAGTGATCTCAGACTGGCGAAGTCGAACATCATTAGTGCCGATGTGAATAATAATCTTAGAGAATTTATGATTAGCATTAGCCAGCACTTTTACATTTGCATTGATGTCAGGCGCTCTGATCATCAATTACAACTCCAAGGTTCTTGGCTGACCTTGATGGAGTTATGGATGATGAGCCTAGCTGAATGAAGAAGTTGTGATGAAGTGTTGGGTTGGCCGGGACCACAAGTAGTTCTGTCTTCGCAAGGTTTAGTTGAAGGTGGTGGTCCTTCATCCAGCCAGAAATGTCTGTCAGGCAGGCTGAGATACGAGCAGCGACCGTCGGATCGTCAGGCTGGAATGAGAGGTAGAGTTATGTGTCATCAGCGTAGCAGTGATAGGAAAAACCATGTTTCTGAATCACAGATCCTAGTGATGTCATCTAGATGGAGATGAGAAGTGGTCCAAGCACTGAGCCCTGGGCACTCCAGTAGCTAGATGTTGGGTCTTAGACACCTCACCCGTCCATGACACCCTAAAGGACCTACCTGAGAGGTAAGACTTGAACCATTGGAGTGCGGTTCCTGAGATGCCCTTTATCTTTAGGATTGACCGCAGGATCTGGTGATTAACTGTGTCAAAGGCAGCAGATCCAGAAATAGGAGAACTGAGGATTTGAAAGCTGCTCTTGCCAGTCTCAGAGCTTCAATTACTGAGAGCAGGGCAGTCTCAGTTAAGTTTCTTCTTTTGAAACCAGACTGATTGTTGTCCAAGAGGTTGTTCTGTTCTGTTTCTGTTCTGAAAGGAAGAGATCTGGTTGAAAACAACTTGTTCAACTCGTTCCGTCTTCTGTCAGCTCGCTTTCTGATTGGTTATCTTTTCGTTCCATCTGACAATCAACAGAGTACGTTCACTTTTGTCCTCGGGGTTCCCCCCACACATCAGGATTTCTGATCTTAAATATTCAACATGTTCTTCCGAGCAGGTTCAGTCACTCTTAACACGAGAACTTTATTCATGACATGTTGCACAACTTTTTTTAACATCATATACACTATATAGCAATTTCAGCCTTTAATACCCTCTATACACAAGTATAGAGGAAGTTTACGGTTACGTTTAGAAGCGCTACTTCTATTTGCATTGACAGCTGTGTGGCTTACACTTTGAGATCAATTTGGAGATCGAGACCGCAACGTGCAAGCATCAGACTCGTGACTGGTAATGCAGTAATATCCATGCGCTTTTTGTTAATAGTTTGCTTTATTTGTTAATCTTTTTCTCCAGATCATGGCCCAGAGGAAGTCTTCCGGCAGACTAAATACCGATCCCTCCAGACTTAGGGACATCCCTTTCCAGGGTAACATATGACAGATATGCTGAATTTAGCTTTTGTTTTGTCGATAATCTCCAGTGCGGATCTAAATGTTATACAGTATGTAACGCTGTTAAAAGTGTTGGGTTTGACTACAATTTTTTTAAATGTTTGCAGCACCTGTAATTTTTTTTTACAATTGAAAAAAATTGTAAAAAAATGTTTACAATTTTTTTAAATGTTTACAGCACCACTTTAAATGAGTATTGTAATGGATAATGGTAATGTACTATTATGACTGATTCTGATCTTTTCTCTTCCAGAGTTCCCAGCTCCCAAGAATGAGCTGGCCCAGCACTTCCAGGTTTGGTATTTGGGTTGTGTGCCGGTGACAAAGCCAGTTGGTAGGATGCCGTCTGTTTATTAATGCTTTTCTCTCATGCTATTATATGCACGCTTTACCTGTTTTTTTTGCATCAAAACTGATTGCTGTCACATGTTTTTATGTGGCTATGTCATTAGAGCTGTCGCGGTGAACGAAAAAATTCCCTTTCGGTAATTTTGAGTGGCTCAATAGCACGATATGTGGTATTATCGCCATTTAATCATTGGTTTATTTATATTCATTTATTGCTATATAAATAAGTGTTATGTTGTGGTCAGCAGGCACAAAAACGAGGACATATTCAGTAACCCATGTAACCGAAACTAAACAATGTTGAAACAGGAAGTAAAGTTAACAGAAGAGAATGTCAAAATAAGGGTAGGCATAACAGAACATAAACCTTGGAATTGCATAACTCCTGACACAAATTAAGACAAATACTGAAACTTGAGTCTTATATCTTTTTAATGATGTTTGCCTGATTATTTTTGTGATTCGTTTAACATTTATGACCTAAAAAAACTGTGAAATAGAAAATGTTTAGTTTAGCAACTTACATCTTATCTCGCACCGACCGTAAACTGAAGCGCGTCGAGTCACTGCTTTACTGTCTATGAGTCGCTCTGCTAAAATTTGCGCTGCGAACATAAAGCCCGCCTACTTTGATTTGATTGGTCATCTCAAATATTCTGACATTGACAAGCAGTGACAGACCAATGAGGCTCAGATGAACACACACCCACCCACCCACCCACCCTGTCTTCTGTTTGTTCTGACGTGCTTGGCGCCGCTGCGGAAGAACGTGCTGATAACAAGACTGAAGCGAACACGAAGGCTTATCACATATTTAAAGATTGAAAGGGAGGAAACAGGACAGAGTAACACGGCGGATATCGCTCATCATTTTTTTTTTTTTTGACGACGTAGTTAAGGCGGCAGGTGTGTGTTGCTTAGGCGTTGTACGTTTTTAAGAAGGGCATAGCCTTATGAAAAAAGAAAATGCGAATATTGCGGTTGCTTGCATTCCTCTTGTCAGTATTGCGGTATTTCAATATTGCGGTTATTGCGACAGCCCTATGTGTCATCACCTCTGAGCACTCAAAATAACATCTATTTATTGTCATGTTCAAATCAAATGTAGCTGCCTGAAATCAAAGTGGAGTTGTGTTGTTATGTCTCCTGAAGGCATGGAGGTTATTAATGTAGCGCTGGAGACGGCCCTCAACAACAAAGACAAGGAGGATTGGACGGCGGTGAACGTGAACGTGGCGTCCGCTACACTCACCATTTTAACTTCTGAGGTAAAGTGTGTGTCTATTGACAATCTTTCAGTACTTCAGTATCATACCGTTTTGGTCAGAATTTTTGGAACCTCTGGTAAATATAATCAAAGATGATTGTAAAAGTAAATCTGCATTGTTTATCCTTTTTGATTTTTCATTCAAAGTAATCGCAAAATCTAACCTTTCATTGAAGTAAAAGAATTGAAACTGGGGGGATTTACAAATCACATTATGAAATGCATGCTGTATGAAATTAATGCTTTTCTCCAAAACCCATTGGCCATAATTATTGGCAACCTTTTATTAAATACTTTTTGCAAGCTCCTTTTGCTAAGATAACGGCTCTGAGTTTTCTCCTATAATGCGCAATGAGTTTGGAGAACACATGACGAGATCAGAATCTCTCAAGATCCTTCATTCCTCCATACAGAATCTCCCCAGATCCTTCTTTCCTCCATACAAAATCTCTTCAGATCCTTCACACAATCTCTCCAGATCATTCATACAAAATATTTCCAGATCCTTCATATAGAATCTCTCCAGATCCTTCATACAGAATATCTCCAGATCTTTCATTCCTCCACACATAATCTCTCCAGATCCTTCATACAGAATCTCTCCTGACCATAGAATCCAGTCCCTTTAAAGGGTTAGTTCACCCAAAAATGAAAATTAAGTCATTAATTACTTACCCCCATGCTGTACCAACCCCGTAAGACCTTCGTTCATCTTCGGAACACAAATGAAGATATTTTTGATTAAATCTGAGAGGTGGATCACTGCTACATAGGCTGCCTGAGGGAATGAAACTTGACGGCCCAGAAAGTCATTAAAGAACATGTTTAAATATTCCATGTGCCTACAGTGGCTCAACTATAAGTTTATCAAGCGACGAGAATACTTTTAGATTTCCACGACGCATGCGCGAGAACTGAACAAGAAGTATTAGAAGAAGAACGTCCTCTTCTCAGTTCTCGCGCATGCGTCGTGGAAATCTCTTGAACTCTCGTCTCAGGCCCACAAGGAAGAAAAGGAATAGTCGAATAAAGTCGTTATTTATGTTGTTTTTTTCGGAAAAAAAGTAGTCTTGTCGATTGATAAAGGGCTTTTCCACTGGGCTCGTTTGCTGCGGTCCGAGCCCGAGCGCGTTTGTTCCCGGCGCCCCCCGCAGCGTTGGTCTGGTTTCACACTCAACTTGATTTTATCGAACTCTGGTGCGTTTGCGTGCATCTTACGTCATTGCAAACGTGCACGGCGCATGATAGAAAACACGACGCGGGTCAATATATTGTGTTTTTTATTAATTTGGTGCCTGATTATTTGCCTATTCATATCTGAGTAAACAACCCAGGTTAACTGTGTGTGTGTGTTTCGCATAAGCTGTTTTTCCGCTGCTTGCAAATGGACTCTTTTGAGGAGACAGTGGATTTCCATTAATTTGTTGCCCTGATTGCACGCACTATGCGCGAATACACTGCAGACTCACTCTTGCTCGTATCCAGGGTAAATCTTCATCCCTTACGTGTGTTTTATTTAACTAAATACATCATAATCGACTAAAACGCATGCGCAGGATACTTTACTTCCTGAACAAGTGCGCACCCGAGTCCATGTAGTTTTCACATACACGCGAATCGCAGCACGGTTCGGGAGCAACCGAACTCAGACCACCTCCTCCAGGTAGTCTCGGGTTCGGTACCCCAGTGCGCACCCGGGTCCCATGACAGCGTTCACATTAGCGATTTTTCATGCGAACCGTGCCCCGTTCCGAACTAAACTGCCAGTGTGAAAGCCCCCTTATAGTTGAGCCACTGTAGGCACATGGAATATTTAAACATGTTCTTTAATGACTTTCTGGGCCGTCAAGTTTCATTCCCTTAGGCAGCCTATGTAGCAGTGATCCACCTCTCAGATTTAATCAAAAATATCTTCATTTGTGTTCCGAAGATGAACGAAGGTCTTACGGGGTTGGTACAGCATGGGGGTGAGTAATTAATGACTTAATTTTCATTTTTGGGTGAACTAACCCTTTAAAGTTCCAGTCATGTCTGACAACTGAATATGCTGGAGTTTGTTTTTGGGTGAGCAAGGAGGATTTTTCTTGAAACCCTCCCAAACAACATGCGGTGATGTAAGGATTGTTTGAATTTAAAGACATTTTTTTTAAGGCTTTCTGACCCCAAGACTCCACCAATTCTCCATCTGTGATCCTTGATCTTCAAACTCTTGCTTTGGATGATATAAACACACGTCCTCTTCCAGGCAGATTCATAACATCTTTGGTTGATTGGAACTTCTTAATTATTGCCCTGATGGTGGAGATGGGGATTTTCAATGCTTTAGATATTTTCTAATAGACACTTTCTATTTTGTGAAGCTCAACAATCTTTTGCTGCACATCAGAATTAGTTTTATGATTAAGGGAATTTTAATTGTTTCCTTTTTTTTCTTTTTTTCTCATATTTATACTCCTGTGAAACAAGAAGTCATAGCTAGACAATTTTATGCTCCTAGTCACCCTGGTGTGCTAAAGAATGTAAATAATAAAGGGAATATACTTCAGAGATTTTTTTACTTATAAATAATTCTAGGCGTGCCAATAATTGTGGCCAACGTGTTTTGGAGAAAAACATTTTTCATAATGTGATTTTCTCCCCACTTCTAATTATTTTACTTCAATGAAAGGTTAGATCTTTGTGAATTTTTTTTTTTTTAATTGAAAGATCCAAAAGATAAACGATGCAGAAACATTTTTTTTACAGCCATCTTTGATCAAATTTACCAGGGGTGCCAATAATTCTGACCACAACTTTATGTTATACTATGACGGTCACAAATACGTAATAATGTATTGTAACAATCTGCTTAGATTAATCATTTCACTGATATTGCACCTCTCAATGTCACCAACCCAGTCCGAGGAAATTCTTTCCGAGTGTCGTGTGCGTTTCCTGTCGTTCATGGGAGTCGGGAAGGATGTGCACACGTTTGCATTCATCATGGCAGAGGGACCTGGAGACTTCATCTGTCACATGTTCTGGTGTGATCCTAACGCAGCCAGTCTAAGTGAGGCTGTACAGGCGGCCTGCATGGTAAGCTTATGTCTAGTTAATCATCTACAGCACAAATTCAACACAGAATTTGATCAAAATCATCTTATTTACTATAAGTGAAATTAATTTTTCACTGCACATGTGAAAGAGATACAGATAGTTCATGTTGTTGCACACAGTGCAGGGCTCCAAACTGCGACTAAAACGGTCCAAAAACATTCATTTGTGAGTGATATTTTTGCTAAGATCGCCACAATATAAATTTATGTTATGATTAAAAATTGTGTACCTTTTTACCTGCTTGTTCTGTGATGCTCCATAACAAACTCATAAATTAGTCCATATGATTTTTGCTTTATATTCCAAGTCTTTTTGGAATATACAGAAATCATGATTGATTTGGGGAATGAACCCAAAATTTAAGTTGTTAATCCCCCCCATTGCAGCTCTCATAATTGAATTTTAATGTGATTAATCAATGAACCTGTGGTGTTTGGAATCACTGGAATTACAAACTTCAGTTTTAACAGTATAAATTCAATAATTTTGATAAATTAGATCATTCGGGAGCAAAAGTATTGGCATAATTTATTGACACTTTTTGTGCAAAGTTTGTTGCTTCAGTATTTGTAGATTATTTGGAGCAGTATACTTGAAAATAATGGTAAGAATTTCATGTTTTAAAGGATTTTATTTGCAAAAACTTTCAGTGTATGCAAAGAGTCAATATTTAAAGTATTGACCCCTCTTCATAACCTCTGCCAGTTCGCTTGAGCATGTTGAATATAAGCTTCCTTTTCTAATTAAGTTGTTCAAAATGGCGCCGCAGTTTGGCGACTTGGTTTTGCTCTCCGTTTGTTTGGTCTACTTGTTGTTTTGTTTGTTTTTGGAATCCGGCGATGGACTCATTCGGTATGACAGAGCCGAACTCATTCATATCCGAGACAATTTGCCGGTTTCACAGATATTTGTGGTAGATCCACACCCTAGTTTCCCTTGGAATTACCCAAAACACCGGCCGAGGAAGAGAGGCAAGCAAAGAGGAGCATTGGTTCGGTTAAGACACCGGGGGCACCGGCTAGCCCTCCCGAGCCTCACTCTCTCCAACGTTCGCTCGCTAACAAACAAGAAGGACGAGCTTACTGCCCTCATTCTTTCCCAACGTGATTTTTGGGATTGCTCTGCCATTTGCCTGACAGAAACTTGGTTGCATAAGAATACTCCTGATTCTGCGCTACAACAGGGGAGCTTCACCTTACATCGGGCGGATCGCACCAGTGAATCCCTTAAGCAGCGCTGTGGTGGTGTTTGCGTCTACACCAACCAGAACTGGTGTACGAACAGCAAAACTGCTCACCGGACCCCGAATATCTCACAGTTAAGTGTATCCCTTTTACTTACCAATAGAAATCTCCTCCGTCATATTGTGCATGGTCTACATTCCACCGAGCGCTGCGACGACGCCGGCGATACAGCAACTGGCTGACCACATCTCCGCCGCGGAAAACTCCAACTGTTGGGAGATTTTAACCACGTCTCTATGAAGAAAGCTCTTCCTAGATACAAGCCTCAGATTTACATTCCCACCAGGCTGGATAAAACATTGGACCAGTGTTACTCCTCCATTCCGGAGGCGTATCAAGCTCTAATTAGAGCCCCGATTGGTGAGTCTGATCACAACACTATATTCCTCGTTCCCAAATACCGTCAGAAGCTCAAAACATCTAAACCAACGACAAAGAGGGTCAGGTGGAGATCTCCCCCGGCCATACACGTGTTACAAGACTGTTTTGATATTACTGATTGGAGTGTTTTTGAGCATGATGATAGACATTTTCAATGATACCGTAATGTCATATATTTATTTTTGTGAGTCTGTGTGTATCCCCATAAAAAAACTGTCATCAGTTACAGTAACAACAAGCCCTGGTTTAATAAGGATGTAAGATTAGATTAAAAAGATAAAAAAAATGCTGCATTTAGATGTGGTGACAGCGCAATACAGACTCCTTAAATACCAGCTTCAAAGGCAGTTAAAACAGCTAAAGTCATTTATAGAGTAAAACTTGAAAACAAGCTCCAAGACCATGACATTAAGGGTGTCTGGCAGGGCCTGCATACAATCACTAACTATAAGATCAAGCATCAGGTTTTAGATAGTGACCCCTCCCTCCCTGAGCTTAATGATTTTTACTGTTGATTTGATACGAGTGAAGCTCAGACAAGCTCTCTTAGTTTTCCCCACCTTGGTTTGGTTGGTCAATCCCCCCCTTTTCAATCTCAGAGCATGATGTCAGGAGGTTGCTCCACCATCAAAACATCAGAAAAGCAGAGGGGCCTGATGGTGTCACACTAGCTACGCTGAGGAGCTGTGCAGACCAGCTTACTCCCATACTCACTCACATTTGCAATTGGTCTCTCACTACATCAATAGTACCTGCTTGTTTTAAATCAGCTATGATTATTCCAGTGCCTAAGAAAAATAACATCACCTGCCTTAACGATTACAGGCCTGTTGCACTCACATCTGTTGTTATGAAGGTGTTCGAGCGCCTAGTCTGTAGGAACCTAGCGCATATTACACTTGATCCTTACCAGTTTGCCCACAGGGCAAATAGGGGAGTGGATGATGCAGTGTCATTAAGCGCACATTTTATTCTCCAACATCTTGAGTCTAAGAACACATATGCTCGTATTTTGTTCCTTGATTTTAGCTCAGCTTTTAACACTATTATCCCTGTCAGGCTGTTTAACTCTCTTCTAGCCATAGGTGTGTCAATGGATTTTTAACTTTTTATCCTGTAGGAAACTGTGTCAAAATTAATAATCAAGTCAAGTCATCCTCATTTATATAGCACTTTTAACAATGTAGATTGTTTCAAAGCAGCTTTATAGAGATAAACATATAATTTAAGGTAACAGAGATTGGTTTGGTTTTATAGTGGTTCTTGAAAAATGTTTTTTCCAGCTAAAGTTAGTTTTGATTGATTCACTTCCGTCTAAATGATCATTTGTTATTAAAATAGGGGCCGCTAAGACGACACCGTTCTCTCTAAACAGACTTTAAACGTGAACCTGTGATAGACCAGAGCCGGCGCCAGCCGAGAACTGATGAGGGGGCGTCTGGAATACCGAGAGGGGGCGTTCACATTAACGCACGTCACCACTTTTTTGCCAGGGTCGATATTCTCCCCACCACTTTTTAAAACATCTTTGCGGCATGTACCAATTTGTACCAATACAAATAATAAAACATCTCCAGTTAACTAGCAGAGCATTCATTTTGTTCGTTTGTCAAATTAGAGTCATTATAGCGCTGAAATGTGTAGTTTTTTTTAAATCAAGTGATCAAAGTGCTCGTTGCCGCTTCGATCAGTGAAATTTTAAAACACACTAATGTCTATGGAAGCGGCAATAAATAATAATCCTTTCCATAACAATAAGACGACACGTTTTACATGTTGGATACACACTCTGTAAGTAGCTTTACATTTTGCTCTTTTCTTCTTCAGTTCACCGGCCACTTATGTATTTCATGATTAGTGGAGAAATTACGTGTTGTAAATCCAACAGATCTGATTCTCTGAACTGTGGCAGTGGCACAAACCACATGGCGCCGCCCATCGCACAAACAACAAAACACATCCACATGCACATATTTGACAATCGGAATATCAGTGTTTCATGCTATAGCTAATACATTTGTGAATATTTTGAATAAAAAAGGAAAAATGACATAAAAGCAGATCATCATTCATTCAGCGCTGTGTTGCGGTTGCGCTCTGTCACGTGACAAGCAATGACGCGTCACCATGGAAACATTAAAGCGACAGGTTCTAAATAACGGTCGCCTTGAAAAACTCACGCTGGGTGGTCAGTTAGAATATTTTAAACTTACGAGTGAAAGGGCTAACTAAAATATAAATTTAGGTTAATATTCACGAAAATGTGAAAATGTAATTGGCAAAATGTGATTTTTAAATAGCATATTTTATCACTAAAATCCCGTTTACATTCATGGTGATCTGAGGGGGCGGGAGAGTCCCGTTGAGGGGGCGTCGCCCCCTCACGCCCCCCCGTGGCGCCGGCCCTGTGATAGACGCTGATGGCGTTCACATGCGCATTAAGAATTGATTCTATAGTTATGTGCGTTTGAATATATGTGCACAGGTTTGTAATTCCTTACAAACCATGCCTAAACAAACTACTTGTCTTGTCTATAAATTTTGATGCAGAATTTTATTTTATCTTTCAAAACTCTTACAGACCTCTGGGGCCATGAGTTGAACATGCCCAACGAGTTTCATGCTGATCGACCTCCATTAACCTTGTCTAATAGGTGCTCAAATTCATTGGCCGATGGCGGCCATGTTTTTTGAGATGCGCCAATTTCCTCAGACATACATGGCACCTTGGACCAAGACTCTGCATACCAATTTTCAAGTCAATCGGACTAACCGTCAGGTGGTCAGACCCGTTTTTGTGGTTTTTTCCCATTACAGCGCCACCTAGTGTTCAATCGTCGCGATTTTTTTACTGTGACCTCAAATTGAACTCATACACACTCATACTCATTTACTTCTCGAGTTATAGCCATTTTAGTAAAATAGGCTCCGCCCACAACGTTCCTTTTGCACCCCCTAGCGAACCTGAATCAAAATTTCAACTTTTTTTCGATAATTATTGATATTCAGACTCCAGAGAACATTTCTGCACTTGTTTGGTTCCGATCGGGCGAAAAACCAGGGACTAGTTCGCAAAAGTAGTTTTTATACAAAATTCAAAATGGCGTAAAATCCATCATGGCGGAAATAAAATCGGATATATATGTTGTTTCATAGACATCATATAGAGACTAGATGCCCCATTGGCCGCTGTGGCGCAAGAAATGCGGCCGCCATCTTAAACCGGTCATACTCCTATTTGCGTTGCATAGCAGCAGTAGATGCCAGAGCACTGTGCAGCATATTCCTGCTCAAATCGGCGGACCATCACTCGGGGATTACTTTTCACAAGTAATATTTAACATTTAACATTACCGTACTATTGTTTGTATTTTGTGAGTAAAATAAAAAATGTGTCCTGTATCGTAGCTACGTGTATGACCTTTGCAGCAAAAGTACCCGCGTGAAAATCAGTTCGGTATTCAGTGAGATATGATTAATTAAATGCGCTGGCAGCTCATTGCACCTGCCAAACAGATTACACTGAGCGGAGCGGGTGACCGGTTTAAGATGGCGGCCCCACGGCTCGTCCGCGCCAATAGGCAGTAGCGGTGGATAGGGCGTCTATCTATATGATGTCTATGTGTTGTTTACTTCAGGTTTCCAGCTTTCCAGTGATATAAGACACTTGAGTCTACGACATACGGTCTAGGAGTTATGAGCAGTTTCGCGCTTTTGGTTGCTATAGCGCCACCTATGGGCCAATTGGGCTCATAATTTGATAACCTCTCCTCGATTTTTGTACTACCATCTGACAAAGTTTCAGCTCTCCAGCACTTATGGTTTGGGCTGCACGATGCGTTTTACGGCAGAATAATAATAATAATAAAAATCAGCACAAATACAATAGGTTTTCAGCACTTCGTGCTTGAACACCTAATAATAATAAAAATCAGTACAATTGCAATAGGTTTTCAGCATTTCGTGCTTGAACACCTAATTAAAGCTGCAAGCAGCATTTAGCGGTGTTCAAGCAGTTAAGGCAGTTAAGCTCAAAAGCATCAAAAGACATTAAGTTTCATGTAGCAAGCATTTAAACACTGACATCATAGATGGAATAGACCTTGTTTTAGCATGATTTACCATGATATACCAAACTTTAGTGTGATTTTTCATGATTTACCATGTTCCAGTATGATTTTCCATGAATCTAGCATGATTTACCATAGTTTACCATGATATACCAAGTTCTAGTATGATTCACCATGATTTACCCTGCTCTAGCATGGTTTACCACAATTGAACACATTCTAGTATGATTTAATATGATTCTAGCATGATTTATCATAGTTTACCATGATTTACCATGTTATAGAATGATTTACCATGATTTACCATGTTATAGAATGATTTACCATGATATACCACATTCTAGAATGATTTACCAGGATTGTAGCATGATTTACCATGATTCATCACATTGCTAGCATGATTTGCCATGATACACCATGTAATAGTATTATTTACTATGATTTACCATGTTTCTATCGTGATTTACCATGTTTTACCACATTGCTAGCATTGATGTGAAGTGTCAATAGCAATGAAGTGATAAACTGCCAAAAAAAAGATTGTCTTATAATAGTTAACATGGAAAAACAGGTTTGCTTTAGTGTAGAATAGTGATGAAAATCAAGTCTGTCAAAATGAAACTGAGCCAATAAGTGGTCTTCTACTGCCCTCTGCTGGCCATTATACTTATTAATAAAGTGTTTTCACAGGTCTCTTATTTAGACATATGCTTACACACACACACACACACACACACACACACACACACACACACACACACACAAAGACAAATGTTGTTGTTGATTTTGTCAATGCTATTGGGATGTGTCATTATGAAAATATACTTTAATGGTCTATAAGTATTTCACATAATGTCTTTGTAATCTATTAACCCGGTTATTCAGCATTTATTCAGAAATATAGGACTACACACACACATTCTGTTGTAGATACAGACATTTGAACTATGTGATGGAAAAAATGTTTACTGCAAGTCTCCTTCAGGATTCACATTTCTCAATGTGCCACAATAGTCAGTAGCAATACTTCAATAGATGAATTTTGACTAAATGTGAGTGTAAATGTTAAAATAGTGATTTTGTAAAGTCTAAATAAGAATTATAGAATCATATTAGTTAGTAGCATGACAAAATGACTTTTTTAAACAGCAGGGGGCAGTAGAATACCACTTATTGGCTTAATATGCCATTATGTTCATATCATTTTCACCTTTTTAACTGTTTAAAAGGCATATTTGCTCCAATTTGTCTGAAAATTGTCATGCTTATTTAGAGTTACATGTTCTGACTTGTTTTTAAGAAGATGTGAGCATTCATTGAAGAGATATAGGCTTTCATGGACACTTGGTCAAGGCCACATTTTGAAGTGACCCTATTAAAGTCATCCAAATGCAGAAGTTCAACTTTTTCTGATAATTATTGATCTAGAGAGTCCAGAGTATTGTACTGCACTGATTTTGAACATTATGATATGAACATTATATGATCATAGATGGAGATGGAAAAAACCATTTACAGCCAATACAGGTAATTTACCATAGGAAATACATGGTTTTGAAGCTTTTTAACAGTTATAGCGCCACCTATGGTCCGATCTCCATGGAACTTTGCATGCTTCTTCACCATGTTATGACACATATGCTCATCAATTTTTGTGATGTTTTGACTTCTCGTTTAGGATTTATAGGCTTTTGACTGTATTTTGCCCTGCCCCTTTTCTAAATGACCCTGTTACAGCCACCCAAATACAAAATTTCAAATTTTTTTCGATAATTATTGATCTAGAGAGTCCAGAGAATAGGCCTAGACTGGTTTGGCTCCGATCGGGCGAAAAACCAGGGACTAGTTCGCAAAAGTAGGTTTTGGACAAAATTCGACATAGCGGAAAATATTTCTTGCCTAAATCGAAATTGGAGATATACATTTTGTCCGACTTGGGCCAAGGATCACAGTGGTGTAAAAAGCACGAGGCTAGGACCAACGGTCGATGAGTTATGAGCAATGTAGTACTTTTTGTTGCTGTAGCGCCACCTATGGGCCAATCGGGGTCATACTCTGATAGGTTCTCCCCAAAAGTGTGGCCTACCATCTGACCAAGTTTCAAGTCTCTAGGCCTTATGGTTTGGGCTGCATGATGCGTTTTAGGGGATTTTTTTTTTCAAATAGCAATTACAATAGGTTTTCAGCACTTCGTGCTTGAACACCAAATAATAATGAGACCTTTTTGACAGTTATAGCGCCACCTATGGTCCGATCTCCATGAAACTTTGCATGCTTCTTCACAATGTTATGACACATATGCTCATCAATTTTTGTGAAGTTTTGACTTTTCATTTAGGATTTATAGGCTTTTGACTGTATTTTGCCCCGCCACTTATCTAAATGACCCTGTTACAGCCACCCAAATGCAAAATTTCAACTTTTTTTCGATAATTATTGATCTAGAGAGTCCAGAGAATAGGCCTAGACTGGTTTGGCTCCGATCGGGCGAAAAACCAGGGACTAGTTCGCAAAAGTAGGTTTCGGACAAAATTCGACATAGCGGAAAATGTTTCTTTCGATAATTATTGATCTAGAGAGTCCAGAGAATAGGCCTAGACTGGTTTGGCTCTGATCGGGCGAAAAACCAGGGACTATTTCGCAAAAGTAGGTTTCGGCCAAAATTCGACATAGCGGAAAATTTTTCTTGCCTAGATCGGCAAGGACCAAAGGTCGAGGAGTTATGAGCAATTTAGTACTTTTGGTTGCTGTAGCGCCACCTATGGGCCAATCGTGTCATACTCTGATAGGTTGTCCCCAAATTGAGGCCTACCATCTGGCCGAGTTTCAAGTCTCTGGGCCTTACGGTTTGGGCTGCACGATGCGTTTTAGGGGAATTTTTTTTTTTCAAATAGCAATTACAATAGGTTTTCAGCACTTCTTGCTTGAACACCTAATAATAAAAATCAGTACAAATACAATAGGTTTTCAGTACTATTACAAAACCGAGGTCCTTTATTTTGACATTCACTCGCGTGAGTGGATATAATGTTTTGATTTATTAGGTGTTCAAGCACGCGAGTGAATGTCAAAATAAAGGACCTCGGTTACCACAACACAAATGAAACCCAAGATAAAAAAATTAAATACCATACAAAAATAAACAATAAATAAATAGTTTAAGGACTATATTATTGTCATATTTTCAAAGCAGACAACATAACAAAGTCATTAACACTCCCACCAAATTATGAGTGCAAACCTCATCAAATGTACAAGCACGAATAATTTCCCTTTTATCCCTTTTTTCTTTGCCCATTTTTTTCTGTTTTTCTTTCTTTTTTTAAAAAATCAACTATGACCTCAAACCAACATTAAGAATTCTAAACCATGAGTTTAGAAAAATTTAAATGATACTCATTGACCTTTCAATATCTCGATGACAAACTTCCAAATGAAAAAAACACTAACATTAATAAAATGAGTTTTTGCATTGTTCTTTCAATTATGGACGGTTTGTTAATACGCTTGCCTTTTGCATTAAGCTTCGGGTCGCTTGGAAAAATCTTGGCTCTTCTTACAAGCCCGTCATCACTTGAAATAATTTCCTTTATTCTGCCAAGCCTCCATTAGCTTCTAGGTCGATCAGCAGGGTTTTCCTCCGTTGGAACATACTTCCAATGCTGGGGAGTTATACTGAGGCGTATTCTTTGTACTTGATTAGCTACAAAAGTATGAAATCTGCGTGCCTCATTACTTGTATATCCCAATACTACTTTGAAGTCTGTCCAAAACGTCTCCACGAAAACAGCATAGTCCAGTTCTCTCTTAAGCATACTGCTCACTTTGACAGAAACAACGGCAGCTGCTAACTCTAATCTGGGGATTGTTGTAACTTTAAGAGGTGCAAATTTTGATTTCGCCATCACCAGTGCACAGCGAATGTCTCCTTCCTCATTTTTGAGTCTTAAATATGAACATTGACCATATCCATGGACACTAGCATCAGAAAAGTGATGTAATTCAACTTGAATAGCTCTTCCGAAACTAGATGGTGCATATGTTCGCGGTACATCTATTTTCTTGTCTCCATGGCTCCCACCTTAGATTAAGTTCATTCGATAGAGGGTCATCCCATCCACTGCCACACTTACATCCTGCAGTATTTCTTTTCCACTCAACAGCACAGGTGCAATAAGTCTTAGAGGATCATAAACAGAAGCAACAATAAACAAGATGCCACGTTGAGTAACAGGTTGATCTTTCAACTGAACTTGGAACTTGAAACAGTCCGATTCTCTTTCCCATTGTATGCCAAGAGTTCTTTCTAGGGGTAGCTCATCAAATGAAAGATCAAGATTTTTCACGTCAGAGAACTTTTCTGAAATTGATGGTACATTTTCTCTACATCACGCATAAGTGCGATGGGGTGTTGACGAAATCGAATTAAGACACGCAATTTGTCTGCCTTCTTCGGATGGAAAACACTGTGGTGAGGCAAGTACCATATTTCTCCTTCCTTGCCGTCATTATATACCTCCTCAGCATCTCCTCTCTGCAAGATCTCACTAATGAATTCATTGTAACGTTTCTTATACAACTCATACTTCGCCATCTTTCTTTTGAGATGGTTGAGTCTAACTATAACACATTGTTTGTTGCCTGGTAAGTTGGGCCTCACTTTAAAAGGAAGCAACATTTGATAATGACCATGAACATTCCTCTGTATACCTTCCTTTAATTTCTCAAGAAAAAGAACATCATCCTGGGAAACCTTTGCACTCTCTTTTTCAGTGTCTTTAAAATCACTCTCAAGGACATGAATGACATCACCTGGTGTGATGAAGGGAAGCTCCTTAACCCCAATGCTGTGACACAATCTACTGACTCCAGGTAAATCAGAGTGTGGTGAAGAACAACGTACTATACTCCATCCTAAGTCTGTCCGAATGGTGTAGGGTTCATCATCTCCTTCTACTATTACTTCTCTGGGAGTCATTGACCTTGAACAGTTGTAGCCCATTAAAAGAGCAACATCCCAGTCCTGCAATGGAGGTATCTTGTCCACAATGACTGTAAGACGATTCCAGTTTTTAGCGACTTTACAAGTAGGAATGTGGCTACGATTAACTGGTATGCACTCTTTGGTTATAGGTAGGTGGTAAATCAATATAATTACCATATTTGTATCCTCTCATTTGGAGTCCTGATACTCTCTCTCCCTGCAGGAGGGTATCTTTTCCAAGCATGGTGATAAGCTTCAATTTTATTGGAAACGTTGTTGCCTGTGGAGCATCACTCACTCCTTTATCACTCCTCTGAGAACCCAAAAGCGCATACACCAGTTTCTCACAACTTGGATTTTGTTTTACAGATACCCAGAGAGGTACAATCATTGAAGTATACGTATTTCGCTCTTCTCCACTTACACTCAAGGCCACTGCATTCATTGTACCATCAGGATCACTTTGAGTCTGAACTGCAGAAGATAAAGTCTTTACCATTTTCACAAAGTTGTCATGTAAGCTAGTAGTATGCTGCCTTCTTTTGCAGCTATTACCAGTGAGACGATAACGAAACTCCTTTGCATTGCGACCAGACTTCAAGCATCCAAAGCAAAGCCTCTTTTCTTGGATAAATTTCTGTCGCTCCTCCAAAGGTTTGCTGAGGAAACTGAAACAAGTTGATGGCTATCTTTCTGGCAAAGTATACACAGAATTTTGTTCACTGGTTTGAGAACTTTTCGACTCTCGATGTTCGTTTGAGTGGTGAAAACTCTAACTCTGTTTCTCGTGGTCTCTTTCAGATTTGCCTTTTCAGTGACAGGTTCTACAACATGAAGAGCATAAAATGAGGTTACTGGGTTGCAAGCAATCTCCGCTTCAGTAGACACAAAAGCAGCAAATTCTTTAAAAGTGGGATACTAATGAATTTCAGAAAGAAATTTCGTGACTTGACGATTCCATCTGCCGATTGCCCAGTCTGGTAATTTCAGCACACGTTTCAGATTTTCTTGGGAATCATTTAAAATTTGAAGGCCTTTGACATGTGGCATGGTTACTTCTAAAGCTTTTCTTACAGGACCACTCACATATTTCTTGAGATAAAACATCTTATCAGCAGGAGAAATAGTTTTCTCGTCAATAAGTGCTGCAAAGGATTGCTTAAACTCAATGAAACGAATGGGGTCACCAAAAATAACAGGAGGCTCTAGCACCGACAGCTTGCTCATGGTCAGGCCATCTTGAAATGCTTGAACAAGAAGAGGTATATCAGTCGCTGATGCTTTAATGACACACCTTTTGAAACTTGAAACTTATTTCAGTAATTCCATTCTAAAAGTGAAATTTGGATATTATATTCATTCATTACACACAGACTGATATATTTCAAATGTTTATTTCATTTAATTTTGATGATTAAAACGGACAACTAATGAAAATCCCAAATTCAGTATCTCCAAAAATTAAAATATTAATTAAGACCAATACAAAAAAAGGATTTTTTGAAATGTTGGCCAACTGAAAAGTATGAACATGAAAAGTATGAGCATGTACAGCACTCAATACTTAGTTGGGGCTCCTTTTGCCTGAATTACTGCAGCAATGCGACGTGGCATGGAGTCGATCAGTCTGTGGCACTGACAAAACTGACAAAAGGTCATTGCTAAAGAGGTCGGGTGTTCACAGAGCTCTGGGTCCAAGCACATTAATAGAGAGGCAAAGGGAAGGAAAAGATGTGGTAGAAAAAGTGTACAAGCAATAGGGATAACCACACCCTGGAGAGGATTGTGAAACAAAACCTTTTCAAAAATGTGGGGGAGATTCACAAAGAGTGGACTGCAGCTGGAGTCAGTGCTTCAAGAGCCACCACACACAGACATATGCAAGACATGGGTTTCAGCTGTCGCATTCCTTGTGTCAAGCCACTCTTGAACAAGACACAGCGTCAGAAGCGTCTAAAGACAAAAAGGTCTGGACTGCTGCTGAGTGGTCCAAAGTTATGTTCTCTGATGAAAGTAAATTTTGCATTTCCTTTGGAAATCACGGTCCCAGAGTCTGGAGGAAGAGAGGAGAGGCGCAGAATCCACGTTGCTTGAAGTCCAGTGTAAAGTTTGCACAGTCAGTGATGGTTTGGGGTGCCATGTCATCTGCTGGTGTTGGTCCACTGTGTTTTCTGAGGTCCAAGGTCAACGCAGCCGTCTACCAGGAAGTTTTAGAGCACTTCATGCTTCCTGCTGCTGACCAACTTTATGGAGATGCAGTTTTCATTTTCCAACAGGACTTGGCACCTGCACACAGTGCCAAAGCTACCAGTACCTGGTTTAAGGACCATGGTATCCCTGTTCTTAATTGGCCAGAAAACTCGCCTGACCTTAACCCTATTGAAAATCTATGGGGTATTGTGAAGAGGAAGATGCGATACGCCAGTCCCAACAATGCAGAAGAGATGAAGGCCACTATCAGAGCAACCTGGGCTATCATAACACCTGAGCAGTGCCACAGACTGATCGACTCCATGCCACGCCGCATTGCTGCAGTAATTCAGGCAAAATGAGCCCCAACTAAATATTGAGTGCTGTACATGCTCACATTTTTCATGTTCATTTTCAAGTAATATTCTAATTTATTCTAACATATATATATATATATATATATATATATCTTTCTAACTAATCTTTATTTCTTTCTATCTAATCTTTTTTCTTTCTTTCTGACTAATCTTTCTTTCTAACTAATCTTTTTTTCTTTCTTTCTAACTAATCTTTCTTTCTTTCTTTCTAACTAATCTTTCTTTCTTTCTAACTAATCTTTCTTTTTACCTAATCTTTCTTTCTACCTTTTCTTTCTTTCTTTCTAACTAATCTATCTTTCTTTCTTTCTAACTAATATATCTTTCTTTCTAAATAATCTTTCTTTCTAACTAATCTATCTTTCTTTCTTTCTAACTAATCTATCTTTCAAGCTAATCTATCTTTCTTTATTTATTCTTTCTTTCGAACTAATCTTTCTTTCGAAATTAATCTTTCTTTCTTTCTAACTAATCTGTCTTTCTAACTAATCTTTCTTTCTTTTTTCTTTCTTTCGAATTAATCTTTCTTTCTTTCTAACTAATCTTTCTAACTTTTTTTCTAACTAATCTTTGTTTCTTTCTACCTAATTTTCTTTATTTTTTTCTAACTAATCTTTCTTTCTTTCTAACTAATCTTTCTTTCTTTTTTCTAACTAATCTTTCCTTTCTAACTAATCTTTCTTTCTAACAAATCTTTTTAACTAATCTTTATTTCTTTCTAACTAATCTTTCTTTCTAACTGATCTATCTTTATTTCTAACTAATGCATCTTTCTTTCTAACTAATACATATTTCTTTCTAACTAATCTTTCTTTCTTTCTTTCTAACTAATCTATCTTTCCTTCTAACTAATCTATCTATCTTTCTAACTAATCTTTCTCTTTATTTTTTTCTAACTAATCTTTCTAACTAATCTTTCTTTCTAACTAATCTTTCTTTCCAACTGATCTCTTTCTTTCTAACTAATCTTTCTTTCTAACTAATCTTTCTTTCTTTCTACTTAATCTATCTTTTTTCTTTCTAACTAATCTTTTTTTCTAACTAATCTATCTTTCTTTCTTTCAAACTAATATATCTTTCTTTTTTCTAACTAATCTTTGTTTCTTTCTAACTAATCTATATTTCTTTCTTTCTAACTAATCTATCTATCTTTCTTTTTTCTAACTAATCTATCTATCTTTTTTCTAACTAATCTTTCTTTCTTTCTAACTAATCTTTTTTCTTTCTAACTAATCTTTCTTTCTACCTAATCTTTCTACCTAATCTTTCTTTCTTTCTACCTAATCGATCTTTCTTTCTTTCTAACTAATCTTTCTTTCTAACTAATCTACCTTTCTTTCTTACTAATATATCTTTCTTTATAAATAATCTTTCCAACTAATCTATCTTTCTTTCTAACTAATCTATCTATCTTTCTTTCAAGCTAATCCATCTTTGTTTATTCTTTATTTATTTATTTCGAACTAATCTTTCTTTCTTTCAAATTAATCTTTCTTTCGAATTAATCTTTCTTTCGAATTAATCTTTTTTTCTTTCGAATTAATCTTTCTTTCTTTTTTCTTTCTTTCTAACTAATCTTTCTAACTAATCTTTCTTTTTTCTACCTAATTTTCTTTCTTTTTTCCACCTAATTTTCGTTCTTTTTTCCAACTAATCTTTCTTTCTTTCTAACTAATCTATCTTTATTTCTTTTATTTGTGACCCGTCACAGAAACCAGGGAGACAAGTCGGCAGCACAACTTTCGAGCAAAATGAGAAAGAAGAGTTTTTTTTCAAAATTGGTGATTTTCAATTTTTTGGAGAATCTGTTAATTGAAATCATGAAGAAGCCTCTCCATGTTTGAGATAGCAGTATTGGTATATTTAAAAGCTTACATTTTGAGGTTGAAATCGGCTTGTTTTCGGAGATTCTAGCATGCAGTAGGGGCGTGGCGTGTCATTGTCTGTGTGTATTTCCATACTGAATAACCCGGCGCTTTTGCCCCCGCCCTCCAAGTCAACCACATGGCTACTTATTATGCTGTGCTCTGGCCAGCTCTCTCTGATATCAAAATTCAATGAAGATGGATGTCGCAAAGATTGTCGCAGACGAGATGAACCGTCTGGCAGTTACACCGAAAATGTTTTCGCCGCACTTCGTGGGCTCGGGAAACTGAACCGGAGGTATGGGCGCAGCGCGCCCAGTGCTTCAATACGGCGGCTCGGCTCGCTGACAGCGGTGGCTGGCTGTTTCATATGTGACGGAGAATCGAAATAGAGGATGCAGTTAAGACCTTTGCTGCGATGAAGGCCTGCCGTGCGTGTTTCTGAAATGTAAGTTCAGCTTCATTTGCTCTTTAGTCGTTATTTAAGATGCTGAACCTGCTGATGATATAATGTGCTTGGGGACATTTCATTTTGTGTGTGTATACGCACATAAGAAAGTGGTGTAAAGAGATTTGCAACAGTAATTTGAGGAGGTGAAATGTGATTATTTGGAAAATTGCAGAAATGACTGCTTAAAGAAAAATGCCAGCAGGCATTTGCCTCCTTCATAAACTTTAATATTGTTGACATTTTGGGCACACGAGCGTTGCGCACTATTTGCGCTATATGTAGGCCTATGGCTTATTGGTCTTTGTTTGTTGTTGGTGGTTTTGCGTTATATATATATGGCATATTGGTCTTTGTGTGTTGTTGCTGGTTTTGCGTTATACTGTATGTATATGGCATATTGGCCTTTGTGTGTTGTTGCTGGTTTTGCGTTATATGCAGGCTATATGGCATATTGGTCTTTGTGTGTTGTTGCTGGTTTTGCGTTATATGTATATGGCATATTGGTCTTTATGTGTTGTTGCTGGTTTCGCGTTATATGCAGGCTATATGGCATTATTGGTCTTTGTGTGTTGTTGCTGGTACGTTGCAAATAGAGGGGCAGCACGATTGTTTTTCGCCTAGTGCGGCAGAAGTGCACTCATTCGAAGTGTAAAAAAAGCTGTAAAGCACATGGAGGAGCTTTACAGGGGGTATGGCTTATCTAAATGAGATGTAAATGAGCCCTATTGTCACCCCCAGCAGCAGAGACAGGTGAGAACTGCACAATCTTTAGAGCTCGTTTTCTCCTCTTTGAGCTTTTTTAAGTGCCTACTTTAAAATGGCCACAACTTCTCCAAATATTATCAGATTTCCACATGTTACACATCGTTGGAAAGCTTGGATATTACACTCTCAGAATCTATGAATAACTCAAAATGCCCCAGAACCGACTTGTGTCCCTAGTTTCCGTGACTGGTCACATTTCTTTCTTTCTAACTAATATATCTTTCTTTCTTTCTAACTAATCTATCTTTCTTTCTAACTAATCTTCCTTTATTTTTTTCTAACTAATCTTTCTCTATTTTTTCTAACTAATCTTTTTCTTTCTATCTTTCTTTCTAACTAATCTTTCTTTCTAACTAATCTTTCTTTCTAACTAATCTTTCTTTCTAACTGATCTCTTTCTTTCTAACTAATCTTTCTTTCTTTCTACATTAATCTATCTTTCTTTCTAACTAATTTCTTTCTAACTAATATATCTTTCTTTCTAACTAATATATCTTTCTTTCTTTCTAACTAATCTTTCTTTCTTTCTAACTAATCTTTCTTTCTAACTAATCTATATTTCTTTCTTTCTAACTAATCTATCTTTCTTTCTTTCCAACTAATCTTTTTTCTTTCTTTCTAACTAATCTTTCTTTATTTTTCTCTTTCTTGCTAATCTTTCTTTCTTTCTTACTAATCTTTCTTTCTTTCTAACTAATCTATCTTTCTTCTTAACTAATCTATCTTTCTTTCTAACTAATCTATCTTTCTTTCGTTCTAACTAATCTATCTATCTTTCTTTATTTTTTTATTTTTAACTAATCCTTCTTTCTGACTAATCTTTCTGACTAATCTTTCTTTCTAACTAATCTTTCTTTCTAACTAATCTTTCTTTCTAATATTTCTTTCTTTCTTCTAACTAATCATCTTTCTTTCTAACTAATCTTTCTTTTTTAACTAATCTTTCTTTCTAAAAAATCTTTTTTCTTTCTAACTAATCTATCTTTCTTTCTAACTAATCTATCTTTCTTTCTTTCTAACTAATCTATCTTTCTTTCTAACTAATCTATCTTTCTTTCTTTCTAACTAATCTATCTTTCTTTCTAACTAATCTTTCTTTCTAACTAATCTTTCTTTCTAACTAATCCATCTTTCTTTCTTTCTAACTAATCCATCTTTCTTTCTTTCTTTCTAACAAATCCATCTTTCTTTATTTCTTTCTAACTATTCCTTATTTCTTTCTAACTAATCCATCTTTCTTTCTAACTAATCCATCTTTCTTTCTTTCTAACTAATCATTTTTCTTTCTTTCTAACAAATCCATCTTTCTTTATTTCTTTCTAACTAATCCTTATTTCTTTCTAACTAATCCATCTTTTTTTCTTTCCTTCTTTTTTTATTTCTTTCTTTCTAACAAATCCTTCTTTCTAACTAGTCCATCTTTCTGTATTTCTTTCTAACTAAGCCATCTTTCTTTCTAACAAATCCATCCATCTTTCTTTCTTTCTTTCTAACAAATCCATCTTTCTTTCTAACTAATCCAACTTTCTTTCTAACAAATCCTTCTTTTTCCCCCAACAAATCCATCTTTCTTTCTTTCTTTCTTTCTTTCTTTCTTTCTTTCTAAGTAATCCATATTTCTTTCTTTCTAATCTATCATTTTCTAATCTAACTAATCTTTCTTTCTAACTAATCTTTCTTTTATTGAAACTAATCTTTCTACCAAATAACCAAATCTTTCTTTTCTTTCTAACTTATCGTTTTCTTTCTTTCTTTCTTAACTAATCCATCTATCAAACTTCAAACTACTTTAAACTTCAAACTATTTTAAACTCCTACAACTTTCTGGTCCGGCTTTTTCAAGCCAACTTAAAGTTTGTCTCATCAAACTTTTTTTCTAGTTTACATTTAACATTCAAGTTAATTTGATAAAGTATGTTCAGCAAATTCACTTTAACCACATGTGCTGAAACATCACACTTAAATGTGAAACTCATTTGATACACTTTAGTCCATTAATAGGCGACCTGCACGCAGCAATGTCCATCAACCTTTAAATCAGATACGATAAATGAGAAAATATTTCTCTTCGGAATTAATTTAATTTCTTTGTCTTTGATACTCACCGCGATCCACCACACAATTCAGAAGAATTCACTGCCCTTTACCAGTCCATTAAATTGGTCCAACTGCTGCCCGTAGATTTGTAGAGCCGTCCGCTGGAACTTCACTTGAAACTTGATCCATATAGAGAACAATCACCCAGTCCATGACGAGCGTGCTGACATTAAAGTTCCTCCATCAACCATGGCGTTCCTTGAAGCAACACAGCGATTTGATGATGGCAAGCTCTTACTGAAGCTGCCTGGCTTAAGAAAGTTTTGACTCTTTGACTGATGATTCCCACACTTTATTTGAATGTCCTCATAAACCTTTGACACCATGACCATGTATGTCTGGGTCTCGTTCCGTACTGAAATGTTTGGAGCACATTTTAAAATCATTGGAGCCTTATATCCGCTCATGCGAGTGAACGTCAAAATAAAAGACCTCCGTTACCACAACACAAATTAAACCCAAGATCATAAAATTAAATACCATACAAAAAGAAACAATAAATAATTTAAGGACTATATTATTTTGATATTTTCAAAGCAGACAATATAACAAAAGTCATTAACAGGAAGTACTTCTTCCCTCATTTTATATCAATCAGTTTGCTCTTCTGATCCAATCCAATCAGAATGATTGAGTGATTTCTGAATGATAGTACTCATGTGCTGATATGATGATTAGTGAAATAATGTTAGATGGTAGCGTGTGCCAGAAGCGAATACCTTATTCTGAACGGGATCGAAAATTAATAATGCAGTCTACGGAGCCCTAGCATAGTTAGGCTTACTGCGGTAGTCGGTTACATTACATTACTTGCCCCCACTGTCGTTTATTTATTTATTTATTTTTATAGAAAAAAAAAACGTTTAGTTTAGTTGGACAACAGACGCTTTAATTATAAACTGAAAGCATCTGCTCTGCTTCATGCATCATTGACAAATATCTTGTAAAAAATCATACACATACACATGTGTGATCGCGAATTCGAACATAAAAGTGAAGTCATGTTTCCCATCTATCCCATCACCATGTCCTTTAAGGGTCTCCTTAGAATGTGCTGGGTTTTTTGTTCACCTTTAGCCACGTCTAGCTGGTCTTTTATGCCAGGGCCAAAACATGGTGAAATGGGCATTTTTGTTATAATGTTCGTTCTTTTTTTCTTTTTTTTTCTTTTTTGCCAATGAAGCTTTTTGAAATTATTTAAAATGCATCTGATCACTCTGCACAGTAATCTACAAAATAAAATGACTCAACACCACAAATACTGAAGCAGCAAACACAAAATAAGCAGGAAACACAACATTTGTCACTGCCAATACTTTTGGCCACAGCTGTACAGAGTGTGTACAATCTAATAACTAGTTTGTTGGAATATGTTGCTGTTCTTCTAAAATGTTTTAAACAATATCTTTGATGATTTCCAGCTGAGGTATCAGAAGTGTTTGGACGCTCGGCCTCCCAGCATTGGCTCTTGTCTGCCCGGCCCTCCTGCTGATTCTGTGGCCCGCCGGGTCGGCTCCAGCGTGAAGAAGGGTGTGCAGAGTCTGCTGGGTAGCTTCAAAAGATCTGGGTCTCAGACACCCTGAGAAGGGGAACAGTCCCCCAGCAGTGCTTACTGCACATTATTCCTTGTGTGTTTCGTTGTGTTTTTATTGGCCTTAAAGTAGAGGGTTTTGAATGTCACTTCATGTCCTCCTGCAGTTAGTGCGCAATATGAGTGAGAGCCACACAAGTTACATTCATAGATATTACATTATCTCACACTACATTTTCATATGCTTTATCCACGTTTGTTTACGTTAGCGGATGTACTGTAAAAGTGATTTAGCAGCACGGGGTATGAATGTGACTTACCAAGATTGGATTTTCAATGTAGTGGATGTTATGTGGATTACTCAACCTTAAAGACACTAAACATTACGCATACTATCACAAAACACTAAAATGAGCTTATACACTATGCAATGTGCTTATTTATTATTTGTTTTTCTTCCTGTGGCTGTGTTGTGACACATATTGTGCTAGCTTTGACTGCTTTTCTTTTTTTTTATCTTCTCCTAAAGAAGTGATTCTTTCCCAACCTCAACACAGGGACAGAACCCAGACCGTGTCGTTCACCCTAAAAATGCAAATTTTTTACGTTCCAAAACTGTATGCCTTTCTTTCTTCTGTGGAAAACAAGATATTTTTTAAAAATGTCAGTGTTGAAATAACATTTGACGTCAGTGACTTTCGTTTTATGGTAAAAAAAAAGGGGGGGCAAAAATTAAAGCCTTTTAATTTCCATTATTTCTTTGCTGATATTGATTTTTTTTTTACAAATTAACTCAATTGAATTATATTACACATTATTGTACATTCATACCCAGTCTGTCGGTTTGTGAATTTGACTACTTTATTATGTGTAATGAAATAGCATTAACATATCCTAGTCTTCCAAAGTGGATTTGCTCATTAGAAAGCCTGCTTTTTTTATTTTATTATCTTGTAATTTTATGTAATGTTTTCACCCTATATGTTTGTTGTGTTGGATGGCTTCATCTGGATTAAATGATCAAAACTGCTCAGTCCAAACATCAGCGTAGTGTGTTTGACAGAGTGTGTGACGTACACTGCTTCTCCAGAGGTGCTCTCTGCGTTTGCAGTTTCTACAGTCACAGAACTCGTTCCTTCCCACAATTTTAAACAAAAATGAATATTGGAAGTCTGATTATCTGCACAATTTTCATGTTTATTGGAAACAATCTTTGAAAATATATATTAAATGCTTTGCAACCATAGTGGTCCTGCTGTATATAAACATTATTTCTTTCAAATACACATTGTAACATATTGCAATGTCTTAAACTCTTAAGAATGTGTGAGAATTCATTAATATCATGTTGTGTTAATCGTGGTTCAATTAACTGGTTCAACATACTGACTTTAAAACACTAATAGTGCCAGACAGCTCTGTTTTTCATCCGTTTTTAGCCTCATTTTCATGTCCAGTTACATCTGTTGTTAAAGATAAATGTTTGAATGCACTCGAGTGTTCAATCTGATTTGTGTATCTGAATGCTTCATCTTGGCCCTTATAACATTTTGTGTGTAAGTCTAGATGATGTAATCGTGATGTTTAAAATGGGCTGCTTTTGTTAACGCTTTTGTAAAGAATTTATTGTAGAATAAGTGTCCTTACTCAGCATATATTCTGCATTACATTGAGAACTGGTAACAAAGAAAATGTAATTCTTTCCACTTAAATATCATGAAGGGTACTTTGTGTGCCAAAGCACAGCTATAAAATCACAAGCTGTTTCTTATAAATCGAGGAAATGTTACTTAATGGATAAATCTTCACTGATTGGTAACATGGTAGAAAAGCCTCAAGTACATTTGCTTTTCAAAACAAGGCAAGTTTTAGCTATGATACTCAGAAAATTGAAGGATCAATCCTGTAAATGCTTGCGTAGACACTTGTGTAGAATCTTGTAAACACTAATGTAGAATGGTTTAACCATTACATTTTTAGGGAGAGTTGGCAACTGATTTCTTAATGTAAATGTAATGTTATATAGATACATATGTGACTGGATGAAATAAAAAACTGAAAATTCATTTAACACTTAACTGCACAGTTTAATTAAAATACTAAGGCAGTTGTTAAAGCCAGGGGTGTAAAGCACTATTTTTGAGTGGTAGGGGGGAATGATTGTTTCAGGTGAAACAATCATTCCCCCAAATAAACCCCAAATAAAAAAACTATTCTTATTTGTAATAAAACTTTACTTTTGCTTTCACTGTAATAATTACTGCAATGTCTTCGTGTCCAATTATACTTTTGAATTATCGAAGCGATAGATTATAGAAACACACTTACAAAGGTATTTACTGTTGCTATTCCATCCAGATTATTAGTATTAGGCCTATAAATCCTGCATCGGTTCAGTCTTCCATGTATTTTGTAGCTTTTAGAAACAAACCGTTACTGTTCACTCTACATGCTACCCTTAGAAGATAACATTAGGAATCATGGCATTCGTTTTCACTGTTATGCTGATGGTACTCAGCTCTATATTTCTTCACGCCCTAACGAAACTTAATCCACCAAATTAACCGAATGCATAACTGATATAAAAAACTGGATGAGTAGTAATTTCTTACCACTTAATTCTGACAAAACAGATTCTAATTAATGGTCTAAAAAACGTCCTCACGTAACCTAGAATACTGTCTAACACTTGATGGCTGCTCTGTCAAGTTGCCGTCATCGGTTAGGAGCCTGGGTGTGTGTGTGTGCTCTTTGATACCAATCTTTCATTTGAAAGTCACATGTTTAGTATCTGTAAAACCGCATTCTTTCATCTTAAAAATATATCTAAATTACAAACCGGGAACCCTTCCCATAAATCCTGATGTACTTGTTACATCATAAGAAGGATGGCATCTACGCTAATATTAGTTTCTCTGTTTATCGCAGAGAGGTTTACCGCAGTCCACCGGATCCAGGCAGTATCCGGATCTGAAGGACGACCTGCGCCTGGACACACACATACATACACACACTCCAGATCTGATGAAGGTCCTGCACCTGGACACACACACACACATAAACACACTTCAGATCTGATGAAGGACCTGCACCTGGACACACACACATACACACACTCCAGATCTGAGGAGGGACCTGTGCCTGGACACGATGACAACGCAGTCCTGAAGTGTCACTAGTCTCTCCCCTGCGAAGGCCTCCTTCCCTTTACCTCTGTACTGATAAAACGTGTCAAAATAATTCCAGCCTTTTCACATAGGCATATTTTTTCTTCTCTTTTTTATTTATTTATTGAAACTTTTGACATTGACAGGGTTTAAGCATAGTTGGTGCATCTGAGCTGATGCAAATTGCCTAGGTGGCTATTCATTGATTTCTCTGCAAAATGGACATCAAAGTACATTATACATTATCCATTATTACAAGTAAAAGTAAAATAAAAATAATTACCACACGAAGGGGGGAGAAAGGGGAGAGAGAGAGAAAAAAACCCCCTAGAATAAGCAAACCAATAAATTACATCACCATTGGGTAGTTCCCTTTCGAGAATGGTCACTTCGTATTGCGTAGAGTGTACTTAGTGGGGAAACTCCTTTTACTCAAAATATTGAAGCAATAATTTAAAACGTAGTACAGCTATGCACAGCAAACCCGCTCACGGGTGGCTGGGAATGTTCTCAAATCAGTTAAAGCACGCACACTATCACTGCTGTCAGCGCACCCGCTGGAAAGCGTGCGCCACGACAGATAGTCACCGCTTTAACAGCAGCTCTGATAGAACGGGACATGAGTGTTCACAAACCAGTCCAAGCTCGTCACAAGACACGCTCCTCTGAGAGAGAGTATGTGCACAAATCACATCACAAGGGTGTTAGGCCCCCCTGTACTAGGTGACCCAGCCCAAATAAATGTTCCAATTCTAGCCACAAGGGCCCTGGCCTGGCAAGCCATCCCCGATGTGTCACACCCGATGAACATCATAAAGCAAGGCTACTCGCTCCAATTCGCTCGCAGATCCCTGCGTTTTCAGGCGGTCGTCAAGACCTGAAGTGCAAATCTGCTAGCAAAAGGGGCGATCGAGCCGGTTCCTCCACAAACAGGGTTTTACAGTCGTTATTTTCTTTACCAAAGAAAGATGGCGGCACCCGCCCCATATTTGATCTGAGACATCTGAACAAAGCCCTCTTGAGACGGCCATTCAGAATGATAACTTCCAAACAATCCTCGCGCAGGTTCGCCCGGGGGATTGTTTTTTTATGGTAGACCTGAAAGATGCTTATTTTCACATTCAGATATCGCCCAGCCACAGGCCATTCTTGAGATTCGCCTTTGAGGGGCGGGCATATCAATACAAGGTCCTGCCGTTCAGCCTGTCCCTAGCACCTCGTACTTTCACGAAGTGCATGGACGCCGCGCTTTCTCCCCTGAGACAACGTGGAGTGCGCGTGCTGAATTATCTCGACGACTGGCTCGTCATGCCTCAGTCAAAGACTGAATTACTGGCGCACAGGTCGATGATACTAGACCATTTGGGAAACCTGGGTCTCAGGATAAATTTAAGTAAACTGTCACCCAGCCAGAATGTAACCTGTCTGGGCACAGTTATCGACTCTGTGACAATGAGAGCGCGGTTTACACCAGAGCGTGCGCTCTCTGTTCAACAGCTGGTAGCCTCCTTCAGGATAGGTGCGTGCACGCCCCTCAGGGAGTTTCAGAGGCTCCTCGGTCTGATGGCCACCGCATCGTCAGTACTCCAACTGGGGTTACTGCATATGCGCCCCCTTCAGCATTGGTTGAATTGCCGTGTGCCACCCCATGTATGGGGGTCAGGCCGCATGCACATTATGGTGAACCAGCGCTGCGTGGAAGCCCTGGTCCCCGTGAAAGCCCAGAACTGGTACCAGTCGGGTGTGATTACGGGTGTGGCCCCCCAGGAGGAAAGGGATTTTCACAGACGCTTCCAACCAAGGTTGGGGAGCGCTGTACGAGGGGAGGCCAGCCTCCGGCTTCTGGTTGAACCTGGAGAAGAGCTTACATATCAACTGCCTGGAGATGAGACTAGTTTGGTTAGCCCTGAATACTTTTCTACCAGACTTCAAGGGACACCACGTTTTGGCCACGGTCAGAAAGCTCCTCCTTTGGGTGCATGCAAACCTACTCTCCCTGAGAGTTGCGCATGTTCCAGGAGTCCAAAATGTGGGCGCGGACATGCTGTCTTGAGACAACACTCCCCCGGGTGAGTGGTATCTAGACTCTCAGATGGTTCGTCTGATATGGAGCGTGTTCGGCAGGGCAGAAGTAGACCTTTTTGCCTCAGAGAGCAACGCTCACTGCGCAACGTTCTTTCCGAAGAACAGGGACGCTCTGGCCCATCCATGGCCCAGACACCCTCTGTATGCGTTTCTCCCGGTCTCTATGATCCCTCAGGTCATTAGAAGGATCAGGGAGAGCGGATGCTCGGCCCTCCTAGTGGACCCCCTCTGGAAGACCCAAGCGTGGTATCCAGAGCAGGCACGGATGGCGGACACTGCCCCATGGCCAGTGCCATTGAGGAAGGATCTCCTCTCGCAAGCGAACAGGGAGATCTACCACCCTCGTCCCGACCTATGGGCCCTTCAGGTGTGGTCCCTGATTGGGTATCCGGGGCCCTTCCAGGGAGGGTTGTAAACACCATCACTGAGGCTAGAGCGCCATCTACGAGACGCCTTTATGCTCTAAAGTGGTCAGTATTCACTGACTGGTGTTCAGCCAGACGGCTTGAACCCCACTCGTGTGAAGTTTCGGTGGTGCTCTCCTTCGTACAGGAGCCTTTGGACGCGGGTCGCTATCCATCTACGTTCAAGGTTTATGTGGCAGCCATGGCAGCCCACCGGGCTCCTGTGGCTGGCCAGTCGTTGGGGAGAAACGACCTGATCGTTCGTTTTCTGAAAGGTGCCAGGAGGCTAAACCCACCTTGGCATCCTACTGTTCCGGCATGGGACCTTTCCACGGTTATTGGCGCCCTGAAGGGCCCCCCGTTTGAACCTCTACAGTCGGTTGATCTCAAACCTCTTTCGCTGAAGACTGCTCTGCTGCTGGCTTTGGCATCAGTCAAGCGAGTGAGTGATTTACAGGCGCTCTCCGTGAGCCCCTCCTGCCTGGAGTTTGGAATAAATTACTCTAGAGTCATTCTTAAGCCGAGGCACGGTTACGTACCTAAGGTGCTCTCAACTCCGTTAGGAGCTCAGGTCATTACCTTTTTACCGCTCCCTCCCTCAGAGGATGATGGGGAGGCTAACCCTCTTTGCCCTGTTAGTGTTCTTAAAGTATACTTGGAGCGTTCTGCGCTGTTCAGGCAGACGGAATAGCCTTTTGTTTGCTTCGGTGACCGCACCAGAGGGGGTCCGGTTACGAAGCAGAGATTATCCAGATGGATAGTGAACGCTATCTCACTGGCATACGCCTCTGTGGGCCAGGATTGTCCCATAGGCGTCAAAGCCAATTCCACAAGAAGCATGGCCTCCTCGTGGGCTTGCTTGGTCCAGTGGTGTTTCAATTCAAGACCTTTGTGTGGTGGCCGGCTGGTCTTCACCGTCCACGTTTGTCAGATTTTATAATCTAGAGGTACCGTGCCTGCAGGCTAAGGTCCTCTCTGTGTGATATTTGACCACGACGGTGTTTGGTTATCTGTCTAGTGTGTTACTGTCCATAAGTATAAGTAGTTCTGGGATTGTTATGAGGCTGGTTAGTGTATTATGCTGGGAGAGAGCTTTTTGGCTTGTTCTGTTGAGCCTCGGGGTCCCTAGGCTCCAGTTTTTCAGCCAGATGCTAATGTGCGGCATTTTACATTGCGTCCCCACGGCGTACTTTCTACGCAATACGAATGGACCGTTCTCGAAAGGGAACATACTCAGTTACTAACGTTACCTCGGTCCCCTGAGAGTAGTGAACGAGTATTGCGTAGCCTGCCGCACTATTGCACTCTGTCAGGTGTGTCGCTTCAGTCGATTTAAAGGGATAGTTCACCCAAAAATGAAAGTTCTGTCAGTAATTACTCACCCTCATGTTGTTCCAACCCCGTAAGACCTTCGTTCATCTTGGGAACACGAATTAAGATATTTTTGATTAAATCTGAGACCTGGATCAATCCTCCATGGGCTTCTTAAGGGATTGAAATTTGTTCCACGAAAAGTTATTAAAGACATTGTTAAAATAGTTAAAGTAACTACAATGGCTCAATCTTAAGTTTATCAAACGACGAGAATACTTTTTGTGCGCAAAAACAAAACAAAAATAACAACTTTATTTCAACTATTAATTTCCTTCTTGAGTCAGTTAACTAGTCTAATAGCGTAAGCTTCTGTGTTGTACGTCACATGCATCACACCACATGACCAGCGTCGGCCAATAGTGAGCCTCCATGTGATGTAGCACTACGCTTCACACTACGTTAAATGACTAGAGGCTGTTGATAAAGTTGTTATTAGGGGTTCAAGCACGATGTGCTGAAACCCTATTGTTATTGTACTGATTTTTAGGTGTTCAAGCACAAAGTGCTGAAAACCTATTGTAATTGTACTGATTTTTATTTTTAGGTGTTCAAGCACGAAGTGCTGAAAACCTATTGTTTTTGTACTGATTTTTAGGTGTTCAAGCACGAAGTGCTGAAAACCTATTGTAATTGCTATTTGAAAAAGAAAATCCCCTAAAACGCATCGTGCAGCCCAAACCGTAAGGCCTAGAGACTTGAAACTCAGCCAGATGGTAGGCCACACTTTTGGGGAGAACCTATCAGAGTATGACCCCGATTGGCCCATAGGTGGCGCTACAGCAACCAAAAGTACTAAATTGCTCATAACTCATAGAACGTTGGTTCTAGCCTCAAGCTTTTTTACACCACTGTGATCCTTCGCTCAAGACGGACAAAATGTATATCTCCAATTTCGATTTAGGCAAGACTAATTTTCCGTTATATCGAATTTTGTCCAAAACCTACTTTTGCGAACAAGGCCCTGGTTTTTCGCCCGATCAGAACCAAACCAGTCTAGGCCTATTCTCTGGACTCTCTAGATCAATAATTATCGAAAAAAAGGTTGAAATTTTGCATTTGGGTGGCTGTAACAGGGTACAGTCAAAAGCCTATAAATCCTAAACGAAAAGTCAAAACTTCACAAAAATTGATGAGCATGTGTCATAACATGGTGAAGAAGCATGCAAAGTTTCATGGAGATCGGACCATAGGTGGCGCTATAACTGTCAAAAAGATCTCATTATTATTAGGTGTTTAAGCACGAAGTGCTGAAAACCTATTGTAATTGCTATTCGAAAAAAAAATTCCCCTAAAACGCATCGTGCAGCCCAAACCGTAAGGCCCAGAGACTTGAAACTCGGCCAGATGGTAGGCCTCAATTTGGGGACTACCTATCAGAGTATGACCCCGATTGGCCCATAGGTGGTGCTACAGCAACCAAAAGTACTAAATTGCTCATAACTCATCGACCGTTGGTCCTAGCCTCAAGCTTTTTACACCACTGTGATCCTTCGCTCAAGACGGACAAAATGGATGTATTCAATTTTGATTTAGGCAAGAAAAGTTTTTCGCTATGTCGAATTTTGTCCAAAACCTACTTTTGCAAACTAGTCCCTGGTTTTTGCCTGATCGGAACCAAACCAGTCTAGGCCTATTCTCTGGACTCTCTAGATCAATAATTACCAAAAAAAAAGTTGAAATTTTGCATTTGGGTGGCTGTATCTGATCTGTATTTTAAGTGTACCTAGATAAGTGTCATAGATATATGAGTTTATTAGTTTAAATGTTTCTCAATGGCTCATATAGTATATAGAATGGCAGTTTGATTCAGTCTAGGGCTTCAAGGAGTTTAGATTTGAATTTTTGACAGTTGGGGAGTTTGAAAATCTGAACATTCCGCAATGTTAAGTCAATGGGAGTTTTTTCCGAATTTGATCGTCATTTTTAGGAAAACTGTAAGTCCGATCAGTTAGAAAAGATATAGCACACTAAGTCAGAACAGTCTGAGTGTCTGAGCCGAGTTTGGAGTTTGTAGAGTTAAAGCTCTAGGAGGAGTTAGAGTCAAACATTTTAGTGGTAATAAAAAGAATAATAATAACTAGAAAAAGTTCGTCGAGACAAACTTTAAGTTGGCTTGTGAAAGTTTGGACCAGAAAGTTTAAAGAAGTTTAAAGTAGTTTGAAGTTTACATTAGTTTAATATGTAAATTAGTTTAAAGTGTAACTTAGTTTGAAGTTTAAAGTAATTTGAAGTTTAAATTAGTTTATAGTTTTAATTAGTTTAAAGTTTAAATAAGTTTAAATTAGTTTAAAGTTAAAAGTATTTAGAAGTTTAAATTAGTTTAAAGTTTAAAGTAGTTTGAAGTAGGTTGAAGTTTAAATTAGTTTATAGTTTAAATTTGTTTAAAGTTGAAATTTAGTTTGAATTTTAAAGCAGTTTGAAGTTTATATTAGTTGCTAGGGTGTTCTGGGTGGTTGCTAGGCAGTTGCTAGGGTGTTCTAGGGTATTTTGTGTGGTTGCTATGGTGTTGCTAGGGTGATTTAAGGTATTTTGGGTGGTTGCCAGGGTTTATAGTTTATATTAGTTGCTAGGGTGTTCTGGGTGGTTGCTAGGCAGTTGCTAGGGTGTTCTAGGGTATTTTGGGTGGTTGCTATGGTGTTGCTAGGGTGATTTAAGGTATTTTGGGTGGTTGCCAGGGTGTACTGGGTGGTAGCTAGGCCGTTGCTATGGTGTATTGGGTGGTTGCTATGGTGTTGCTAGGGTGATCTAGGCTTTTTTGGGTGGTTGCTATGGTGTTGCTAGGATGTTTAAAGGCATTTTTGGGGGTTGCTAGGGTGTTCTGGGTGGTTGCTATGGTGTTGCTAGGGTGTTCTAGGGTATTTTGGTTGGTTGCTAGGGTGTTCTAGGTTATTTTGGTTGGTTGCTATGGTGTTGCTAGGGTGATTTAAGGTATTTTGGGTGCTTGCTAGGGTGTTCTGGGTGGTTGCTAGGCAGTTGCTAGGGTGTTCTGGGGGTTGCTATGCAGTTGCTAGGGTGCTCTAGCGCATTTTGGGTGGTTGCTATGGTGTTGCTAGGGTGTTTTAAGGTATTTTGGGTGGTTGTTAGGTGTTCTGGGTGGTTGCTAGGCAGTTGCTAGGGTGATTTAAGGTATTTTGGGTGGTTGCTAGGGTGTTCTGGTGGTTGCTAGGGCGTTGCTAGGGTGTTCTAGGGTATTTTGGGTGGTTGCTATGGTGTTGCTAGGGTGATTTAAGGTATTTTGGGTGGTTGCTAGGGTGGTCTGGGTGGTTGCTAGGCAGTTGCTAGGGTGATTTAAGGTATTTTGGTTTGTTGCTAGGGTGTTCTGGTGGTTGCTAGGGCGTTGCCAGGGTGTTCCAGGGTATTTTGGGTGGTTGCTATGGTGTTGCTAGGGTGATTTAAGGTATTTTGGGTGGTTGCTAGGGTGTTCTGGTGGTTGCTAGGGCGTTGCTAGGGTGTTCTAGGGTATTTTGGGTGGTTGCTATGGTGTTGCTAGGGTGATTTAAGGTATTTTGGGTGGTTGCTAGGGTGTTCTGGGTGGTTGCTAGGCAGTTGCTAGGGTGATTTAAGGTATTTTGGTTGGTTTCTAGGGTGTTCTGGTGGTTGCTAGGGCGTTGCTAGGGTGTTCTAGGGTATTTTGGGTGGTTGCTATGGTGTTGCTAGGGTGATTTAAGGTATTTTGGGTGGTTGCTAGGGTGTTCTGGGTGGTTGCTAGGCAGTTGCTAGGGTGTTCTGGTGGTTGCTAGGGTGTTCTAGGGTATTTTGGGTGGTTGCAATGGTGTTGCTAGGGTGATTTAAGGTATTTTGGGTGGTTGCTAGTGTGTTCTGGGTGGTTGCTAGGCAGTTGCTAGGGTGTTCTGGGGGTTGCTAGGCAGTTGCTAGGGTGTTCTAGGGTATTTTGGGTGGTTGCTATGGTGTTGCTAGGGTGTTTTAAGGTATTTTGGGTGGTTGCTAGGGTGTTATGGGTGGTTGCTATGGTGAACTATTTATGAATTTAAAAGTTCATAAGTGTATGAATTTATGAAAATTCATAAGTGTATGAATTCATGAGTTTATAAGTTTATGAGTTTATGTGTACGAGTTTATGAGTTTACAGTTTATAAGTTTAAATGAGTAAGAGTTCAGAGTTTATTAATTTATGAGTTTGAGTTTATAAGTGTATGAATTCATGAGTTTATAAGTTTATGAAGATCAGCTTTCTCATTGCAACAAACCTATTCTCAATTTGTTTGAAGATAAAGGATTCACACAGCTGATCAGCACCGGCACAACAGAAAAAAACACTCTTCTGGACCCTGTCTTCATAAGCGGTGCACACTCAAACGTCAGAGCAGGAGTTCTACAGACGTATTACAGCTATCATGATCCTGTGTATTGTGTTTTAGAATAGATACATCAAAATATATGAAAACATGCATCACACATTCAACACTGCTGTAAGATAACATCTTTATTTTAAGAAAAAATAATGCTAATACAAATAAATGTATCCCAGCTAACAAAAATACGTGACTGTTACGTAACTGCAACGTAATCTGGTGACCAAACTTTCGTCGTGGCAACGTAACTAGTTACGTCGTGGCAACCGGAAAAGTGAAATTCCTGGATTCGTTGTCACGACGTAACTTTGTAACGTTGTCAGTAAGTAACTGCGACGTTGTGGCAACGTCGTGGATCAACAGTCGTGTGTTGGTAACCAGTTGGTCATTTTAGTTTTTAATTAATATAATATGGGCGGACATACAGTGAATTTAACTTGTCCTCATTTGCCCAGAAGTATTTTGACTTTTCAACGACATACGAAAGATACAGACTCAGTATTTGGTTAATTCAGTTAATTTACTATAGAACAAAGTACAAACAACAGCAAAAACAGTGGGCAAACAGGTTTATAAATTTTATATTAATATAATGAATATGTAAAATAATGGTTTTCTATTTTAATATACTTTAAAATATAATTTAATCCTGTGATGCAAAGCTGAATTTTCAGCATCATTAATCCAGTCTTCAGTGTTATATGATATAATATTATACACAGGAATAAATTACACTACTATATATTCACATAGAAAAGAGAAACATAGAAAACAGCTGTTTTACATTATGATATTTTACAATATTACTGTTTTTTGTCAAATAAATGCAAGCTTGATGAGCAGAATAGACTTCTTCCAAAAATATATATAAAAATAGTAATGTTTCCAAACTTTTGACCGGTACTGTAAATTATTTTATACAAAATAAATAGTAGTTAATAAGATTGACACTGTATTATATCTAGTATTATTGAAGCAAAACAGAGTCCCTATAACAGTGCAATTTGTAGATTTCAAGTCTTCGAGAAAATGTTTTATGTGTTGCAAACCTCTTTTTCTTTCCTTTCTCTCTCACAAACACAACACATGAGTTACACCTTTTTAAATTCTTCATTGCAGGTGCACAAATCCTATTCTTCAAATTACCAAACTCACAGGGTCATATTTTTGTTGATAAACAGTAACATTTTGGCCAATTATGCACATTTCTTGGTGTATAATTTTGTGAATCATCTATACTGTTTGGCTATTCTCATGTGGTCACACTTTACTTTTTATTCAGTCACATATGCTATAACCCCCTGTGTGGCCGCGCTTTAAATGTCAGCATACATTTCTTACTTTGTGATTTGAAAAAAAGAAAAGTATTTGTGCATCTCCAATGAAGAATTTGAAAAGCTGTAACTGCAGTGTTTTTTGTGTAAGAGAAAAAAGTTTGAAACTTCTATAAAAATAAAAAAAACTTTCTCTCTGTGATTTTAATTGTACTGATGTCTGACTACTTTACACCTACAGATTCCACTGTCACAGGTGCTCAGTTTTGCTATAATAAAACCTATACAGAACATGGTAGTAATCAGCCATCCGTGCAAAAGCAGAGGTCGGTGTGGTGTACAGATACATCTGTCCAGGCCAACATCTCACGCCTTGATGCCTTCCGCTGTGGATCCCAGAAAACCTGCAATACAAACATAGTACAGTTCAAAATCTATCATACATGCATACATACATCTCATCTGGTATCACAAATTATCATTCCAGGTTCAATTTAAAATTAGGGTTAGGTTAAATGCTCAATATTAAGGCTGCACAATATTGAAAACCTTAAATAAAATATTTTGTTTATCTGCTGCTATATATATTGCGATATAAAAACAAATTTCAAGAGATTATTTATTTAGAGGAGTGAATCTGCATTGAAAATTATAAACAAATTACAAGCATGGATAAATTCAATAGAAGAAAAATACATTTGAAATAAGCAGTGCATGATGTTTTTTTTAGGAAAATCTAACTTATCAGGTACGGAAATTGAATTATCGAATGTAAAAAGTCTTCACTGAGGAACAGCCTCTCCCTACTCTTACAAAATTACAAACAACCAGACTGAAAAACACATGTTGTATGAAGACTGTTTAAAACACCCCTCCTAATCCTCACAGAATGTGCAAGACAATGTCTATAATAAATAGTGTGTGTAATTTCTTCAGTACCGTCAGCAGAACCGATAACATCTGAGCTTATCGATACTGCGGTCTTCCTTAATTTGGCCCCAGGGCCCGATTAATGTTTAATACTGGGTTTCAGTACCCATGCCTACATATGTGTGAGTTCATATGGATGAAGGCCTGTTGTGTTCTGTCTCTTGATTTGTGATAGTGGCAGCTATTGTGAAACTCACCTTCGTCATGTACTGAGTGTGGATGGCATCAAGATCTTGTCCTGAAGAATCACAGGGTCAAATGATATCTCATCTGGTAACAAGAGCATAGCCATAACTTTAAAAACTCTAATGATATCTTTACCCCCTGATATTGTATTGCGGATATACATTCAAACATTTTAAAAGGCTAAGAGTATGAGCCATGAGTAAACTGGACAGATATCTGTGAAAAATAACTTGCGTGCCTAAAGTTGTCGACCCCCTGAATTCAGCATTTGAAAGTAAAAAGAATTTCAGTATTTATCAATGAAAAAATACATATAAAATACCTTTGAGTTGGACAGTATGGTGTCTGTCTCATTGGCCAACATAGTTAAAAACACACCTAGAGAAAAAAAAAAAATATATATATATATATATACCAATGACCATGATATCCTGTTATCATAATAGTTAAATGAATTATTTAACTATGACCATTATAACATTATATTTGCTGCCTATTATTTAGCTGATTATTTAGCCTACAGGCTTCTCAAGGACAATGTCAGTGAAAAAAAATGGGATTAATGAATTTAAAGTGAGACTTCATTCAAAATTATAAATCCTACAGACCCACAACTATTGAACACTATGTTTGAGGTTTTGCTTACTAGTCGAGTTCATAGCCGTGGAGGTTGTCTTGGACAGGGGGTGCAGCAGGCCATCAGCATGATGATCTTCTAGAAAATAACATGCAATGTGTCACAGAGCCAACAATGTTACATAGAATTTACAATAGAACAAAGGGTTTATTACAAGGAAGCAAGCTAGAGCAGAGATGAAATGCAGAAAAGATAAAGAATATATACAAAAAATATCTAAGGTAACGTTGATATATTGTGCAATAAATGCATATGAAATTATTATCATGATTAAACAATAATTCCCCCTTTGTTGTGGAGGGTTTTTTCTGTCCCTCCTGAAATCACTTATTATCAATCTTTGTAAGTGATGTCATTAACAGTACGTTAACTTACAGTGAATTATTTCAGGTTAAATAAATCAGCGTACTTCCAATCACCCATTGACAAATTAACTGTTACCAGCAAAACAAAACTATCAAAAACTGTTATCAACACAAAAATGTTGTTAAAAACCCAAACTTATGTAAAACAAGAGCTCAATTGTAATGTAAACTTAACTTAGCTCTTCTGAAAACGGTTGAGATGCTAACGGACTTTTTCGAAGACACAAAACCATTTCTATAAAGTAAATATTCAACAGAAGTGTACAATTACACGTAAGAAAGATGTCAGGCACGTTTGTATGTATTATTTGTGTGATTTTGGTAACTAAACTTACCTGAAAGCAGTGAAAACAACAGTGAGAGACGCTAGTTTTGCTGTTTGTCAGTTGATGAGGTTTCCTCGTTTCCATGGTTTCCATCTGCTTTCGCGCGCTCCTGTCTTTGAATCAGATAGCTTTGAATGCGACAAGGACTTTGATGCGACACGTACGCCCATTGAAACCATAGAACACGTCAAAAGGCACGCAGCATTTAAATAAACATCTAGAATTATAACATTTAACAATTTATAATATCATTAATTTTAAATAATGAATTTAAAACTCATTGTGCAGTTCTATGACCCATTCACTTTACAATTATGCTTTATTTTTTTTTACACCATTTTACTTTTATTTTTATTGTAAAGCAATTTCAAGACATCTGTATTATATATATATATATATATATATATATATATATATATATATATATATATATATTACATTACATTAAAAGAGAATGAATTAAGCACTATCTTTATATAAATTAAAGATGGTAATGAAATTACGGTCCCGTGACGTTGCAGTTCTGTTATCAGTAAGTCATACAATTACCAAGTTATTACGATTAGAGTACGTATTTGCGACATTGTTGGTTATTTTCTAACCTTAGGAGGACGTACTGACGATGTTGTGGTTTGGTCATATGATGGTAATGAAATTACGGGCATGCGACGTTCTAGTTACGTTGCCAGTAAGTCATAAAATTACCAAGTAATTACGATTAGAGTACGTATCTGCGACGTTGTTGGTTATCTTACAACCTTAGGAGGACGTACTGACGACGTTGTGGGTTGGTCATATGATGATAATGAAATTACGAGCATGCGACGTTGTAGTTACGTTGTCAATTGGTAAAGTCATGACGTGACCAAAAAGTACGAATACATTACGTAACTGTTACGTCGTGTGTTAGCTGGGATACCACTAAACTGTTCACATTTTGTCTACTTCTTGTGTGTATGTGTGTGTGAATCTGTTTGATATAGTGTGTGTGTGTGTGTGTGTGTGTGTGTGTGTGTGTGTGTGTGTGTGTGTGTGTGTGTGTGTGTGTGTGTGTGTGTTTTGTGTTAGTGTTAGATAAGGAATGAATGGAGAGTGAATGTCCTTTCCCAGGATCGCCACCTTGACGTGGTGGAAAGGCTTGTGTGTTCCAGTGATCCCAAGAGTGAGTAATTCTAGTAGTTTTTTTACTCCAGTTTGACTTGCTTAGGGTGAGGTTCCAGACTAAGCGCGATCCAAATAGGCATTAACTAAATAAAATAATTTTTGAAGCATAATTACTTGACTTTGTCTTTCTTGATCTCCCCCAACACACACGCACTCACTCACTCACTCACACACACACACTCACACTCTCACTAACTCACACAGACACACTCACACACGCACACTCAGACACACTTACTCAGAGTATTTGAGTTTATAGTAAGAGTTTAGAGTTTATTAATTCATGAGTTTATACGTTTAAATGTAAAATTTAGTAATTTGAAGTTAGAAATAGTTTAAAGTTTAAATCAGTTTGAAGTGTAAAGTAGATAGAAAGATGAGTTTATTAAGTTTATAAGTGTATGAATTCATGAGTTCATAAGTGTATGAGTTTAGAATTTAAGTTTAAATTAGTAAGAGTTGAGAGTTTATTAATTTATGAGTTTGAGTTGATAAGTGTATGAATTTACGAGTTCATAAGTGTATGAATTCATGAGTTCATAAGTGAATGAATTCATGAGTTTATAAGTGTACGAGTTTATGAGTTTATATGTTTATGAGTTTAAAAGTGTATAAATTTATGAGATTATAAGTTTAAATGAGTAAGAGTTCAGAGTTTATTAATTTATGAGTTTAGATTTTATAAGTTTAAATGAGTAAGTGTCCAGTTTATTAATTTATGAGTTTAATAGTTTATGAGAGTTTATAAGAGTATGAGTTTATGAATTTAGAGTTTATGAGTTTAGAGTTTATTAATTTAAATGAGTCTAAAAGTTCAATTTTAGAGTTTATTAATTTATTAAGTACAATAGTTAGATGAGTTTATTAGTTTAAATGAGTCTCAATGGCTCATATAGTATATATAATGGCAGTTTGATTGAGTCTAGGGCTTCAAGGTATTTAGATTTGAAATTTTGACAGTTTGGGAGTTTGAAAATCTGAACATTCCGCAATGTAAAGTCAATGGGAGTTTTTTCCGACTTTGATCGTCATTTTTAGGAAAACCGTAAGTTCGATCAGTTAGAAAAGATATAGCATACCGAGTCAGAACAGTTTGAGTGTCCGTGCCGAGTTTGGAGTATGTGGAGTTAAAGCTCTAGGAGGAGTTAGAGTTGTAAATTTGAGTAAGAAGAATAGTAATAACTAGAAAAAGTTCGTCGAGACAAACTTTAAGTTGGCTTGTGAAAGTTTGGACCAATAAGTTTGAAGAAGTTTAAATTAGTTTAAAGTTTAAATTAGTTTAAATTTTAAAGTAGTTTGAAGTTGAAATTAGTTTAAAGTTTAAAGTAGTTTAAAGTTTAAAGTTTTAATGGTTTAAAGTTTAAAGTAGTTTAAAGTTTGAAGTACGGTTTGAAGTAATTTAAAGTTGCTAGGGTGTTTCTAGTGGGTTGCTAAGGTGTTCTGGGTGGTTGCCTGGCGGTTGCTAAGGTATTTTAGGTGGTTGCTAGGGTGTTTTGGATGGTTGCTATGGTGTTGCTTGGGTGTTCTACGGTATTTTGGGTGGTTGCTATGGTGTTGCTAGGGTGTTTTAAGGTATTTTGGATGGTTGCCATGGTGTTCTGGGTGGTTGCTATGGTGTTGCTAAGGTGTTGTAAGGTATTTTGGGTGGTTGCTATGGTGTTCTGGGTGGTTGCTAGGCAGTTGCTAGGGTGTTCTGGGGTTGCTAGGCAGTTGCTAGGGTGTTCTGGTGGTTGCTAGGGTGTTGCTAGGGTGTTCTAGGGTATTTTGGGTGGTTGCTATGGTGTTGCTAGGGTGATTTAAGGTATTTTGGGTGGTTGCTAGGGTGTTCTGGGTGGTTGCTAGGCAGTTGCTAGGGTGTTCTGGTGGTTGCTAGGGTGTTGCTAGGGTGTTCTAGGGTATTTTGGGTGGTTGCTATGGTGTTGCTAGGGTGATTTAAGGTATTTTGGGTGGTTGCTAGGGTGTTCTGGGTGGTTGCTAGGCAGTTGCTAGGGTGTTCTGGTGGTTGCTAGGGTGTTGCTAGGGTGTTCTAGGGTATTTTGGGTGGTTGCTATGGTGTTGCTAGGGTGATTTAAGGTATTTTGGGTGGTTGCTAGGGTGTTCTGGGTGGTTGCTAGGGTGTTCTAGAGCATTTTGGGTGGTTGCTATGGTGTTGCTAGGGTGTTTTAAGGTATTTTGGGTGGTTGCTAAAAAGAAAGAAAGATTGAAAGAAAGATTAGAAAGAAATAAAGATAGATAGAAAGATTAGTTAGAAAGAAAGAGAGAAAGAAAGAAAGAGAGATAGAAAGATTAGTTAGAAAGAAAGAAAGATTAGTTAGAAAGAAAGATTAGTTAGAATGAAAGAAAGTTAGAAAGTAAGATTAGTTAGAAAGAAAGAAAAAAAGAAAGATTGAAAGAAAGATTAGAAAGAAAGAAAGATAGAAAGATTAGTTAGAAAGAAAGAAAGAAAGATTAGTTAGAAAGAAATAGATTAGTTAGAAAAGAAAGAAAGAAAGAAAGAAAGATTAGTTAGAAAGAAAGATTAGAAAGAGAGATAGAAAGAAAGATAGAAAGATTAGTTAGAAAGAAAGAAAGATAGAAAGTAAAATTAGTTAGAAAGAAAGAAAGATAGAAAGATTAGTTAGAAAGAAAGAAATATAGAAAGATTATTTAGAAAGAAAGAGAGAAAGAAAGAAAGAGAGATAGAAAGATTGTGTTCATAAGTGTATGAATTCATGAGTTCATAAGTGTATGAGTTTATAAGTTTATGAATTCATGAGTTCATAAGTGTATGAATTCATGAGTTTATAAGTGTACGAGTTTATGAGTTTAGAGTTTATAAGTTTAAATGAGTAAGAGTTCAGAGTTTATTAATTTATGAGTTTGAGTTCATAAGAGTTTGAATTCATGAGTTTATAAGTGTATGAGTTTATAAGTGTATGAGTTTATGAGTTTAGAGTTTATAAGTTTAAATGAGTCTAAGAGTTCAATTTTAGAGTTTATTAATTTATTATGAGTTTAAGATTAGATAGATAAGTGCAATAGTTAGATGAGTTTATTAGTTTAATTGAGTCTTAATGGCACATATAGTGTATAGAATGGCAGTTTGATTCAGTCTAGGGTTTCAAGGGATTTACATTTGAATTTTTGACAGTTGGGGAGTTTGAAAATCTGAAGATTCCGCAATGTAAAGTCAATGGGAGTTTTTTCCGACTTTGATCGTCATTTTTAGGAAAACCGTAAGTCCGATCAGTTAGAAAAGATACAGCATACCGAGTCAGAACAGTTTGAGTGTCCGTGCCGAGTTTGGAGTATGTGGAGTTAAAGCTCTAGAAGGAGTTAGAGTTGTAAATTTGAGTAAGAATAATAATAATAATAATAATAATAACTAGAAAAAGTTCGTCGAGACAAACTTTAAGTTGGCTTGTGAAAGTTTGGACCAATAAGTTTGAAGAAGTTTAAATTAGTTTAAAGTTTAAATTAGTTTAAATTTTAAAGTAGTTTGAAGTTGAAATTAGTTTAAAGTTTAAAGTAGTTTAAAGTTTAAAGTTTAAAGTTTAAAGTTTTAATGGTTTAAAGTTTAAAGTAGTTTAAAGTTTGAAGTATAGTTTGAAGTAATTTAAAGTTGCTAGGGTGTTTCTAGTGGGTTGCTAAGGTGTTCTGGGTGGTTGCCTGGCGGTTGCTAAGGTATTTTAGGTGGTTGCTAGGGTGTTTTGGATGGTTGCTATGGTGTTGCTTGGGTGTTCTACGGTATTTTGGGTGGTTGCTATGGTGTTGCTAGGGTGTTTTAAGGTATTTTGGATGGTTGCCATGGTGTTCTGGGTGGTTGCAATGGTGTTGCTAAGGTGTTGTAAGGTATTTTGGGTGGTTGCTATGGTGTTCTGGGTGGTTGCTAGGCAGTTGCTAGGGTGTTCTGGGGTTGCTAGGCAGTTGCTAGGGTGTTCTGGTGGTTGCTAGGGTGTTGCTAGGGTGTTCTAGGGTATTTTGGGTGGTTGCTATGGTTTTGCCAGGGTGATTTAAGGTATTTTGGGTGGTTGCTAGGGTGTTCTGGGTGGTTGCTAGGCAGTTGCTAGGGTGTTCTGGTGGTTGCTAGGGTATTGCTAGGGTGTTCTAGGGTATTTTGGGTGGTTGCTATGGTGTTGCTAGGGTGATTTAAGGTATTTTGGGTGGTTGCTAGGGTGTTCTGGGTGGTTGCTATGCAGTTGCTAGGGTGTTCTGCTGGTTGCTAGGGTGTTGCTAGGGTGTTCTAGGGTATTTTGGGTGGTTGCTATGGTGTTGCTAGGGTGATTTAAGGTATTTTGGGTGGTTGCTAGGGTGTTCTGGGTGGTTGCTAGGCAGTTGCTAGGGTGTTCTGGTGGTTGCTAGGGTGTTGCTAGGGTGTTCTAGGGTATTTTGGGTGGTTGCTATGGTGTTGCTAGGGTGATTTAAGGTATTTTGGGTGGTTGCTAGGGTGTTCTGGGTGGTTGCTAGGGTGTTCTAGAGCATTTTGGGTGGTTGCTATGGTGTTGCTAGGGTGTTTTAAGGTATTTTGGGTGGTTGCTAAAAAGAAAGAAAGATTGAAAGAAAGATTAGAAAGAAATAAAGATAGATAGAAAGATTAGTTAGAAAGAAAGAGAGAAAGAAAGAAAGAGAGATAGAAAGATTAGTTAGAAAGAAAGAAAGATTAGTTAGAAAGAAAGATTAGTTAGAATGAAAGAAAGTTAGAAAGTAAGATTAGTTAGAAAGAAAGAAAAAAAGAAAGATTGAAAGAAAGATTAGAAAGAAAGAAAGAAAGATAGAAAGATTAGTTAGAAAGAAAGAAAGATTAGTTAGAAAGAAATAGATTAGTTAGAAAAGAAAGAAAGAAAGAAAGAAAGAAAGATTAGTTAGAAAGAAAGATTAGAAAGAGAGATAGAAAGAAAGATAGAAAGATTAGTTAGAAAGAAAGAAAGATTAGTTAGAAAGAAAGATAGAAAGTAAAATTAGTTAGAAAGAAAGAAAGAAAGAAAGAAAGATAGAAAGATTAGTTAGAAAGAAAGAAATATAGAAAGATTATTTAGAAAGAAAGAGAGAAAGAAAGAAAGAGAGATAGAAAGATTGTGTTCATAAGTGTATGAATTCATGAGTTCATAAGTGTATGAATTCATGAGTTTATAAGTGTACGAGTTTATGAGTTTAGAGTTTATAAGTTTAAATGAGTAAGAGTTCAGAGTTTATTAATTTATGAGTTTGAGTTCATAAGAGTTTGAATTCATGAGTTTATAAGTGTATGAGTTTATAAGTGTATGAGTTTATGAGTTTAGAGTTTATAAGTTTAAATTAGTCTAAGAGTTCAAGTTTAGAGTTTATTAATTTATTATGAGTTTAAGAGTTTAAGTGTAGATAGATAAGTGTCATAGATATATGAGTTTATTAGTTTAAATGAGTCTCAATGGCTCATATAGTATATAGAATGGCAGTTTGATTCAGTCTAGGGCTTCAAGGTATTTAGATTTGAATTTTTGACAGTTGGGGAGTTTGAAAATCTGAACATTCCGCCATGTTAAGTCAATGGGAGTTTTTTCCGACTTTGATCGTCATTTTTAGGAAAACCGTAAGTCCGATCAGTTAGAAAAGATATAGCATACCGAGTCAGAACAGTCTGAGTGTCTGTGCCGAGTTTGGAGTATGTGGAGTTAAAGCTCTAGGAGGAGATAGAGTTGTAAATTTTTGACAGAATAATAATAATAATAATAATAAGTTTAAGTACAATATCAGTAAGTTGGCTCTCACAAGCCAACTTAACTAGAAAAAGTTCGTCGAGACAAACTTTAAGTTGGCTTGTGAAAGTTTGGACCAATAAGTTTGAAGAAGTTTAAATTAGTTTAAAGTTTAAATTAGTTTAAATTTTAAAGTTGTTTGAAGTTGAAATTAGTTTAAAGTTTAAAGTAGTTTAAAGTTTAAAGTTTAAAGTTTTAATGGTTTAAAGTTTAAAGTAGTTTAAAGTTTGAAGTATAGTTTGAAGTAATTTAAAGTTGCTAGGGTGTTTCTAGTGGGTTGCTAAGGTGTTCTGGGTGGTTGCCTGGCGGTTGGTAAGGTATTTTAGGTGGTTGCTAGGGTGTTTTGGATGGTTGCTATGGTGTTGCTTGGGGTGTTCTACGGTATTTTGGGTGGTTGCTATGGTGTTGCTAGGGTGTTTTAAGGTATTTTGGATGGTTGCCATGGTGTTCTGGGTGGTTGCTATGGTGTTGCTAAGGTGTTGTAAGGTATTTTGGGTGGTTGCTATGGTGTTCTGGGTGGTTGCTAGGCAGTTGCTAGGGTGTTCTGGGGTATTTTGGGTGGTTGCTATGGTGTTGCTAGGGTGATTTAAGGTATTTTGGGTGGTTGCTAGGGTGTTCTGGGTGGTTGCTAGGCAGTTGCTAGGGTGTTCTGGTGGTTGCTAGGGTGTTGCTAGGGTGTTGCTAGGGTGTTCTAGGGTATTTTGGGTGGTTGCTATGGTGTTGCTAGGGTGATTTAAGGTATTTTGGGTGGTTGCTAGGGTGTTCTGGGTGGTTGCTAGGGTGTTCTAGAGCATTTTGGGTGGTTGCTATGGTGTTGCTAGGGTGTTTTAAGGTATTTTGGGTGGTTGCTAAAAAGAAAGAAAGATTGAAAGAAAGATTAGAAAGAAATAAAGATAGATAGAAAGATTAGTTAGAAAGAAAGAGATAAAGAAAGAAAGAGAGATAGAAAGATTAGTTAGAAAGAAAGAAAGATTAGTTAGAAAGAAAGATTAGTTAGAATGAAAGAAAGTTAGAAAGTAAGATTAGTTAGAAAGAAAGAAAAAAAGAAAGATTGAAAGAAAGATTAGAAAGAAAGAAAGAAAGAAAGAAAGAAAGAAAGAAAGATAGAAAGATTAGTTAGAAAGAAAGAAAGAAAGATTAGTTAGAAAGAAATAGATTAGTTAGAAAAGAAAGAAAGAAAGAAAGAAAGAAAGATTACTTAGAAAGAAAGATTAGAAAGAGAGATAGAAAGAAAGATAGAAAGATTAGTTAGAAAGAAAGAAAGATTAGTTAGAAAGAAAGAAAGATAGAAAGTAAAATTAGTTAGAAAGAAAGAAAGAAAGATAGAAAGATTAGTTAGAAAGAAAGAAATATAGAAAGATTATTTAGAAAGAAAGAGAGAAAGAAAGAAAGAGAGATAGAAAGATTGTGTTCATAAGTGTATGAATTCATGAGTTCATAAGTGTATGAGTTTATAAGTTTATGAATTCATGAGTTCATAAGTGTATGAATTCATGAGTTTATAAGTGTACGAGTTTATGAGTTTAGAGTTTATAAGTTTAAATGAGTAAGAGTTCAGAGTTTATTAATTTATGAGTTTGAGTTCATAAGAGTTTGAATTCATGAGTTTATAAGTGTATGAGTTTATAAGTGTATGAGTTTATGAGTTTAGAGTTTATAAGTTTAAATTAGTCTAAGAGTTCAAGTTTAGAGTTTATTAATTTATTATGAGTTTAAGAGTTTAAGTGTAGATAGATAAGTGTCATAGATATATGAGTTTATTAGTTTAAATGAGTCTCAATGGCTCATATAGTATATAGAATGGCAGTTTGATTCAGTCTAGGGCTTCAAGGTATTTAGATTTGAATTTTTGACAGTTGGGGAGTTTGAAAATCTGAACATTCCGCCATGTTAAGTCAATGGGAGTTTTTTCCGACTTTGATCGTCATTTTTAGGAAAACCGTAAGTCCGATCAGTTAGAAAAGATATAGCATACCGAGTCAGAACAGTCTGAGTGTCTGTGCCGAGTTTGGAGTATGTGGAGTTAAAGCTCTAGGAGGAGATAGAGTTGTAAATTTTTGACAGAATAATAATAATAATAACTAGAAAAAGTTCGTCGAGACAAACTTTAAGTTGGCTTGTGAAAGTTTGGACCAATAAGTTTGAAGAAGTTTAAATTAGTTTAAAGTTTAAATTAGTTTAAATTTTAAAGTAGTTTGAAGTTGAAATTAGTTTAAAGTTTAAAGTAGTTTAAAGTTTAAAGTTTAAAGTTTTAATGGTTTAAAGTTTAAAGTAGTTTAAAGTTTGAAGTATAGTTTGAAGTAATTTAAAGTTGCTAGGGTGTTTCTAGTGGGTTGCTAAGGTGTTCTGGGTGGTTGCCTGGCGTTGCTAAGGTATTTTAGGTGGTTGCTAGGGTGTTTTGGATGGTTGCTATGGTGTTGCTTGGGTGTTCTACGGTATTTTGGGTGGTTGCTATGGTGTTGCTAGGGTGTTTTAAGGTATTTTGGATGGTTTCCATGGTGTTCTGGGTGGTTGCTAGGCAGTTGCTAGGGTGTTCTGGGGTTGCTAGGCAGTTGCTAGGGTGTTCTGGTGGTTGCTAGGGTGTTGCTAGGGTGTTCTAGGGTATTTTGGGTGGTTGCTATGGTGTTGCTAGGGTGATTTAAGGTATTTTGGGTGGTTGCTAGGGTGTTCTGGGTGGTTGCTAGGCAATTGCTAGGGTGTTCTGGTGGTTGCTAGGGTGTTGCTACGGTGTTCTAGGGTATTTTGGGTGGTTGCTATGGTGTTGCTAGGGTGATTTAAGGTATTTTGGGTGGTTGCTAGGGTGTTCTGGATGGTTGCTATGCAGTTGCTAGGGTGTTCTGGTGGTTGCTAGGGTGTTCTAGGGTATTTTGGGTGGTTGCTATGGTGTTGCTAGGGTGATTTAAGGTATTTTGGGTGGTTGCTAGGGTGTTCTGGGTGGTTGCTAGGGTGTTCTAGAGCATTTTGGGTGGTTGCTATGGTGTTGCTAGGGTGTTTTAAGGTATTTTGGGTGGTTGCTAAAAAGAAAGAAAGATTGAAAGAAAGATTAGAAAGAAATAAAGATAGATAGAAAGATTAGTTAGAAAGAAAGAGAGAAAGAAAGAAAGAGAGATAGAAAGATTAGTTAGAAAGAAAGAAAGATTAGTTAGAAAGAAAGATTAGTTAGAATGAAAGAAAGTTAGAAAGTAAGATTAGTTAGAAAGAAAGAAAAAAAGAAAGATTGAAAGAAAGATTAGACAGAAAGAAAGAAAGAAAGAAAGATAGAAGATTAGTTAGAAAGAAAGAAAGAAAGATTAGTTAGAAAGAAATAGATTAGTTAGAAAAGAAAGAAAGAAAGAAAGAAAGAAAGAAAGAAAGAAAGAAAGAAAGAAAGATTAGTTAGAAAGAAAGATTAGAAAGAGAGATAGAAAGAAAGATAGAAAGATTAGTTAGAAAGAAAGAAAGATTAGTTAGAAAGAAAGAAAGATTAGTTAGAAAGAAAGAAAGATAGAAAGTAAAATTAGTTAGAAAGAAAGAAAGAAAGAAAGAAAGATAGAAAGATTAGTTAGAAAGAAAGATTAGTTAGAAAGAAAGAAAGATAGAAAGATTATTTAGAAAGAAAGAGAGAAAGAAAGATTGTGTTCATAAGTGTATGAATTCATGAGTTCATAAGTGTATGAGTTTATAAGTTTATGAATTCATGAGTTCATAAGTGTATGAATTCATGAGTTTATAAGTGTACGAGTTTATGAGTTTAGAGTTTATAAGTTTAAATGAGTAAGAGTTCAGAGTTTATTAATTTATGAGTTTGAGTTCATAAGAGTTTGAATTCATGAGTTTATAAGTGTATGAGTTTATAAGTGTATGAGTTTATGAGTTTAGAGTTTATAAGTTTAAATTAGTCTAAGAGTTCAAGTTTAGAGTTTATTAATTTATTATGAGTTTAAGAGTTTAAGTGTAGATAGATAAGTGTCATAGATATATGAGTTTATTAGTTTAAATGAGTCTCAATGGCTCATATGTATATAGAAAGGCAGTTTGATTGAGTCTAGGGCTTCAAGGTATTTAGATTTGAAATTTTGACAGTTTGGGAGTTTGAAAATCTGAACATTCCGCAATGTTAAGTCAATGGGAGTTTTTTCCGACTTTGATCGTCATTTTTAGGAAAACCGTAAGTCCGATCAGTTAGAAAAGATATAGCATACCGAGTCAGAACAGTTTGAGTGTCCGTGCCGAGTTTGGAGTATGTGGAGTTAAAGCTCTAGGAGGAGTTAGAGTTGTAAATTTGAGTAAGAAGAATAATAATAATAACTAGAAAAAGTTCGTCGAGACAAACTTTAAGTTGGCTTGTGAAAGTTTGGACCAATAAGTTTGAAGAAGTTTAAATTAGTTTAAAGTTTAAATTAGTTTAAATTTTAAAGTAGTTTGAAGTTGAAATTAGTTTAAAGTTTAAAGTAGTTTAAAGTTTAAAGTTTAAAGTTTTAATGGTTTAAAGTTTAAAGTAGTTTAAAGTTTGAAGTATAGTTTGAAGTAATTTAAAGTTGCTAGGGTGTTTCTAGTGGGTTGCTAAGGTGTTCTGGGTGGTTGCCTGGCGGTTGCTAAGGTATTTTAGGTGGTTGCTAGGGTGTTGTGGATGGTTGCTATGGTGTTGCTTGGGTGTTCTACGGTATTTTGGGTGGTTGCTATGGTGTTGCTAGGGTGTTTTAAGGTATTTTGGATGGTTGCCATGGTGTTCTGGGTGGTTGCTATGGTGTTGCTAAGGTGTTGTAAGGTATTTTGGGTGGTTGCTATGATGTTCTGGGTGGTTGCTAGGCAGTTGCTAGGGTGTTCTGGGGTTGCTAGGCAGTTGCTAGGGTGTTCTGGTGGTTGCTAGGGTGTTGCTAGGGTGTTCTAGGGTATTTTGGGTGGTTGCTATGGTGTTGCTAGGGTGATTTAAGGTATTTTGGGTGGTTGCTAGGGTGTTCTGTGTGGTTGCTAGGCAGTTGCTAGGGTGTTCTGGTGGTTGCTAGGGTGTTGCTAGGGTGTTCTAGGGTATTTTGGGTGGTTGCTATGGTGTTGCTAGGGTGATTTAAGGTATTTTGGGTGGTTGCTAGGGTGTTCTGGGTGGTTGCTATGCAGTTGCTAGGGTGTTCTGGTGGTTGCTAGGGTGTTGCTAGGGTGTTCTAGGGTATTTTGGGTGGTTGCTAGGGTGTTCTGGGTGGTTGCTAGGGCGTTCTAGAGCATTTTGGGTGGTTGCTATGGTGTTGCTAGGGTGTTTTAAGGTAATTTGGGTGGTTGCTAAAAAAAAAGAAAGATTGAAAGAAAGATTAGAAAGAAATAAAGATAGATAGAAAGATTAGTTATAAAGAAAGAGAGAAAGAAAGAAAGAGAGATAGAAAGATTAGTTAGAAAGAAAGAAAGATTAGTTAGAAAGAAAGAAAAAAGAAAGATTGAAAGAAAGATTAGAAAGAAAGAAAGAAAGAAAGATAGAAAGATTAGATAGAAAGAAAGAAAGTTTAGTTAGAAAGAAAGAAAGATTAGTTAGAAAAGAAAGAAAGAAAGAAAGAAAGATTAGTTAGAAAGAAAGATTAGAAAGAGAGATAGAAAGAAAAATAGAAAGATTAGTTAGAAAGAAAGAAAGATAGAAAGTAAAATTAGTTAGAAAGAAAGAAAGAAAGAAAGATAGAAAGATTAGTTAGAAAGAAAGAAATATAGAAAGATTATTTAGAAAGAAAGAGAGAAAGAAAGAAAGAGAGATAGAAAGATTGTGTTTATAAGTTTATGAATTCATGAGTTCATAAGTGTATTTAGAAATGGGTGGGTACGAGTTTATGAGTTTAGAGTTTATCAGTTTAAATGAGTTAGAGTTCAGAGTTTATTAATTTATGAGTTTGAGTTCATAAGAGTTTGAATTCATGAGTTTATAAGTGTATGAGTTTATAAGTGTATGAGTTTATGAGTTTAGAGTTTATAAGTTTAAATTAGTCTAAGAGTTCAAGTTTAGAGTTTATTAATTTATTATGAGTTTAAGAGTTTAAGTGTAGATAGATAAGTGTCATAGATATATGAGTTTATTAGTTTAAATGAGTCTCAATGGCTCATATAGTATATAGAATGGCAGTTTGATTCAGTCTAGGGCTTCAAGGTATTTAGATGTGAATTTTTGACAGTTGGGGAGTTTGAAAATCTGAACATTCCGCCATGTTAAGTCAATGGGAGTTTTTTCCGACTGATTGTCATTTTTAGGAAAACCGTAAGTCCGATCAGTTAGAAAAGATATAGCATACCGAGTCAGAACAGTCTGAGTGTCTGTGCCGAGTTTGGAGTATGTGGAGTTAAAGCTCTAGGAGGAGATAGAGTTGTAAATTTTTGACAGAATAATAATAATAATAAGTTTAAGTACAATATCAGTAAGTTGGCTCTCACAAGCCAACTTAATAATAACTAGAAAAAGTTTGTCGAGACAAACTTTAAGTTGGCTTGTGAAAGTTTGGACCAGAAAGTTTAAAGAAGTTTAAAGTAGTTTAAAGTTTACGTTCGTTTAAAATGTAAATTAGTGTGAAGTTTAAAGTAGTTTGAAGTTTAAATTAGTTTATAGTTTAAATTAGTTTACAGATTAAATGTTTAAATTAGTTTAAAGTTAAAAGTAGTTAGAAGTTTAAATTAGTTTAAAGTTTAAATAAAATTGAAGTTTAAATTAGTTTATAGTTTAAATTAGTTTAAAGTTTAAATTTAGTTTGAATTTTAAAGTAGTTTGAAGTTTATATTAGTTGCTAGGGTGTTCTGGGTGGTTGCTATGGTGTTGCTAGGGTGTTCTAGGGTATTTTGGGTGGTTGCTATGGTGTTGCTAGGGTGATTTAAGGTATTTTGGGTGGTTGTTAGGGTGTTCTGGGTGGTTGCTAGGCAGTTGCTAGGGTGTTCTGGTGGTTGCTAGTGTGTTGCTAGGGTGTTCTAGGGTATTTTGGGTGGTTGCTATGGTGTTGCTAGGGTGATTTAAGGTATTTTGGGTGGTTGCTAGGGTGTTCTGGGTGGTTGCTAGGCAGTTGCTAGGGTGTTCTGGGAGTTGCTAGGCAGTTGCTAGGGTGTTCTAGGGTATTTTGGGTTGTTGCTATGGTGTTGCTAGGGTGTTTTAAGGTATTTTGGGTGGTTGTTAGGGTGTTCTGGGTGGTTGCTAGGCAGTTGCTAGGGTGTTCTAGGGTATTTTGGGTGGTTGCTATGGTGTTGCTAGGGTGTTTTAAGGTATTTTGGGTGGTTGCTTGGGTGTTCTGGGTGGTTGCTATGGTGTTGCTAGGGTGTTCTACGCTATTTAGGATGGTTGCTAGGGTGTTCTAGGCTATTTTGGGTGGTTGCTATGGTGTTGCTAGGGTGTTTTAAGGTATTTTGGGTGGTTGCTAGGCAGTTGCTAGGGTGTTCTGGGTGGTTGCTATGGTGTTGCTAGGGTATTCTATGGTGTTTTGGATGGTTGTTATGGTGTTGCTAGGGTGTTGTATGGTATTTTGGGTGGTTGCTAGGCAGTTGCTAGGGTGTTCTGGGTGGTTGCTATGGTGAACTATTTGTGAATTTAAAAGTTCATAAGTGTATGAATTTATGAAAATTCATAAATGTATGAATTCATGAGTTTATAAGTTTATGAGTTTATGAGTTTAGAGTTTATAAGTTTAAATGAGTAAGAGTTCAGAGTTTATTAATTTATGAGTTTGAGTTCATAAGTGTATGAATTCATGAGTTTATAAGTGGACGAGTTTATGAGTTTATGATTTCATGAGTTCATAAATTTATGAATTCATGAGTTTATAAGTGTACGAGTTTAAGAGTTTATAAGTTTAAATGAGTAAGAGTTCAGAGTTTATTTATTCATGAGTTTGAGTTCATAAGTGTATGAATTCATGAGTTCATAAGTGTATGAGTTCATAAGATTATGAATTCATGAGTTCATAAGTGTATGAATTCATGAGTTTATAAGTGTACGAGTTTATGAGTTTAGAGTTTATACGTTTAAATGAGTAAGAGTTCATGAGTTTATAAGTGTATGAGTTTATAAGTGTACGAGTTTATGAGTTTAGAGTTTATAAGTTTAAATGAGTCTAAGAGTTCAAGTTTAGAGTTTATTAATTTATTATGAGTTTAATAGTTTAAGTGTAGATAGAAAATTGTCATGATAGATGAGTTTATTAGTTTAAATTAGTCTCAATGGCTCATATAGTATATAGAATGGCAGTTTGATTCAGTCTAGGGCTTCAAGGAGTTTAGATTTGAATTTTTGGCAGTTGGCCAGTTTGAAAATCTGAACATTCCGCAATGTTAAGTCAATGGGAGTTTTTTCCGACTTTGATCGTCATTTTTAGGAAAACCATAAGTCCGATCAGTTAGAAAAGATATAGCATACCGAGTCAGAACAGTTTGAGTGTCTGAGCCGAGTTTGGAGTATGTGGAGTTAAAGCTCTAGGAGGAGATAGAGTTGTAAATTTTAGTAAGAATAATAATAATAATAAGTTTAAGTACAATATCAGTAAGTTGGCTCTCACAAGCCAACTTAATAAGTTTAAATAGGATTTCAGTAAGTTGGCTCTCACAAGCCAACTTAATAATAATAATAAGTTTAAATAGGATTTCAGTAAGTTGGCTCTCACAAGCCAACTTAATAAGTTTAAATAGGATTTCAGTAAGTTGGCTCTCACAAGCCAACTTAATAACTAGAAAAAGTTCGTCCAGACAAACTTTAAGTTGGCTTGTGAAAGTTTGGACCAATAAGTTTGAAGTTTAAAGTAGTTTGAAGTTTAAAGTAGTTTGAAGTTTAAATTAGTTTGAAGTTTAAATTAGTTTGAAGTTTAAATTAGTTTAAATTAGTTTGAAGTTTAAATTAGTTTAAAGTTTAAATTAGTTTAAAGTTTAAATTAGTTTAAATTTTAAATTAGTTTAAAGTTTAAAGTTGTTTAAATTATAGTTTGAAGTAATTTAAAGTTGATAGGGTGTTTCTAATGGGTTGCTAGGGTGTTCTGGATGGTTGCTAGGCGGTTGCTAAGGTATTTTAGGTGGTTGCTAGGGTGTTCTGGGTGGTTACTAAGGTATTTGGTTGGTTGCTAGGTGGATGCTAGGCAGTTGCTAGGGTGTTCCGGGTGGTTGCTATGGTGTTGCTAGGGTGTTTTAAGGTATTTTGGGTGGTTGCTAGGGTGTTCTGGGTGGTTGCTAGGCAGTTGCTAGGGTGTTCTGGGTAGTTGCTATGGTGTTGCTAGGGTGTTCTAGGCTATTTTGGGGGGTTAGTTTAAAAAGTAGTTTAAAGTTTACATTCGTTTAAAATGTAAATTAGTGTGAAGTTTAAAGTAGTTTGAAGTTTAAATTAGTTTATAGTTTAAATTAGTTTAAAGTTTAAATGTTTAAATTAGTTTAAAGTTAAAAGTAGTTAGAAGTTTAAATTAGTTTAAAGTTTAAAGTAGATTGAAGTTTAAATTAGTTTAAAGTTTAAATTTAGTTTGAATTTTAAAGTAGTTTGAAGTTTATATTAGTTGCTAGGGTGTTCTGGGTGGTTGCTAGGGTGTTCTGGGTGGTTGCTATGGTGTTGCTAGGGTGTTTTAAGGTATTTTGGGTGGTTGCTATGGTGTTGCTAGGGTATTTTAAGGTATTTTGGGTGGTTGCTAGGGTGTTCTGGGTGGTTGCTATGGTGTTGCAAGGGTGTTCTAGGGTATTTTGGGTGGTTGCTATGGTGTTGCTAGGGTGATTTAAGGTATTTTGGGTGGTTGTTAGGGTGTTCTGGGTGGTTGCTAGGCAGTTGCTAGGGTGTTCTGGTGGTTGCTATGGTGTTGCTAGGGTGTTTTAAGGTATTTTGGGTGGTTGCTAGGGTGTTCTGGGTGGTTGCTAGGCAGTTGCTAGGGTGTTCTGGGTAGTTGCTATGGTGTTGCTAGGGTGTTCTAGGCTATTTTGGGGGGTTAGTTTAAAAAGTAGTTTAAAGTTTACATTCGTTTAAAATGTAAATTAGTGTGAAGTTTAAAGTAGTTTGAAGTTTAAATTAGTTTATAGTTTAAATTAGTTTAAAGTTTAAATGTTTAAATTAGTTTAAAGTTAAAAGTAGTTAGAAGTTTAAATTAGTTTAAAGTTTAAAGTAGATTGAAGTTTAAATTAATTTAAAGTTTAAATTTAGTTTGAATTTTAAAGTAGTTTGAAGTTTATATTAGTTGCTAGGGTGTTCTGGGTGGTTGCTAGGGTGTTCCGGGTGGTTGCTATGGTGTTGCTAGGGTGTTTTAAGGTATTTTGGGTGGTTGCTATGGTGTTGCTAGGGTATTTTAAGGTATTTTGGGTGGTTGCTAGGGTGTTCTGGGTGGTTGCTATTGTGTTGCAAGGGTGTTCTAGGGTATTTTGGGTGGTTGCTATGGTGTTGCTAGGGTGATTTAAGGTATTTTGGGTGGTTGTTAGGGTGTTCTGGGTGGTTGCTAGGCAGTTGCCAGGGTGTTCTGGTGGTTGCTAGGGTGTTGCTAGGGTGTTCTAGGGTATTTTGGGTGGTTGCTATGGTGTTGCTAGGGTGATTTAAGGTATTTTGGGTGGTTGCTAGGGTGTTCTGGGTGGTTGCTAGGCAGTTGCTAGGGTGTTCTGGGAGTTGCTAGGCAGTTGCTAGGGTGTTCTAGGGTATTTTGGGTGGTTGCTATGGTGTTGCTAGGGTGTTTTAAGGTATTTTGGGTGGTTGTTAGGGTGTTCTGGGTGGTTGCTAGGCAGTTGCTAGGGTGTTCTAGGGTATTTTGGGTGGTTGCTATGGTGTTGCTAGGGTGTTCTACGCTATTTAGGAGGGTTGCTAGGGTGTTCTAGGCTATTTTGGGTGGTTGCTATGGTTTTGCTAGGGTGTTTTAAGGTATTTTGGGTGGTTGCTAGGCAGTTGCTAGGGTGTTCTGGGTGGTTGCTATGGTGTTGCTAGGGTATTCTATGGTGTTTTGGATGGTTGTTATGGTGTTGCTAGGGTGTTGTATGGTATTTTGGGTGGTTGCTAGGCAGTTGCTAGGGTGTTCTGGGTGGTTGCTATGGTGAACTATTTGTGAATTTAAAAGTTCATAAGTGTATGAATTTATGAAAATTCATAAGTGTATGAATTCATGAGTTTATAAGTTTATGAGTTTATGAGTTTAGAGTTTATAAGTTTAAATGAGTAAGAGTTCAGAGTTTATTAATTTATGAGTTTGAGTTCATAAGTGTATGAATTCATGAGTTTATAAGTGGACGAGTTTATGAGTTTATGATTTCATGAGTTCATAAATTTATGAATTCATGAGTTTATAAGTGTACGAGTTTAAGAGTTTATAAGTTTAAATGAGTAAGAGTTCAGAGTTTATTCATTCATGAGTTTGTGTTCATAAGTGTATGAATTCATGAGTTCATAAGTGTATGAGTTTATAAGTTTATGAATTCATGAGTTCATAAGTGTATGAATTCATGAGTTTATAAGTGTATGAGTTTATGAATTTAGAGTTTATAAGTTTAAATGAGTCTAAGAGTTCAATTTTAGAGTTTATTAATTTATTATGAGTTTAAGATTAGATAGATAAGTGCAATAGTTAGATGAGTTTATTAGTTTAATTGAGTCTTAATGGCACATATAGTGTATAGAATGGCAGTTTGATTCAGTCTAGGGTTTCAAGGGATTTACATTTGAATTTTTGACAGTTGGGGAGTTTGAAAATCTGAAGATTCCGCAATGTAAAGTCAATGGGAGTTTTTTCCGAGTTTGATCGTAGTTTTTAGGAAAACCGTAAGTCCGATCAGTTAGAAAAGATATAGCATACCGAGTCAGAACAGTTTGAGTGTCCATGCCGAGTTTGGAGTATGTGGAGTTAAAGCTCTAGGAGGAGTTAGAGTTGTAAATTTGAGTAAGAAGAATAATAATAATAACTAGAAAAAGTTTGTCGAGACAAACTTTAAGTTGGCTTGTGAAAGTTTGGACCAATAAGTTTGAAGAAGTTTAAATTAGTTTAAAGTTTAAATTAGTTTAAATTTTAAAGTAGTTTGAAGTTGAAATTAGTTTAAAGTTTAAAGTAGTTTAAAGTTTGAAGTTTAAAGTTTTAATGGTTTAAAGTTTAAAGTAGTTTAAAGTTTGAAGTATAGTTTGAAGTAATTTAAAGTTGCTAGGGTGTTTCTAGTGGGTTGCTAAGGTGTTCTGGGTGGTTGCCTGGCGGTTGCTAAGGTATTTTAGGTGGTTGCTAGGGTGTTTTGGATGGTTGCTATGGTGTTGCTTGGGTGTTCTACGGTATTTTGGGTGGTTGCTATGGTGTTGCTAGGGGGTTTTAAGGTATTTTGGATGGTTGCCATGGTGTTCTGGGTGGTTGCTATGGTGTTGCTAAGGTGTTGTAAGGTATTTTGGGTGGTTGCTATGGTGTTCTGGGTGGTTGCTAGGCAGTTGCTAGGGTGTTCTGGGGTTGCTAGGCAGTTGCTAGGGTGTTCTGGTGGTTGCTATGGTGTTGCTAGGGTGTTCTAGGGTATTTTGGGTGGTTGCTATGGTGTTGCTAGGGTGATTTAAGGTATTTTGGGTGGTTGCTAGGGTGTTCTGGGTGGTTGCTAGGCAGTTGCTAGGGTGTTCTGGTGGTTGCTAGGGTGTTGCTAGGGTGTTCTAGGGTATTTTGGGTGGTTGCTATGGTGTTGCTAGGGTGATTTAAGGTATTTTGGGTGGTTGCTAGGGTGTTCTGGGTGGTTGCTAGGCAATTGCTAGGGTGTTCTGGTGGTTGCTAGGGTGTTGCTAGGGTGTTCTAGGGTATTTTGGGTGGTTGCTATGGTGTTGCTAGGGTGATTTAAGGTATTTTGGGTGGTTGCTAGGGTGTTCTGGGTGGTTGCTATGCAGTTGCTAGGGTGTTCTGGTGGTTGCTAGGGTGTTGCTAGGGTGTTCTAGGGTATTTTGGGTGGTTGCTATGGTGTTGCTAGGGTGATTTAAGGTATTTTGGGTGGTTGCTAGGGTGTTCTGGGTGGTTGCTAGGGTGTTCTAGAGCATTTTGGGTGGTTGCTATGGTGTTGCTAGGGTGTTTTAAGGTATTTTGGGTGGTTGCTAAAAAGAAAGAAAGATTGAAAGAAAGATTAGAAAGAAATAAAGATAGATAGAAAGATTAGTTAGAAAGAAAGAGAGAAAGAAAGAAAGAGAGATAGAAAGATTAGTTAGAAAGAAAGAAAGATTAGTTAGAAAGAAAGATTAGTTAGAATGAAAGAAAGTTAGAAAGTAAGATTAGTTAGAAAGAAAGAAAAAAAGAAAGATTGAAAGAAAGATTAGAAAGAAAGAAAGAAAGAAAGATAGAAAGATTAGTTAGAAAGAAAGAAAGAAAGATTAGTTAGAAAGAAATAGATTAGTTAGAAAAGAAAGAAAGAAAGAAAGAAAGAAAGAAAGAAAGAAAGAAAGAAAGAAAGATTAGTTAGAAAGAAAGATTAGAAAGAGAGATAGAAAGAAAGATAGAAAGATTAGTTAGAAAGAAAGAAAGATTAGTTAGAAAGAAAGAAAGATAGAAAGTAAAATTAGTTAGAAAGAAAGAAAGAAAGAAAGAAAGAAAGAAAGATAGAAAGATTAGTTAGAAAGAAAGATTAGTTAGAAAGAAAGAAAGATAGAAAGATTATTTAGAAAGAAAGAGAGAAAGAAAGAAAGAGAGATAGAAAGATTGTGTTCATAAGTGTATGAATTCATGAGTTCATAAGTGTATGAGTTTATAAGTTTATGAATTCATGAGTTCATAAGTGTATGAATTCATGAGTTTATAAGTGTACGAGTTTATGAGTTTAGAGTTTATAAGTTTAAATGAGTACGAGTTCAGAGTTTATTAATTTATGAGTTTGAGTTCATAAGAGTTTGAATTCATGAGTTTATAAGTGTATGAGTTTATAAGTGTATGAGTTTATGAGTTTAGAGTTTATAAGTTTAAATTAGTCTAAGAGTTCAAGTTTAGAGTTTATTAATTTATTATGAGTTTAAGAGTTTAAGTGTAGATAGATAAGTGTCATAGATATATGAGTTTATTAGTTTAAATGAGTCTCAATGGCTCATATAGTATATAGAATGGCAGTTTGATTCAGTCTAGGGCTTCAAGGTATTTAGATTTGAATTTTTGACAGTTGGGGAGTTTGAAAATCTGAACATTCCGCCATGTTAAGTCAATGGGAGTTTTTTCCGACTTTGATCGGAGTTTTTAGGAAAACCGTAAGTCCGATCAGTTAGAAAAGATATAGCACACTAAGTCAGAACAGTTTGAGTGTCCGTGCCGAGTTTGGAGTATGTGGAGTTAAAGCTCTAGGAGGAGATAGAGTTGGAAATTTTAGTCTCAGAAAAAGAATAATAATAATAATAACGAGACAAACTTTAAGTTGGCTTGTGAAAGTTTGGACCAATAAGTTTGAAGAAGTTTAAATTAGTTTAAAGTTTAAATTAGTTTAAATTTTAAAGTAGTTTGAAGTTGAAATTAGTTTAAAGTTTAAAGTAGTTTAAAGTTTGAAGTTTAAAGTTTTAATGGTTTAAAGTTTAAAGTAGTTTAAAGTTTGAAGTATAGTTTGAAGTAATTTAAAGTTGCTAGGGTGTTTCTAGTGGGTTGCTAAGGTGTTCTGGGTGGTTGCCTGGCGGTTGCTAAGGTATTTTAGGTGGTTGCTAGGGTGTTTTGGATGGTTGCTATGGTGTTGCTTGGGTGTTCTACGGTATTTTGGGTGGTTGCTATGGTGTTGCTAGGGGGTTTTAAGGTATTTTGGATGGTTGCCATGGTGTTCTGGGTGGTTGCTATGGTGTTGCTAAGGTGTTGTAAGGTATTTTGGGTGGTTGCTATGGTGTTCTGGGTGGTTGCTAGGCAGTTGCTAGGGTGTTCTGGGGTTGCTAGGCAGTTGCTAGGGTGTTCTGGTGGTTGCTATGGTGTTGCTAGGGTGTTCTAGGGTATTTTGGGTGGTTGCTATGGTGTTGCTAGGGTGATTTAAGGTATTTTGGGTGGTTGCTAGGGTGTTCTGGGTGGTTGCTAGGCAGTTGCTAGGGTGTTCTGGTGGTTGCTAGGGTGTTGCTAGGGTGTTCTAGGGTATTTTGGGTGGTTGCTATGGTGTTGCTAGGGTGATTTAAGGTATTTTGGGTGGTTGCTAGGGTGTTCTGGGTGGTTGCTAGGCAATTGCTAGGGTGTTCTGGTGGTTGCTAGGGTGTTGCTAGGGTGTTCTAGGGTATTTTGGGTGGTTGCTATGGTGTTGCTAGGGTGATTTAAGGTATTTTGGGTGGTTGCTAGGGTGTTCTGGGTGGTTGCTATGCAGTTGCTAGGGTGTTCTGGTGGTTGCTAGGGTGTTGCTAGGGTGTTCTAGGGTATTTTGGGTGGTTGCTATGGTGTTGCTAGGGTGATTTAAGGTATTTTGGGTGGTTGCTAGGGTGTTCTGGGTGGTTGCTAGGGTGTTCTAGAGCATTTTGGGTGGTTGCTATGGTGTTGCTAGGGTGTTTTAAGGTATTTTGGGTGGTTGCTAAAAAGAAAGAAAGATTGAAAGAAAGATTAGAAAGAAATAAAGATAGATAGAAAGATTAGTTAGAAAGAAAGAGAGAAAGAAAGAAAGAGAGATAGAAAGATTAGTTAGAAAGAAAGAAAGATTAGTTAGAAAGAAAGATTAGTTAGAATGAAAGAAAGTTAGAAAGTAAGATTAGTTAGAAAGAAAGAAAAAAAGAAAGATTGAAAGAAAGATTAGAAAGAAAGAAAGAAAGAAAGATAGAAAGATTAGTTAGAAAGAAAGAAAGAAAGATTAGTTAGAAAGAAATAGATTAGTTAGAAAAGAAAGAAAGAAAGAAAGAAAGAAAGAAAGAAAGAAAGAAAGAAAGAAAGAAAGATTAGTTAGAAAGAAAGATTAGAAAGAGAGATAGAAAGAAAGATAGAAAGATTAGTTAGAAAGAAAGAAAGATTAGTTAGAAAGAAAGAAAGATAGAAAGTAAAATTAGTTAGAAAGAAAGAAAGAAAGAAAGAAAGAAAGATAGAAAGATTAGTTAGAAAGAAAGATTAGTTAGAAAGAAAGAAAGATAGAAAGATTATTTAGAAAGAAAGAGAGAAAGAAAGAAAGAGAGATAGAAAGATTGTGTTCATAAGTGTATGAATTCATGAGTTCATAAGTGTATGAGTTTATAAGTTTATGAATTCATGAGTTCATAAGTGTATGAATTCATGAGTTTATAAGTGTACGAGTTTATGAGTTTAGAGTTTATAAGTTTAAATGAGTACGAGTTCAGAGTTTATTAATTTATGAGTTTGAGTTCATAAGAGTTTGAATTCATGAGTTTATAAGTGTATGAGTTTATAAGTGTATGAGTTTATGAGTTTAGAGTTTATAAGTTTAAATTAGTCTAAGAGTTCAAGTTTAGAGTTTATTAATTTATTATGAGTTTAAGAGTTTAAGTGTAGATAGATAAGTGTCATAGATATATGAGTTTATTAGTTTAAATGAGTCTCAATGGCTCATATAGTATATAGAATGGCAGTTTGATTCAGTCTAGGGCTTCAAGGTATTTAGATTTGAATTTTTGACAGTTGGGGAGTTTGAAAATCTGAACATTCCGCCATGTTAAGTCAATGGGAGTTTTTTCCGACTTTGATCGGAGTTTTTAGGAAAACCGTAAGTCCGATCAGTTAGAAAAGATATAGCACACTAAGTCAGAACAGTTTGAGTGTCCGTGCCGAGTTTGGAGTATGTGGAGTTAAAGCTCTAGGAGGAGATAGAGTTGGAAATTTTAGTCTCAGAAAAAGAATAATAATAATAATAACGAGACAAACTTTAAGTTGGCTTGTGAAAGTTTGGACCAATAAGTTTGAAGAAGTTTAAATTAGTTTAAAGTTTAAATTAGTTTAAATTTTAAAGTAGTTTGAAGTTGAAATTAGTTTAAAGTTTAAAGTAGTTTAAAGTTTGAAGTTTAAAGTTTTAATGGTTTAAAGTTTAAAGTAGTTTAAAGTTTGAAGTATAGTTTGAAGTAATTTAAAGTTGCTAGGGTGTTTCTAGTGGGTTGCTAAGGTGTTCTGGGTGGTTGCCTGGCGGTTGCTAAGGTATTTTAGGTGGTTGCTAGGGTGTTTTGGATGGTTGCTATGGTGTTGCTTGGGTGTTCTACGGTATTTTGGGTGGTTGCTATGGTGTTGCTAGGGGGTTTTAAGGTATTTTGGATGGTTGCCATGGTGTTCTGGGTGGTTGCTATGGTGTTGCTAAGGTGTTGTAAGGTATTTTGGGTGGTTGCTATGGTGTTCTGGGTGGTTGCTAGGCAGTTGCTAGGGTGTTCTGGGGTTGCTAGGCAGTTGCTAGGGTGTTCTGGTGGTTGCTATGGTGTTGCTAGGGTGTTCTAGGGTATTTTGGGTGGTTGCTATGGTGTTGCTAGGGTGATTTAAGGTATTTTGGGTGGTTGCTAGGGTGTTCTGGGTGGTTGCTAGGCAGTTGCTAGGGTGTTCTGGTGGTTGCTAGGGTGTTGCTAGGGTGTTCTAGGGTATTTTGGGTGGTTGCTATGGTGTTGCTAGGGTGATTTAAGGTATTTTGGGTGGTTGCTAGGGTGTTCTGGGTGGTTGCTAGGCAATTGCTAGGGTGTTCTGGTGGTTGCTAGGGTGTTGCTAGGGTGTTCTAGGGTATTTTGGGTGGTTGCTATGGTGTTGCTAGGGTGATTTAAGGTATTTTGGGTGGTTGCTAGGGTGTTCTGGGTGGTTGCTATGCAGTTGCTAGGGTGTTCTGGTGGTTGCTAGGGTGTTGCTAGGGTGTTCTAGGGTATTTTGGGTGGTTGCTATGGTGTTGCTAGGGTGATTTAAGGTATTTTGGGTGGTTGCTAGGGTGTTCTGGGTGGTTGCTAGGGTGTTCTAGAGCATTTTGGGTGGTTGCTATGGTGTTGCTAGGGTGTTTTAAGGTATTTTGGGTGGTTGCTAAAAAGAAAGAAAGATTGAAAGAAAGATTAGAAAGAAATAAAGATAGATAGAAAGATTAGTTAGAAAGAAAGAGAGAAAGAAAGAAAGAGAGATAGAAAGATTAGTTAGAAAGAAAGAAAGATTAGTTAGAAAGAAAGATTAGTTAGAATGAAAGAAAGTTAGAAAGTAAGATTAGTTAGAAAGAAAGAAAAAAAGAAAGATTGAAAGAAAGATTAGAAAGAAAGAAAGAAAGAAAGATAGAAAGATTAGTTAGAAAGAAAGAAAGAAAGATTAGTTAGAAAGAAATAGATTAGTTAGAAAAGAAAGAAAGAAAGAAAGAAAGAAAGAAAGAAAGAAAGAAAGAAAGAAAGAAAGAAAGAATTAGTTAGAAAGAAAGATTAGAAAGAGAGATAGAAAGAAAGATAGAAAGATTAGTTAGAAAGAAAGAAAGATTAGTTAGAAAGAAAGAAAGATAGAAAGTAAAATTAGTTAGAAAGAAAGAAAGAAAGAAAGAAAGAAAGATAGAAAGATTAGTTAGAAAGAAAGATTAGTTAGAAAGAAAGAAAGATAGAAAGATTATTTAGAAAGAAAGAGAGAAAGAAAGAAAGAGAGATAGAAAGATTGTGTTCATAAGTGTATGAATTCATGAGTTCATAAGTGTATGAGTTTATAAGTTTATGAATTCATGAGTTCATAAGTGTATGAATTCATGAGTTTATAAGTGTACGAGTTTATGAGTTTAGAGTTTATAAGTTTAAATGAGTACGAGTTCAGAGTTTATTAATTTATGAGTTTGAGTTCATAAGAGTTTGAATTCATGAGTTTATAAGTGTATGAGTTTATAAGTGTATGAGTTTATGAGTTTAGAGTTTATAAGTTTAAATTAGTCTAAGAGTTCAAGTTTAGAGTTTATTAATTTATTATGAGTTTAAGAGTTTAAGTGTAGATAGATAAGTGTCATAGATATATGAGTTTATTAGTTTAAATGAGTCTCAATGGCTCATATAGTATATAGAATGGCAGTTTGATTCAGTCTAGGGCTTCAAGGTATTTAGATTTGAATTTTTGACAGTTGGGGAGTTTGAAAATCTGAACATTCCGCCATGTTAAGTCAATGGGAGTTTTTTCCGACTTTGATCGGAGTTTTTAGGAAAACCGTAAGTCCGATCAGTTAGAAAAGATATAGCACACTAAGTCAGAACAGTTTGAGTGTCCGTGCCGAGTTTGGAGTATGTGGAGTTAAAGCTCTAGGAGGAGATAGAGTTGGAAATTTTAGTCTCAGAAAAAGAATAATAATAATAATAACGAGACAAACTTTAAGTTGGCTTGTGAAAGTTTGGACCAATAAGTTTGAAGAAGTTTAAATTAGTTTAAAGTTTAAATTAGTTTAAATTTTAAAGTAGTTTGAAGTTGAAATTAGTTTAAAGTTTAAAGTAGTTTAAAGTTTAAAGTTTAAAGTTTTAATGGTTTAAAGTTTAAAGTAGTTTAAAGTTTGATTAAAGATTAGTTAGAAAGAAAGAAAGAAAAAGTAAAAAAGAAAGAAAGAAAGAAAGAAAGAAGAAAGATTAGTTAGAAAGAAAGAAGAAAGATTAGTTAGAAAGAAAGAAAGAAAGAAAGAAAGAAAGAAGAAAGATTAGTTAGAAAGAAAGAAGAAAGATTAGTTAGAAAGAAAGAAAGATTAGTTAGAAAGAAAGAAAGAAGAAATATCAGTTAGAAAGAAAGAAAGAAAGAAAGAAAGAAATATTAGTTAGAAAGAAAGAAAGAAAGAAAGAAAGAAAGAAAGAAAGAAAGAAAGAAAGAAAGAAAGAAAGAAAGAAAGAAAGAAAGAAAGAAGAAATATTAGTTAGAAAGAAAGAAAGAATGAAAGAAAGAAAGAAGAAAGATTAGTTAGAAAGAAAGAAAGAATTAGTTAGAAAGAAAGATTAGTTAGAAAGAAAGAAAGAAAGAAAGAAAGAAAGAAAGAAAGATTAGTTAGAAAGAAAGAAAGAAAATATTAGTTAGAAAGATTAGTTAGAAAGAAAGAAAGAAAGAAAGAAAGAAAGAAAGAAAGAAAGAAAGAAAGAAGAAAGATTAGTTAGAAAGAAAGAAAGAAAGAAAGAAGAAAGATTAGTTAGAAAGAAAGAAAGAAAGAAAGAAAGAAGAAAGATTAGTTAGAAAGAAAGAAAGAAAGATTAGTTAGAAAGAAAGAAAGGAAGATTAGTTAGAAAGAAAGAAAGAAGAAATATTAGTTAGAAAGAAAGAAGAAATATTAGTTAGAAAGAAAGAAAGAAAGAAAGAAAGAAAGAAAGAAAGAAAGAAAGAAGAAATATTAGTTAGAAAGAAAGAAAGAAAGAAAGAAAGAAAGAAGAAATATTAGTTAGAAAGAAAGAAAGAAAGAAAGAAAAAGAAAGAAAGAAAGAAAGAAAGAAAGAAAGAAAGAAAGAAAGAAAGAAAGAAGAAAGATTAGTTAGAAAGAAAGAAAGAAAGAATTAGTTAGAAAGAAAGATTAGTTAGAAAGAAAGAAAGAAAGAAAGAAAGAAAGAAAGAAAGAATAGTTAGAAAGAAAGAATAGTTAGAAAGAAAGAAAGAAGAAAGATTAGTTAGAAATAAAGAAAGAAAGAAGAAAGATTAGTTAGAAAGAAAGAAAGAAAAAGAAAGAAAGAAAGAAAGAAAGAAGAAAGATTAAGATTAGTTAGAAAGAAAGAAAGAAAAAGAAAGAAAGAAAGAAAGAAAGAAGAAAGATTAGTTAGAAAGAAAGAAAGAAAGAAAGAAAGAAGAAAGATTAGTTAGAAAGAAAGAAGAAAGATTAGTTAGAAAGAAAGAAGAAAGATTAGTTAGAAAGAAAGAAAGAAAGAAAGAAAAAAAGAAAGAAAGAAAGAAAGAAAGAAGAAAGAT